>NW_027412558.1:4425000-5670416 GCF_025532065.1 Leptinotarsa decemlineata | reverse complement strand
ACAAACCGAATGTCGTCAATTTGTTTGATGATATTTTTTTTATTGTTTCAATAGTTATTCTGCTATTCTGGGTGGAGACAAATCAAATATATCGTTCTTGAATGGTGTAATCAATACGACTTTGGACTTTGTTTTATATATCTACCTATTAGATGTATTACATTTATGAAGATATTAGTTAGAATATACACAAACTTCGTTTTTGATCATTCAATTTTCCACAATTTCAAAAAGTAATAAAAAATATATACAAGTTTGAAAAAGACAAGACTATTGAGACTAGTCAGAAAATAATAGCTGTTGGATTCGTAATTTTCTAACGCTGTTTAAAAAATTGGAAAACAAATACACTCAACCAAAACCAACCCTTCCGTTCTGTGCATTATCTCTAGATCTGAGAACTCCAAACCATCAGAAATTCCATCAGGAGCATTCGACCATACGTTAATCGTTTAGAAGGCTACAGGAGCGGCTCAAGGATACATGAGACTATTGCAAAATAAATAGTACCCAAATTGACTTATTGTTTTTAAATTTGAAAAACCTGAAATACCAATAATGTGTTAGATAATGTAGATGATGTTTTCTTTTATCAGAATATTCTTTGACTAATAACAACTCAATGTTGAATTTTTCAGTGTATCCGAAATAATTGCAGAAAATTTCGTGCAGTCGGTTCTGAAGCCATTTCTGTGGTGGTCTTTTTATCGACTCTTAACTCATCCATATCATAAACTATTATTCACACGTTCCATATCATCCTATACTATGTAAAGAAACTATCGGAAAGCCATACTGAGAAATCCTCTTAATCGTTCTGACTTACGATCAGTCAGTTCAGTGTCATCATTTTCCAAAACAGCTAAAGAACTATCAGTGGCGTAGCTAGGTAACCTAGGGCCCTAGAGCAAATAAAAAATGGGGCCCCACTGCTATCAAAACTGGTAAGGTTTTATGAAGTAAAATAATTAAATATACAAATACTTTTCAAATGCTAAGCTACTTTATCATCAGCTCTTTTTCATGCATTGCAGGGCAGGTAATTGAAATATTAAACACTAACAACATAAATTACAATTATTTCAATAATTGGAGTAGGTATTGGGCAATAAAACGAAATAGAAAAGATTCAAGGGTTTATTATTATTATATAAAGATCGGACCTACCAACTGACTAAATAGCTATTATTATCACTATCTTTTCCTAGCTTTAGTTTTCGCAAAAGTATCAATAACTTCAATTACATCCAGACTTGATGCGGTTTTGTTCTCAATTGTTATTAGCGATAAATGTCGGAGTCGAGTTTGGTCCATACTATTTATGAAATAATTTTTTATTATTTTTAATTCGCTGCAATACCTTTCAGCTGTTGCAGAAGTGACAGGAATTTCATTTTCAAGTTCCTTGTGGACAGTATTGGTAGGGTTGACAATAGGCAGCGTCTAGTATTTTGGAATAGCACAACCAAAACGATTAACTGGTTCATATTTTGAACTTGAAACGTAGTATGACTTTGAAAAACACTAATTATTCTGGTTGATATCAGTTGGAAAAGTCCCTGAAGGCTGTAAAGGTCCCATATCAAGAATTTGACTTCTTTCATTATCATTTAGTATTTTGTTCGTGAAGTTTCCCAAGTCAATTTTGGGAAATTTTTGTTTAACTTCTTCTCTTTCTTGGCGTTGTTTGCGTTTACATGCACCACTGGGTTTCTTCTTTTTGTCCATAATTTATGTTTACTAATTTATTTATGCAATATTTATATAAGATTGTGCTCAAGTAGGTACTCACTGTGCACTGTCAAAGTAAAAGGAGGGAGAAATGTAATGATACGATATACGATACAAGACGTCGTTGGGGAATCCCCGGCAAACATTTTATCGCCGACAGTGTTACCACGGTGGAGACCAAAAAACAATCTCCTCGCGCCTGAATTGATGTACCTATTGCAGGTGACTTGTATTTTTCACGGCATTTTGCGCTATACAATGAGTAGCCGAAATCTATAGATTTATTTACATAACGGACATCAATATGAGGGGTACTAAAATCAAATAAAATTGAACCTCTGTTGAGAACAGTACAAAAAAAATATTGACATAAGCTTACTTACTCCTGATACAACATTAACTTTTCAACCATTCTAGAAAAAAATCTTGACTTGAGTTGACAATCGCGAATCACAAAAACGCACATTGATAAATAATAAAAAGCACATATTGATACCCGTCAAATTGATAACACTGTCAACCCTCAGAAATAATTTAGGTAGGGAAATTCCCTTTTTATAACTTTCGAATTTATCTGAAACTTAGTTGCCATGATTAAAGTCGTTTTGCCACCTGTCATATTTATTTTGAAAATAGATGAAATTTTGAAAACGGGAGAAATTTTCAAAAGTTGAGTTCGATTGATATTTTCTGGTAAGATCGAGGCCCCCCTGAGCTTGAGGGCTCTGGGGCACTGCCCGCCTAGCCCCTTAGTAGCTACGCTACTGCAAACTATCTTTCTTTAGAGAATATTTCACCAGACAAATAATACATTAGTAGTTTTGCTAGACTTTCCTAAGACTTTCGATACTATTAACCATACACATACCGACATACCGACATACCGACATATTATGGATACTAAGAGAATTTCATCAATTTCATACACTTTCATCTGATTAAACGATGTCAGAGAGTTCAGTTGAGGAATATATATTCCCCATCTGAAAATGAATCCGAAGCGCCTCAAGGTTCAATACTTGGCCTAACTTGGCCAACTAAATATTGATAATAGATAACACTGAAACATACCACAGTATTATATGCAATAGTATCGATGTCTCAATATATAACAAGTGAATAAATGTCTTGAATCTATATGTTTCATATCCACCAGATATAACCTCGAACTGAACACTACGAAAGCTCATGTTATATTTTTTGGAATCAAACACAGATCCAATATGTCAAAGACCATATGGAGGTAAAAATAGATGTTATTCTTGAACCGGTTTACGCAATGAGAAACAGGTGTTACATTTGATGATGATCTCAAATTGAGTCAAAATATTAGTCGCCTCTTGTTGTCCAAAACTTGTGTCATATCAGGAATTCGTCAAGTTCCAAACTCGTCATTTTTTGTTTTTTTATCATATCTAATTTCCGAAACGTCTTTAAGAATTTAAGTGTAACGGAAGCTTAACTTTCGAAATAAAGTCGATATTATTATGGAAAATTCGCCTGGAGCCGCCCCTGAACAGGCTTACAAGCAGAATAACTCAACCAAAATCGCATGTTCGCGAAAATTTATGTCCCAGGTCGCCATGTACATTATTTCGGTTTATCGTGCAAGAATATCAAACTCACAATTACCGTAAATGTAAGGTTATAATCAGAGGGTTCCGAAATTTTCCTGAAGAACGTTGAGCAAACACGACACTAATTGGTCATTATCATTGCCCAATGGTTATGAACGCACATGAAGGGCAAGGTGTCTGCGATATTCACCAGAGAAAGATTTTAGGAGATAAAAGCCCCTTTTTCGTACGCCATTTCACAGTTATGTAGACGAAATTATTCAGTTTTAATAACTGTCTTGGAATTTTTGCAATTCGTATATTCATGAACATGTGAAGCAAATTAATGACAAATATGGATTCCGATGAACGCCAAAGTTTTTTATCGATGTTTTTTTGTGTCAACGACATTGGTCATTAACTCCGTGTTCTGTGTAGCAACGTAACTCCCAGAGCCACGTAGGTTAGGTTACATTTGGTCCGAAGTGAGTCTATTCGCACTCTATTGCAACCCGCAAGGGTTTATTGTGGCTTACATCTATTCACACTCGACCAAATAAACCCAGGTTCTTGACGAAGCCGATTAGTTTGTATGGTGAATGGTCTTTCAGATCAGATGGAAAGAGTACGGTTCTGCCGAACTCTAAAAACCTGATTCGGTCCCCGGGGGAACGGGCTTTGCTGTTTGATCATTTTCCAAACAGAGGCGACACACACTGTCTTCCAACAGTCCGAGTATCTGCATATGATGATTCAAATGACAATACTGCTGTAGTCCAACAAATGTTTGGTATCAAGCTTCGAAGGGTGAATAAACGCCTAAGAGTGAGCCAATCCTGGAAGATTCTGCCAGAAGTTCATAAATCTTCTTGCCATCCAATCTTTCTTTAGCAAAGCCTAAAGCGATGCCAGTGACAGGTTCTGGTCCGATGAAGGTGCTTGCAGCACCCTTCTTTGCAAGGAGTCAGCAGCCTCATTGCCTTTCAGGTCAGTATGGCCAGAAATCCAGACCAGAGACAATCTGTTGAGTCCTTCAATTGAGGAGAGTCGTTTTTGGCAATTTGCTACCAATTTAGACGTTGCTCGGTAGCAGCCAAGAGCTTGAAATACAGTAGCATAGGTTCCTAGGCAGGCTGATATCTCTGTCCAGGGTCTGCAACTGAAAACACTTGCACCGGAACTGGAAGAGGCACCTACGAGGCATTATGGCTATTTGCAGTCCCGTCAAACATGCAACGTTGCAGATTCAACTCTAGGGCAACTCCTCAAAGAGGAGTTACCCTAGATTTAATGAAATCCTACCTGGAAAATAGAGGGCAACGTGTCAGTGTTGGAAACATTCTCAGTCAGTTGGCAACCATTAGGCAGGGTGTCCCACAGGGATCAATCCTTGGACCTATACTATTTTTGATATATGCAAATGACCTGATGAAATATTTTCAAGGATTGTCAACTATTCACACAATAGCGTATGCAGATGACACAAATTTCATAGTGAAGGGAATTGATGTAACGACCCTAAAGGAAAGAACCCAGGATGTACATAAACAAGTAAACATATGGGCAGAAAAAAATCACTCAACACTCAATACATCTAAAACGGTGATGATGAAGTTCACAATTAGTAAGTGGCCCGAACATTTTGTTATCCATGAAAATGGTGATCTGCCAATTGAATCTTGTACTTCTACAAAAATGTTAGGCGTCACCTTGGACTACAAACTCACATGGACTCCTCATATTGAGACCCTCTGTATTAAATTGAGAAAAAACTGCTATGCTCTGAGATTCATGGCTAATTTTTGTAGTAAAGAGATTTTACTGAGCTTATACTATGCGACCATAAACTGCCACTTGAGATATGAAATTTTGAATTGGGGTACCGGATCTGCTGCTGAAAGAATATTTATTTTGCAAAAATATGCAGTAAGAATCATTGCCGGTATTGGTTGGAGAGAATCATGTAGAAATGCTTTAAAAAATTTCAAGATACTAACTGTTGCTGGTCTCTATATTTATGAATTGTGTATATACGTTTATAGAAACAAGCATAATACACCTTTCCAGCAACATAATTATCCAACTCGTTCTAGAGGCAAACTGATGCCCAATATTCATAGAACAACTCTTTACCAGAAAAGTTTTCTTTATCTTGGACCAAAAATGTTTAATAAATTAGAAGAATCAATTAAAATATCACCAAATCTTAACATTTTCAAATCAAGACTGAAAAAGGCACTTATTGAAAAAAATTGCTACACACTTGACGAATTTTAAACTGTTTTTTTATATTTTAATGACAAAATATCACAACTATGTCATAAAATTGACTTTCATTTATTTATAGTTATTTTTTTTACATAATCTAAGCCAAACAAATAATTATATGTATATACCTATATGTATCATATTTTTAGATTATTGATTACTACAAACATTATACTCTGTAACGTGTCCTACCCTCAGATGTTTTCCTTGTCACTGTACGTATAACAATGTACTTTTTAACAAGGAAATAATAAAAAAATATCATTATTATTATTATTAACTAGAAAAATTGGAACATCAGGCTTGAAATTAATCTATTGTCAGTTTTACTCTATCGCGGTTCGAACTTATTTTTCATTCAGATATAATATAAAAATAGCTGCTTGAATATCATTAACAATGTTTTTTACTGAATGTATGAAACTTAGATGTATGAAGACGATGATCAAGAAGCCAGAACGGGGTTGCCAATAAGAGTATTCACGATATTACTAAGATCATGTTTCCAAAACTGCAATTTTCAGTTGAGGAACAAGACACTGCCAATTGGATCGCCATTTTCACCTGTTACAACCAACATATACATTAAATTTGAAACGCTGGCTATTGAAGGCGACTAGAAGAAGCCCCAGGTCTGGTGAAATACTTTGATGACAACTTCTTGGTATGAAATTTTGAATATAGAAAATGGAACACCTTTCTGCAACGCTTCAACAGTATGACCGACCATAATGTTCACAATGGAGAAGGAAGATCACGATGATTTGCCTTCTCTAGACGTGATAGTGAAGAAGACCGATGATTAGTGGAAAATATATTTATACAGATAACTCATACGAGACGGTATCTGACTTACGAATCCGACCTCGTCCAATTCATCAAGAGAGAAATCGTTGAGACCCTGATTGATCCTACATTCAGTTTCTTTAACACGAAAATATAGTTTAAAAAGACTAAAAAACACGCTTTTATAGCATACGATACTAAAAAATGAAAAATAAATATAGATTAAAAATACTAAAAAACGAAGCTTTTAAAGAACATCGAACTGAAAAGTTAAAAATGTTTTTTTTTTAAATAAGCACAATAAGGAAATATTTTTAACTTTCCAGTTCGATGTTTTTTAAAAGCGTGTTTTTTAGTTTATTGAACTATATTCATTTTTCTAGATTTTTTTGATGTGTGTATGTATTCCTGTGAAAGAATATTTGATTATTAAATTGAAGAAATTCAGCAGTTAATCCCAGAAAAATTGTATTGTTTGTTTTTCAAATATATCAAAGTTAACAGTTATTTTGTGTCAGTCCCAGTTCCTTTTTTCGACGTGAAGTAATTTTGTACTGTACGTAAATAATTTTAAATGTGTCTTGATTAGATTCAAACCATTCATTCAGTAATAGATACCTGAAAAATACTTCTGATTTTCTTCTACTTCTATTTTATCGAAAAACTAACTTTTTTCTAATACATTTGATGAATTGCACAAAAAAGTAAATTTCTGTCAAAACTAAAGCTTCTGCCACATTTTCTTCATTTTGAGAAATAATTCAATTACTTTGGTTGAAGCAAATAAACATTTTATTGTTTTCAATGTCATTCCAGACCCTTAATGAAGTATTTAAATATTGATCTGAATTGTAAGATTTGATGTATCCGTAGTAGGTATCTATTATGGGTCTATTGGGGTTGTTACTATGAAGATTTTGTTGCCATCCACAGAACCATCTGGGCTTCCGAAATTATTATAACAGCTGCTTCGATCAGTGATAATAATGATCAAATTAGGATAAGAATGGTCTGATATACTTATTACTAAATTTAATTTTATCTGCCGGACAAGAAAAATAAATTGTTCTTAAAAGTTTTCTCTTGATACTGGTGATAAAATGCGTTTATTGTTGGGGATTGGTTCATTAATGGGGGTATTTAATTGAAAGGGAAAGTCAATTTATTTTGAGAGTGATGAAACTCAGCAGATGCGTTGAATTGCTAATCAGAATATATTTCCCTTGCGGAATGAACCAGTCAATCTAAACATATGAACATATGAATGTTTAGTGTTCTACCAAATAGTTCAAGCATGAAAAACAAATCATGAGTCGTTTCATAAAAATCAGAATAAAGCATCCTTTTTGCTTTCTTGAAATGATGTTTTCAATATGTACTTATAACTTTCCATCTACAAATATTTGTTTATTTTCTCTTCATTGTTACGGAAATAAATAATTCCCTTTTTAAATACAGATTTTCATCCATCAAAGAATTACGTATTTTCATCAACTCCAAGAAATAATTTAGTAGTAGGTTTATTCAATGATTGACCGAATATTTCAAAAATCAAAAAAGTATATTTAATATCTCTTAACAAACGTATTCAAGATGGCGATGATATATACATTATTTATGAATTATTTCTATCATCGTCTCATCACGAACGTAATTTTTCTGAACTACTTTTTTCTATCCATCGTTCGACTTATATTTTGCAAATACAATATTTACCGGGCAGGGGTCTTACGTTTCAAAAGTAGATGATTGGAATGATTGGCTGATTTTGTTCATAACAAATCGAAACAGCTATTTCAAAATTGGGACAGAGGTTTCCGAAGGCGAAAAAATTGAATAAAGGATCTCACAAGGAAGTATACTCGGACCACTTCTTTTTCTCTTGCATATGAATGACTTGCTTAACTTCATCAAAGAAAGTAGGTTGTTCATGTATGCAGATGATACTTCAGTAGTGGTTACTTCATAAGGAGTTTCCATGAAATTTGACAATGTAATTAAAGATGTACCTTGATGAATTATTAGTGAATCAATTGTTAATTCGAAGAAAACATGATACATGCAATTTTCATCGAAACGGTTGGCCAGTGAACAAATTACTGTCGAAATAGAAATATTTAAAAGTACCGGTAAGCCTGAACTATGTATTGCTTGGCATGATGATTAATAAAAAATTCACTTGGTCTGAACAGATCAACTATGTTTACACGATGTTTACTATGCTCTTGGTCATTCAGCAATTAGTTATAACATGTAGCCGGGTATTCGCTGATCAAAGAAGAATTATACGACTGATTTTCAATCTAGAATATCGAGAATCGTGTCAGTCAGTCTTTAAAGAGAATAAAATACTTACTGTACTGGGAATTTATTTATTGAATATTTTATTGTACATTCATAATAACCAGAAATATCGAGGAAAACTTGGATATTCGCAGTTATTCGACAAGAAATCACAATAACATACATCTAAAAAGTTTTCGAAATCTATCTTATAAACGGTCACCAGATTATTCGCATTCCTCGATTTTGTAACTTTTGTAACTTTCGTTTGTTGTTTTTGTCTAAGAGATATAGAAGACTAGAACAGAGGCTGTTTAATGTTTCTATATATAATTATCTTCGAAAATGAGGTAAGTGTATATATGTATGTATATGTATGTATATATGTGTAAACATGTATAAAGTATTTATATAGTAATTTCATATTCATGAGAATTGTTGTCTCCATTGCATACTTCCTATGAATGACCTTTTTTTATATATATTTGTGTATTGACGAACTTAACATCTTTTTTATGGCAAAAAGGTGATAAACGAATTGGATTGAATTGGTTTATTTTTCAAAAAATATCGAAATATTATATCTTTCCGCTTTTTCCTAAACGAATTCTCACCTCGTCAACCCCAATTCATCAATGCATCGCATATCACCCTCACGATCGACCTGAAAGTGAAATTCGATATATCCAGTAACGGTATCAAGATCAAATAAGGGTTTAAATTCTGTCAACCGGTGTAAGTAGGGCGTGTACGGGAAAAATAGATAAACGAAGTGAGGCGAGGAAAACACCTTTTCCGCATCGAGGAAAATACGCGTCCGAGGTGGAAAATTGTATTTGCCTATATAAAGAGGTGTTTGAAGCCGTCGGGGTTGGCTGGCCTGAGATAAAGATTAAGCAAACTTGTTTATGGAATTACGTTCGGCCTTTTATTAATGGAGTAATAATGCGGAGATTCTGGTTGTTTTATGGGTGAAAGTTGGAATATAGCGCAGAAACACTACCACTCGGTTTTTAATATCGCATATTTCATGAAGAGAAGTAGTAAAAGTGCGATATTAGGAAAACGTATTTGCTTACGGGCTGTATTGTGGGATATCAACAAGGTATTAACTTTTCATGTATGTATAGGTTCGAACAAATTACCAAGACATAGATTTTTGACTATTTTCAATCACATAGAGGAAGCTATCCGAAGACGAGGACCTGGAAGGTAGAACGAACTTACCTATTTTAACGCAAGGTGTGGGACTGCCAATGGGATCGCCACTTTCACCAGTTACAGCCAACAAATATATGGAGTGGTTTGAAACTCTGGCCATTGAAGAAGCCCACAAGAAGCCTCAAGTCTGGTTGAGATACGTTGACGAAACTTTCAGACTATGGAACCATGGGCATACAGAACTAGACACCTTTCATCACCTTCACAATGGAGAAGGAAGTACACAACGAATTGCCAATCTTAAAAGTGTTGGTGAAGAGGACCGACACTAAGTGGGAAACATCTGTATACCGAAAACCAACTCATACGGGACAGTATCTGAACCACGAATCCAACCACCATCAATCGACTAAAGGAGGAATCATCAAGACTCTATTAGACCGTGCTTTCGGGCTCTGTAATACGACGGAAGGTCTCGAGAAGGAACTAGACAATATCAAAAATGATCTTCAACGGAATGGTTACTCCAAGGTGATGGTGGAACAGATTTTGGATAGAAGACAGCAAGAACCCCACAAGGAAGAGAAGCCGTTAGAAACAATTGGATCCAAGTACAACATCAGAACCTACCTCAGATTCGGAAACACCATCCGTAGCAGCATTTACCGTATACCCTGTGAGTGTGGCAAATCCTATTCTATCCTAAGGAGCCATTGGAAGTTCGCATTGCCGATCACAAGAAACACACACAGTGAGGAGAAACCTGCAAATCGAGAATAGCAGAGCATGTTTGGAGTCATCGACATAACATCAAGTGGTCTCAAGCTGGGATCATCCACAGGGGAAAACACTGGTTTGAAAGGAAGTTCGAAGAAGCTGCATATATGTTGTTAGAATTTTGAACCCATATAAGTTCTAAAGGAGAAGTTCGCAATGGCGGGGAAAATTTGAAGAATTATTTCGTTTTCTGTCATTTAGTGAATAACAAATAACGGAAAAAGAAGGTATTGTAGATTCACAATCACCAATGGCTTTTTTCTCAGCATATCTATTCGAACGAAATTTATTTATCCATTCGATCATGTGTGATTCTCTACCTAGTCAATTCATCAGATTTTCTTGAATGGGATTCATTGTTGTGAAAAAATACAGAATCTATTGGAATTGTCTGTCATTTAGCTTGTTTAAACATCATAAGGGCCATGAGAACAACACCAACCGCGGCAATGGAATTACTTACTGGTCTGACCCCTCTGGACCTGTACGTTGATGATGTTGCGTCAATGACCATGTTACGATTGCGCACGGCTGGTGTTAACCTCGAAGTAGGAATGGGTCAATTGAGGCTGGGCCTGTGGCGAGAAGCGCTTACCGCGCAACCTCTGCTGCAGGCAGCCAGTGATGCAATTGAACCCAGGTTTGTGTTTAATAATCCCTACAAAATACAAATAAAACGTAACACAGAATCAGATGATACAAATGCAATACGCATATATACAGACGGCTCAAAAACCAAACAAGGCTCAGGATGTGGAGTGTACTCTAGATCACTAAGCCTAAGGATTGAATGGGGAATGGGAAAATTACCAGAACAGACAACGTATTACCTCAGGGCTAGTACTAGAGTGCCACCAAGATTTAGCCAGGACAGGAGTAAAGGTAATCGCATTGCCGACTCTTCAGCCAAGGAAGCTGCTGGACTAAGAATTTTAGGATCCAGTGACACCTACGGCACTACGACAATTGCGGTTATTCATAAAAATATGGATACTTATATATCCTTAGCACATTAATACATACAATAAGATATTTCCATGTAATGTAATGGTGACTACATAATAATTTGGACGACTGTAGTCATAGTCATTCTTTTTACCCCCTCTCAAGTTTAGGTTTAAGACATTTCAATATTTTCTGCATATTAGATCTGAGAAAAAATAATGTCTGCAGAAAATTCAATATCCTTTGGAAAAGTAATTGTTTCATATTTACTCTAGTTCACATATTTTTCATTGGCATAGCATCTTAAGAAAATTACTTTATTTGTGAGTATTATATTCCAATTCATAGACTTTTTCATATAACGAAAACCGTTATGTGAAACAGTATATCACTAAAAATGAGACTAATTTATGTTTAACATTACTGATATTCAACATTTGTCTACTTCCTCTTCTAATACAAGAGATAATTTATCACGAATCTCACTATCCAAAAAAAAAATAACAGAAAAAACTCTTCAAATTAAGCACCCGACTCATAAGACTGAAACAATTTTCTTGCAACATCAATAGCCGGACGTCATTAATACAGTCTTCAACTTCTTAATTCGATGTACGAAACCCATTAAAACATTTTTTTCGATACGGTTCTGACTTCAATCGACAAAAAAGCGTAAACTATTTCCTGTTATCGAAAAGCCTTTTAATTTCATTTTCATGACCCACATCAAGCTATGAATCAACCAAGTAGAATAATTATTACCCAGTGGGCCAGAAGTAAACATACCTCTTGGCTGTTTCTTTTTTTCAACCACCATTCAAGGAGTGACATCAATAACAATGTGGAAAAAACTACGGCAGCCGTTGCATGTCAACGAAGGTAAGTGTTGGTATTTTGTTCACTTTTATTCAGTATAATAGAAATGCATCCTTGCCCGTATTACATGAATACCCAGTTTAAGGCGTACTTAAAATGGGGATTGTGAAGGTATTTATGGAAAAGAGTTAAATAGAGTATACCAAAAGTATCCGGTATTCTAGTTGGGACAATTATAAAAAAAATTACAATTAGGAGTCTAGTGTATAGTTTCCTAATATTTTTGAAGTGATAACTTCTTATGGGAGGGTAAACAGCTTCGTTACCTAATAACTCTAGGCAGCTTGTGTCAAAAAAGGGCAGTTTGCAGGAAGTTTTGCAAGAGTTTTGACATTTGGTTTTATATGGTACTTTGGGCTGCCGAACAGGAATCTGAGGTTTGGCAACAAAATTTTTTACGGGAAATATGTTTTTGTTTTGTGAAAAAAATCGACTTTGTTTTGGTTTTTTGCGAAACACTCGAAAAATACGCATTTTGTGTAGAAAGATTACCTATACAAAAAAAAGAAGAAGAAGACTACGGTCGACCATTAAGCCATGGGAGAAGTGAGGGCTAAAAGTCAGGGAAACCCCACAAAACTCAAAAAATCGGGATTTTCGGCAATTTGACACGGGAATGCAATATTGAAGAATTATTCGTTAAACTCATACTAAGTTGTCTTGTAGAAAAATTCTTGATTCCTGTCACAATTGTCGGTAACTGTTTAAGTGAATAAGATGCACTGTTTGGCTCCTTTGGTGTAGTAATAAATATTACTGGAGTTTCTTTCCCAACACCAAATCGTTATTTTTAACACCTTGAAAGGTGTTTCGATCACCAAGTGATCATCTTCAAGAAGAAGATTAAACTAGAAACTAACGCGAAGCTAACGCTATGTATATAGATATACCATACAGGTAAACCATACAGGTGTACCACCCTAAATAAATTTTACAATTTTGCCTTATCTATTATTTTACAATATATGTGTAAATGTTATAGCTGTTCAGCTATGTTCAGCTATATAGCTGAAAATTGTTTTATTATATAGCTGAAAATTGTTTTACATACAGCTATAACATTCAAACATATATTGTAAAATAATAGATAAGGCAAAATTGTAAAATTAATTTAGGGTGGTATACCTGTATGGGTGGTACACCTGTATGGTTTACCTGTATGGTATATCTATATAGCATAAATAGCGTTAGCTTCAAGTTAGTTGCTAGTTTAATCTTCCTCTTGAAGATGATCACTTGGTGATCGAAACACGTGTCGAGGTGTTGAAAATAACGATTTGGTGTTGGGAAAGAAACTCCAGTAATATTGTTCAAGTGAAATTTAATACATTTCAAAGGATTTCCTGACTTGAAGTTCACTTACCTTCTACAGGTATGAGTTGAAACAAGGTACTGAAACCCTTTTCTATGCAACAATCTGCTAATTCATCCAGTAGGGAAATGACCTTTACTGAATAGTTTTAAGGTGAAAGCAATAAAAGCTAACGGGAAATTCCTCAATGGAATGATTTGTTTTTAAAGCGGGTGCGATATGATGTCTGCCCTCTTTAGGCAAAGAAAGAACGAAATTTTTAAATACGCTTGTCAACAACCGTCAACAACGTCTGGCCTGCGTTCGGGTCGCGTTCTCGGCGATGGCGCTTCATTGCTTAGACCGCTCCTTCACCTCCGCGCATTGTCCCCCGTAGTCTTACAGTAGATGCGACACGTGATGACTTACTGCGTTGTGTCAAGTTAATCTTATCGTGATAACTTTTAAAGGATTCGTCCAAAATACTCAGTGTAAAAGACAAAGTTCATCTATATTCAATACTTGAAACGACAATTGTATCAATTTTTATAAGAATCTGACAGGTATTCTAAAATGTGTATTGAAAGAAAAGTATACAATTTATATATATATGGGGATAGGCCCTCCAATTTCATCAAAATGAACTAAATAATAATGTATATAACGTAGATATGGGTGAAACTGATTTTCTCATCAGCATAGTCGAATGGGATTGTGCCTAGATAGATCAAATGAATAATTCGTGTTATACAGGGTATCCCCTGTAGTTAACCAAATATCCCAAAACTTTTATTGACCTACATGAAATACAGAAAATGGATATATCGCTTGTTAACTGAATTCTGGGACATCCTGTATTTTCTCAGCCGATAATTATATAAGTTATATACAACAATGACTTGATTCTCTTTTTCAATTGTTTTCGTATACAACTATCTTCTATGCTGAGTGAAACTCTAAGATATCGCCCATACAAAGAAAATAACAATACCTTGTGTTACTGTATCTGAGAAATTATTATTATTACGACTGATCTGCTTGTGAATTCACGAGGTAACCTTGAGTGGTCTCTTTAATTCCAATTACTTGCAATGCGATGCCATGATTTTTTGCTTTAGAACCTGTTAAGGGCATTAAAACATGTCTGCAATGTGCAATCACTCGCAAATATCAGCTGAAAAATAAAGCAACCAAGTTGTTGCAAATCAACAAAGCCAGGTGTTTTTCAAAACCGACACAACCCTCCATTGGCGTAGTAATTCAAAAAATTACTCTGACGGTCAACATTTGATATTCCATATTCGAGGGGTAGGTACTATTTACATTTCGGGAATAGCAAATAATAACAAAACATTTTGTAATGAAAATGGCTTATTCGTTTTTCGAAATCTTTTCCTTGATGATCAATACACTTTTGCACTTCTTCAAACCATTTGACAAAGCAGCTTTTCCATTCCTTCGAAACATTTTTTGTACATTTCAACTGCTCCTCAGGCGCTCGTGAATAGTTGATCACGCAGTTTACCTTTGACATTCGGGAACAAAAAGAAGTCATTGGGTGCCAAATCAGGACTGTACGGAGGATGAGTCATCAATTCGATGTTTTGACTGCTCAAAAATTCACCTGTTTGACGAGATGTGCGAGAGCACGCATTGTCATAATGGAGAATGATTCGTGTTCGGCGGTTCCGGCAAGCAAATGGTCGTGTAGCACTTAGAATTGACCGTTCTACGTTGGTCAAGCGGAACAGTGACCACATAACCCGTTCGACCGAAGAAACAGGTAAACATTTGCTTCGCTGTGCTTCTTCCACAAAGAAATTTTGTTGGATTCAGCTCGGAAACAGCTAGTAAACATATTAGGGAATCGAACCAATATAAATAGAAATCACGGAAAATAGACTAGGAGATATTATGAAAAACAAATGAACCAATATTTTTTTGACAGATGGTGTGTGTAAATAGGGACAGATATTGCGGAACCAAATAAACAGCTTTGGAAATCGTGGATATTCTACGTTGTTTACACGTTTGACAGATAACCAATTCTAATGTGAATTACGACAGTTATTCAGGATTCAATAAATGTTGTTTTCTCTAGAAAAGAACTGATATTTTTCCAACTAACAACTGAGGAGGGTATTTTCACGTGCAGAGAAGATACGCTTTCTAGGAGAAACAATTGTACTTCAAAGTGTCAACAATGTATACTTCCATGTACTTCTGTAGAAAAAAATGCTTTTCAAAAAGAACCTATTTTTCACTACCAAAAACGGAGTTTTGATGAATGCAAAGACCATTATGCTTTGAACGTTTTTGTTGAGGAGATATCTTCCGTAAAGATCTCCGACATTTTCAAAAGTCAAATTGGCTCAATTTGAATTCAAAATGTTAGTGGGGGATAAAAACAACGAATGATCAATAGAATTACAGGAACTTTTGAGTGGACATTTGGGAGATGATAATTTCCAAACAGAAAACGAATTGAAATGCAGGCTTCCACGGCTGGTGTCAATATTTTGGTTGGTTAACGGGTTCTGCCATGGTCTTCTTTGGTTATAATCTCAACTGCAACTGCGGTAGGCATCTTCAGTGGCGTGATCAAAGTACTCTTCTTGACGAACGAAAACAGAAAACTATATTGACAGATACTAAAAAGCACTAAATGAATAGGCCACAGAATAGAAAATAGAATGTAAATAGAAAAAATAAATTTTTAAATAGTTGGTTTGTTACAGTCTGTAATTCAAAATTGGCAAAAATTGTTTCTTTGTGATCAAACTGTCCTTCAATCGGTATAACCGGCCATGGTTCATTTTGTGCTCTGTATATTGATAAATATGTTCAAAGTTACCAAACAATAATTCAACTCTAGTTAATATTTCTATACATCTGACACTGGTACGCCACTGCGATCCGTGTTGGTCCTTTCGTCGGTGTCTTCGAAAGCTCTGCGGAAATCTGGCGTACCGGCTTTTGCAGCTGCTCTTCGAGATACCTTTTCAATCACCATGTGCGGCCAATCTCTGCTCTCTTCAGGAACACCTGTCGGTCCTTCAAACGCGTCGAAAGGCCAGCGACGAAGAGATTCTTAAGTAAATTTCGGGAAGAATGGTCCTCTGTTATCTACCAGACGTATGGCGTTCAGAAGAAGATTGTAAGGTGACGACAGATTTTCACCTCAAAATATTTCGCTTTCAAGAATATCGTTATGTCAACCAATCAGAATTTGTATTAGAAGCTATTCCAACACAACTCATCGTTTATTGGCTAGTAGCACGACGGATATTGAATTACAGAAAAAATCGACACATCTCTATTAATTGCTGTCAGTCTCAAAATGAACGAACTTAAATAGTTTGTGAAAACCCTCTTTTCGACTCTACTTTTTCTATAGTTTTGGTAACTAATGTCTCAAATGCTCGTTTCTTCATTGTAACAACTTTGGAACTTACCTCATTTCAATTGAAACTCTTAAAACCCCTTTTTTTAAAACATGTAGATCATATACAAAAGCTTTTTCAGAAACAAGCTAGAAGAAAAAATCCCTATGAAAACAACTTTCATATAAACATTGAATTACACGAAATCCACTTTCTCCATTTATAATGGAATATATTTAGAACATAGGAACGTAAGGTCACTCATATGGAACACCAAAAAACAAATTTCGCATGACAATATTTCCTTTTGGATTCAGATGGAATTCCAATGGCTGGGGTTAACAAACCGTAAGAATGTGTATACGTACTGTCATCATCATAAGAGAAGAGTTGTCACTGCCGGTAACATAATGTCCGAATGTCACAGAAGAAACGAGTGCTTTTTTCTGTAATCTTATCCAAAAGGTGCTGAAGAGGTGAGAAAACAATTGATTTGTCCCGAAACTTCGAAGTACATCATTGAGGATGCTTGTATTTCATCAGTTCGGACTTCCATTGTCTAATATAATATAAATTGATTTGACAACCCTGAAAAAAATTAAAAAGATTAACCGAAAATAACAATTTCATTGAACAAAAAACTGAAATTACAAAGAAATAACATACATGCAATAACCAAACAAATGAATATTGAAACATTAATAAAGGCTGAAAATTAAAAAACTAAAAATATTATTAACAAAAAATGAAAAATTAAAAGATTTCAAACCAAGCTATGTCACGACGTTTTGATTGTTAGTATCCACAATCGTCTTCGGGTGATAACTGGACTTATTCCTCCGAGATCTGACTATTTATAGGTCATTAGAGTCCTTTCACCTACCTCCTCTTCCCTCTTTCCGCTTCATTGGTTTTAGCAGGAGATGACCGTTTGGCGGGAGTTGGTCGTTTTTCGCTTGATTAGAGGTTTCCATATGTTACGTATCTCTACGTTAGCTTGACTAAATGCGTTGTTGGATAATATATACGAGGCTTCTTTGAATTTTCTCCTAAACCAGTGTTTTTTTTGTGGATGATTTCAGCTTGAGCCCACTTGATGTTATGTTGATGAGTCCAAACATGCTCTGCTATTCCGGATTTGCTGGTTTCTCCTCGCTGTGTGTGTTTCTTGTGCTCAGCAATGCGAACTTTCAATGGCCTCTTAGTTTCATCGATGTATGATTCTCCGATGTATGTTATTTCTTTGTAATTTCAGTTTTTTGTTTAATGAAATTGCTATTTTTGGTTAATCTTTTTAATTTTTTTCAGGGCTGTCAAAACAATTTATATTATATTAGACAATGGAAGTCCGAACTGATGAAATACACCACGAAACATTGTCAACCACCTTCAAACAAAGGATGATTGTGTTCCATGTGATATTTCAAATCAAAACTCTTCTATATATTATATTGTGTAGCGTTCCTCTGGATTATATCTGTTTCAATTCCGTAACGGACGTTTCTGATACAAACTGAAAGGAACCTTTCACCTTTTCCATTTTGATAATAACGTGATTTGGTTTTCACCTTCATACCAAATATTTGAAGACTATTTAACTGTTCAGGATATTGTGGACTTTTTTCATTGTAAAACTGCTGAGATAAAAAAAGTTATTCTCCCACAGGATATACGAGTTTTTTCATCTCTGATTTTTTATAGCTCATACATAATGTCACTCTGTTTGTATTTTTCTTATTATTGTTTTCTTTGTTTTTCCATTTTGTAATCGGTTTTGACTGTTGATTGTCGTAATAAATGAATGAAATGAAATGAACAAATGGATATAGAATGTGAAGAGAAAATAATTTGAAATTCAATCGAAGTGGAAAAAACTAAAACAACATCTTATATAAAAATAAACGACGATCAAAGCATTACACGCAACTATGGTGTTCTCTACTAACTTCAAAATTCGAATTTTCAGATATTTTTCCTGAAAAAAAAACGATGGGGTCATTTCAATGGTAGAAAAATAAAAAACTTGCTCCCTTTAAAACATATCCACTTTCGTAATTACAACTAAATGCAACACCCTGTTCATCTAGAACTATTTTCAAAACGTGGCATTTCTGGTGCTGTGCATAATAGATATAAGGAGATTCAGGTAGAACTTAACCTTATTCGAACTTAGCTTCAGCAATTGAATTAATGTTACAAAAAACGGGAAGCATTTAGCAAAATGTGTTTAGATTGGTTTAGTTTTCAACTATAATTGATCAAGTTCGGCAACAGTACAAAATATCTAAAATGAATTAAAACAATAACAGTGGATCAAAACACCAAGACGAAATAAATTAACCATTAATGAATTACCAAATATTCATGCACGATATGTCCAACACGTTCCTATTTTGTGGATTTGTTTGATGTTTTCGTCGGCAATAGCTTCTTTGGGGTGTCCACTGCGTACATCATCCTCGGTGCTAATTTCATCCCGTTTAAACTTAGCATACCACTTCTCAACGGTTGGTTTTCCTGGTGCAAAGTCCAAATAATGTTTATCCAGCGAATCCTTGGCTTCAACAGTATTTTTTCCGCCAAAAAGCAAAGCTTTATTAACACATGGAATTCCTTTTCATCCATTTTCTTCAAAGTAACAAAAGTTGCTTCATAAATGTTCTATGCCACAAACCAATAGTCCGACAGCTGGGAAATTTGTACACGTGTGGTTGACTGAAAATCATATGGATTTAATACTAGTGACATCATCTGTGTGTTAGCCTACGAAATTGACGAAATTTTCAACCCACCTAATTCTTAGATACTGTATCACCTATAAACTGACCTTCTCGTATGATCACAACTGACTCTGTTGTGCTCTTTTCGAAAAATGTCCGTTTTCTGAGAACCTTCAGTTTTACAATCATCTATCTGTAGATGTTGAAAATTAAACTTGTAAGTGACAACAATGAGATATCTCATCATGTGTGCAGTCAACCCTGTATGATCTTAAAGTTAATCAGCATTCCTTCCTAAATAAAGATGGTTTATATCTGAACTGTATGACTAAAAAAAAAAGATTTTGTTGACAAACATAATTGAGTCCATTTTTAATATCAGAAAGCTCATTTATAAAGGTCATACAAATCGGCCCTTTCCTAATCTTACTTTCTATTTAAAAAGCCATATGCTCCAGGTTCTCAACAAAAGAAACTCGCCAAACTCGAACGATTCGTAACAGGACACACCCCTGAGAAGACGAATGTGAAAATGTCAGTGATTTTGTGAGTTTGGAAACGCTCAACGAATGCTAGGCAAACCCTCGAGGGGATTGACGGAGGTTACTTAATTGAAAAGTTTGACAATTAGAAAGGGGGAACATTTCAAATCCTTGAAGTCTTTTCAAAAATGTATAATTTTTGTTATGTTTTATTTCGATACATATGAAAAAGTGTTATGCTGAAATCGTGGAAGAGCAAAATCTGTTTTGAAACCCAATAAATGATTTTAATTTTTGAAAAAATTAGTCGTACTTAGTGAACACTTTTTATTCAATGAACACTTCATTGGCAGATTTTCACTGAACAGTTTACAAAATCCCAAACGTGTTTCATTATGCATTCCTCAGGCGTCTTCATACTAGAACTAGTATGAGAGAAAGTTATTGCATGGTGAAACATGTGTTGCGGTTTTGTAAACTTGTTACTTGAATAATTTATGGATTTTCATTAAGTATCGGTTAATTTCATTACAGATCACATTCTATTTTGATGTAAAATACCTAGAAAACTCAATTTTTTTTAACTATATTGGTTTTTAATCAGGTTGCTTCAAATCAACAGAGAAACTATATTTTGGCAAATACTATCCCGTATTCAAAATCGATTTTTGAAACGATTTATGAAAACGATAATATTCTGCGAATTAGACGAGACCTTCAGTTTGTGTAGTTGGAACATAGGCGTAACATATCAGATATTTTATTTTTACAAAAAATAATAAAAAACCAGATGAATTGTCCATCGTTGTTATCAATGATTCGCTTAAATGTTCCGAATAGAACAATATGAGCACACGAATTATTCATATCAACCTTTAAGAGAACAATCTGTTCAGAGAACTCTCCTTTATGTCGATGCGTTAAATTGGGTAATACCCATGCAAAATACTTCGATATTTTTGATACATCGTTGCTTATGCCCAAAAAAATATTGAACACCTATTTTTATCAGTTGAAATTCTTTTATATATTTAGTCAGTAACTGTTAATCAGTTTTTTTTTATTTTTCATTATAAATGACACTATAATACATGTGTATTGTAGGTTACTTTTGATTTTTATATATATATATATATATATATATATATATATATATATATATATATATATATATAATCGAGAAAGGTTAATGCAGTAAAGCTGCTGGAAAATGATTCCATGAAAATCAAAAGATAAATAGATAAGTACCCATATCGACTTCAATTTAAGAGCCACAGGTAGACAGCTGTTTTAGCCTACTGGGCATCGTCAGTACCGGGCAAGTTGACTTGGGTGTCACACCAATAGCGGTTCCACTTATGTCTCGCTTGCGTTTACGCAGTTATTTTTATTAAGTACTTTGTTTGATTATTCACATTTTGTCTTCAATCGAGGACCGCCTGCCCGGTACTGACGATGCCCAATAGGCTGAAACAGCTATCTACCGATGGCTCTTGAATTGAAATCAATAGATCCCAATAATCAAAAAAACAAATAGTTAATTCATTATTTGATTTTCCCTAGAAAACATTTGAATTTTGAGGTATTGGTATTTGTTGTCGGAAACAAAATTTGGGTCTTCATTTGCCCATAAAAAATTTTGAAAAAAAATATGCTGTTTTTCATTTTATTGTGAATGTACATTGCAAAATCATATCTTGGATCATAACCTCTTGAATCATAACCTCTTTCTTGAAATATATGAGGGGAATAAAGTGTATATGCATAGTTTTCATTGTTCTGAAGAATACTTTCCCAAAGGTTCCATTATAAACTCGTATATTCATTTGGTTAATGAATAAATTGTTGAGAATGACAAAAAAAACATAATTTTCCTTCTAACTTTCACTAGGATAGGTGTGAGAACAACTCGAGCAGTTTTCAGGATGTTTCATCGCCTTTGACAATGTCTACCGCAGTTGTAGACAAAACACCTGCATACTGCGTCAACAAAAACCCAAAAATTATACTAAGCTCAGTCCATGAAACTGTCTGAGAGTTTCAATATAATATCTTTGTTTTTATGGGAAAAAAAGCTTCTTCTAATTCTCTAAAAAAAAAGAAAATATTCCCTTTCCAATTCAAATGAAATTGCTTCAGCTGCAATTGAATTGACTACCCGTATGAATGTGTATACATGCTGTCATCGTGACACGAGCAGATTTGTCCTAATGTTGAAAAGAAATGAATAATTCGCTTTGTAATGCAATTCAAAACGGTGCGAAAGGGGTGATGAAGTTTTCTGCATTTTTCTAATGATGGAGAAATAAAAAGCAAAAAACCTTTCTTTCCAAAAAACACTCCCCTAAAAATCTCCCTTTTTCAATTCAATACAAAAATCCTTCAATAAAATTATCCACCTACGCCACTGTTCTGCGGTATTATCATCTGAAGTTACATCATTAAAACCGTAAACCGATGCGATACCAAAAATCGTATCTGTCGAATACATTCGTCTGTTTGGACAATATGATAATAAACATCTCAAGATTCTTTGGAGACAGGAAATTTTAATGAGAAAACGGTTTCTCTCGTAAAAAAATCCACAAAAATTAAAGGTATTCATGAGTTACTGAAGGTGAAGTACCTCTTTACATGTTGAAACCAATTTTTCTCATAACGAAATAGCGTTTTGCATCAAAGAAAATACTTGATAATTAGTATAAGTTTGATGAAATGCTATTTCATTGTGGGTTATAATCAAATCACTGATGATAACGGCTTTATGCAACTAGAATTTTTGTTTTTTTTTCCGATTTTCAGATCTTAGTTGATATTTTATGTAGTAGATCTGCAGCTATTCCTGAAAATTTTCTGTTATGCTTTTTCTGAATAATGAAAACAATCTCTTCCCTTCAATGTAAACAAAAAAGTAAAGTAATTATTGATAAACACTGTGATAACCACACAATGCACAATTATTAGTTTTAAATTGAAGTAGTATATTTTTAGGAGAAATTTTTAGTAAAGAAAGTTTTGACCTTTTACTTCTCCATCTTGATAAACATTGAATTACACGAAAGAAAAATATTTTCCAAACAAATACATACTATTATATAAACGCTCAATTATACGAAAAACATTTTTCTCTATTCCGTTTGTATTCCAAGCATTCGTATGGAACCGAATCAGATATCATCCACAGGATTCCTACACAATATAATTGATGAAAGCAGTACCCCCGTAACTTCCGTAATTATAGAGGAATGATGGGAATATTGAAAATTCACTTACCGGTTCAATAGTGTTGACCCAAAAGCTATACACCGGCCGCCAGTCGCAATGGAACTGCCGACAACAAGATCACGAATTTGAACGAATTTTCAGCCTGTTTTGCCCCCTAGTATGATTTACCGTAATAATGGGTTCTTCCATCGCGACTGGCGGGCAGTGTATATCACTTAGGCCAATACCATTTTGCCGATAAGTGTGTTTCCAGCATTTTCATCAATCCTGCGAGTTTAATCATTCTACCTTGATAGTTAAGGAGGTTACGGGGGTGCTGCCATGAAAAGTTGAACACACTGTATATAGCTGATTTTTTCATTCTATTTCGTTTGGGTTTTGCATTGAACATGATTCTGTCTTAATTATTATTACTTAAGAAAGCTGTTGTTATTCTGTATTTAGTAAAGTAATTTTGAATATCTTCTAAAAGTTTACTTGCGTGATTAATAATAATAATAATAAATGGTGTTCATTTTACGTGGCGGAGTTTAGCAAAGCGCTACTCTTACACTTAACCACGTTTGAAAAAAAAGAAACATTACAAAAAATAAATGGCAATTTCAGGACGATAGTAAAATGAAATACAAATGTTTATGTTTGGATCTCAGTTGACTGAGCAATTCAGTTTTAAGTTTACTATTGAATAGCGGTAGTGATGAATTTTTCAAAGATTCACTGAATGAATTATGCATTGTTACAGCATGATACGTGAAGAATCGTTCATAGTGCTGTTATGATTCAGAATGTCAAAATTATTGTTAAATCTAATGTTTCTTGAGTGTATCTGATGTCTGGGAAGGAGTTTATTTACCAAATAAGTGAGTTGTTGTTTTTTTATCAGTTTGTGAATGAAACAGGCGAAATGTGATTCTCTACTATTCTGCATTTTTAACCAATTCAGTTGATTGATTGAAGGGGTCACATGATCTCTGTAATTCAAGCCGAATATTAGTCTAATGCAGGCGTTCTGTACTTTCTAAATTCTTGCAGAAGTTATGGAATCGATACAACGGCCGTAGACGACATCGCAATAATTAAACATTGATTGAATCAGTACGTCTGAAAGGGTAATTTTGAAATTTTGAGAGACCTCAGACCAGAGATAGTGTCTGTTTGAATACATATAAATATTTCAGAGTACCGTACGACCTTTGAATGAGAGTATTGAGTTGACGACCAAATCTGAGGTTGTAGTCTATATGAAGTCCTGAACGTTTTATTTTGTCAGTCAATTCCACAGAATGTCCATCAATACACAAATCGTGGCCCTTCCACAATCTTTGGCTTTTCCAAAAATTATTAAAGATGATTTACTAGTATTGAGGTTTAGACAGTGTTGCGAAATCAGAACAAAATTTTTTATATCATTATTTACTTTATCGGAGTAGTACAAGTTAGTGTCGTCTGCATATGTGTGAATGTTGAATAACTTGAGAACCTTGGAGGAGTCAGATGTGTAGATAATAAAGAGAATTGAACCTTGCGGGGCTACATGACATACACTCATTTTATCAGACTGACTACCCTTTATCTCAATACGCTGCTTTCTATTTTTTGAAAATGACCTAATAAAGTCACATGCCTTCATACTGAAACCAAAAAAACAAGTTTAGCGCATATCACATTGTGATTCATAGTGTCGAAAGCCTTACTGTAATCGAGACATGACCTGTTCATTATCGGTGGCTGAAAAAATATCGTCGATCATTTTCAACAGAGCACTAGATGTACTGTGATTTTTCCGAAAACCAGATTGGTGTGTAGGCAAGATGTTATTATCAGAGACATAAGAGTATATCTGACTATAGGCTGACTTTTCTACAATTTTTGATATTGCCGGTACTATTTTTATGGGCCTCAGGTTTGAAAACTTTGTTTATAGGAAAAATAATAGATTGTTTACATAGTTCCGGGAAGATACTAGTTTCAAGGCATTTGTTGACTAACTATGTTAGAACTGCAGTTAAGTTAGGAATACATACTTTGATCATTTTGATAGATATCTTATCTCATCCGGTAGCATTCGTTTTTATGGAGTTGACTATCATGTTAATATCATCATGCTATATTTACATGTATTGTGTTCCCTGATATTTGGGTGTTATTTACCTTTTATGAGTTTTATCTGATATTATCTTTTCTATAAAAAACTGGTACCAGATTGTTTATCGCAATTTGTTTTAGTTCATCCTGGAAGTTCTTCTGAGGTAAAGAAATTGCGAAAGCTCTGTGAATAATTGACTTAAAGACGGATAATTTATGTGAGATTGGACTGTGAAGGTGTTTTTCCGGTAGATATTGGATTGAAAACCATGTTTGTAGATTTTAAATGTATTAGTTTTAATATTGATAATGAGAAACCCGAAACCGGCCGTAAAAAAAAAGAAAAAAAAAGCGATTTATTTCCAACAGGAGTACCCAGTTACAGAAAATATTATTATTACAGTGTATATATGGAATAAATATCAAAAATAATAGAATATAGAAATGTATGAAAGTAAATGCTAAAACAAACTATATATAAAATATTCGTATAAGTAGAATTACAAAGAGGAATGATTATCGCAGTGTTCACAGATTTTATTGAAGCTACTGCACATAAAATTCAATGGTGATCGTAGCATAATATTTGTGCGTGATATTTCGCAATAGAATTTCAGATTGTGTCGACTTACACTTCTTGGTACTAAGAAATTGATCTCGGGTAAAAGAACCGTACTGTCAATATTGTTGTTGAGCAATTTATGCAAGAATTTTATACCAAGGATAACTCTCCTATTTTCCAAAGATGCCATATCAAATCGTGTCAACAATATGTTATGATATGTTTAGACATAAGTATTTTAGGAACTTCCTTTGTACGCTCTCAATTGATGTTTTTTGGTAGTCGTAAACCGGATTCCATAACAAAGAGCCATACTCTAACTTAGATCTGGCATACGCAAAATATAGTTATTTTAAGGTGGCAATACTTTTGAAGTTTTTGCCATTTCTGTAAATGAATCCAAGCATCCTATTTGCATCAGCAGTCATATTCCTTATATGTGTTGTAAATATTAATTTACTGTCGTATGTTATACCAAGATCTTTTACCTCATGAACGCGGTTGATTGTAGATTTATTGATTGAATAATCGTACATTAAAGTTCGCTTTTTTGTTGTGAATGATATTATTTTCCATTTGGATACGTCCAGTTGTAGACGATTATCATTACACCAAAGTTTGATTACATCTGATTCATGTTGTACACATTGGCAGTCAGTAATGTCGTCGATTTTATGATATAGCTTCAGGTCGTCTGCAAATAGTAGGCTAGGAATATTCAAAGAGGTTGCCAAGTCATAAATGAAAATAAAAAATAAAAGAGGTCCAAGATTGAACCTTGTGGTACCCCAGATGTAACTACGTATTGGGCCGATTTGAAAGATTCATATTCGACGAAGTGTTTTCTGTTAATTAGATATGATTCGATTAGAGTGAGCAGTTGGTTAGAGAGTCCCAATTTTGTCAATTTGCTGAGAAGAACGTAATGGTCCTTATGATCGAATGCTTTTTGAAAGTCTAAATAAACAACATCGACCTGTTTTTGCTTGTCCAGGTACGTACAGAGATATTGATTTAAACATGCAAGATTTGTCATACATGATCTTTGTTGTACGAAACCATGCTGAGTAGGAGAAATAACTTTTTGAATATGGGAGTACATAACATTTTGCACACATATCTCGAAGAGTTTAGAAAAGTTACATAACTTTGAAATCGCCCTGTAGTTTGTTATATCGCTAGAGTCGCCTTTTTTTAATATCGGACAAATTCGAGCCGTTTTCCACTACTCAGGAAGGTACAAGTTGATAAAATCAAGTTGAATATGCCTATTAGAGGTATGTAGAGAACGTCGATACAGTCCTTTATCACAAGACTAGGAATATTGTCAACGCCTGCGGTGAGTTTATTTTTTAATTTTTTTTGAAGCAGTAATAATATCGATTTTAGAAATTACTAGTGGAATTCAGACAAGAGTGTTTTCATTTCATTAAAGTCATTAATTACACAAATTACTACTGTTGGTAATAATGATTACTTTTCGACATCACATTAACTGGCTTCCGTAACAGAAATTGCACTCGGAACTCAACACCAAATGAAAAACGTTCTCGACGGGTCGTAAAAGCTCATAATGCAGGCAAAGAAGCTATTAAAACATACATATTCAATGAGTTATCGATTCTCATTCAAGTTTTAATCTTCGCTATTTGATGAAGGAAAACCTTTTTGCTCATGTATTTGGCCTTTTTAACTCGATTTCAGCCGATAAATTTTCCAGAAACGGTTTGATCTACATTAGGCCACATGGATAATTCAATTAAACTCGGACATCCGTAATAATCAACTTCTCTCTGTGTTCCATTCAACGTGTTGCTAAAGAATTGGTGAATGCTGGAATTTCTGTTGGGATGCAGAGCAATTAGTTCGTTTCAAACTACTGGAGAGACAAACATTAAAACAGAGCTTAATCCGGGACTCAGGCGCTATTTGGAAATTCGCTCTGTTCCGTGGGAACTAATAAAGGAAAACTAACAATTACTTTCGGGATTTGAATTACAGCTGAAGCAGTAAATTACTTCAGATGGTTGCTTGTGACGTTAGGATCTCCAACCAGTTATGAAGGCTATTTTCTGGATAGTAGCCCTAGGTTGTGCTTGGGAAGGAACTCTATATTTGTTAGTAACATTCCAAAGAGAGTTTTAGGGCACATTAAAACTTGCTAAGATGTGTATAACTTGTTAGAGATGACGACAAAAATTAATAAAAGTTGAATAAAAAATGTGAACAGTTATATGGAGTTAGAGACAAATTTTGGGACCAATAGTATTCCGAACTACAGATTGATGATCGTAAAGTATAACTTTGGTAAGGTACTCTCTGTCAATTCGAATTGATGCTTCCAAGTTCAACATCGTAGGACTGAATAACAACAGCTATCAAATATGGAAATATAAAGTGGAGATGCTGTTATTGATACAAGACCCACCTGAACCAATAAGTTGGACATCAGATGATGGTAAAGAAAGAGCAGCAGTTGGATTATTAGATGGAAATGTTGAAGTTGTACATCACAAGGAAAGTGTTGCATAAAGTCAGAAGATGAAATAATTGTTGAGGGACCTTCAAGCGGAAATTTGACTCAACCAGTACAATGTAGATATGGCAGCTTGGAACGAAGTGATGATGCCAAGTCAAGTCAAGTCAAAAATGTTTCTTCAAGATTTTGTTAAAGTACATGATATTTGTGTTAGTGTACTTTGAGAGGGGCCCTGCTATAGACTTATGCCTCTTCAGGGTGGTGATGATACAGTATTATATCTGTTATAAAGTTTCATTTATCGAGATCTCGCAGTTATTTATTTAATTATTTTCAAACAGCTAAAAACCTCATTACATGAAAATAATTATTTTTATAAAAATGGCAATACAGTCTAAATCATAAATAGAATTCTAATATTTATACGTGAATACAGTTACATTGTATCTGCATAAAGCCGAATGGAAGGAAGAAACATAGTTATTCCAAACTTGAAAAGTATTTTTTTACACCACTATAAACTTGTTTGGGAGGGAGAACAAAGTTGATATCTGACATTAACAGGAAGTTGTTTGTTATTTTGATCATTGTAATGATAGGTGAACAGTTATTTGTTGAATATGGTACATCAAAGAATTGAATGAGTCTTGTTGTTCTTTTGGGAATTCTCTCTTTTAGTAAAGATTTGAGATTGGAAGAGTTATAATTTTTTTTATATATTTTATAACACATCAACACTATACTTGCCTGTCTTTTCGTAGTGCTACTATTTTAATCCGGGTATACTTTATATTTCTTGTGATATAAAAATCTCAAATCTGTTTTGAATTTTTTCTAATCTAATTTTATGAACCATATAGAAAGGATGCCATACTACAGGCCCATATTCAAGTTTAGGTCTCACCAAACTATTATGAAGTGTAGTAATCACTTTGATATCATTGAAATGTGCACTTTATCTCATTACAAATCACATAATTCTTAGTGCCTGAGATGCTATGAAATCCTAATGGGGTTTGTACGAGATTGTAGAGTTATAGTATATACCTAAATCTTTGACAGTCTCTACCCTGGATAATTCAATACCATTCATTAAGTAATTGTATAGTGTCTTATTTAGTTTTCGGATACAAGACAGGACAGAAAATTTGGATATATTGAACGGAAGATCATTTTTCACACTCCATCGATAAACACTATTGATGTCCTCTTGTAGTTTGACATAATCTTGTAGGTGTCTTGTAGATCTGTCTATAAAAATTAAGGTCATCTGCGAATAAGAGATACTCAGAGTATTTTATATTTTGAGGTAGATCATTATTATTGAATATAAAAAAAATTAATGGACCCAAGTTTAATCCTTGAGGAACTCCAGAGTTTGCGTGAAATTTCCCTGTGCAATCACCTTCATATTTGACTCTGAAGTGTCGGTTATTCAAATACGATGCCAGCAATTTGAGTGCTTGGGTGTCAGCGCCATTTCTATGTAACTTTTCCAGTATCACATCACGATTAACTTTATCGAATGCTTTTCGAAAATCTGTATAAATAACATCAACCTGTTCATTGTTATCTAGATGGTTGAGGACATGATGAGTGAATGTTAGTAGATTTGTTGTCAACTTTTTTGGAACAAATCTGTCATCCGTCAAATCGCCAAAACCCCTTAACACTTTTATATAGATGATCTGTTCAAACAGATTCGCAATAGCACACAGCACTCCTATTGGCCTGTAGAGTGCCAGACTTATGGATAGATGTCACTAATGCTTCCTTCCATAAGTCTGGAAACGTATTTGATTTTATTGATGAATTATAGATATGAAGAAGAGGTTGCTTTAGCCATACTCCACATCCTTTAATGATATAAGGTGGTATTTTATCACTTCCTGCAGATTTTTTTGGCTTAAGTTTCTTTAAAGCTTCAAAGTAATCGCTGTCGGTTACTTCATCGATTGTGAGACGGGTTTCAACATCACCTGCAAAGTTGATGCTGTAAGTCGCCTGGTCATTAGTGTAGACAGATTGCAAATATTTGCCAAAAGAATCTGCAGACTCACTTGCTTTCACTCGGGAACCCTCTAGCTGGAGTATGAGGAAAGAATTATTAGTTTTTTTTGTTGGTTTTCGTATATGACCAGAAGTGTTTTGAATCGTTATTAATGGCATTTTCTATATTTTTTATGTATTCTTTATAGCACGTATCAATTAGTTTTTTCAATGTTCGTCTCTCCTCGACATATAGCTGCATATAATAGTTGGATAGATATTTCAACTTTCTTAGTTCATTTTTCACTCGAGGTAGGTACTAATTCATTGAGAACGTCATATATTTTACTATAGAAAAAATTTACCGCGTCATTAACATTTTCTATTTCAAACAATGCGGTCCAGTCAATATTTCTGATTTTATACGAAAGCTGTAAGAAATCACACTTTTGAAAATTATATACAGTTTCTGTTCCAAAGAAGGTATTCCCCCTATTACTCTTATTATTTTCTAGTTCAATATCAATTAATAATGCAGGGTGGTTTGCATCCTCTTCTATCAATGGAAAGTCAGATCTAGATACTTCTAGAGACTCGCAATTTTCATTAGCTGTTAGCACGAGATCAAGTTTTCGATTATTATTATTGAGAACTTCATTCATTTGTTCCAAAGCATTTAAGTCCGTCAAGTCTAAAAAAGTCAAATGTCTGTCATCCAAACTTGTTGTGAGGGATATGTCACGCAAAAGCTCAATCAATGACATAAATGAAAATGATTATCAATATGATATGTCATGTGAAACATGCATAAGAGGAAATATGACAGGAAAATCATTCACCAAAATGTCTTTTATAAAAATGAACGATGTAATGGATATGGAGTCTACAGATCTCTGTGGATCCAAGAGAACAGTTACTCCTGAGCCAAAGCAATGATTTTAGTAAATTCTGCACAATAAGTGTACATCTTCTAAATAAAAAATCTGAACTTTCAGACGATCAAAAATTGCATATAAAAACCTGTACCTGCACGTGAATACAACAACTTTCCAGACATTTGTAGGTATAGAAATGCAGTTAACAGCTCATATTACTTTGTTTGAAGGTGGTTGACAATGTTTTGTGATGTATTTCATCAGTTTGGACTTCCATTGTCTAATATAATATAAATTGATTTGAAATCCCTGAAAAAGATTAACCGAAAATAACAATTTTATTAAACAAAAAACTCAAATTACAAAGAAATAACATTCAAGCTACAACTAAAAAAATTAAATATCATTAAAAGCTGAAAATTAAAAATATTATCAACAAAAAATGAAAATTACGAATTAAAAGATTCTAAACCAAGTTACTTCACGACGTTTCTTTTTTTTAGTATCCACAATCATCTTCCAGTGATAACTGGACTTATTCCTCGGAGATCTGAGTATTTATAGGTCACTCGAGTGCTTTCACCTATTCCCCCTTTCCTCTCTACGCTTCATCGGTTTCAGCGGAAGCTGACCGTTTGGCGGAAGTTGGTCGTGTTCCGCTTGTAAGAGGTTTCCACATGTTACGTATCTCTATGCTAGCTTGGCTAAATGCGTTGTTGGACAACATATATGCGACTTCTTTGAATTCTCTCCCAAATCAGTGTTCCTCCTTGTGGATGATTTCAGCTTGAGCCCACTTGATGTTATGTTGATGAGTTCAGACATGCTCTACTATTCCTGATTTGCTGGTTTCTTCCCGCTGTGTGTGTTTCTTGTGCTCGGCAATGCGAACATTCAATGGCCTCTTAGTTTCACCAATATAGGATTTTCTGCACTCGTAGGGTATCCGGTAAATGCAATTCTTGGAATCGCAGTCCGCGTTTGGTGGCCTAGTTTTCATGAGGCTGCTATGGATAGTGTTCCCAGATCTGAAGCAGGTCCTGATGTTATACTTGGACCCAATCCGTTTTATCCTTTCCTCTGATGTAGGGAAGTACAAGTATTGGTTGTGGCAGCTTCTCTTCCTAGTGGAGTTCTTGCTGTCTTCTAGCTGAGGCCTGTTCTGCCATCACTTTGGAGTAATCATTCCGTTGAAGGTCATTTTTGATGATGCCTAGCTCCTTTTCGAGACCTTCTTTTGTATTACAGAGCACAAAAGCACGGTCCAGTAGAGTCTTGATGATTCCTCTCTTAGTCGATTGATGGTGGTTAGATTCCTGGTTCAGATATTGTTCTGTGTGAGTGGATTTTCGATATACAGATGTTTCCCATTTAATGTCGGTTCTCTTCAGCAATACGTCTAAGAATGGCAATTCGTTGTGGATTTCCTTCTCCATTGTGAAACCACCTTTAAACAAACGATGTTGATATTTGACTCTAGTTTTATATAATTATTGATGGGCGTGGCTTGGTTTTTCTCAATCGGGTTACTTGACCTTGTTTCTGTATCATTTAGGAAAGGTAGCCAGATTTCATTATTATCCATTGCCTCTTTCTTTCTATTGTAATCATTCTTGTGTCTTTGAGTTTATTTCTTTCAGGTGATTGAGTTAGTACTCTCAGATTCACAGATATCCATAAAAACCTGCAACATAGCTTTCACACATTATGTAGGTAACTCCTCTAGGCGCATAATGTATTGTGAATCCGAAGTATTCTTACTTTTCATCAATTTCATTTTATATATACCCTACTTTCAAGTTTTCATCAATATTTGAGATTGTTTTTATTTGTGTATAAAAGCAATTTATGTATTTTGTATTATGGCAATTCCTTCATCATTGTTTGTGGTCGACATAAAGATATAAATTTAATATTATCATTATGCTGGAATGTGAAAACACATGAATACAGTCCTCCTCCAAAGTAACATTTATCATTAGTGTTACAGACCCCTGAAATTGCCTTTCAAGCACTCCCTCTCTTGTCGGAATTTTCGAACTAAAAGTGTCATAAAAGTTTTCCGAAGTCAGATGAATCAAGATAAGATTGAGACACTCTACAATCGTCCATGATTCTCATTTCTGGAGAAACAAATTGCCTTGAGAACGGCCCGAGAATGTCGAAGTGAAAGATGTTGAATGATTAATTTAATTTTCTTGCCATGAAAAGCGAGGTTTTATGGAAACAAAGGAAAACGGTTCAGGTGATAGAATGACGCATGAAAGAACGTGATGATCTATAAACTATATCGATAGAATGTAGTAATGTTCTAATTTTCTTTTTCAGCCATCATTCATATCAGTATCGGAAAGAGTAGAGATATGCAGTTATATCCTGGATAAATACTGGTGAGCTTCGACGTGGTCTCCTTGTACACCATGGTTCCGAATATTACCGGAGTCTTTCCCCAACACCAACCCGTTATTTTGACGCATGTTTCGATCACCAAGTGATCATCTTCACGAGGGAGATTAACCAGTTCAATCTTATTTTTTTTAACAATACCTACCAGTTTCTGTTCAGAATTGAAACATAAGATATCGTGGAAAAAATCGTTATAATGTGTAGGAATCCTGTGAATAATATCTGATTCGGTGATGATATAATAGCATAAAATAAATTCAACATTGATATTTGTTGTAGGAGTTATCACTGTTGAAAAGTATACATTTAAGAAATAAATCTGATGTCAGATATACAGAACAGTTGAACTGTTGATTTCCATTATTCCAATTCATCAACAAAACAATAATACAAACCTAAATCATTCGTTGATGTTTTAATACTCCAACTGAGAAACAATAATAATTTATTGTTTCTAATTGCTTTGCACGCAGCTGGGAAGAAATGAATGCCGATTCCCTGAAGCGTTTACTTACATTGGTCTGACAAGATAAATACAACCGATTTCCTGATGCCGTGAGGCATCCTAACAAGATCATTACTCGCTCAACTTCCACTTTGATGTCAAAAAGTTATGATTTATGTCGGGGTACAAAGAAAAGAAGCCACTAGTGTTCATTTAATCGTAGACGGTTGAATTCCTTACTGTAACTGTTAACTTGCATAGAAACTGAAGTTTAGCTACATTCGATGACATAAAACTATAACGATAATAATACTGAACAGAGAATATGTTGTAGAGAGATTAGTATGTGTTGCTTCAAAAGTTTTGTCCGTTTTTAGGAGTCTACTTTAAACGGCAATACCTTAGGTTAGGGTTAGGTCCAAAGTGTGTGGGTCTATTCGACCCACCACCGCAACCCACAAGGGTTTATTGTGGCTCACACCTATTCACACTCGGCCAAATGAACCCAGCTTCTTAACGAAGCCGATTAGTTTGTATGGCGAGATTCCCATCTTGATACCCGCGACAAAATTACCACATGAGGGTTTTTGCACGACAGCTACACCTGACGATGCCTTAGATTCTACCGTGCACGGCTTTATCGCCTCTGGTTTTGGTAAAACCAGAGCGCAAACATTTGCTAACCTGCTCATGGGGGGTTTCTTCCTCCACCTGAGACAGATTCTGCGTACGCCACTCAAGAATTTGGTGCAAGGCGGTTTCATAAGGTACCCCGCTCTTGAGGAGACGACTCAGTCGTTGCCTGGCTGCACCACCAAACCTTTTTTTTTAGGTTCAGTTATTGGATCAGGAGTTGGGTAGTTGAGAAGCTCTCGCTCCTGATCCAAAGCTCGACATCCATCTCCTCAGTAGACTTGCTCCTGATCTAAATTTACAGGGAGGTTAGTTGGAGTCGTAAGCTCGACATCCATCTCATCTGTAGACTCAGCGTCAGAAAGAATTTTTAAGTTTACTCTGTCCATAAAAGTTCCACGAGTAGCTAGGGACAGAAGGTCAATCACGGCAGTGCCCCGCATTACCGTGACAAGGCGATGCTACGACGAGAGGGCGCCCTGTATCTCGAAGGTTCCGTAGAGGCAGCTGATAGGCTCAGTGTCATTCATTCTCTCGGCAGAGATACACACACCTTAGGATTAAGCCATCGTTGGGATACCATTCAGAACCACAAGTGATTTCCGTATCCAGCGGGGCTACGTGGAAGCAGGCATCCGATGGCCGGTTTGCTCAACCCCCACATCCCAAGCCAATGCACTCGCCAAAACCAGCATGTGGTTCAGGCAGTGAAAGATGAACAAGAACAGTCAACCCGCCAAAATCTTTCGCCTTTCTGATGATGGAGTCCTTATAACGGTTTTCAAGCCTTTGCTTCGCAAGCCACTAGATTGTTTTTGATCCATTGTTTTGAAAATAACAAAAGTAGCGTCACTCTTAGCTCAATAACTCAGAAAATTATGAGTAGAATGTCATGAAATTTCAATAGCTTTCTTTTAAAGGTTAGTACCAACTGAAAAAGCGATGAATGCAATGAGACTAGCACCATCTCTGTTTTAGACCCGAGACTCAGTATGACACTGACTTGCAGGCTTTGCAATGAAGTAATGAATATAGCTCTCGATCATAAGAGAAAAGAAATTTATGGTGAATCAAAATTATATAATAATAATAATAATAAATCGTCTGTATTCATCTTTGAACACATATTTAAAGAGATAACAATAATAGGTATTCGACAAAGATAAAGTGGCGAAGTGTCACCCGTGGGTGTTTTTCACCCATGGAAATACAATATTGATTTACAATTTTTTTAATTATCTTAGCTATAATATCTACGATGAATATAATTCTATTACATTGTAGAATAATTTTGCTGTCAGAGATCTATCAAATTAATGAGTATCTTAAATTCATAAAGTGATTGACTGGTTATTATCCGTTCTGTAGATGCAGAGTTCGACATTTGTTAATCATATTGTGCTGATAATAGGGATTTCAATTTTTTTTTGAAGTTCATCAGGGTATATGTACTGTAATCATGCGAAAGTTGATTATAGAAATTACAGGCGTTGTACGTGAAAGATCGCTCAAAAATGGAGGTTTTATGTTTGTACATTGCCAGTAACCCCGAGTTACGAGTGTTATAATCACTCAGATTCCCGATTTTAATAAGTTTGTCATATAGATATGTTGGTGTTCTATATTTCAGTACTTTATGAGTCATATTTAATAGATGTAATTTTGTCATATCTAACAATTTCAGTTTTCTCATTTCCCGATATTTATGACTCATGTGCTCATATTTGCGTATTCCGAAGGAAAGTCTCAATACAAGAGTCCTGTATTTTTTGAAGTCGACTACTGTCGACAGTAAGAATGAGGGATTCACATACACGAATTTTCAGAGCGGAACTCATGAATTGTCTACTTGGATAAAGTTGTTTGAGTGTATTATATGAACATCGGCAAAGTTGATTGACATGTTTTGTGAACCTCAATTCATTGTCTAACCAGAGTCCGAGATTTTTTGTTTCATTTTTTATGGGAATCTTTTCTCCACCCAAAATGATGTCGATTGAGGTACTGGCTAGATTACGTTTGAGCTTCGGTCCGAAAAACAATGCATTGGACTTGCGTTCAACTTCAGATTATGTGCTGCAGATACATTTATCTAGTAGAATAAATATTACGAACAATAAAAAAGACCTTCATACATAAACTAATAAAGGAATAAAATCTGCTGGAATGAATGTGTGCCATGAAAATTCGAGGAGTTAGATTCTTCGAAGAGAAGGTTGAGTGAGAAGTTTGCTGACCATGAAAATCAAATGGAATATGACAGGCTGAACTGACGCTCATGAATAATTGTAACTCTGAAATATGAGGTAAAAAGCGCCTGCTGCCGTTTCCCCCGTCAATAAATATTATCCATTATCCCCGTACCAGAATGCCGAAGCGTGTCCATTAATCCTCGCAATCCTATGCATCAACCTACAATTTTATTAATTACCCAACATCAAGATCATCATAAATAACGGCCCCCATAAATACGAATCGAAAATGCTCGATTTCCCACGAACAATAACCTGAGAGCAAATGCACAAAACGCATAAAACACCTTGTGTGTGTGTGTGTGTAACTTCCGACTCGGATGCAAAATCGATAGACCCGGAGTGCGCATGCGCTGCTTCACCCTCGGACTCTCGGCCATCAAAATTAACTTCCAGAGACGCTGCCTGCGACGTCGACGTCGTTTTTCGTGAAAACTCTCGAATACGCGGAAGAGCATGGCCATGTGTCGGTATTTATCGCTTTCGAACGTTTGAATGCCGGTTTTCGAGTGAGTGGACGGTTTTATAAATAGTTTTCGAGACTGATGTTACCGAATCGGTGCGAAAATGTGGGAGAAATTCGAAAAGAGGTGAGTTTTCTTGCGTGTGGCAGGAGATTTTCTCCTGTTCGAGGATTGTATACAAACATTGGAGAGGGAAACATTTGTCTTTTGTAGCCCCTGGCATTTCTGGATGCCGACGGCGTTGCTTGTCAAGTAATAACTGGAATACGAAAAGTCTATTTGTTTTGTTGATAACAAGTAATCGCGTTTTCTTTATAATCATGGAAAGTTGCAGATGAAGAAAATACATATATCGTTTGCTTTTCTTTCCATAAATATTATATGATCGTTTTGGTTTTTGATTTTATTATAGATATATCATACTTGGGTCTATGACATATAGTGAACCTTGCGCCATAGGTCATAGACAGTATGTATGTAAACACTAGATTTTTTTAAAGACAAAACAGAAGCACTACAGGAAAATGCTTAAGACGCTCTCAAAGCGGTGCCTGGATGAAAGTAGCGATTCACATTGGATTAGAATCGCTGGAGACTAAATCCATTTGGAAAAACGTTCTTACGAAGTTTATTCCACATAAACGCAGTTCTCCAGATGAAAGAGTTCTCAAACAGTGACGTTTGGGATGTACTGAGTTGAACTTCATAACGATGAGCAGCCACAGTCTGTTGCGTATTTCTGATATGTACCGGTCTTGGTGGCAAGTCACTTGAACACTTGCCGTAGAAGTATCTGTAGAAGAGAGACAAATCTCCAACCTTTCTTCGATGTTCCAGGCTATCAACAGGGTGAAAAACAACAGCTCCGTAGGCCAGTTCAATTTATTAAAAAATATAATCGCTTTTTTCTGACTCCATTGTGTCATTTTATAAACCTATGTTTCATACAAAGATATGTACCTATTGCTTTTAAACACTCTTTTACCATACCAATATTTAAATCTGGCAAGAAGAAATTTGCCACAAATTATAGGCCAATAACTATCACAAACAATTTCGCTAAAGTTTTCGAAAAATGCTTGAAAAATGAACTTGTTCATTACCTAGACAGAGAACACATGTCAACAGAAAATGCTGTCTTTCAATTGGTTCATAGTATATGGAATAATTTCAATATTGTCAAAAAGTGCCTAACAGTCTTTTTAGATTTGGCGAAAGCCTTTGACACTGTCAATCACCATATCTTACTGAGACGTTTAGAATTCATTGGAGTAAGAGGAATCATCCTTGAGCTTTTCGAAAATTACTTATCTGGTAGAAATCAGATTGTTAAAATCAACAATACTTATAGTGATCCACTACCTATAACCATGGGCGTCCCACAAGGGACAGTACTCGGCCCAATTTTGTTCTTAATATACATCAATGACATTAACAAACTTGAAAACATCCAAGGCAGCAGTATATCTTATGCAGACGATACAGCTCTGTCATGTATAGACGATACGTGGGACGACGTCTTTGAAAGAGCTGAAAGGGGACTCACATCTGTTTTCTCTTACTTAAACACAAGTCTTTTGACCCAAAACATCGCTAAAACTAAGTACGTAACATTTACCCCCACAAAAAAAGATCAACCTTCCAAAAATAAGCTCACTATACACAAACCTACTTGTCAAACCCCAATGTCCTACAGTTGATGAGGTAAGCAACATGAAATATCTTGGTGTATATGTAGACCAACATTTACGATGGGACGAACATGTAGACAGTTGAAAGACTCAGTAAATTATCTTATAAATTCAACCAACTCAGAAATCTCAATAATGAAAAACTACTAACAATGATATATAACTCACTCGCAGAATCAGTTCTGAGATATTGCATCATAATATGGGGTGGCGTCAGCAAAACCCTGTTAAATAATCTAGAGGTAATGCAAAATACTATCCTGAAAATCATTCTCAATCTTAAAAAAAGATACTCCACTGTAGCACTATACAAAGAATCAGACTTATTTGAGGTGAAAAAATTATACACTTATCACTGCATATTATGGATGCATAATAACCCCACCCCCAATATAAATTATAATTGTGAAACCCGTGCCAAACTTCATCAAAAAACGAATGTCTCATGTCTCTCGCTGTAGATTAACTTGCACTCAGAGATTTATATCATACTCTGGCCCAAAACTAATAAATCTAGTTCCTTCAGACATTAGAGCAATCTCCAATGAATACAAATTCAAGTCAGAACTGAAAGAATATGTGAATCAAAACTATGACATATTGAAATCTGTTTATGAACTGGATTCATAATCGAAGTTCTTTCTAGGCTATGAATGTAAACTACATCCTACTGTAGGTAATATCTTGAATTAGTAGAACGATCCAACGTCACCTTCTCTTCGAGTATTACTCTCTCTTTCCACCAGTTTTCCTTTTTTTTCTTTCTATTTGTATCAGTTGTATTTACATTGGCAGTATGAGTGTTTGCTTCATTATGCAACAATGGTACCTCACTTATATGTATGTGTTTATATGTGTGTATGTATGCATATGTATATATGTGTATATGCATGTATATGTGTATATAAATAATCGACGTTTAAGTTATTTATAGGTTGATACTACAACTCAAGCTCTGCTTAGGTAGATCAGCCTTTAAAATTGTTTATTTTCCATTGATTCTTATACCATTATCAAAATATGTAATTACCTGAATGAATTTATCTTCATCACGGTTGCACGTGATGTTGAGGACATTGTCATCTCACGTGGAGGTGATGTAACTGACCACCGAGATCGTACGATTTGACCCTGTTAGACCTCTTCTTTTGAGGTTTTCTTGAATCGCAGGTGTATATGAATGAGCCACAAACCACAGCGGTTCTCAAAGCCAACATAATCCATGCCATCGGCCTGATTTATGCACCAGAGATAAGAAGTGCTCATTGAAAGTTCTTTGCTGTACTTGAAAAAGTATACAGTCCTATAATATCGAAAGAAACTTATCAATTACGAACAGTCATCAGAATTTCCATCTTCCTCTATCTCCCGTTCTCTAGTTACATGAACAGTTCATTGTTTAACAGACTGATACATCCTTAATTTCGTTCGTGTTACAACGTCCTCGAAGTAAAATACCCATTCCCAAAATACTCATTCCGGTAAATAACTGCCATTCATTCCAGGAGAAAAACGCCAGCTTCATTAATGTACCTCCTACGTGGAATGGCTAGTTCTTTATCTTCAGTCTTTTATGAATATCTCGCCATTAGTTCCGGTCACGGGAAGCCGTGGCCCATGTCTCTGCAAACTCGAACAAAGATCTCGCTGCAAAAACAAGTTTCTTTTATTCAGTAAGAAACAAACGCAACAATAGCACTGCCTAGGCTCCAACGAATCGATTCGATTTTCCTTTGTGCGTTACTTTGTAGGCATACTCGATAAATTCAATGTTTCTTGTCTTTCATATGGAAATCGCATTAACGAGAAGAATGAGCTATGCAATTTTCAGGTATGCTTTCAGAACGCTGCAATAGACTCTTAACGAAGTGGTAATTTAACTTGGACTCCTTTCAGTCTACGACAGTCACCTTTTCAGATTGAATAAAACAGAAAAATAATTTTTTAATTATGAAAATGTTCGCACCAAATTTAATATCTTAAAAATGAGGTTTTGGAAGCCTTCAACTGATTTTTTTTGTTTTAAAATCCATGTCCAAGCATTTTTGTTTAACAACAAACGCTATATATAAAGTCTCCTCGCTGCTCAGTCATATATTAATAACGATCTTTAACTTTTCTATAACTTTTCAACAGCCCATCAGCTCAACCTCAATTCTGATAAATCTGCAATAATGATGTTTGGACCTGAGGAGAACAAAGAGCTCATTAGGTCCACTTTTTGAGTCCGCATCGAAAAAGAAATACTTCCCTTCGTGACCGAGATGAAAAGCTTAGGATTGTGGTTTGATCTAGAACTTCGCTTCACTGAACATGCTAGCTACCTGAACCAAACTTCTTGAAACGTTCCCATGCAGATGTTTCCTAATTGTGATTTGCTCAACACAAACTTAAAACTAAGACTATGTGTCACTGATTATACCTGCTTTAGGACCTGTTTAGGACAATGGGAGGCTCTTTGACTACAGCGTATTCAGAATAGCTGTATACGTTTCTCATTTGGTATCCGTAAATATGACCATATATCCTCAGCCTTGCAAGAACCAGGATGGTTAAAAGTTGAAAAACGCGCGCAACGGTTGCATTTCCCTTATTTTGTTATCACAGTATCACTGTTAACTCGAGTTTCTGTGTTATTATTGTTCAATTATTGCTATTCCCACCTTTAGTTGACGTATTATTATTATTATTATTGTCATTATATTCTGCCTGAACACATCTTATTCTGTATTTTTCATGGCAGAAAGGTAATAAATGAATTGAATTGTACACTCTTTGACATTCTTTCATATTTCATTCATGACAAAATGTCAGCGTTTGAAACATTTCATAATATCAGCAAATATTCCTAGACACCGTTGACGTGTGTATATTTAACTGCAATGGTGAACACATACAACACTGTCTTTGACATACCCAAACACATGTAGTCTGAAAACAGTCAAGAAACACATTCTGAAATTCCTCGTTGTTCGAGGTTTCTGTTCCTTGTCCGTTTAGCATTTCATTTACAACTGGTCAGTGTCTACTGTCTAGTCCTAGCTTATCCACTCCAATAAACAAATAAATGTCACTAACTTTACGTATGCTCGAACAGACTAATTGAATAACATGATATTACATTGCCAACTCGAAGGATCTGTTGAGTTTTCTGCATAAACAAACGAGTTGGAAACATGCGGTTTTGAAATCTCTAGCTCTTTTTCATCCCTTTCTGTCTTGGTCGTTGCACCTTTAGGAAAACTAAACGCAGAGTACGAATAATGCTCAGATGGAAATTGAATGAATTTAGTAAAGCTCTGAGGCGACTGGGCATTGACGGTTAATTACTTTGAAAAGGACTGGATGTTATTTATAGTTAATAGAATATTCTCTTTGAATAGGGAAATTTGCGGAAGGGCAGGAGAGCTAATATACGAGGTCCGGCTGTTAAATAACGAGACTGCGCCCCTAGAGGGGTGGGGAAAAACGAGTATTGTGTTGGGTCTTGTCTGAGGTGTTGAGTATCTGAAAGTCTTCTCTATTCACGTACCAAAACACGTTTTTTTCACTATTATAGTATTTGTGCCGCAGCGGTGTGAAACGAACTTGTTTTTTCTCGTGCCGAAAACCATGTGTGATGAAAAACAGGAGCAACGTATCAATCTCAAATTTCCGGTTAAATTGAAAAAACTTTGACTGAGTGGTATACATTGTTGCCAGCGGCCTATGGGGACAATTCTCTATCTCGTGCGCGTGTTTTTGAGTGGTGTACGCGCTTCAGTAAGGGCCAAGAGATGTCCAAATCAAAATTCAAGGCAATGTTGATAGTTTTTTTCGATATTAACGGTATTGTGATGACTGAATGGGTTCCAAAGGGTCAAGCCGTCAACCAGACTTACTGTTTGTCAGTTTTGGCAACACTGCGAGACCGAGTTCGAAAGAACCGGCCTGAGCTGTGGAAGGCAACAACTCGTGGATTTTGCACAGGACAACGCACCTGCCTATAATGCGCTATCTGTGAAGCGGTATGTGGCCGATAAACGCACTCCAGTGCTAGAAAACGCGCCGTACTCGTCAGATTTGGCACCGTGGGACTTTTTTTGTTTTCGAAAATAAAATCTTCTTTGAAAGGAACTCAATTTGACTCTATGGAAGCGGTAATGCAAAAAACCTCAGAGCTCTTAAAAGCCCTCACCAAAGAAGACTTCTAGCACTGCTTCGATCAACGGAAAAAAGTTATGGAAAGGTGTATGACGAAGGAAGGGGAGTATATTGAACAAGAGCATTCGGATGTAGAATTATTTTTATAATAAAACCCTTTTTCGTAACCAGTCTCATTAATTAATAGCCGGACCTCGTATTTACTTTTTTACTTGTATAATGCTGCCTTTGAAACACGAAATATCTACTTCATTATCGAAATTTTGTAATGCTATCACAAAGTCGAAGCATATTGCATAAAGCACCGTCCTGTTGAGATTTCGCATTTTCTATTATAATGTTGATTCATATCAACATTTTCTGGGCACTGGATTGAAAGAAAAGGCAGCTTCGAATGGCCTGCTTGGTAACCACATTTCTCTTCTATTGATTTCTTTTTATGTGGATCGGGGGTTTCCCGTGGGCGACTATTTTATTTTCGTTTGGTGGTGATCCAATATTTGTCCGAGTCAACAGAACTTCAATACTCTTCTTAACGCACGTGTCGCGAACCAGGTTGCCATTTTCAGTTTTCTTCACCTCTATGAGTTCTGGAAAAGACTGCGATTATGTAACATGTAAACATTAGATTTCACGTAAACCCTCAAAAAATGTAAATGCGTTCATATCAGGTGCTCTAGCGGACCATTCTTAGATTTCACGTAAACCCTCAACAAAATGTAAATGCGTTCATATCAGGTGCTCTAGCGGGCCATTCTTAGGAAAACTTTTTACAAGTTTTGATAATGAAAAAATCAAGGGAGTATTCAACAAATGTTACATTCAAGTATGACAGTTCTACATTATGACAAACTGCTTTGAAGCTAGCTACATAATAATTATCCAAATGGGTGGATGGACAAACTATATATTTTTGAATGCATTCAGCGCAATGTATTATTAATCAAGATGGCTCCGCCATCAATCTCAAAAATTATTATCGGTCTCTTCTCATTTCGTTTTCCTCTATCGATTCGTAGTACATTTTGCTCAATCATGATATACGTTTCCTACAAATCACTTCCGTCTCGATAACACTCACATTTTCGTTTTTCTTCTAGCTCCTATCCCGTGATTGTTTCATGTATTGTTTCCAATATATAAGTTTCGGTTTAACGGTGAAAAGAATGTATCACTGTCGAAAACGTTTTGTATTTCATATTATTCGTCGATTTCTCCACTCTCTATCATAATGTCTCGAAATTGAAAGAATATACGATACACGATCTAGACTGGTTCATCTTTCATTACATTTTAAAAGTTACAGACCCAGGAAAATGAATACTCTCACTTTCTTTTCATATTGTCAAATATGAAAAATAATTATGAAATAATTCAAATTCATTCAAGTAAATACATGAATTGAAAGATGTTCCAACTTCAACTTTGATATTCTAAAACAAAAACATTTTGTATTCAGAATTCCATCTTTTAATACTCCAAGTTCATAGATATCGAAATTGATACGATCACAGGACATAGAAATATAAAACAATCTCCAAATACGCAAACTTTGCACATACTGAACATTTTACCTTAGTACAGTCACCGGATCAAAGTTGCAATGTCAGTGTATAAATCTTCATACATATTGAGGGAGTTCAAGATAAGAAAGAGTCAGTGTTGAGAAATTCATTCAGTATCTATTGATCTTCAGAAAAAATTCCAGCAATGCACCACACCCCCTTTTCTTAGATCCTGCTGGGTGGCAGTTTAATGTAAGTTTTTGGTGATTTATTGATTAACATTTTAGTGTAAGTTTATTCCTGAAGTATTCTCCCCATTTCATTATAATAGATATTTAATAAGTTTTTAAATGAGTTGTTTCATTATTTGAATGAATGGGTGAAACAGCGAATAAAATCCTCTCGTTAATAAGCCAAGCGAGTACTGAGTTGAGACAATATGATAGTCCAGGAAAAGTAAATTTGACCTGAAAATTGACATGAACAATCACATGTTAGATGGAAAATCGAGTTACTGAATCAACAAAGCAGAAGAGCTGGAGAGTTCCAAAGAACTTTCTGATGATGATCACTGCCTGAATACTCAAGTAAACTCGTGCAGATATTTCCTTTCCCTTCATAAAAGGATTATTAATTGAAATTTGAGAAAAATTAAAATTTATTATTAAAATATATAATTTTACATTGGCTTCTCCACAACAATTTAAAAAAAATCCATAGTGGATCGCTCCTCAAGTTGGTACCACTATTTTCAACATGTCACTTGACTTAACACATCCTGTCACAAGTTGCCCTTCATTCACGTTACATTTTGACCAAACCACATGGCCTCAATCTCTAACATATATTTTGTTGGTTATCATACAAATCAAATTTCACGAATGTACTATGTCCTCGTTTTTCGATACTTCTTGTTGCCTGACAAGTAAGTAATCGTCAATAATTTTCTAAATTCATAACCTCAAAATAAAAAAACAAAAATTCACTAAAAACTTTCTATTCAATTAGATCACTTACTTTCAGGTGATGATGATGACGAAAGTCGAAAGCGCTTTACGTTAAGAATTTATAATTATAGATAGGTTTTATTGATTCGTTTTGCTACATAATGTTTAGGTGGGATAAGTCATAATTGTATTTTCTCGGGAAAGAAAGTTTTTGGCTTTCTACTACTCCATCTGATACAAAAAAAAGGGATGAGAGAATCTTCCAAAGAAAGGAAGGAAGTAATCAATTTGAAACTCTATACATTGTAGTTAAGTTATAAACATGCATACAGATAAACATAAAAAAGTAAAAACATATAAAAAAAATTCTAGATCTAGATAAAATGCAAGTAAAATAGGTTTCACAATAAAATAATTTTGTCCATGCATCATATTATACACTTTTATACAAAAACTCTTCGATTCATTCATTTGAATCAACAAAACTCCAGACTCATATAAATTATGACAAACTTATTATTGTGGACCGTCACCATACATTTTCGAAATCTATTCTTCTCAATTTGTTAATCATTGCTACACGGGACAAGATTTTGAAGTGGAATAATTCAATGCCACAGGTATGTGATTATATAACCCTTGTACATCCAATAATTTTAGCTACCAATTATGGCACAGGAAAATGTGGTATTCTTATTTTCAGACAAAGAACAAGTTCGGGTAAAAATATATTGAAGAGCGCTGTTATTTTTAGATGATTTCAAGCACAGTCTTCATATATACAAATAAGGTAAATCTTCAAATTTTGCGGGCTACATACTTTCGTTTACCGTTTTTTAATTTTTTTTATGTTGGTAATCTTGTCTCGAAGATATTTTCACTCTTTCAGCTATTTAGCATGTTTATTTTGATGAAGAAAAGCAATAAAATTGGCAGTGTTTTGCGTGTTTGGTGATGGTGTGCTAGCAAAGAATTTGCCTGAAATTTTGTGTGAAAAATGAAAATAAGCGCTCAAAAACACCCGAAATGTTTACAGTGGCATACGGTGATTGTATGGTTTCATTCATTTTTCACCATGAATAATGAAAGTCTGTATTATTCAATGCTACTGCAATTTTTATCAATCAAAAAGTGAAAAATCGCGGAAAATAAAAACTTTGTCTCGTAAACAAATTTGGTGTCGAACGCACAAAAACAAATTCACAAATATTCGGTTGCATTTCAACTCATTTTTATTCAGACCTTTTGTTTATCAAAAACAAAACATTTCTCTGTTGAAATAAAGGACACCATAAGTGTCGAACATATTCATTATTACTATTGATGTTTTTTGCGGTGTTTGGTTCTTCACCTAATTGAATCCACGACAATGTCTGCACCCTCTTCAAAAAGCCAGATCTCCTGTGTCTGACAGGTTTTAAATTCTTTTTCTGCAGTTCAAAGGATGATGTTTGACTATACGGATGAATTTCCGATCATTTCTCCTGCAAAGAGATTCGAAAAGTTAATTTCTCCAACCCCATTTTGAAATCGAGAAAATTTATTATTAAAATGGGATGTAGATGATGTAGAATCAACTGAGATATGGAATTACTATTTTCGAATAATATAATTAACTTTTAAGTTCGAGAAATTTGATTATGTGGTGTCAATTTTCTTGACTCTAATACTTGAACCCGTCAGTTCTTTTCAAAAATATTCTTGTTTCCTGTTCCAACATTTGAAGAATCATTTCTCAGCGGTTCCATATGATAACAAAGGTTTCAGAGAAACTTTACCGAGTAAAGTTTTCAAATCTTTGCAGAGAAAATATAGTCCTAAAAATATATGAACGAGAACGAGAAAAATTGTCAAACAGAAGCCATCGTTTCTAGTCATCTATCTGTTGAAAAAGTGGCAGATCCTTACATCAACACAATCTGTTGAAGTCTTTAAATCAAAAAACAATAACAATTGAGCGTTCGTTCTTTAAAAATTCAATAATATCATCATTTCAGTTCTGCATTTTGATTTACATTCATATAATCAACAGTTTGCCAACTGATCAAAGTGAACTTCGAAAAGTCATGTTTCAAAATTGTGACACGACATCCTTGAAAGTTGATTTTAATTAAACAGTTCACTATATCGATTCGAGCAGATCAAAATCAAATCAAATCACTTTAATAATCCTGTAGAACTTACAAAATTATAGGATAGGTCAAATATCATTTTGTACATACATAAAATAATACTTAAAGTAATTAAACCAAACATAAATGAAAGATTGTCATATGCATACAATTATGGACAAAACATTCAACTCCAGCTTCATTTAATTAATGCGATATGGTATGGTATAAAAATTATGATCTAATGAAAACTTTTCAAGGGTTAATTATATCATTAGTTTTCAATGATTCGGGTAGTTCGTTATGAAGTTTTTGCCCCAAGTAAGAAGATGAGTTAGCAATTATATTGTATTTGACAGGATTTATGTGAAAATTATTGCACTTTCTTGTATCTACATTATCGTAAGATGAAATGCGATCATATTTCGACCTATTGGTGTGTATAAATATACACATTTCAATATCCAGGAAAGTTAGAATTTATAAATGTTTGTATAAATCTCGGCATGAGGTTCTCTGATTAACGCCTGCTTGAATTCGTATAATCTTTTTTGGGCAATAAATACATTTGGAGCCAAAGCCAAAGGCCAAAAGCCAAAGCCAAAAGGCCAAAAGCCAAAGGCAGATGCCATATCTGATTCTAGATCGTATATGTGCATAGTAATAATTTACCATCTGTTCAGTGGTTAATATCTGCTTAAGATTTCGTATCAAATACAAATCACAACTTTGTTTCAATATAAATGACTCTTCCAGTGAGCGTGAGTACCAAAAATTTACATTCATCGGATAAAGAAAGTGTGCTTTCATTCTCATTGATTTTAATTTCAAGATTTGAATGAACTTTTGCCTGTGATGAAACCGTACTAATAAAGTTTTTCCAGTGTTGAAATGAAGTGAGTTGGCGGCACACCATGAAACCAAATGATTTGACACCGTGTTACAATTTTCTTTCAAAATTGTGTCGTCTTTGTCCAAAATTGGAAGTGATGATATACATAATTACGCTACTCGGGGTGAACATACTTTATACCACCCCTACTCTCGCTTGAGTGTGAGTCAAAACTCCCCAAAATACTTGGGTATTAAATGTTTCAATAAAATAACAACTTTTATAGGGATCAACAAAAGTAGAACTGTAAGGAGGAATGAACTATATGATTTCTTGTTGGATAACTGCTTCTACAGTATGGATGAATTTCTTGCTTTTAGTGCTTAGATAAATGACTTGGTTTATTTTATACATGTAGTCTTCTCTTTTAAGTTTATTCAAGATCAAACATTTTTGTTTTGCTTTTAGCGTTTTACTTTTGACTAGTCCAATAAGTTTTCTCCCGTATTTAGTCTTGTAATTATGTATGTGTGAAAATTTTAGTGATGAATAAAACTATTTCTACTATTTCTACTATTTCTATTTCTATGATGTGTCATCTGCATACATAACGCACGTATTCTCAGCAATCCCAATATCATTACAGCATAATATAAATAATAGCGGTCCCAAAACTGATCCTTGAGGTACTCCAATGTTTAAAACTTGAGTATTTGAAATACTTTCATAATGACTATTTTGACAAATTGACTCCTGTTTCCTGCGAAAGACTCTATCCAGTCAAGGGCATTTTTTCTTATTCCATATGAATATAAGCTTTTTAATAATATCGTATGATTGACGCAGTCGAATGCCCTGCTGAGATCGAGTCCAACAACTTGGCCAACCACAGCTCTCAAAACGAAAATTATATTCACTATGTCAATGTCCAATCGCCTCAGGGTTTCACTAAATTCATTCAATTTCCAACTGAGCATTTTTGTACTTTGTGTTTAGTTGTCTGAAAGGTGCAAGTACCAGGATGGAAAGGGAAGGAGGTGAGACGGAATTTTCCAAACCACACTTTCCCGACTCAGGTGTTTATGTAGGAAACTCAACAGATCCTTCGAGCTGGCTGTGTAATATCATTCCCTTCAATTAGTCTATGGGAGCATACATTATGTTAGAGACATTTGTTTGCTTATTCGAGTTGATGGGACAGAGTATAAATATTCTTTCGGGCGATGGAATTGGAGAAGACAGACAGTGACCGGTTGTAAATAGAATTCTAAACGTACAAGAAACGGACTCTGAGGAAACGAGTTCTGAGGAATTTCAGAATATATTTCTTGTCTGCTTTCATACGGCACGTGTTGTATAATGTCAAAGACAGTGTTGTATGTGTTCACCACTGCAGTGGAATACACACATGTCAACGAAGTCTGGGAATATTTGTTGATAGTATATTACGTACCAAGTAGGATAAGAAGCCTATTACCCACGAGCGAAAAATTGTAAGCACGAGGCGCTAGCCGAGTGCGATAATTTGCGAGTTGACATAATTGACCTCATCCTCGAAGTGCGTACTATACTTTTTCTACGGCTGACCGTAGAAAGGAATGGTCCAATATATTCGTTTGAGATTTTGTCTTTGGATAATAAACTCATTCAGTCAGTCAGGCCGATCACAGAGAGTCAAACTGGATGATTACTCATGGTTATCCCTAAAAGAAACAATCTCAGGTGTACCGCAGGGAAGTATTTTAGGACCCTTGATGTTTTCACTGTTTATTTTTAATTACCCCACTTTCTTATCACATTGTCATGTATATCTATACACAGATGATATTCAGTTATATTTGTCTTCTCATAACACCGATACAGAAAGTTGCGTGGCCAATATGAACACAGATTTGCACAAAAAAATCCTATTCTCGGAGAAACATGGACTGAAAATCAATCTAAATAACACTTTGGCCTCATGCATAGGGTCTCAAAGACAAATAGTAGGAACTCAGGGTAGCTTCAGGCTCACTCTCGATAACGCAGACATTGACTGGGTAGACAGTGCTAAAAATCTTGGCGTAACCATAGATAGCTCTTTGTCTTTCCCTGAACATGTGACAAACATTTTCGAAGTATCACTCTTCAAACTCAAATCGCTATATAAATTCAAGTATCACTTATCAGAAGAAATGAAACTCAGGTTAGTTGAAACTCTTATTTACCCCCATATCGAGTATTGTTGTTCGGTGTATTACAATTTTTTGCCGCAATATAACAAACAGAAGCTACAACGTATACAAAATGCTTGCATGCGATTCGTATGCTGTGTATACCATATGGTGAACATGTCACACCATTTTTGTTAAAAATGAAGGAGCTGAATGTGAGGTACAGAGTCCAATATTTGATAGAAATGTTTTTGTTTAAGTTGCTTTAAACTAAAACACCTAGTGATTTATATAGTTTATTGAGCAGGCATTCTGATATACATATGGTCAATTTGAGAATTAACTCATTCAATATACCTAGGCATCGTAGTTCCAAATTTCAAGGATGTTTTTCTTATATAGCTCCTTCTTATCTGAATGAAATTTTACCCCTTTTAAATCATAATATTCATCAATTCAAGAAATAAATAAAATCACAGATGCTTACTGCTCAGTGCTGATATAAAAAATTTAAAATTCAATGTATGGTAGTGCAATAAAATTGTTAAATTGACCAAAAAAATGTTGAGAATATTGAGAGTTATTAGCAACTATATTCTCTATCATTGTTATGAAAGTGAATAAATATGTTACTAATTATTTTCTTATACTCACTGTATAATTTTTGGGAGGGGTGGAAGATAACCTTTGGCTAACCCTTTTTCTTTTATGTATAAATGTATTTTTATGCATAATAAACGATATTATTATCATTATTATTAACTGACACGCGTTATCAAATCATTTTGCTTGGTTGTTATAGTTCATAGAATTAACTGAAGTAGGCTTTATTTTAGAGGCGTCTGGCAATGAAATATGTTTGGCAGTGACGATGAATAATTCAGTTTTTACCTTTATGTTGTGCCTCAGTATTTCGAAAATTGTTGCAAAAAATTCATGAGAAATTAATAGAAGGAAAAAGCGGAGTTGTGTTACCTTCGAAAACAAATAATTCCTTAATGAATTGATTTATTTGTTCATTGATAAGCGTCGACCATTCCTTTGGTTTATAAATATCAGATTTGCCTTTTAGAGACGCACGTAATTTGCTAATGTCCATATTTTTCTTGATATTCAGGGTACTTCTCAGCATGGAATAAATTGCCGATAATGACGATGGTTTCAAATACACGTGTATTCTGAATGAGCCATCACTTACCTGCTGTCAAACACGAAATGATTAGTTCAAAATGGAGGGAGTAGAAAAATTATAAAATGTTTCGAAAGCTGAATCAAACATAAAGAAATGCCAAAGGAAAGAATAGCAGTTGCTAGTGGCTACAAAATGAGAAAAAACTTGAATGGCTATGTGTTTACAAACAGAAAAATGTTGCGTCAGATCAAAACATTAAAATTCCAGGTTATTGGTTCGGTTTTAATTTCTACTTCATGACATCAGAAAGTGTAAATGTAGATTGGATTGCAATACTTCATCCGCCTGATAATGGATGGAGGATGGATGATGGTATAGATATGTAGAAGATATTCCCGCCTGTTTCAGAGGTACTACACGACAGCTGAACCAATTAATGACATTTATGAATAATCTCAATAGAAACATTCAGTTCACACTCGAAACAGAGATAGAGAAACAAATAAATTTCTTAGACCTGGCCATTACACACAATCAGAATAAATTCGAGTTCAATGTTTTCAGAAAACCTAGCTATACAGACATCACCATCCCAAGCGATTCTCTCCATCCAGCCAGTCATAAATTAGCAGCCTATTCAATGCTGCACAGAGCATTCTCACTGCCTTTGTCTGTAGACAATCTAGCTAGGGATATTGATATAATTACACAGATAGGTCATAATAATGGTTTCAACACAGATACTATTCAGAAGTTAGTCAGGAAACAAAGCCGGAAATTCACTTACTGATTCTTATACCCTCAGGTCAAATAACCAGAAATCAAGAAATGGGTAACTTTAACATATTTTGGAAAAAAAAAGAGATAATTGCGGAATTCTTAGGAAAAAACAATGTGGAAGTGGCATTCAGACCACATGCTAGGTTATCTGATTTCCTTTTGAATGCCAAAGATAAGGTGGATAAGTTGGAGAAATCTGGAGTTTATAAGCTTAAGTGTCCGGAGTGCAATAGTGTTCATGAGGAGCAATGTGGTCGAAATTTCCAAAAACTATATGCTGAACATGAAAGGTCCTTCAGACTAGGAAAAAATGATTCGAAGTTTTCAAACCATTCCTTGGCATGCAATCACAAGTTCCCGAATCTAAACGATACGGAAATTCTGCACTATGCAAGGAAGGTTTGCAAACTCAATCATTTAGAATCCTCGGAAATTCACAAGCATAAGCATACCCTAATTAATCAACTTAACAAAAATGGATTCTACACAATTGCATACGCAGATGCCATAGTTATCTTGCAGACCGGCAAATTTGTAAACACACTGTGCGATAGAGCGCAGGATGGGCTCAAATTAATAGAAACATGGTGTGAGGAACACTGTCGATCAATCCCAAGAAGACTGAGATGGTCCTTTTCACCAGGAAAAGAAGTTTAACGGTCTTAAAACCTCTCAAAATCTTCGAAAGCAAACTAAACTTCTCTGAAGAGGTGAAATACCTTGGTACTATCCTCGACAAGAAGCTAACATGGAACTCTCATCTACAGAGTAGAGCAAAAAGAGCATATGAGCAATGTCGGAGGACAGTGGGACGCACATGGGGTCTTTCACCCCGTGTGGTCACCAGGATCTACACTGCAATATAAAGACCTATGTTAACGTATGGAGCCATTGCATTGGAACCGAAAGTTCTACAAGCAACGGTCATCCAAAAAGTATATCAAGTACAGCGACTGGCTTGTTTAAACATCACAGGAGCCATGAGAACAACACCAACCGCGGCAATGGAATTGATCACGGGTCTGACTCCTCTAGATCTGTACGTTAAGGAGGTTGCGTTAATGGACATGGTACGATTCGGCACGGCTGGTGTAAACCTCGAAGTAGGAATGTGTCAATTGAAGCTGGGCCTATGGCGGAAAGCGCTTACTGCGCAACCTCTGTTGCAGGCAACAAGTGATGCAATTGAACCCAGGTTTGTGTTCAGTAAACTCTACAAAATACAAATTAAGCAGAACACAGAGTCAGATGCTACAAATGCAATACGGATTTATACAGACGGCTTAAAAACCAAAGAAGGCTCAGGATGTGGAGTGTACTCCAGATCACTAAGCCTAACAAATACCAGCGTGGTTCAAACAGAACTGGCTGGTATCTCAATCGCAACAAAAGAAATAACCAAGAAAGGAATTTTTGGCGAAAACATAACAATCTGCACTGACAGCAGACAAGCACTATTAGCCTTGAAAGACAGCGTGTTACCTCAGGGGTAGTACTAGAGTACCACAAAGATTCAGCCAAAGCCTCGGTAGATAATAACAGTATCCTGAGGTGGGGTAAAGGGCACGAGAGGAGTAAAGGTAATCGCATTGCCGACTCTTTAGCCAAGGAAGCGACTGAACTAAGAATTTCAGGACCCAGTGGCACCCATGGCCTGATGACTTCGACAATTGCGGAACTAGTCAAATGTAACACCCATGCTCAATCCTTAAAGAGATGGGATGGAATCAAATGATGTAATCTTGCCAGGATCACCTTGGGCGACCCTGGGAAGCTGGGAAGAGTAGGATTTTTGACTGGCCAGTGTCAACTAAGGAAACACCTCCATAATATGGAGCTAATAGACACACCTCTATGCAGGATGTGTGACCAGGAAGATGAGACTGTCAGGCATTTCCTGTGCAAGTGCCCGGAGTTATCGTCAATAAGAGAGTGTGTGTTCGGCGAGTCTTGGCCTACACCTGCCGATATAAAGGAGATGTCTCCCAGCGACCTGATGGACAGGATGGACGATGACCTAAGAGGACAACTCCTCGGAAGGATGTACAATGGGTCACATGTGGCCTAAATGCTGTGGGCTTACACTCACCTTCCCTACTCTACAGATATTTAGAATCCTTGGAAATTCACAAGCCTAAACATTGCGGGTGCAACCTGTTAAATGATCAAATCGATTTAGTTTACTCACTGGTTTTAAATAAGCACATTCGCATTGTTAATTGTAAATTCAGGTACTCAATCAAGTCAAGTACCCGTATTATTATCTACAGGGGTGCTATATAAAGGCTAATGTAATAAACCATTGTTAGTTTAATGTATAAGTTTGAAAATGTCCTTATAAGACGGAACTATAGTAACGTTAGTTACAAATGAAAGTGGTAAAAAATCAGAAAGTTTAATGTCTCTTTTCTTCAGTATGATTTCCTACCACGTAGTAACAGCTACATCCATCAATTTGTTGAGGAATATTCATTTCACAATCTGAAACACATTTTTCTGTAAATTATTCATTGAAATGAATAATGTTGAATATACTAGTGCAGTTCAACTCATGGACTTTCACTAAAAGCGCTCCCTATCTTTGAACATTATTCGTTTGAAAGACCTTTTGATGCCATTATATGTGGAATAAAACATCGTTCAAATGTCCACCACTGCTGTCCACCACCGGGTGGAGCGCATCCGAAACGTCCAATTTTCCATGAATCTGACACATAAATCAGGCTGAAATTGACCGATGGCATGGGTTATTTTGGTTTTGAGGATTGCTGTGGTTTGTTCGCCTACACCTGCGACTTGAAAAAATCCCACAAGAAGAAGTCTAACGGGGTCAGCTCGCGCGATCTTGGTGGCCAGTTCACATCATCCCCACGTGAATTATGCCCCCAAATCGGTCGTGCAGAATATCCGAACCTGGCGGAATACCAGAGGATGCTACAAATTCGACGAACTTGGAAACAAAGTATTCTAAGAAGTGTTTTCTATCGATAAGGCATTGGTTGATACTTGAATTTCCAGTATTTGAGACTCGGAAAAATATCAAATCACCATCAACAACGTAACAATTCATGGATTTCCCAATTTTCAGCTCTATAATTAGAATTTCATTTACTCTTAAACAGATGACCAGATTCGTTTTGTTTTACATTTCACATACTCGGGATGAAATTAACGTAACCACCGCATTCAACACATTCATTTAATTAAAGTGTTGTTCGATTTCTGTCAGCGAATGATTTAATCTAATGTGTTACTGTATTCATTTGAATATCAAATGCACCCACAACATATCGCTCATGTAGTCCTTGTGAATTAGTTAACATTCACAAACAATTAGAGTTTGGTTTAATTTTGGAATATTCCTGGAATATATAACGGAAAATATATCGCGCTTTGGGCATTTACATTTGGACATTCCTTGGAGAATATAAGCAAGTGTGGCAAAAGGAATACTGAAATGTTTATTCTGAAAAGTTACTATATAGATAATAACAAAAGCCCTGCTAGTTATATATTAGTATCATTCATCATTACTCGTGAGAGTAAGATGAGTTTGAGTGAGTGATGACTATTTTGTGAGTAGAATACTATAGTTTTGGTAGTATAGTATAGAATACTATACTATGGTTTGTATCAGGAATATTTCAAAGTACATATCAGAAAGATATCCCGGAGAGAATAATCAATAAACTTTATATCAAGAAGCAATCTGAAAAATCACCCGAAATACTTTATTTCATTCAATTCCGAATAATTTGGAATTAGGGTGCTTGAAAAAAATCTAGAAAATTATGCCGTCAGTTGGATTAGAACCCAGTAACAATTTTCTGGTGGTGTACATTGGTTTTCACGTCTAAAGTCCATGTTTCTATTCCTGTTTTCCTGTTTTTCGATAGAAACTATATATTTCGAACCGAACTGTCAATTAAATGAAGTTAGAGGTTTGAGATGAATTCTATAATAATAATAATAATATGCTTTATTATCATAAGACATAATTTTGTAGACAAAGCTTGGGTAGTAAATTCTTAAAAAAATGCAATACATACCAAATGAAATAAAAATAAAACGCATGGGTACAAACTATGTTAAAATGGAGGATATAAAAGATATGTATCTATAAAAGAGTAAAAGTCAAGTTTATAAAAGAGTAGACATAAAAAGTGACAACTTAGAGCTCCTTGATAAGTAAAGATAAAAAATATGCGTAAGTCAGTTGAAAGCTATCGTTAAAATATTCATCCAAGGTATAATAGGGCCTATCATATATAAATTGTTTGACTAACTTCCTGAATTGGAAGTCATTTATATTGGCAGATCTTATGTACATAGGCAAACGATTGGACATTTTTCCACGTTGTAAAATATGGAGTATCTGGTGATGTTTTCAGTTGGCAGAGTGAGTTTCAGAGTGTGTCTGCTGTTTCGGGTGTTATAATGGGAAGAGGATGCAGCAAAATTTAATATATGCTCATTTATTAAACACACAGATTCCAGTATAAATAATACAGTTGCCGTTAGAATGTTTTTTTTTGTGAACAATGTTCTACAGGAATCTCTTGGTTTAAGGTTTCCTATATAACTTATTGCCCTATTAGTTTGGATTTCTAATGCTCCAAATTTCCCAAGGAAAGTAGAAATCAATTAATTCAAAATAAACTTTTCATGAAGATTTGTGGATCATGGATGAGTATGATTCATTTTATTAGAGTTAGTCTGAATTTATTGTTTATTTTTTAATAGATAATTTGATAATATTATCTCTGATCTATTATCCAAATACATGATACAAAAATAAATGATCAGCCTCATGTAAGACCTTGGAATGTACAATGAATTGAGAGATGGTATGAAAAATGTTCAAATCTTGAATGAATGAATTGTCGATCAGCCACTATCATGGTATAATTTTTGTATGATAATGTATTGTCAGCAGTCACAACTCTATAAAAAAATACTTGTAATATGATCTTTGAATGTCTAATACCCTACTAACTAAACAAATTTACTTGTTCGAATTCTCTGATTTATGCCCTGGAAAATACTACACCTTCAATCGGAAAGAGCATAACATTCTGTGTATGGAATAATTTAAATTTTGGATCTTTTATACTGAATGAAAAAATGAGGTTTTCAGTTTTGTTCTAGTCATGTTGAATGCATGCATTAAACATTTTAAGCACAATATACGTGATACAGAGGAAATTGTATTACTCTCAGTGATTTAACTTAATCCTATAAAAGGTTGTGATACCTTTTTATTTCACTTCGTAATATTGTTGTAAAACTGTGAAGTTTCAATGCAAACAAAAGATGACTTCAATATTGACAGTTGATTGATGTAGTTCACGTGGTTCTTTGACGATTGCATGTTGTAATTTTTTCAAATTCTATAATCTTAAAATTACGAGTATCATTATGGACTACAAAATCTGTTTCTGTTCTGTTTGAAATCTGTTTTTCTGTCGCACCCCTACAAATGACAACCCTCAGAAGCCGAAACTTGTGCAAGCTGAGGATTAACGAGGTCCTATCTTTTAACGTGTGATTCCTAACACGGTTTTCCTGATCTAATTAAAATGTAGCGAATCCATCTATTGAATGGATTGCCAAAAAAGTATAAAAAAATTAAACGAGGAAAAAATTACTGGCTGTCAGTTTCCATAAAAATGTATCTTCCATACCCACCCAGTGGATTTAAGCCTCTGCCTGACATAACAAAGTTCATTTGATAAACAGACACATTTTTGGGTTTATCCAGATGTTGGAATTAATGCAATTTGGCATCAGTGAGTTCTGTATACGTTGTTTTCATTTTCATCCGTGCAGCATTTCGAGTGTCTGTCCCGTATTTTCAACTTTGATGGCTGCCAATGATTCCTGGAAGTGCATCTTGAGATAAAATAATAAATAACTTATACTGAAATATCTTTGGTTCGGAATTTGTATAGGTATGTTTGTTATTTATGCGGTTGTATATTATTTCTTGAGCGAAATTAACTTTTCCCCGCATACTTGCTGTCCAGTTTCGTTTACGGTAGATCTTCTATTATGAGCACGTGCGGATGCCAAACATCACTTTTTATCTGAAAATTGATTTTCTATACTATAGTCACACAGCAACCCATTCTACGAGAACAATATGTCTATATATTCGGTTACATTCAATATTGTTTCAAAAAATGACTGACATTTGGATGACATATTTTTTTACTCGAAATGTTTTTGGTAACTGAAAAAATATGTAATTTTCTATCGTTTCTTCTTCATCTCTTTCGTCATCTTTATTTAAGCACTATCCGATTTGCAGATCCATAGTTGACTATTCTGAACCAGACACTTTTAGCAAAGATTCCAAATTCTTCAAGTTTCAGTGATCTATAATTCTTCTTCCAGTTCTAGCGAAAATAATGAAAAAGGTCATTCAACTACTGAATGATTATCTTACCTCAAATAACATCTTCTTGCAAATGACAATACTTTAGGGTCTTTCATTTCGCCCTTCCTAATTTCATAAACTACACCTGATGATTTGATCCCCACAAACTTTATTTGAAAAATATATCACGACATGTTTTCGTGATTTGAATACCTACCTTAAAATTTAAATGAAACAATTATTTCCTGACTATTACATAAGTATACATTGTAAAATTAATTTAAGACTAGTAGATAAGGCCATGTTGTGGTACCTACTCGTAGAAGAGGTATCTATGGTATACATGAGGATAACATTGTGAGTATGTTTGGTTTCATCTCACTCTTGAAGATGATCACTTGTTGATCGAAACACCTGTCGAGGTGTTCAAACAACGGTTTGGTGTTGGGAAAAACTACAGTATTATTCAAGATTTTGTATATTTCAACTAATAAATCATAGAACAATAATTGTGATGAATTTTCTAGTTCTTTCAATTCAAAGGTTCAAATATCAATGGATGAATTTACAAGTTCGTAGTTTTTCCATCCAATAATTTTTCAAAAGGGTGAAATAAATGAGAATTGTTGGAACAGGCAATTTTTTCATTGTATGGGCAAATATATTTAGGTCTTGTCACTATCCATAAGGCTTTTTTCTATAAAAATTCTGTGGGTATATCATTAATTTTCTCACAATGAGAAACTCACTCCACGTATAAGAAAAGTAACATTAATATATTTTTGAAATAATCCAATCATATTTATTGCAACGTTTATCGAATTGAAATGGATTTTCACTACCTCAAATCCTAATAACTTGAATTGATTTTCTTGGGATATCCAGGCACAACACTTCAATTTTGCTTTCATCTGGAAAAGAACCACACTTGAAAGTGCATTTCCACCTTTCATATTTCCACTTCAGAAATAATCACTCCAACTCTCCCAAATAGCTCGTTACCTATTTATTCCGAATTATATTATTAGGCCATCGTCTCTAATGAAATCCATTTCTGTTGGAGAAATTCCAGTTTTGTTTTATTCCCCCTTGAACTTCTTCGACATTATTAAAATCAGTCTCATTTCCTCGCTTTCCCTTTGAAATTGAATTAGCTCCCCTTCACAATCGTGTATGCCCCGTTTTATTGGAGATATTCAACTTTTCTTAATAAAGCTCCACTTTGTTGTATCTTCAGAAAACTGCTTGACTATTGCGAAACTTTATATCACTCTGGAGTTGCGCTTGAAACATTTGAATATTTCTGAATGTCTTGGCGAATGTGGAATTTGATGAGTTTCAGATACGTCTGTTACTAAAGAGGAGGTAACCAGAATTTTCAAAGATGTTTTATACTTTTTTCATGGTTGAGAATCTCGGGAGTTATGTCTCTGCTATGCCTCATGATATTCTCTCTCAAATCTTCTAATGTCGTTGATTCTATCTTTAAACTTCAAATGACCCCATAGAAAGAAATGTACAGGAGTGAGATCCGGAGATCTTGGTGGCCATTCTGTAGGCAATTCAGCGACCAGGAAAATGATCATCCAAAAATTGTCGCACTGGAGCTGCATAGTGAGGAGGTGCACCATCCTGCTGAAAAACTATTTCGTTTTCGAATAGATTTATATCCTCCTCAATTGCCCTATTGATGCACGGTATTATTCGATTCTCCAACATATCCAAATATTTATCACTAGTCAAATTATCATCGATTAATGTTATATGATGTGGTTACCTGAAATTATTGCCCAAACATTCAGTTTTTGAGGTCGTTGGGTATGAATTTAACGTATCACTCCAATATCGACAGTTTTTCCGACTCACCTCTCCATACTAAACATAATTTTTAACAATAAATTTTATACAAGGAATTCTGATGCAAGTTGATCCGTTCAGTGAGACTTTCACAAAACTCGATACGTCTATCGAAATCATCTACGTTCAATTCATGAACTAGTCTAATCCTATATGGATGAAATTTGTACTTATGAAGGATCCCGAAAACATTTGTACGACTGATTCTCGATTCTCGAGATAACTTAGTAAGCGATTGCTAATTTTCAATTAGTCCAACGTATCCCAAAACTGCAGTACAAACAGCTTCATCGTTGACAACTCCTGAACGGTTATGCTTTTTATTGTAAACGGATCCAGTTTCCATGAATTTTTTCTATAATGCCGAAACGTATTTGTGTCGTACATTTTTTCCTGGACGATTATCATTGAACATATGGGCAGCAGCTCTAGCACTATTTCCATTCTGGTAGTACAAATTCACCATTTCAATCCGTTCTCGAAGCGTATAAACTATTGCTTCTCAAGAATTCACAAAAACAGAAACTCAAATTGTAACTTCACCTGGTAGGTAATCGTTATTGTAGAATGAGACAAATATAAAACGAAAAGAATTTCGAATTCAAACTTAACTAAGCAAAATGAGACTTTTTTGAAGTATACTTCACAAAAACACCTTACCGAGGTAACAGATTGCCCGTTTTCAACTCAAATAATTTTTAGCTTCCAAACTATGTGCGTCAGATAATGTATTCTACTTCTGACATCTGCCAAAACAATTGATTAATAAAAAAAAAATGGTGACATACCATTTTTGTTGAAAAAACTGTTTGTTCTAGTATAATAAAGAAACGAAATATCGTATATAAACAAACCTCTAGAGATAACACCACAAAAACGTACTAGGTACTGTTTTGGTTCTACATTCCTGTAAAAGTTAATTAAAAATTATCAGGTTCCTCAATATTCTTTTATCAACAGGTACTAACCAAGAAAAAGCTAACGTATTTTCATAAATAAGAGTAATCTACCAAAAGGAATTTATAATTTGTTCCTTCTAATACAGGTACTAGTCATTATCTCTAGAAACGTGTCCAAAACGGTGGTACTTATCGAACAGAACACCCTGTGAGCTGTGACGTGATTTCAGTTTGGCCAATAATTATTTTATTGAACTCACTTCACTCTAAAATTTATAGAGAAATCGATGTCTGCCCTGATGTTGGTGATTTTAGCTATTTTACGACAAACCCTAAAAGAAATTACCGTCTAGACCTGTTTTGAATAGGAAAAAGAAAAATGTGAGTCTGGTTTGAAGTTTCCGGAGATTTCCTTTCATATTTGCCTCTCTCATATTGAATATCGCAACGAAATGGATGGGTTTTATATCCGAGCTGGAAAGATTTACTTCAAATGACCAGAAAAGCGAGGGATGATACATTTTATGGAAGGGACGGTTTGATATGATCTGATCGATGAGATTCGTCCAGATGGTTATTTAATCAGAAATGATATTGAACGTCACTTTCGCATTACCTGAGATTTCATTTCAATTATTCCACACATTCCACTACTTTGTAATCCAAGAACTCAACGGGAACGCCTCATTTCCCATGTTTCCTCCATCAATTTATGTTGGCAACACATTTTAGCAAAATTTTCGTAAAAACTTAATGAACGATATCAACATCTGTAAAAGGTCATCTCCTGTATTGGTTTATTTAGCTGCCCCTGAAAGTAGGCATACGTGTACTTTTCTTTTTCGATATAGTTTTGTGAATCTATTTCCACTGTAACTATGTGAGAATAGCAGGGAAATTTGAAATTCTCAATGTCGTTTGAACAATGTTAATCAAAAAGTGCACAAACATTAAAATCACCTTAATAAATGAGATGAATAAAAACATTTTTGTCTTATTTCCACTAGTTATTTTATTTTTACGACCTGTTTCGGGTTTTATACCATTATTATGTATAAAAATGAACTTGTTTAAATAATTTTAGTCCATCCTGGAAGTAATTAAACAAATTGCGGTAAACAATCAGGTACCAGTTTCTTTGATAGAGAAGATAATATCAGATAAAACTCATAAAAGGCTTCTAAGTGAATTATACCCAAATATTACAGAACAGTATACATTTAAATATGGTAGCATTAATTATTCAGGTAAACTTTCTGAAAATATTCGAAATTACTTCTTTAAATACAAAATTACAACAGCTTTCATAAGTAATAATAATAATAATATAATCAGAGTTTAGTTCAATGCAAAACCCAAACGAGATAGATTGAGAAATTAGGTATATATAGAATATAGCCTGAAGAATGCTCTGCAGTACATACAGGTCAAACCGGTAGAAAATTTAACGTAAGGTTTTTCGAATACGTCTGTTTGGACAAAAAATCTACAATGCATGAACATCTGCAAGAATCAAAACACAAAGTAAGTCAATATATTCTCAAAATCCTACATACATGTAATGAAGGGAAGAAAATGAATTTGTTGGAAGCCGTGGAAATCAACAAATCAAATGAAAACCCGAAATACATAACCCTAAACGAGCATCTCGATTTATGAAGGTCTCCACTCTTGAATTTAAAAGTTTGACAACCCCGGTAATTTCTATAATCTCCAGTGTTGAATTTTATAGTTGGCATCCCTGTTCATTTTATCACTTCCCCATACAGCTTACCTAGAAACTCCTTATATAGCTACGTTTTTAGATTTAAAATGTATACGTTAGTATTTATCTTCGATAATGATAATGATAATAAAATAACTAGTGGAAATTAGACAAAAGTGCTTTCATCATTTCATTAAAGTGATCATGAAGTTCCATCAAATAAACAAGCCATCAATTACACAAATAAACGAAATTAAAATAAATGATACGTATAGTTTTCGAACTATTCATTCGTTTTCAAAAGGGATTTTTTAGGAGAGATTAGTTTTCGAAAAAAGCTTTTAGCTTTCTACTTCTCCATTTTCATACCAAAAGTTGTGGGAAAGTTCCACAGCAAAGGAATAAAGAATATAGTTGAGTTCAAAATACATTCTTTACAATGATCTCTCATGAAAAGTTAAACATGTTTTTCCTATCCTATCCCTATTTCCTCCAAAATGAAACATTCGAACAACTTTATGATGTTCAGTGAACCATACTTTCGAAAACAATCCAACTCCTCATCAAACTGTATGCACCTGTCACAATTTTCGATCATTTCCACGCGTGGCACTGATATAAAAACCCGCTCGATTTTCTTTGAAAATATCCAGAAGCATTGAACTCGAAAAGCGCTTTTACGTGAACGGTTTACTGCATTTTTATGTAACGTAATTATATGTTGTCATTAAATGCAGTTTAATGAGTCTACCCATTGTTTTACGATGGAATCATTTGCCGGTTGCACGAGAGACTATTACTTTGAAGGCTTTCTATGTCATGTGAAATCAATTTGAAGAGCTTGTATGTATTTTAAAAATACGACACATTGAAATTTGACATTAAAGGATTGTTGGTACAGAGTGGGCTAAATTGGACACTTTCAAATGGAAACTCGTTTTCAAACTAGATAGATGAAAACTGATGAAAATAAATGAGATACCAATAGTTATTGATGGAAAACTATGTTTCATGAAACACCCTTTATATTACTGCATATTTAAATAGAGTTCAAAATTACCTCCCCAAAAATTTAGCACTGATTTTCTGCTGGTCATCTTTGAAATACAGAGCTTTTAGGTTTTTCCATGTAAACTTTGAAACGCACACTGTAATCAAGTAGGGGTAGGCTTTGGAGGATGCGGCGATAAAACAAAATGCAACTCTTTACTGGTAGCAGTCAAATTTTGATTCAAGCAGTGAAAACGCTCCTCAATTAGTGGTTTTTGTTTAATTTCCAAACATATTCGCAATGAAGTATAAGAGTTATAAAAAATGGGATGTGATAGTCTGTTTTATACAAACAAGTAAGCAATTTGTATCACGAGAAGTGTCTAGAGAGAAGACAACCTTCTAAAGACATTCACGCAAGATGATGGTCAATTTAAAAAAAAAAGGCCAAAATTATACGAATCAAATGGGGATAAGGAGTTGGAAGAAATAGTCGTGTCGAGACTGATGATGTGTAAATTATTATTGTTTAGACGAACACGGCGTTTATCAATAATAAAATTTATCAACAACAAGACACAACGACAAATATAACACGAAAAAGAAAATTACAGGGTAACCTCGAGGAACTAACGGTAAGTCTTTTCTCGATCAGTGAGGAGACTCTAGAGCGGGTTTAGTTCTCGGCGGAAACCCCAGAATAAGAAATAGTTCTCTGCCGAAATTTCAAAACAGAATGAATGCATCGGTTGAAAAAAGTGTTCCAGTCAACTCTAGAAAAATTATCAGTGACAAATGGTGGAGGTCATAAATATAGTCAAAAAGGATCAACCACTTGGGCCCGAATTCCTTATCTTAATCCATAAAAGAGTTAACAATGAGTACCTACTCGAAACATCTCAAGTGGTGTCATTCTAAATATTCATCTGTTTTCCAGCAATAAACTTTCGTTTCGAGAGAAGAGAGCAAATGAGTAAAAATTTAAATAAAATAATTAACATGAAGATCCAAGTAGATGGATATTTTGGATGACTGCTCTATAATGAACTTATGAAAAGTTAATTTTCTAACAAAAATTTATAATTCAAAATAAAAATCAATGAAGTAATAAAATGTTTCTAAATTAAATAGTTGTAGGAAAAACCACACAGTCATTTTAGGAGCTGTTGAAAATAATCTCAAACCGTCAACGCGAAATTTGAAAATATCATGAGGCCTACGAAGGCCAAATTCAAGCCACACAAGACCAGAAGAGTTCATCGACTCAGACCAAGGGATTCTGAACGCCGCATGGCTTTCTGCCAGTGGTTCCTGGAAAGTTGTTACCAAGTGCGTGATTTTTTGTTGAATTGGACAGTGGAAGTTTATGTCAGAAGTCCCGGCATTTTCAACCACTACAATTCTCATACCTGGAAACAACAAATTCCTCATTCTATTGTGAATCAGAGAAGTCAAGGAAGATTTGGATCAAGTGTGTGAGCAGGTGTTTTCAGGTGTAGAATTTTCCTTGTTGATGAATTGCCACTAATAGAGCTCAGAAAAATATATTTTCAACAAGACGCGGCAACGCCTCACAACACTGCAATTGTCACCAATTTTTTGTGTGCAAATTTTGGTAATGATTGGGTAGCCAACCAAGGACCCAACCGTTGGCCGGTCAGGTCACTAGACCTAACGTCTATGAACCTTTACCTATGGGGAATGTTGATAGATCTAATTTTCAATTCTAGATACGAATTGGAAGCGGCAGTGATGCAAAGTTTTGCTTCTCACAATCCTTTTGAACACATGATTCTCACATGATTCTCGGACTCAATGATCATTTACTCCACGGTGTGGGGAGTGGTCATTGGTTGATAATGCTGGCGCGCCCTCCCGAATGTATCGGGGCTTCGGGGGATAGGGCCTGACCAGCGCACACTACGGGAAAAAAATAACTTTATACGCAAAAGATAAATACAAATACAGATACAAATAGGTTACAACATAGAATGAATGAATAAAGCGATTTTAGGATGAGTGCAAAGCACTTGTTTCCCATAAAAATTGACATATATGTATGAATGGATTATGTACAAAAAATATATGCATGTAACATTAAGAAAAAATAACAAAATTGAAAATATTATAAAAATTTATGAAATTTGTAACAATTTAAAAATGCGTGTGTATATAAATGAATAAGTCAAGCATCATAAAGAATGCACACTGCGATAATAATAATAATAACTTTGTTCACTTAACAGATAGCTGTACAAAATTCCAAATATAAATACATTTTAAAATAATTATTAAATGAATAAGACACTAAAAAAAAACGATAAGTAAACAAGTACTTGTTTCGTTATAGCAATACAACATACATGAAATTAATTTTGAATAGATGAATTTTTAATGAAGTTATATAATAAAATAACAGGTAGGTATATAAACATTATAATAAAATTTCAATATAGTAATATTCGGCAAAAAACGTTCAAAAAAGGTGTCACCTGTGTGTAGGACAAGCTGGTAGACATTTCGAACATCACCTTTGAAGAAATATATATCAATGTGTGTTCTTTATCATTATTATTGATATTGTTGAAGTTTCATTTATTAGTAGTAAATATAGTACAAATTGTTTTATTGGAACTATACGTTTTATTTATTGCTGTGAAAATCTGTGTCAACATTTGATAGCTGCTTCTGAATAATTCCTCTGAAAACAAGAGTTTCCCTTCAAAAGTGTCCAATTTGGGCCACTCTGTACAAGTGTACGTACCTGGAATAGGTTGTTGATGAATCAATCGTTCAAACTGGTCTCAATAATCTCGGTTGCCAAAATAAATGTTTGTGATATAAACTTATTTTGAAAATTTCACAAACTACACTTAAACGATTTGATCTCCACTAACTTTATTGAAAATAATCATAACATGTTTCGCTAAAACATTAGCTTTTTCAAATGATTAATACATCCAAGCATCCTTACATTCATATTTATATACTACAGGTAACCACAATCGAGACTACCTGTAAGAAATTACCTGAATCTCTACATCACATACCTGCTCGATTATGCTTACCTAAAGCAAATTGCCTACCATCTACATCAATAATAATTCTTTATGGGTTTTTAAGAAAACAAGTTCAATAATGGTGATCTATTCAAATCTAATTGGTCATTCATTAGAATATTTGAATTTTTAAGTTTATTAATTTCCATTGCTTCTAAATGATTCAGTTTGAAACCTTTATTTTCAATGTGCAAAATTTCGAATTCTTCATTAAAGATGTGATTTTCTTCTAGAAGATGATTTGAATACGTTGAATTTGTTTTCTTGTTTACATAGCTCTTATGATGTTCCTGGATTCGATTCCTAAATGTCCTGCCAGTTTGACCAATATATACCTTAGGGCACGTTCCACACTTTAATTTATATACCCCTGATTTCTCGAATTTAGATGTCTTATCTTTATTATTTTTAACTAGCTTTCCCAACGTATTACTTGTTCTATATGCAATTTTAATATCTCTATTTCTCAAAAATGAAGCCACTTTTTCCGTTGGTTGTCCAAAATAGGTTAAAGCTCTATAATTTTGATTATCTACCTTATCAATGGGAAAAACGTCTCGCATCGCTTTTGTGTAGACTTTCTTGGCAAGTATTTTGTTTATTAATTCGGCTTTAAACCCATTGTTTACCGCAATTTGCTTGATGATATTGAGTTCTTTATCAAAATTATCTATTGAAAGAGGAACATTGACTAATCTATGAATCATGCTATTATAAGCTGATACTTTGTGTTGATACGGATGGGTAGAATCGTAATGTATCGTAATATCCGTATAGGACGGTTTGTGATAAATTGAAAAATCATGTTTGTTGTTCCTCCTACTAATTGTTAGGTCCAAAAAATTGATTGAGTTGTCTGTTTCTATTTCAATAGTGAATTTAATGTTCTCATGAATTTTGTTAATATCCCGATGAAAAGTATCTAATTGCCTCTTAGTACCTGTAAAACATACCAAAACGTCATCCACATATCTATGCCAATACAAGAAATTCTTAATCAAAGGATGTTTAAAGATTGACTTCTCTAGATTATCCATGAAAATTTCTGCAAGTAATGGGCTTAATGGATTTCCCATAATTATTTTGAAAAACCTAAAGTAACCTGAAGAAGTTCACTACTCGAAATCAAAATAAGTCTAAAGGCAGTAATTATCAATAGCTTCCTCGGTGTCATATTTTACAGCGTAAATTCCTTCTGTTGCGACATGCCCAGCTAGCGCTTTTACGTCTGTTAACACTTTGCATAATGAAATTGACTTTACCTAATGCTTCATCACATATTTCAAATTCTTACCTTTCAGTCTGTGGATTATTTCGTTTCTTTCGCCCATTAGGCAAATGGATTCCGATTTATTCTCATTGCCGTCGAATGTTTTCTCCTCGTTCTACGAGAGAGGTCTGAAAAGTTTGCGTCTGAATAGTACTCGGCGTTTTTTTCTGCAAAATAATTATTCACGAAGAAGATTGAAGAAAATCTCTATCCTCCGAGCGCAATTTTAAGATGAGGAGATAAAAATAGTCGCTTGAGTTTAGGTCTGGTGAGTAAGACGGATGGTCGAGCAGTTCGAACCATAATTCGTGGATTTTCGCCATGGCAACCACTGAGGTGTGAGACGGTGCGTTGTCTTGGTGAAACAGGATTTCCTTTTTATGCAAATGTGGCTGTTTTTCGCAAGTTCTGCCTTCGTTCATCAAGTAATGATGCGTAGTTTGCTCATGTATGCTCGCGGGAGCCATGAGAACGACCCCAACTGCAGCACTTGAGGTCCTACTCGGACTTCCATCATTCCACATCTACATACAATGAGAAGCTCACTTGGTGACATACAGGCTAATGCAGCGGCAAACCCCAATCAGCCAGTCACACGGTGCAGAATACTTGAAACTCCTTCAGTACAATGAACTGAAGGCAGATCCAATACTAGGAATGCCCGTGGATAACACAGTTCCGCAGTACAACTTTCAAAAATATTTCAAAATCATCATACCAAGTAGAGAGGACTGGCAAAACGGCCCACCGGTAAAAGAGGAAGAAACTTGGTATATGGCTCAAAGACCCAAGAAGAAGTGGAAGCCGGTATATATGAAGGTAGAGCAAAGACGAGAATCGCACTCAGCCTCGGACATAATGCAACTGTGTTCCAGGCAGAAGTAGCGGCCATCGAACATTGTATAGAAGAAATAAACAGGCAGAAGGTCATAAATGAAACCATTGCCATTTTTTCTGACAGCAACGCGGCAATTGAGGCACTCAGCTCATTTCAAGACTTCTCGAGACTTGTGGGAAGCTGTCTGAGTGCACTCAATGAGATAAGTACCCAAAATATGGTCACTTTAGCTTGGGTAACCGGGTCACAAGGGCAATGAGGAGGCGCATCTAAGGTTATGATAGGCCCGGAACCCTTCTGCGGGGTAGCGAAAGCATGTATAATGGTATTCATAAATTCATGGATGTAAGCCAAATCGATAGAAGGGTGTAATAAGCTCCCAGGAATGAAGCAGGCGAAAGAGTTCATAAAGAAACCATCTCCCTGATTCACGGAAGACCTGGTTATAAGGGTAGTGGTGGGTTTATTAACGGGGCATAGCCGACTCAGGAAACATATGAGCAACATTGGTATGACAGAAAAAACCCAATGAAGGTTTTGTCAAGAAGAGGAAGAAACTGCACTGCTTGTGCTCTGTGAATGCGAAGCGATAGCAAGGCTGAGTCACGCAAGTTGCAGGAAAGAGAAAATAGAGGCTGCCAGGGATCAGTGTCAAGGCTAAGGAGTATCATCAAAGAGATCAAGCTAGACAATGAGCTTCAACAACAAAGGAGCATCCCAATAGACCTGCAAAGGTTGCAGTGAATCAGGTCATGGCCCAGTCCCCCGACAATGTAATGCTCATGTTATGGTTTTTCTTTTTTGAAGATAATTGATTGAAATAAATCAATGACTATCCAAGAAACAGTCGCAATCACTTTCCCAGTTTTTCCTCTTTGTAGTCCACTGTTTGGAATGTATTTTTGTTTCGGACGTATATTGGTGTAACTAACTTTCATCTACAGTGATTATTAGGCGCAAAAACTTGGATTTATCGCACCTGAACTGCGCCAACAAAACGTTGGAAATGTTCATTCAAACACGTTTTTGGTCTAAAGTGAGCAAACGCTGCACCCAACTCGCGGATATCTTTCTCATGCCTAAATGTTGATTTAATATATAACATACTCATTCTTTTGACATGTTCATAACTCCTGCTACCTCTCCCACTTTAATTCGGCGGTCGTCTAACACCATTTAGTGAATTTTGGCGATGTTTTCGTCAAACGTTGCAGTTTTTGAACGCCCTGAAGCTCCAAGCTCTTACGGCCATGTTAAAATTTAGTTGCCCAAAATTTCACTGCGGTATATGATGCTGCAGAGTCCCCATGCACATAATCCATCTCATCTTAGATTTGCGTAGGCGTATTGCCTTCCAAACACAAGTATTCAATGACAGCTCGATACTCGATATTCTTTATTTTCATAAAAGTCATCCACATCAACTCATCTAAACGAATGTTACATAAGAACGTCGCGTCTAAATGGCTGAAACTTTGGTGCTTTAATATTAAAAAAACAAATCTACTCATCTTCAGCTGTGATATTAACAATTTAATCTTGAATGAACAAATTCTTGAGAATAAAAACCAATCCAATTTCCTGGGAATCTTCATGGATAACAAAATTTGATCAACATATTTCAGCTTCGAATAAAAAATTGGCATCAGGATGTTATGCACTTCGAATATCTGTTTAAAAAAATCTGTGTTTCCGTTAATCAGCTGTCGCCCCCATACGAACGACAACTCTCAGAAGTTGAGAAACTTGTGCGAGCTGAGGACTAACGAGGCCTTACCTTTTAACATGAGATTCCTAACACGTTGAACTGAGTTCATCCACATCAAAAATGGTATATCATTCCCTGATTGAGTCCCACCTGAGATATGGTGTTGCCTTCTGGAGATTTTGCCGTAAACAACTTTTTCATTCAGTGTTTGTTTTGCAAAAGCGAGCGGTTAGATACTTATGCAAGCTGAGAGTGTGTGAGTCATGTAGACTGTTATTTTTGAGAAAAAAAATTCTTACGGTTACTTGTATTTTCATACAGGAAACTGTTTGCCTGATTTACAAAAAACATAATATGGTTGGAACTCCGGAACATACAAATTACATAACCCGGCAAGTAACAGAAAATAAAATACATCTTCCTGTTCCAAAAACAAGCCAGATATAGTATTCTTTAAGTTATTAAAGTAAAAAGCTGTATAATCACATATTACGAAATTATGAAGGAAAAAAGCTAAAAAGTTCAGAAACCTTGTTAAAGATGCCCTTGCAACAAAAGCGTATTACAGTCTTGATGAATATTACAATGGAACTTTGCTGTGATTTAATATATGTGTTTTTTGTTGTTAATATCGACACCTTTACTTCAAATTATACTTTATACTGCGATTACCATGACATATTGCCATGACATGTGAAGTTATGTTAAAGTTGTGTATACTTTTTTTCTACATTTTTTGAAAGGGACTATATAAACTATTTTGTTTACAAACGTTGTAGAATTTTATTTATTATTGTTATATTTTATCAATTAGATATGTGAACTCAGTTTTGCTCAAATTGTGTTTTTGAATATTTGTGTTTTTTTATTCTTTGAAATGCTATACATACCAGACTCTTTAATAAGCTTTGTCAATAAAGTATATGTCTATCTGAGTAACTGTCAACGGTTTAACAACAAAATTCACTAGATTTTATCAACTCGGAAAACCCTTATATAAAGATTCCAAGTCAAGTGAATACAAATTACTGAATTATTGAAAACTCTTCTCGTGATCGTTGAGCATTCTTTATCAGTGGATTATAATTGTGATCTTCATTGATCTCAACTTCGCACAGATCAAGCCTTAATAATCCTCATTTACCAGTTTTTTACAGGCAGCGAAGTTGCAATTATTTTTCTCTTTTCTGTGAACATTAATTTGAAAAGATCCGCAATAAGTGTTGCAGTTACCGACTTCATTCATCAACTTATATGGCGAAACCACATTCTTGGCGGAATTTTTCATCTGCCGTTTATTATTGAATTGGAGGCCTGAAAGATTATCAGGACCGAATCGATCGTTATTCAGGCCTAGTGTCACGAATGCGAAAATAAAGCTTCTTTCTCGTACAGTGTTATATATAGATAAGGTTGCAATTTCTACATCTTATTTTGGTTTTCCGAGAAAGCTCAATTTGAAATAATAGTATTAAACGGGGCTCTTCGTCAGAAGTCGTTGTAATGTGATCGATGTACTCCTGTCAGGGTTGAAAGGGGGCGATTCAACTTGGGAATTTGAATTAGTTGATTAATTCAATTTAGATATTGAATAAAACCAGAATATTGCAATTTCAATAATATCATGGAAAAATAATGAAACATTTCAAATTGAAAGGGATATAATTTTTGGATTGAATAATTTTTAATAAAAAAAGGTTTTGGGTTTCTACTTTTCCATCTCTATAGAAAAAAATGTGAAGCAAGAAGTAACTTTCAGTAGTGCTTTCGGGTTTTTTTCTTCCATTTTGTTTCCGGAGGTTACTTCTTTTCATCATCTAAACGTCTTCCCAAATAGTTTATTCTGAAGTTGGTTGCTTTCATATTTTTTTCGGAAGATTCACACATTTTTTGTGTAAAAATGAAGAAGTAGAAAGCCAAAACCTTTCTTTTTTGAAATATTTATTCACAAGTAGTGATTAATTTCAAAAGTTGTACTGTAATTCATTCAGTCCAGTAAAAATTGTAAATACACGAATAAGTGCATTTCATAAGTGAACATAAAAACATATGAAATATATAAACCAAACATTTCAAAAATATTAATTCGTTATTGTAAAAGAACAACTATGTCATTGTCAATTATTATCAAAGTCTCATCGATGAACTATGAACTGAACCAAATGTAGAGAATATTGATGGATGTAGCCGTTACTACGTGGTAGGAGATCATAATGAAAAGAGAAATGAAAATTTCTATGTTTTTTACCACTTTTATTTGTAACTAACGTTACTGCAGTTTCGTCCTATATGGACATTCTCAAACATCTCCTCGGAACATAATATGAGGGTCTGATCCTGATAGGAATTTGATAAGACAAGGGGAAATTCACTGGAAAGCGCTGATCTGCATTTAACATTTCATAGCGGATTTCGACTGGAATTATGTCCATCAAAATGAAAGTTCTGGGAGAGAAATTTATAAAAGCGTTGAAAATGAAAAACAATTCAAATCATCCATATGAAACGACAAATGCAATTGGTATGAAACTATTGTGGTTTTTATTAAAAACGTCATTATTTTTTCATAATTGCAAACCTGTCTCGGTAATTTTTCACGAGATGATTTTATTTTCTTGGTGAGTTACAATTTTAAAATATCTAGTGAACAATCTGAATTGTTATGGCTATATATGTCCAATTTTTTGTATCCTTATATAAAACCAATCACAGGGGATTTCATTGGCCACGTATCTCTAATTACGTAATCATATTTTGCTGTACTCTGCAGGAGTAAATTTATGAGCTCAACCCTAGAGAAATTTACTTGGAACTGTTGGGAATTGAAAAATTCAATATTTTAACACATGTTCTGTATGAATTCGCAGATATTTATTGTTTAAACACAATCATGAAATACAAATCAATTCAGAGAATTAAGTTTATAAAAGAAAGAAAGAAGAGAATTATAATTCGAAAATATCTGATATCTGCAAAAAAAAACTTTCAGATAACGTGGAAGTCGATTTTGTTTATTTTCGAACCCAGCCAAATCAACGAAATGTTCAAAAAAGTTTTGTAGAGTAATAGCTAGTCGCAAATATATTTTTGCTTCCAACAATTACAATGTAAATGACAATTGACATAAATAATTGGATCATACTTCGTCCCTACTGTTCTGATTATGGTTCTGCTGGTATACAAGGCAAAATATATTCTAAATTAAATCTTGCTTCTTCACATTTGGGTAGTAGATATTAACCTAATGTGTCTGCCAATAAATCAAATCAACAATTGAAAATTAACAAAATTAATTTGATAAAAATACTTTTCCCAACGTTGGTGCTAGATCACTGTTTTCGACGCACGTTTCTCTAACTAAGTTGGTATCTTCAGAAGAAGATGAAAATCAGTCTTAGTCGTCTCCTAACGCGAAATGCGCTTTGGAGACCAATTGTCATTCAATTATAAGTATCTGTATTGAAACTATATTCTAATATGTATGTAATATGTAATGTAATTTTTTTTCTACACCACAAACAAAATTAAATAAATTGTCCTTCCTCCTTCTCCGTCATTCTGGTAAGCAAAGCCGAATACCTCACTAATTCTCAGCATCTCATGATGCTGCTGTTAAGAGTTTTTCGCCATTTTCATTTTCAGATGTTGCAAAAAGTTTTCAACACTGAGTGTTCTTCGAAGCGATAAAACTGACAGCCATGAAATTAAAATCTGTGTCTCATCGATTTATTCTGATTTTTGTATCGATTAGTACCCTGGGTAACCATATTTCAGAACCATACGTTTTGAATTGAACCTGAATGGCGAAGGATATTTCTGTTTGCTGGATTATCAACTTATGGCAAGCAATAATAACGCCATCTAGTTACATCCTCTATTGCAAAATGGAGACAATAACTTCCCAGGTCAATTCATTGGAAGCTGAGGTTCTACAGAATGGCCACCTACATTCTACGATATGACTCCACTGGACTTTTGCTACTTCAAAACTCTACAAGAATCAGCCAACTACTCTAGAAAGTTCACAAGAAGAAATTATCAGATGCTGTAGCATACTTGCCCCTGATATTCTTTAGAATGTAAGTGAGGAAAAAGAAGCACGGTTATACCATTGTGAGTAAGTTATTTGTGCCCAATTCGAATAATTGATGAGTGGATTGTTCCTATTAGTTTCACTTTCTAGTTCGAAGTTTAATAGAAACTTCAAACAGTATTTTATTTTTTCTCTCTTTACTTTTCATTGTTATGTCAAAAATATTACAGGGTTGGATACAGATTTGGAAGACTTTTTTAGTAAGGTCTCTCTGAAAATTAAAGTTGACATGTTTCACAATTTTTACAGTTTCTATATCAAATGACTTATTCGGGGTGGCTCACTTATGAGGTATTATAAATGATCAAAACTTGTGTCTCGCTTATATTGGTCAAGTACGTTGTATATCTAGCAGATGAAAATGAAATAAATCCAATTCACACTGCATATTTGTCTGGTAAATGTTCTAAAATAATCGCATTATTTACCAAAACAACTCTTTTTGTGCGCAAAAGCCCACTACAGTGGATACAGAGATTTGGGGAATTATATCATCTAGACTTCTGTAATTATGAAACTTGTTTTGTTCTGTTTAATAGCTAAAGTTCTGCGGTCGTTAGGTTTAACTGCCATTAGAGCTTAATGCTGATGTCGATACAATAAAGCCATGAGAAGCTCACACAAAATTGCCAATAAAAACCGAAGTCGAAGAAATTCCACCCTGTTTCCTCGGTTCCTGGTCTGTCAGCTCAACTGAGGAATTACAGCCTCACTGTTCGATTGCGTGTATCATTTCCCAAGGTGATTGAGCGAGAGAAAGTCCTAAATATTGAGCTCAGGAAATGTCTCAGGTTTTATGAAAGAGGGTGATTTCAACTCGCCTAATTCCAAAATTAGGCAGTGACTTTCTAAATTTTAGATAATATCAGTGTTGATTCAAATTGAAAACGGAATATTTTTAGATGGAAAATATTATGGCTGAGGCTGAATTAGAAATGCATTGCTGAACACAACTATTACTAAAGGATAGGCCTGAGTAAGTAAGGGCGGTGACAGCTCCACGTAAACAATGTCTTGGGAGTGGCAGAGAAGTTATTCTTTGAATATCAAAGATAATTGAGGCTCTTCAAGTCAGTCAGTTGCGAAGCCTCGCACCAATGATGAGATCTATGGCGGGTCGAAACACTACTGTCTGGTATTGAACTAAAAATACGTTGTGTTTGGAATCATCTGGTTTGGCTTGCAGTGAAAGAGAAACAAACAGTCGATGTCGAAAGTTGACTTTGCAACTGATCGCCTTGGCCTAAAATATGGTTGTTTATATTAATATAGGGTCTTTCAATAAGCACTTTCTATCTGGGTGGAGGGCATTCAATCGCACGATCTCGGTGACCAGTTCACATCACATCCATGACCATGCTCTCAAATCACTCCTGCAGAATATCCAATGGGCATTAGCTGTGTGGCACATAGCGCCGTCCTGTTGAAACCACATGTCATTGGTGTCCCGATCATCCAATTCAGGCCAAAAGAAGTTGGTAATCATCGATCTACAGTACCTGCTGTTGTCGCGGCTTGGACAACGAAGTTCTCAAAGGAATATGGACCGATGACGCCGCCAACACAAAATCTACACCAAACAGTGACTTTTTTGGGATGCATCAGACGTTCTTGGATCACATGTGGATTGGTATCGTCCTAAATTCGATAACTTTGTTTGCTCGCTTACCCATCTCTCCAGAAGTGGACCTTCATCACTGAAGATGATTTTTCCATGTCTAGATGTACTCGTCGAAAGTCGTAGAACAAGACTGACACATAAAGTGTACTGAAAAACTGAAAACCGACACACACGGACAGATATTTGCATGCACTTTCGAACCATCATCCAAGTCAAAAGCGGGGAATTATCAACACCCCGACGGAACGTGCCCGTAGAATACCGTAGAATAGAAACACCTACAAGAAGAATTGAAACATCTTCAAGTGGTTTTAAGATCGAATGGATACAGTGTAACCAAAATCAACAAGGCTATGAAACTGAAGACCTCCACAAGTCAAAATAGGGAGAGAACTCAAACGGTTGTACGTGTGTTTCTACCGTACATCCCTAGGGTTACAGATAGAATCAGAAAATCCTAAGGAAGCATAGCATTAAAACAGTGTTCAAGTCCACCAGGAAAATACAGCAAAGCCTCAGATCTGCGAAAGACAAAAGAGATCCTCTATCAGCTGCCGGGGTATACCGTCTACCATGTACCTGCGGAAAAGTTTATATCGGTACCACCAAGAGATCCATGGGAACAAGGCTGAATGAACATCGGAGAAACTGTAGATTAGGTCACATAGAAAAATTGGCAGTAGCGAAACACGCGTTTAGTGTAGGAGATCATACGATACTGTTTAAAGATGTGAAACTACTTGCACTCGATCATGGATAACACGGTCGGCTTGTACGGGAAGCCTTAGAAATCCATAAACATGAAAACTACAACAGAAAAGAGGAGGCGATAACGCTTAACCGGATTTGGAATCCCATTTTGAAAGATGCTAAAGTGGCAGCAGTGCAACGCACTGTATCAGTTAATAACATTTGGGCCAATAACAATACACCAACTAGAAATGCGGGCTACCGGAGAACCATCAGGATGAGTAGACCTCTGAAGAAGCCAGCCACTCAGGCTGGCGAAACGTTAAAATACGGTTCCAAACTACGACGGCCTCCAAACCCAACTGAAGATTGTAACACTGAGAGTATGAAATAGTTGTAATTTAGAAGTAATTTATTATTAACGCTTAAGAAAGCTATTGAATAGCGAAACTCTTGTCGCGGTTTTCGGTAAACCCTTTATAGTGAAATCATACAATAAACTCTATTGATGAGTTTTAATTAGAATTTTCATTTAGTATCGTCCATTTCTTTTCAAATTGTCACTATATTGAAACTGTACAAGTGCTTGTAGTTTCAATGCGATGTTTTGGAAGGGCAAGTGATTATTTTGATCTTGTATACAACTCGAATGTATTCAATTTGTGAGTACAAGTTGGTACAAGTTTCCTGATGGTTCATTTTGAACAGGCAGTTCAAACTTTACTTTCCACTTTCATATTAAGCTATTTGGTATACTTTGTGTGATATATATTCAAATTTCAATATCCCCGAAACAAACTCTCAACAGATATTGTGTACTTTCTGTTTCACTTTTATTATTGCTGCCAAGAGCTGAATGTGATATTGAAGTAATTCTGTAAGACTATGTATCTATAGACTCACAATTTTAATCGGATTTCCTCCACGATCATAAAAAACCAACGAAATTCTTCGTCTGAAATCAATAATCGAAAGATGGAAGTAATATTCCTTTGTTATCGTTAATTACCGCTTCAGTTTGTTTCTCGTTCCGTTTCTTTGCAAGAAATAGATTCATTAACTACGCCAGGTACTATATTAGCTACTTTCCGACGAAGAAACAGCTAATTTCATTCATTACCAAGCTTTCCTGAATTATACCGTCCACAGCGAAAGCTGTAATTATAAACTTGTTTTGTGTGCTGCTTAATAGCGGAACTTTTAATGCGACTGAATGTTCTGGGGCTATAATGGTTTGATGCAGAAATCGCTACAATATATGAAAGTATGGATTTGTCGGTTGTGGAGAGTTTCCTGGAGTGGGAAATTGTTTCTGGATTAACTTCGATATGGTGTTTTGAACTGGGGTATTTCGTTACCGAAACGATAAGGGCGGTTTGACCTAATTCGACCTTTCACGGTAACCAACACGGTTATTCAACAACATAACCCGAAACAGTTCGATTCTTGTTTTGTGAATTGACCTCTGTGACACGTGAGGAAATGGTGATAGTAAATATGGGTTCGTGAGGAGTGGAATACAACACATAGTTTGTTAGATTCACCACTCTAAATTTTTTCGCAAAAATCTTATTAAATAACAAGAACAATTCATTTTTGGAGAAAAATTTTTTTTGCTATCACATCCCTATCTTGGGAAACTTCCAAAGAAAGTGAGAAAGCAGTCAAGTTAGAAATAAACTCTTTATACGGATCATGCGTAGAAGTTACTTTAGATACGAAGTGGAAGAAGAAGATCTCCCGACACAGACACTTGTGCCTGTGCACAAGAAGTGAATCAGGTTGAATAAAATTTGATTTATAGCCAGTCTTCAAGTATGCCCACAGACTATATGTAAAAACTATTTTCTTTTCTACACTACTATTTATATATTGGCAATAATATTTTTTTCTTCAAAAACAATTTGCATTGGCGAGTAGATTGTGAACCACAGAATTCCAACTATTCAAAGATGTCCTTTTGTGAAATGTAGCGCACGGTGAAAGGTTACATTTTCTGAATGACACGGTAACAGTCCCTGAAGAGGGTCTTGCCAGTGATGAATAGAAATGAATAGAACCGTTCGTTCTGTAATAACAGGTCTCTCGAGTAAATAATACAAACTCGAAAAATAGGACTAACAATAGATATAACGGACGTTATAATGGGATAAATGCTCTTTGTGCGTGACTGCAAATCATAATGAACTGGTGGAGAATGTAGTATTGTCCCGAGGATGGAAAAATTTGCAACTGTAGATATTCTCGGTTGAGCCATTATAGAATGCCGCTGGTCGATGAGATTGCTCGTTATAGGAATGATGTCTTACAGAAGATAAATAAGGTAGACGTCGATAATGAAAATATATTCATTAACAAGTTCGTTTTGCATTTTTACCGCTTAGTGTTCAAGGAAAGAATAATCATACTAGAATATGTAGTCTCTTGCTTTATTCACTCCTTTAGGGATCAATCGATGATGTATGGCTGAGAGATTATTGAAGCGTCAAGAGTTGAATAGAAAGAATCATTGAATTGTGAATCTCGTGAGCTTGTGACTAATCATAATCAATGATAATTCTAGGTTAGGTCACCAGCAACCTGATGCGGCAAAGGTTTATTAGTTATTTGTTGGAAATTTACAGAGGATTATTTTATTTTGGTATGTATCCACCTTAATATATTCGAATCCGGAGGGTTTAAATAAGGTTTCTGAGGTAGTTGATTGGTCTTTTGGAAGGTGCTTCTACGGAGGTTGAAGAACACTATAAGCCACTTGCATGTATTTCTTTAATTATCGAAAAATAACCCTTCATACTTGATTATAGTGTATGCAAAATATTGTCTCAATGCAATTTTGGAAAGTCATAAAAATGACAAGAATTCTAACAGGCACCAAGAAAATTGAATAATACGTTCAAAATCGAGTTTCTCTATAACAAATGAACTGATTTTGAAAAATTTTGCATAAGGAATGGAGGAACAAGCAACTTCATATCAAAATTAACCCATTCCAAAACAAAATAGATACAACATGTTTTGAAATTTTTGATCGCACGTATATTTTTCTGTAAGAGGAGGGTCGAGTCACCAGCCCAAAAACATACCTATATGATTACTTGATAGTCAATCCGACATGCCTCTCTATACAGGGTGTAACATGAGCACGCTAAAATATTCTAGTGGCGTAATCCTAAGACAATTTTAAGAAAAAAACTTTTGTTCGGAAATTGATTTTTTTGTTCGTTTTTTAAAAATAACTTTTTCAAAAAATAAGTTATTTGACCGAAATTTGGTACCCAGGGTTTTTTTGACGTAGGAACTCATAATTTCGTATTAATTTTCATATAACATTTAGAAGGCGCTGCGCAGACTGTCATTATTTATTTCAAATTGCTCTAACTGTTTTGACAGTGAACTTTTGATACTCATGAAAGAACCTAATTACCACATCTTTTCCAAGTATTTCAAATATTTAGAATTAGTTTAAAAAGATCCCGAAGCTTTTTCCTTGTGGTGTAGAAATAATTTGTTAGAGGTAAACATCGATAAGTGTCAAATCATTACGTTCGCTAAAATTAGAAGTCCAATCTTCTTCGAATATACATTGAATAATATAGCTCTTAAAAGAGAAACATTTATTCGCGATCTGGGAGTTGAATTTGATAACGAAATTAATTTTAACCTCCAAGTATCAGAAACTGTGGCAAAAAGTCTCAAAATACTAGGTTTTGTGTTGAGAATTTCTACTGATTTTTCAATTAAAACAAAAAGATTTTATATTCTGCTCTCGCAAGATCCATTCTTGAATATTGTTCTGTTTGATGTAGATCTGTTTGATGTATCACCTCAGGTCTATAAAAATCAATTGAAAAGGCTTTAGCATTTTTGAAGCTTTTCTTCACCTTACCATTTTCTTTGTAAGTACCAGATTCGTTACATCTTTTACCTTGTAAGTACAAGAATTGTTTTATCTTTCAGTAATGTAGTCACTAGACATAAAGATTTATTGATATTCTGTATTTCAAACTTCGCTAAATGTTTTGTAAAATTGTAAATTGTAATGTAGACATCAGACATGTAGTTCTTCACACTTTCTTGAATATGTTTTTGCAAATTGGCGTTGCCGTTGAATAAATAAATAAATAAAAAGGTACACCTCCTCAACAACGCTGGAGATGATCGTTTTCAATATATTTACAATTTTCTATATCGATGCATATTACCTACTTAGCTTCTAGGACGCCAAGTGAAGTTGCCGAGAACATTACAAAAACTAAGTATGTGGTGGATCTTGTCAAATAGTTAACTTTTTCCTATAAGATGTGTATCAAAAAATCATTCGTTTCCGAGATACAAATAACAAAAAATTTATGAAATGATGAATTTTGTTATTTTGACGAGATCTACCACATACTCAGTTTTTCAATGTTCTTAGCAACTTCACATAGCGCCCTAGGATCTAAGTAATGTTCATCAATATTGAAAATTGTAAATATTTCGAAAACGATCACCATCAACGTTTTTGAAGAAGTGTACTTTTTTATTTGGAAAAGGTGTGAGTGATGGGTGTTTCATGAAAAGTATCAAAAGTTTACGGTCAAAAAAGTTAGAGTAACTTGAAATGAATAATGACAGCGTCTGCAGCGCACTCTAGATGTTACATGAGAACCATTACAACATTATGGTTTCCACGTCAAAAAAAAACACCCTGTATCTCCGAAACAAAGCATTTCCGGACACAGGTTTATGTATACTTTTTTTTTAATTGGTCTCGGGATTACGTCATTTCAATCTTTTAACGTACTCACGTACTTTGTACAGGTTCAAATTGAGTAAAAAAACTGTTTTCTCATCTGTTGGAATTCTTTCGTTCTTCCTCCGTTGCATTAGAAAAACGTCAATGAAACCCCATTCTAATTAGACGTCATCTTGGTGCGGTACACAAAGAGGTTTTGAGTTTCTCTCAAAGAAAACAAATAATTAAATTTTGACTAGAAGCGAATACCTTTCCGGTTCATTGCGTTAGAGCTGGAAAGAATCAAGTTACGAGAGAGCGTACAAATTACGATTGAAATCAATATCCAAACCTTGCTAGATGGGAAAAGTCCGCGGTCACGGGAATTAGATGGCATAAATAATTTATGTGTTCTTTCCGGGTGCGTAGATAAGGAATTCTTTCGATCTGCCGGGTTTCCGGAATATACAGAGAATCAATTTGATAATGTGGGAAAGCGTTTGTTTTCTTACCCAATCACTACGAAATAAATTCAAATCAGAAATATTCATGTGAAATTTTAATTCTTCGATTGATTGAAAGTTTTGTCCGCTTCAATGTCTCTCTCTCTCTCTCTCTCTCTCAGTTAATAATATTCTTCAAATTTAATCGAATATTCATATTCATTTGAATAAGTGCACTTTTGCCAACGTAACACAAGTCGGTTCATTCCATCACTATAAAAACTGTGTACTTGGGATTTGATGAAGTCGACATAGGCCGTTTTTGACTGATTCTGATTGGCAAAGGTTCTACCGATGAGAAAGTTATTTAAGTGCTTGGGAAGACCTCTATAATTCCTACTATTATTTTATATATTATTATCAAACAACTATACATTCATAATATGACTTCAATTAACATTTTAAAACTTTTTGGACGCATAGTTCACTATGTGTTTTGATTTTTAGTGATTTTAAACATCTATTTCTTGATAATAATAATCATATATTATGTTGTTATATTTCCCGGATGTGAAAACAACTGCATCAAATCAAGGTGGCTTTGCGATATTGCTGAGTTGTATGTGACCCTCTATTCCATTATAATTGAGTGAACGAATTGTACTCCTACCCTAGAATGATTAACGCAGACAAACTTTGGGCTATGAGTCAATGAAATGTTTACCACTTGGTCTAGGGATGTAGTCCAGTGAACAAAGATTCATTGCTACTTTTAAAGATAACTGGTAATGTATTTGCTATTGTTATTTGTCAGCAGCTCAACACATCTTGTTGAGTGATCAATCACATTCTAATCAAATTACTGGGTTTTTTTTACCATGAATTTTTTGTTGAATTGACAATGATATTTTCGCAACCCAATATCAATTCATTGGGGAAACTGCAGATGATACTGTTTGTAATACAACCCCTTCATGTCAATTCAAATGAGGTTCAGGTGCAAAATAGATAATTCAAATAAGTATGATTCACGAGTAATAATTGTTTATTTATTGTGATAGCACAGAAATGAAGAAGAGTATAAAAATGCCAACTCCAACCTATGGGTGAGAGTTGGCATATTTTGGATTTACAGTCAGTTGTTGAAAATTATATTCAAAAAGAAAATTAATGAATCGAAATTGACCAACGAAACTATTCAGCACCACTAATTTCGTTCGAATTTCCTTGCTGTGCCGCGAGATAAAATTCAGTACAAAACGATACAGAATACAAATCGAGACAGCTGGCAGATGCGTTTTTCAACCCACGAATATAAGACATTAGGCCGAAAACCAGAAGGCTGTTACAAAATGCCGTGTGACCGAAGCCCTAATATGAAAGTCAAGGTGTGGTTTTTTTCACAAAATGTGATCCTTATTATAAAACGCCGTAACATATGATGACATTTTAATTGGGGGATAATATTTGGAGTGGATTTTTTCAATACGTGACTTTTTTTGGTCACTCAACGAATGGAATATGTAGATGGACAATAGTTACAAGTCATTAGACTGTTAAATGGGGGTATTGTGGAGAAACACAATTGAGGGGGGAAGTTGTTCCAGTTATGGGTAGAGATCAACACATGCAGATGAATTGGTTTTTAATATTTTAGTTCCAGAAAAAATATGCACTGTATACCTGATATCAACTTATCTGAGATAATATTTGTTTGGAATAAACTGAGTGAAATACTAGAAAATATTCAGTAAAAACTTGTGAATATTCAGTAAAAACATAAGAACATAGATTCTGTTCACAAAAATTTTTGTGACAAGTCAAGTTTTATTGACAAGTCTAGAAGTGGGCCCGAAATACGCCCGAACTGATGAGCATTGCAAAACTTCTAGTTTTGACAATGCTCCATTCCAGACTTGTTTCCTTTGAAGTAGAGGTATACTGAATATGTGTTATCCTACAAAATCGAAATATGGGATGTAACAGGGATGTAAAGTTCATATAGAGGCTGATTTTCTTATATAAAATCATGAAATGGATAGCTTCTTTTGACAAAAACAAACTATTTTGACTCAATCCAATTGAACTATTTTGCTAAGACACCAACTACCGTTCTGAAACGAGAAACTTCATTTCGTTACCTTATAAAGGACCAAAAACAAAAAACTTTGATGTAGATTTTATGTAGATTACGCCAAGTCTCATTTTGCAACAGTGGAGAAATTTACAGAAAAGAGAATAAATCAAAATTATTTCATGCACACAATGAAAATTCAATTCGAAAAAACGTTTCCAAATAACTTTGTTCGATATTTGGAGAAATGACCTCATTTTCGATTAAAAAAAAATATTATAGCAGATTATGCGAATCACGTGACTATATTTTTTGTTGTTTTTTTAGATTGTAGCAGAGAAAAATGAAAAAGTTAAATAATAATGAAAAAAAACCATATGAATAGATATACTGGTCACACTGTATAAGGTAGCATGTTATTTATGAAATTTGAAGTAATTTTAATCGAACAATGAATTTTGGTGTTCATTCATAAATTCAAGGTACAGATTGAATAATGTATTCGATTATGTAGTAGTTTTTCTTTTGGCATAGTATTGATATTATTGAATGGGAATATTTTTATGTGGAGAAAGTACGCCTCTGTTCTCTGGTATTTTTTGATTTCCAAACTTTAATAAATAAAAAAAATGATTAATGCAAGTTTTACTTTAATTTATTCTGAACAAAAATCCTTCTTCATCATCAGAATTCAAGAGAACTAGTTATATACCAAGGTTCTTTATTCAAAATCTACCTTTTTATTTCTTCTATTTTTTATTATCATTAGTATATTTCGACAGAAAACTTACAGAAGAGAAAAAAATCTATAAAAACCAGCAAAATGTTCAATAAAAAGTTCTGAAATATGAAACATAGTCTTAATTTCTGGTAAAAAGTCTCTTATAACAAAAAAAAAATATTGAAATCTACACAAACCTAGATAAAAACAAAAATTGTGACAGAGAGAAACGTTAGGTCATGAGCTGACTGTGACAGTCATAAAAAGTCATTCAATCAAGAGCAACTGTTATATTTTGGAAAAGAGCAAGAATGAAGTCACAGAAATCCAACTTTTCAATGTGGTCGGTCGGTAGCTGGTCGGTTCGACGTGGGTGCTTTGTTCACTCATTCAATTGGCCGCCGTGTTGGTCGGTGGTTCAAGCCTCAGACTGAACGATCGATTTTCACTTGCTATCGTCCAACCTGTGTTAGGAATCACACGTTAAAAGGTAAGACCTCGTTAGTTTTTAGCTCGCACAAGTTTCGACTTCTGAGGATTGTCGTTCGTAGGAGTGTGACATCTGGTTAACGGAGAAACATATACATATTTTAAACATAATGAATCAAAATACAATTTGAAATAAATGAAAATGTATTGTTTTTCATATTACAAGCAACTTTACAAAAAAAAAAAAAGAAATGCAATGAGTGAATGAATCTCTATACCCCAACAAAACCTCTTTCCTTTTTCGAAAAAAAAGATCTTCTAAAATACTTTTCAGCGATACTCAATTTCAGGGGTGTTACTCTCAAAAATAATCAAAAAACTCAGAAAGTCAGTTGGTTAGTCAAAATGAAGGTACATTTATTATTTTCATTCTATAATGTCATAAAAAATGTTGCAAGCAACAAAATAAATATCAAGTCTAAAATCAGAAAACGATAAATGTTCACAATGATTTCTATTATTTTCCAAATTCCTACAATTTCAAGGAATTTCCAATCATAAAACTATCATTTTTGATCTAGGCTATTCAGAAAACAGCATACACTCATTCTAGAGCTCCTGAAGTCAAAGCTCTGATTTTATAAATATCTCAATATTTTTGATTGCTGCAAAATATTCGATCGATGTTGATGGAAAACGGACACTCCAAACTAATAATAAAGCCAGCACTGTTGACTCACCCAAGCCAAACCTAATAAACATTTTCCAGCATAAAGATACAAAGGATGAAATATAGATGATATTTTATGAGAGCTTTCGGAAAAATGAGCTACTCTCGAGGAAAGTAATTTATAACTCTCGCATACATTGTGTACATTGTTAGCGCAGAAGCTTTGACAGTTTTTTCGTAAAATTGCACGCCTGGTGTCCCACGGAGAGATTACTGATGTGGTTTCGGCTCCGCATATAAAGTACATCCATTAATCACCGGCTTGGTTTGATATGAAAACATTTAATGAAGTGTATATATTACAGTATTTATTGGAAAATATGGAAATATGATTCAGTCTGTCGAGCAGCTGAAATCAAACTTTTTGGTCCTTCGAGCCGGATATTCATAAAATCCGCAATTTCATCAAAGAAATTGAAAAAAACTTGAGAAAACACCTTTTCCGAGATTGAACTATGTTCAAATTCGTGTCGGAAACAAACTTTGAGCAGAAGAAAAATTACATATATTTACGTGTACGTCTCATCTCGCGAAGTGATCAACGTTGATGATGAAAACACTAAGTATTTTACAAACTCATTTCCGATTCTTCCAAGAGCTTAGCACAATTGTGAAAGCCTTTTGGAGTTAACGAAGCGTAATTTATTGCAGAGCGGACGAAAGTGTTAGAATTCATTATATAAATTAATACTTGCAGAACTTGTCTTAGCGTCTGTAATTTGCGATGAACGATAACCCATTGGACTTTGAATTTTTATTTTTACATAGTACTGGAGAGTTGTTGTTCAAAAGTCAAGTGGTTGAAAAAAGTGGAATGATTTTATCTTTGATAGTTGATATCCTTGGATAATGTTCGAAAGATTTATCGATATCTTGAAATGGTCTGTGGCCGATACATATGTTGATAGCTCAAGAAAAATCCCTTCTCTTATTATCATTCTTCCAATTCCCTGAAACGACTACAATAGTAGAAAAGATTCAAAGATTATGGAAAAAAATTGGCTTTACAAAATATGAAAAACGTTAATGAAATAAAGTAATTAATTTCGAAATAAACTCTTTGGCGGGCAGCTTAAAGTTTTTGAAAAGTCTCTAATACGACAATACTGCCCAATTTTCTCTCATAGGGGTATGGTTTGTATTAATTTATCGAATCAGCCAATCAAACTAAAGAGAGGATGAAAAGTATGAGTTTATAAATTTGGTAATTCGTGTTGTGAGTTATTCAAAAAGTTACAACTGTCATATCTCTAAAAAGGTTTCATTCTGTTATGTATATTACAGTTCAGATCAGTAATGTCAGGTTTCAGACCAGGGATGACACTCGGACTGACATTGGCTTCAGACTAAAAAGGAATTATAATTTCATTATATCTCATCGCTAAATAAAGTTTGAAAAAATCAGTCATGTTAATGGATAGATGTGACACATCATGAATTTCACTAGTTCGGACTTCCATTGTCTACTATATAAAATGATTTGAAATCCCTGAAACAAGTAAAAAAGAATAATTAAAAAAGAATAGTTGAAAATAACAATTATATTAAGCAACAATAAACCTGAATCGATTGTAGGTACCAACAATCGAAACGTCGTGAACTAACGTGACTTGGAATCTCTACACTTTTTTATTTTTTATTATTTTCTTTTTTCATTCCTTTAATTTTTTATTTATTCAATTATTATATTTTTTTACTTGTAGGTTATTTCACTATCATTTCATTTCAGGTTTATTGTTGCTTAATATAATTGTTATTTTCAACTATTCTTTTTTAATTATTCTTTTTTACTTGTTTCAGGGATTTCAAATCATTTTATATAGTAGACAATGGAAGTCCGAACTAGTGAAATTCATCACGAAACATTGTCAATCACCTTCAAACAAACGTGACACATCATATTTTCCTCTGTTAGAATATAAATTACGAAAAGAAATGAAATGAAAAAGCCAAAAGATATTCTTTGAGTTCTCGTTTGATTTTCATGATTTAAATTCCATTTTTTTCTATACTTGGAGCTCATCAAGGTATCATTTACCTACATGAAAAATAAAAATTTTGAATTCGACGATACATTTGGTTCCTGGTATAGGTTGACATCTTCATTTTTTGTATTTGTTTGAAGATTCATAAGTACGTAACATTATGAAGATATTTTGGCATTATCGGGTCACGAATCTTTCTCAGTAGTCTTGAATAATCCGCGGTTCTTTCGAATTCTGAAAAGCGGAAATTCGGAAAAAACTCAAAAATGTAAATGGAGAACTCAAAACAGATGGTTTTGTATTTTGATAGACTAAGCTAGGTGTTGCAAAAAGTGTTAATAACTGCTGATATGATTTATTTTTTATATTATTTTATAGGTATGTTTTATTGTACACCGCTAGCTGAAGGCTGATGCGGTTTTGTTGCCAAAAGAATCAAAAGTACTTTTCAAAAATATTGATTTTGTAAACGCTAGCCACCTATCACCGATTTATGTTCAATTGAGCTGATAGATCAGGTCTACTGTATTTTCGGTAAAACTATAAAATATTCTTAGCTTCTTCTACATTTTTCATCGTTTTTACGCATCGTGAGAAATAATCAAGAATATAAATTATATCGATAACCAAGAGAAACATATCACCCATCTGAAAATAAACGTTACGTTCAATGGAATAAAAGCAAAAGTCGAAGTAATTCTGCAGCGAATAAAATTTTACGACAGGCTACCGTTCTCTAGTAGTATCAAAACACTTTTCAACATCTGCGGTATTTTTAACTTTATCGCCACTCACAATTATTGTATACCTATTTTTATAGCCGGAGAATTACAAAATAGCTCTCTATCTAGACGCACTGATTAAAGTTTAGCTCTTAGGAGTGACCGAGGCTAATAAATCCAAGTAGGAAATTCATTGACGAAAAGCCAAAAATAAGTGATTTCAAAATTGAAACTACACCAGTTTATAATCTCGAGCACACTGTTTGATTTATACAGTGTGGTAGTAAATAATTCTCTTTCAACTTCTGAACATTGAGAACTCCCTACAAAAGGGACCTTCTCATACCTTGTTCAATTGGTATTTCTAATACTGATTCACTTTTGATGATTGTTAAACCAACCGTTCAAATGGAAGAGTTCTTGAACAGTGAAGTTCGAGGTGTACTGAGTTGAATTCCAAAACGATGAGCAGCCACAGTCCATCACGTATTTCTGATATGTATCGCTCTTGGTGGAATCAAATGTGCCTACCGTGAAACTATCTATAGAATAGAAACATATCTACAACTTTTCCATGTTCCAAACCATCAAGGTTGCAAGTAATGTTCGCGTCTTCAATCAGGCGGATGGCGCTCTTCTGGATGAAATCCAGAAGCTTCAGATTATGTTTGGTCGTGGAGCTCCATACACGAGAACAATTCTTCAAAGAAGGTCTGATCTGTGCTTTATAAAGCATCAAAAGTTTTCATTGAAAAATCATTTAGCGTTTTTTGAAGAATCTCAAAGAGAATATGAAAATAATGATTACGAGCGGGTTTGATGTCGTCGAGTGAAACTACATTTTTATCAAGACTCGTTGCTCCGATCGACTTTCCACACGAGTACTTTTATTCATAAAATTGTCCAAGTAACCTTATTTTGTTGAAAAATATTGAAAAATATCTGTCATTTCAAAGTTGTGGGGTGTGGACCATCGGGGGTAGTCCGTTCCTGACTTTGTAGCAAAACAACTGACTCCTGCATGAAAGCTCATCGACGGAATTCATTTGTTTAGTCAATTACCAAAATTTAGATGATTTTGAATATTCACTTGAAAAGTTATATATATATATATATATATATATATATATATATATATATATATATATATATATATATATGTATATATATATATATATATATATATATATATATATATATATATATATATATATATATTCCTTTCCTTTGTGAAACGTATTGAAAATGTTGCTTTTCTACATAAATTTTGCTCAACCTTGATATGTTTCTCTGTTCAAAAATTACAAGACTTCACGTCCGCACTATATTTGAGGATCTCTGATTATTGTGGAATTTTATAAAAGTAATTTGATGCTACGTTATTTTCACAAGATATTTTCGAAAGCATGGAATAATTCCATCGAAATGAAAGTTCATTGCAGTTGAAGAACTTCGACGAGGGTGAATTAAATGGGAAATAACTTTTCGTCAAGTTTTTCCACTTTTGGTATTGTTTTAAGGGTCCTTCGTGCCTTTTTTCGATTGGCACCCTTGACAAAGTTCACGAGTTGGAACAATTTTGCTTTGAATGAAGGCAACTTGTTGTTGTTGTAGAGAGGAATCGATTAGTTTCTATTTCTATCAATGATCCTTCAGAGTACAGTTCTGGGTCCAGTACTTTCCCTTCCTTAAGTATATCAAAGATATACGCACTATTTACTTTGGGTAAAATACTATTTTTTCTTATTACATGATGTGAATTTTGTGAGACAATTTTTAATATTTGGTTGCTTTTCAATTAAATCAGACAAATTAATGGGATGACTCGAGTGACAAAATCTTTTGGAATGTTTCCATCATAATTATGGGAAGATTTTTTGTAACATCCATGTTTCAGATGATTGCGAAAACACAGATTTTCAGATCAACAGTACTGACATTTTTTAGAAGTAATTACCCTGTTAGAAAATATCTCAACAAGATGTATACTTTCAGCGTGGCCTATTTCTTTAAGAATAGTAAAAGATAAAAAAAGCGGTTTTCCGATAGATAGCAAACACAAAGAATACAGTCCACAAAATAAAGAAATAATAAACTACTCAACAAAATATACATTTGAATATGGTTCATCTCAAACAAAGGCAAAACACTAGTTATCTCTCACACAATAAATGAAACAATGAATGAAATGCCTAGTAAAAATCATATCTCTTAAAGAATTACAAAATTACTTTAGAGAAGAAAAATTACGAGTTGAAGTTTGGAGTTGGACACCAATATGTCTTGGCACAATCATGTCGCTGGAATGGGGAATGTTCCTCCTGACGAAAATCAAGTAGTTTTCATGAAAGAGCTCTAAAACAACGCTCTTTGAACTTATCATTTCAACCTTTTTCTTTAAAAAAATATATAAATACTTAAAAAAGAGGAATGAAATAATGCATTCAACATTTAAAGAGATTCGTTTCTATTTCACCATTTGGCAACATCGGTTATAGCTAATAAAGGACAATGATTCTGTTACCTGTATGAGACAAAAAATATGACATATTTCAGAGGCGTGCTGTTCTGTTTACTCATGTTCCGAGACATTCTGTGACATATGACATTTTTTGCACCTAACCTATCTTCCTCTATATAAATAAATAACAAAACAACTGTTGTTTATGTGGCTTGTGGAGGTGGTATTGAACTTTAATTCATATTTTGCCTCAATTGTTGATTTATCAAGATAATTTTCCTTTTTTAAAGTACAATATCTAGGTACGTATGAATTATTTGAACTTGATATCAATTTGAATACTTTTGAATGAATCATAGATATCTGAATTCAGTAATGAGCTCTATTTTGTCATTTTCTATTTTTATTTCAATTTGACTCAATTCTAATTCTCTGTACTTAAACGGTGTAGTATCATATCCTTCGTTTTGTTGACATTTAGCTTCAATTTAATAGTGTTGAAATATGTAGCAATATTATTCAATGCTTCATTAATTTTTTGGATAGCTATATCTATATCTTTATCACTAACAGATACTAGGGCATCATCAGCAAAATAACGTTCATAATCACATTCATTACATTTGCTGATATCATTAGTGTACTTTCCTGCTGAACCCCGTGTTCTACGCTTATTGTTACTGAGACAAACTCATTAATTAGGGTTTCTTTCTTCTTTCTTCCTGTAGGTAATTACTGATCCAATCAAGTACTTTTGCTACAATGCCATATTTTTTTCAATTTTCAATTAATATTTCACGATTAACCGTTTCAAAGGCACGTTTAAGATTTAAATAGGCAAAATACGTGACGGACTGTGGCTGCTCATCTCTTTGGGGTTCAACTCAGTACACCTCGAACGTCACTATTTAAGAACTCTGAGAAAAAAATCAGTGGAAGTCGAGGTGGAAGTCAAATTTTAACAAAATTCCAGGCTTAAAGTCGAAACTCAACAAAATCATTATCATTAAATGACTTCAACATCGAAATACTGTTAAATTCTGACTTTGAACTCAAAAATTTTAATGAATTCTGATTTTAAGCTCGAAACTCTGTTAATTTAGTAAATTTTATTTTTGAAACAATTTGCGATCTTCCACGTCTTCGTAATCTCGCTTCCACCATATAATTTGAATAAAAATAAACTTATTTTGTTGACTTCTATAAATGAAACTTCAAGTGAGTCTGTTGTTATAATTCCACCTTATAATAAAGCTCGTAAAGTCATTAGTTCACTCGCAAACTCCAGCTTATTGACAATAAACTTCCACGAGTATCCTTTCTTTATAATTGTCCTCTCTATTTTCTCGAACTTGTTTTTTTTTTCCAGTCTGCAGCGTACCTGTGCAATATTTTCCGGGATGTCATAGTCTAGGATGTTTCCGTCTTGATTTATCGTTTTTGAAATTCGGAAATATCGGATGGTAAACAAACTGTAAATTTGGCAAAAATTCGGTGTGAACGAGGAATTCTGGTTATTTATAGTCGTCGGTGTATTGAATTTTCGAAATTAATAGTGAAATATTAGTTGGCGGCAGTCCAATAAAAATGCAGCGAAAGTGCTAAAATAGGAAGAGATTATTTTCACTACATCGCCAGAAAAGACAGTACGGGACTTTTTTTGCTGCAGCCGACTAAAACAATGGTTGTATCCTTCCAGAAAGCATAATTTATTTCCGGGTAGAGAATAGACGAACATTTCTTTTAGTTTATTTTAATTTTTAATATGTCCAACCCAGGAGTTGCTGCAGTTTATAAAAGATGTAGTGCGTTCTTTTCCCAAATAAATAGTAATGAGCCTCAGTCTTCTGGGAAATATGCTTCATATTGCTTATTCCGTCATTTGCACAAGAAACGTTTTTTATATCTCTGGATCACGAAATGCATTAGAAAGTCCTGCCTCAGTCGATGGATTATAATGGTGAAGGTATTTTAAATAGAAAACCTTACAAAATAGACAACAGATATCACCGACACCTACAGTGGTAATATTATATTATTCAACGAGCAAGAAATGTGACCATTGGCTCGGGAGAATAAATCTTGTCGACACGAGCCCAAGAATACTATACTTTTTCTATGACTCATAACAGGAATTAACGACTATCTTGACTTATATCATAGAAGTGAAGTATGCAACAATTAATTCCTTATATTATTTTTGTTTTTTCCCGAATCTTCATTTTGATTTTTTCGTATCTCTTCACACAAATTTTATCATTGATCATTGTAACTACTTTTAACAACTTGCTTTGTGACACAGTTCAATGACTACTCCTTGAACTGTGGGGTAAGTGACCAGCTAAAATACCTGCCTAGGTGCGATAATCTGGCATTATATTGGGATTTGGGAGTAGAGAGGACATCATTTCACCAAGGACTCCAAAATTCAAAACAAATTCCGTGGCAGAGTGGTCTGTCTAGGGTCTGTCGATATTTTATCCGTTTTCCTCCTCTTTTTGGAATCGTCTCGCCAGGAACTGAAAACTCCACGACAAATATCATCTTGTTCTGATGGCCTAGCTAGAAGAACTACATCAGGCTTATTAGCTTGTATGAGCCGGAGGGTGGTGAACGAGTAATTACAATTAATTCGACACTTCTTATTCTCCAGGATGGATTCAATATCTCCCGGAGCGCCACTGTCGTGAAAGTGCCGGATTATATCGATGGATCTAGGCTGGGACCGCATATGCTAGACATGCTGGCAGCAAGTGCCTTAGGACCTCAGGCGACTCTCGGCAGGCTCTGCACTTTGTGGAAGGAACCTCTTTACCCATTACGCGAGTGCGGTAGACTGAGGGCCGAGGTGTTGGAAAAACCATTTTGACAGGCTATGATGAACCCCTCAGTTTCCGACTTCAGCCCCCTCGACCTGAGAAAGCGCAGATTTGATGCTTCGATAAGTTGAGGTCTTCAATGTTGTTGAAGAAACCCCCATGTTTTGCCTCATCTTCGTGTTGCCGAAAGAATGAAGTGATTTCTGCGGCTTTCATATGAGATCTTTGCTGGACGGGTCCAACTTGGAGTCAGAGTTGTGATCACTCCGTTCAGTGTTGAAAACTAAACCAAGTTTATCAGTCGCTCGAGCAGCTGCTCCAATTCCTGCTCTTTCATGGCCCTAGACCATGAAGAGAAGGGGATCTGAACTCCTATTGACTTCATAGGCTCCATCTAGTAACATTATGTCATGTAGACACTCCAAATTCCTATACCGGGGGAAGTACAACTGTGGATAACCGAAAAACGATACAGTTCCTTTCATGTCTATTTCACTGCTTTAAACGTGTAGAATGAGATTGGAACGGCATGCCTATCCATAGCAGCGACCTTGTTCTTCCCTGATAGTTCCGATGACCAGATCTGTCAGAGTTTGTGCTGATACTTGCTGCGAAGAGAGTTCCTCACTGCTATGACGAGCTGCACATCCTCTCCGTAGTCCCCGCATTGTTCTCTTTCGAGATGGACCGTTGCACATTTGCCTATCCTGAAGCTCATATCGCCAGCAAGCCTGTACTCTTTCATCACCATCAAGGACAGATGGAAATCCTCTTTTCCAAAAACATAAAGTTTAAGAACATCCATATAGAACAAATGGGTGACAGATTTCTCCGGTTTCCGGGGGTGCTACAGTTGAACCCTCGAGTATTTCTGAGCGCAACTGATAATGGCAATAGTGAGATGCATTGCATTTTTATTATATGCGAAGAATAAACCTTCATAAAAATTTTTTCTACTCAAACTGAAACATTTACCTCTATCATTCCAAATAAGCTTTGAATCGAACGTGTAAACTTTGTAATTTCGTGAGGTAGTTACACCTTTCCCAGACAAGTACTGATAACAAACCAAATAGCGAAAAGCAATGAAACAAGTGAAGCGGAACATTAAGTTGTATGTATGCGCGAAGGTAGATTAATTGCATCTCATTTAGCGGTTTGTGAAGCGAGGATTATAAAGTGTACTCCCCAGTCGCGTTTCGCATGAGAAAATTCATTAAATCTTCGACTGGTTCAGCGTTTAGAGCCGAAATCGATAGCATCTACATAAAAACTCTCCAGCCGGCTGATTTTACACTAGAGATAGCTCTTTTCCTTTCAGTCCGAAGAGCACAGAGAACGAGGACTGAAAATATTTTGGTATTCTCGTCACGTACGGGTTTTGTTTTAGATTTTCATTATGGAATTAGGGAGGTCCTGTTATGATTTTTCCAATACTTTCTATATTATTCAGCAAAACTTTCGAGCTATTTAAGAGCATTTAGCATTTACAACAAGCAGGTTACTGAAGTAAAAGTAACGAATACATAAAAAAGGCAGGAAATACACGATGTGGAATATTTTGCTGTATTGCTAATTCATCACAAGCTCTTGTAAAAATTGATAGAAATAATGGTATTACCTGCATCAGTCATTATCGTAGTAATACACCAGATCCACAAGGTAGCTTTAACGTGCAGGGAACCTTCTGATATCGCTTCCTAAGAATTTTAGGATTTTTAACATGTGCATCATATTCTGAAGATTTCATTGTTGCATTTCAGAAGTTATTAAAACAACATCCAGATTCTGCGGAATCATCGTTATTCCGATGTCTGCAAATTTTTCATCTCCTTTCGTTTATTGATTTCCAGACTCTCCAGCAGGTTCAATTTCTGTCCTTTATTTTTAATTTAGTATGTCATAGTCCATGTTGAAATCGTGGTAGTTAACTTGAAAGGTGACAGGCATAGGTGGAATTGGTTTTCTTCAGTTTGAAAATGCTTTCATGTCGTTTTGAAATTTCTAGAAGTCTTTCCTATATAAACTTTTAGGCACGATTCACATGTGTTTGAAGACACTTAATTTATCATTTCTGTAAATCTTTGACTTGTTATTTTTTATATGAGTCACCGGTCTTATATGTTATGTTAATGTTCTCTATCGTTAGTAGTCTTTCCAATTTATCTAATGGTTTTCTTTCGTGAGTGTTTTGTAGGTGTAAGTGTCATTTTCAATGTGGTGTTGTATTTGATTGTTGACCAGTTTGAGAAATTTCTTGTCAAAAATGCGATGAATCAAGTTCGGGTTGGAGTTGTTATTTACTGCAATTTGTTTTATTGAAATAAATCCCTTATTAGAATTATCTGTGGACATCAGGATATTGATGAGTCTGTGGGTCATTTAGAATATTTCTGCTGCTCTCTCAACTTGAAATTATTCACAACTGATCATTGAACGACAGTCATTCTTCAGGTTTTCCATCATGATCTTGTTGAAAAGCGAAAAGGCATTGTGCTACTTCCATGTTGCTTCAATTCAATAGCTAGATAGAAGCTACTTCTACATTTTGATCTTCCTCTTGAAGATGATCTTTTGGTGATCGGAACACGTGTCGAGGTGTTGAAATAACGGTTTGGTGTTGGGAAAAACTCCAGTAATCAGAAGCTACTTCGATTATTTCAGCTCTTCCCCAATGTTTCATCTCAATCATTTCAAGATCCGTCTGCATTTCTAGTTTCATAGCTTTCTTCATTTTTCTTCCTTTAAGGCACTCCTTCTTTCATAGATCTACGCTACAGAATATTCAGAAGTAGCTTCGTTTGTCTGCTGATAGTTACTTTTGAAATATTTTTTATGTATGCTATCATCCCATTGAACTATTTTTTCAATATCACCCGAATTATCTTCAATATTAATTTTCTCAGGACGAACTTCCCTTAAGGCTGGTGGCCAAATGAAATTCTTGTCCAGATACTTATTCATAACTGACGTTGTCGACAATTTGAACCGGATATTCAAAGTCAGGATACTAGTCACTCCAAAATTGGTGAGCTCAGTTTATTGTAATACACTCAGTTTTGTTTTATTGAAATTCAAACATAGAAAATTTGCGTCGCACCACGACTTTTTTTGCAGGTCTCTTGTAACATTTTTTCGAAGAAAATTCACATTTTTAGAGTGCCATGGAATGGTAGTTTTGTAGGCAAATAAAGTGAAGGAACCAGATATATCTAAGAGGCAAAAATCATTTATATACAGAAGAAATATATATGGAGACTTAAACCTGTTTTAACCAGTTGGTTTCGTCCTGTCAAATATGATTCCATCCGCTTCAGGGCCATGTCTCTTATATCATAGTGAGAGAGTTTCTGCAGTAATAATTTGTGATTGACACAGTGAAAAGCTTTAGTCATATCACAGAATGCTGCCGATACGTTTTTGCCTACATTGATGCTGTTGTACGCCATTTCTAGACAATTAAGCATGGCATCAGACGTATTCTTGTTATTTCTGAATCCAAATTGTTCATTGCTGATTAATTTGTTTGCTTCAAAATATTTTATCAGGCGAATATTTACGAGCTTCTCTATCACTTTTCCTAAATTCGGAATAGAGAGATGGGTCTGAAGTTAGATGAATCTTGAGTATCACCTCCTTTGTAAATGAGAATTATTACACTTGTTTTCAAAAACTCAGGAAATGTGCCCTTTCGAAACCCATCATTAATCAGCATTGAACGTACTATTAATGCCGGAGGAGGAAGATTTTTATTGATAACTCATCATAACCCACAGCATTTTGATTTTTCATCGATTTGAAAACTTCAGTCAATTCTGATGAACTGGTGTCATAAAATATACAGGACGTGCATCGTCCTCGGTGCTCATTTCACCCCGTTTAAACTCACCAAACCAGAATTCAAAGGTTCAGCATTCTTTCGTCAAAAAACAATGCTTTGTCAACACAGAAAATTCCTTTTTATCCATTTTCTGTGAACAAACAGAAGTTGCCCAACTTAGAATGTTTCATCTGACAAACTGTTCACGTGTGTTTTGAAGGTTAGGGTTAACTAAAAAGCTTATGGATGCGCCATCTGTGAGTGAGTCTACTGACTTTTCAGCACACTCAATACTCTAAACAGTCTATACATGAAGACACACAATTGTTAGGGAGTTATAAGATATTGACCATATTTTGTAGACAGCTCATTTAAAAGAAATGACTAACATTGTTTTGTATTAAAACATCTTCAAAATGCAGAAATGTATCCAAGAAACAGTTCATTTCGAATTCTGACGAATCATTTGTTTATTATACAGTTTTACCCCAATTCTGTGTAACTCTCACTCTTTCAAATATCAAAATTGAGACCTGAACCTTTTTCTTAATAATTCGATGGATACCGATGATCTCCTACGTGGTAGGAGATCATAATGAAGAGAGAAATGAAAATTTCTATATTTTTTACCACTTTTGATTGTAACTAACGTTACAGCAGTTTCGTCCTATATGGACATTCTCAAACTAATACAATAAACCTTTTTCGCATACTCGTCCATTTTATTGATGCATAAATGGATGTGTCAAAAGCAGAATGGTCAAAACCGTCTTGGGGGAAGTACTTGTCAATATAGCTCATGAACATTTTCTAGACTGGAGTGCATCAATCACTGTCAGTGTTACAAACGGTGCAGGTTATAAACTATATATCACGTTCGAATATTTGAAATTCTGTCCCTGTAATGAATCCCTTTCGTGACATATTTGTATAGGACGCAACTGATGCATATATTAATTGGAAACACAATTTCATATTCAATTTACATCGATTGTGAATAATGACCCTGCAATGGTATCAGGAGACCTCTAAACACATTTATCTGGATCTGCTGCTTCAGATGTTTTTGAGAGGTTTTTTTCTGATTCTATATACCCACCGAAATCGTATGATAACGTTTTGAGAAGATATTCTTGCCTCATAAATATCAACTTCAATAGGTACTTTACAACATGGACCAACTTTATTTGAGTATGAGCCCTATTCAAAGTAGAATTATTGTGAAGCAAATTTGTTCGTCAGTGAGGCATTTATAAATTAATGACTATGAAATATTACAAAAAAACCATTGTGCAACATTTGTATCAAAATCTTAATGTTGTTTTAGTCTGTCATAATATATTTACTCTGTTGGTTCACAGATGGATCAAAACCATCTTTCGGTTCTGGTGCAGGTGTTTTCAGTCGCAGACCCAGGACAGAGATATCAAGCTCTCTAGGAACCTATACGACTATATTCCAAGCGGAAATTTATGCTATTGAATTGTGTACGGAGAAGGTGGAAGAATCCAACCGCACACACAAGTCAATAAAAATATTATCGGACAGTCACGCGGCATTGAAAGCTCTTGGCTCTTACCGAGCAACATCTAAATTGGAAGCAAATTGCTAAAAACGACTCTACTCGATAGGAAGACTTAACAGATTGTCTCTGATCTGGATTCCTGGCCATACTGGCCTGGAAGGTAATGAGGCTGCTGATTCCCTTGCAAAAAAGAGTGCTGCAAGCAGCTTCACCGGACCAGAAACTGTCATTGGCATCGCTTTAGGCTTTGCCAAACCAACGTTGAATACCTGGATGGCAAGAAAGTTTATAGACTTCTGGCAGAATCTTCCCGGATTTGCTCACTGCAAGGCTTTTATTCATCCTTAGCAACTTGATACGAGCTTGATAGGGATGAAGTACGATGTCTAACAGGACTTCTTACAGGTCACTGCTTTGAATCATCATCTGCAGAGTCTCGGACTGTCGGAAGACAGTGTGTGTTGCCTATGTTTGGAGAATGATGAAACAGCAGAGCACATGCTTTGTGCATGCCCCGCTGGGGACCGAATCAGGTTTTTAGAGTTCGGCAGAGCTGTACTCGTACCTTATGATCTACTCACCGTACAAACTAATCGGGTTCGTTGAGAAGCTGGGATTATTTGGTCGAGTGTGAATAAGTGTGAGCCACAATTAACCCTTGCAGGTTGCGGTGGAGTGTCTAATAATCCCTCTCACTTTGGACCTAACCTATCCCAACCTAATATATTTACTCCACTATTTTATTTCACTTCCTTTAGTCTTTTTTAACGCTCATGACATCTGAAGTGAACTGAATTCGGAATCTGACAAAACTGCACGTGCAAGTGGGAGCTTATTTAATATTCATCATTTTTCTAGTAACTTCTAGGAACGCGATATATGAAAATAATCATTCTTTCGTTGTTGGAAATACTATACATACACACGTTCATTCATTATACGTATTATTGAATATTGAAATTTCGCGGCCTACGTACATTCGATTGGCGATGGCATACGGTGATTGTTCTGAGTCAGAAAAATGTTTCCAAGTACATAGTACAAGCTTTTCAACAAGGTCGAGGAAGTGTAAAAAACGACGCTCGCCCTGAACGCCAAAAACAATACCGTTATCATGCCTCTTCATGATTGAAGAGATTCATGAAAGGACGACGTTTTGTGACAATTGAGCAGATAAAAACCGAATTCCTGGGAAAGCTCAGGGACATACCAGAAAGTGCATATCAGAACTGCTTTGAGTATTGGAGACACGCTGGCACAAGTGTATTACATCTGTGGGGGACTACTTTGAAAGAAACAGAATAGAAATTGATTGATGTATGTATGTATGTACGTATGTATGTACGTATGTATGTATGTATGCATGTATGTATGTATGTATGTATGTATGTATGTTTGTATGTATGTATGTATGTTTGTTTGTTTGTTTGTTTGTTTGTTTGTAACTCTCAAGCTCGGGATTTGTATTGACAGAATTATCGGCACTATTGCTTGATCTATTCGCGGGTAGATGGCGCTGTACGTAACTATCAATTATTGCTTGATCTGTTTGCGAGCAGATGGCCGCTGTACGTAACTATCAATTATTGCTTGAGCCATTCGCGGGCAGATGCTATATGTAACCTCCTTGATAGGTTGTTCAAAAGAAAATCAAAATAAAAAACATATTTTATGAATTATAAATGTTAGCGAAATTTTGTACTAACGATGAAATATTTGAACATTTACAATTACCAGTGATTCAGTACAGAAAAAGTTTTGAACGAAACAGAAGATACATTTTACATACAGAAGATACATTTCGATTATTTGAAAGCAAACCAGAATATGGATATCAACAATGAGAACTTCATCGTAAATTGAACACCTAAAAAATTCAGTTACTCAAATATTTCAAATAATCGAAAAATTAGGATAAAGGTGCTTGACATCCATATCAAATCAAAAAATTGATTTGAAAAATAAAATTATTCACTGAAAAAATATTTATAGACCATTAATATTTTGAATGAAACTTCAAATCAAAATTTTGTTTGAAGGTGATTGACAATGTTTCATGATGAATTTCACTAGTTCGGACTTCCATTATCTACTATATAAAATGATTTGAAATCCCTGAAACAACTAAAAAAGAAGAATTAAAAATGAATAGCTGAAAATAACAATTATATTAAGCAGTAAGCAGTATTGCTTAATATAATTGTTATTTTCAGCTATTCATTTTTATTTTTTTATTAAACTGCTTCAAGCATAGCCCACTGACTAATAAGAAAGTTTTTCTGCCTTATTCAGAGGGATCAGTCAAATTACGGATATGCAGTTGGTTAGTACCTCGTTCATTAGATGGAGTGACATTCTGTGATGTGTTCGCTCCAACTTCGGAAGAGGAATGAAATACTCTGAAAGAATTCCGATTTTCAATTGTGGAATATCATTGACTTTAGGTCGATGATGGTCACTATCTTGCACTGATGTGTGGCTAATAAGCCCGAAACCGGTCTGCAAGTGTGCCCGTTCCATAATTGAAAGTCAACTCTTTTAGTTGTATTGCCAATTGCATATGCAGGACATTTTGTGTGAAGATTCCTGCACTGACGCCTGTCGGATATAATCCAACGCCCTTCGTGGTATTAGCCAGGGGAGTAGTTGTTTTCTGTTAGGCGTCATTCCATTAAACCTACTGTGTAGCTATATAGAGACTGGCTTGAACGTTCGAAGTTCCATTTACTTTAGATTTATTCATTTTTAATTCTTCTTTTTTAGTTGTTTCAGGGATTTCGAATTATTTTATGTAGTAGACAATGGAAGTCCGAACTAGTGAAATTCTTCAAATTGTTTTTTGAAAATATTACTTCAAATTTTCTCTTTACTTCGAAACAATTTTTACAATTGTCCGCCCTCTGTTGGAGACTTACTGCATCTTAGTATTACTATATAATTTGAGACCTCAAACTTTATTATATTGTTTGACAGGAATTTTACGTTCATGCGCCGTCTGTCAAAGATTTATAATACTAGTGACTGGAACTTAAAAAAATATTTTTGACAATGAATCGGACTGAAAAGTGAAAAATAAATACAGTTTGAAAATACTGAAAAACACGCTTTTAAATAACATTGAACTGAAAAGTTAAAAATATTTTTTTTAATAAGCTTAAAACAATGACGAACGAAAAATACTAGTATTATTGTGAAAAAAACGTGGGCGCTTTGTGCCATATTTTTGTATATCAGGCGCCCGTCGCTTTTTTTACAATAATCTGTTTAATAAAATCAGTTCAAAATCTGTTTTTCCGTCAATCAGCTGTCGCCCCCATACCAACGACAACTCTCAAAAATTGAGAACTTGTGCGAGCTAAGGACTAACGAGGTCTTACTTTTCAACGTGTGATTCCTAACACGGTTGCAGCTTCAACCAGATAAATTCTCTCGAGAAAAATATCTGGTCGAGGCGGGATTCGAACCCACGGTCTTCCAATCGTGAGTCGGGCGCACTACCACCGCGGCCAATTCCACAACTAATTCTAGTATTTTTCGTTCGTTATTGTTTTAAGCTTATTAAAAAAAATATTTTTAACTTTTCAGTTCGATGTTCTTCAAAAGCGTTTTTTTTATTTTTTTTAAATATATTCATTTGAACAGACATCGTCTGTTTGAAATACTATATCACAAGGAAACGGCAATTCTTGTAACTCGTCATTGAAATATTCTTAAATTGCTCTTTCTCTGTGATCCCTGAAAGCGTCAATGTGCTTTAGTGCTGAACCACACACACGAATAGACTTCTGTCGGATGTAAAGTTTTCGCATGACACAAATACGAATTGTTTGATCTCAAAGCCGTCAAAGTTCATGTGCCTTTTTGTCATATGCACAATTTTCATACATGAAGCGAATAATTCACAATAGTTTTCCTGGAGAAAAGTGAGGCATTTCGTCGGGACGTATAATAACTCACTGAAGCCGAAAAGGCAAAAGAAAATAGCAATTTCGCGTTAAAGTTTGATTTACGAGACGAGGACTTGAATGAAACCTCATTTCCCAGTGCTCATTTGCATGCAAAACGTGTATTAATATTAATTTGTTGCTATAACTCACTTTTGCCACTGCGTGTTCCGAAAAGGTAAACATCCACGATAGAGGCGATCAATCAGGGCTGTAAATCAGTAAATTTGTACGATTGATTAATTTCGAGGTTTTTGAAAATGTATGAAGGACAACGGAGAAGAGATTCATCATTCATGACCAATTAATGCTGTCAGCTTTCATTATAGAGGGTAGCTACCCCTGAGTAGGGATAAAACCCACATGGAAAGCGTGCTTTGAAAATGTCTTGAAATGCCCCAAAAAGTTTCTGTCTTCGTATAATTGTTACTTTGTAATAAGGTAATGAAATTGTATTGAAAAGTATGTGTTCCAGTTTACCCCGTAGTAATCAGAGTTACATAAGGAACGGTTTTAGGGAAGATGTCTCAACAACTTTGAAATTTCTTGATTTTCAAATAAAAGGAAGAAACATTTCAAACAGTCTATCTCGCATTATGAAGGTATCAATTCTCACTTCCAGTTTACTAGAGGAAAGAGAGCACTTCGAATGAATCATTCTTCTGATAAAATAAAAAACATCCGACCATAAATCCAAGCATATAAAACCACCCCGCTACTTCCAGAAATGGGATATACTTCCTGAAACAAACACAAGGAAAAAAGTAAACTGCTGCATTATATTTATTTGCGAGCTTGTCACTTTGGCAATCATTCAATACTGAGTTGGGCATAAAAACAAAAGTAATAAAACCTGAACGTACAATATATATGTTCCAATAAGATTGGATAATACCGATCTGGCTCCAATTCCCAACACAAATAGACGATATCCAACGTATGGCAAACAGAGCAAGCATAGGCGTATCGTTTTTTGATTGCTGGAAGAAGAAGTGAATACCACAATTTGCTTCTGACGCTAATATTTATATACCACAGGTAAGTACAATTGGGTCGTGATAATTTTTCAAATAAGGTTTGTGAAGATCAAACCGTGAAGTTTAGTTTATGAAATTACCATGGATCTTCATCAAAAAACGGCCGAATCAATCAGAAAATCTGTTGAAATCTGTTTTTTAGGATAACCAGTTATCGCCCACCTAACATGGAATTCGTCAACATCCATATTTTTTTTCACGATGGAAAGCCAAGTACTATCCATTCCTGAGGAGCTGTTCAAAATACACTTCTTTCCAGATATAAGAATATACTTTCGTAAAATAAGTGATACAAGTAATGAAAGAGTAGTATTGTATTGGAAAACACATTTTATTTGTTCATCATTTATTACACAAGGTGGACAATTTGATAATTGGTAAGATATAGTGAAAACTGGAAGTGACTGAGACAGTGAAATTCTTAAATTTCTTCCAAATAATATCTATAAAGTTCACTGAATAACTATTCCTCAAATAATCTGAAAATGAAAGAATTTCAATCAATACATTGTTTGAATATGTTTCTGGAAAACATTATGTACAGCATTATATACAAAAGTCATTTTATAATTACAGAAATATGTATGAATATGTGAATAAACTTACAATGGCTTCGTTTCACGTATTTCATTTTATTGTTATTTTCTGAGCAGTAAAACATTGAAAGGTCTTTCCTATCTCGTGAAAATATGAAAGAGAATATTCATTCAATGATTCCTAATTAACTTTGCTTAGTTACGGTTTATTCAGTCATAATATCTTTTCAATTTCTATTTTCACTCTAAATAAAAAAAATCGACAGTGTAGAAATTATTATTGATTTCGATGTTGAACTTTTTTATTTCTTGACTTTCATAGAGATTCAATTTATTTATGAAAAAAATTAAAAGATCTAGAATTCCAATGGTTTCAATCCTTGATATTATCAAAGTTGAACTCACATATATCTATGTGAGTTCAACTTTGGTCACAACTGAACCTATAGAAAAATATTCAGGGGTGTGAGAATTGTAGACTCTTGTTTTGCGTAGTTTTCAACCGAATAAACTACAAGAAAAGCAGTTACATAGCTTATGTTAGGTAATCAATGATGTCGTGAAATCGTGGAATCTTTTTTATCGAAAACAAAAAGGCATGTGTAGTAAGTAGTTGTAGTATTCAGTTTCTTCTTTTGAAATGGTCAGAGACATTCAAGATGAAAATAATCACAGCTTCAGCTACCATCGAAGAAGTTCACCTCCAAGTAATCAATTATTCAAAAACTTCAACCTGTTCGGTAACGCTTTTAAAGACGAAGACAAACTATCAGAAAATTTGAAATCTTCAGGAAATGATAAATGTTTCAATCGTTTTGAGGAAGATTGGAAGACCAGGAAGTCTACTGAATTTAAGAAGGCCACCTGTAGCCACAAAGTACACTAGAGCCGTCTCATACATATGTTATCTATAGCTGAGGCTCCAGTCAATCTATTAATAACACTGATGATTTTCAAACAAGACTCAACCTCTAACGGAAGCAAGAAACTCTTTGGAAGGTTCGAAATAGATGAACATTTCAACCTAGCAGACCACTATTATAATATTCATGCAGTCATTGTTCACTGTGGTTCTGGCGTTGAATTTGGTCATTATTACGCCTTGGTCAAAGAAGAAACGGCCTGGTTTAAGTTTGACGATAGTCGTGTCACGAAGTGTTCTGGCGATGCATTGAATTTATTGGAGCCTCTGGAGACACCCCACATTTTGTTTTATAAGAGAGCGGACATTGTTAGATCAAGATCTTCAGATGATGTGGTGCTGCAGGTTTTTCCGGGTTTTCCTGAGGCTGAAAAAGCAAATGCGCCACTGGAATCAATGAAGTTGCCCCGGAGCGCCAATTAATTTTTATTGCTGTTTTTATTTTATTTTTATCGTTATTTTAATTATATGTTGTTTTCTGTTATCTAGTATCTACTATTATAGTATCTATTTATTATACTCTGTTATTTCCTGCTCTGTAATTGGGCTATGTCCTGTAGAGTATTGTATTACAAATAAATAAATAAATCAGTAAAAGTCAACATTGCCAGTTGATTTGGAAAAATATATTTTTTTACAGTTCAACCTTTATATATAAAAGTGTATATACAAAGGTTTAACTAAGTTATAGGTATATTATTGATATGCTTACATCATCGCTGTTACCAAGGTAGCTATGGACGTCATTATAATAAAGAATTCTGCGATATTTTTTGAATATAAATGTACCTTTTATCATTTCATTCATGGATATTACATATTGTGGCATCCTCTTAAAAAAAATCAATAACACCAAGTCATAGACCTTCCGAAATCTACACCGCCTACGTTCCTGACTTTCCCAACTAAAAGGCACGTGTCTCCAGAATATGCGCAACATTTCACCCCAAATACCTTCTGCAAGGGGTGACTGTGCCATAAATTAACATCCTCAGAACTTACTTAATTTCTAGTATTTCCGCTCACCTTATTTTCCTCGGGGTGTCCCTCCCCTTTCCCGTTCCCCGGCTCCCTTGCTCGTTTGTATTCCAATCCGATCCGTTTATGAAAACCATGTGGGGTTTTATTCGGGGAATCGCAAAAAATCTTGAAACACCTGAGAGTGATTTCGGGACACCTCTTCAATAATAAAGAAGTACATGAAAGCTTTGTGGGAACAACGCTCGCTCGGGGGGTGTTTATGATAATGGCATGAAGTGCGGAACGAAGGACGAGAGGATAGGATGTTTCCACTCGTGAAGTTTTCGGTTTTGGAATAATATTGCTAGAGGCGACACGCGTAAGAGTCACATTCGAGGGGTTGTATTTCCAAAAACAAACAACCGTTATTTTTTATTGTTTGAAAGGGGTGGCGGTATGTTTGGTGAAGTTTTTATAGGGAGGAAATTTAATTGCCTCTTCTAACTCGTTATTTATTTGTTACAGGATTGAGGTGAATCACAAACGGGACTAGCACGGGTTTATGTGTTGAAATAATGATCTAAAAAAATCCGAGTTACATTTGCACTAACAAATTGTTTATCAGTCTGATATATCTAATTACAAACCATTTGCGGTACCAAAGAATTTCTAGAATTTCGGAATTCGGCCTAGATATATTCCCCAAAAAATCAACTGAATGACACTGTACTCTACATTAAAGAAAACAATTGAAAATATTGTCAAGTGCATATATCGAGATGGCTGAAAGCTAAAATCATCTCCTCATTATGCTAACACTCTTGTCAACTGTTTTTTAATGGTTGGATGGAGAATAACCATGATAAACGACGAAGAAAATATAGAAACTCTATAATTATTCTTATCAGATTTGTTCTTGTTTAGTCAATTCGTAAACCTAAATTCTTTTTAATGCTTATTTACAATAATATTACATTAATCAATAATCTACACTAATATTATAAAGAGGAAAGATTTCATTCTTTGTTTGAAAAAGGCAAACTTTTCCAATTTCTAGACTTTATTTGGAATCGAATTGTTTAAACCGTATATAATTATTTTTGAAATAAAAATAAAAAATGCAAAATAGAAGCCTCTTAATCACTAGCGCAGGTGCAAAGATGAGGTGACGAAACAAGAACACCTTAAGCAGGTATATTTTGCAGTTGACGAAACAAGAATAAAATGGGTCATAACAGGTAAAATTTCCCTAGGTGACGAAACACGAATTGACGAAACAAGAAACTACCTTATCATTATTATCATATCTAGCCCGTGGGTTGGGTTACCTATTGGGCGCGTACCCAGGTGGCGGATAGGGGAACGGCCAGGGGACTGGAGGCCCTGTCCGGGAAGCCAATGTGGTCGCCGGAAATAAGTAGGGTGAGGGAAACTGAAACTCCCCAAAAGCCTTTGAAAAACATGCCACCGTGGACAAGCCTACCCAAGCTGAGGTGCAAGGAATCGTGCTGACAGCTGAATAGCCGCAGGGATTGTAATCAACCTACGTCTGATGATGTGAGGCTCTGCCAGAGTGACCAACACTTTCATTGCTAATCGTGGGAACACACATGAATGAAACAAACACGAAAACAAAAACAACAAAAACAGAATCCAATCCCGAGGCTGGACAGAAGTGCCCACCTCAATCTAAGGCGGTGGTTGGGAATGAACAGAAATATCCACCCCAATCTACCGCTTGGAATGAGGCTGGCCATGGCAGATCACCTCGTGATGTAATACAAAGGCCAAGGCGTAAGCGCATTTGCGGCGCCAAGGCCAAAAGGAGAAAGAGAGCGATAGAGGCAGGCGTGGCAGCAACTATAAGTGCGCCCTCCTCCTTCCCCATTCCATCTCCAACAGCAATGGCACTTCCTGCGGCGTACGACAAAAGCTTCGCCTTGAATGAAGGCAAGGAACCGGCTGCCCCTACAGGAAAGCTCCCTCACTTGTGCACCTCCACGGAGGGAACCCCAAGAAGGTTGAGGAAGCCGTGCAACGACAGTAATGTCGCTGCACCTTCCAAAACCTTCGCGGAGGTCACCGTGAGACCCCTCAAGGTTGCCAAAGAGAGTGTGTGTTCGGCCTACACCTGCCAATATAAAGGAGATGTCTCCTAGTGACCTGTCCACCTTCCTGGAAAGGGCAGGATGGACGTTGACCTAGGAGGATAACTCCTCGGGAGAATGTACTCTACAGATACAGATATAGATCATATCTAGCTCAGAATCAACGAATTTGGATACCAACCCAAACTAAAAAATGAAAAATAGTTCGAAACTAATTTGATATTGTGTTCAACATCGTTAATAAGTCCTATGGCTTGATGCAACCAATGACTTTTAATAACTCTGAAATTAAAATAAATCTATTACAGAAAAACTAATTTTGTTGGTAAAAAAGTGTGAGGTGCTAAATATCCAGTGTTATAAATACTTGGTTAGGAGCTGTTTGTCAGGTTGGCGCCATAATAGAAATATAATTTAAAGCATCTTACGCTTTTTTACAACAGAATTATTTTTTTGTAAATAGATTTATTCTGATTTCAGACTTATTGAAAGTCATTAGTTACATCAAGCCATAGGACTTATCAATCAATTTTAAATTAGTTTCAATTTTTTAGTTCGTATTGCTATTGAAGCGTGTTTTTTCAGTTTTCAAACTATTATTTATTTTACACTTTTCAGTGTGGCTTACTATTTCAAGCCCATTAGTTTTAACATAAAATATTTACGCATGCGCAGAAGTGTGGTTGTGAGAGGAAATTATTCAAAACTGGGATCTTGATCAAAATAATGAAATGAACTTATGAAATTATTGAATTGACACCGATTATTGATAAGTGTACAAAGTTTAAAATACATCTGTCGAGTCCAAAGGCTTCTGTTACAAACAAACATATAAGTGAAGATAAATAAAAGTGTTAAAAATTTTATCTGAATTATTATATCAAGTTGAAATTAAATTCGGCGTTACAAATCTTTGTCTGATCGAATTCCATGTTTTTAGCGTTGTGAAAAAATGTTTCTAAATAATTTTCTATAAAATAAAGTGATATAGACTCCTAGCCGTAGTTAACTTTGGCCAAATCGAACTCAATAAAATGAGATGAAGACTATAGTTTGCCGACAAAATTTTAAAGTTAGCTATTTTCATTTCCATAATAGAACATACTGAAACAAACAAATAAAAACATTCTAAGTAATCTAATCATTATTCATGGAGTTAACAGAATGATTGGAAATTCGTTTTGACTCATTATTTTTTATACTCAATTGTAATTTTTAGACTTCATCATTCTTTCAATATCCATTTTCTATGAAGTTCTAATGTAGTTAATATTTCTAGTTTCCAAAATATTCTATGCTACTTATTTCAATATATTCGACTTAAAAAAAAACTTGCATTTCTTCTTCTCAACCTAACTTTAGAACATATTCTGATAATCTGGAATTTTCCATCTTTTTTATGACTTATCATTGAGTCCTATGTATTTATTGTCGCAATATAGTTTCAGTTTTGTTATTCCTCTAATTGATTTAATAATTGATCAACTAATTTTAGGCTAACTTGGAAAAAGTTTGCAATAACACTTCACCTCAAATTATTATATACCGTTTTGTAAAAATCTATCAAAAATGTGAATGAAATCGATTTACCATCATTTATTATTGGTATTATTATATTAAAGTCGAGTGTGTTCATGGAACGTAGTGTAATACGACATCCATTTCCTCTCCACTCTACTCAAAACACGGCATTTTCTCATTCATTTTTTACACAATTAACTCATTCCTGAGATAAATTCCAAATGCAATTTCAAGAAAATGCAGACCTTTACGAGATTAAATGTAATGAGAATTCCATCCAAATAAATCTTTTCTGAAGCTTCAAAGCAACTTGAAACTACTTGACAACTCTCGGATAAAACGCTGATTTGAAATCCCATAAAAATAGGATTATATAATCTGATATCATAAACATAGGATTATATAATCTGATATCATATAATACAAAATAGTTTCCACAACTCTGCTGCATATGACTGCTATTTTCATGGAAAAACATGCCAGTAGCAGAAATAGGATATTCACTGCAGTTGCGTCAATAAAAGAAATTTACTGACGTTATTGACTGACTGACCACCACAATTCAGTTCAGAGCTGTATGCATATTTCCGTTCTGGCTTTTGAATATATGAAATAAACTGTGATTTTCTGGAAGAACCAAGCACCAACCTTTTTAGTGTTACCCAATATATCTCTGAAACCATTGATAGGAGATCCCAAGCTGATGTCACATATACGGACTTCTTCAAGGCGTTCTACAGACTTGATCACAGATTACTGCTATCGAAATTGTACAGGTACAGCTTTTCTCTGACTTTGATCCAACTTTTTATATCATAGTCCAGTGACAGGCGTCAGTATGATATATTCAATGGCTTCAAGTACGTGGATATGCAGCTAACTCAGGTGTTCCACAAGGAAACAACCTAGGTCCACTTCTCTTCAACGCCTTCATAAACGACATAGTTGAGGTCATTGACATTAACTGTTTGATATAGCGGATGACCTGAAATTGTATAGTGAGATCAATGGCATCGAGGACTGTCTTCAACTCTCCCTCAATCTGAAACGTGTAGAGTAATGGTGTTTTCGCAATAATCTTCCTTTAAACGCGAGTAAATGTAATGTAATGACATACACACTAAAAAATTGTCCATTTTCATATCAATAATAAACAATATTCCACTTCAACGGCCTCTCACATTCACCGATCTAGGTGTTACCTTTGACACCGAACTTTCCTTTATACCACACATTGAAGCCATTTTGTCTGCTGCAAACAGAATGTATGGATTTATTGCACGAATCTCCAGAAATTTCGTGGGGCCATCTACAGCGAAAACCTTATATTATGCTTTCGTCAGATCAAAATTAGAATTTGCATCCATAATTTGGAATCCACCTCATCAGTTGTATACAGAGAAAGTTGAATCAGTACAATGTCGTTTCATAAAACTTCCCTCCTATAGATCAGACAATATCTATCCACCAATTGGATTTCCCCATGATGCATTGTTAGTTAGACATACTATGAATAGCTCCAGTTGCTGTCGTGATTCTCACTCCACATTTTTTTTAAAACTGATTCATAATTTACTTATTGACCCACATATTCTGTAAAAACTGATTTTAAAGTTCCTAGACCAACCTCTAGAGTGGTTAATCCTTTTTATCTGCTAACAACACGTACAAATATTCTGAAACGTTCACCTCTGCATAACATGTGTGCCAAATGCAATTCTGCAAGTTGTCTGCTCGACATATCTGCTATTACATCTCTGTGATTAGGTCTTTCTACTTCAGCTAATTCTATATGTATTGTTTTTATATCTTATACCTTATTATAATTGTATTGTGATTTGACTTATATCCCTGTTATAACCTGTAGAACAGTGTATAAATAAATAAATAAAAATTTAATAAAGTGTTTAAGTAAGCTGCCAATTTGCAAATCACACTAACCTACTATTTTTTGTTACAGGACACCGTCCAGAGTTCCTCTCACTCCTCAACAATCAATTTTTGAGTGATGCACTCTACTCCAAGCACACCAACAAAATTTGATAATAACAATGATATCAAAAAGTCAATCGAGAAAATGAGCGATTCCAGCAAGTCCAGCTACCAGGCAATAAAATCTACGGAATCTCTACCGAACCCGAAGAAATCTAAGAAAAAATGCGGAATCCATCTCAACAACCTTTGGTCAGTGTGGTACGGGTTGTTTTGTTCAGTTTTGCAAGGATATGCTGCTCGAAAGTGCCTGAGACGAATATTGGGTGAGGACTACGAAAATTTTGCTTTGTTTGATGTTTGCCAAACATCCCACGAGTAGTTATATCATACGGGTCTTTTATTAAGCGCTTCCTATCTTCAAATCCAAATAAAACAAAGTGTCTGTTGGCTTTGAGAACGGATGTGGTTTGTGTCCTGTTCGCATTCCACTGCGACTCAACAAAACCTCACAAGAAAAAGTCTAACGGATTAAAATCGTACGATCTCGGTGGCCAGTTCACATCACCTCCACGTAAGATGACCATGTGAGCGACGCTCACAAGAATCGTCTGTTTTGGATTCTCCTGCACACGATGCTTTCGGCAGATCTTGCGTTTCATCGATGTACAGGCATTGGTCGATCGTTTACTGAACCAGTGGACTCAATTTTATCCACCTTATTGCGAATAGTCCTCTTGGTGAGAAGATTATAGCGACTGTAAAATTGGCTGAGCGGATGGTACAGAATGCTATATCCATCCATGGTGATTGGGCCAAGCAGACTGAATAAATGACAAGTAATTTGACAGATGTAGCTTCAACGTTATCAGTTGTCAAAGTTCGGAAATCCCTAATGGAAGAGCCTATATATCTGTACCAAAAATTGAGACACATAGTTCGAACTAATCACTCTGATTGAAAAAAAAACAGACATCACCAGAAGATGGCAAATGAGACTTTGCCGAAACATGCCGAAACATTGAGAAAATGATCCTTATGTATGTATATATATATATATATATATATATATATATATATATATATATATATATATATATATATAGATATATACTTCTTCTTTAACTAGCTCTACTACTTTCTTATCAAATTTTGAAAAATTATTTTTATGCCTGATGATTTCCCCAAATCAACTCGATGGGATTGAAAACACAAAAATAGGGGGAAGTCTCAGTATGGTGTGTCCATACTTTTCAGCAATACTCTCAAGGGCATACACTTTTTCAAATGTTTTCATCTGTAAAACTTCAAGTAGTTGGTTGTTGCTATAGTAATCTTCAAAATGCAAAAAAAATTGTATTTCATCTTCTCTCGAATTTTTATTCGGTAGTTTGATGAGCTGTCACGAAAGCTAGGGAGCGTTGTCAAGAACTATTACACTATTGGCATCCAAATTTGGGATCAATGTGTTTTCAAACCATTATCAGAAATATTAGCTTTCATGTTCTTATGATAGTCATTATTGCAGTCCTCAAGTTTTTTTCCACATAATTTCAAAGAATTCGAAACCCATCCTTCACTTCCTCCGCAATGCACAATGATTAGTCGCAATCCTTTGTTTGCGCATGTTAGGCGTACACATTCTCGAACCATCAGTCCACCCTTTCGTAACTGTGTCGTGAGTGTCATACCAAGTTTCGTCAAAATATAAAATTTGCTATTGTTCTTGTCTATATTTACTCATTTGGTTTAAGTATTTCTTACGCAATTCCATTATTCTTTTGCTTTCCATGACTGCTTGACGTTTGTTCATTATTTCAAATATAAATCCTATTTTCTTTATCCAATCCTGAAGAGTTTTGTCACAGCAGCTCACGTTATGGCCGGAAGTATTCAATTTCTTCCTTATGATATCGGTTGTAGGAATCTCATTGCTTTCGTAACAGTAGTATATTGTTTTTTTAATGATTTCATCAGATGAACATCTAAAGCTTTTGGTAATCCCGTATCATATCGCGTCTTGCGTTCATAAGGTTTGTTTTTGACTCTTTTACGTGCAGTTGAGAAAGGAATTTCGGTCAAATCTGATGTTGCTTGTAATAGTTTGTTTCCCTCAAAACCAAACTTGAGATGTAGATTCTTATATACGTTGAAACATACTATCTGTGTTTCAATATTCAAATGCATCCCAATCTTTTTTACTGGTATCTCTTTTTCGCATTGTCCACCATCGCTATTGAAATCACTACACAGAAAGAAGTCTACGTTGTTATCACACTCGTTATTGCTATTAGTACTTGTCCAAGGACGCCATATTTTAAACAGATAACAAAATGTTTAAGTAATTATAACTGCACCAATATCAAATTTCAACACTCAAATCGCGATCAGTTCCTGAACTGAACATTGACAACACATCTCTTATAACCATCCTCCCATTCTATTCGTCACCGTAAAATGACTTCAAAATTTGATTTTATGACTCTTCAGCCAATTATAAAACTCGGTAAGTAAAAATTATCCAATACGAACGGTCAATTCTTCAGTCGACGTGGACTAGTTGACAGCGGCATCATTTCTTTGTTGACAGCTTTAACTATTCACAATATAGGTTACTTCGACTATACTACTGTCAACCCAATCTGGATTTCGTACAAAGCACCATACCATGACAGTTTTACTTCCCATTACTAACGATATACTTAGAGCTACTGACGACAATGAGTATTAGCAGCAAGGTCCCAACTCCCAAAGTGTGAATCCTATCACATTGCCATAATAACATCGCTGAATGTAGATGATAAGTTCAATCACGCAATCCTAACTAATGTTCCGTAATTAGTATCTTGACACTAAGCGATGCCATTTGTTCACCACAATTTATATTATGATAGATGAAAATATCTCCAATTAATTTCTTGTGTGAATTAATTACTCTGACGAAAAGTTTGTCTACCAAAGTTTCACTGATTAATTCGACCTTTACACAGAAACCACCCACCCCAATTAACGATGATTAAAGACTTCGGAAACAAACTCCCTCCCGGCCATTATTTTTCGGAACATTCCCGATAAGTTCCTGCAGAAGTGCTTTAAACTCTTGTATATTCCTGTCTTGTTCAATAAATCTTTTCCTCGCAGAATACACGATATTCAACTTCGTGATAAAAGTTGATTTTATTCGAGTTGACTTTCTAAGCAAATTCTTTATGGAAATCATTTCAAAAGAGTAATATCATGTGTCGCTTGATAAATGCAAATAATAATTAATCTGAAAAAGGGGTTGGTTGGATAACAGGATAAATTAAAAAAAGAAATTGTATTTTTGCCGACGTTTCGAATTCAATTAAATTCTTCTTCAGGGCTCTGTAATAACGAATTTTCACAAATATAACTTCCACGAAACTTATACGATTATAATCGTTTCAATTTCAGAAGAAATATTGAGTTCCTAATTAAATTACTTACCAAAAATAAGGTTTTTTGTGTTGATAATATTACTATTTTAAAAACCATCAGACATAATTGAAACATATTTAAAAAATAAAAATAAAGAACATTGCAACAACGAATTTCCAAGACAACACCAACACAAAACGGCATGAAACAAACGATTAGCTCTATCTGTGATTCTGATAAGGTGGTGTCTGTTTTTCAATCAATGACAGAAAGAAAAAGAATGAAAAAAGTTTAAATTATTCAGGTATTTTACGTATCAAATTGAAATATGCAGTATTAAGGCCATCGACATCTCTTCTAGTGTTAACACTATCGCATTTGAGGATATGTATCATTTCGCTCAAAAGTCTTTTTGATAAATATGGTTGAACATGTAGAATAGTTGGATAATCAAAATCAAGAGTGTGTCCATATTCAGTTTCTTAGAGTCGCTCATGTGTTCTGAAACTCGTGTTTCAGGATACCGTCTGGTTTTTACCAACATATCATTTGTAACAGCTTCCACAGTTCAATTTATACAAAATATTGGATTGTTTTTCTTGTGGTGCTTTTGTTTTTTGTTTCGCTCAACACAAGCCTGATATCTAAAAAGCAGAATGTAATGATGTTGTTATGATTTAACCTATGGGATTTGGTAAATTTGGTTTATAGAACTTATTGAGACGGTCATTTTGCGAAATTTAAAATCCAAATCTGGTCAAAACTTAGCCGAATATGAGCAATTAAAAATTCGAAACTTCAGAAATTGAGGATATTTGCACCTATAGGGCTGAAGCTTTGCGTGAATATGTCTTTCAGTGCCCGGTACTTGAAAAAAAATGCGAGAAATTGTTTTTTTCGGGAGATATTGCTAATGTTCGCAGATATGGACCAAAATATCTGTAGAATTGACGTACTAGAGGCACCCTGGAACGAGTTGATTCTGGTGTTTTTTAACGAGACCTGAATTTCCCTATCTTTGAAAAAAAACATCGACTTTTTGAATTTTTCAAACCACAATTTCGCCTGAAAAGTATATTGTTTTTGAAGTGAATTCACAAGGTATTTTAACATAGTTGTTTGGTTCCAGTAAACAGATAGCACTATGAAGAGATTAATTTTATTTTTTGGAAATTGAACCAGTGGTGAAGTTTTAATTACGTCCGAACTGTGCGGTCAAAAACTTGATTTCATTGTCAAATTTACTGTCCTCTCAATTTGTAATGAGAAATACCTTTAATTTTCAAAATAACTTTCCATTTTGGGTGTACGGGAAGCCCTCTGCAAAATTTCAAAAAGAACTTTGAAAATAATTGAGTTTTTTCTCGAGTCAATTTCATAACCGCATTTATTACTATAATTACTATGAAAATTGGTTCAGAATTGATGAAGATATGGATTTTTTCCAAGAGCCGTGATTTTATCACCCGCGTGCGTCATTTTTATGACGTCGTAAAGTTTGAGTATTTCACTAGTTTTTGTGAATATTTCAGTCCTCAATATTCATGAATGAAAGGGGGATAAGGTTTTTGCACCTGATTGAGCTGAACTATATTTATATGTGTTTATGCCAGTTTCAGAATACTCGTATTTTGGTTTTGAATCGATTTCTTGCAAATTCGTTCAATAAACATGTTCCTGAAATGAGATTCATTCATTTTGGGGGAGAAACAATAAAAAATCGAAGTTACATATAAAATGACGTAAAATTAGGAAAAACACCCGTGGAATTCGATCGGAATGTCAATTTCAACAATACATTTTACTCGTTATTTGTGAACATACATGATATCCTGTATTTTTTTTTTGTACAGATTGTTTTTTGAGGTGAACCATGCCACATCTGAAATAACTATTGAAGACAAATACCCAAGTTGACAAATTTTACGAATTTACATCACGTTGATTCTCTGAATCTTTCGAACTTTCAAAAAATTTGAGAGATACCTTATCTCATAGTGGTTCGAGAGTATAATAGTATTGTTCGATTACATATTCAAAAAACTTTTGAATTGGAGCAGTCTTGAATTCTTGGAGGTGAAGTCTTGTAATTTCTAAAGAGACACGAAATGATTAAACACGTTTTTTATACAATTTTCATTTCTCCAGTTCAAAAATGATCTCCGTTTCCATACATTGTGATGTGGTCAAAGTAAAAAAAAATTCATTTTCTTCTCAAAATAACCTACATAGGTGAGTGATTGATAAAAACTCAGGGTAACAACAAATCGAATGTTCTTTGGTACAGTTCACATAGTAAAAACTGAAACCCACATCACCTACCCTTATTTTCCAACAAAAACATTATTCTGTTCTATTGTTGTTCGTAGATATTCAGTCAGTTCGAGGATTCATAGGTATCATTGTGACGGCAACTAATTCCCATTGTACGAAGAATTAGGAGATCCCGAAGCATTGTAACAATCGGTTAACCACATTTGGAAACTTCAGAATGAGCTGTTAATCTGTTTGCTAAGGAAACCTCCTGTTTTGTCTAATAAGAAGACGTAGGAAGTCGTTTCAAACAGGAATTCAGATGTTAGAGGAATTATAGAAGAAGAGGTAGATGTCAGTTGGAAACGAACCTCAAAAAGACTTTTTCTAATAATATCAACTTCTTGAAGAAAAGAAACATGTCTCCAGGAGTAATGAGAGAAAATATCTATTACTAATGAAGTTTGATTCAGGAAAATCAGATGACATTGAAAAACTTCGGAAAAATTCCTTAAAACAATTGTTTCCTCAGATAGAACCCAAGTAGGTTATCACAAAATGTGATTACAGTGATTTTTACATCACTCTCGAGCTTTCTACAGTGCTTCTGCATAAAGAAAAATATTGCGTAGTGAGATGGAGAGGGATCTCAAACAAAATTCGAATACCAGAGTTGCTGATGAATAATTCATATCAATTCATTTATGATTTCCATATAATTATTGACCAGTTTCTCACTTTTCAAAATTAATCATCATATCCCAATGACGCAAGTTGTCTTCTGCAGACCAGTTCGATTCACTATTCAAATTCGGAATCGATATAAAAGTTTAGTTCAGAATAGATCTTTGAGGAACGCCAAGATTTTCTCATGTACACATTTTAATACCTTGTGAAAACCATCTTTGATGTCAATCTATTCAAATTTCTCCGAGTGGAGTTCAAACATCTATCTTATAAAAAACTTTGCATAGATCCACTCATGAAGTCCATATACTATATGTCAGTTTTAGACTCAGTATCTAGACCTGCCTTAAGTCATACTGAGAAGCAACAAAATTTTCAACCCTTCTTAGCTGGTGCTTAAATTCAACTGACCAATTTTAAAGACATAGAATTGAAGTGGATTGAATTGATACATTGAATATTGTTCTTCGTTTCATAAAACGTTACTATTGACTTCATAAGATTGACAACAGTTAAATTTGAAGAACTTCCTCTATTTTCTCCAAATGGTTTGGTTCATCCACCAGATGATTTATTATTGAATCTCACTTTCCTTCTCAAATTCGGTAAAATGAATATCCTCTATTTTATCGTTAGTTCAATGTAAAAATAAGTCGAATGAAATTTATGTTTACCGTTCATTAAAGTATCATCTTGATATTTTCGGTGAATGCTATAATAAATTTTCTCTTCAGATATTATTTTCAAACAAGCTTTGTATTTCAGAGATTGGGAACAATTTTCCACTGAAAATATTTATAAAAAAGCTGAACATATCGCATGAAAAGTCCTTAGGCAGAAACTATTCAGAACGAAATCCTTCGATGTATTCATTCCTTGTTTTGCGTTATTATGAATGAAGACTCCAGGAGACTGGATATTTCTTCAGAATTCTAATGATTGCTAACTACAGAACGAGTGACTGGAATGAGGTTGCATTAGCAAAACCTAAATTAGATGAGATTTGACAGACATTGTATATAAATTGAAAATCTACGAATAGCAAATCACATCACTCATCAAAGACGATTTAACTCATCACTAATTATTTAATTCTCAGAACTGATTCTCTCAGTATCTTGGGAATCATCAATAGTGAAATATAATGAGTTTCGTTTTATTGTCAAACTCTGTCCTGTTTTCACAAAAGTCACCGTTTCTCAAGAATTCAAAATGTATAGAATATGTATTGAAGTTGAGATAGAAAGAGTTATTACCTTCATTGTTTATCATGAAATTATCTTAAAGAAAATCATTAACTTCTTCGTTTTTGAATGATCGGCATTCAAATAAAAATATTCATATTTTGTTACGCTCAAGGCGAGAACGATAAGGTGAGCAAACGAACGAACCGCCACTGGCACACAATTGACAACGTCACATGTTCCCGACGTGAAGAGAGTCAGCAATTTATTTTACCTAAATTCAAATTTCTCTTTTTGATTGTTTGTGTAGCAATTTATGCTATGGAGGTTTCCAACTGAAGATAGCAATTGTATAGTATATTGTATAATCAAATTTTTGATGAATTCTACAGAATTGGTATTATGAGATTGACTGCTCTCATATTATGTTTATTGAACTGTTTACCAAGTTCACGCTTATTGTCATGTATTTCTAGTAGACATTACTGAATGTACTAGACGTTACCGCCATTAATCCCAATTTTTCGAAAATGGGACGACAGAAATATCTGAAACCAGTGCTCGAAATCATACTGATGGCTAGCTTTTGAAGAATGGAGATTTTTACGTTATTAGGAAAGTTTCCTCAGCCGAGGAGAGAATGAGATATAGTTATTTGGATTTTGTTGTTAATTTTTCCTTTAATACACTCTCTATGTTCTTGTCAACAACGAATTCCAGCAAAACTCCTTCCAAAATAGAGTATGAAAATGAATAATACACATTGAAGACACAAAACACAGAATAAATTTATTTCTGTACAAACAGATAAACATGCAATAATCGGAAAAACAATGACTTTCAAATGAAGGACAATACTTCAATAGAAGAGTAGAGTCAACAACAACCCAACTGTTCAGGAACCTCGCTGTAACTTACGCAATAAACAACATATGAAAACATATTGAGACATATCTTAACACCAGTTACGTTTATGTGAAGAACCAACATATTTGAGTATACCACATGAGATGTTGGTTGGATACAGAATGGTTGTTTTCACGAAAACTTTATTCCATATAAATTACAGCTTCGACTTACTAACGTAAGTACAGAGGTTGAGGGTAGCAGTTGAAGTGTTTTTACAGCTTTGCCACCTCGAAGATCCAAACCTCATAGTAGCCCATTGTTCCCGAACTATGTTTGGGCAATGCGCTGAGAAACTTCCAGCTTTTATAAAATAACGGAGATTCCCCATTGACGGGCTCCTGGATCAATGTCAAGTATCTCAAAAAACATTTTCATAGCCATACAGCCGATAATACAACGCCATGGAAACCATATCGACAGAAACGACACTCTACAAAGTTGAATAAAAATACTTCGCTACCTTAGTCAACGAATAAAATATTAAAAACTCCGATAAGGTCGTAAAACTGGATGCTATTCAAATATTGATGCAGTATAAAAGCATCCATGTCAGCTGGGACATACCTTGGATAAAGGATGAGAGAGTATAAATTATCTGGAGATTACAATGAGATAGGCGAAGCTCAAACTTTGACTTCGGTTCGGATGGAGAATTTACTCGCACTTTGAAAGCCTTGTTAATTCCTACTAGATATATCGACCTGCTTCTGTTGGGGAATTTAATTGTGAATGGCAGGACTTCGAACTGATAATTTACGAGCAGAGTAAATACCGAACAGAATAACTAGAATGACTGAAATTAGTAGATTCTGTCAGTTGACGGAAACGTGAGTGGGAAATTTGAGAAACATGTGTCCTTCACAGTAGGTGTCTCGATTTCCAATTAGAAAATGGTATGTACTGTGATTATTTTCTTCCAACCGATGAAATGATAAAAAAATGAAGGCTAGGCCACCAAAAAAAGTATCACAGTGATAAAACTATTCTTCCCAACAGCGATGAAAGTGACAGCCATGGAATCAGCATCTGGGTGTCATTATTCTTGAATTATATGTGACTCTCAGGGCCTACTTATGCATTATCCTCACAGTTTTGACCACTGTCACTGTTCTGACCAAATTTAATCAATGGAAATCAGATATTCAATTCAATTCAAATATACTTTATTGTCTGAAGAATAAATTCTCATTGACAAAGCTTTGTGCGAAATATAAATAACATATAAATGAAATCACAAAACTATCGCAACAGTAAAATCACTAAAAGTAAATAACAATAACCTAATACAAAGGCTCAGGCTATTAGAACATGGTCAATGAAATTAAATAAATCAATTTTAACTAATTTGAATCAAATCAATGAAATACCGTAGATATTACAGTTAGTCATATTCAATTAAAATTATCATCGTAGAATCATGTTGAGCTATAATAAGGTCTCACAGAAAGCAAGTATTTCAACTCTTTCTTAAGAGCTCTAAGGTCATTTATGTTTCTTATAGCTTGAGGAAGGTGATTGAACATTTTGAGACCGTTGTAAATAATGGAATCTTTAACTGAAGCTGAATCTTTGCCTGGTTTGATACATTGGCTCGTCCAAGTTGTTGAACAAGTTCCTATTTTCAAAGAGAAGGCAGATTGTCTCACATTCAAATAAGGAGACCACAGTTAGGATTCTTTTAGAGGCAAAAAGAGGCCGACAAGAGTCCCTAGGCTTGGCTTTGAATATGCATCGTATTGCACCTTTTTGTATCAGTAATACTGATTGAAGGCATGTGGTAGAACACACACCCCAAAAACAAATACCATAATGAAGATGAGATTCTAAAAAGGAATGATAAACCATTCTAGCTATTGCAACTCCGAACTCAAATGCAGTTACTTGTATTGCATAAAATCCAAAGGAGAGCTTAGATTTCAAAGTATCTTCATGTTTATTGAATTTTAAATTATTGTCAATGAGCAAGCCAAGGAATTTAGAAGTTGGTTCGTTGTCAATTTGATTATTATTTAGACGTACGGCTGGAATCTGGCAACGATAGGACACTACTTTTCTTTTTGATACATTCAAGCTCAAGACATTTGAGTCAAACAAGTCTTTCACTTTCGTGATGTCATTCTCAATAACTTCATACAACGTATGATTGTTAGGAGCATGCCATACAATTGTCGTATCAGCAGCAAATGAAGTAAATTTTTCTTGGATGTTGATAGACGATAGGTCATTAATGTAAATTAAAAATGAAAGTGGGCTCAGTAACGAACCTTGTAAGACGCCGCAAGTAATTTTACCTTCATTGGAGTATGAAGTGGTTTCCACCATGCAGCCGTTGAGTTTTCCTGGATTCCACTTTCAGGTCCAATGGTCCTATTCAGGTCCGAAAAGAAAGGATTTGAAAGAATTCTACTGGAACACAACCTTTCTGAAATTAACTAGTTTGTTAGAACTTTATTCTGTTATTACCGTTCGTTAATATTTTTTCTCGGTGTCATATCTTCGGAAAACCTGTAGATTGATACATTTTGTGATTCTCCGTTATCTGGCACTCTGAACAACACCTTCAGTGTATCTACAATATGTATAGAAGAATATAAAAATTGAATATTAGTGTACTACGGTTACTAATGACAATAATCATTGTACCTTGTGTTTGACATTCGAATTATCAAACCTAGATGTCGCCTTCTCCGTAGTCCTACCCTATATTATAAACCAGTGTATAATAACATTTCCTGACCAATTTACACAGCGCCAGACTTTGGAAAACAAATGAAAATCATACATTGCCGCTTCTGCTGCTTTTCAAGCGGAAAACCGCAGTAAGACATCCATTCATCAACTTGACGGAACTTGCTTGACCCGATTCAAAATGGGACCTAACAAGATTAATCGAGCTGAGAATATGCGTTTTCGGAAAGTGGCGTATCGAGTCAAGTTTCGGGAGAAGACGGGAGCTGATATTCCCAAAGCTGCATTCGTTGAACTGGAAAATTGAGTTGATACAGTCTCGATAGCCAATAGGCGGGGTCGCCATATCCGTGTTATTAGTGTGCCCGTGAATTTGGCTGGAAATGAAATTTGGAAATATGTATATCACCACAAAAGATTTTACATGCGAAATATACTGGTTTCATTGATTTTTTCTGTTGAGAGTAGAACGTAAAACTCTTTCGAATGTCTCACACTGGAATTTATTCAACTCTTCATTTACAACCATTAGGTTTCAATAGTCTGATAAAGCGTTTTAGCCGGATGAAACCAGATGAAGAACATAATCTTGATGTGATACAAAACACACTGATCAAAATCACCTTGAAGAAGGATAGGAGATATTCTACAGAGTTACTCTACGAATAAAGTGGTTTGTTCAAAGTCAGCAAATTATACGATTATCAATGTTATCATGGATTTGTAGTAACTCCATTAACATCATTATATTTATAATTTATTTATTTATTCATTTATTTCATACACTATTCTACAAGATGAACCCAATTACAGAATAGGGAGTAACAGTGGCATTTACAAATATGTACTTATATAATATAATTTGTGAATCCATATTAAAACAAAAATATAAAAACAGAACTGTCAGTTAGCTAATAAATGTCTTTTGAGTTGTATAATCTGGCAGATGAATATATCTAGGACATGACCAACAGAATTAGAGGTATCGCTGAGTACGCGAATGACCTCCAAGAATTATAATACCACGCTGTAGATTGAGTCATAACCAGAAAGTAACTTATTTTGGCCCGAAATTATACAATAAGCTACCACTCTATATGAAGAATATTAATAATTACTGTAAACTAAAGAAGGAACTGAAAGTTTTCATCAGAAATCATTATGATCAATTGCAGGATTTCTTTGAAAATGTTTCAGGTAAATTACCTGCTTTCTCTCTTTCTTCTTACTACCACCCTCTAGTCATCATTCTCCAACTGCGGTTTTAAACCTAGTAAGGTAGACAGTAATATAAACGACCTATCTTAGCTTTTATGTATTTATTTTATTATCTAATATATAAAAATGGATGTTTGTTGGTTGGTTGGTTGGTTGGTAAGTGATAAACTTCTGCATCGCTCAACCGATCGTGATGAAACTTGACATTTATAAGTAATTTTTCATAGAGAAGGTTTTCAGGCTATTAATTTCTCTGTACTCGCCACTAGATGGCGCTGTAGAATATTTTTTTGAAAGCACTGTTCTATAACGCTGCGCACGCCAGCGTTATATGCTGATTCTGTCAAAACATTGAAACAGCAGCGATATATCAACATAGTACTAATTAGTACTACAACTACCAAATTCTACGCGGGCAACAACTAGTATACTATATAACACAACCAATATCAGTCTGTAACAGCCACCATACAAGCCTAGCTTAGATGGCTACAGAGTATCGAATACATAGTTCTATGATAAGATTATTTTAATTGTAAATCGCAGGAAAATCAAATCATGTGACTAAATGATTGAAAATGACATTAAAATGAATATATTACTTACTTACTAGTTAGTATCGCCGTCCTTACCGTTTGTCATCATTCCATTCTAGAACATATAATATACAATAAATACTCCCTTCGAATTGATCCATTTGGAGATCAGGATGTCTAGTATTGGGCTTATGAATGTGTTTTTGCTGAATCATTATAATCTCCAATTTCACCCATTCGAAGAAACAATACCTTGAAATTGGGAAAGCAAGATATCAAAACATATTACGGAATAATTCCTTCCTCTTCGTGTTCCCGGATAAATCCAGGTTAAATGTTGCAGTGCTATCTAGAAGCTGAATGTGACTAAACTTAATTGTTTATATCACGCTAAAACGAAATGTCTTTTGCAGGTTATTCCCTACTTTCGTGGCCAGGTGGTTTACCTTATCTGGAGCTAAACTGCAGCTTGGGATTAACCGGAGCCGCGATTTTGCTGTTGCCCGTCTTTATGTACGTGGCAATCCTGAAGGTGAGTTTAAAAACTGCTTTTTAGATGAAGTACGCTACGAGAGTTTATGATCGTCTGTGAAGAATCAGTAAACATGTGGTAGATTATTGTCATGATAAGTTTGAAACAATTTTCACCAGAAATAAATTACGGTCTCTTGACGCGCATTTCGCTTACCAAGTAAGCGTCCTCAGATGATCATTTTGACTAAATTTTACTACTATTTTAGTATTTTTTATGCTAGTAGCCTGACTACTACCTGTTATTGTTCGTATACTAAACTACCTGTTTTTTAATAACTCAAATTTGTTATGTATTTACTCTATATTGGTGACTATTCCCTACATTTTTTTAATGGTGGAGTATTCAAAGAGTACATCCGGCTTACCAAAATTTGCATGGAACAGAATTGCTTCCAGTTCGCCAACTGTTTTTATCGGTAATATGAGGATACTGCAATGGGAAACCCGTTGTCTCCTTTCATGGCTAATCTATTCATGAGCAGATTTGAAATGAAAGCAAGGGAAGAGTTGGATTACTTTCCACGAACCTGGATCCGACACGTGAATGATGTATTTGCCATTTTTTATGCAAAGAGGAGTAAGGTAGAGAATGTGATTCTTTGCCTCAACAACATATTTGCAAGTATAAAATTTAGGTATGAAATACCGAAGAAGTACCATTCCAGGATGTACTAGTTATTGAAAATGTCAACAAGGGTCTTGAATATATAGATAGATAACTTTATGAAACTACGTAAATACAATGTATTTTTGTAGCAGATCCAAAAAAATGTACATTTGTATATATATATATATATATATATATATATATATATATATATATATACTTATATATATATATATATATATATATATATATATATATACACCCATTTATACGTATATACACACATATATATGCATATATACATACAGACAATACACATATATACATAAACTAGTACTCCTACTATTTCAGGTATTACTACAACTACACGTATCGCTGACAGGTGTGTCCATATACTCACGAATTGAATAAAACCCATTTTCTGAAAAAAATCTTTTTAATTATTTTTCGGAGCAAATCATATCTAGAATCTTCCAACTGGATGGTTATTTATTGTAGAGAGCAATATCTAGAGAATTATTAGCAGATTTATTTAATCTAAATCTCTGTGGTCTGAGATGCCCAGCACCGCGGGTGTTATATTCATGAAAGTTTGAATTTATACGCAGTTTATTTTTTCTACTATGAATTTCTAGTACTCAGTGGAAAATATAAAGAGAAGGTAGTGTCATGACTTTGAATTTCTGGAATGAAGGTTTACAATGGTCTCTGAAGGCAACATTAGCAATAATTCGGATAGCTTTTTTTTGAAGCCTAAATACTTTGACAGAGACGGATGCATTAACCCATAAAATTACTCCATAGGACATATGAGAGTGAAAAAAAGCATAGTAGATATTCATTAGTGTGTCAGAACTTATTATATTTTTCAGTTGTCTCAGAATAAAAATGGAGCTTGAAAGTTTGGAGCAGAGCCTCTCGATGTGAAACGTCCAATTCAGAGAGGGATCTAGAAAAATTCCTAAAAGTTTTGTAGGTTCATTGGTACTTGTGAAGAAAACGTCATATGATTTGTTTAGCTAGCGTTGAGTTTCAAACTGTGAACATGATACAGGTTGAATGAACTGAATAATAAAATAAGTTAATTACGTAAATGATAAATAGGAGGGGCCCGAGCACAGAGCCCTGCGTTACCCCATATTTCATTGCTACTGTTTCTGACGTGATACCATTTAGCACATTGACAGTCTTCTACCTTGAAGGTACGAGTCAAAGAGAGCTAGGGCTATACCTCTTAGGCCGTATAGATTCAAGTTTTCTAATAGCAAATTATGATTTACACATTCAAAATGCATTTGTTGAGTCAAATTGATTCAGTACAGATTTCCTACCGTCTTCAAACCCTTCTACTATGTTTTCAACTGCTTTGGCTACAGCGTTTATGGTGGAGGTATTCTTCCGAAATTCAAACTGATTTTCATGAAGAAATTTGAATTTCTCAAAGTACATGAATAAACAAATATTCAAAATTATCTCGAATATTTTTCCTAAAAAGGAATGAGAGAAATTGGTCTGAAATTATCTGATGTATATAAATGTAAATAGATAGAATACGAGCACTTTCACGTATTTCACTGACAGCTCCCATAATTGCCCTTAAAAAAATGGCGGGACTATAATTTCCTGTCCATAGACTGCTCATAATTCTCTTGAGCAAACAAAGGTATGAGATTGAGGAAAAAGTTGTAAGGGAGGTGGCTGAAAGCAACAAGTATCCATCAAACAGTGAATAAATAGTTAGAAAACAAAAATCTGGAGAGTATATTCGTAATGCCTCGACTTTTCGAAAAGAGGTAGATTCAAAATACATAGGGCTTCCATACGAACCCAAATACACGAGTGTGTTGGTATGAACATTCACAAAATTTAATATAAGACTGGATTTCAAAAATGCACGTTGTACGTCGCTTCAACAACTGTTGGGCCGTTTAAAAGATAAGACGTTGGAAAAAAAAGTCTGGCATTTACGAAATATGTTGGCTAAACCAAACGGACTATATTAGCTCGCTACAAGGAACATGTTACGCATGTTCGGTTTCACAGACCGAAGAATTCAGATTACTTGGATGGTTCAATTTCACCCTTTTGAATATTAGTAGATTTGCTAAGAAAAAGATGAAGATTCGAAAAATTATCTTTATTGTACGTAAAAACATTGACGTTCTACTTTTCTCTTTGAAACTATTCAAAGTGAACCTTACCGACAAGAATGAAAATTATGATGTTCAGCATAGAATAAGCGAAGTACAGTCCACAAAAATGTGTACCAGATTCGTCAATAAACTTTTTGTCCGAAAGACCTTCAATTTCAAAAGGTTAGTATTTCTTAGAATGCACTCAAAAATGAGCTTGAATATTAGCATATTATGTGTGAAGGAAAAGTTATAGGTAACTTGTATCAAGCGTAAAAGATTTCAAGCATGACATCAATGAAAATTAAATCAGTCAATAAGAATTAACAGAGCAATGAATTTACAAGGCTCTTGCATTCCTTTCTGCTCAGTTGGTTATTGTTATAGATATGGCTCACTAGGCAATAACCTTAACCTAATTTATATGGCTAATAGGTGTAGCAACAACAAAATATATTTTAGATTTTCGTTGAAAAAGATGGATTACCCCATAGATAACCCCATACAGATTCCTCCCCAATCAATGGTACTAAAACTTTGTGACTGCGAATTTTTCAATAGCAATGGAAATTTGCATGAGCTTTCAAACAAAAAACTAGTGTCGAAATCAATAGATAACGCTGATTCGCTTTATGAAAATATATGAAATCATAATGTGCCAATGATAAATGGTAATTTTTCGTATACTTTTTCTAGCAAGATTTTTTTTTGAATTGGCAGTAGTAGATTAAAATTCTAACATACTTTCGTTTTGTTAGGAGTCTACATGATGTGTCTTCCTTTGAAACTTTTTATAGTGTTTTATAGTGTTGTTTTTATAGTTTTCGGGAAAAAATCCCGGTGTGAGTGGATATCGAAGTGCTCTTCTTCTGAAGAAGTACTCTGAGTACAATCGCCGTATGCCACTGTCAAGATTTCGAGTGTTTCTGAACACTCAATTCCAATTTCATTCACAAAACTCGATGCATATTCTTTGATCCATTTATTTCGAAAGCACCCAAAATATCTCTAACTTTTATGCCTCTAACCAACAAACCGAACATGGTGAACAGCTAAAACTGCGAACAGATGTTTGAAACCAGTGTACCTACATAAAAAAATAAACAAATCGCTAATCGAATGTACGTAGCTTACGAAATTTGAATATTCAACTTATTTTTTCAACAGTCACGTATAAAGCCCCGTTTACACGATACCAGTTGAGGAGACAATTGGCAGAGCCCATCTTACTAATACAAAACTATTGGCTACGTGTAAAAACCTTTGGCCGATTGGCGTGCCAACTGCTCTGCCAGTTGTCCTGAAATTCAGCTGTAGACAAAGGACAATTGACTGAGCGTCAGTAACGCCCCCTACCACTCTATCACGGTAGTTGTCTTGGCAGTTGGCGCCGTGTGAACGTGGGGCAGTAGATATCTCATTTAGGGCAAGTTTGCCTTTGTCAGTCGAGACGTCTACGTGTGTAAGTTTCATTGTTCATTTTGAACTGTCGTGAAAAACTATGACTCCTAAATGGAGTGACGATAGTGTCACTTCTGATTTCAACTTAGGAGACAGTGCTTCCTTCATTATTGTGTCTTGCTCAGATAGTTTACTTTCAACAAGCTGCAATAGTTCGTCAAAACTCTCCAGACTCATCTTTGAACAAGCTTTATATTCCAATGGATCCTCCATTCGTAACTCTATAATAATTGCGATGAAGTTCCGTGACTGTCTCTTTTCAATAGCCATTTCTTCTACCACTCCTCTCTTTATTCAACTCTCCTTCGAGAACTTCGCAAGCCTCAGCGATACATTCACGACAAAGATCGTCACACATTACTCTCAATTAATCACGACACACAACAGGCGATGAGGACACCGCCATTATTCGCCACCAACTGCCGTGGCAATAGTTTCGCCACAGTAGAAGAATACAACCAGTTGGCTCTCTTGCAACGTGATCCGCCCGAGTTGCCGGTGACCTTTAACCTCTCTTAGGATGAGATTCTCATCCAATGCTTTCAGTGCTGTAGTATCGAAGGATTCGACGGTCCACGGACATCGGGTTAGTTATAATAAAAGTCGTAAATTGATATTGTGTTTAGTTTATTCGCTGTTGTTATTACTGTTTTCAGTTTTTGTAGTACGGAAAAAGTAACTTACCACAAAATCTTCTATAATATCCTTAAATTTCGTTTTTATATGGTAAAAGAACGAAATTGGCTTCGCACTTTGGTTCGAGGTCATCGAGGACTTCGTAAATTTTGGAAATGAAGTAGCGGAAGTAGACTTACTGGTTGATTTTTTCTGTGGGTCGCCGTGTGGACAAGTTTTCATTCAATTGGACTGGCCTCAGACATTCACGCAACTGGCTCCGATAATTAACTCCTCAACTGGCACCGTGTAAACATGGCTTGAATAAACAACATCCTGGTCACTGAGTTTTTTCGGATTACTACACATCAAACTGAAAATTGTCTACTCTCCCAGATATTTTGTGAATAATATCTCAGATTTGTTTTCTGTAGACTTCCTTTCGATGACACGTGTGTTGTATTCCAGCTAATATCAGAACCGATATTGATTACGCATACACACATCCATCAAAGGATTTAATCAGGGCAGATGGGAATACGACTAGGAATTGAATATTCGGTTGAGGCATATGAGATCTTTGAACCAGAATATATCATGAACTAATGAAGGAAATCGGTTCGTGATGCTTATAGCTAATAGCATTTGTGAAAGAAGACAGCACATAATATCCTAATGTATACATACACAAACAACTGATCGGTTGCTGATAATTAGCAATCTCGCAAACTATCAGTGAGATTCATGTTTGAAGTGTATTTCATTTTATATATTGAGATGGAGAAAATGAGAACTACACTGGAATGAATCAAACTATTATCAAAGTTAAGTGAATTTGAAGAACTTACAGTAACATGAAGGTAACCCCATGATTTTCTTTTTGAAATGAAGGAGAATGTCAGTGGTACCGACTTTCATGAATAAAAATTTATTTTACCTGACGGTTGGGTTATGTTAGGTTAAGTTAGGTTAGGTTCAAAGTGAGTGGGTCTGTTCGACCCTCCACCGCAATCCGCAAGGATTTATTGTGGCTCATACCTATAAACACTCGACTAAATAAACCTAGCTTCTCAACGAAGCCAATTAGTTTGCATAGTGAGTGGTCTTTCAGGTCAGATGTTAAGAGTACGGCTCTGCCGAAAGCTGGCGCGAGTTGCAGACTCTTGTTCAATATTGGAGTAACTTTGAAGATGTTTCGATTCATAGTGTCGTTCAATGTTATAGTCTTTGAGAACAGCTATGGTTTCATTTCAAATTAAACATAGCGCCTTATTACTGGACTCAATCACAAAATACTGAAAGTTCCATTTTTCTTGGAACGTTCTGCATTCACCGTCGATTTTTCGCTTCTTTTCCATACTAACAAATCACACATAAAAACAATAAGTCAAATCAAAATACTTTTATTGACGGGTGTTACTTTATTTCACAATAGACAGTTTCGCTTCCTTCGCCTTTCCTACGCAGACCAACTCGCAGTTGCGCCGCTAGTCTTTTTATATGCAATTATTACTGCCATCTCGAGGTGATCGGAATACACTAGCTAGAACCAGAACTTTCTCGAACCAACGCGGTAAATCCAAATATTCAATTACGACTAATGCCACCTAGCGGGTAGCTGAAAAAGATAGTACTTAGTACAACTACTCGCCACTAGATGTCGTTAAGTGTCACAATACACAATAATAATTTAAATGCCAAAAAAGCGTAAGTTTGCTTAGGTCACATACTTTGCGACTATCCTAGACTAGAAATATAGTTAAGGACAGAAATTGGCCCTTGGGACAAACTGAAAAAATCATTATGGCCCGAAGGCTTCAAAGTTTGGAGACCTCTGGTATAAATGATTGATTTCTGAACCCGTAAAACAACAAATGTCTGTTTATTTTTCCCACTGAGCCTGCATAATTCCATTTTCCATTGGGACTGGTTAGATAGATCATTTTATCTTGACTGTGAATAACAATAAGCACAACAAGACAAAGGTTGATTCAACTAAGACACCCGCAATTCAATGCCATAATACACCAACCTCATGTGCAACTTCGAACAACAATATTCAATTCTCGTCTGAGTAAGCATAATAGCATCGAAACCCACTGATTCTGTTGATACGCGGATATGCGGAGGTATCGCTATTCAATTATGCACAAAGGGACTTTGCTAACGTTCAGATCCTACAGGTCAAAGTGATAACTATACAGGGTGAAGTCTTGAGTTTTGAATAGGATATACAAACACAATATCGAACAGGAATGTTGGTAAATAACATCAGTAATTGAAATGTTTTGATGCGTTGATTTATGAAAATGTATTCACTCTATTTCAGTGTAGAAATATACTTTGGAATGAATTTGGTATATCAGCAAATCATCTGAAATTGGATACAACCAAATCTCAATTAATTGTTTCGGACCTCGAAGAAAATGACATGAAATCTGAGAATCCATATTTGTGAAATTGAATTATTTGTAGTTTCAGAAAGAATCTGGTCTTTGGCTAATAAGCCAATTTCATGAGCATATAATTTTATTTGTGATAACTTTCACAATTTCCTGCGTCAATTGTATCAAAGTATAGATATTAGGTGACCTGAAAAATTCGTAGACTAACTCAAACTAGTATTAAATCAATATGATTTCCAGTAACGTTCAAAAGACACGTGTACAAATTTCACAGCTCTTGGACTAATAGTTTGTGGGATAGAACATTTTGAGTGAAGCAACTTCTGTTAGTTTGAAGAAAATAAATGAAAGGAATTTCTTGTGTTAATAAAGCATTGCTTTTTGGCAGAAAAAAATATTGAAGTCAAGGATTGGCAAAATCAACCGCTGAGAAGTGGTTTGCTGAGTTTGAACGAAGTGAAACGAGCAACGAGGACGCTGCACACAGTGGACCCCCCAAAGAGGCCTGTTACCGACGAAAACATCGAAAAAAGTCCACAAAACAATTTTGGATGACCGTGAAGTGAAGTTGATCAAGATAGCTGTGGCTCTATAGATATCAAAGAAACGTGTTGAACATATCGTGCATAAATACACATGCAAAAACAACTTCCTCTAATTTTAGATACCGATGTTTGAAAAGTGGTTCATATCGATTCAGAATGTTCAAGTGATTGTTGAGTTCTTCTTTGCAATTATGCATGGCAATAGAATTTCAGTGTTTCATAGAGCAAGGAAAGTGGCTTTACATGATGAGGGTCTGCCGAATCATCAAATCGCGGATAGACTAAGGAATCCCCGCGCGTCAGTCACCCGAATAGTGCCTTTGTACCAGGAAACTAATATCGTTGACTGGAGAGGGGAAACTGGACGTCCTAGAGTAACTAATGCAAGAGAAGATCGGTATCTAACAGAACAGAAGAATGTCTGGTCGAATGATTTCCAGTACCACAATACGGCGGAGACTTGTTAGAGCCAATTTGCAATCCAGGAGGCCATCAAAAGTACCCAGGCTAATTCCCAGACACATTGCCGCTCGTCTACAGTGGACACAGGAACACAGAGACCGGCTTTAAGCTCAGTGGCGAATGTCTTTTTTTCGGACGAAACCACATTTGGTTTGGTTAATGATAGTCGGCGACACAGATTTTGGAGATGGCCAGGGAGACAAGAAATACTATTTTTTGCTAGAGAAGTCGTTCCATACCAAGGAGGATCAGTAATGCATGGTCATTGTACACAGCTTATTTCCATTCCAGATACTATGACAGGAGATAGATATGAACCATTATTTATTCTCTCCGAAATTAAATTGGTGCCAACTGAAATGAAATTGGTGCAAATTCCAATTCGGTGCTGTGGTCTTCTCTGGTTACAATCTCCAAACTTTTCAACTTCAACTGCGGCAGTCATCTTCAATTGCCTGGTCGAAGTACTCTTCTTGACATATCAATTGATATGAAACGTTTGGAGATTGTAACCAAAGAAGACCACAGCAAAACCCGGAAACCAACCAAAAGATTGTGCCAACAATTTCAACTCAGTGTAGAAATGAAAACTGAACACATTAAATCTTCACAATATTTCCTATAAAAGTTTCACGATTAGTCATAACAAAATTTACATTCTGACATAAAACTTATCTCTCTCTCCAATAATGGAACATTTTCTATATTGGACCATTAATTTCAAATCGTTCAATGCAATTACAAGTCAAAGTCAATTTATGGGATCGAAGTCATCTCGCTGTTTTATCAAACAGGACACGTTAGGGATTCTTTTTGAATTTTATTGACAATGGCGTAAAACATGTAGACTTCAATTTTGTTTTATGATATTGACGGCCATGAATTATAGATAACGTTGGAGTGCAACCGAGCCATATGCACGAGAAGGATAATGTTAGAACTCTATGAAAAACAAATGAGTACCATAAATCTGAATCCCCGGGAAATAAATACCTGTGTAGTGGGTGAAATATTATTTGCAGTGAAACTAGAAAGATGAATTGCAAGAGGAATATATTTGGGAACATAGCAGCTGTGGAATGGGGATTTATCTATTGTACAGGATGGAATAATAGTTAATCAAGACTCATAATATGGATTTATATCGAAACTTCAGAAAATGAAAAATATTTATCTTCACTCCTCTAATTTTTCGTGAGAATATTTCAGTTCATCCCAATAAATCATCGAAGTGATTTATTTATTCATGCACAAGTCAGAAATTTCAGAGAGCATCAAGGATTTTTCTTCATATTTCAAAGTAACAAAAACCAATATATCAAAATATGTTCACACTGAAACTTCAGGCTCCTAACGATTTATGAATGCATAACGGAGGGATCCACTTTCTCATCGAATTCCTGACCTTTCTATAGCTGAAAGTGAAATATTCCTGTTGATTGATGGTCCAGAAGAGAGTTTCTATCGTTAGAATAAACGATTAGAATAAATGTTGCTCTAAACATTAATATTGATAAAGCATCAAACGCATGAGATCATCAGCTGGATAATATAAACTAATACAGTAGGTACACAATTATTGAAGAAGAACATTGTACTGAATTAGCATTTTTTTTCACATACAGTCAGTGGGCGTACTTACAAACCATCTAGCCAGTCTCAACTCCCTACACTGTAGGTTAATGGACTGATACCTATCACAAAACAACTACTCCCCTGGCTAATGCCATGAAGTTATTCCTGCATATGCTGTTGGCGATACAACTGCCGCAATAGATTTTCAATTATTGGAACACACTTGCAGACCGGTTTCGGGCTGTTTGGCCATCATCAGTGCAAGGTAGTTTCTATCATAAGTATAAAGTCGATTTTTTTTCGCGAATAAAAGATGGTCTGAATGGGCGTGTTCCATGCACACATCCATAAATGTGGTGATTGACCGACTTCACCTTTTTGACATTCACGAACAACATAATCAAAGAATCATTTACCAATCAATTATCTCTTTTTATTAAAAAGTGGTTCGTGGTTGAAATGAAGCCGCAGCGCAAATGTCCATGGTAAGATCGAATTTCCACTTTTTTTCGAGTTTTGGGAATATGGTAGAAATGTAGCTGCAACCTTATATGTGTGTAAGCTGATCTGAGCCTTTTGCAAATCATAGCGAGGCAATCACAAGATAAGTTTTCTGTAACTTGTGCGTTTCTTTGACACTGAAGCTAACTATTTTACGGAGGTTATACCTCGAAGGATACTGGCTTAAGAGTCCCTATAGAATCTGAGGTCTTGACACTCTATTCCAGTGATTCCTTAGTTGATCAAGTCCCTACTGGATTGGATGAAAATATTGAAATATTGGTTTCCTCCTTCATGAATACATCATTTTCTTCATTTCTCTCCATTTTACTGTGACCTATAACTTAAATAAAGGTTACTAGATATATCAATGCCAGTTTTCTCAGGAAGGTTTTGTAGCCCCATGTCATTTAAGACCCATTATTTGTTGCTGCTTCTGCTTGGTTAATTGACCCACACGAATCGTTTGTATGGGATCATTTCAGAAGTTAATTTTTTTTTATGGTTTCATTCATTTTTCCTTGGTAATTGACATATAGTTTTCTCCCTTTGCTTCGGATTACAGTTCTGACGAGTACTATCATATTTGGATCTACCAATTTGCTGTCTCTTCTCGGTGTAGTTTTCATTGTTAATTGTGGCAAAAACTAGCATGTCAGTCGATAAAAAAAACAGATATTTTTGATACAGTTGGCTTAAATCACTCTTTCCATTCTGTGATCATAAATGATTTATGTACACACTGTGCATAAATCATTCATGGGCACAGGAGCGGAGGTGAAATATTTCGAAACAATGCCAAGATATTTCACCACCATGATAAAACACTCACCTGGAACGCTCAAAAAGTTTTTCACAAAGCTAGGCTGTCCCTATGGACATGTCGAAGGAGTTGTGGTTAAACTTGGAGTATAGCTCAAAAAAAAAATACATTGGATTTATGTCGGACCAATGATCACTTATGGTATGATTACCTAATGGTGGAAGGCTTTACAGAAACGGCTCAGACGAAGTTCTCTGGCTCACATAGACAGGCCTGTCTGGCCATCATTGGTGACATCAGTACCACACCATCGGCGGCCATGGAGATCCTTCTAGATCTACCTCCTCTCCACATTTTTCTGGAGAGAGAGGCTAGATGGACTGCATGTAAACTTTTGCAAATTGGCAATTGCACAAATCAATTAAATGCAGAGTACAACAGTCACAGCATTCTGGAAATGACCTCTGACTTTATACTTCCAACTGTCAACTACGAACTGCCTAATAAAGTACTGTTCTCGAGTAGAGAGGACTAGATCCTACGGGAGAAGGAAATATTAAAAGCAAATAGTTGTTGGTTCACAGATGGATCAAAAACACCTTCAGGTTCTGGTGCAGGTGTTTTCAGTTGCAGATCCAGGACAGAGACATCAACCGGAGAGATTGGAACAATCCCTCCTCATACACAAGTCAATAAAAATATTCTCGGACAGTCTCTGATCTGGACTCTTGGCCATACTGGCCTGGAAGGAAATGAGACTGCTGACTTCCTTGCAAAGGAGGGTGCTGCAAGCAGCTTCATCGGACCAAAACCTGTCATTTGCATCGCTTTAGGCTTTGCCAAACGAACATCTGGATGGCAAGAAGATTTATGGACTTCTAGCAGAATCTTTCAGGGTTGGATCACAACAAGGCGTTCATTCACCCTCCGAAGCTTGAAACCAAATAGTTGTTGGACTACAGTAGGGATGAACTACGATATCTAACAGGCCTTCCCACAGGTCACTGTCATTTGAATCATCATATGCATAGACTCGGACTGTCGGAAGACAGTGTGTGTCACCTCTGTTTGGAAAATGGTGAAACAGTAGAGCATATACTTTATGCCTGCCGTGCTGGGAACCAAATCAGGTTTTCAGAGTTTGACAGAGCCGTACTCTCACCATCTGACCTGAAAGACCACTCACCATACGAATTAATTAGCTTCGTTGAGAAACTGGGCTTATTTGGTCGAGTGTGAGAAAGTGTGAGCCATAATAAACCCTTGCAGGTTGTGGTGGACACACTCACTTTTGACCTGAACTCAACCTAACACACAGTGCATGAAATAAAAGAAAGGAATTGCAGCGTTGAAGAAAGAGTGTAGGATTATACTTATAGACAATATTTGTCATCAAATTCTTTAGACTGTCCATCCTGCAATCCCCACTATCATCAATATTGCACGAGTAATAAATACTTCTGTCAAGCATGAACTGGCACACTAAATTCATGTGCGGAAGCATCGCTATTCAATTATCGCATGTACACGACGGCCTCATCCACGCCGAATAATCCCGCAAACGTGCCGATCCTGCCGAATCGATATGCAGGAAAGATGGTCAAAACATGCGGGTCGCATGCTAAACTGCCATACGGCTACTCTCCATGACAACATTGCGGTGGTGTGTATCGCTATCTAAACTGTGATCGTAGCGGTTTGCTATGCTCGCACGAAGGCTCGAATGCTCGCTGTTGATTTGCAAAACTTTATGAATAATTTAGATATGTTAAGCGCAGTCATATTACATCCGCATCTTGGTGACGGTTTCAGCAAGATGGCGCGCCTACTTCGTAATAATAACTCTGATGCCGTTCAAGTAATGTGGTAAAAATTCCACCAGCGCGAGATTTCAATTTGGTTCCAGCACATGACGGGGGTAATGGCAGAAATTTGAATAGCAATTTTGCAGGCAGATGATACTCTGATGAGGGCTACAGGGTGAGTGAACCCTTGCGTTTTCTCCTTGACTTGAACTTTCTTGTATTCTGAAAGGAGAAATCAAAAAACAACGAAGGAATCAATCGTATCGTAAAATAGGGACTCATTTCAACGAGTTGCAAGGTTTCATGACTCTCAGTACCTAACCTAACCTAACCTAACCTAACCTAACCTATAAAATCCTTTGTACCTAATCATATCCTATTCGAACTTTGGAGTACTGTAACTGTAACTGCTGCTGTTTTCTGGAGGACCTTCTTTGATATCCCAGATCACTGTTGTTTAACATTAGAAAACATGAGCATTCTACAGATCAGAGTTCTGTGATGACCATTTGTTTGCAGCTTCGGCGGTACAGTAGCAGTGACTGCAACCCAATGGGCAGATCCAAGAAGCTATATTACCCACTTCACGTTTTTCTCGTCTAACCCCGGAAGATGTTCAGCTCCCTTTGTTGAGCTTCATTTGGCAATGGACTGATCGTTCTTTCTGCTTATTGTTCTGGCATTTTATCCCAATGAGAACATTATTTCTTGATGGGCCTTTTCGAAAGTCGACAAGAAACTTCAAGTCCAGAGACAGAACGATTGACTCCCTCCATCAGTTCCCCTTTTTATTTTTATCACCTTGTAACCTGACATCCACCTCAACTCGATGTTGGTTTTTCTGGACTTGAATCATAGTCGTGTCGACCAATCTCTAAGCTGTTCATGGATTTTGGAATTCATCCATCGAAATACGATACCAATGCGTTCTAACCCACTGTGTATTTCAACATAGATTTCAGATGGGATCACGAATCGTCACGTGTCCATACAGATTATTTGATTTCTTGAGGATCCACCAGTTGTCTTGTGAATCCTGAAGATGTCACTATATCAATGAGACGAAGGTGAGCAGGGTTTTGGTAACTATTCGTACTTACCAAAAGATTGTTTTCGGTTTCAAACCCAAAGGTTTTTCAGTCAATGGCGTATCTAACATTCTAGGTTATATTGGAGGAAATGCTGCTTTTGTGGTTGTGAATATGTGGAGTCCATTTTCAAGTTCTATGAAAAATTCAAACCGATTCCCTTGGGGCTACCTCTTTGTGAATGAAGTAATGAAACAGTGGTATTTTGCTATTTATTTTGTAAATTTTTCATTTTCAGATCAACTTTGAATGAAGTTGAGGTCTATTTTGCAAGAAACTCTTCAACTATCAAAGATACCCTGAACGATACTGATGGGTACTGTGAAATACTCCTTGCGCTGTTACGCTTGATATTTTTAAGGCCTTTGACCGTGTGTGGCATGAGAGTTCACTGGCCAAACTTCGATGCTATAGCTTGTCAAATCATTTTTGTGTATGGCTATCCAGCTTCCTAAAGGAACGTTCCTTGCAAGGGGGCGTCGATAGATATCCCTCAAATACTTTTATCATCAACGCTGGTGTTCCCCAGGGATCCATAATGTCTCTAACCCTCTTTTTGTTGTTATATCAACAACTTATTGAAAAAAACCAAGAATCCAATTTATTTCTCTGCTGACGACAGCACACTTATCTCGTCATTCCATTTGGATTCCGAGACGTCGACTGCGGATGCCCATCTTCACCGGCAGCAGGGGGTTGTATATCTTGATGAGGATATACAGTTTCTTTCGAATTGGGGTGAAAGTAACCAGGTTCAATTCAATGCCACAAAAACCTAGGCATCGGTTTTCTCCAAGAAAATGAATGTCTTCGAACCAGATATAATAATGTCAGGACGGAGAAGTCTGCTTTCTGCTTCGATAAGTTTGTTGGGGGTTAAAATGGACACATGGACACCAACGTTTTGGTAAAATCATGTCTCTGGAATTGCCATGTCTGCTTTTCAATAGCTTGGAACACTGTTCCGAACCAGGAAAGTGTATAAACCTCAGCAACTTTTAATGCTTTATAAAGCTCTAATCAGACCTTCTTTATAATATTGTCCACATGTATGGAGCTCCGCCCCTCCCAGGCATTCCCTGAAGCTGCTAGATTCTATTCAGAAAAGATCCATTTGTCTGATTGGAGACACGAACATCACTTACAACATCGATAGTTTGGAGCATGGAAGGAATGTTGGAGATTTTGAGACATTTGACGAAGAGGCTGAATAATTCAACACATTAGGATACCTTAGAATCTAGTAGAGGCTTATTGGAAATAATGGCTGCTCTGAGCGGCTGCCTGTAATACAGCCAAACATGCTAATTCAACAGTTCGCATAATATCTAATCAGTTGTAATGAACAGTGAAAGAGTATAAGATACATTATAACTGTATGGTAGTTTCTGCCACATAATATATAAACGTTTTCTGTTCTCCATCATGGCCTAACCATCATGGCTTGTTGTACGATGACTGTCATCGGACAGCAAGCCATGATGGTTAAACCTCTGAAGAAGTTAGCCACTCGCGCCAGCGAAATGTCAGGATGAAATTTCAAATGTCTACTTCTTTCAAACTCGAAAAATAATGACACTGAAAACATCAGCCGCGAAAGTTTAAACCATATTGTCGTTTACTGTTCTTGTAGTAGACGTATATTGAACCTCCAAATAAATTAGGCAATGTAGCCATAAGTGTACATGTACATGCGATACGGCCAATCTATGGTCGACTCATCTCCTACGTTGTTTCAACTTCTGAAATTTATGCAACTACACACCAGCTGTTTGATTCCTCCATGCCAAGTTTTGGAAGTTGAACATGTTTTTGAATGAATAATCAACACCTGTGACACTAATGCAGCGATTTGAGATTTCGTGAGAGTGACAATTATACACAAACAGCTTACATGCGTGCTGCTAAGTGTTCACACGCATTTTGTACATGCGAATTTACCAGCAGCTGAAAGGAAGTATGAAAGGATTTACGAGATAAAATCGAAAAGGTGTGACTCCGGCTTATGCAACAGATGAGTTACGCATGATTTTAACAATTCCTTTGGACAACTTGACGGTGAACGTGAGAGTACATCACTTGGACATACATAAACATTAGTCGGAAGAGATTTGTGATTTGATATATTACAGACAGGTGGATGAAGTTCTCATTGTGTTTTAGTTCATTGAATACGCCTTTTATTTCTACTTATTGAGTTTTCACTTTTAACATTACGAGCTAGTTGAAAAAGTTATCATTATAAACGTCAGAACATACTTATTTCAAATTACATTTTGAGTATCCATAGATGATAGATACTTTCCTGTAAGTTCAAGTAACGATTTTTTAAATATAAACTACAATGAATCCTATAACGAATGGAGAACTGTCAATGAATCATTTAAAAAATATATTTAAATCGAAGCAAAATATTATAAAGAAAAATTTTAAAATGTTTGCATGGAAATTAATTCATTGAATTTTATACAATGAAATCAGATGTGATACAGACAACCTGATATAAATTTCGGTGAATGGAAAATATTTGAGAAAAACCAAGAAATTCGTAAAGAATTCAACAGTCATCTCATGAATGTTGAACCAAATCATCAGAAGGAACAATGGTCTGAACAAATTATGATGATTTGATTTATAGCTAGTTTTCAAGTATGCTCACTGACTATATGTGAAAATTTTTTTTCCTTATAAGAGGAATTTGGCAAATTTCGGATATGCTGATGGTTACCTCGTTCACAGGCGATGACAAAACATGTTGTTTGTTGTCCGCTTCAGCCTAGATCAAGGAATGATACTCTGAACGAATTCGATTTTCAATTATCGGAAATCATCGACTTTATGTTGATGATAGACACTACCTTGCACTGACGAGTGGCCAAACAGCCCGAAACCGGCCTGCAAGTGTGTTCCAATAATTGAAAATCCATTGCGGTAGTTGTATTGCCAACAGCATGTGCAGGAATGAATTCAGTGAAGAATCGTGCACTGACACCCGGATATAATCCAACGCCCTTCGTGGTATTATCCAGGGGAGTAGTTGTTTTTTGATAAGTTTCAGTCCATTAACCTCCAGTGTAGGGAGTTGAGACTGGCTTGAATTGTTTCTTTAGATGATTTGATTCATAGCCAGTCTTCAAGTATGAGATAAATGTTGAATCTAATCTATCAGCTGTCTTTCACAGCCTTAAATTTCATTGAATAAAATCGAAAGATTGTTCTATATAATTGAAACCAACTGATTGTGAAGAGACAAATGATTCATGAATATATTAGAAATTGTGGAATTATTGAAATCAGAACTCTCACCATTGATGGCTGATATATAGTTGATACATCAAAGAAAACGGCTTGGGAAATTGCCCTGCTTTGGAAGAATCAACATTGAAAAACCACACCCGAGTCCAGTAATGCATTTATGGTTCATTTTGGCATCACTGATGAGACCTGTGGCGGATGAAACAGCGCTGTCTAGTGTTGAATCATATTTGGGTTATGACTTTCATTATTTTTATACAATTTTTTTTACAAATGTTTGAAGTGATTCTTCAAACTGACATACTTTTTTCATTTATGAACTTTTCTGAATAAATCAAACACTAAAGGCTGGTTTATTCACTTTTTGAGAGACCTACAATGTAAATAAATATGAACGTTCATACATCACCCAATGAAGTAAAAATGTGATATGAACCTTTCCATTGGTTCACATAACCTTCTCAAAACAAAAGTAAAGGTAAAAGATAAAGTGGATTCAAAAATTCATATAAACTGCTCAAAAAAATACAGTCGATGAAAACCACGTTGGGAACCTGAGAAAATTGTACAACTGATAATTTTGCATTTGTGTAATATTGAAGTAACCCAGATCATTTGGACAATGATGAACTATGTTTCAAGTAGATTTTAAACATTCATGGGTTCGGCAGATGTTCATATTCGGATGTGACAGAATATATTTTCATTTCAACAAGAAAAAAGACAAGATGAAGAATGAGTTTTGTTATTCATGAACCATGGTACGAATCCATGCGAAATTTCTTTGTAGTGATCTTTGGGGCCAAATATAGCATATCAATTCATTGATTTGAGAATTCAAGATGGCGGACGAGTTTGCCGATTCGATTATAATAAGGGCCAATTATTAAAAATATTCCTAATCGAATTCATCACTCAAGATTTAAGAATCTGTAGAGCCTATTCTTTTTGAATTATGTAGTACTATTTAGGACTTGAAGAAGTAAAAAAGTAATTGTGTAGTGTTCAACAAACAAATTTTTCAGTAGGTTGGGTGAAACACAAGAAATTCGACAACTATGGAAGGGTTGCGCGCCTGTCTTGAACTCGTCGTTTGCGCAGACCTGACACTGCAACTCCTGGATCTGCGTGTAGGAAATTCAAACCAAAAATCACCCGAAGTGGGATTACTGAATATAGTATACTGTGTCAAAACCATGTAATGATGTGTATAAGCTTTGGCGGCAGGATGCACATTACCTAGTCGTTTTAATAAAGTCTATGTTTCTGGGTGAGCATCAACCCGCTAACATCGCGGGGGGCGTTCCCCACCGCCTCCTCTCGGCGGGGACGCGAGGACGCGCCTGTCTGGAGTCACTTTGCTACTCTCCCTTAAGGTAGAGAAACTCATGAAATGTAGGCGTGTAAATAGTTTATTTCAATAAAAAAGATTTTTGCTTTTGGAAGTCGAAACTTGTTCGAGCTGAGGATTAATGGGGTCTTACCTTCCAGCGTGCAATTCCTAGCACGGGTTGGACGAAAGGCAGTGAAAATCTATCGTCCGGCCTCGCCTGGGTTTATTTGGTCGAGTGTGAATAGGTGTCAGCCACAATAAGCCCTTGTGGTTGGACCTAACCTAACCTAACTGTTTCGAGGTGGGTGCTTTGTTCACTCACTCAAATCAAGCCTCAGGCTGCTTGCTATCGTTCAACTTGTGTTAGGAATCACACTTTAAAAGATGAGAACTCATTAGTCCTAAGCACACCGTAACCCAAACCGTTATTGATATATATATTGATTGATATTGTGATGATGTATTGATGACTCGTGCGATAGTTTATAGTGGTATCAATGCATTTCATACTCTTGAAAACGCGTCATAATTTTTTTATCTTTACAGGTCGGTAATTTGGCCAACGATGGATACAAGCTAGGGAGACAAATGGGCACGTGCAGCAAGGAACCTCCCGAGATAATGAAAAGCGGCGCTGGGTGTGGATTGTTCAGATATGGGGGCCCTACCGCCCCTTTCATCCATATCGCCATATCATTTTGTTTGCTCATACCGAAGTTACTAATGGAAGCCAGACTCATTGAAGCGGGCTTTCTGAGTCAAGGTTAGTTCTATCAGTTCTATCGTACAATGTTTTATCGACATTTTCACAATCCGTTACAATCAAAACATTCATTTGGATGAATAAATCAAAGGAAACCTTTCGTAGTTGCGTAAGTAAGTAATTCAAAAAGAGACATTATCTGAGAAACAAACATTTATAATGAAATATGCGATTTTTTAAATGAATCATCACTTATCAAATTATGGAAGAAATATCTATCAGTTGTTATTAACCATTCTTTCACCTCATTTTCATATTAATAAAAGGATTTGATTATATTAATATCATCTGACTTCATAACATATATTTTTGGTAGAATGTATGTAAAGTTCCTGATACTTGTTTATTTAATCAATTCATTTTTCAAAGATAAATTATTTGCGCTCTTGCTTATGATATATTACAATATCATAACCAAAAGCATCGAATTGTTCTTCACATTGTTAGTTCAATAAAATATTGTGATACTTATAGCTACAGTATGTTACAGTGTCTTGAAACCTCTTCTATTCAATATATTTTTTATAAAAAAAAATATGTAAAAGAGGTCCCAAGATACTATCTTGAGGTTCGCAATATTTAAAAATGAGGGGATCACTAATGTCTCACTTCATCAATTTTTGAGCCCTTTTTTGAAAAACAATGGCTTCAAGTTTTTTCTGTAAGCACTCATGATTCGCCCAAGTTGAATTAACACCAACATTTGGATCGCTACCTTTCAAAGACTCATATATATGATTTGTAAGATGAAAAATTGCAATTACAGCTGATTTTTCATGAATCTGGATTATATACAGGACTACAGTTTCAAGTGAATGCAATTCTGGAATTCATTTTTTTTTATTTTGGACTTTATATTTTTCTCAAACCCTCCAGATAAACTTGATTGTTGATGCTTTGATCTTCAAAGGTGACAGGTCTATAATTGTTTATCTCGCTTCTGTTACCAATTTTATAAATTGGTAACAGAAACTTTGTTTTACTTCCTGAGGGAAGTAAAACAAAGTCTACTGATGTTAATAGAACTTTTGTTGTTATCTTAACCATGAGATTTTGGGTTCTTTCGAATTTTTTTCCCAGGACTGTTCATAGGACTGTTTAAAGGACAATTTTTTCAAGTGAATGAGATATTTTTCAATCCTGAATGTTTCTCAAATACTTTGGATAAATCTGATAATTTTTTCATTACCACTTCTATGACTTGGTTTCATTATGTCAATTTTCAATGCCAACTCCAGTAGACTTTGTTTCTTCAAGATAATTGATTGTTACTTCAAATTCAGTATCATTAGTTGATATTTTTTCTCGCCAAACGTTCCCAACATTACTTTATAACAGTTCACAAATTCAATACAAATGATTTTTTATTTGCTAGTATTTGGTTTTCCCAACACCAAATCGTTATCTTTAACACCTCGACACGTGTTTCGATCACCAACTGATCATCTTCAAAGAGAAAGAAGAAAGAAAAAGAGGAAGTTTTAATCTTGGTGATCGAAACACGTGTCGATATGTTAAAAATAACGATTTGGTGTTGGGAAAGAACTCCAGTAATATTCATTACTATACCAAAGGTTCAAAACAGTGAATCATAAGTATTCGGTTATTCGACCGTTTGAATAAATGACTTCTTTTTGAATTTCCTGCTTATCATATTTATTTTTGGCCTAATTCATGATGATTGTTGAAGTTTAGGACATAGTTTTTGGCAAAATTAGCTTCATCAGTGAATACATTTTCAGTAATTAATAATGATTCTGTGGTAAAGTAGAGAATGCTTTTTAGTGCATAAATGCTTTGTACCACGAAATATCTAATATCGTAATGAAGGTATCAGAAAAGTTGAGATTTTCAGAACATAATATATTGTTATAGAGTTTTTTTCTCAAATTGACCCATAAATATGGGTTTTATATATTTTTGATATACTTTCTGGGTGGAATGAAGCAACTGCAAGTTCCTTTTCCACAAAAGATGGAAACTCTTGGAAAAGATCAACTGTCACTTCGCAAACGTTCTTCTAAACTACGGAACGTCAAGTTTCATAATCGTTCCCTAAGTTTCAAATAAATACAGACATTCTTGAGAGTTCGATAGACCTCTGGCGAAAATAACGTCGTTGTTGACTCATTCGGAAATAACCGATAGCAACTAGACTTATCAAGGTGGAAATTCTCACTTGAGGTACTTCGAAATTAAATATATGACTCTGGATCGAAAAAGGCGCAAATGCAAGCCTCTCGGCAAACTTATAAGCGATATTAAGTGCGGTGTTAGGCACCTGACGCTAATGAAAAAGTTATAATATTTCGCTGGTAGATTGCCAACGATATTTTGTGACGTGTTTTCTTCATATCCAGAATTTTCTATCCAACATTAAAAAGATATTTTTTCATTAAACTGATGATGACTTTTGATAAACATATATAACTGTCCAACGGGAGAAGGAAATATTGAGAGCAGATAGTTTTTGGTTCATAGATGGATCAAAAACACCTTTCCGTTCCGATGCAGGTGTTTTCAGTCGCAGAGACCCAGGACAGAGATATCAACCTGCCTAGGAACCTATGCGACTGTATTTCAAGCGGAAATTTACGCTACTGAATTGTGTGCGGAGATATTGGAAGAATCCAACCTCATACATAAGTCAATAAAAATATTCTCGGGGAGTCAAGTGGCGTTGGAAGCTCTTGGCTCCTACCGAGCAACTTCTAAATTGGCAGCAAATTGCCAAAAACGACTCTTTTCGATACGAAGACTCAACAGATTGTCTCTGGTCTGGATTCCTGGCCATACTGGCCTGGAAGGCAATGAAGCTGTTGACTGCAGAGGAGAATGCAGAGGAGGGTGCTGCAAGCAGCTTCATCGGACTAGAACCTGCCATTGGCATCGTTTTAGGCTTTGCCAAACAAATATTGAATGCCTGGATGGCAAGAAGACTTGTTGGACTACAGTAGGGATGAAATACAATGTCTAACAGGCCTTTCTACAGGTTACTGTCATTTGAATCATCACATGCAGAGACTCGGACTGTCGAAACTGTGTGGAAAATGCTGAAATAGTAGAGCAGGAACTTTTTGCCTGCCCTGCTGGGAACTGAATCAGGTTTTTAGAGTTCGGCAGAGTCGTGAATAGGTGTGAGCCACAATTAACCCTTTCGCGTTGCCTAACTGTTCAGATAAAAATGTTTGTCGGGAGACGGTCGGTTTGACGGTTCGACTCACTCAAATCGACCGCCGTGTCGGTCAGTGGTTCAAGCCGCGGGCTGAACGATCAATTTTCACTTGCTATCGTCCAACTCGTGTTAGGAATCACACGTTATATTCTCTTAATAATCGGATATGCTAAACTACAGTAGATGTTTCAACTGACATCAACACTTCTCTCATGACAGCCTTTTCTACAGGGTATTCATACACCTTGAAACTTTCTCCAGAGGATTCACAAAAGTATTGACAAACGGAGGTTATTTATCGTTTAGAAAAAAAGTTTTCTTCAACAGTGAATCGGCAATTTACTATTAGAGAAGTTGTTGAGGATGTTTTGAGCATGAATTATGAAGTTCGTTCCATAATTGCTACATTTTGACCAAAAAAACCGTCACATGAGCATCGCTTAAGAATTGTTGAATAACGTCAACTGCGATTCAGATTTGCTCAAAAGGGTCATAACTGGTTACGAATCATGGGTATACGGTTATGACATTGAAACTGTTCCAATGGAATAGTCCAATCGTCCCAATGGAATAGCCCAGGAGCGCCAAGACCAGAAAATCCCCGTCAAGTTCAGTCAAACGTCAAGGTTTTGCTCATTGTTTTCTTCGATAACAGTGGCACAGTGCATAGTTCTTGCCACAGGGTACTATCAATAAGGAATATTATCTTGAAGTTATGCGCTGCTGGCTATAAGCAATATGAAGGAAACCACACCGTAATCATGTCTTAGCCATCGTATTGGCCAGATTTGTGCTCCTTTAATTTTTTTATTCAGCCTAAATGAAAGGTACTCATGAAAGGGCGGAGTTTTGTGACCATTGAGTAGATGAAACCCGAATAGCTGAGATAGCCCAAGGACACACCAAAAAGTCTATATCAGAACTGCTTTGGTTTACTTTGAAGGAGACTGAATGAAAATTGATGAATTAATGAAAAGTTTTAGAGCAAAATGAAAATTCACCTTATTTTTTCAACAGACTTCGGATATATGAAGTTATATAACATCAATAAGAAACAATTTTTGTGTAACATGTGACTGAATTTCAATAGCCCTTATCGGATTCTGCAGAAAAACACATATTCGTTATGGCGATTCTTCAAAGAGAATGTGTCAACTGAAAAATTGTATATAGACAGACAGCGTTTAGTTTTATTCTGCAATATCAGTGTCAGTTATATGAAATGGCGAAAAAATTAAAATCATCTCGTTTTTGCTGAACTTTTCATACAATGCTCTGCATTTAGGAATATTTTTCGATTTACTTATTTCAATATTTCCAGAAATAATCTCTATTTGGGTTTTTTATTGAAATCCTACAGATAACGCAAGTCACATGACTATTGCTTTTTCCGATAATTTTCATCACGGTCAAAACAAAACTTGATATCAGTGTCTACTTCCGAATAAATCTAACGATACAAAAAATCTCGAATCATGCGAACGTTATTGATGACAGCTGATTACCGGAAAAACAGATTTTTTCTCAAACAGATTATGAATTTCATCAGTCTGGACTTCCATAGTCTGATAATATATAAAATGATTTGAAATCCCTGAAAGAACTAATAAAAAAGAATAGCTGAATAGCTAAATAATTATAATGAGTAAAAAACCTGAAATGAAATAATAGTAAAATGAAATACAAGTAAAAATAAAACAATTGAACAAAAAATAAAAAATAAAAAGTTGAGAGATTCCAAGCCAAATCACTTCACAGCGTTTCGATTGTTAGTATCCACAATCGCCTTCGGGTAATGACTGGACTTATTCCTCCGAGAGATGACTATTTATGGGTCATTCTAGTACTTTCTCTTATCTCCGCTGTTCTTTTTCCATTTCACCGGTTTAGTGGGAGATGACCATTCTGTGGGAGTTGGCCGTTTTTCGCTTGATTATGGGTTTCCGTATGCTGCGTATCTCTACGCTAGCTTGCCTGAATACATTGTTGGACAACATTTATGCGGCTTCTTTGAATTTCCTCCTTAACCAATGTTCCTCTCTGTTATTCCTGATTTGCCGGTTTCTCCTCGCTGTGTGTTTTGCTTATGTTCGGCAATGCGAACTTTCAATGGCCTCTTAGTTTCACCGATGTTCTAATCTCCGCACTCGCAGGGTATCCGGTAAGTGCAATTCTTGGAATCGCAGTCCGCGTTTGTTGGCCTGGTTTTCGTAAGGCTGCTACATTGTCTTCAAACACCTGCAAACAAACTGTATATTATTCAACTTTTAAATACTGCCACTTTGATATCCAATAAGCAGGATAAAATATTGTTTCAAATCCTAGCTGCGTAAACATCTGTCCAGGATTCTAACCCCCACAGATCTAAATACATCCTGTATCCATGTATTTATCCCAGCCCTTCATCAACATTCAAATTAACCAAGGGTCGCACCAAACAAGGTAAAAGCTTGATTAATACTCAAACAAACCCGGGAAAGGTAACAAATACCGGTAAATACGAATTATCCGAAAGCGTTTCCTCCAATCGCAATCCCTCATTTCACGAATGTAGTCAATTCGTATTCAAATTCATTCGAGTTGTATAAAAAAAGTAATTTCGGAAGAGGGAAAAGCAAATGGTTGTTTTCGCCTTTTTAGAGTTCGAACGTTGTTGACATTTCGTCTCGAATTGATATCATTTGCAACCCCTAATAATTTTTCACGGCCTGGTCCAATCAATATTTCCAGATATGAACTGGGGAAATTTTGTTATTCGTGTCTGGATTTGTTATGCATCAGGTTCCTTTCATTCTGAATGAGTTTTATCAATCCTAGTTTTTTACTTTACTCACTATTTTTCAAAAACGTTCTGAAATTGCTTTTCTGAAAGGAGCTATTTTTAGGAAAGTTTAGTTTTCGGGGAAAAGCTTCTTTCTCAAAAACTAGTCTCGCCTGAAAATATCTCCTTTTCAATCAAAACAATAAATGAATTTAAATAATCAACCCTATGAATGTTTTATAGAGACAAATTCTCTTCCTATGACATAAAGTCGTATTTTTGTTGAAGACATGAGTGTTTTGTGGAGATGAGAAGATAAAGACATGTGTCATTACCCGAAACATCTAAGTTCACTAAAAGCGTGAACGATTACCATGAAACTGAAAGTTTTATGGTAATACTTTTCATATATTACGTTATATAGGGTTTTTTGTGAACGATATCTGCTTCAATTCCATTACGAATGATCGAAGTAATGTCTGAATGAAAAAAGTATAAGTATTTCAAAGTTCATATCCTTGAATAGTTATTTCAGTAGAACTTTTTCTTCCAGCTTGTACCTCAAGGAAACTCCTGCATGATCTACACATCTTGAGATTTTTTGTTGAAGTTTCTTTCAGAAACAGTTTTACATATTCCATTTCACGACGCGATTGTGCAACAATTGCAATTGTGCAATTGTGCAATTGTGCAACAACCACATTTGTTGAACAATTCCTGCAAGTTGAAGTGGTGGGAGGATAATGAAGTTTCTGAAATGACAGATAATACTGAGAAATATTTTTTTACAGTTTTATCACATTTCAGAAATCAGAATCATATCCATGTATTTGGTCGAGCAGACCTGAAAAAAGCCTTGTTACTGGATGAGTTTCGAAATGAACCTTGATATACTAAGTTCAGCAAAACAATTCAAGAATAAGCCATTATGAATACATTGATCCGTTATTCGATGAAAATTATTAACATATAACAATAACAATTTTCAAACTGTGAACATTACTCAAAATGCGTTCCAATACCCAGTGACTTTCTCAATTGAACTACTGCTTCAAACTTTTTACAATTCATCATAGTAATCACAGAATTCAATTAGTTAATTCACGAAAAAAATTTCGATAAGGGTGTCTATTGATTTTCAGGTATTCCAGTGGATTCAATTTTTGTCCATTATGTGTGTTGTATGTCATAGTCCATGTCGAAATCGTGATTGTTTTTTAAGAGGTGGCAAACAAAAGTGGAATTAGTCTTTTTCAGTTCGAAACTTTTTTGTGTTCTGAAATTCCCTTTTTGAAATTTCTAGATGTTCTTCCTATATAAACTGTTGAGCACGTTAGTTGATAGACATCTGATTTGTTATCCTTGCCAATGTTTGATTTGTTATCTTTGTTGTTTTTCATATGTATCCAAGGTTTTACCAGATTTTTAGGCTATGTTAATGTTATTTTATATTAGTAGTCTAGTCTTTAAATTTTTTTCAATAGTTTTTCTTATTTTTATAATACTTATTCACTTTCACTTTCATCAATGAATTTATTTGAAATATATATCTATACAATTTTTATAATTTTAAAGAAGATTTCCTCCTGTGTTTGCTTCAAATCTTTTCATTTCAATTAATCCCTTCATTTAATGGATGAATGATGTATATTTCAACGCAGATGGTGTGTGAATCTATGTTGTTTAATGTCAAACCCGAAACACTACTCCAGAGTAATCTTGTCTCCGTCGTGTAATGTAGTTGAAGGTCATTCAATGTCAAAAAAAAGACACTGCCTCAAAGTCACCTTGGTTTTTTGTGTCGTGTAAGTTCAAAACTTCAAGAAAGCCGCCTAACTGACTCGGATTCATTCGAAGTTGAAGTCACCTTGTCAAAAATATGGGAAGTGAATGAAGATCATTCAAGGTCAAATTCAAAACACTACCTCAGAGTCACCTTGCCTGCGTCGTATGACTTAGGTCAAGGGTGTGACGTAGGGCAAGGTTGTTCACTGTCTAACTCAAAACACTTCCTCAAAGTCACTTTGGCTACGTCGTGCGACGTATGTAAAAGTCATTTCAAGGTTAAAAGTGGTGGGGGTTCCGAAATCGGTTTAAACCCACTACTACATTGAAAAGGTGATTTTCTTAACAAACATTGTTTATAGACCTCAAATTGATTTTGACCTGAGAGAAAATGTACAAATATCTTTGTCCATGATTTCAATGCTTTTAATTTAATATACAAGTAGGCGAGTTACGAATCATTTCTGCCTATTCGAGATTCGTTTTCCACAAAATCAACCTCTATTCATCGACTCCGTTAACCACTCATTTGCATTTATCGAGCAGTTTCAAAACACCCTCTTAATTGTGTATATTTGGTTTTGTGGAAAACGTAATTTCTGTTGAAAGCGGATCTTTTTGTCGGGTTTGTTTCCGTTTCGCCCAGAGGAGTCTGTGGTTAGGCTTCGTTACAGCCGGGAAAGCGATTTCCTTTTGTGGAATATGTCCTAGATCGTTATCGCCATTACATTATTGATGAAGTTCTGGAAAGTTTCCCGCAAAATGTACAGCGGACCGTTTACAAGTTAGTAAATTTATCAACCCGAAGGAAGTTCAGGCAACCACAAGAAAAAATAGCCTTCCGAGATGATAATAATAATAGGTTCGATTGCTTGATAGTAAATCCAGTGAGAGGACAAAAATACATCGCCTTAACAGCGTTGTTGGGGTGAATTTTCATTTTCCTCAAAAAATATCTATTTATTTATCCGATTCAATTGGGTTCCTCGAAGAAGTGCACTTTTTGGTATGTCCTTAAGCTATCTCAGCGATTCGTTTTATTTTACATCCTCAATCGTCGCAAAACTCCGTCTCTCCAGGGGTCTCTACAATATTGGTAACAGAAAAAAGTTGCAAGGGGTCAAATCTGGTGAATATGGTGGCTAAAGCATGATTACGGTGTTGTTTTTTGCCAAAACATTTACGAATGAGCAATAACGAGTGAGCAGGTGCATTATCGTGATGCAAAAGCAATGATAATACTCCTTATTGACCGTACGACTATGTGGCAAGGACTCCTGATGCACTAAGCCAAGGTAATCTAACAGTGAGCCAACCCTAGACATTCGATCGAATTCGTCGTGTTTTTTTTGGGTCTTGCTCTCTAGGACTCTTCCACTGGGATGATTGTACTTTGGTTTCGATGTCATAATCATATACCAATCATTCGTCATCAGTTTTGGCCCTTTTAAGCAATCTAAATCACAGTTGACGTTATTCGACAATTCCTAAGCGATGCTCATGCGACGGTTTTTTTGGTTAAAATTCAGCAATTTTGGAACGAACTTTGATGCCACAGGCTTCATGTCCAAAATTTCATGCATGGCATGAGTCAAGCAATAAGCTCACTACTCAGAAACTTCTCTGATTCTGAGTCGACGGTTCCCGATAACAATTTTCTTCGCTCCAGGGCGAGCGTCGTCATTCACATGTTGTCGACCTTCTGTGGCCTCAGAGTACAATCATCGTACGCACCTGTCAACAGTTCAAGTGTTTTTGAACACTCAACTCTATTTTTCATCTAAAATTAGGTATAAATTCTTTGATCTGATTTTTCGATAGAGGAAAAATGCCGAACTTTTTTCAAATTCATCATGAAAACTTGTATTGACGAGAAAATACATTATTTCCTTTCAGTATTTGTTTTTATTTTCAAATTTGATATCAGTTATGACCAATATAGCTGAAAACTTCTACCACCAAATGCAGATAACCGTTTCGAATAAAGCTGCAAATGAAGAAAAACTAAACATGAGTGAAAATATAACGTTCGTTTCTTCATAAAAATCCTTGCAGGCATATTTGCTTCACGCCTGATTGTTCGAAGCAGATGAGCAGAGCTCTATTTTTTCTTTTCTTTCTGCAAGGCGATACTTTCAATTTGAATACGATCACCCTCAATTAAATTTGCAAACCCGCATGTTTTCAAGCTTCCGCACATTCCTAATATAATTATGTAGGCTCTTGCCTCGAATTCGAATTGCTGCTATGGCGGCATGTGAGCTGCAGCAGTCAATTAATTGTTGAAAACTCCGGAGTTTTATGAGTGGCTTTGAAGTACGTTTTGTGTCGGGACAACAAGGGAAAAACCCTTTTCACTTGTTGAAGCCCGAGAATAGTTTTTAACGAGTTGCGGCAATGAACAATTAGACGCGGACAAGAGGGAAGTAAGTTTTGTCACAGGTAGGACAGGTAGCGAACGATTATGATTATTCATGAAGGAAGAACATCAATTCAAGAAATAATATGTTATAAATACATACAGAGGCAGTTGGTACAATGTGTGAATAAATACATTATGTTTTCGTAAAATACCCGGCAAGACAGCTTGGAAGGTATCATTAATTCACGTATTCATCGATAGAGATGCAGAGAGAATGTGAGATAAAGTTTAATCGCTACTGTAGCCATTGTTACTTAAAGAACAACACACTGAAGGATACCTCCAATGTGGAAAAAGATTTTTATCAAATTTAGAATTACGTGTTTCTCAGGGATCTGTTCTGGAGGCAAAACTACAATTATCTACAGCGTAGTTCACTATTTCAAAAGACTTCATCGAAGGAAATACCATTCATAATTGAGTATCTTCTGGTTCAATTTGTTGATACAGTTGTTATCAGATCATCTATTGGTTGATTGATTATAAAATCCAACATCTTCTAACTCATTAATGGTACAATATATTTTTCACAAAGTTGACTTGGAAATATCATCAACTCAATTTTTCAAATGAAACCACCCAACAAAAACAAGCAGGAAACAAAAAATTAGTCAGGAACTAACCTTTCCTTCTTATGAACTCCCATCCAAAATTTTGGACCAGTATTACTTCAAATCCTCCATTTCAATGCAGGATTCGAATCAACATCTCTTGGAGAAGCGATAAAGAAGTCAAAAAATTTCGGGCATCAATACCCTCAAAATCATACTTCTCAAACTTATTCAATTCAGAGGGTGGAATTCTCTGTCGAATGAATATATGAAAACTCAAAAACAACAACTACAGAAAGCTAAATCAGATCAAAAGAATCTACGAGAAGTGCAACTACAACAGGGGAACCTGCAAGATGACACCTAGGCAAAACTACAAAAGTATAAACCAAAACTACTGGTGACACTATTACTCACAAAACTCTCTCTCTAGATCCGATACCTAACCTCAACTGTCTCGCTGCGTTCCACCTGAATCTACCAAATAGGAGGCAGATCGGAAGAGCGAAACATCTTCCTCTTGTAAGGCAAGTCGGGTACTCTGCCACCTTGTGCAGTCTAGGCAGCACGTAGTCCATGGACTCAGCAGTAGGCTGGGTATGACTCCTTAACATTCCGGTGAAAACCTTCTCCTTGGGGGCCTCCCGGGCAGAGACATACGGCTTCACAGGCTCTAGCAAGGCTTTAGGCTTGTGACTGAATTTCGAACCCAGTTTATGATATACAGGGGTGCGCAGAAGCTGAAACACGTCAGTTGATAATATATGATGATATGTATAATGATGTATAATGAAGTTCCAGATGGAATGAAAAAATATAATGAATTTGGGAAAGAATTGAAACATATAATTCTGACAAAATATTTCAGTTCAAATAAAAAATATTCTGAGACTTAACAGAACTTTTTTGATGATGCCTCATCAAAAGACTGACGAACTTTTATGAAGTCAATTCTTGACTGTTCTAGAATACCCGCATTGTAAAAATTATCACAATGTTATTATCTGGATCAAACAGAGATTAGGAATAGTTCCAGGGTTATATAAAGAAGACCCAAGACTACTGATGTGACCTTTTATAGAACACTGTCCACTAAAGTATCCACTAAGGCATCATAGATGGCGAATGCAAAAAATTTGTTTTCTGCTGGATCATGCAGATATATCCCTGTAAAAACCTTTAAAAAAAACATTTTTCCAAGAACGCTAACGACTTTATTATCTCAAAATATTTAAAAATATAAATTAGTGAGCAATTATATTGAAAACTCATTTATTCCGCTGTTGATTCTACTATACATGATGATTCACATGATCATTCACAAAATATTTGTCATAATGAAGATGAAAATGAAGAATGAGTCATTAATTAGCCAACAAGATCATTCGATCTGATCCCATTGAAATATTTGTACCAAGAACCATGAGAGACGATTTCAGTGCAGCATAATCAGCTGCAGCCGAAAGAAGGACTGTAATAGATGTTTATTTTAAAGCAGTAGAAAGCCAAGACGCTTTTTTTTTGAAAACTAATCTATCCTAAGGAAATATACTCACTTTCAATTCAAACATATAAGTTGTTTACACAACTATATGGGTTGGTCTACCAAGTTTTTAGTAGCATTTTTTGTTTCTGTTTGACACCAATTCTTGTGTGAACAATTTACGAAAAATCAGATTCTGCCAGTAATAGTTGCACTGCAAATAGATCTATTATGAAATCTTTCGACTCCTTGCAAGCCATATCACGTGCATTTTTATATTGTCTTTTTGGAAACCAAAGTTAAAAAGAAATAACTCAAGAAATATTGTCCTTCACTCGTTATTTGAAAATGAAGAATTGCCTTAACATCTCAACAAAACATAAGAAGAAACATGTCTCTATATCTAATGTGCTTGAATAATTTGAAAACTGCAAAAATTATTAGTGAATTTGGAAGATTGCCATTACTGATATTTTATTTCTCTAATTGAATAGAACTGGCCAATACTTGATGAAAATCCATATTAAAACTAATCAGTATAGTTTATTGTATGATTTTCACTATAAAAGAGTTTTACAAAACTGTAAACTGTAAACCATAAACTGTTTACGCTTGACGAAGCTATTATATAGCGAAACAAGTGTCACGTTTTCTGTAAAATTCTTTTACAGTGAAAATCATACAATAAACTGTATTAATTAGTTTTTTTATTTTATTTCTTGCATTTTTTTTTAATTAAAGGTATTTGTTCTTTCATTGTCTCATTTTAAGCATTTCACGTTTACTGGGATTAATTTTCCATTATTATTATTCATACTGAAATGTGAGATTAGTCTGGAAAGGGATACGTCGTAAGTCTTCAAGAGAAACTCAACTCTCTCTGCAAACTAGTGGGAACCAGAGCTGATTTTCGAATCCTGTGAACCATAAATTGAAAGTCCCAGTATCCACCTCTTTCCGTTCCATCTTGGAGTCTTCGACATGCCGAGTCACAAATTCGATTAAAGACTACAAACTACGACCGTCACTTCCAAATCGATGTGACTTTCCGTAAAGAAACTACGTGAAGTTGATTCAATAACGTTCGTCAGACCAGTCAGCATTCACATCAACCGCAACCTCTCTTGAATTCGAAAAACCCTTTCGAGAACCATCTCGCATGCTTTCAACTTTATATTCAGGTCTTCCATATACCGTTTTCCATTTTCCCAACGCTTCTTTTCCGCGGCTCTTGTCTTTGCATAATCGAGCCCATTTATTTTCGTTAGCTACCGTCCTGTTCTCTATCCAATGAGCGCTTAAAATTTTCATGAGACTTATAATTAAAATTTTGCCCCAGCTACATTGCGCTGCGGGTAAATTTTTGTTCGTTTTGTAGAGGAATGCTATGAGTTTTTATCTAGTCTGGGCTCAGTTCTTAACCGAACTCAAAAATCCCACAGATTAATAATGCATTCATAATTAATTAGACCGAGACTAAGAGAAAATGTCAAGTTAGCGTGAGTGCTGGTCTGGTCCTGAAATATGTACGAGTATCCAGTTTTTTTTGTATCTCAGTTTCTCTTCAGTCTTATATTTTTGACATATTGTTCTATATAAAAACACACTTCACAGTTTCAAAGTTTTTTGTAGTGTTTTCTTGGACTTAACAGTTGTGTAATCCACCATCATTTTGTTTCCACGGAGTAACTTTCATTGAATAGACTCAGATGAAGTCTGCTAACTGGTTACAGCGTTAGCACTCCTTATTGCTATTCTACCGGTGAATATGCCGAGTCAGAAATAAGTTTTTAGGTATCAGACCAACTGTTGAACTTGTTCTCGTATGTTACTCTCGCTAGAAGTTACAGAGTTGAAGAGCTAATAGGTATCCAGCTTCCTGGAAACCACATCCGTTTTCTACCATGTCGGATCGTTATCATATGATGTTTCTCAGGAACTCGAAGGATGTCTACTTCTGTTTTCACTGTTTCACTGAAAAATTTACAAAACTTTTTGATAGAACTTTCTGATTTTTATTTACCCAAATTACATTTATATTGAGTCTGATTTCAGATTATCTAAATTTTGAGCCTATTTGGATGTTATTCAAAATTTGGCAGCTAGTGTATATTTTACAAACTCCACTGGCATTTATTTATCAGTTACCTGAAAAATATTCAATGCTCTTCGCCTTTTTTTGATAATTCCTATTTCATCATTCTGCTTTCATCAAAATGATATTAACAAATATAAATATGCTAACTTTGCCATTTCTCAGGTATCTGAGGGAATAGCAGTCTAACTTTCGAACATATGCGAATTCAGTATGACATCGAAGCATACTGGAACTTCAGTCTCCCCATTTTCGATTATTGTCAAGCTCAAATGTGAGATTATGGTTAACCAGTAGACATATGTTGTCAGTGGGTAATAACTTATTCGTAGTTGTATCTATTGTTAGGTTATTCCCCGTGGGTTGACCAGTAATTGATCACCCTGAATAATAATCCACCTTGACTTTATTTCACTTCAATTACAATGAATACTTCAACTAAAACTTCAACTATTATTCTAATGTCTATTGCCTTACTAGATCGCTTCGCGTACCGCACTGTAACTTCCACTTGACTGTCTCGATATGCTCGTGGCTAGCGTTCATATATCGTAATCGATATATGAGCTATTATGTCTCTTGGACCACAATGGGTATAAAGCACTGGGCTATGCAGACGACTTAGTCATCTTAGTCCAGGGTAAATACAATAATGTAGTGAAGGGATGCATGCAGCAGGACCTGAACATTATAACAGGATGTACCGAAGAAGAAGGGCCTAATATAAACCCATCCTAATCGACTATAGTAACATTCACCAAAAGGACAAAAACGGAGGGTCTCGGATCTCTAAAACTTCGAGGTGAAGAAACACAAGTGTCGTGGGAGGTTAAATATCTGGGAGAAATCCTAGATTCCAAACTGCCTTGGAACCAACACTTGGACAGAATAAAGAGGAAAGCGGAGGTAGCACTGATGCTCGCCACAGGTACCTATGGAAAATCATGGGAGCTAAAACGAGACATGGTATATTGGCTATAAACGATGGTGGTTAAACCCATGATAACATATGCATCTCTGGTCTGGTGGCCAAAGATGAAGCAGGCGACCGCCATCAACAAACTAGGCAAGGTGCAAAAACTTGCATGTTTGGGAATGACGGGAGAAATGAGAACTACCTCAACAGCAGCATTGGAGACACTCTTGAATCTGCCTCCTTTACACTTTGAGATAATGGGGTAGGCCAGGATGGGCCAATTCAAACTGGAAAACTCACCGAAATACAAAAGACGAACCGAACAGAAATTTCGGAACAAGTGGAGGAGATCATATTGAATATGTGCACGGACCACATGACACCGAAGTACACCTTTAACACAAACTTCACGGCCAAAATCATAAGCCGTAAAGAGTGGAAGACTATTAGTCGTCCCAAAAACATGTTTGGAAGAAACACCTGGTATACAGATGGATCGAAGACCAAACATGGAACGGGAACTGGAATATACCGAGCGGATAGAAATTTAAACTACAGCTATCCGCTAGGACTGTACACGTCCGTCTTTCAGGCGGAAGTGTATGCTATCTTGCAGTGTGCAAGGCTTATTAAATTGACATCTCAAAGAAATGAGCGGATCAATATTTTTACAGACAGCAAGAGCGCACTAGGGGCTCTGACAAAGGAACAAATTAACTTTGTACTGGGTGCCAGGGCATTCAGGAATCACAGGTGATGATGAAGCTAATGAATGCGCTAGACGCGGATCATCAACTTCATATATAGGTCCTCATCCAGCTCTGGGGGTACCAAAATGATTGGTACGAAACCAGATTAGGACATGGAACAATAGGAAGTACACAGAGTACTGCACAAAATTACCTGGCAACAAACACAGTAAAACCTTCATTAGGAAACCGTCCGAGAAAAGAACCGAAGAACTACTTCAATATAGCAGGGATCGGCTCAAAATAATTACAGGGTTACTAACCGGTCATTGTCCGCTTAGAGGACACCTGAATAAAATGTGCAACGGAGACCTCAGCTGCAGATTATGCAACGAAGGGATAGAAACAGCTCTAAACATCTTATACGAATGTAAGGCACTGAATCACAGGAGGCAGGCAATATATGGACGTACGAAATTACGTCCAGAAGAATATGACAAACATCCAACACGGAACCTCTAAAAACTAGTACAGGGAACGAAACTGACGGAATGGGTGTCATGAGAAGATGGGAAAATAAACACAATAAACCCAAGAGGCTGCAGTGTTTTCTTGAGACTTGGACTAAATTGACAAGTCAGACAGCTTCCAAGGTACCAAAAAAAAATGTATCAAGTCTGATGAATCTATAAGTTAACACTATATTAAACCTTTCACATAAAAATATCGTTAATGTTAATTATATCTCGCCGCCTATGCCATACAAAGAAACTGCCGAAGTTCGGTAACTTTTTATGTCATTAGAATTAATGTTGTACACATACATTTATACATTTTGCGCTTGGTGCACCACTGAGTTCTTTCAGCGATATCTGAAACTAGAACAGAGTCGATGTCACAACCCAATCCCAGTTCAATCCCGCTACACAAAACCCCGACCAACGAACCGCAAAGTCCATTTTTATTCCATTCACACTCGACTGGCGAATATTCCACATTCAGTCCAGTTGGCTACCGGGGTCACTTGTTGACGTTGAGTCGTTTGTTACAGACTGGATATGGCACACGGACCTGGACTTCATCATAATGCATCGAGATCGTTTGGTCGTGTTGAGTTTCATGACGGCGAATGGATCCAATATATCTCCGACGTCGGTTATGCAGAACAGAGTGACAGCTACAACAATGGCTACGATGAGAGCGAGTGCCATGCCATTTGTCAGCGGTCAGGAAGCAACCCACACTGTCATGAAAACGCTCAAGGATTTCATCGGACATGAGAATCACACGATGTTTGAAAACAAAGATATTGGTAAGTTTGCAATCAATCTGTATTAACCAAATTATTAGATAGTCTGGTAACAAAAAGATATCATGGGATTGTAGACATATAATCATAAATCAGCAACATGGATTCAGTCGTGGTAGATCTACCAATAGAAATCTGCTCAATTATCGACACTCTATTATAAATGCCTTCAAAAATAGACACCATGTTTATTCTAGTTACACAGATTTTTCGAAGGCATTCTATCGAGTAAATCACAATTTGTTGCTTTCTTATTAGTCAGTTTGAAGTTCATTTGCTTTAGATTTGTTGCTTTATTCTAACACCAAACCGTTATTTTTAACACCTCGACCCGTGTTTTAATCACCGAGTGATTATCTTGTGAGATGTTAAAGAGGTGTTAAAGGTGTTAAAGAAAAGATTAAACTTTAATCTTCCTCTTTAACACCTCGAAACGTGTTTTAATCACCAAGTGATTATCTTCAAGAGAAAGAATAAACTTCAATATTCCTCTTCAACACCTCGACACGTGTTTTAATCAGCAAGTGATTATCTTGTGAGATGTTAAAGAGGTGTTGAAGGAGTTAAAGAGAAAGATTAAACTTCAATCTTCTTCTTTACCACCTCGAAACGTGTTTTAATCACCAAGTGATTATCTTCAAGAGAAAGAATAAACTTCAATCTTCCTCTTCAACATTTCGACACGTGTTTTAATCACCAAGTGATTATCTTCAAATGGAAGAATGAACTTCAATCTTTCTCTTTAACACCTAGACACGTGTTTTAATCACCAAGTGATAATCTTCAAGGGGAAGAATAAACTTCAATCTTCCTCTCCAACACCTCGACACGTGTTTTAATCACCAAGTGATTATCTTCAAGAGGAAGAATAAACTTCAATCTTCCTCTCCAACACCTCGACACGTGTTTGAATCACCAAGTGATTATCTTCAAGATGAAGATTAAACTTTGATCACTTGGTGATTGAAACACGTATTGAGGTGTCAAAAATTGTGGTTTGATTTTGGGATGAAACTCCAGTAATATTCGTTACTACATCAAAGGTTCCAAACGGTGCATGACAAGTGAACTAAACGCTTTGGGTAGTCAGGAAAACATTCAGAAATGGATTGAAAATTATCTCACCTGAAGAGTCCAATATGTAAAATATGGTAACTCTTCCCTAATTCCAGTTCCATCTGGTGTACCGCAGGGATCTCATTTTGGAATATTACTTTTCAACATAGTTGTAAATGATTAGAATGGTGTTATTTATAGGGAATAACTTCTGTTTGCTGATGATCTGAAGATGTTTAAAGTTATTCACGACTCATCTGATACTGAATTATTACAGTATGATTTATCTAATTCTGTACGCTGGTGTGATATAAACTGATTGCAATTGAATAAAGACAACTGTCATAAATTTATTTTTTTCCGAAACAAAAAATACAATCAAAGATTTGAGAAACACTCTTGATCCAAAATCTCTGTCTCTTCCTTAAACACCATATATTGCCCGATTGGTAGATTAATAAATCGAATACAACTCCACAATATAGTGCTCTTCATATAATGTGGATATTGATATGCTAGAAAGTGTTCAAAACAAGTTTTTAAGGTACTCTGCGTATAAACTAGGATATCATATTGGTAAATATAACTATAAAACTATATTTGAGATCCTTAACTTGAATATTCTGACTCATAGAAACTTAGAATCAGATCTTACACTAATTCATAAAATAAAGTCAATGGTAGGTAGCATTAATTCACTGGAATTTGTTAAACTTTGAATGGTAATCCAGAGAGAACAAGAAATACAGAAATCTTTCAGCTTACCAACTACGGCCATAATGAGTCAATAGGTAGAATTTTGAGACTTGAAAACACTTTTTAATTCTTCTTTGGAATTATTAGAGAAGCTTGTGAAAAATTAGTAATTCAGTGGTTCATTTTTACCTTTCTTTTTTTCCTCACATCTAGCTAATAGTTATAGTACATATGTATGAATTTGTTTTTTTTTTTCATAAAAATTGGCAATGCCGTAAAGAAATAAGCAATGAATAAGTTTTTAGTTCTCTAATACCCGACGTACTCGAATTGTATTTGATATGGAGATGTACATTTCAAAATGGTCTGAATCTCACGGTATTTTATAAAGAAAAGATATAAAAATTGTAAAATTCTTGTCTGAGGTAAGTTTTCGGTATTCGTAAATATGAAGGAATCTTCTTTTTTTCATCATATGCTTCGTTATGAGACTGAGTGGAACAACAGCTCAATATCATATATATATATATATATATATATATATATATATATATATATATATATATATATATATATATATATATATGTATATATATCAGAAATAACAATCATATTGTTATTTCTGATCCGGACTATCGTGAGCCGTTTTCTGAATACGTAATCGAAAAAAATTGAAATCAATTATTTTTATTATTCACTTTGGCATTTTCATTATACTTGTCACTTCTAATGAGCAAGTCCTCCAGAACTGAAATGAAAAGAAAGTCAAATATGCTCGAGAGATAATATACTTCGGTGAACATATTATTACACATGGCATACACTTCCATTCATTCAAAAATCTTCAGAAATGAGGTAAAATACTTTTTCGGACCTACTCCATTGATGGACTGCCCAAGAATCGTAGATAAACTCTGCAATAATATTTACCTTCGGTCTACAACACTACGATCTGCATGCATACAAAACAAATACAAAGAAATTGGTGCTTCCTTCTAACAAGATGGTAAACACTTTCCCGAAAGATCTACTCGTTCAAAAATGTTTACGGCTGATTGGTTCAATTTTGTGTTCGTTAATTAAATTTCAGCCAACTGATGTCAACATGTAAGAACAGCTGAACGCTGTTTTGAATGAAGCATCCTATACTTTGAAGGAGTTTTGGGGTTGTAAGAGACAACTCTCGAGTTAATTAAAACACGTCATTAATTAATGTCTCTGGCGAATCCCTAACAAGGTTCTGTTATAGTTGAAGCTACAGCTTTACTAGAAATTCAACAATCTGTGGGATATGTGAAATGCAAGGTTCTAATGGAATGATTTCAACAAAAAATCTTTTCCAATTGTTCTTCAATTTGTTCAAAGTATAGAAATGATACTCTAGAAGTTATATTTTTTCCAATAGACAACGTTTCTTTCAGGTTAAAAAAAATGTTCAAAATCTGTTTTCCCGTTAATCAGCTGTCGCCCCCATACGAACGACAACTCTCAGAAGTTGAGAAACTTGTGCTAAGAACTAACGAGATCTCACCTTTTAACGTGTGATTCCTAATCAGAATCATCCCAGTTTCAAACAGATAAATTCTCTCGAAAAAAATATCTATTAGAGGCGGGAATCGAACTCACGGCCTTCCGATCTATTTCCTTCATCTTCATGTTACCCAAGAAATAAAATGAGTCATCAGAGAACCAATGTTGTTTTTTATAATGGATTCGCGGCTGCACCATACTTATCACCATACTGTGTGCCACAAGGCTCCAATCTAGGACCCCCGTTTTTCCTCATATTAATAAATGATCTCACCTCCGAGCTTTTGTGTGGCAACTCACTCCTTGCAGACGACTTGAAGATCTTTTCATTTATCACAAGTTCAGACAAGTGCTCTTATCTCCAGTCTCAATTAGATCTGATAGATAACTGGTGTCAAATCAATAAACTGACAATGAATGTAAAGAAGTGCAAAGTTTGCTTCTTTACACGTAATCCCAATATCATTGAGCATTTTTATACTTTCGAGGATGAAATACCCCTTCGCGAAGAAACTTACAAAGATCTAGGGGTGACGTTCGATAGCAGGTTGACATTTGTTGGCCACACCAATACTGTTGTGGCATCGGCTAGAAAAATGCTTGTCTTTGTTCTACGCAACTGTAAATCATTCACCAATATTACCGACTTATCAATACTTTATACATGTCTCGTTCGCTCCAAGTTAGAGTATGCTACTTTGATTTGGTATCCTCTCTATAATGTACATAAGGAAACCTTGGAAAATGTGCGAAGGCATTTTCTAAAGTTTCTTGCATTTAGAACTGATGGCGTGTATCCTGCTAGAGGAATTGACCACTCCTCACTATTTCAAAGTTTCGGTCTGCCTTCCTTGGACCAACGTAGAGTTTCCTCAAGTATTGTTATGTTATACAAAATTTTGCATTGTTCCATTGATGCACCCTCGTTACTAGAACAAATTAACTTCAACGTACCTCAAGCTACTACAGGTATACAGATCAGTTTCTATACGCCTTCCACCAGGTCCAACTTTGGAAAAGTGTCTTCTATAAATTTGATGTGTGATAATTATAATACCCACTGCAGTCAATCTGATATCAATTTCGATCCACTGAAGATCATATTATCCAAAATTGAACAAACCAGCATCTAGCTTACTGTCTTCATTTCATGTTATTTACAAATAATAATTAATTAATATGTCTCCTTTTTTTCTCAATTCCATCATATCTGTGAATTTATTTCTTGATTTGTCAAATCCTTAATATGTCAATCTTTTGTTATATATTTAGTTCATGTAGCTCTATTATTTATACCGCATTATTATATTATATATTGTCCTGTAAGTGGATTCATCTGTTGGGCAATACATTTTGTTTTTATTTCTTCTTCTTCTTTTCTTGTTCATAATTTGTTGGCCAAAAACAACACTAATCATGACTCAGCCACCGTATTCACCATATTTGGTAGCCTGCGACTTTTTTATGTTCCTAATATTAGAGAGATCCATGAAAGGACTGTATTTTGCGACGATTGAATAAATAACAACCGAATCGCTGAGATAGCTCAAGGACATACCAAAAAGTTCATATTAGAACTGTTTAGAGGGTTGGAAAAACACTGGAACAAGTATATTATATCTGGATTGGTTTACTTTGAAAGAGACGAAAAAAAAATGATGATTAAATAAATATTTTTCGAGAAAAATGAAAAATTACCATATTTTTTCAACAGACAGCGTACATGCATTTAATCTCATTTTCTGTACTTTTCACCGAGCAATCCAAAAGCGATTTGGCTTTCGTTAGGGGATATTTCATCGCTGAAAAGATCCATCCGAACTCAAATCCGCTTCAAGAATGTGTTTCTATTATCTGTGGCATCGATCCGGCTAAAGCGGCTCTCTTGCTTGCCTGACAAATCCCTTGGTTTTGCGGTTGAAAAAAATTACGGAAAAACACCCGAAGTCGAGCAAGACGAGCAGCCTTCCTCCTGCCTGAAATTCCGACTTCGTTTTTACGAAACTTGGATTTAATGACAGTTATTAAGCCGACTAACAGGTGAAGGGCTTCATTAGGACTTTAAAAATCCGGCTGACAATAGAATTTAATAAAGAGCGGATTGTGCAGTGACTGAATTGCCTTATTACTGAGAACAAAAAGATTTTTTTTACTGAAATCTCTTCACGGATTTAGTTCGTTAGTGGATTCACTCCACAACTTCAATTAAAACTAGAATGTAACGACGCAAAATAAAGGAGTTTGTCTCTTGAAATGAGTGGTGATGAACAAACATGGTGTTTCGAAATAATTTTATAATTTTCATTACGCTTTTATGACACTGAAAATGAAAATCTTTGAAAAATAATAGAGAGAATCTTTCATTAGATACATTAAACATCCCTGCCTTCTCTAAAATTGATATTGTTACTTCTTCAAAAAAATTAAGAAATAAACTCACCGCAGACGTTGACAATGCTCCTAGTCTTGTGATAAAGGACTATATCGACGTTCTCTCTATACCTCTAATAGGCATATTCAACTTAATTTTATCAACTTGTGCCTTACCTGAGCAGTGGAAAACGGTTCGAATTTGTCCGATATTAAAAAAAGGCGATACCACATTCTTCAGGGCAATTTCAATTTCATGTAACTTTTCTAAACTCTTCTAAACTACTCCTACTCAGCATGGTTTCGTACAACAAAGATCATGTATGACAATTCTTGCATATTAAAATCAATATCTCTCTACCTACATGGACAAGCGAAACCAAGTTGATGTTGTTTATTTAGACTTTCAAAAAGACTTCGATCAAATAGACCATTATGTTCTTCTCAGCAAATGACAAAATTGGGACTCTCTAACCAACTGCTTACTCTAATTGAGTCATATTTAGTTAACAGAAAACAATTCGTCGAATATGAATCTTTCAAATCGGCTCAGAACGTAGTTATATCTGAGGTACCACAAGGTTCTAATCTTGGATTCCTTTCATTTTTATTTTTTATTAATGACTTGTTGTGGAATTGGCCGCGGTGGTAGTGTGCCCGACTCACGATCGGAAGATCGTGGGTTCGATTCCCGCCTCGACCAAATATTTTTCTCGAGATAATTTATCTGGTTGAAGCTGGAATGATTCTTCAACCGTGTTAGGAATCACACGTTAAAAGGTAAGATCTCGTTAGTCCTTAGCTCGTTTCACAACTTCTGAGAGTTGTCGTTCGTATGGGGGCGACAGCTGATTAACGGAAAAACAGATTTTAAACAGATTTTAAACTTGGCAACCTCTTTGAATATTCCTAGCCTACTATTTGCAGACGACCTGAAACTATATTATAAAATCGACGACATTACTGACTGCCAATGTGTACAATGAATCAGATGTAATCAAACTTTGGTGTAATTGTAATCGTCTACAACTGAACGTACCCAAATGTAAAATAATATCATTAACGACAAAAGAGCGAACTTTATTGTACGATTAGTCAATCAGCAATACTACAATCAACCGAGTACACGAGATAAAAGATCGTATAACATATATGCCGTATAACATACGACAGTAAACTAACATGTACAACACATATGAGGAATATGACTGCTGATGCAAAAAGGATGCTTCGATTCATTTGCAGAAATGGCAAAAACGACTACCAAAAAACATCAATTTAGAGCGTGCAAAGAAAGTTTCTAAAATACTTATGTCTAAAAGTTGATGGCTAATACCCCACGAGAAGCATTGATCATAGCATTTTGTTGACACGATTAGATATGACATCTTTGGAAAATAGGAGAGTCATCCTTGGTATAAAATTCCTGCATAAATTACTAAACCACAATATTGACAGTAGGTACGGTTTTTTTACCCGAGATCAATTTCTTAGTACCAAGAAGTGAAGGTCGACACAATCTGAAATTCTATTGCGAAGCATCACGCACAAATGTTATGCTACGATCACCATTGAATTTTATGTGCAGTAGCTTCAATAAAATCTGTGAGCATTGCCATACTCATTCCGACTCTCTGAACGCCTTGGTATCATGTATCCACAATCACTTAATAATACTATAAATAACATTTGTGACAGTACATTGCATGATTTGTAACTTTTTGTGTTATATACTCAATTTTTCATTCCTCTTTTGGAATTCTACGTATACTAATATTTTATATATGCTTTGTTTTAGCATTTACTTTTATACACTTCTATATTTCATTATTTTTAATATTTATTTCATATATACTTTGTAATAATAGTATTTCCTGTAACTGGGTACTCCTGTTGGAAATAAATCGCTTTTTTGTATTATATAGCCAGCAATATGTTTTGAGGCATTTCTATTGAGAAACACTTCACAGGTTACTCTTTGAAAAAAAAAATGTGGACCACTCAAATATTTTCAATTTTTTTGGGTAGGTATATAACCTTGTTTTTTCTGATTGTGGAAAGAAATATATCCAACAAAACAATAAGAACTTCACAGGAGTCCTACGAAATGAATAATGTGATTTTCCTTCCGAAGACCGAGGACAGTTTTTAATGATCGGTTGCTCTATCAACAATGAATTAATTATTCAAAGTACAATATGGCCGACCAAATTCACACACAAAATCCCCGAAAACTTAGTGTTCACAAATTTGGGCAACCATTCTGTTTCGTAGCAAAACTAAATGGTGGAGGATACTTCCATTCGTTCAATAATCAAGTTATGTCAAGCATTAACAATGTCATACCTTCAAATCCTCTATCGCCAAATAGGGTAGAACAAGATGGGTCTTCTCCCCATTGCGTAGTACCACTGCGACAGTTCCTTGATGACAACTTTTCGGGTTGATGGATTGGAAGGAAATAATCTGTGAATAACCACCCAGATCTCCCGATATGACTCCATTGGACTTTTTTCATGGGGACGGTTTCAGTCAAAAGTCTTCGAAACGAAGCTGATAAATAAATCTTGATATTCTCCAGAATGTCAGGAAGAAACCAAAAAAGATCAGATGATATGTGTTATGACTTTTTGTTCCTTTGGCCACAGGTGATGCACACAATTCTGTGTTTTTCCCCCGTCTTTCATTTTTTGGTATAAGTACTAGTCACGATATCGATGATGAAGTAGGTAGATGAAGTACAAGGTACTACATCAGTGTACTTCATCTCCTGAAGATGCCAACTTGGTAAATGTCGATAAAAGTGTTGTAGTTCTGATGTTTGGGAAGAGTACTTGTTTTGAATTGGATCTACACCAAAGGGTGCAGTTCAATCTTTCATCAATTTAGTATGTGTTTTTTTTTCGGTAATCTGTGCCCTGAACCACCAGTTGGTTTTTGAACCAAAAAGGTGAGATGTATTTTTTTATTTCAGTTATCAACTGAATGGGAGCTTGTGAGTAAAGCAAGTTGTAGACAACTCTAGTTCTTGTTATCTCTGGATTCAGATGATGAAGATGTCATTTATATATCATTTTAATGATGTCGGCTTGTGGGAAATGTCGTTAAATGATTCTTTGTCGATGGAGAAGAATCTATTGGAGCTATTTTTGGATATTTGTGGATCTTGTTGTTGAACGTAAATCAAGTATTCTTCAGGCAGTAGCCTGTTAGATCTGTTGTAGTTGTAGCGAAAAGTTTTGTTTTCCTCTAGCGGTGGTCATGGCTATGGTCTATAGGGAAGAGTGATTTTTATATAAGGGCTAGCAAGAATATCAATTTTGTGTTCGGAGTTTCTTATACATATACAATTTTACCCAAAAATCTTGGTTAAATGTGTGCTTTTCAATATTCTGGAAAATGAAGTTAACGACACTCACTATCAGTGTATAAAAATAACTTGAGAATTATCATCTGCTAATGCCATTTGAAATAACCACAAAATATCGTCATTCAAAGAACTATGAACTTATTAAAATTATTCTTCTCTTCTCAACATACCTAGTAACGTATCGTATAGAATTGCAGAAAATACAATAGATTTGTTAAATGCCGAAATTGGAATTGTATTCTGAATGAGTTTATTCACATCATCATTAAGTGATTGTGTAATGTACTAAACTAATCGAAGGTTTTTATTTCAGAATCTGGATTCGGCAGCCCAATCAGTATTGAATACATGAATTTAGCATTGGCACTCATTATCTACTCCGTTAGATATCCGGCTCTTTTTTGGTCTACAAACAAGTGCTTGGGGCTAATATTCTCTTTTCAATTATTGATCAACGGGTTGCATACTCTCTTGTCCTTCGCAGGAATGTCAATTCTTTATAAGGTGAGTTGTGAAAACATTTAATTCCTCCACCTAAGGTTGATTTTGAGTATTTTTTTAAGTTTTGTATTCTCAATTGCCTCAATTAGTTGATGACGTATAATGAGCTATTTCTAGAAAACTAATTATATCAGGAGGTACATATGAACTTTTACTCCATCCTGTTCAGTGAAGCAACTCACTCCTTATTCATTTATGTTGTAAAGTAACTTCTATTTAATTTCACATGTACCTACTTATAATTCAATAAAAATATCTTGGTTACATAAAATTAAAAGTTACCTACCGGATAATGTAAGAAATAATGGTAGTACTCATTAGTTCCTCCCCCCTCCCGTGGCTGCCATCTGGGCGGTCGAAACTGTACTCTCCCAACTTCCAGGAAGTAGCAAGAACCGTCAGGCGTTCGAATTTTTGAAATTATTCGGTAGAATATTTCACAAGCCACTATTTTATCCGTACTTCTGATAGAGAGTGGTCTTAGACTCTGATTTCAGCTTTGTGTCCCCTTTGAATGAGGAAATAACAACGGAACTCACTCGACAGTTGTTAAAAATAAAAAACGGCAATTGATTCTCCAATCGTGAAAAATAATCCAAAACTCGTATTTCTCACACTCAATACATAAACACACTGTGCTCCTGCCTGAAATCTTTTACTACTGATTCGAATTTTATAATGTTGCGAATGGTCTAGGCCCCCGTTCACGAATTAAAATAATTACAATCATTATTGGACCTCTTTGTCCCACTTATGAGAATATTACACCTAATTTGGTAGCTAATACGGTGCTTGATACGGAGCGATATTTAAATTTGACAAGGCATCGAGAAACGAACATAGTTGAATATTGGCTTCTTCATATAGCTTATAGCTTCTGGTTTATCATTTCTGCATCTTCCATGTCTTCCATGCTATCGCTCCGTATTCACATAGCACGTGTAGTGCAGTTTCTTCTTTCTCCTAACAGCTAAATTGCTAAATTGATAGAGGTCTAATTGATAGAGGTCTGTAGTGCTTGTCTTTGCCAGCCCACAAGAGGGTTCTGGACCTATAATGGCCTTGGATGCACCTCGACGGGCTGAAGCATCGGCCTCCCTATTGCCCTTGTCCCCTTCGTGTCCAGATAATTAGGTAACCCTATTGTCTGAACCTAGCCCATTGAGCGCGCTAAGTCAGCTCTCTACAACTCACGAAAAGACTTGGTAGAAGCTGAGGGAGTCAATTCCCACCTAGCTGTTGGAGAAAGTGGCAATTATTTTTGTTTCCGAGCAGCTGCCTGAGCAATTCTCCTACGCAGTGTTCAACATCGGCAACTTCTGCCTGAAGTACTGTTGCGTTCTGTCCGAGGCTAAGTGCGATTCTCGTCTTCGCTTTGCCTACACATATGCCGGCTCCTACTTCTTAGGTTTTTGAGCCTTCCGTACACCAAGTTTTCTCTGCTCCAACCAGCGGGTCGTTTTTCCTGCCCTCCTTGCTTGGTGCATCCACGCCAGCCCACAGAAAGGTACTGGACCTATCATTGCCTTGAATGCACCTTGAGGGGCTATAGCATTCCCATTGGACTTGTGATTTTCGTGCCAGGGTATCCAGGTTAGGGTAACCCTATTGTTTGAACCTAGCTCATTGAGTGCTAGGTTCAGTCGTTCAGCTCCTACCAAGACTTTAGTAGGAGCTTATCGCGTCAATTGCCGCCTGGCTGTTGGAGAAAATAGCAATGGTTTTGTTTCCGAGCTTCTGTCTGATCAATTCTCCTACGCAGTGTTGAACAGCGGCAACTTCTGCCTTAAACGCTGTTGTGTTCTGTTCGAGACTGAGTATGATTCACATTTTCGCTCTGCCTCCACATATGCCGGCTCCTACTTCTTCTTGAGTTTTTGAACCGTCCGTAACCAAGTTTCCTTCCCTTCAACTAGAAAGTCATTTTTCCTGTCCTCTCTGCTTGGTGCACCCACGCTAGCCCATAGAAAGGTTCTGGACCTATCATGGCCTTGGATGCACCTTGACGGGCTGAAGCATCCCCATTGCGCTTGTGCCCTTCGTGTCCGGGTATCCAGGTTAGGGTAACCCTATTGATTGGACCTAGCCCATTGGGTACACTAAGACAGCTCTCTACAAGTCGCGAAAAGACTTGGTAGGAGCTGATCGCATCAATTGTCGTCTGACTGTTGGAGAAAATGTCAATGGTTTTGTTTCCAAGCTTCTGCTTGAGCAATTCTCCTACGCAGTGTTCGACAGCGGCAATTTCTGCCTGAAACACTGTTGCGTTCTGTCCGAGACAGCGTGCGATTCTCGTCTTCGCTCTGCTTCCACATATGCCGGCTCCTACTTCTTCTTAAGGTTTTGAGCCGTCCACATACCAAGTTTCCTTCGCTCCAACCTGTGGGTGGTTTTTCCACTCCTCTCTGCTTGGTGTGAAACAGTAAGGAAAGCACTAAAATTGAATAAGTTATACTCGTATGAAATGAAAATTAGGCATCACTCAATCCTCCGTTACATTTGAGATTTTAGGGGTTTTGTCTTCCCCTGATGTGATGATGTAATTCAAATGAAACTAGGCTCAAAAATAATTTCGACGCGTTTTTGCCTATTTTTGATTTTATATAGGGACCAAAATATGTGTTTGAATGGGAAATGAAGACCTTTTCAAATGCATCAAATTTTTAAAAAAGGTAAGTTTCGTATTTTCAACAAACTAAATGACCTATTTCCTCAATCGCCCGCCTCGTACACTATAATCACAATCTCATTCGAACAATCCCCTTTCGTCAAGTTAATTCGATGAAAGCGATGTTTATTCACGAAATATTTGTTTTAGGTACACGTGGTAGGGGTGTGGAAAGCCTTACCTCTGCTCAAACACAATTCGAGGGTCTACAACTTCGGCAGCCCGACTCCTTTTCTGCTCAACTCCGAAGTTACGTTCGCCATGTACGTTCTGTCGACTTTATTGGTCCTGGCCTCGAGCATCGTGATGTATTTCTATGGGCACACCAGGTAATTCATTTTTTATGTATACACGTCGACCGCAGAACCAATATTTGGATAAACACGGTCCTTCATTTCGTTATTATTTGATAGCCCATACGATAAAAAATAACTAGTTAACAATTTAAAATAGTATGAATTAGCCAAATATTCACTATTGTCATAAAAGTAGGATTCCACTGAATATTTTTCAATCTTGTTTTGAATTCATTGATATTTTTTTCGTTTTTGATATCACTGGAGAGATGACTGAAAAATCGTATTCCATTATACTTAGGACTGCTTTCGTAAAGTAAAGTATGGTGCTTTTTACTTCTAAATGAGTCACCATGCCTCGTAGCATAGTCATGAGAGTCAGAATTTTTTGAGAAGCTCTTGATGTTAAGTTTCAGATATGTTACAGTTTTATAAATGCACCAGAACCAAAAGGTGTTTTTGATCATCTGTGAACCAACAACTATCTGCTCTTAATATTTCCTTCTCCCGGAGGATCCAGTCCTCTCTACTCCGGAACAGTACTTTATAACGCAGTTCGTAGTTGACAGTTGGAGGCTTAAAGTCAGAAGTCATTTCCAGTGTCAACCAACAGTCTGTTGCACTTTGCATTAAATTGATTCGTGCAATTCACAAGTCTATATGCAGTCCATCTAGCCTCTCTCGCCAGACAAGCCTGTCTCTGTGAGCCAGAGAGCTTCGACAGGGCCGTTTTCTTTCAAGCCCTCGGTCTGTAGGCAATTGCACTATAAGTGATCATTGGTCTGATAATCATCACATAAATCCAATGGATCTGTTTGGAACCTTAACTCCAAGATTTATCACAAATTCTTCGACATGTCCATAGAGAGAGTCTGGCTTAGTGATAAACTTTTTCAAAGTGATCGTTCCAGGCGAGTTTTTTATCAAGGACAATGCCAAGATATTTCACCTCCGTTCCAAATAGAATGACCTCACCATTGAGAGAAAGTGGCGTTAGATTTTCTCCTCCTGGTGAAGGGGATTATTACAGTTTTGATGGGGATGATAGACATCTGCTTCCTCAGGCACCTGTGAACAACGTCCATCGTGCTTTGGAGGATATTACAAGCTATCCTTTCTGACGTGGACCTTGCCAAAATGACAAATCCATCTGCATAAGCTTGCAAGGCTTGCATGCCTTCTGTCGAGGGCATCAAGCAGACTATCTATCAAGAGCGACCACTGAAGTGGAGATAGTACCCCACCTTGAGGGCAGCCCCTGGTTACCCTAAACCTAATGGCCTTGCCTTGAAGAGTCGTAGTTGCAGTTTTGCTTACCATAATGACATAGATCCAGCCAGTTATGGTCGAATCTATACCTTTTCTAGCCAAAGACGACCCTGTAGATTTAGGCATTGCATTGTCAAATGCTCCTTCAATATCGAGAAATACAGCAACCGCAATCTTCTTTTTGTCAAGGGGTTAGGAGATCTTTCTTTGCCTGTTTGATAAGCATACTAGTGATTATTCATGGGGGATGCATATAATGCTACCCTCCAATATCCTCTCAAGTCCTTTCAACAAAAAGGATGTAAGGCTGATTGGTCGAACCGATTTAGGGTGTGGGTCTCTCCGGCTCACTTGCTGCCAACCAACTGGGTGGTATATATTTCTACGCCAGACTAGCTCTAAACAATTTTATGAGAATGGGTAAAATTATTTCCAGTTCGTTTTGGAAGCAGAACCAGAGCTGTAAATATACCATCCTCTCTAGGAGATTTGAAGGGCTGAAAAGACTTGATAGCCCATTCAACTGCCGGTGCTGTGATAACCGTCTTGACGACCTCCCAATCGTTCTTTTTTTGGCGTCTAGCAAAATATTAACATCCACCTTATTTTTTTATCGTTCCACTATACCCTCACTTAGAAGCTTACACTGAAATAAATGAATAATCAGTTTCCAGCAGATTTCTCAGTGAATGAAAACTTTGCAACAAAAACAAAGTATTTTCCAGACAATCTTCTATGCAAAATATTATCTAGAAACTACTCATGTTTGTCTATTAATTTCTAGGTATCACATTAAGCAGGAATATGAAGTTAAAATCAATCGTGTTTCGATAAAATCTGTAATCAACAATATTTTATCAGAATTTCCTTTGGGATTCCTAATCTTCTTTTATTTAGCAACCACTCGTACTAATTCTCGTACAGCATTTGTTGCTTTCCCATAATCTGATTAGCGAGCCAGTAACTCGATCCAAAGGAAATCCAGAGCTGATTTCTTTAGCGGATACAGATAACTTGGCAATTGGTTGAGTTCGAATCCTGTTTTCCTCCGAAAAAAAAAACGTCTCGTTTGTAAACCCGGAGTAATTGGTTCAAGAATGTGGATGTTACTTTAGCGTTTCATATTCAGTTGAATCTATTGTGAGAAAATACATCTACATTCATATTTGTGATAGTAAAAGTGAGAAATTTGTGTCTCAGTCGAAGATTATGTCACAAAGTTTGTGGAGATCAAATCGTGAGTTGTAGTTTATCAAATTGCTATGGATCTTCATCAAGTAACGGCCAAGTCATTCAGAAAAACAAGAAGATTATGTCGTCAATTTCATGAAAATTGATATTACGGATACATATAATGGGTATGTCGGAACATGACATTTTCAGAATTTCAATGGGGTATTAACTTTTCTCATAATATTTGAAATTCTTCAAAAGACGATCTATTTGAACCCAAAAAGGTGAAGCTTCTCGGTAGAAGCGACTGTTTCTAAGAAAAATAAAGTAATACATTCTGGGGACACAATCATTCATTCTCGAAATTTTTATAATCTGAATAAAATTCGATCAATAGAAGAAGAAGTGAAAGAAGACAAAATATTTATCCTTCAAGTTGATTTCTATATTGTTGTAAATCATGCCCGAAAGAAAATAACGCCGGCCGCCACTGGTAACCATGAACCAAACGTGACATAGCTAAGGGAACGCGAATGCATAATGTTCTCTGCTGCTCTAGAAGCAGCGAGAATAATGCCACCGATTTCGACGGAACTTCGGCGAAATTTCTGCGCCATTCAATTACGATATTTAAACGTAGTTTAGTTGAAGTGTTTGTTGTATTCAAAGTGAAATAAAGTCAATTTTGATTATTCAGTGTAGTCAACTATTGGTCAACCCACTGAGAAAAACGTAACAATATGTTCAGATTTTGAATTATATCCGATGAACTCAGTGAGGCTGAAATGAATATTTTTATGGAAGTATTGATAATAAAAGCTGTTCAATGATGAATCTCTGTTAATTTCAGCACCTCTATTCACTCTCGTTGTGCAAATATCAAATCACCTCATTTACGAATCAGTACGTTACCTGCATACACTAGTATTGAAATGGCTGAGATGCATTTCATTTGTGGATGAACGTTATTCTGACAGGTTAACCCGTACTAAAAAACGTTTTCTGAGGAGATATGGAAGATCATGCGGAAAAAAATGTCTCAGTCGTGATACTGAATATGCTAGGCTTACAGTAATTCCATTCTCCAACAGGGACGTTGAAATGCACCTACCGATTAAGGTGTCATACTTGGAGGTGAGAATCCTTGTAAGCACCTCATTCCAAAGTGTGTGTATCCGTGCAGAAAGTATGTATGACTCTAAGTCTACTAAGTGTCACTAATATTACTCCTCTCGCCATAGAAAACCTTATCATGGTAATGCAGGGCTCTGCCCTGATGGACCTTCCTTCCCTAGCTACTCATGGTACCTTGAATGGACCACGAAGTAACCAAACAATTCGAACCTGAGTCTGCAGAGGAGCTGGACTTCGACTGAACGACTCCAACTGTCCTTTCTGTAACAAATAATCAGTAGAGTCAGCTTCTCAGGTCTCCAAGTCCCCAGTTGAAACAACAAAAGAGGTAGAAGTTGACAAATTACTCCATCTGTTTTCCCTTCAAAATCGAATAAAGAGAAGTAGCTTTTCAGTTTTCCAAGCAACAGGAATGACTCATCACCTCCCCAAGAGCAGGATATCTCATGAACCTGCTTTGTATTGAATTATTGAGCAACAGAAGCAGAATATCTATCTGGTGGGGGGTCGAACCTACCTACAGCAGTAACTGTGCCATAATAAAAGGAAGCAATTTATGCAAGGAATTGAAGAAAACCCTTCGATGAGTACCAAAAAGATAGCACTGAAGTTCGATATGAGTTATTGTACTATTTGTGTGTTTTCAAATCAAACCAACAAACTATTCCCACTACACATTCAAAGATTTGTTCAACCTATTGTGTCTGATCCCAACTTTGAAATTGAATAACTGTTCACAGGTAAAGAACATTTTAACGGGATATCATTAGGATATCATCATTAGAAAATATAGTTTCAATAGTAATTTTCGGTAAATGAATGGACCTGAATCATTCATTAGTAGTTGAATCACTGAGCCAAATTTCGATCGGTCGTGGATATATCTCAACGATAGCCACCAAGGTATAAGTCTTCAATACCTTGGTTTGTTTTCTGTGCTATGGGACCGTCTCAAATCACTCCTTTATGAGATGCTGGTAGTGGATAAGTAGGATTTTCTGGAAACAGAATTATTGACACCAAGGAATTGAGAAGAAGGAAAAAGACTGCATTCATGTATTTTTGAGAAAGTGCTCTGACGAAAGTACAATTTTGATACAAGTTCAATCACAAGCCTTTCACTCGGATAGAATGCAATATCATGAGTTTTTGTGTTCTATCACTCCTTAAATATTCAAAATGTTGAGATCGATTGTATGCACCTAATTGTCTAGGTCAGGGGTCTCCAAACTTTGAAGCCTTCGGGCCATAATGATTTTTTCAGTTTATTCCAAGGGCCAATTTCTGCCCTTAACTATATTTCTAGACTAGGATAGTCGCAAAGTGCGTGACCTTAGCAAACTTACGCTTTTTTTGCATTTCATTTATTATTCTGTATTGTGACACTTAACGACATCTAGAGGCGAGTAGTGGTACTATGTACTATCTTTTTCAGCTACCCGCTAGGTGGCACTAGGCGTAATTAAATATTTGGAATTACCACGTTGGTTCGAGAAAGTTCTGGTTCTAGCTAGTGTATTCCGATCACCTCGAGATGGCAGTAATAATTGCATATAAAAAGGCTAGCGGCGCAACTGCGAGTTAGTCTGCGTAGGAAAGGCGAAGGAAGCGAAACTGTCTATTGTGAAATAAAGTAACACAACAGTCTTTGTGCGGAAAATGTTTGGATATGTCTGAAGTTCTAAAACCAGTCATATCAGTTGTTAACTCCATCAAATCCACTGGGCTGAATCACCGACAATTCCGCGAGTTTATTCAACAGATTGGAGAAAATGATTTACCATATCATACTGCCGTACGCTGACTTAGTTGCGGAAAAGTCCTTAAGCGCTTTTTTGAACTTCGAGCAGAGATCGAAATTTTTTCAAATGAGAAGCAGCGCCCTTTTGCCGATTTGGAAAATAGTGAATGAATGTGGAAGTTAGCCTTCTATGTCGATTTGACAAATCATATGAACCAACTGAATTTGAGATTGCAAGGAGAAAATCAGCTTCTCCCTGATTTATACACCAATATCAAATCCTTCAGGCAGAAAATAATACTATTTCAATCGCAATTACGTAAAAAATGTTTCACATATTTTGAAACATGTGAAATATTCAGACACACTACAGAGACTGAATTTCCCGTCAATTTTGCAATCGAAACTTTGAGTGCTTTAAAGATAAATTTTGATACTCGTTTCTCAGATTTTGATGTCATTGCGAATGAAATTAAGCTTTTTCAAAATCCTTTTGATTCTGACATTGAAACCCTGGCTCCGGAAGTCCAAATGGAAATCATTGATTTGCAAGTAAATAAAATCGAGTAATTATCATTCTGTGTTTTCTTCTTCAACTTATGACAGCAATAGTAACAACAATTAGGTAATCATTGGCTGTCGCGGGCCGGATTGATGACACTGGCGGGCGGGATTTGGCCCGCCGGCCATAGTTTGGAAACCCCTGGTCTAGGTCATCATTCTCATGCTATGTCATTCCTATTGTAACGTATCAGCTGGAAAAATACCATTCAGTTTCAGCAGCCTCTCTTCCTGGTGAAAATAATGAGACTTTATTGAAAACTGGGATGCTTTAAAAAATAACGGGGTTAGGTTAGGTTAGGTATCAATACTAGGCAAGGAAATATTTTGATCAATAGATGATACAGAGGGTCGAGGTTTCAATTAGCTTTGGAAAAACTTCCACCAGGGTATTTTCATAAAAATTTATTTACGAATAAACGTTGTGAGATCGGGTAGAATAGAAAGAAATCTACCAAGGAGTCACCTCTCAATCTGCTCCTCGATAGCAATCTACTGGACGGTATTGAATATGGCAGAATGAACCACAGGCATGCCAATTGTAAGGATGATGGGGTGCGGAATGAATTTAATAATTTCAAAATATTCAGGCTGTAGAAAATGTCTATTAATGTTGGAAAATAAACAGAGAGATCTAAGAAAGTATTCAATTTGTTATTCGAATCATCTACCACAAGAACAGAAACATTTTGAAAGTAGCTTTTTAATGTACCACTTCACCGAATAGTAATAAGGGTTCTGCATACAAACAAAAAAAATTCAAACAACTGAAGGTTCATAGAAAATACAAATGTTTGGGAGGAGTAATTAAGCCATGTTCATCTCACGTCAGAAGTTTCTGTTTCACCAGTATTTTCAAGAAGAAATGAGTAACGCTGACAAGTTCTCAAACGATTGTGCTATTTACTCTGTTCACAACAAGAAAACAGCACAACGAATCACAAACTATTCCGAAAAATTTGAAGAGAGAATTGTTTTCCTCAATTATAGAGTTTATCCGGAAATCCTCAAAACCGTTCAGCCGGCTTCTTCTTCCTTTTGGCAAGCACTCGAGCTAATTCTCGCATGGCAGTTGTTGAATTCCCACCATCTTATTGAGGACGTCCAACTCGCCTAATCGAACATCCTGAGGTTCGGAATCCATTTTATTGAACTGCCACACGATCGGCTGGTCTCAGGAATGGGACGAGATAGTTTTGCAATTGGTTTAACTGAAGTACTGACAGATTCGAACGCCAGCGGAATCCCAGTGTCTCTGCCGATGAGAAAATATAATTATTTCCAATTGAGAAATCGATAAGACCGAAATGACAATCAGAAGTGGGATTAATTTCATTCCCGCAGTTTTAAAACTAATCCTCTCCGTGCTGCAGCCCTAGGTTTTTTATTCGAGTTGCGGGTATATTCAGAAAGCTCCACTGTTTAATCCAGTTAATCAAACTTTCTGGTCCGGTGATTCGATTTGTCTACTTGAACTACGATGGATTGAATTCCATGTTTGAATCTGATCAGGCGAAATTTCGTTTTTCGTTCGATTTTGAAGGACTTCGAGTATCGACAATCAAGGTACTGAAACTGATTTGAACTGAATATACATGATGTTACAATTACGCAATTGCGTTACTCACAGGTCATCATTATCTTGAATATATAACATATTGTTTGTATCAGCTCTATGTTCATTTCAACTCTTTTAAGTAATTAATATTACTGGAGTTTTTTCCCAACACCAAATCGTTATTTTTACACCTCGACAGGTGTTTCGATCACCAAGTGATCATCTTCAAGAGGAAGATAAAACTAGAAACTTCTCAAAACTGAAGCTATTTATGCTATTGTACATCATACAGATAGGTTATCAGTAATACCACCCATACAAGTGTACCACCCTAAATTAATTTTACAATTGGCCTTTCTATTATTTTACAATATGTCCTTATGTATGTTTGAATGTTACAGCTATATATAGAACAATTTTCAGCTATATAAAGTTAGTTTCACAATATTGCCTATCTAAATATATTTACAATGTGTCTTTTTGTAGTAATCAGTAAACCCAATAATATTATTTCAACAAGCTATATAGTATGCTATTTGGTATTGGTCCGTTATCGTTATTCATAATATTATTATGTTTACTTATTTCTACACTCTCATAGGCATCTAGTTGCCTGTTGTTGTTAACTTGTCTAACTAATCTTAAAAAACTGAAGTCTTTCAAGAAATATCACCTTCTGCCACTGACCCCAAGATTTCAAAAAGTATACGTGAAGTTTGGTGATATATTAATAATATCCGGCTCTAAGGACCGAAATATGAGTGCCATTTTGACTTTCTTTCATTACAGCTGATAATTCACGTGTGTTTTGCCTGGTGAAGTCGGATTAGAGAAAATCACATTTACTAGCCAATTAATTCAACCTGAAAGAGAAAGAATAACAGAAGTGATCTCTACTTTTTTTTTGTTGAATCTTGTAACTTTTCGTCTAAGTGAACTGATGGAGAGATACAAAATTATCCCCAAGAAGGTATTTTTTCACTCATCCCCTATTTCAGATAAACTTCAAGGTAATTTTCTAAACATTATCATCCCCCCAATAATCTTTCTCAAGAGCAAAACTAAATAGGCAACTGGACATAAAACACGTATAAAATTTGATCACTTACGATTAATCAAACCATTTTCAAAGATTTATTTTTATATTGTTTGTTATTTCGTTTATCATTCATTCGAAATTGTGTTTTTCATATACCGCTTCACCTGATAGCTTGTTCATTTCATCATACGCTTGAATCAAATCGAACGCAAACAAGTTCATCGAAAAAACAATTTTGGGCCGACGGCTCATAGGAATTACGTCAATATGCGCAAAATTCATTCGGCGGACAAAATTTAATGAAGCATGCAAAATATTTCAGCATATTCTTCATTCTTTTAGACGTTCATCAGTTCTCGTCAATTCCAAAGTGGAGTTTGTTTCAAATTCCAACAGAATGGCGTGTATCATTTTTAAATTAACTTTGCATCTGTCGTTCCTTTTTTTATGATTTTAATTTGATGATATTATTTTCATTGCTGCTTTCATTCAATCAAATGAAATAACAGCAACAAACTGAATCAACAAGTTATAATGAAATGACGTTAAGAATTGTGAGAAAAAAGTACGCATATAAATACAAATTTATTTTTATATTATATAGTTCAATATGATCTTTTTCATATACAAATTCCTTACTTCCTGAACCTATTTATTCAATATAAGTTCATTTAGAGGTGATTAAAGGATACAGAAATTACACTATCCAGAAATGAAAATAAATTTTCATTGAAGGAGTTGTATTCCAAAAACCTACTTATATAATACAAAGTATCAAATATAAAATACAAAAATTAAAAAATAATCTAATTTTTGTTACTTTTCGAAAAAACGTTTGTTCCAACTGACATGTCCTGCAATTACTTACTTTATTTTACTAAACTATATCCATCCAACAAAAAAAGCAACCCAAACAAAGATAGATGCATGATCAAGGTATGATCACTACGCACATTCGCATTTTTTGTGTAATATGAACTAGTCTCGTCTCTTCCTTTCGCTGGCCAATCAGATTTAACTGCAAATGACTGGCAAAATTCATTGTTACAGTGTCAGTTTCAACGCTTGTGCTGTTTTCATATACGTTACTTCAAAGTTGAAAATTTTTGAAATATCAAGTACTGATACATCTGGAGAAACTGCTAATTTGTTTCCCTACACTCCACGTTAAAAAATTCCTATACCCAGCCGCATATTATAAACAAAATATCTGTCGTTCCTTAACGCGACTCTGTATAAGCAGCCTTGCCCGGGGGATCACGTGCACTATGCATGATAATGTTTTGGAGCACTCTGTTGCTTAGATGGACAGAGTATCTATAGTGAGTCATATGAGTTTGCATCTTTAAAACACATTCAATTCAATGAAAAGATTGACGTGAACAGCCACATTTTCATATTTTTCTGCGACCTGCCCCAAATATATTAATTTCACTCCAATGAAGCTTCACAATTTTGAAGTCACAATTTATTTTTTATAGAAGCAGGAGCACCTGAGACACTGTAGCATAACGAAAAAACTTGTATTGATGTTTCCATTGATCTGGCAAAAGCTTTTGACATACACACGCGGTTTCCTAGCATCGGCATGGAAATGGGATCTCAAGTTTGGGGGAGTTGGTTACATGTGAAATTCCATTAGAAACGTTTCTAGGGTAAATTTTATTTATAGGTTCCTAAATTCTTTTGTAAAACGCAATTCGTCGGGATTATAAATAAGCACGTCGTTGCATTGACTCAATCCTTATTGAGTTGTGGAATCCCTGGATAGATAGATGTAACAAATATAACGGAATCGCTATACTTCAAAGCGATGGTGGAAAGACTTCGGCTAGAAGACACCAAGAACCTCGCAAGGAAGAGAAACCGTTACAACCAGTGCTTGCACTTCCCTTCATCAGAGGATTATCAGAAAGAATGAAAAGAAATGGGTCCAAGTATAACATCAGAATCTGCTTCAGATCTGGAAACACTATCCATAGCAGCCCCACGAAAACCAGGCCACCAAACGCGGACTGCGATTCTAAGAAATGCATTCACCGGATACCCCGTGAATCCTATATCGGTGAGCATGTTTGTACCCATCAACATAACATCCAGTGGTCCCAAGCTGAGATCATATATAGGGAGGAACACTGGTTTAGGAGGAAATTCAAAGAAGCCGCATACATGTTGTTCAACAATGTATTCAGCCAAGCTAGCGTAGAGATACGCAACATATCGAAACTGACAATCAAGCAAAAAATGGCCAACTCCCGCAAAACGGTCATCTCACGCTGAACCGGTGAAGCAGAAAGAGATAATAAGTGACAGTACTCGAATGACCCATATATAGTCATCACCCGAAGACGATTATGGATACTAACAATCGAAACGTCGTGAAGTAATTTGGCTTGGAATCTCCTAATTTTTTTTACTTGTATTTTATCTCTCTGTAATTTCTTTTCAGGGTTATTTTGCTTGATATAATTGTTATTTTCAGCTATTCTTTTTAATTTTCATTTGTATCGGTTGTTTCAGGAATGTCAAATAATTTTACATAATATTGAACAATGGAAGTCCGAACTGATGAAATTCATCATGAACGGGGTTCTGTTTCGGTAGTGAATCTATTACTGTAAAAAAAATCACTGTTATTGTTGCAGTTCATATCACATTCCAACATATTCTTTGATATTGTTCTTATTTTGTCAGATAGGAAATTGTTACATAAAATATTCAGTGATAAATATAAGATACACAATAATACCCTACATTACATTGCATATTTGACCAAATGGATATTGTACTTTACTCAATCGATAGTTCATTATTGATTTTTCCATGTTCATTCTCTTCTCCAAGTGAGTCGAGGTATCATAGACATTTGAAATTGTAAGATCTGACTTTGTACAAGTAAATGGTTGTTATAGACAAATTTACGACAACCCTAATGACTTACTTTTCCATCTGCAAAACTGTAACTGATGAAATATTATTTTCGGTAGTATATCTATTACTGCAAAAAAATCACTGTTATTGTTCCAGTTCGAATCACATTCCAACATATTCTTTGATATTGTTCTCATTTTGTCAGATAGGAAATTGTTACACGAAACATTCAGTGATGAATAGATACACAATAACACCCTACATTACGTTACATATTTCACCAAATAGATATTGTACTTTCATCAATCAATAGTTCATTATTGATTTTTCCATGTTCATTCTCTTCTTCAAGTGACACGCGGTATCATAGACATTTGAAAATGTAAGTTCTGACTTTGTACAAGTAAATGGTTGTTATAAACAAATTTACTACAACCCTAATGACTTACTTCTTCATTTAGAAAACTGTAACTGATAACAAAAAATAATTTCAGTAAAGAACTCAATACCATCAAACAAATTGCGGTTAATAATGAGCTTGAAGCCGAATTAATGAACAAAATACTTGCCAAGAAAGTCTACGCAAAAGCGATTCGAAACGTTTTTCCTATTTATAAGGTAATTAATAAAAACTATAGAGCTTTAACGTATTTTCTACAACCAACGGAAACAGTGTCTTCATTTTTGAGGAAACTAGATATTAAAATTGCAACAAGTAATGCGTTGGGAAAGTTATCTTAAAATAATAAAGACATCCAAATTCGAGAAATAGGAGTATATAAATTGAAGTGTGGAACGTGCCCTAAGGTATTTATTGGTCAAACGGGCAGGACATTCAGGAATCGACTCCAGGAACATCATACGAGCTATATAAATAAGAAAACATATCCAACATATTCAAATCTTCTTCTAGAAGAAAATCATATCTTTGATGAAGAGTTCGAAATTTTGCACATAGAAAATGAAGGTTTGAAACTGAATCATTTGGAAGCAATGGAAATTAATAAACTTAAAAATTCAAACATTCTAATGAATGACCAACTGGAGATGAATAGATCACCACTATTGAACTTGTTTTTTTGAAAACCGAGAAAGAATTATCGATGTAGATGTGAGGTAATATGTTTCAGGTAATCATACTTGAACAGCTACCTCAGGAAGGTAATTTTTTTGAAGTAGTATCAATTATGGTTACCTGTAGTATATAATGATTGATGTAAGAACAACTTGAAGCATAAAAAACTTGAAAAAGCTACTGTGCTAGCGGAACATATTGTTATATATTTTTCAAAATAAAGTTTGTAAAGATCAAATCGTGGGGTGTAGTTTTGAAATGTAACTGATGAAATATTATTTTCGGTAGTGTATCTAATGGTGCAAGAAATCACTATTATTGTTTCAGTTCAAATGACATTCCAAAATATTCTTTGATATTGTTTTTTTTTTCATATCTGGTTCCACATCTTCACGTTCTATTCGAGACTTCGAAACCCTTCGTTCTATAAGTCGGTTCATTCTTTTACATATGTTTTTGTTAACACATCATTCAGAATATCTGTTCTCTTACTCACTACGTCGATATTTTTCAAGTGACCGCATCTCTATGAACTTGAAGTTCTAAAGTGCCACTTGTATTCCAAACAGCTGGAAGCATTTCCTAATTCACATCAACCGAATACCCTCTCGATTCGATGAAGCCAGTCTCCAATTAAAACACCGCACGTCTGATTAGCCTCACTAGTGAGAATGGTGGCAGAAGTGGGATAAAGTAATTTTCAAGTCATATTTACCCTGAACACGTGTTTTAATTTCAGGTTTAATGCCTTCCTGAACCTTCAACGAGAGAGCAAAATAATCACCCTCAAGGAGGAAGGGAACAGTAACCTGTGGAGCTACTTCACCCATTGTGCGGCCCTGTGTGTCCTTCTATCCATCGGCATATGCAACGCCCCACTCATCCACGATTATACCGTCGTGTACAGGGGAAGTTTAGATGACATCACTTTAATATGCATCATCGGAGGCATACTGCATCTGTTCTTCTGGATCGTTATATGGCTTTTCTTGACTATCAAGCAGAAGTGGACGTTCAAGTTGAGAATCACGGTAAGTGCGCGGAAGCGCGGATCTTTCCGTTCGCAATGTTGTTGGCTATTGTGATTACGCAGCGTACGGGAATTGAATGTTGAGGGACTTTTCTTGAAGTACGGTCGTGGTTTGGGGGAAAGTATCGATTTGATGTTATTGTGAAGATATATGAGACGTTCATAGCTCAAATTAATCTTTGGGGACTGTTATTAGTCGAGTAAACACAAATTATGCCTAACAAGCTTCGTATGTATTCGGTATTGCTTGAAGGATGATCGAAATTTAGTGAATCATTGGTCACTTTTTTATAATTACGAATATGACATGATTTGAATTGGAAAATTAATTGCATTTTATGCCCGTTGTGATGTACAAAAAACAATTGATTCTTTGAGTGGAATCTATGAAATACTAGATGACCCTGCAAACTTTTTTACGCCTAAGATGCAATAAAAAAGCACATTTTTGATTTTATCAATTCAATTTTTTTATTAATCAAGTATTTCAATCATTCTTTATTAGGTTACACTCTTCCGTTAAGCACCTTGTAATACACGAAATTGACAAGATTACGTTTACCTGTCATTTACCTTTCTTTTGTTATTCCATGTCAGATGCGTTTTTGCTATACCACGTTTTATAGTGACTTCACGGAAACGTGGTCGAACGGGATAAAAAGTATCCTATGTCCCTCTCCTTGTTCTAAGCTACCTCTCCACCAATTTTCAGCCAAATCGGTACATCCGTTCTTGAGTTTTAAATATTGTAACTAACACCACATTCTTTTATATAAATATATATATATATATACAAAAAATTCTTGTATTCTCAAACCTAGACCTCTAAGTAGTCGCATCACTTCCCATAAGAGCGACTGTAGACGAAATGTTAATTCTCGTGCATTAACAGAACATGTTAATTCGGAGGATCATAAAATGATAGAGAAACCAATACAACTAAAAGAATATTTTTGGAAATGATACATATTAATAACGAAGAACATTCAATGAATAAACGAACTGATATTGATAGTCTCACAAAATTTACACGTACCTACTGAAATATGATAAAGAAAATGAAAGATCTAGTTATTCGAGTATCATTCAGAATTTTCCCACTTGACATTGTCAGCCAAAAATTTTTATCAACTATCATTATATTTTATTCTCACTTTAGTAAGTTCTCCATATTTATATATTTTTTACAAGATATTTAATCTTATTATTGTAGTTGTCCTGACGAAGGTGTTAAATATACCGAAAGCTTGACATATAACAAAGAGTTTTTTTTGTAACAGCCCAGCTATTAATGCAACCTCACGAATTAAGGTTGCAGTCAATGGATCTCTTCAATTGGATGATACGAATATTGATCAACTGCTTGAAGTTGTTAGTTGAATAAGGAATCAACATCTGATAATGATGAAATTTCAATGAGTATTATTGGGAATCTTCCGCTCAAAACGTTTGTATCGCTAATCAATCTTTCATTCAGAAATGGCAGGTTTCCATCCTTTCTATGCCTCTCGTGGGTTATTGTCCATCAACTTTTAGGCATGAGTATTTTAGGAACTTCCTCTGCACGCCCTCAATTGATGTTTTTGGTAGTCATAAACTGGATTCCATAACACAGATCCATACTCTAACTTAGACCTGGCATACGCAAAATATAGCAGTTCCAAGGTGGCAATACTTTTGAAGTTTTTGCCATTTCTGTAAATGAATCCAAGCATATATTTGCATCAGCAGTCATATTCCTTATGTGTTGTAAATGTTAATTTACTGTCGTATGTTATACCAAGATCTTTTATCTCGTGTACGCGGTTGATTGTAGTATTGCTCATTGAATAATCGTACATTAAAGTTCGCTTTTTTGTTGTGAATGATATTATTTTACATTTGGAAGCGTTCAGTTGTAGACGATTGTTATTACACCAAAGTTTGATTACATCTAATTCAAGCTGGCTTTATCCACAAATAGGGTATACATTGCAGATTCAGTGTCATTTCCCAGTGTTCTCACGAAAACCGAAATTCTTAAAGGGCATTATATCCCAAACACGAAAGAACGTATTTGTAAATATCGGATTATGTTGAGATCTGAGTTTTCTTTATTGACAATTCACTTCACAACGAATTACCCGGAAGCAAAAGTCTTGCTGAGGCTTCAACATCGAAAGGGAACGGTGGTCCAAGAAGTTTCCGGAATAGGGGTTGCTTAATACCATCAGTTATGTTGGAAAATCTGGTGGAAGGTACTTACAATTCAAATAAGATTCCTCTTGGCTGGGATTAGATCAAATAGGTGAATGAATGTCATTACGATGTCATCGATGACATAAGCAGATCAAGCTTATTCCGTGACAATGAAAATCGTGATTCATGAATGAATTGAGTGTATTTTCTATAATGTTATCCAATTCGGTACTGAAGAGCCTTAGGGCAAGTGTGTTACGGCGAAACATCGATGTATACCAGTGAGGATGACAGTGTTCCATGTAAGTGCAATTTGTTACCATTCATTTAAAGTAGAACTCATGTGAATGATATCTGATTTTATTCCACAATGAATGTTTAATGAATGTTTGAAATACAAACTGAGTAGAGAAAAGTATCTTCTGTATAATTCAGTGTTCATATAGAAGTATGTAATTCAATGTTTTTATGAAAGTAGCTGTTTCAGGAGGACTTTCTTTCAATTTGTGTCTGAAAGTTACTTCTTTGCATGATCTACACATCCATGTATAGAGTTAATTATTTTCAAATTACTTCCTTCCTTTCTTTGGAAGATTCCCTTTTTTTTTGTATCAAGATGTAGTGGTAGAAAGCCAAAAACTTTTTTCCCAAAAATCTAATTCATGTTGTACACGTTAGCAGTCTGTAATGTCGTAGATTTTATAATACAGGTTCAGGTCGTCTGCAAGTAATAGGCAATGAATATTCAAAGAGATTGCCAAATCATTAAAAAAAAATAAAAATAAAAGAGGTCCAAGATTAGAACCTTGTGGTACCCTTATGGCACACATGATGCAGTATTCTCTTTCCTGTTTGAGGTGTATTTCAATTTGAATGATGGATATACTATTTGAAGGTGGTTGACAATGTTGGTAGCACCCTTCCGGCGACAAGTAACATTACATTTTTTCATCTTTTCAAAAAGTATTCCTCTGGCCAGGCAGTAAACATGGTCGTAGTGCAAACACCAATATTTAGTTCATATTTTGAGCATATTCGTACATCAAATAACTTCCAAATCGATATATTAACAAACCTGAAATGTATATAAATTTGATTCCACATACATTTTCCACGTTAAATTATTCATTAATATGCAGAAATTGCAATCAAACTATCACAACCATGTGCCGTTTATGCATATGATATGTGTCGATACCCTGTCTATTAATCAAAATATGGCATCGGTTTTGATAATTACGGAACTCGATCCAAACTGCACCTGTTAAAGTCACACTTTCGGTTCCATTTATCCATTATCTCCGTTCATTTTGCCGCCATTATGTGGTGAAGTTCGGTTCTAATGGAAGCCGCCTTGAGTGCGTCGAGGAAATTGAATTGATCAAGACACAAATAACTTGAATTGCGGAAAATATTTTTGATGGAATTCGACTGAATGAAGCGTCAAATTGGAATAAGGTCGAAAGCACTTTCGAAGAATCTTCTTTTAGACTCCATTCACTATCTTTCTGAAACATCTTCTAAAATTGAACACAGAAATACCCAGTACTTCGAGTACTTTCAGCACTGTGAGTTCCTCGATGAAAGTACCGATATTTGAAGAATTATATGTGCTTCAAAATGTGAAACACAGGTATTGAAAATATTTCAAGTAGGTACTTTTCAAATGAAAGTACATACGGGGTGTTAATTAAGTATGTACCATAAACTCAACAGACGCTTCCTTAGGTAATTTTAAGACGAAATGTTCATATAAACATGGGTCCGCAAATCTTTCGTTCTCAAGATACAGGGTGTTGAAATAAAAAAAAAGTTTTTCGTAAATATCTTAAATATCCTCTACCTAATTTTGTGGTAATTTGGCAATGGTATTTATAACATCAAGGAGCTGATTTAGCCTCCACGTGATTCAATTTATTAAGTCCAGTGGCGTCTCGATCGGGATTTGAACGAATATTTTTGACTTAAAAATGTACGCCACTGACTTTTGTGCAATTTTCATTATTTCTTTGAATTAAGCAATTAGAAATACAACTTTTTTTTGTCTCATGAAGTTTTTTGTGGAAATCATTTCACAATGATATCCTTTTGAAGCGTTATCATAATTAGGAATCGATGAGTTTCATCTCAAATATTCTTGTTTGACATCTTTTCTCTCTCAGACGCCGCATAACACTCAGATAATATTCTCCATTCACTATCAGTAGATAATTGAAAAAATGTTAACATTACTTTCACTTTTGATCGATGAGTTTTTTTCGTTTAAGGCTCAGTTAGTAGGCACCGAAGCTTGTTGACTGGTTTGCATATCGAATTCGTAAATACATATCTCATCACATATCTCATCACCTTGAACCTAGCTTAGATTACTGTTAGATACATATGTGTGAACTTGTTAATTATTCTATAAAAAATAGGCATTGCCTTGAGTAAATAAATAAATTATTTATTTCCGGCTCTTTCTTGACAGAATATTTCAATAACGCCTGTCACAACGCATAATTTGCGTCGCGTTAATGGTACACACATCTGCCCCGGATCTTAAGGTGGGATGGTCACTAATTAATATCCTGTTTATTGTTGATTGGTCACGAATAGAGTAAAATATGAGTAAATAATTTTATTTTGAATCATGATGGATTAATAATCTTTTTCACAAGGCAGTGTTTCGTTCCTAACTGCCAATACACGATTCTCTGCGTTTTTAGTTGCGAAACATGTGTTTCATTCATTGGTTGTGGCTGATTTGTGGATCAGTGACTAAACTTCCTATAGTTCCAACAATTTCCCTTATTCACCTTCTCAGATTGTGTTGCGGTCTTAACAACTCCGCCGGCATTCCGTATTAATTTCCATTATTCCGGAAACCTGTGAGGTATTTCGATTAAGCGATTCATGATACGGCTCACAGCAGCCGGGAAATTAGCGACAGTCGAAACGTCACAAACAATTTCCACAAACGATAAACTGATTTGTTTTATCTGGTAGCGTAAACTCAATCCGATGCCGGCACGCGAAATTGATTTACTAGATGCTAGGATATGGCCAGGTCTGATGTGTATTAAATTTTCCGGTGTTATGAGGTCGAGTCCCAACTGATTTCATTGGAATTCGCTTGATTTAGTGCCGTTCATAAGGTTTTTCCTCATGTGGCGACGCAGTATATCAATATTGGAAACTATATATCATGTCTGGTATTTTTAGTGGCGGATTTATTTTTATTTGAGAAATTGATTAGATATGGAAAGAGAATGCATTTATCATATAGCAGCGTTATCACAAACAATTTTCAGAACAATTGTGTAGAAACTTGTTACTTTTCGAATACTAGTTGTAATTACAATTTTTCGAGAGTTACGGCCCTACGTTGGGCGCCAATCACTTTATGTACTAGACTTCCTCGAATGAGATATTTGAAAATAGTACTATCTTATAATATACCTTCTACCTTCAATGCAGAAAACATACTAATGCTTCACAGCGATAAAAAAATTAGTATACAAACCGTCAATCATATCCACAATACTAGAAATTAACTTAAAATACACTTTCCGCGAGCCAGGAAAGCAATTGGACAGAGATACTTTGCGTATATTGCACCACGACTTTTAAACATTATCCCAGTAGCCCTGAAAAGTTTACTGCATTCTTGTCCTTCCAAGAAAAAACTAAAAAAATGATTGATTTCTTCTGAGAGACACAAAATCCATGCCACTATGTTTCCAGAAAATATATAAACTCAATGAGTTAATATAAGAGTACCTATAATATGTTTGTGTATATAAGTTTGTTTTGTGCGTATATATGTGTATATGTGTGCGTATATATGTGTAAATACTGACAAAAATGAACAACGTCAATTCGTTGGTGCTTGGTAATTGACCCTTCTCCCAGTTACTGAAAGTTTGAAGCTTTTTGAGGTTTTCTTCGTTTATTTTTCCATACTCTTCATTTTTTTATATTGTAGTTCTGTACTTTTGTCTATACCTCTAGGTTTTCGACTGAAAACTAGGAAACTTTCGACTTCAGCTGCTTCCTGATTCATGTTATCTTTATGATTCCTTGTCATTATTTCTTTCCTCTCCCACCTCCTGTGATCCCACCTAGCATCGCTGATTTGAATTACCGTCATAATATCAAAATTCTGAAAATCATATGAAAATTAAATACAACCATGAGTTATATTTTACATGGAATTAGTTATCAAAAGAAAGAATTAACAAGTAACCGCTCTGTTCTGCCTGTTTCAGAGTTTTTCCATATGATAATTCAGAAAACAGTGACTTGTCTTAAAATCGTTTGATGAAGGATGTATAAATGCCTTAGAGTGGCATTTATAAAAAGCTTGAAGGAGAGGGCCTGTAGGACGACCTGCGCATCCACCAGATATTACACTCCTTGACTATTTCCTATAGAGGAAGCTGAAACAGTGAATATTTATCTACTTATGTATCTGAATTCACTTCTGGATTTCCTTGATAGAACGTAGAAATGAGGAAATAATTGAAATAGTTTCATTTTTTTGTGGGAGAATGGTTAGGTAGACGTTTTCGTAGATGGTTGAGAATCACATTAAATTAGGATAAGATGGTCCAATAAAACAATTTGAAAATTAACTGACCTTGACTGATCCTTGATTCAGGGTGATAACGAAATCATTCTACACGTTGTCATCCAGTTGTTTCTGAGAAAAAGAATCAGAAATGAACTTAAGTTATTAATTTTGAATGGAACTGTATATGGTAACAATATGACATCATTTATGGATATATTGAGAAACAACTTGTTATGAGAAACAAAAGACGCTGTTTGCTCAGTTTTCAAATACGAATTCATTGGAATTTTCCACCAATAACGTACTTTTTATCAATTTTTTCAAATGTTATTTTTACTTCACTCATCCCAAAAATAATGATAGGAAGTGGTAATTTTTCAAACTTCAATGTTGAAGTGTACCTCTTGTACCACAAAAGAAATCAAAGATACTTTGTGGGCCACTTTTTTATGCCGATAAAAAAGTGGAGGTTTCCTTCTTCATCTTATAAATCAATTATTGTCAGAAATAACAAAAACTGCGCTTCTTTACTTTCACTTACAAACGAACCGCTTAGTATCTCCTGTATTTATTGTAGTTCATTTCAATATTGAAGTTAAAAAAATACCACTTTCAATTAATATTTTCGAAATGAATGGGGTGAAATTGTTATTAAACAAACAATAAAACGTTCGTTAATTAGTGAAATATGTTACTTAAAAAATTGAGTTAAAATTGTCTTACTGCAGAAACAACTGAATGGACCTGTATACAATCATTTGCTGTGTACAAAAATTGCGTATTTGAATACACTAAAAAACAATAGTTGTGATAATTCTTAATCGAAGATTGAAATGAAATATTTTTTCAATTAAAAGGTAATCAAAGGATTTTTTACTGAATGATATATCCTGCATTAATGAGACTTTCGTGATTCAAAGTCAAATAAGACTCTTGCGATTCAAATGATAACACTGAGAAATCTTCAGCTACACAAACTACAATTGTGGGAATTCTCAATCGAAGATTGAAATGGAATAGTTGATCAAGTTGATCAAAAGGGATTCTCTTAATGAATGATGAATCTTTTATCGAATAGGCTCTTGCAAATCGAATAATAACACTGGGAAATCTTCTCCTAGATACACAATAATTGTAAGAATTCTCAATCGAAGATTGAAATGAAATGTTTTTTCAAGAGAAAGGTGATCAATGGGTTTTCTTACCAAATGTAAAATTGTGTCCCTTAAAAAATGCACGATAAGTTACTGACAGGAGCGATCATTGTCTGTAGACAATGGTAGGCAGTTAAATCATTTCTACGTTTACTAATTCCCCAATCCTATTTCAGATTGCACCTGAATGCTTCACCACCTCTAACCTCATTTAACCATTATCACCCTTCATTTCTCCGACGTAATCCTCGACGTGCACTTGTTTTCTGAAAATAACCCGCCATCGCTATCTAAGTAGGTCTCTCGTCTCGTCTAACTAAAGACGTCGAAATTTGAATGCAACTCCGGTTTTCATTGAAGGTGACGACTTGTTAGGTAGATTAAAGACTCCCGGAAGGTTCCGAAGATTATTTCCCCGGGCAGAGTGAGTACACCGAGAGCGAGTTTATTAAAAATCGATTTCTGGTGTGATTACAGAGACGCAAATGTTGGAATGATTTAGTATTGCAATTCGTTCGACGGCTGGGGATTATGGTAATTAATTTTGGTTTGGTTCATCGGTTTGTTCGATAACGCAGATTAGAACTCTGGTGCTAAGGACTTTGGAGGATGGATTATGTTTTTCGTCCTTCATGCGGCACTCATGATTCATATGCTTATGATCAAAGGGATGAGGTTTTGAAAAAAACCATGTTACCACTTTGGTTATTCTAAATAAGGACTATATCACCATAGTTATTGAGTGAAAGGCTTATATGAAATTCACTGATATTTACATTTTCTTTCTTTGGATCTCAGTGTCTTCAACTTAAAAGAAAACATTTTTCAGCAAACTTCCAAAACAGAACCTGAACTGAATTCACTTCGGAAATATTATTGTACTGGCGACATCTTTAAATTTTCAGATGAGGTGAGATATTTTGGAAATTAGAACCCAAACACAACGCGGATTTCCGTTTCTTTGCACAGGCGCTCTAACCAACTACGCTATCGAAGCCACCAAGCAGAATAACGGCCGATTCACATTTTCAATTCCGTCAATCGTATTGTTAGTACGATGAGAAATAAAATTTGATAATATATCGTAAATTACTCGATCACTTGGTATACAGTGTGTCCAAGATAAGGATCCTAAGCATGGGAATCTCAGTACCTGTTGGAGATACAGCTTAGGTTAAATTAGGAAAAAGTTGTGTTCTTCAAAGCTTATTTACATGCCGTTTAGAAACTTGAAGAATTTTCATGGCCTGTTGAGATATTTGGGAAAAACGAGAATTTGACAATATCAATTTTATTTTTTTCTGACTTTATTTGAAAAGATATCAAAAAACGAATAACACTTTTCCATTGGCACTTTCAAGGTACTACACGATGGTATTTTTAGTTTTTATATCCGACGTTTCGTTTTCAAAAAACCATCATCAACTTTATTTTTTTAAATAGCCCGAAAAAAAAGTACACCCTGTATCTGATTCCATTTTTTATTACGAATTCAACGATGTAACACATGCCATTGTTTTCTTTTTAGTTTAAGGAAAAATTGCATTTTTTCTATTTTTAAAATGTATTTTTAAGTAGGTTTTTTAAAGTAATGAAAACAACAAAGAAATTAACGCATTTTTTATTTAATCCAAAGGAGGTGTTCAAACAGGTTTCCGTTATTTTCCAAACATAAGTATGATCTTCTAACTGTATAACTTAACGTCACGTAACATCTCTGGTGTGATACTGTTCAATGCAACAGTTACACATTCTCGTAACTGCTGTTCAGTTTCAAAAGAATGTTGGTAAACCCGGTTTTTAACAAAACCCCATATGAAGAAGTCCAGACGAGTTAAGTCAGGGGATCGCGCTGGCCAAGACACTTCACTAAAGGTTCCAATCCACCTTCCAGGAAATCGCTGCGAAAGATACTCTCGAACTTGTCTAGAATTATGTGCAGGAGCACCGTCTTGTTGAAACCAACAGTTATTGACCTGTGCCAGAGGTAAATTATCTAAACAGTCTTCTACATAGTTTTGCAATAAATGATGGTATCGTGCGGCGGTCAAAGAATTATAGTAAAAAAACGGACCTAGTATTTTAGTTCCTAAAATTGCACACCACATATTGAACCCGAAACGTTCTTGATGTCTTGATATTTTCTTAACACGCGGATTTTACTGAGCCCAGTAATGCGTATTGCGGCGGTTGAAGATACCATTATTAGTGACCATACTTTCGTCGGACCATATTATTTTTGAGCTGTATCTCCAACAGGTACTGAGATTCCCATGCTTAGGATCCTTATCTTGGACACACTGTATATAAATGATATTGTGCTAAAATCTATAAATTTGCCTAGTGTCTGTAACGTGTCGAGTACTATAAGTATTTTACGTCAAGATACTTGAGATGACCGTGCTAAGAGACCAAATATTTTCTAAAAACAACATTATTAGAAAATATCACCTTATATTCTGACTGCCACTAATCATGGTCAACCGATTGCAATAATTGTACTTGATCCTTTGATACATCAGATCACCACCTTCTGATGAAGAAACTAGATCTACATAGGCAGCAGTGAATTAATTATTCAATGGAATACTCAATTTGTCGTTTTCGATACGTGGAAATCCGAACCTAGAGCAATGGTCAGCAACAGACGGACCGCGGACCGAAAGGTTGAACCTTGGACCGCCATATATTGTAGTACAGCAAGTGTAAATTGATACGTAGAAAAGGTATACTATGCCTTTATTGATTAAACTAATATTTTTAAGTCACATGTATTCAACTTGTACTTATTTTACTCCAATAAGTTGTCTAGTTAACCTGTTTTACAAGTACCCACATCTAATATGGTTTTATTAGCTTCCTATCTAGCCTGTTTTTGTGTTTGTGCGGCAGAATGGACAGATGTGGTTGCCAAGTTGTTGAATCTGTCAAAGCCATCAATTCGAATAGAGCTAATTGATTTGCAAGAAGATGTTTCTTTGCAAATGTATAAAACGGTATTCACTGAAGAATTTTGGGCAAACATATAAATTGCAAGAAACTAGCTATAAACTTGGCCACTTTGTTTGGCTCAACATACGTATGTGAGATATCTTTCTCGAAATTGAATTTTTTGAAAAACATATATCGTTCGATATTGACAGACGCCCACCTAGAAAACACACTTGAATTTGCTGTTTCTATCGAGAACCAAACCATAAAAACTGGCTTAAGACCGTCAGTGTAGTTTATCACATTAATCTTAGGTCTCGTGTTTTATAATTCAGATTATGATTTGAAACCAAAATAATACATAGGTAGCACCTAATTTTTATCCGTTGTTTTTTCTGGACCTTGTCAAAATATTCTCACAGTATCTGGACCCCACCCAAGACTACTTGCCGACCCTTGTGCTAGAGCATCGAATTCGGATTCATTTTTGATTCATTACTGATTAGGACCTGTTTATCTGACTTAGTTACTTTCATAAAGAATTATTTCATCAAAATTGATCATTTACAGGATATTTAATGAGGATATTCAATAAACTTCCTCAACGTTTCAAAAAACTGGAACTGAATAATTAATTACTGTGTGCAAAGCCTATTACTTCATTAGAGAATTTCAATGGTGATTTTCGATTCACTTTTTATCTGTGAGTTACACATGTTTGTCAGTTTTTTTGTACTATCAGTGTTTGTGACATTCTATTATATTTTGTTCAATGTAACAGTATGTGACGTGTACATATATCGTTAAGGATGGCTGCTATGTAGCGGGTGCGAATGAATGATTTTGATTTTTTGATTTTATCGCCTCTTCTAAATGGGTGAGTTATAATAATGGAATCAACGTTCAAATATATTTTCCTTCATGTAAGAAGCTTTTTGTTATTTCTAGATGCAAAGCCTCAAACTTTGCTATATTATTTTCAATGCGCCATCTTCTGAATGTTCTCAAGAAGAAGCCAACTTGTTCAATTCAATTAATGGGTGATTTTTTAAGAGGGATAGGATTTGATTTTCAAAACAACATAAAAAATTTGAAAAAAATGATGAAATCTTCATTGAAATCGATAGAACGATCAATATAATTTAATGCCTCCGCTTCAGATAGCCCATGCGCAAGATCCAATTTTGGCACACTCTCTCTAACATATCGACCGGTATTTCGCGTATAAATGCTCCAATATCGACTTCCAGAGCCTCAGTCGTTGCTGGTTTATCCCTGTAGACATGAGCCTTAATACGACCCCACAAGAAATAATCCAAAGGCATTAAATCACACGATCTAGGCGGCCAATTGACGGGACCCAAACGTGAGATAAACTGTTCACTGAAAGGCGGCTCTTAATTGGGCCATTGTTTCGCGTGCCGTGCGACATGTGGCACCGTCTTGTTGAAACCATATGTTAGGCATGTCCAATTCTCCCATTTAGGGCAACAAAAAGTCGTCAATCATCACACGGTACCGCTCGCCATTCACAGTACCGTTCCGGTCATTGTCGTCTTTGAAGAAGTACGGCCCGATGATGCCACCGGCCTATAATCCACACCAAACAGTGACTTTTTCAGGATGGATCGGTAACTCTTGCAATGCTTGTGGCTGGTCTCCACTCCACATGCTGCAATTTTGCTTGTTAACGTATCCATTCAACCAGAAATAAGCTTCGTCGTTGAACACAATTTTTCGATAAAAATGTGGATCTTCCTCCAACTTTGCCAGCGCCCATTCACCAAATGTTAGACGTTGTGTAAGGTCGTGTGGCTTCAATTCTTGCAACAGCTGTATCTTTTAGGGTTTAAAACCCAAATCATTTCGCAAAATTTTCCACGTAGTGAAGTAACAGAGGCCCAATTGCTGCGAACGGCGGCGAATCGACATTTCACGGTCATCACGAACACTGGCGAATACAGCCGCAATATTTTCTTCGGTCCTCACTCTACGTATGCGTGTTAGTGGTTTAATGTCCTATAATGTGAACTGGGTTCGAAATTTAGTCACGAGATTCCGAATAACTCCCTCAGTAGGCCGACGAAACTGCCCGTAAATTGGAAGAAGTGCACGATGCACTTTTTTCACCGAACATGAATTTTGATAATAAAATTCAATAATTTGCAAGCGTTGTTCATTCGTAAGTCGATTCATGGTTGAATTATAGACCAAACTGAACAAGTTCGTCAATGACACAAGACACGATTCACGCATGATCTGTCAAAAACAGTGTTACCAAAAAGATACCAGCAAAAATATCACTCATTATTTGCCTTTCTATCATCATACTTTTTTGTTCATTTCGGTAATTATTCTTTTTCAATAAAAGTGATAAAATCGATATCTATTGTCCCTTGTAGAATGTTGAGCATCTGGGTAAGCTTAATTCAAAACTCCGGACGATTAAGCTGATGACTGAAAACAATCCATCACCGAGCATTTAGAGTCGGCTCTTCCATCAGGAAAACCACTTGATTATAACAAAGCTCGGCACGTTTATCGCTGTTTTAAAAGATACTCTTTCATAAACTTAATTGAAAGTTCCAAGCCTCTCGGGAAATAGTTTTGAAGCTTTGTGTAAAGCTGTATATCACCGAAAGCGACTGCAATTGTTCATCGGAGTTCGGTATTTTATTACGTCGAAACTGGCGGAAACTTCCAAAGCCAATGAAAAGAAAATTTTGTAAGAAGACTGTCTAGAGATAAAACCGACAATGAGTCGGTGTGTTTCGAGCGGTCGACATTGTTTGCGTTTTGTGGCTACATTTGTGGAAGTTGCCATTGTTTTTGTTTGTATGTGCAGCGAAAACTTTCCACAGTCATGCAATACGAACTTATAATGTCCTGGAAAAAGTATCCAGGAGAGTGTATGTAGAATGAGCATGTTTTGGCGTACCTCTGAAATTATTTTTCGATTTTTTATCGACCTGTCTGACAAAAAAAAATATGTCCTTTGCCATAAATGACTCACATTCAATTATATTCTATTCTGAATTGACCGATTTGGCGAAGGTGCGGGTGTTATTTTTCATCAACAGTATAATACTATGTGAAAACTATTTTCCGTTTTTTTTTTACCGTGATCTGCAGGTTTTCATACCTAACGTTTCGTCTAATACTGCGGTAGACATTATTAAAGACGATGTAAAATTGCTGCATTCAATAGTATGCTCCACAGACTCCACTGTCTGAGAGTAATTTCCAGAAAGAGCCAAGTTTGATCAAACAAATCGCGGGCAACGGTTACAAGGTAGATATTAGGAACTCCATTCTTTCCAAAACACTACAATAGCAAGCCATAGACCAGGTCTACACAAATTCAAGATGTCATAACGTCAGTTATAGAACATTGTCATACTTGGGTAAACCAACCAATAATATTGCCCGTTTTCTGAAGAAAGAATGAGTAAATGTAGCGTACAGAACGAATAATAGTCTAAGTGGATTTTTTAAAAACAATAAAGACAAAACTTCAAAGAGCATAGAAGTAGTTTTGTAAATAGAAAGACCTATTCCACATTTGCAAACCACCTCTTAGCAGAAGGACCTGAGTTCAATCATGAATACGACGTATTACATCTAGAAAAGAAAAGTTTGAAACTCAATCTTCTAGAATGTTTAAAAATAAATAGATTCAGCAATTCGGGTAATTTAGTAAATGAGCAATTAGAATTGAATAACTCCCGTTACTAAATATTTTTTCAAATGTGAAAACTGGGACATAAGCTCAGGTTTGAAGGCCATTGATTTTCAGAATATCTTTTTGATTAAGAATTCCTTCTAGATTAAGTAAAACGTCAATAACATATTCATTGATTATTTTCTACCTGCCGTCATGATGTTTGTTATTCTTGAATAATAACAATATTCGAGAATAACAATATTCAATAATAACAATATACCAGATAAACATTACTGACATATCAAATAGTTACGCACTGTTGAGACACCCAGTATATTTCATTTGAGTTACGGATAAATTATTCAAAATACGCATCTGGAAATGATGAATCGTTCGAGCAAAGCTGAGTTCAAAGAATGAATGCCTGCTCTCAAAACGGAAGCTTATCTACAGACTAATGAGAGCATTGATATTCTTAAATTAAGAAGACTTTGCCAGCAATATTTCGTTCGTTCATTTGCCATCATCAGTCCAAATTACCAAAGTTTAAGCTTCCTTTTATTTCCTGCCGCGGAATGAATGTTGTTCTTAACTTTTGTAGACAGGTATTCTAGAAACAGCAATTATGCGAAATGCCTCATCATCCTCAACCGTTTCCCTTTTTTGTTGAAATGCAAAATATCCACTTATATCTGCAGTCTGAATAATAGAAACAGCTCAGGGAGATTTAAAAAGTTTTTTGGCAATACTGAATCAGAACAATGTATTTTATGTAGTTACTCGATAGGTTCAAGAAGTTTAACAAAGGGATTGGAAACTGAATAAAGTGCGAAATGAATTTAAAACTTTTAGTTAAACCTCTGGGGTATGACTCTTTCCAACCGAGATTTTTTTCATGTTGACGTCGAATGACTAAAAGCTATCCCGGTTCGATGATTGGATACGTTAACAAAGACATGATACTCACAATGTTGTACCTCAAATATATTCTGTGAGGATTGATTGTTTCTGATGATAAAGAGTAGTAGTTCTACAAAAGAATGAAGAATTTCACGAGTTCATTGTTAGGTTTTATGAATTGTAAATCCTAAGCCAAATGTATTATTTCTTGTGCCATTTTTAACTTTGATTTTCGTCGAATACAACTGAAAAAACCGAAAGGCATTCCAACAAAGGAACTCAAATATTGTGCTTCATTGGTATTTCCTCAGTTTCATTATTTTAACAGCCATTGTCTATCCAATGTATTGTTTCAAGAAAAATGACTAATATTATTTATTTTTATTGTAAACAATTTTATAACCGGTGCGTTTGTATATGTCTCCACTTCGAATTGTGCATCATAGATCTACACAGACATTTTCAATATTCAAAGGGAGAAAAAAGTGTGCTCGTTTTACTCATTGTTCCTTTTCATTTCATCTCCACCCCCCCTTTTTTTGAGACACAATCATCGCTCACTCTGAACCTTCCTATTCTATCTACCTCTTTTTGTTGCTATATCTGTATTTTCTTCAATAGTTTTTCATTTGCGTCATTATTTTTTGCTTGTTTTATCGAAGTGTAATATTATTATTTGGGATTTGCAAAAGAATATCGGTAATAATAATGACGAATCAACTTTCATATACATTACAAATAATTCAAAACTGTTACGATAGTTGAAATTGAAAATTCCAAATTCCATCCATCTTTCACTTGTCACTCATCTTTCATTTTGAAGGAATACCCTTTCACTGATGAAGTCATCATTGCGTTATTAACCTCTTCATCTTCAACTATCCCTACTTCAGAATCTACAACAGGACCCCTATAATTGATACATCATTTGAAAAAAAAATTATCGCAAACACATTTGTGTCATGCATACTCGACTCGAAATACTCGACTATTCAGAATTGTATGATATCATCTTGAAAATCTCTACTACTTTCACTTTATATCGGGCCTCCACATTTTGCAGAACCTGAACTTCATTTTCAAACAACAATTCTTGAGGAAGGTGGGTTGGGAAGAAAGGATCAAAATACTACTCTGTTTACTTGTTTCAGTGATTTTTCGAATCCTCGAAGTAGTTCTGTTATGCACTTTTTTGGTATGCCCTAGAGCTGCCTCAGTGATTCGGTTTTCATCTCTATACAATCGTCACCAAACGCCGTCCTTTCATGGGTCTCTTCAATCTTGGGAACAGGAATAAGTCACAGGGTACAAATGTGGTGAATATGGTGGCTGAGGCATGATTACGGTGTTGTTTTCGGCAAAAAAATTACGAAAAAGGGATGATGAGAGAGCAGGTGCGTTCTTTTTTGGTCTTGGCCCTCCTGGGCTCTTTCATTTGGACGATGTCATAACCATAAAGCATTGATTCGTCACCAGGATCGCCGTAGACGTAATTCAACAATTCTTGAGCGATACTCATGCGACGTTTTTTTTTTTCTCGAAACTCAGCAATTTTTAAACGAACTTTGCTGACCAAAATTTCCAAAAAAATTGCATGATATGAGCCAACCGATATGCCGACATCCTCACCAACTTCTTTCATAGTGATTTGAGGATCCTCCAGAACAATTTCCTCCACTTTCTCAACATTTTCATTGGTTGTTGATGTGTTGGGGTGAGCGATGTCATTCACTTCTTCTCGCCCTTCTCTGAAAAGCTTATACCACTTATAAACATTTTTCTCACTCACAGTACAATCATCGTATGTCACTGTGGACAATTCAAGTGTTTTTGAGCACTCGATGTTTTTTCTATATTAAATTTGATGCAAATTCTTTGATCCATTTCTTCGATAACAGAAAATCGCCAAACACTCAAAACACTTCTAACTTTTATGCATCTCACCAACAAACCAAACATGCCAAACAGCTAAAACTATGAATATATGTTCGAGACAAGTGTACCAACTCGAAAAAAAATAAAAAATTGCTAATCGAATATACGTAGCTCACGAAATTTGAACTTTCACCTAATTTTTTGAACAGCACACTATAATAGCCTACTTCATCCCCTGATTCATCATCATTAGGTGTAAAACACAATTTTTTATCGTACAGACCAATTATGTAGATGATTCACTCACAATTGAAGAGTTGCTGTGATTGCAGAAGTTTAAAGTAATGAGGTGTAAATTTTTATTGTAACTTATTTTCCATCTAAACTTCTACAACACTGAATCCATTCTCAATTGCATCACAATCATTATTATTGCGAAATAAAAAATAAATATTGTTTAAAAAACACGCTTTCAAAGAACATCGAACTAAAAAGTTAAAAATTTTTTTTTAAATATGCTCAAAACAATAACGAACGAAAAATAGTGGTATTATTGTGTAAAGAGCGACGGGCGCTTGATATACAAAAAATATGGCACAAAGCGCCCACGCTTTTTCACAAAACTACTAGTATTTTTCGTTCGTTATTGTTTTGAGCTTATTTAAAAAAAAATCAACTTTTCAGTTCCATGTTCTTTAAAAGCGTGTTTTTTAGTTCTTTAAACTATATTAATTTTTCATTTTTTAGTTTCGTATGCTATAAAAGCGTGATTTTTAGTATTTTTTAACCATATTCATTTTATCTATCTTTGGGATCAATCAGCCGTATATTTTCCGATTCTGGAATACTTTTTTCAAATGAAGAAATACATGTAAAGTGAGTTCGAATTGTATCAAGGGGATTACGTACAGCGTCGTCTGCCCGCGAATAGATCAAGCAATAATATCGACATATCAAGGAGGTTACGTATAGCGCCATCTGCCCGCGAATAGATCAAGCGATAACGTCAATAGTTCTCTCAAATACAGATTCCGAGCTTGAGAGTTACAAACACACAAATATACATGCATACAAGTGAAGCTAATAAAATCGTGTTGAAATAAAAACGGATCCAAGCCTATTTCGGGTTCATATACGATTTTTAATTGTGATGAACTGTATGTATACAAGGACACTCATATCTGAAGACGATATACTTGTTGGTGAAGTATACAGAAATAATACAGACATTGAAAGTTCAGTGAGAACTCAATGCCTCCACAACAAATCGAACTGTTTCCTCAAGGACAAAACACACGCACTACAGAAACATTATTGAGGCGCTCTAAGAGCGGTGCCTGTGCGAAAGTAGCGATTCACGTTGGATTTGAATCCCTGAAGATCGAATTCAGTTCGAAGAGCGTTCTCAAGAAGTTCATTCCACATAAACGCAGTTCTTCAAATGGAAAAGTTGTTGAACAGGAAAATTCGAGGTGTACTGAGTTGAACCTCCAAACGATGAGCAGTCATACTCCGTCTCGTATTTCTGATATGTACCCTCTTGGTGGAATCAAAGGTGCCAAGTCACTTGAACACCTCACACGCAAGTATCTATAAAATAGTGACAAATCTTCAACCTCTCTTCAATATTCCAAACTATTAAGGTTGCAAGTGATGTTTGTGTCTCCAATCAGTGTTTCATTTCTGTATGGAATCTAGCAACTTCAGGGTATGCTTGGGGGCGAAGCTACAAACATAAGAACAATACTTCAAAGAAAGGTCTGATCTAAGCTTTATAAAGCATCAAAAGTTGCTGAGATGTGTAGTTTTCTGGTTCGGAACAGTATGTTAAGCTATTGAGAAGCAGCCTTTGCAACTTCAGCGACATGATTGTGCCAAGACGAATTAGTGTCCATTTCAACCCCCAACAAACGTATCGAGGTAGAAAGCCGAATTGTCTGTCCCAACATCATTATAAACGGTTCGGAGGCATTTATTTTCTTGGAGGAAACCGGTGCCCGAGTATTTGTGACATTGAATTGACCAAAATTTACCAGTATCACTCATAAGTCTTTTTTTCTAGTGAATATTGAAATGTATTATCATTTTTTCCAGATCGGAAGAGCAACTGTCAGAGAATCCCGCTCCCTAAGACTCGTCCACGACGTCCACCTCAATTCCCATCGTGAAGACGCCTCGCAGCAACCCCTTCTGGTGATAGGAAATGGTCGTACATACAGCGTCACCGACAACTCTCCCAAAAGAGCCATCATGGGGGTCATCCAGAAAGCGGCGTTGATTAAAAAATCTAAGAGCAACGGATCCATCACCACCAACGACGACTCTGACGAGCAGATCTACTGGCTGAGACCGGCTTTGGTACCTTCCCAGAATTCACCAGACGGTTCCAACTACTTCTGCTGGTTCAAAAAGAAACCGAAGCATAAAGTAACGTTTGATGATAGCACCACCATGTCGACTAATCGGTAACGTGGATTTATCTATTAGGCTTTGATTGTCGTGTACATTTTGTATAGTTATTGTGATCTGCTTAGTTTGGTTTTTGTTGATGTTTTGGAAGAGTTTTTTATTTTGGAATTTTTCCCTGTTTATATTTTCGTTATTAACACTAGATATGCACCAGCTTGCATCAGTTAGCGCAGTAGATTGTTCGTCTTTTATATCTTGCACCAATAACTTTCTCATTGAGATACTTTTTCATATAAGGACTGACAGGAAGCCACAGAAGCATGTTCATTATTTTCAAACATTATCATAATACGGTTTACATGCTTAAAATAATTGTAATTAGAGAAAGCTGAAGATGGCTTCGCAGTATTCGCAGCGTTGAATGAAATAAAAATTATTTTGTCTATTCATAACTATTCCCAGTGGGTCGGATATAATTGTCACTTGATGGTGAGAAAAATCAGCAGAAAAATCGCGTTTGCTAAGATCAATAAACTATTGAAACATAAATTTACAATTTTTCTCAAACGTGGTTCACTATATTACAATTGTTCGTTTTATTTTTTCATATTATGTTTCAATACTGAAATAATTTCGTTCTTCCCCATACCTTCAACACTATACAATCAAATTCACTAGTGTACATACACCAATACACTATTACACACATACAATACAAAAACTATATAGAATAAAGAAAATACTTTTGTCTAGTTTCTACTGTGTTTAATTATTGCATGAAACATGGTATTCAACGCAAAACCCAAAAGGAATAAATGGAAAAAATCGGACATATACAGACTAGAATGTAGGGATTGCCCAGCAGCTTATACAGGTCAGACAGGCAGAAACTTCGACATAAGATACCGAGAACATGTATTATCAGATAAAGAATCAGCCATACATGGGCATCTAAAAGAAACAAACCATGCAATAAATAAAGAAAACATGAAAATTCTTCATACATGTAACAAAGGAAGGGACATGAATTCATTGGAAGCGTTGGAAATAAATAAATTGTACAAGGACCCCAAGTTCATAACGCTCAACGACCAATTTAGGAATTTTAGGATCCATCCAATAGTTGGTAATCGTGACATATTGTAATATTGGTAACGTGTTAGGCCAGGTACCTGTCCACACTATTTAAGACGCAACTTGACAATTTGTGGTAGTTACTTGAAAATGGCCTTATAAGCCGAAACCGGTAGTAACGAATGAATAAACACAGTAGAAACTAGACAAAAGTATTTTCTTTATTCTATATGCAACATGAATTTTTACAAAATAAATGAGTCATCAATCGAACGAGACAAAAACTATAACCGAACCTGAGACTAATGTTCGAATCGCCTCCTTTGCTCAATTCGTACTGCACTTTCCGAACTGGAAATGACACGGCGTTCTAGAAGGTCAAGTGGAGCTGAGCGTGACCTTGACTCGGAGTAGCAGTCATCATGTAAATGATTGGTAGGTTTGACGGCTCCATGATAGGGCTCCGCTCGAAAATGAAATCATTGATATGATGTTAATAACATCCAAGGAATATTTTGTTCGCCTCCTTGATTACTTGTTTGAAGATTCGATGTCTTGAGTAATCGAAACAAGTTTGACTGAATGACCAATATTTTCTATGATCAGAGCTGTAGAGTATTCATAGAGTGATAGAAAAAAAAACTGCCGAGTTCAGTTCGTGGGATATTCTCTTGATATTTTGTTTTGTCGTCCCGCCGTAAAATTGAATCTTGGATGGAATTTTGGAAGGCTTGTTACTGCTCAAAGTGGATGTGAGTTTTCCTTGGAGAAGGTGGTATTGAATATTATCCACCTGCCGTGGATTTTCGTAAAACGTAGAAGGCTATATATTCAGATTACTTTCGACCTCAATAACTCCATCATAACTAGTTTTTCTGGCTTTGGAATAAGTAGTTCCAATCATCAAATATACATTGAAAGATAGGGATAATACTATTACCTACAAATTTAAGATATTTGACTTGAGGAAAGCCAAAGATTGGAGAATATTTGGACAAGGTGAGGTCCTTGATGTAACTACCCCAAACATCAATATTTTTGCCTATAATCAAATAAATAAAAAAATCAACAGATATAAATACTGCTTATAAATCCATAAAAATAATTTGTTTCAATTGGATAAAGAAAGTCTTGCCTCATTATTAAATTATATCTGTCTTATGATATCTTCTTCATTCACGTATAGTCAGTGGGCATACTTGAAGACTGGCTATAAATCAAATCATCTAAAAGAACAATTCGTTCAGGCCAGCCTCAACACCCTACACAGTAGGTTAATGGACTGACACCTATCAGAAAACAACTACTCCCCTGGCTAATACCACGAAGGGCGTTGGATTATATCCGACAGGTGTCAGTGCAGGATTCTTCACTGAAGTTATTCCTGCCTATGCTGTTGGCGATACAACTGCCGCAATAGATTTTCAATTATTGGAACACACTTGCAGACCGGTTTCGGGCTGTTTGGCCACTCGTCAGTGCAAGGTAGTGTATATCATCAACATAAAGTCGATGATTTCCGATAATTGAAAATCGAATTCCGTCAGAGTATCATTCCTCGAACTAAGCTGAAGACTACAACAAACAACAGGTTTGTCGTCGCTCCATCTGCCTGTGAACGAGGTAACCAACTGCATATCCAAATTTGCCCAATTCCTCGTAAAAGGAAAGAAATCTTTCACGTATAGTCAGTGGGCATACTTGAAGACTGGCTATAAATCAAATCATCTAAAAGAACAATTCGTTCAGGCCAGCCTCAACACCCTACACAGTAGGTTAATGGACTGACACCTATCAGAAAACAACTACTCCCCTGGCTAATACCACGAAGGGCGTTGGATTATATCCGACAGGTGTCAGTGCAGGATTCTTCACTGAAGTTATTCCTGCCTATGCTGTTGGCGATACAACTGCCGCAATAGATTTTCAATTATTGGAACACACTTGCAGACCGGTTTCGGGCTGTTTGGCCACTCGTCAGTGCAAGGTAGTGTATATCATCAACATAAAGTCGATGATTTCCGATAATTGAAAATCGAATTCCGTCAGAGTATCATTCCTCGAACTAAGCTGAAGACTACAACAAACAACAGGTTTGTCGTCGCTCCATCTGCCTGTGAACGAGGTAACCAACTGCATATCCAAATTTGCCCAATTCCTCGTAAAAGGAAAGAAATCTTTCACGTATAGTCAGTGGGCATACTTGAAGACTGGCTATAAATCAAATCATCTAAAAGAACAATTCGTTCAGGCCAGCCTCAACACCCTACACAGTAGGTTAATGGACTGACACCTATCAGAAAACAACTACTCCCCTGGCTAATACCACGAAGGGCGTTGGATTATATCCGACAGGTGTCAGTGCAGGATTCTTCACTGAAGTTATTCCTGCCTATGCTGTTGGCGATACAACTGCCGCAATAGATTTTCAATTATTGGAACACACTTGCAGACCGGTTTCGGGCTGTTTGGCCACTCGTCAGTGCAAGGTAGTGTATATCATCAACATAAAGTCGATGATTTCCGATAATTGAAAATCGAATTCCGTCAGAGTATCATTCCTCGAACTAAGCTGAAGACTACAACAAACAACAGGTTTGTCGTCGCTCCATCTGCCTGTGAACGAGGTAACCAACTGCATATCCAAATTTGCCCAATTCCTCGTAAAAGGAAAGAAATCTTTCACGTATAGTCAGTGGGCATACTTGAAGACTGGCTATAAATCAAATCATCTAAAAGAACAATTCGTTCAGGCCAGCCTCAACACCCTACACAGTAGGTTAATGGACTGACACCTATCAGAAAACAACTACTCCCCTGGCTAATACCACGAAGGGCGTTGGATTATATCCGACAGGTGTCAGTGCAGGATTCTTCACTGAAGTTATTCCTGCCTATGCTGTTGGCGATACAACTGCCGCAATAGATTTTCAATTATTGGAACACACTTGCAGACCGGTTTCGGGCTGTTTGGCCACTCGTCAGTGCAAGGTAGTGTATATCATCAACATAAAGTCGATGATTTCCGATAATTGAAAATCGAATTCCGTCAGAGTATCATTCCTCGAACTAAGCTGAAGACTACAAGTTGTAGTTGTAGTCTTCAGCTTAGTTCGAGGAATGATACTCTGACGGAATTCGATTTTCAATTATCGGAAATCATCGACTTTATGTTGATGATATACACTACCTTGCACTGACGAGTGGCCAAACAGCCCGAAACCGGTCTGCAAGTGTGTTCCAATAATTGAAAATCTATTGCGGCAGTTGTATCGCCAACAGCATAGGCAGGAATAACTTCAGTGAAGAATCCTGCACTGACACCTGTCGGATATAATCCAACGCCCTTCGTGGTATTAGCCAGGGGAGTAGTTGTTTTCTGATAGGTGTCAGTCCATTAACCTACTGTGTAGGGTGTTGAGGCTGGCCTGAACGAATTGTTCTTTTAGATGATTTGATTTATAGCCAGTCTTCAAGTATGCCCACTGACTATACGTGAAAGATTTCTTTCCTTTTACGAGGAATTGGGCAAATTTGGATATGCAGTTGGTTACCTCGTTCACAGGCAGATGGAGCGACGACAAACCTGTTGTTTGTTGTAGTCTTCAGCTTAGTTCGAGGAATGATACTCTGACGGAATTCGATTTTCAATTATCGGAAATCATCGACTTTATGTTGATGATATACACTACCTTGCACTGACGAGTGGCCAAACAGCCCGAAACCGGTCTGCAAGTGTGTTCCAATAATTGAAAATCTATTGCGGCAGTTGTATCGCCAACAGCATAGGCAGGAATAACTTCAGTGAAGAATCCTGCACTGACACCTGTCGGATATAATCCAACGCCCTTCGTGGTATTAGCCAGGGGAGTAGTTGTTTTCTGATAGGTGTCAGTCCATTAACCTACTGTGTAGGGTGTTGAGGCTGGCCTGAACGAATTGTTCTTTTAGATGATTTGATTTATAGCCAGTCTTCAAGTATGCCCACTGACTATACGTGAAAGATTTCTTTCCTTTTACGAGGAATTGGGCAAATTTGGATATGCAGTTGGTTACCTCGTTCACAGGCAGATGGAGCGACGACAAACCTGTTGTTTGTTGTAGTCTTCAGCTTAGTTCGAGGAATGATACTCTGACGGAATTCGATTTTCAATTATCGGAAATCATCGACTTTATGTTGATGATATACACTACCTTGCACTGACGAGTGGCCAAACAGCCCGAAACCGGTCTGCAAGTGTGTTCCAATAATTGAAAATCTATTGCGGCAGTTGTATCGCCAACAGCATAGGCAGGAATAACTTCAGTGAAGAATCCTGCACTGACACCTGTCGGATATAATCCAACGCCCTTCGTGGTATTAGCCAGGGGAGTAGTTGTTTTCTGATAGGTGTCAGTCCATTAACCTACTGTGTAGGGTGTTGAGGCTGGCCTGAACGAATTGTTCTTTTAGATGATTTGATTTATAGCCAGTCTTCAAGTATGCCCACTGACTATACGTGAAAGATTTCTTTCCTTTTACGAGGAATTGGGCAAATTTGGATATGCAGTTGGTTACCTCGTTCACAGGCAGATGGAGCGACGACAAACCTGTTGTTTGTTGTAGTCTTCAGCTTAGTTCGAGGAATGATACTCTGACGGAATTCGATTTTCAATTATCGGAAATCATCGACTTTATGTTGATGATATACACTACCTTGCACTGACGAGTGGCCAAACAGCCCGAAACCGGTCTGCAAGTGTGTTCCAATAATTGAAAATCTATTGCGGCAGTTGTATCGCCAACAGCATAGGCAGGAATAACTTCAGTGAAGAATCCTGCACTGACACCTGTCGGATATAATCCAACGCCCTTCGTGGTATTAGCCAGGGGAGTAGTTGTTTTCTGATAGGTGTCAGTCCATTAACCTACTGTGTAGGGTGTTGAGGCTGGCCTGAACGAATTGTTCTTTTAGATGATTTGATATCTTCTTCAATTAGGTAGAAACTTGAAGATATTAATTAAGATGAAAGATAAATATTTTGGCACATAGATAATCTATTTCAATTATATATTCTTGTTCCGCAGTTAATTATGTTCACAGACATAAATCTATACCTCTCTTCTTTCTTTTTCGCACATCCTGGAATTCACTAGATCGTATGGAGAAATATTTTTACTATTGAATATTTAGAGTTGTCTGAGTAATATTCGAGAAGTAGAAGCAGACTTTTGAATAATATGATGGAGAAATATGAATTGCCATCCCGAAAACCAAAAGGTGGACTTCTGGAAAAATTATTTCGCTTACATACATGCATATAAAGCCTTTGGACGTATATTGATCGATGTATCTGTTGATATCTGTTGAACCGTGATGTTGAAATAGATGAATTCTGATATTTTTATCTTCTTCACAGAAAACCAGACATGAGAACTTATTTCATTTTCTGGAACATTAAATATCGTAGGATCTATAGCAGTTGTTTATTCAATAAACAAGCAACAGTTTCAAAATTGAACTTTGAAGTAAACTTGAAAAAGTACTTTCATCTCCTTTCAATGGTATTTTAAAAACCGACTTCAACGAGCGAAAATGCATAGTGACGTTATATTTCAAACTACACATTTTCTAAGATAAGTATATTTTTTGAAGGCTACTTTACAAAATAACTACTTATTTTTCTCCCAGATAAACTGAATAGTTATAAATTATTCAGGACAGTAAATTGATAGTCGATACCAAAGATAATGAAAATAACAAACTATTTTATTCCCTTTGAAAAATTCTGCTATTCATATTCTGTTGGGTGGATGATTAATTTTTAATACCTCGCCGTGAATGATAAATCCATGGAACAGAATCATATTTTCCGAATTACCTATAACATCCATTTAATTTACAAATTAACAGTGATTCATAACCTCATTATGGCATCAACGTTTTCCCAATGACAAACATAAAGCACCAACCACAGTTGCATAAAATAATACCACTAAATTAATACTATAAACTATTGATTTGAAATGATATACCAAATTTAAAATGAAAGGAGTATATTTTTAGAAAAGGTTGATTTTTGAGAAAGAAAAGTTTCGGCATTCTACTTCTCCATCTTGATACAAAAAAAAGGGAATTCTCCATATATTTTCATAATCTCTTAGAGAAAAAGCTGTTATTGATTTTGTGGCGATATAGTGAGACTATTTTATTTTCACCCTACAATTTGGATTTCGTATAAACTGATTCGAATATATTTGTATGACTACTTATGAGAAGTGAAATTGGACGGATATATCTGGTTATGGCCGTCCTTTGAGTAAGGCTGAAGAATTCGAAGGCTACAAAAAAATGAATTTTACATAAAATTTTATTTTATTCTTCAATATAGTTGCAATATATAGGCGATGCAACGACTATAGTGGTCGCAAAATTTTTCGATGCCATTTTTATAGTACGCTTCGTCTTCAGCCTGAAACTAGGCCTCAGTATGACCAGCAAACATCTTGGGGGGTCTGAAAATAGGAAGAAGTAGCTGAGAACCAGGTCTGGAGAATATGGGGGATGGGAAAGCAATTCGAAAAGCATTTCATGTAATTTTGCCATCGTTGCCATTGATAAGTGAAACAGTGCATTGTTTTGATGAAACAACACTTTGTTTTTCTTCAAATGCCGCCGTTTTTCTGCGACTTTCCGTAATTCGAACATTCCAATAACGCTGATGATATAACCTTATCAATAATTCGTTGTTGTTTTTGGTCTATTGTGAGCTCGCGTGGTACCCACTTTGAACAAAGCTTTCCCATACCCAAATATTCATGCACGATCTATATCTTTGTATCTGTAGAGTAGGGAGGGTGAGTGTAGACCTACAGCACTTAGGCCACATGTGACCTATTGTACATCCTCCGGAGGAGTTGTCCTCCTAGGTCATCGTTCATCCTGTCCTTTCCAGGCAAATGGACAGATCACTAGGAGACATATCCTTTATATCGGCAGGTGAAGGCCAAGACTCGCCAAACACACTCTCTTTGGTAACCTTGAAGTGTCTCACGGCGGCCTTCGTGAAGGTTTTGGAAGGTGCAGCGACATTAATGTATTTGCGCGGCTTCTTCAACCTTCTTGGTATTCCCTCCGTGGAGGTGCTCAAGGAAGTACCCTTGCTATTGGAGGTGGAGTGGGGGAGAAGAAGGGTACACTTATAGTTGCTGCCACTCCTTCTATCGCTCTCTTTCTCTTTTTGGCCTCGGTTATATCACGAGGTGATCTGCCATGTCCAGCCTCATTCCAAGTGGTAGATTGGTGCGGACATTTCTGTTCATCCTCAGCCACCGCCATAGATTGAGGTGAGCATTTCTGTCCAACCTCGGGATTGGTATTTGTTTTTTCAGTGTCTGTTTTTGTGTTTGTTTCATTCTATGTGATCCCACGAGTAGCAGGGAAAGAGTTGGTCACTATTGCAGAGCCCCGCATTACCAGAGGAAGGCTGATTACAACGAGGTTTCGCCTGTTTCCCCAAGAAGGTCGTTCGTAACTGCATATCACCCTGCGGCCATTCAGCTGTCGGCACGATTCCTTACACCTCAGCTTGGGTAGGCTGGTTCACGGTGGCATATTTCGCAAAGGCTTTTGGGGAGTTTTGGTTCTCCTCACCCTACTTATTTCTGCAACTGACCAGGAGTCTGGCGACCCCATCCGTAAGGCCACATTGCCTTCCCGGACAGGGCTCCCACTCCCCTTGCCCTCCCCCTAACCGCCACCTGGGGACGCGCCCGATAGGTAGCCCAACACACAGGATTCATGCACGATATGTCCGCCACGTTTCTTTGATATTTTCAAAGCCTCAGCTATCTCTATCAACTTCACTCTGTGGTCATCCAGAATTATTCTAGATGTTTTCGTCGGTAACAGTCTTTTTGAGGCGTCCATTGTCTCAATGGTTGATTTTGCTGATGCAAAGAACAAATAATGTTCATCAAACCAAGCCATAGCTTTAACAGTTTTTTATTTTCGCCAAAAAGCAACACATGAAATTCCTTTCTATCCATTTTCATCAAACTAACAAAAGTTACTTCAGTCAAAACGTTCTATCCCACAAACCAATAGTCCGATAGCTGTGAAATTTGTACACATGTCAATTTGTAGGTAAAATTTATGAATACGTTATTGACTAATTGGACTTTCCAGTAATTGATATTACGCAGTAACTTTTTGGGGTGAACTTTTCAAGTTGCCCTTTACTACACTTCAGCAGATTATCTAATGATTCATCCTAAATTTCTTCGGATTTTGAAGGATTATAAACCAAAAAGCAGTACTAAAAAAACTTCTTCTGTTCAATTGGACACAATCATTCTGGCTCCACAGCAAGTGCTAAACCGTAGCTAGCATGCAAAAGACTAATTCAATGTCAACTCCAAAACAATACCGGTTTCATTCCGCAAGAGTTGAAAATATTAACAAAAAGACCTGATATTCTCTAAGGTAGTGAATATTTGGCCCAATGATTTATAACCAGGAGCTGAAATTGTCACGAAGAATATCGATTCACTTTGATAATCTGGAGGTGAAGAAGGAATAGTTCATACATTCGAGATGTCTCATTCCCAACAACGAAATTCAGCTTACCACGTAGAATAACGAAACACCACTGTCTTGTCAATACCATCAGAGTGCCAAAATGGTAATGAGGAACTCTTATGGCCACATCATTCCGTTGTGTATGACGAATAAATGCTGGACACGCTGACAGTGAATTTATTAGGGTCGCAGACGCCTTGTGTCAGGATTTTAGAACTATTAGGTTGGTAGATCAGGGTGTAGAATTTATCATTCTGGCAGGCTCTGTTGCATTACACAGTTCAAAAATCAAAGCCCACTTGACCTGGAGAAGGCAGGTTTCAGATCCGCTGCTTTAATGAGAGGAGGTCTTCAATGTTGGTTAAACTTTGTGTGGTCGCACACTTTGTATGTTCCACTCGGTGACACAGTTTAATTTCCTATTTCAGTATTGAAATTATAAGCCGAGTTCATTACCTTGACAAGCAACCTGATTCTTGCTCTAATATTCGCTTACCATACAGAGAAAGGGGTCCGAACTGCTGATATCTTCACAGTAACATTGTGTAATGTAGAAACTCCTTATTTTCTGTACCAAAAAGGTTGTTGATTCTTCATTTTTTGCACAAAACATATATAAATTCACAAGCTGGTATATGGATAGAATGAATAAATGTGGATAAAATTGGTTCACCCACGGCTCAACTTCCAGATACCAAACTGTACTATTATGAAAGATTGTTCGAATAGAAACCTACAACCCAATTAGATTGTACCAATATAGAAAAATATTTACTCGTTTCTGAACGAGATTCGAAAGAAAACCCAATCACATCCATCAATTTCCTCGGGCGAAAAATTCCAAAATGAAAAATGTCTATAGAGAATTCCTCCGTCCTGTTGATTAGAAAAATATAACGAACTGAGCCGAGTTAAACACGGATCGATTCTCTTTTGGTATGTTGCTAGCCTGGTTTTGCGTTGGGAAGGAAATTGAAACGTCATTGTGGATCGTATTTCCAGATTGAAGTTGACGTTTCCAGGAATATTTCCACAGAGCGATTGTTCTATTTGGTTTATTGTTGAATGCGCCATGTGACAGGATTATTGTTTAGTAGCTATTGTACAAATTGAATTCATTTGGTTGAATGGACTGTTGGAATCCGGTTTAGCGGATTTTGTAGTAATTTATTTCTTTAGTTGATTATATATGCGATGTAAATAAATATAATTATATAAGTTTATTCAATATATTTTGTGTGACCAAAGCTTCGTTTTATTTTGTTCAAATATTTGAATTTTCAGATTTTCAAATACAAATTGTCATAATCATAGTCAAATACCTCCTCACTATATCAACAATAATCGGTGACAATATGATTTTCCCACAATAAGTGTGATGATACCATGTAAGAAAAAATCATCAACTTACTATTTCATTTTAGGAACTGTATTATATCAGCCAATTCAAATTCATATTTCTCCATAACAACATCCATATTGAGTTTCATTAAATATATATCGTAAAAATAACAAGAGTTCTTTGAAAATTATACAATCAGGTGAATGAGGTTTTAGAAATTTGTCAAACATGAGAGACAACGAGGTTTGATTTCTATGTTTTCGTTTTTTGTTCGATTTTGTACGAAAACAAAAGAGCGAATTGCATAGTCATGCAAAAATGAAAGATATAAAAAGGTTCATGAAAGAATACAAATCTAGTGATAGAGTTACAGAAACATTTCAATATGTTATTTCAAATGCTGAAATGAAAAGTATTTTTTCTAATTAGAACTTTCTTTTTCTAATCTTGCTGTGATGCCCTTTCCAGAAAATTTGCAAAAATATGAGAGCCATGGCTCTTGGCTACCTAGGAATAGAATCTCTAAACATACATTTGGCAACACAAATTGAAGGAAAGGAAACCTTTTGTGTTTCTTGATGTTTGGGCTTCATCCCCATCAGGTGATACTATTTTTATAAAGAGTACAGTTAGTTCAAAGCTTCAGCAGATTGAAAAAATAAGTAGGAATTTTTTTCTCATATCATCTTCAGTCTCAGATATTGATATTAATTTTTCATAATTTGGCAATGATTCTTCTAACATTACATATTAAACGAACTAGTTATGACTTTATCATTTCTGAAAACATCATTTGCAGTTTGGAGAAATTTTTCAGTTGCAAGTCCTTAATACTAAAACATCATTACATTTACAAATGTAATCCTGCATGAAAAATTAATGTGGGAAGTAGATGTAGAAGTAGAAAGCCAAAAAGTTCCTTTCACAAAAATTTTCTCTCCAAAAATATTCCACTTTCAATTTAAACAAGACTCCTATGGCTGGGATTTAATCAAATAAGTGAATGAATGTCATTACGTACTGGCATTTATGTGTAGATTCAAGTCATTCATAACATAAAGTCGTAATTTTATTAATGAATTGAGTCCTTCATTTTGTAATGTTATCTAGATTTGCGAGGAATGAAACGCAAAGTCGTCTCCACAATTTAATGTCACCATCGGATGTTAGTGCGGTAAAACCACCAATTAGAACATGTTTCGAACCTATATATGTTCATCATCAGATAATATTTGCCTTCTACAATAAAAGGCAGAACAATATTGTAGAAGTTCAAATATTAGCTGATGATGAACCTATATAGGTTCGAAATATGTTCTAATTGATGGTTTTACAGCTAATATTTAAACTTTTACAATAAAAGGAAGAACAATATTGTAGAAGTTCAAATATCAGATGATGATGAACCTATATAGGTTCGAAACATGTTCTAATTGATGGTTTCACAGCTAATATTTAAACTTTTACAATAAAAGGAAGAACAATATTGTAGAAGTTGAAATATCAGCTGATGATGAACCTATATAGGTACGAAATATGTTCTAATTGATGGTTTCACAGCTAATATTTGAACTTCTACAATAAAAGGAAGAAGAATATTGTAGAAGTTCAAATATTAGCTGATGATGAACCTATATAGGTTCGAAACATGTTCTAATTGATGGTTTTACCGCACTAATATCCGATGGTGACATTAAATTGTGGAGACGACTTCCTCGCAAATCTACTGCACTCCATTTTGAGATACAATGGACTTCTACCAGAGGTTATCTAGATTGGTGCTTGAGAGGTAGTAAGGCAAATGTCTCATTACGAAACATCGATGTTCGCCATTGAGGATGACAGTGTTCCCTGTTAGTGAAATTTCATATTGTAACTTTTTCATATAGTATAATTGGGAAGCAATTCTGTGAATGATATCTGATTCAATTCCATAACGAATGTTTGGAGTATAACCTGAATAGAAAAATATGTTTTTCGTATAATTAATTCAATGTTCATATAAAAGTAGATGTTTCGAAAGTATTATTTCTTTCGTTAAATTCAAGCAGTTGTTTCGAGGAGGTTTTTTCTTCCAGTTTGTATTTGAGAGCGCCTAAGAGAGTTGTTTATGAAATTGATTGCTTTCTTCTTTTCTTTGGAAGATTTCCAATTTTTTTTTTATTTTGAGAAATATAAAGTCTCAACCTTTCTCTCCGAAAAATCATCTGAAAATTCACCCTTTTTCATATTTCTGTTCAACTTCTGAATTTTCTCCCTCAAGTTTTCCGCCAATGAGAATTTCGTATATACATCAATCAACTCAAAACATTGTCAACCACACTCAAACACAACTTTTCCTTTTTGTTGCGACCACCGGCCTTGCGGTGGTCCCGAAATCCCTTAATTTGTTGCCAATCCCGATCGAACATGGAAGAACAAACAAAAACCGAAAATAGTCTACAGATTAAGTGATTAAGTTTTGAGTGTTCATGGCACACGATCGATTTTAAAATAAATGAACCTCCATGCGGCTTTCGGCTCGTTAGACTTTCCGAAAGTAATTTCAATATTTTACTGCGCAATTTGAATACGCGAATGGCCTATTAAATATTAATCTGGTCAGCGCTGAATCCTGGCGTTTTCAATGTGGAATAACACTGCAGGTATGTAATAACTTTTATACGATTTTCGAGTTTTACCTCCATTTTTACGTCAGGTCATTATGAAAGCTATATTGCATGAAAGCTATATGACGAAGTCAGGATTTATCTCTCAAAAAGCTATCATCATTATCGTATGGAAACAGTATTAAACGCAGAAAGAATTGTTGTGAATTCTTTAAATTCTTCTACCCCCCTATCCTAATATCGCGCTATTTTCCACTCTAATTTGAATTACGGAATTATTTTATATAGAAACTCACCCCACTCTGTTAGAGTTTTCCGTCTTCAAAAACGTGCTATACGTTTGTTGGCTGATGCCCCGTATAATGCCTCTTGCCGAGAACTCTTCAAGAAGCTCTGGATTGTGTCTTCCTTCTATCTATATCTAACAAAATTTCCTCGAAATGCATACATGAAAAACTGGAATTAACAGAAATAACGATTTTCAAAATTATTCAACCAGTAAAGCAGACCATATGAGGCCTCCTAGATATAAACCTGCAATCTCACAACGTAATTCCCTGAACTTGCATCTGTACAATAAGCTACCACGTAGCATACAATAAGCATACCGTGTATGTGAAATCTCGGTTTCATCCCTTTTAAAAGGAAGATGAAACAATTCTTAGTAAATTTCTATTTTTATTCGGTTAGAAGAGTACTTAGGGTACGAAATTTCTAATTGAAAAGTATGTAGTTTCTTACCGAAAATAAATTAAAATTATTTATCTTTACTCTCCGACGAGCGGTCAATATTCTTCCAGATCAACCTCATGCAGTTTCTACTACATTCCATGTGACACATTGTTACCATTTTTTAGCTTTTATCTCCATACATTTCATATATATATATATATATATATATATATATATATATATATATATATATATATATATATATATATATATATATATGTATATATATATATATATATATATATATATATATATATATATATATATATATATATATATATTCATATAATTCATGGAATTATTTTCCAGCAGCTTGACTGCGTTAACCTTTCTAGGGAAAATTTGTAGACAGAACACTCAAAAAATGGAGACAAACCGCGGACACGTGTTTCTGGCTATTGGCCTCATCAGCGCGGTGCAGCCAATTGCAAGGATGGACAACAACTGGTTACCAAAAATGAAAAACTTCACATATGCACGGTGTCACCAACAGGAGCTGCGTGACTTATAACTTATAACTGGAAAACCCAGTTCAGCATATATATATATATATATATATATATATATATATATATATATATATATATATATATATATATATATATATATATATATATATATATTTTTATATATATATATATATATAAATATATATATATATATATATATATATATATATATATATAAATATATATATATATATATATATATATATATATATCTATATATATATATATATAAATAAGTCACGCAGGTATTATCTGTGACTAATTGAGAAACATCAAACGAAATCTGTTTTACAAAAATGAGTGATGAACAAGGAAAAGATGTCAATTTCCGTTTGAAACAGTTTATCTCGAAAACGGTTCAAAATAGAAATAGTATTATCTGAACGAAGTTGATCTGAAATTGGATGTAGAGCTCAAAAATGTTGAAATATACAGGGTGTTCCATTTGAAAAAATTGAGTTCCACTCATTTTTTCATGAGATCAAAGTATCATCATGCATTTTTTGAAGACCCTGTATGAGGCAAATGAAAATATGACTCGTAGTGAAGATCCTCATAGTATCACTCCACTCCATTTCAAATTTGATCGTTTTAGTGCAAGAGAGTTCAAGATTATCAGCATTTATAAAAGTTCATGTTTGGTAAAAAAAATATCGAAATTAATTTATATCTTCTAAACGGTATTAGATAGGTATAGGGAAATAGTATATCAATTTGTTGACAAAGTCATGATGAATCATAATATGATATTATATACGGGGTGTTCTATTTGAAAAATCAAAGAAGCCGCTACTTCATAGTAGAAGCGACAACGCCGCTTCGTATGAAATATTTTAGGCGTGTAGGTCATATTGATTTATGCATACTGTGAAATTTGCAGGTTGATCTGTTAAATAGTTTGTCAGAAACGGCTAATTAACGCTCATCATGAAAAGCCCTGTATTTGAGGGCCAATTAACTGTACCTAATTACAGTTATCGGCTATCAACGTTTGCACAGCTGTCCCCTCCCCTACGTCATTCCATCCCAAACGGCACCTTCATCGTCATTGTTGTTTCTCCTATATCAACCTAGTAGTGATTGTGACCTCGATGGTCAGCTAACTTCACCAAATGTAAAGTGGTTGATCTTCTCGGTGACAGTGAAGGAGGGCCCAGTTTCTCTCATCTTTACCTAAAGGTAATGATTTCTGAAAGATCCCTATCGATGGTGCAGCTGTTGAAGACATTCGAGCCTGGACTTATGATTTCGCAATATTCATTCATCACTTTCTGATGCTTCCCAATAAATTCCATCCCAGATTTCCGCAGGATGATTCTCCTTCATACTCTAAGGTTTAATTTTTTTCTTTGTTTTAATGAGCACCTTCAGCACCACTTCTCATCATAATAGAAAAGTCATGCTAACAACCTCATCATCTGAAAGAACCACTAGTACTCAACCAGTGCGTCTTGTGAGCCCTCCTAATTTTGATTCAGTATAAGTAGTTGAATAAAATATATCCAAGTCAAAAACCGTTTGATGACCACCACACTTGAATAATAAATAAATAAATATTCATTAATCCATCAAGCTAGTGTATAAACAAGATCGGACATGTCGATGCAAGTAATGAGAGTGGTACAGAAGTAACAACCGGCGTAAAATTCATAAAGTACATAAATTACACATTCAATATCAATTGCAACATCGTCACCTCAACTTACAGGTCAAATAATTAGGTCTCAAGTTCATCGAGTGGATAAACACATTGTGTGACCAAGAGTTCTTTTAGGTGAGATTCAAAAAGTGTTGGGGAACTCGCTTTTTTATATTGTCTGGTAGGCCATTGAAGAAACGGCAGCCAGCATTATTCGGTGACTTTTTATGAAACGAATGTTTGTGTTTGGTTAATTTGATGTCGTTTTTACATTTAGTATTATGGGAGTGAGACTCACTGTTTAGAGGATACAGATGCTTATTCTTGAATATGTAACACAGAATTTTAAATAGGTAAATAGATACGACAGTTAGGATTTGGTATTTTTTGAAAATATCCCTACAAGAATTGTGATTTTTTATGCCAAATATTAGTCGGAATATGAAATTTTCAGCAACATACTACTTAGTGACCTCAGATGCTTGTCCCCACGCTTTGATATAAGATATAGCTGAATATACCAAAACGTGATATATTTGAAGAAGTTCGTCAATGTTTAGCATATTCTCCAGGTTACCAAGTATATAAAACTTTCATTCAATTTCTCACAAACGAAATTAATGTTTTCTTCCCGTGAGTGATTGCAAAGAATTTTTGAATTTTGTTACATAATACTTTTTCTATTATTTCCGAGAAAATGTCCAATAATGCTATTGGTCGATAATTGTCAATAGTTGTTTTACGCCTTTTTTGTATATTGGTAAAATCGCAGCCGTTTTCAATGAGTTTGGATACTGGACTGGATTGGACTGATAGATTTATAATTTCTGCTAGATGGTGTGAAATAATACTGGAACATTTTTTATTTATACCTTTTGGGATTCTATCCAGCCCTGTAGTTTTTTCATAAGGTGTGCCGTGTATTACAGTTTCAACTTCTGTTTCGGTGACAGGTATGAGAACAAATTAATTTGCAAGGTTTTCAGATAGTGTACAGGTCTTCGATCTGTTTTTACAAAAATATGCAGATATGTTGTCCTCAACAACCATGGATATTTGACCAAACAGATTAGTTGAGATCCGAGGTGAGCAATTTCCCATTCTGTTCTTACTTTATGGTTCTTGATGACTTTTTTAGTGAGAGTCCAAATTTCTTTGGATTTATTGGTGGAATTTTTTATTTTATTGCCATTATATTTTTGATTTTCTTCCTGAATATTCTCATCAACTTGTTTTTTCATATTTTTGTATATTTCATGTTATTTGAGTGGAACTCCATGCATTTGGGCTTCAATTTTTCCAAGTCATTTATATTAATGGTTTGAGTTACCTGAAGAATCATGACTTTTTCTTATGCGTTCGAATTGTTTTTGTTTCATTTTCTTCGACATTCTATCGTTGAGATCCGATAGAAATTTTAAACAGAGTGAAAAATCATCAAATTAAAGCAAATTTTCGATTCGCGACCCGTTAAATATATGAAAAAAGCTTTTGAACATTATCTACCATTTCTGAGTTAATTGAATGAATTTGAAAAATAACTCAATTCAACACCTCAATAATAACGGATCTATTGAAACGAACACTATTACACTAATGATAGAAGAAAATAATTCAATGATATCAAAACAGCTGATCTTGCTGGCCATTCGAAAGTTCTCCAGGAATGAAGTAAACAAAAACAGTTTTTTAATTATGTTTGGAAGCAATCATTAACATAAACTGATTCTTTTAGAAAACAATTATTCATCATAATTCTTTCCGTTTAACGAATAAATGTACGATTCAAATGCAAAAAAGTCATCAACAAGTAATCAATGAATATATTATATCCGCTATTGTCAAAAATTTCAACTCTCGTCCATGAACTCATTGATGTCGGAACACTATCAAATTTCGTTTCGCATAATCTTGTTCATCAATAAACATGAAAATATTTACATATCTATTTCATATCCGGCACGAAATTCTATTTTGTATAGGCTGACCATACTCTTGAACAAAATATTGGGGATCAGTTTATATTCAAACAATGCCCAATACAATTTCATCATTTTATGCCATAGAATTACGTATTAAAGGTATATTTGCAAAGTGATCTTTCATCCTTGATGTTAAATTTGTAGCTTGGTTTCCTGTATATTTTCGATGAAATATGGTCGAATTGAATTCAAATATGAATGATGATGAATTTGGAAAAATAGTTCAATCTGTACTAGAAGTTACTACAATCAATCACTTCAAAGGTGATTGGAAATTTCAAGTGATAACAATAAAAAGCACAGGTTACTACCTCAAATTCAATCATATGCATGTCCCACATTTTTCTGGAGTATTCTCAAAAAGTACAAACATATTATCAACTATTTTGATGTTCAGAGAGTATGAAAACCAGTGATTTTAAGAGATAGTTCAAACACTCTTGTGTGAACATGAGTCTTTTTCCGAATCTAAAATCCATTAAATTTTTTTTGTTATTTGTTTTTTCCTTTTTTACTATTTTTTTATTCATATCGTGAACTAGTTTAAAAATTAACCGTTAAAAATACGTTTTCCACGCAGCAACTCATCGAGGTGAACACGAAAGTTTGTCTTTTTCAATTCCAGTATAAAGTATTCCATTACAATTTTAATTTTGTTCAGCTTATTTGACTTGAAAATACCAGAAAAGTCGATAAAAAACTCTGATCTCCACATAAAATCACTTCGTTCAAAACTTCTACCGTAAATCACTGTACCGCACAAAAACTATTTAACGAAGATAATCCTATAAATGAAACATAATTTTACGAATGATAGTGTGACATAAAGAATATGTTACGTTTTGGCGAAGGAACTGGGTATTCAATATTATGGTGGAAGAATCGATTTACATTTCACACTTCAGTGATTATTTGGTTGTAAAGTGTTTCAGGAAAGTTCATATGAAACAACAGTTTCTGATTAAACACCTTATTAGGGAAGGTACAATAATTGTTCTTGACATTCATGGATGTGTTATTCTACTAAGACAAAAAAAGTTTTATTTTAACTCTGAAATATGGTTCGATACTGATGGATATTGGATTCTTCTGAATTATTTATGAGCAAAAACAAATTCAAAACAACTATTTGCGTGTTCAGCGATTTTCTGACATCGAAAAGAATAGATCAAAGAATTTGCATCAAATTTTGTTAAAAATCAAATTAAGTGCCCAAAAACACTCGAAATGTTGACAGTGGCATAAGGTGATTGTACTGAGTCGGAAAAATGTTTACGAGTGGTACAAGCTTTCCACAGAAGGTCGAGAAGATGTAAATGTCGACGCACGCCCTGAACGCTCCATATGTAATATAATATTCATTTGTAGGTCCTTATTACATATGAATACAGTAATTATTAAATCTATAAAACTGAAAAAACTACAAACGAGATTAGAAACACATGTACCGGAAGGGTACTGTTGATCTCAGTTCTAGCCTTGAAGAAGAGAAAACTAAACTAGAGATAAAAGAGGGAGAGAGAGAAAACATGGTAAATATCCGTACTGAATTTTTTTCAGAAGTATAAAATCTATGAAATCAATGACTTTCTGATTGAGCAGCGAAAAGATATTTTCTGTAACAGCGTGGTTCGACGGGGTGGAGGGAAAAGTAACCCTTCAAACCTCGAATTTGAAAAATGTACATCGCTACGAAATCTTATTTTGCTATACAAATATGATGGACATTTGTTTTAATTATTATTTTATGGATAGAAGAGGGTAGCCGAGTGTAAAACACATCTATTTTTCATAGTTCACCATTTGGTTTCCTTAAATTCATATGAAATTCTGTTATATTTTCTAATGATATTGGAGCTCTACCAATTCTACAAATGTCTTTTTTATCCAGACATGAACCGTACACAACATCACAATATGCAAAATGACAACACAAGCGCATTTGTTTGTAAACCTTCAATTCACGTCCATTTCGATACCTAAATATTTTGCCAAGTTCCTGGGGCATATTCCTATATCATCAATAGCAATATTAATATATCTTTCCACCAAGCTATGATCAGTACCAAAAACAAGCAGATTGGTTTTGTTTGAATTGATTTTGAGGTTATGAGCTTTAGATACTGGAATGAGACGGGCTGGATCTTCATTCAGTTTTCGATAAGCAGTAGCAACAACCGATGAAGAATCATGGGTATCTGTTTATGACATCGAATCCAAAGTCCAATCGCTCCAAAGAAAGAGCCAAGACCTTAAAAAGCACGCGAAGGTTGATCAAGGTTTTGCTCACTTCGAATACCGTGACGTAGCGCATCAGGAGTTCCTGCCACATGATCGTATCACTCGTCATTGTTGTTCGTAATTTTTTGGCCAAAAACAACAACGTAATCATGCCTCAGCCACCATATTCAGGAGATTTAGACCCCTGCGACTCTTTTGTGTTACCAATATTGACGAGATTCATGGAAGGACGTCGTTTTTACAATTGAGGAGATGAAAACCAAAGCTGGGACACGACAGGAGTCAAAGTTATCACATTGCCGACACCCAGTGACATCTATGGCCTGATGACTTCAACAATTGCGGAACTAGCCAAACGTCACACCCATGCTCAATCCCCACAGAGATGGGATAGAATCAAAGAATGCCAGGATCAACCTGGGCGATACTGGAAAGCTGGCGCCGAAAAAATATCTGGCAATGACCAGGAAAAACCTACGTTTGAAAGTAGGATTTCTGACTGGTCATTGTCAACTAAGGAAACACCTCCATATTCTGAGGCTAATGGACACACCTCTATGCAGGATGTGTGAATAGGAAGATTAAACTGTCTGGCATGTCTTATGCGAGTGTTATCGTCAATAAGACAGAGTGTGTTCGGCGAGTCTTGGCCTACACCTGCCGATATAAAGAAGATGTCTCCTGGTAACCTGACCATCTTCTTGGAAAGGACAGGATGGACGATGATCTTGAAGGACAACTCCAAGTAGATGTACAATGGGTCACATGTGGCCTTAGTGCTCTGGACCTACACTCACCCTCCGTACTCTGGAGACAGACAGAACCGAATCGCGGAGAAACTCAAGGACGTACCAAAAAATGCATATAAGAACTGCTTTGATGATTGAAAAAAAACGCTGATACAAGTGTATTACATCTGAAGGGAAGTACTTTGAAGGAGAGAACATAGAAATTGATGGAAAAATAAATATTTCTTGGGAAAAATTAAATTTCACCTAATTTTTCGAACAGAAAGTGTGTTTTTTTTTCAGCAGTTATGTAGCGCAATACAATATGCTGGTAATTTTGGATGAGATATTCCAAAGATTCGCAGAATAAAGTGACATATTGAGTAAATTACTTTTTTAATAGCTCTCGTAGCCTGAGATTCCACTGCTGTCCTACAGGCAATCAATCTCCCTTCGTCAGTGAAGTTCCTTCACTTTTCAAAAGCCGTCCAAAAAATTTCCTTTGAACTTCCATCCGTTCTTTGTCCGAACATTCTATATATCACACGTTGTTGAGGTTATTTTCCATTGGAAGCCTCAAAGCAAGAAAAATACATTTGTGGAGTTCAAAATCGAAACTCAATTTCCTTGAAAGGCTCCGAATCTAAGACTCTCCATTGTTAATATATCAAAGCAAATCGGGCTCGTGAATCATTCAAAAAGTGGCATTGTACACTCTCTCGTCTTTCGTGGTTTGCTACAGAGAAACGCCTCTGGTGAATGTTTCTCTCCGAGCCAAACAGAAGAAAAATCTCGATGAATGATTTTTGATGGCCGTCTTTCCTCCGGGATTTATAGAGAAGTTTGTAAACGAACAAATTCCAACTCTTTTGTTGGGAGCATGGTTGAATTCGAGGATGTGAATGCATTTGTGAATATTCAATGAAAGAATGGCTAGGGAGGGAGTCCTCTTGAGGATTCGATGTTTCGAACTTTGAATATTTATTATTCATTCAATTCACTTTTTTCAGCAGGCGATATTTGATGAATGAGGTGGCTGGAAATTCAACTAGACATGATCCTAACCTGTTGTTAGTTCGATATTGATATGAAAGAGTCATAGCACAACAAATAATTAAATATCTACAAAAATTTAATCTTTTCTCAACTTATCAATACGGTTTCAGGAAAGGCCAAAGCACCTCCAATGCAATTATGGCTTTCGTCATCACCATTCATGAAGCATTCGAAAATAAAGAGCAATGCATCACAATCTTTACCGATCTTTCTTAGGCTTCTGACTGTATAAGTCATACCAAGCTCATAGAAAAACTTCACAGGTATGGAATGAGAGGACTGGGCAGCAAATCAATATGTTCTTACTTAGAAAGCAGATATCAAGCTGTGTACAGGGATAATAAATTCAGTAAGGAACTGGCTTCAAAAAGAGGAGTTCCTCAGGGGTCCATATTGGGACCTCTTCTATTTTTAATCTACATAAATGATTGACCTGATTTTATGATAACTACAATACTATATGCATATGATACAAACTTCACATATTCTAATAACAAAAATGAAAACCTTATTATTCCTACAAATATTATGTCAACTGGGACTTCTAGTATGAACCAGCAGTCTATTGTACACTGCATTAGATTTATCTGTGCAATTAGTAATATGCACAAGTCTATATTCAGTCCATCTAGCCTCTCTGTCAAAAAAAAAAATGTCGAAAGAAGGTAGATCCATGGCCACTGATGGTGTGATACTGATGATACCTCAGCTTGCCAGACAAGCCTGTCTCTGTAAGTCAGAGAGCTTCGCTCGAGCCGTTTTCAGTAAAGCCATCGGTCACCAGGCAATTGCTCCATAAGCGAGAATTCGTCAGACAATAAATCTAAAGGATTTTTTTTGGGATCTAAAACCTAAGTTTTACCACAACCCCTTCAACATGTCCATAGGAATAGTCTGGCTTTATGTAAAAGTTTCTCCAAGTCAGCATTTCAGGTAAGTTTTTTATCAAGGACAATGCCAAGATATTTCATCTACATTCCAAATAGAATAGAATTTTCCAAGACGTCTTACGGAGAATTCAAAAGACTGAATGTCTATGAAACTGGAGTGCCTTAAGCTTGCCGTTTTTCCTTTTGTTCCGAAGAACAACGAATATTGCTTTTTGTCGATACAATAAAAACATTAACTAGTATTCTTCAGTTTTTCTCTCAAAGATAGTTTTGGATGATCAACCGTTTCCTCCAAGAGTTTGTATAGGTATATTGTAACTTCCAAATCAGGAAAGGAATCGTATTTTGTGTAAAAAAAATGTTTTTGTAAATTGCAGAGCGCTTTCGGCTATTAGCGCCATCATCAGTGCGATACCTGCAAGTAAGTAATATTCAATAATATTCATTTGTTTTGATTTCAGATTGAACTTTAAATTATTTTAATATTGTAGAATTACTTATTCGTCAAGTATATACAAGAAGTTCCTGCTTGTTTGAAACAAACATATTCACATTTTGTGCAAATGTTTGCTTATTGCACTCAGAGTGGTTTTTACTAAAGTTGTTGTACGTTAAGGCAGCAGGATCTTCTTGTATATACTTGACGAGTAAATAATTCTACAATATTAAAAGAATTACTTGCAGGTATCGCACTGATGATGGCGTAACAGCCGAAAGCGTTTTGCAATTTACAAATAAAATTTTTTTACACGATTCCTTTCCTGATTTATCAATCACGTGTATGCAGTTCTAACAAATCTCACCTAATGTAACTTCCTTCAGTAGTTTTTTATCTTTCAAGTTCATATCAAAAAAGCTGTTTTGAAACATTGCGAGTTCTATTCTACCCTATTATTCCCCTTGTTCAGATTAATATTCCGATGAACTTCGTACCCTCTCACTTTAATATTCACTGCCCTCAAAACATCCACGAAAAACTACAATTTTTATAAGTTGAGTCTCTGCTACGAGGGATATAGTGGGGGTAATTTCCTGAGAGGGGGATGATCGTCTTCGTCTTCTATCCTTCTCATGCTGTCTTTTGTCCTGGAAACAATAAAGTTAATGCCTAGGGCCGGCTCCAAACGATCTGCGACGTTTAGAGGGGTGACGTAGTAGTCTTAGACAAATTGAGAGTGTTTTTGTGGAACGGAGACTGAGAAAGTTTCTTGATGCGTCATCCGATCTCTCTAATTCGTATTCGGGGGATTCTTATATATTGAGTCACTGGTGACGTACACATAATAATGAAAATTTTTAGTGAGAGACAAAATATTTGTTTTTTCACAAGAAATGGTAGAGACAGTTGTCATCATTGTTTTTCGCAATGTATTTCTTTTTTGGGTTTGATGTGGCATTGATAACTAAAATCATCAGCCACTATACATAATTTTTTGCTCAGGCTACCAATTTTACGACAATTGACATTCAATATTTGTCATTTTGGCATGTCCAATTCCCAGTTTCACAATGACATCTTGTTTCCTTCTCGATTTTTTTTTCACTTTCTGATATTGTTGCCACAAGTTGATAGATTCTTTTCTAATACGGTTTTTCAGATCGTGAGATCTCATTGTAGTTTTCTTTATAGGTTAAAGGCACGGGCTTTTAGTAGTTACCTGCTTCTTCAACAACACAGATTTCATGTGCTTTGAATACCATGAGGACAGTATAATTCTTTTTCGTTGGTTCGAGGTATCGTCAGATAAATTATTTTGACCAATTCAAAAGTACTATTTCAATAATGTTTTTCTTGTGTTTTTGATGTGTCACTTGATAAGCATTTTTTGTTACGACTATGAATCTGAACTTCGTTGATACAGTTCTAAAAATAAAAAAGTTGAAACATGAATAAAAATATATGAAATATTTGAAAAATAACGAGTTCATACTGCTACGTGAATTTGTCCTTGGGATGTGAAAATTGGTGTTCGATCTAGTACCATGATGATGTACTTCACTACTTGTGATCAAAAGGTTTACTAAGTATGTTGGTTGCAATTTATTTATTATTTTAAATATAAATATCATAGTTTGATAATATACTCTTTGAGAGACATTAAGCCACCTTAAACTACAGAGCATATTATGTATAGGTGTCATTCTATTGCAGAGTAATATTATTCGCATTCCACGATTTTGTGATTTTTGTAATTGATTTCATTTGTTCTGATTCAAGAGATATAAGAGAATCTCGCAAAAATTGTAATGAGGTTTTATTATGAAATTATAGCACATTATTTTGGCATACATTGATAATACAGATGCCACTCTAGAAAAAAAATACAGTTTCTTGGATATTTTGCTTATTATATAGTCAGCATGATCATTCAATGAAATTGTATCATCTACAATGAACCCTAGATAGTTAATATTATCCACTATTTCAACATCAATTTCGTTAATTTTAATTTTGACTGTGTTTCTCCCAATTTTATTTTGTTTATACTTTGTTGTAATGATCATCGCCTTAGTTTTAGTAATATTAAGTTTCAATTTATTTATTCCAAGGTAAAACTCAATATTTTTTAATGAATTATTCATCTTTTCAATATCGACTTGCAAGGTTTTATCGTAGGTATATATTAATGTATCATCTGCAAATAAGATAATCACATGATCACCATCTAAGTAATCGATATCGTTTATATAAATCAGAAACAGTAAAGGTCCTAATACATTACCTTGTGGAACCCCAAAATCATTCACTAACTTTCGTGAGGAGAAAGTGATGATTATCGACCTATAGTGCTCGTCGTTGAATGTTATGGCCCGGCCATACGGGTACAGGTCCAAGTCACGACGCAAAATTCGCCAAGTTGTGGTCTGCGAAAGGCGGATTTCTTGTGAGCAATGCGAAATCGACTGCCTCGGATTCTCCTGCACACTCTCATAGCCAGCGGCGATGTTTTCGGCATATCTTGCCCGGTCGACGACCGGGTGTTGGTCGATCGTTTACTGAATCTGTAGACTCAAAATTATCCACCACATTGCTAATAGTCCTCTCGATAGGACGATTATGGAGACCGTAAAATAGGCGAAGCGTGCGGTACGTTGCCCAAACAGAACACTAATTTTGATGAAACAATTTTTTTATTTGCATGAGTTGTTGAATGTTATATCCGTCCATGGTGATTTGGTAAAATAGACTGAACCAATTTGACAGATATAGCTCCAACAAAATGACCGTTATCAATTGTCAAAGTTAGTAAATCCCTGTTGGAAAACAGGGATTTACTATATATATATATATATATATATATATATATATATATATATATATATATATATATATATATATATATATATATATATATATATATATATAGTAAATCCCTGTTATATAATTAGCACTTCCTCACTGAACAGAAACAGCTTATGCTAGGAATCGCAAGTCAAAAGGTAGGTCCTCGTCTCAGAAGTGTCGACTTTTGAGGGTTGTTTTTCGTAGGGGGGCGACAGCTGAACAACGGAAAACTTATTTCAACAGATTTTGTTCAATATTGACTATCACTATGAAATCTTCCAATTTTGGCATGTTACGAGGGTTACCTTTTATGTTTCGGGATTTGGCAACCCTAGTGTTGCAATCTGGCAATTGACAGGTCTATCGTAAAGTTGGACATTTTTGAGCTTATACGTACTCAGAAGGTTTTTTGACATACGCGCGCTATTTTTGTTGTTTACAGTAACTTAAAAAAATCATCTCGGCCCAAAAATGGAATTAAATCGTGTACATTTTCGTGCGATTCTTTTTTTTTTCAACTTTCGACGTGGATTAACTCAGCAACAGTGCATGGATGAACTCAATTAAATTTGTGGCGCTGAAGCTCCATCAAGGAATGGTGTTAATCGATGGTATGGTGAATTCAATCGTGGTCGTGGTTCACTCCAAGACGAATTTCGTGAAGGTCGTCCAAAATCAATTGTTGTTCCGAAGACCATTGATGCTGTGCACAAACTGATATTGCAAGACCTATCGTGAGATTGAGACAACCTTAGGCATTAGTGGGGCCAGCATACATTCAATATTGCATAAACATTTGACTGTCAAAAAAATTAGTTCGCGTTGGATCAAAAAATTTGGTAATCGCTCAAAAAAAAGGCTCGTGTCGATTGGTCGAAGGAAATGCTCAAAAAATACGATCGCGGTGCTTCGAAACACGTCTATGACATCGTGACAGGTGATGAATCGTGGATTTACGTGTATAAGCCCGAAAGTAAACAGCAGTCTACTGTATGGGTGTTTCAAGACGAGCCAAATCCAACAAAAGTTGTTCACGCACGAAGCACTTCCAAGCAAATGGTCGCCTGTTTTTTGGAAATACTGGACATGTCGCAACCGTAGCACTAGAACGACGCAGAACAGTCAATTTTGAGTGGTACACCATTTGTTTGCCAGTTGTCTTCCAAGAAATCAGGAAAACCAACTGCCGAAGACGGTTCACTCTTCACCACGACAATGCGAACTCTCACACATTCGTCTTAAACAACTGCATGTTTGAGCACCCAAAACATCTATTTGATGAGTCAATCGCCGTATAGTCCTGACTTGGCACTGAATGACTTCTTTTTATTCCCGCACGTAAAAAACAAACTAAGGGGTCAACGTTTTTCGGAACCTGAAGAAGCGGTTGCTGCATTTAGAATGCATGTTTTGGAGATACCTCAATCAGAGTAGCAAAAGTGCTTCGACAATTGGTTCAAACACATGCAAAAGTGTATAGATCTTCAAGGGGAATATTTTGAAAAACAATAAAGTGATTTTCGATCATTAGTATTTGTTTTTCTCCTCTAATTCCGAAATATAAAAGGCTACCCTCTTAGGCACTTGCCAAAGGAGAAGGAGTTCGGCATGTCGCAGCTCAACCTGGATTTTATGGCTCGTAGGCAAATGTATTTGTTTATGTGACAATTATCATTCGAAATGTAAATGTTCATCAGTTTTAGGCGAATAAAGAGTCTGAATATGAAATGTTCCGTTTCACTTTTAGGGTGAAGAGCAGCGTGAGGAGGAGCACCATCCCCGGGTTGGACGAGGACGACGGCGATTACGCCACTTTGAGAGAACTGCCCCTACCCCCGTCTGCGTCCCAAAGGCTCAGCAATGGAGACGATACGGCTAGCGAAGAAGGAAAGGTAAATATCGGATTTCCTTCGGGAATGCTTAATTATGTGATCAGTAGAGCGTTGTCTGCTTGCTTCTAATTTGCTGGGCGGTTGACTGTTGAAAAATTAACTCGAGGGACATTGGAGCTCGAGCGTCTTCCTTGAAGCTAGGTTGTTTTTTTTTAATTTATCTGTGTAATGAATTGTTCATCTTAATTTTATTCAAGAAAATTAAATGAAACTTCATTTCATAACCCCGATTTTTTCAAATTATCAATATTGTTGAATAGCCTATCTTCAAAACTGTAAGAGAGAATTTATGGTTTTTTAAAATAAACGCCCTGATAATTCCCAAAATAGCTTCCACCTAGACATGTCCAATGAAACACAAATGAAAAATCTAGATCAACACCCTAAAGAGATGATGAATATGAAGATATGTTTAGGATAGGTATAGGTACAAATATTTAAATAATCAATATTCAAATATAGAAAATCATCACTTTGTAGTTCAAAATATATTTACCAGGGAAAAAGTTATTTTCAAATATTTTCAAAACAAACAACTTTGAAGTTGTTTTTTCAATCATTATATTTTTGTTCAAATTTTCGTCAATCTACAGGGTGGGGCATCCTATACGATACGGTCCCTGTCAAGTCTCTTGGTGCTCTTAGTGCCCGCCGCAAGAAGTTCTCTTGCTGTTGGAGATGTTCTGCTATGTCCAGCCTCATTCCAAGCGGTAGATTGGGGTGGACATTTCTGTTCATCCCCAGCCACCGCCTTAGATTGAGATGAGCACTTCTGTCCAGCCTCGGGATTGGTTTTTGTTTTTGTTGTTTCTATTTTTGTGTTGTTTCATTCATGTGTATTCCCTCGAGGAGTAAGTAAGGAGTAGTAAGGTAGTAAGGTTGGTCACCTCTGGCAGAGCCCAGCATTACCAAAGGTACAATGAGGTTTCGCCCAGTTCCCCAAGGGGATCGTTCATGACCGCATATCACTCTGCGGTCATTCAGCTGTCCGCACGATTCCTTACACCTTGGCTTGAGTAGGCTGGTCCACAGTGCCATATTTTGCAGAGGCTTTTGGGGAGTTTTAATTCTCCTCACCCTACTCATTTCTGCAACTGACCAGGAGCCCGTCGACCCCGTCCGTAAAGCCACATTAGCTTCCCGGGCAGGGTCCCCAGTCCCCTGGCCGTTCCCCTATCCGCCACCTGGAGACGCGCCCGATAGGTAGCCCAACCCACGATCTACACTGCAATAATAAGACCTATTTTAACGTATGGAGTCATTGCTTGGGGACCGAAAGTTCTACAAGCAACGAACATCCAAAAATTATATCAAATACAGCGAATGGCTTGTTTAAACAACACAGGAGCCATGAGAACAACACCAACCGTGGCAATGGAAGTAATCGCGAGTATGACCCCTCTGGATCTGTATGTTAAGGAGGTTACGTTAATGGCCATGGTACGATTGCGCAAGGCTGGGGTAAACCTCGAAGTAGAAATGGGTCAATTGAGGCTGGGCCAATGGCGGGAAGTGCTTACTGCGCAACCTCTGCTGCAGGCAACAAGCGATGCAATTGAACCCAGGTTTGTGTTTAATAAACCCTATAAAATACAAATTAAGCAGAACATAGAGTCAAATGATACAAATGCAATACGGATTTATACAAACGGCTCAAAAACCAAAGAAGGCTCAGGGTGTAGAGTGTACTTTAGATCACTAAGCCTTAGAATTGAGTGGGGAATGGGAAGAAATACCAGCGTGGTCCAAACAGAACTGGCTGGTATCTCAATCGCCACAAAAGAAATAACCAGGAAAGGAATTTCTGGCAAAAATATAAAAATCTGCACTGACAGCAGACAAGCCCTATTAGCCTTGAACAGACAACGTATAACCTCAGGGCTGATACTTGAGTGTCACCAAGATTTAGCCAAAGCCTCGGTAGATAATAACATTATCCTGAGGTGGGTTAAAGGGCATGACAGGAGTAAAGGTAATCGCATTGCCGACTCTTTAGCCAAGGAAGCGGCTGGACTAAGAATTTTAGGACCAAGTGGCACCCACGGCCTGATGACTTCGACAATTGCGGAACTAGTCAAAAGTTACACCCATGCTCAATCTCTAAAGAGATGGAATGAAATCAAAGGATGTAATCTTGCCAGGATCACCTTGGGCGACCCTGGGAAGCTGGCACCAAAGAAATATCTGGCAATGACCAGAAAAAATCTACGCCTAATAGGAAGATTTCTGACTGGCCACTGTCAACTAAGGAAACACCTTACACATATGGGCTAATGGACACACCTCTATTCAGGATGTGTGAACAGGAAGATGAGACTGTCAGGCATGTCCTATACGAGTGCCCGGAGTTATCGTCAATAAGAGAGTGTGTGTTCGGCGAGTCTTGGCCTACACCTGCCGATATAAAGGAGATGTCTCCCAGAGAGCTATCCACCTTCCTGGAAAGGACAATGGGTCACATGTGGCCTAAGTGCGTGGGCTTACACTCACTCTCCCTGCTCTATAGATACAAAGAGTCCAACCCACGGGTCAAAAAGTACTAAAAATTATTTCTTTTCTTACAGATCTCATCCGAAATTGATAACTTGTTACGTTCAAAAGTTAAGGGGTGCGTCTGCACAAAAAATTCAATGATCATTCACTGAACTGTTCAGTTGTGGAGTAGGCTGAAAATATGTTAATGTTGCAACAATCCTAATATTTGATACTAACCAATGTATATACAATTGAAGTTCCGTTCAGTTTCAAATGATTTCTTCGGCTACCATGTCCTATCAGTTTTCCAAAACCAGATGTTGTTACAGTTCATCTAGTTTCATCTAGTTTTTCTTTAAATATTCACAAGTTCATCAATGTTCATCATCATATTTTCTCCAAACTAACTACTAATCGTTGTTCTGTCTGCTTGCTTTAGCTTCTGGCTTGTGTTCATGATGAACACATAACTTATGCTAGCACCAACCAGGATTTCGAACCTCCAACTGCTTACGAAGAAAGAAGTCCTCTGCTCGAAGTAGAGCCTTCAGTTATCGTACACAACTTCGAGAATCAAGTGAGTAGATTTCTATGTATGCATTGGTGTGCAATTTTCTGAAATTACACTGTTTCTTGAAATCTTTATTATTAAAGAATTTTCTCTGGAGCTTTTAATGATATTCACATTCATAGCATTTTTGCGAGATACGTCAACATTTTCTATTGGTCCAACTTTTTATTGAGTGCAAAGTGATGAGTATACTGACTGTCAAAACAAATCATTTATTTTATAATAGTGTTATCGATACACTCAATCATACTCCGTATCGACTTTTTACCAGGATGAAATAAGAAAAAATAAAGGATTGCAACAGCGACAGCAGTATCGGAAGAATTTGCACTTGTATTTTGTTTATGTGGCCTTCTCAGTCTGTCATACAGAATAGATATTTTCTTTCTTACCAGAAGACTACTTAAATTCAGCTTGAACAACTTCGAAGCCTTCAAAAAACACTGCGTGATGGATATACAGGGTATCCCTTTCAGACAAGCCACCCCGTATATTTCTTATCCCATAGTGAGTGGAAAAATTTCCCGAAACACGTCGAATGATTTTGTTTGGGGGACATCTTTTGACGTATTCTTTATGTTTGAACGAGCAACCCTGTAATAGGGGGCTCTTCAACCCCTCAAACTTGAATAGGGGAAAGGGGTTGAGTGATACTTTATTTGAAAGGTCTTTTTCAAGCCTGTTTACAACGGTGTGAAAAACGTAACTTTGATGAACCGTTTTTGCCAAAAATCTATTTTGCAGCTCGAATGAGCCACCTTGAATAGTTTGGTTATTTTTACAACGTACAAGCCTATTTTTATTAAGCCTTTTTTACAAACTCAAAAAATCGTCAAATAATTACATTCTTGAAAATTTTTATTGTTTCATCATCATGCTTACAATCAAACAAATCAAATCTGCGTGTTTAAATCCAATGTTCAAATTGTCCTCCATTGACTTCCATACAATAATACAATCTTGACTGAAAACCGTCTGTGATATTGTTCAACATAATTGGATTTATTTGACGACACTCCCACAAGAAGAAGTCCAGAGGGTTCAGGTCAAGAGATCGGGCAGGCCACTCTATAGGAATTTAAAAATTCATCTTTGTTCTGTTCCATTTCAATGTTATACACCTCTATACAAAAATACCCAATACACATGGTTTATTCAGTTTCCACAAGCATGGGGAAAACTGGTGGCCACATCTGAGGAGTTTCCTGCATGGATACAATTCTAATTGCTCTGAGAGATCACATGGTGTACCAGAGGCTACGCTGATGATACCTGATGAGGCGAAGGCATAGGTCACAAAACACCAAAGAGTCATTCACCATTTTCAGTTGCCTCCCACAATAGACCAGGGATATAGTGGACTTCTGTATCTCTGTATCTGTAGAGTAGGGAGGGTGAGTGTAAGCCCACGCACTTAGGCTTAGGCACATCCTCCCGAGGAGTTGTCCTCCTAGGTCATCGTCCATCCTGTCCTTTTCAGGAAGGTAGACAGGTCGCTGGGAGACATCTTCTTTATAACGGCAGGTGTAGGCCAAGACTCTCCGAATACACACTCTCTCATTGACGATAACTCCGGACACTCACACAGGACATGCCTGACAGCCTCATATTCCTGTTCACACATCCTGCGTAGAGGTGTGTCCACTAGCCCCATATTATGGAGGTATTTCCTTAGTTGACAGTGGCCAGTCAGAAATCCTACTGTAAGGCGTAGTTTTTTCCTGGTCATCGTCATCGCCAGCTTCCCAGGCTCGCCCAAAGTGATCATGGCAAGATTACATCCTTTGATTCCATTCCATCTCTTCAAGGATTGAGCATGGGTCGAAGTCATCAGGCCGTAGGTTCTAAAATTCTTAGTCCAGCCGCTTCCTTGGCTAAAGAGTCGGCAATGTGATTACCTTCACTCCTGTCTTGCCCTTTAACCCACCTTAACCCACCTTGGCTGAATCTTGGTGGCACTCTAGTACTAGCCCTGAGGTAACACGCTGTCTGTTCAAGGCTTGTCTGCTATCAGAGCCGATTGTTATGTTTCTGCCAGAATTTCCTTTCTTGTTTATTTCTTTTGTGGCGATTGAGATACCAGCCAGTTCTGTTTGGACCACGCTGGTATTCCTTCCCATTCCCCCTTTAATCCTTAGGCTTAGTGATCTGGAGTACACTCCACATCCTGAGCCTTCTTTGATTTTTGAGCCATCTGTATAAATCCGTATTGCATTTGTAGCATCTGACTCTGTGTTCTGCTTGATTTGTTTTTTGTAGGGTTTATTAAACACAAACACCGGTTCAATTGCATCACTTGTTGCCTGCAGCAGATATAGTGGACTTACTCCAACCTCCGGTGCCGTAGTGAATGTCTCCCTTTTTTTCCACAAGCTTAGGACTGACTTTACGAACAATATGTCCTGAACAGTTCGTACAGATTGCTAAGTTCATCAACTTTTTAGTCGAGCGTACTTTATCACTTGATAATGAAAATGTTTGCCACTTACTATATATGTAAACAACATATTTCTCCTGATTTATCTTTTAGCGAATAAACGTATGTGCGTGTTATTTGAAGAGAAACAACAGCTAAAATAGTCGATTAACAAAAAATGATCTCAATGATATTTCCAGGTCCAGACTGGAGCAGCGCCACGCTGCTTGCGTCGTGCAGATTCTGGAATAATCCCTCACGAAGAAAGACCCGGTAGATCAGACTCGGTGAGCACGGAGAGCTCTCATTCACCCCCGGAAGGTCCTGGAAGCAACCACAGTGAGACCTCTAGCGGAATCCACTCAAATGATAGCGAACACCACCAGTCCAGCTCGAAAGGAAACCTCACCAAGGAACCAGACTGGAAATCGTCGCAGAGTGACAACTCTCAGAACTTGATCAACCTGAATGACCCTCCGGGAGAACCGCAGGCGGAGAGCACCGTGGTTATAAGGAGAAAATCTGTCAGGCCTAGCAAGGTGGAGGTGATAGCCCCCGCTATCCTGGAAGAGGACCCCTATGGACGGGCCACCAACATGCGCATGACCTCCTTCACGGATAAAACCGAGCTGAGCCATATGCAGTCGTGTTCTGCCACTTTGCCGCATTACCCCACGCAGCCGATGCAGAACGTCTACCCTAACTGTTCGACCATGCCGCTGCCTCAGCACACTAGCTCCAGTGGGCCTTCTACGACGCTGATGAATGGAAACAGTTGTAACATATTCCCAAGGCAGCATTCTACCATACCGACGCACCACAATGGAGTCAAGCTCATCACGAACAACCACAACCCGTATATCAAAAGACTGCACTCCAAACCTGGAGAACCAATAAAATACGAACCAATTTACACTGCGATTAATAGGAAATCTGGGGAATTATATCATTACACGTCGTAAGTAGTTCATGTTGTTTAAGGAGGATGGCAGAGGATGAAAGGGGAATCGGTTTGGCGGAAATTGGATATTAGGGATTTTGATAGGGAAATAGCGATGAGAGAGTTCGGTGAATGATTCAGAGGGTGTAGGTCAAAGGGTTGGAGAATATATTACTGAGGGGGTCTTTATTCTTTTGAAAGACTGACCAATATTGAAGACTCTTTCAATACAGGCTCTAAAAGAAAATTCAATAATTTTTGTTAGTAGAAATGTTTATTCTGATTGCCTTCATTCTCTGAGAATCTACACACTAGTTTCTCTACGGTGACGATGAATGTTGGATCCGTTATCCTGAATTCGGGTTTCAATTTACTGAAGTTGGTCCTACATACTTACTCCTTACCCTGTAAGGAGTAAACTTTGAGTAAGAACATGATCTCTAAAATGGAGAAAGCTTAATGGAGGCAAAGTTGTCTATTATGAAGACCCCTATTATCCTAGTGTTGAAAAATCTGAGCTTATTTTTAGAGATTTACAGGAAAAACAAAAATTCGATTCTAATTCTAATTTTTCCAGGTTGAATTGGGTCCTTTTCCAAAATCTTTATTCATTTTGACGTTGCAAATCCAGAAAGGACATTTCAATTCTGTTGATGTCACTAAATATGTCAGAAATTGAGAACCAACATCTTGTTATATTCTTGAAATGACTGGAATGAAAGTATCCACCCATTCATCCATGAAAAAAATCATTTTAATAACAGAATAAGTAATAATATGTGATGAAATCGGCCGCTACTTGATGAAAATCCATAAAGTATCCAAGAAGCACTTTATTGTGAGATTTTCACTAAACAATTTAACAAAAACACAACATGAATTTCGCTATACAATACCTTTTTCAGGTTTTCCTATACTAGTATAGCCGCGCCTGAAGAAGCTAATGTATAGCAGAAGCTTTGCAGAAGCTATGCAATAGCTTCTTCAGGCGTATATAACAGACAACAACTTCTTCAGGCGTATATAACATACAACAGCTCCTTCAAACATGAAGCCTGAAGAAGCTATACAACATATATAGCAAGCTTTATGTGTATAGCAGAAGCTATTTAATAGCTTCTATTGTATAGCTATATATTAGCTTATTCAAGCGTATCTATACTATTATAAACATGCCTGAAGAATCTTGAAGAAGCTATTGTATAGCAGAGCCTACTGTATATCTGTAGCAATACAATAGCTTCTTCAGGCGTGTCTATACAAGTTTAGACTGACGGAACCTGAAGAAGATGAACAAGAGGTTATAGACACGCCTGAAGAAGCTGTTGTATAGTGAAACACGTGTAAAACCATTCATTGGAAATGTCAAAATGAAATGTTTTTTGAATGAGTTATAATGCAGAGACAGTGAAAACATTTTTTGATTTTGGCGCTAGCACCGCCATATGGTATCTTCGTTCATGACTGGGCGAGTTTTCTATCGATTCTATTCGCAGGGTCTTCGTAGACCCTGCGAATATAGGTATGACCTTATTTCAAATTACCATAAAATATAGATATGACCCTGTTCTCAAATTACCACCGTTTTCCAAGAAATAGGTCTATGAAATCTATGCAAGTATATCGAAGATGTCGCATATCAACAGGATCGCTGACTATGTCAAACCAGCATGTATTCCTTCCCTAATAATGGCCATATAGATATGTAATTTCCTTCTCATGCTAGCTGCTCCTTTCGCTGTAGTATAACGATGAATGGCTATGAATTTCAAAATCAAACTCGTGAATGGGAAAATGTTTCATTGGAATATTCAATTAAATTATATGTAGAGCTTCTCTAGTATATTCTATAAAGCTCCAACAAAATGTGTATTATCCAAGTTGAATACATCATAAGGAAATTCTTGAACTATTCTTCTCGGAGGCAACTCAACTGGATATTTCTCTCCTGTCCTCAATGGGACAGAATTGGGTATCATTGAAGACATGTGGAACAAAATCTTCAATATCAAATTAAGGCAGCTTATCCTGAAAACCCAAAAGTTATTATGAATAAAGGTATGTCGATTCCCCTGCCAATCCGTCACCATCATTACCAATTTCATACAACAAGAACTCATATGTAACGCACTAGTCAAAAGTCATTATACTTTTTATAAGTTTTTAGATGAATTCACATATATTTTGTAAATTAAGTTTAGAAAAATATCAGGAAAACTAGCACGGTGACACATCATCTTGATAAATTTCCTGAAGCTTCGCGTGGAAAGTTCTTGTGGTTGGTTAATCACTACACAAATTCAATTCAGAGCGTAACAGGATTATAACAAATCCGGAAAATCCTGCTATGTCTGAGTACATAATAGATTGTAAAGCGTTTGTTTGGAAGACTTCAGGTTTCTTGCATATATTATGTTACCTCTGTAATAACAGAACTTACCTTATCCAACATAACTGGTTTAAAATATAATCCATACGTAAGAGTCAGGTAAACAAAGTACTAAAAACATTGAGCTGAAATGGTTGATATTCAAGAAGAAGTTCGGAAAATCAAGATTTCAAAATTTTCCTCGAATAGACTAATATTCGATTATAATTGGAAAGAAGCAAACGAGTATGGTAAAACAGGTACAATCTTAATCTCAACTGAGAGCCTGAAAAAAATTTCAACTGACCCCCTAAAAAAAATATCAATATATTTTTCAAATATATCTTCAAATCACTATTTTCGTCCAATCCACTCCCGTGGGTTTTGTTTTGATATATTCTTCCAATATTTCAGTTTCTAGTTGCTCAATTCCTCAGAAATAATTATCAATTGGTTCTCTAGCTATCAGTGCTTTTTTTCCATACATCTCAAAAGCTATAATTTTGTTTTTTTTGTCAAAGAGCACTTCTCTGAAAATATCCATCCTTTATGGCTGGAATATTGAAAACAACATACTTATAATATATAATTCGTAACTACTACATGGAATAACAAAAAAAAATATGTTGATCAAATGAAATGGCAGATAGTATAACGTATAATAAGCTTTCTTCTACCCAGATTTGTTCGGAAAGTTAAGAGCACTTATCTATTGAAACATTGTTTTTATGATTACAGAATAACTCATTATTAACTCATTAATAACTTATGAATAACTCATTACTGGTAAGTGTCTGGTTTTGATCTCAAAAAGCACTTTCCTCAAAATATCCATCCTTTATGGCTAGAATATTAAAAATAACATACTTGTAATTACTAGATGGACACTCGTAACTCGTAACTACTAGATGTAATGTCAGAAAATATTTTATGTTAATCAAATAAAATGGCAGATACTTATAATGTATAACAAGCTTCCTTGTACCCAGATTTGTTCGGAAAGTTAACATCATTTATTTCTTAAAACATTGTTTTCACGATTATAGAATAACTTATTATTAACTCATTGATAACTCATGAATAACTGATTACTGGTTTCAATCTCAAAGAGCGAAATATCCATCTATTATGGCTAGAATATTAAAAATAGATGGAATGTCAAAAAAGATTTTCTGTTCAACAAATAAAATGGCAGATAGTATAATGTTTACTGTATCTGAGAAGAAATCCTCATCAGTGAATTGGTAAACCATTTCAAGTTTGTTTTGCATCTCTTGGATAAAATTTCATAAAATATATACTTGAATTGATAAATCAGGGTTTTAATTATTAGTTACAACTCAAATATAACGCTCAACGATATACATGTACCACAAGCTTCTTTGTACCCAAATTTGTTCGGAAATTTAAGAGCATTCATCTGTTGAAACAGTGTTTTTACGATTACAGAATAAATAATAAATAAATTAATAACTCATAAATAACTCATCGCACAGGTAAGTGTCTGGTTTTAATCTCATCTTAATTTTGTAAGTGGAAATAACAGCACATCATTGATAATACGCGTCAGTTTTCAATTTGGACCTGACTTTTTATGAAGTATTCTTAAAATATAATCAATTTGGAGAGGTTATATTTGTGTTATATTGTGTTACTGAAAATGTAATGAAAAGCAAGTGATATACATCATAAGAACTTTCAGTCGATACAAATATTACAGACTGTATTACTAGCAGATTCACAGTATTTAGTGAATTTCACTGCCACTGAGTTGAATAAAGTTAGGAATCGAATTCTCTGCAATTTCTGCTGGTATTACTTTTTGGCATTTGATGTGTCGCCACTTTTGACCACCCAAAACAAAAATATCCCACACCATATCAAAACTTTTGCAATACCCCGTAGTCTTAGACTCTCATCTTTCATACCGCAAACAAATAAAATAAACAATAAACCGTAGAATAATATAATAGCTTTTATATGAAATTATTATTTGTACTGTATATTTAATGAATCAATGTGATGCTCACTCTCTAAAACTTATTGGCTGGTACCTCAACCAATGATCAAATAATAGGTTAGTGATAAATGTAAGTTAGTTTTAGTTTTTATAAATGTACCTCTACCATCCGCTAGTGAAACACAATTTGCGAAAATTGAATGGACTGAAATACCTAGAGAAATATTGCTCTAGACGAATTTAGGGCACCCAAGTGGAACGTGGAACATATCAACTGTTCTTCAATATAAACTATGTCCCACTGTCAACTCTGACCGTGGTCTACAGATTTTTATGCCCGACGTTTCTTCTATGACTGCAGTAGATATTTTCGCTGTCATGAAAACCTACAGACCACGGTCAACAAACCAGGAAAATATCTTCGATATTATTATTTCCAGTCGTTAAAGTACACTCCAGAAACAATTCATCCAGAAGCATATCGGTATTTTAGCAATACCAAACCACAACTGAAAAACATTTGTGGGGAGAATGAAATTGATGTGTTTCCAACTAAAACCGATCCAAGTCACTTGATGATTGTGACACATGTTATTCAGTTATCTCCTCAGTTATTTTCTGTTCATTTTGTATTCAACTGCTTACAATCCTCCCCTGGCAAATAAAAATATGAGGTCATTCCTGAGAACTGATTCCTGAAACATAACTGTGATCTGCTCAGAACAGTTTTTCGACAAACGAACAAACCTCTAAATTAATCAGTAGATAGCGCCATGTAACTTTCAGATATAAATTAAACTGACAATAATTTTGAAACCCTCGATTGGAAGCCTTACATCAGCACAATTTTAAAAACTGCTCGAACACTTTTATATCGTTAGTATCATAAGAGTTCGCAAGTTGTGTTTTTGATATTGTAAATATAATTTCCACAGTTGTATGTTTTTATAGGTTACGTCGACGTTTTACCTGGTAGATACAGGGTGAACCAATGGAGTTCCCGACACCCTATAGCGTAAATGTGAAATTCTGCTTTTTCAATTATTTTTTTAAGCAAAAGGACGACTTGGTTCATAACTGTAACTACGATTGTTGATTTTTTATATCTTGAGTTTTGTTGTTGATTCTTGTAGAAAAAATTAGTGAAGATATCTAGTCATATATCATTCTATCTAATAAACCAAACACATATTTATTGTAATTTATATGAAATATATAGACCTACTTCCAATCTCTATCAGTATGTGAAAAGTGATACCTATGGTGTTTATAATTTTATGTTGCATTACTAATAAATATTATTTATTAAGGAGATTATTATTATTCGATGACTTTTCTGATTACGAACCGAATGAGGTGCTGATTGTTTTTATTTTTGTATTCAATGCGAGCTGAACCAAAACCTAATGATACCCTTTGTGGTCCGCCACCATGTATTGGTGATTGTAAATGTGGTACAACTATTAGTTGAACTGAAAATTTCGTATTTCATTATTGAATAGAATTGCCTAGCAAACCACTTCTTGATCGTTGATTTACCTGGTGCAAAGACTTGGCTTCAACAGTATTTTTTTGACAAAAATAAATCCTTTATTTATTAACTCCCAAAATTCCTTTTCATCCATTTTCTGCAAACAAACAGAAGTTACTCCACACAAACCAATAGTCCAACAGCTTTGAAATTTGTACACGTGTTTTTCAAAGGTTAGGTTAAAAAATCTTGGAGCTAAGAGCAATATCTGTGTGTTAACCTGAAAACTTTCCAGCACATCTTGTATATTAGACTCCACCCATCAGCACGGTGCTGAGTTGTGGCTGATGAGAATGGCTAACATTATTCTTACCAGCAAATCATCGAAGACTTACCGGGCTATAGCTTGTCAAATGTAGTTGGAGCTTTCTTAATTTCCTGCGCACTAGATGTACAAACGCTCGCTTGCAATAATAATCTCATGTAGTGTATTATACATCGTCAGTAAAGTACTTTTATATTCGTGATATATTATGAACAAATTAACCATAGCAAATATAGCAACACTCTTCATCTCTGTCGATTAAACTATTAATCAAAAATCACTTTATATGTCACAAACAAACTAGAATGTACAACCATCTGATAAAAACCTATTGTCAGTCCGTATATTCATTGTCATCATCTTCAAATCCACTGGTGGTTTCCTCTGTTTCGGTTTGACATGCCAAGCAAACACCTCCCATATCCTTCCAGCATTCTTTGCAATATAAAAAGTGGCAAAACTCGTTGGGGCATTCCACGAAGTTGCTGTTTTTTCTTGGCTCCGGGTCTTTGCATATCAGACATGCTCTTCTTGCACAAGCGAAGAACCTCAACCAATCGCACATTTTCGGGTAGTTCATTCGTAATATTTCGAAGACCCCGAAGTCTTCCTTCAGTCTATGTTCCCGCACTAAGCCCTTTATTTTTTTTCTCATGAATCTGAAATGAGAATTATGGTCTGAGTATTGGATGCTGTGCTAGTTTATTCAATACGTTGGTAAACTAAAATCATCAGAGACAATTATAAAGAAAGAGGGAGAGTATCAATAAATGGGAAGAGAAAAGTAGTAGTAATAGTAGTACCGGAATATCCCACCAATAATTTCCTTCAATGACCATTTAAAATTTTCCTATTGTTCTGTTGACGAGCTTTTGAAACAATGCAAAAATATTTGAGTGTTATTTGAGTAGGTAACTGTGAATTCAAATATGCTGTATATATTTGAGAAATTATGAAAGGTAGAACACAAATAGTGTGAGTCCAGGAATCGACCCTTGTGGCACACCAGCACAGATTCTGATGAGTTTTCGACGAGTTTTGAATAACGTTTTGCGAAAGCCATAAGAAATGGCAACTATTATCGAAGACTGTGTAATAATTTTTTATCGACCTTTTGGGGATTTTCACTTTTCATAATCTGGAAAAATTGCAATGAATATATTCATACAGGTAATACATAAAATACACCAGTATAAAGATGATTTTTTTACTTATTACTAAAAATTACCGGGTGAATTTAGGCAGAGACATTTTCCAAGAAATACATTTTTAATAATCGATCTAAATTCTAAGACAAAAATGCTTTCTGAATCATTTCATCATGTCGATAATATATTTCTTTATATATCGAGTTGTACGAATGTTTGTTAACATTCGACATATGTACAATGATGTACATATATGCATATAGACGTATAAAAGGAAGTTCTTCAATTTATAAAATGGAAATTGAGAAAAGTTTTCATTACAATGAAAATTTTCGAGAGGTCGATAAGCTCTGAGTTTCTGTATGAAAAAAAGATTTTTGTTCGATCTCTAGTACAATCTTTCGAAACAAGAATATATAGTTCTTTGCTGTCGACTGTTTTGTGAATGCCAAATCTAAAACCCGATTGAAATGAATGCAATTTTTTCCAAGAACTCATGCGACAGTTTATTGATGATTTTTTCTAAGATTTAATTTTATGATTCAACAAAAGCTTCATAGAGAAGGAGTTTTTGAAATTTTGGCAAATATTCATTTCATATAGAGAAATAACGTACTGTGCATGAGAGGTTATAAGTTTTATCGATATTATTTTCGTTCATTTATTGATTTCTCGAATCATATTCAGTTTTCAAGTCTATACGGATTTCTCCACATCAAATTTTGGATGTAAGGCAATTTCGAAAGAGGAGGTCTTTTTGAAACCTGATCATTTGGTATACATACTTATAGTTCTCTCTCATTATATGGTTCCAGAACGATGCCGAATATGCTCTAACTGAATTTCAATCTTTGTTAAAATAATTTCCACTTACTATTCTCTTTTCGGCAGGTAGACTAAGAAGCCTCTATTTTTTTTTCTTTACTACACTTCATTTCACTCTACGACGATGGTATTTTTCTAGTCCAAGAGAAAATGAAATGAAAGAAAATATAACAAAGAAAATGCCGCAAATTCGACTGAGCTATTCGCTATTGATTCAACCTCATAAACAACTACAAACGCACCAACTCAGTACAAAATACTTTCAATTTCACTTTAGGGAGAGTGATGTATAACTTCAAATTTGCTTTCTTTTTCAATTATAATCTGAACTCCAGCTAAACAACCTACACTAGGAACACAACAATATATAACCTCTTTGATAACAGAAAGTGAACTCGGACAAAATAATATGTAAACTCTCTTTCTCTCAATATCATTCTCTGTCTTCTCTGCCTTTCAAAAAGCCAGGAAGAAATCATAAGTGCTTCGTCCCATCGTTTCTCAAACCATTCATCCTAACCCGTCGTCCACGTTCGACGGAGGTCATCAAAAAACCTATTTCGCTAAATTAAGCGATTTTCAGCTACGTGACAAATATATCTGACTGTACATCTTTTCAAAACACGCCGATGAATAGTGTTTATGTAAACTCTCTCGGTCTTGCCATAATTTTACATTGTTTGAGAGACAGATCCGGCATTTTGAAAAATTCTGAATTGAAGAAATCTGTCTTTTCCCGAAGTTAGAATATATATTGCCATACATAGCTTTCGCTAGGTATTACACCTTGAGAAAGCAACCCTGAGATCACTGACCGTATTGGAAGCAATCATACCTGAAAAATCCCTTCCTTCGCTTCAAAGTTTCATTGTACAAGTGAAGCACTCGCTTTTTCTCTCGTTTCCTGTAAAAATAGGCGCAAATCAACCTTCTCAACCTTTGTGAGTACGCCTGGGCAAACATCATAACGACAACGACAAAGTACGTGCCGTAGATTTTCAGTAAATAATAATTCAACAGTAATTTTGGTCTGGGTAGGCATATAACGTTGCTTCTTTCGATTCGTATTCGCTTTTTGACGTTGAATCCTCTCACTAATGATCTCAACACTGACGCTATTAACCCGGTACCTGAAAATGTTGAAGGATTAGTCATTGGTGAGGTCATATCGATGATGAAATATCATTCTATTAAGAATATTATCCAGGATATGTCATGTTTCAAACCACAATACCAAAATTGACAAATGTTATTTGTTTTTCTGTGGTGATGCTCAGAAATTACGTGATTAATGTACATCCGGGTGTGCAATATAATGTTTCTGTCGTGGATAAGCACTAATAGCTATGAAAAATATATTGAATTGTTTATATTTTGTGTGAAAGCAATTTTTCTGTTCCTTTGACCTTGTTCTGCAGGCTTTATGCCTGAGGTTTCGTCTACTGCTGCGGTAGATATTTCCGAAGGCGACCGACCGCATTAAATATGCTGTTAGTATTTGACTCTGCTTTTATATTATTATTGTATCAACTTGTGTCCTTGTAGCAATTATAAAAGTGACTACAGAAAATTGGACATAATTATTTATTTATTATTAAAGGGATTTTCGGACATTGTTTATAGTCGGATATGCATCTAGAGTTAGTACAATAGAAGAAAACACATACATTATCAATTTGTACATCCGACAAAAGTAACGAATAAGAAACTACGTGGCTCCGAACAACCTAATCTTTTGACGGAAAATTATTTTTAGTTTTCAGTTTCACTAAAAAGTAATCTAAGCCAGGTTATCATTAGAGTCATCGTCACATTGATTGGAACAAACTAGTAATTTCATGAAATGGGTCCCATTCTAGTACGGTCTATCACAAACCTTTTTACCGTTTGGTTCTTGAATGACATTCACCGTCTCTGCTCACGTCGACTGATCTCGTATTACCATAAAATAATTTAATTTCAGCGGTGGTATCGGGGAATTTTTCTAGATTAAAGTTCTTCAAAAGTATTGATTTTTGTGTTGCTGAACTCAGAGCCATATATTCCGCTTTGTTTGTTACTAGAGCCATTGTAGCTTCCCCACAGAGCACGAAAGTATATCTATTTGTGGATTTTTTGTCATTAGTATCCAGTTCTCAGCGAGTTTTTCACCAGTTTCACTTTCGACGTTTCAATATCGGAAAATGCATTTGACAGCTGTCCAATAAGTCATATTTGGATCATACAAAATCTCGCTGAGAGTCTCGTGGTGATCGTGGTAGTGGACGGATGTCCTGATAACGTCCGTCCACAAAGAAGGTACGTGAATGCCATGTGCTTTCGTGGGGCTCCGTTTTGTGTTGTGTTGTGCTAGTCCTTGTAATAAATACTGAAATGTGTGAGAGTTTTTAAAAAGTGAAGTTTAAGGGACCCCTTTATTCACGCCGGTATCCAGGCCGGAGTGGTTCAGATAACCACATAAAGGGGCCATATATATATATATATATATATATATATATATATATATATATGAATTCAAAAATCAGAAGGTCTCCCGAAGAGGAGGCGACCCAACAAATATATATGTAAAAAATCAGAAGGTCTCCGGATCAGGAGGCGACAGTAAAAAATCATTTTTTATTACAGAAAGTGTGACAAAAAAAGGGGTGGCAGGATTGCTTCGAGCAAGACCGCTGCGCCCCTACCGACGAAGCTTCTGTCAAACTGATGTCAATTTGATAGGAGGAGCCTAGACAAATGCGCACGAGTGGGAAGCAACGTCCATAAAATTAGAGAGAGAGAAAATCTCGCTAATTTTCCAAATGCAAAATAAATATCGGGTCTTGTGCATTGACCGGCATACATAAGGTTTTCTACTGCTTCCTATACGGAATCTCTGACATCTCTGTCGTGTTGAACATCTCATACCTAAGATCTTTCATTCAAATCTCTTGGTGAGATCATATTCCATATATTGTTTTCTGTTACTATTGCCAAAAAAATAGGAAACATACATTGCAAGTATTGTGATAATGAATAAAATGAATTAACACAAGGATTCTTTAAAAAACATTGATTATGAGTGGGAGTCAATGTTCCTTGGTGATTTTTTGGGTTTCTGACCTTTCATTTTATTGACATTTGTCTAAAAGAAATAACATATTTCCCAAAGGGATGAACTGTTCAGTTTGCCCTTCATCACACTTGGGAGCAACATTTCTGTTGATCCACATTGATTTATTTTTCAGATTGTGAACGGTTAGAAACCTGAAGAACGCAGAAATCCATTTTTGATTGTTGAAATTTCGGATTGTTCAAAACTGAATCCTTTTCTCCAAACACCACTTGACTGAATATAGGCTTCACGGCTGGCGTCAATATTTTGGCAAAATCCGGAAGAAAACCAAATAACTACTTGACTGTTTCGATCCATATAGTATTTCCAGAAGGTGACAAGTTTTTTCATCTGTTAGCTCCATTCGTCACCTATCATTCCCTTATTCCGGAAATATAGCGTAATCAAAACATAGTATGTACTCCTTTCTTTACCTTTTTCCTGCATTTTCGACAAAATATAAGTTTTATCATTCTGTATTTCGGCATAGAGCAGCCAATTTAGTCAATCAAATCATATTCAGCAGCCTGAGTCAAGTAGAAACCGGATAGAACTATACATTACAACTGGTGAAAATATAGGTATCTTTACAGTCAACACCGGCTTTTCGTGAATATTCTATCGCAACCAGTCTAGCTTTATATATTTCAGCTGATCCAGTTGCTGTCGGTTTTGTTTTGAATATCCATTTGCTTCAAATCGCTTTTTTCCCGGAGAAACTTTCCACAAAATCTATGTTTGATTTTCTTCTTGGACTTTGAGTTCTTCTGCTATTGCAGTTACCCAGTAGCTTGCATTGGAACGTAATGAAACCTCCTCTACAGTAGTAAAATCATGAATTTTCTATCATATCCTGATGATTAAAGTCAGAATCGAAGACGTTTTTATTTGGTTTTCGATTCCGTATAGAGATTCTAACGTCTTCATCAGATTGTCGGCTCTTCTTTCTCAGACTCTGCTAAAGCTTTGAAGTAAGTGTTTGTTTATCAGGTGAAGGCCGAAGACGAAAAATTTCAATACTCTCCAGTATTTTAATGACCTAATTATCCCAGTGAAGGGTTACCAGAATCCTCAAAAATATGAAATAAATATTTTCCATTCAAAGCCTCGCGAAATGGATACTCGAGATTTCCTTTGGAAAGGTAAAGTTGTGGAGAAGAACCAAAATATGTAAGAGAAAAAAGAAAATATCTGCCTACAACAACAAAGCAAACAGTATGAGACAAATGAGATTTTGCGAGATAGCGTTGACGTATTAAATGAAGACATGGCAAATTTCAATTCAATTCAATTCAGTTTATTGTCCCAAGAAACGATGAATGCTTATAATTAGGGACTATAACTAACTACAAAGTATAATAAAATAACAGAAATAACATACTTTACAATGAACACATATCTAGAACATATATCTAGGAAAAAATACCAATGAAATGCAGTCAAATAATGAAATTGGTTACAGAAAGTATATGTTGAAAACGTGTAATAGAAATAAAATGCAAACTATGAAATTCTGCCAATAGATTTTTTTTTCAATTGATATTTGAATTTTGTAATGGAATAATACATGATTGTGAATATGTCCAATTGGAATGAAATTAAAGTTTTATTTCTTTGTATTATTTTTTACAGAATGAATGAAGTAGCTAATTTTGAGTTTATAGAGTGAATTCAAGTCCAATAAAAGGTTTGGCTTATATGAGTTTAATGTTGATTCCAATTATGGTAATTTATAAATGCTTCTTATTATTTTGTTTCGTAAGGTTTTCAGAGGTTTTATTATAGATTTACCTGCTGTTCCCCAAATAGAAATGAGATAGTGCAAATGTAAATAAATGAGACTGCAATATATATTTTTTTTAAATTTCAAAGGTATAAAGTTTCCAACTTTGTAAAAAATTCCAATGAGAAGAGATATTTTATTCCTAATTTTTTCAATATGTTTATTCCATGACAATTTCTCATCAATGTATAAACCTAAAAATTTTGTTGCATACTTGATAAAATTTTTATCAAACATAATCGAATTATTTGAAGTATCAATTAGTCTTCAGAACTGAGTTTCTGAACTCATTTAGCCAGAAAATCTAGATTCTGACTACCTACCTTACATCCACTAACGGACTATGGAATTATTGAAGTCTAGCTACTTCAATAGTTCCATACTCCATACTAGTAAAATTCGAACACAGGAAACAATGTTACCATCTACTTCATAGTCCTATTTAGGAAATATTCAGCTTCATGATTAATGACTTTGAAGGAAGATCTAAAAACACTTAAATCATAGATTGCATTCGTAATATCACATGCCGAAGAAACCTAGAATCAAATTTACCTTTCACCTCCAGCATCAAATCATGGTGACCAGTTTGGAGATAGTTAATTCTTGCATGTCTCCGTATGATATCCAAAGCTTCATAAAACAGCCTATCCAACAATACAAGAATCGTAATAGTGAGGACTTCCAGAAGTATCATAACAACTTCAGACCGGATCTTCTCCTGTTCTGCTTTCAAAGGCTTCATGGAAAACGGATCAACCAGCTTCTGGCTTTCAATTTTCTTCAGCGGTAGTAACGTGTGCTTCTCCTGGGCCTTTCTACGAGCATCTATTTTCCTGAAATACTTGGTGATGTAAATGTTGTCGAACTCGATGTCTCTAAGATATTTGTCGTGGTAGTTTTGCGACTCCAAAACTATCCTCAAAAAAACGAAAGCTAGTATCCTCTTGATAATTTTCAGAACCTGCATCAGCATAGCCTTCTTCTCGTTGACATCGTGAAGAATCGCTTTCGCTGTATCTCTGGCATCTCTGATATCAGTCAGAGGCTTGAGTTTTCCCAGTTTGTACTGGAGCCTGATGAAAGAGATGATTTTATTTCAAAATACTATACTTATGTTATAATTTTAGTGGTTTGGGACCAATATTCAATCAAGAAGAGTTGTCGAAAGTTCTTCGCCGACTGCTGCAAACTAATATGAAGCCATTGAAGCATTGAAAAGTAGTTTGAAAGGTGAATGTACGTCGAAGATGTATTGAAATTGGTTACGTCCACAATTCGATCATCATCTGTGCTATACCACTTGATAGTCTTGGAATCATTAGACGTTACAATTAGGAATCATCCATCTATGATGTACTCATTAGATGAATTATGCTTCCTGGAAAATCATGTGGCAAAGGTCTAATGATCACTTAGAGGCAAATTCAAGAGATAAATCAGAAAACCTGAAGGAGATTTCTATGGCTTTGACGACAGCATTGAAGAGGGAGTAGATTTCTATAGCAGCCGGTCTGTCAGTATGTGTAATTTGCGATTTTGAATTCTCCATCTCGTGAAAAAACACCGAAGCGGAAGCAGAGATTCAGCCACTCAGAACTTGTCCAGATTTTTACTACCAATAATTAAACTACTGCAAGGAAAAACATCATCTTTTGTGAAAAATTCGAGGCATTTTATTGTGAAAAATTTAAGGCTTTTTGTTGAACAACTAGGGGCAATTGAAGTCAAAGAGCACGATCAGCCGATCAGTTTCGACGTGGAAAGTCTCTTCACCAACATCCTTGTCGAAGAAGCACTCCAAATCATACAGAGGAAGCTATCCGAAGATGGGGACCTGAAAGAAGAACAAACTCATCGACACAAGTAATCATGGAATTACTAGGATGCTGTTTACAAAACTGCTACTTCCAACTGAAGGACGAATTCTTTACGGAAGATGAGGGACTGCCAATGGGATCGCCACTTCCATCGGTTATAGCCAATATATATGGAGTGGCTTGAAACTCTGACCATTGAAGAAGCCCACAAGGAACCCCGAGTCTGATTGAAATACGTGGACGACACCTTAATAATATGGAACCATGGGAATGAAAAACTAGACACCTTCCTGAAACACATCAACAACGTGAGCCCTTCCATCACTTTCACAATGGAGAAAGAAGTCTACAACCTATTGCCATTCTTGGATGTATTGGTGAAGAGGACCAACACTAAATGGGTAACATCTGTATATCGATAACCCACTCACACAGGACAGTATCTGAACCAGAAATCCAACCATCATCGATCGACTAAGAGAGGAATCATCAAGACTCTACTAGACCGTGCTTTTGGGCTCTGTAATACAAAGGAAGGTCCCAAAAAGGAACTAGGCATCATCAAAAATGACCTTCAAATGAATAGCTACTCGAAAGTGATGGTGGAACAGGCCTTAGCTAGAAGACAGAAAGAGCTCCATGAGGAGAAGAAGCCGCCACAATCAGTGCTTGTACTTCCCTACATCAGAGGATAATCAAGAAGGATTGGGTCCAAGTATAACATCAGAACCTGCTTCAGATCTGGGAACACTATCCGTAGCAGTCTCACGAAAACCAGGCCACCAAACGCGGACTGCGATTCCAAGAATTGCATTTACCAGATACCCTGCGAATGCGGAGAATCATACATCGGTAAAACTAAGAGGCCACTGAAAGTTCGCAATACCGAGCACAAGAAACACACACAGCGAGGAGAAACCAGCAAATCAGGAATAGCAGGGCATGTCTGGACTCATCAACATAACATCAAGTGGGCTCAAGCTGAAATCATCCACAAGGAGAAACACTGGTTCAGGAGAAAATTCAAAGAAGCCACATATACGTTGTCCAACAACGCATTAAGCCAAGCTTGCGTAGAGATACACAATATATGGAAACCTGTAATCAAGCGGAACACGACCAACTCCCGCCAAACGGTCAGCTTCCGTTAAAACCGATGAAGCGGAGAGAAGGAAGAGGGTATAGGTGAATGACCTATAAATAGTCAGATCTCGAAGGAATACGTCCGCTTATCACCCGAAGGCAACTGTGGATACTAACACTCGAAACGTCGTGTAGTAACTTCGTTTGGAATCTTTTAATTTTAATTTTTCATTTCTTGTTGATAATTTTTTTCATTTTTATCTCGTGTTAATAGTTCAATTTTTTATTCTTATTTTTTGGTTGTTGCTTGTATTTTATTTCAGTATTTTTGCTTAATATAATTGGCAATGAAAATAATGATCTATCTTTGAAGGAAACTTGTCTGACAGATCTCAGCAATATCACAGAAGTACGTTGCAAATATTAGTTGTCATTTCGAGAAGGGAAATGGTAGTAGAAGACACGTTAAAATTTTATTTGACAAGAAACTGCAGTTTACTGGAAGACAAATGGTGATACATAATTGGTTTGAGTATATTTTTTTCAATTTCATTGTATACGTCATCAAATACCTGACGTCCTTGAAGTTCTTCGAAAGAAATGATCTGGAGTGCTTCAAGTAGGCGTAACCTTCTCCAAATCCAGGGCTCATGTCTTTCGACGGATCGCAACGTCCTGCCCCACCTAGAGCTTCCGCTATGTTGCAGATGAAGTCCAGCTTCATTGGCCAGCAAAGCAACCAAGCAGCTATCCAGGTTACAGTATCGTAGCAGACGTCGTAGCCTTTTTGAAACATACCGCGACATCTTTGCGCGGCTTTAGTGAACTGGTTTTGACATCTCATCTCGACCTTCTTCATGTACAGTTTTTCGTACCGTTCCGATTCCACTTTTTCTCCTGAAGAAGATAAATTATGTTGGGGAGCAACTGCGATTTTTAGCGATGAGACAAAATATTTCAATGACATACATTCAGAATCACCACAAGGAACTTTCGACTTATTGATAACCATCTCCAATGGAATATTTTCCACCACCAGAAAATTTCTGATAGACGAAACAATATATCTTTTTAAATTTTGACAGAGATGAGAGGTTTATCTGAAAAGTGTTGAGTCATTTGAAAATTTTCTTTCCAAATGTTCCAACTGGAATACCACAAGGATCTATCCTTGGTTCTCTCCTTTTTCATTCAAATTCAAGGCGATATGAGAACACGACATAAGTTTACCCCCTCAATTCAGAAAAGTCTTCCTATATGTATATTTCTGAAAGATCATCACCAACAGTTGTACGAATAATAATCATAATCAAGTTATAACAGTTGAAATGAATTCCAAGAAGCATATTGATAGAAATTTATGGTGAACAACTTATATTGGCAAAAAATACCTCCATAGGTATTCCATTCAAAATTAGGACCAACCAAGTTGGGAAATAAAGTACTTTTTGTACAATATTCCTCTCATATTTTTGAATAGTATATATTTTAGTCTGCTATAATAATAATAATATAATTTTTATTCCAGTCAGATCATATTTTCATGATATTGAGGCAGTCAACAAAAAAACAGCACATTGTATATATATATATATATATATATATATATATATATATATATATATATATATATATATATATATATAATCAGATAAAAGGACAGTATTGGATCTATTGAAATTATTAATAATAACCAGGGCATCCGAGTGTCAAAACTCACGTTATCTTTTTGCTCATGAATTCTGATATGTCATAGTCATATGTCATTGCAAAGAAAGTTTATGAGCTTTCTTCTGAAAATATTGACTTTGTCTTCCAATCTCATATAGACAGGCATATGATACAGAAATTGAATTCCTCTGTGTATTGGACTTCTCTCATACAGACTAGTTCCATGTTTAGGAGGCCTAATAGGTTTCAAGGATCAAGTTGGGTAGTCGTGATAATCAGTATTGGGAGATTTAAATATTGTAGAATGTGAATGTTCCATGTTCTTTAAAATTATTACGTTATGTTTCTCTAGTCTAGGTTGTACAATAATCGTATAATCCTTTTTTGAGGAACGAAAACCCTGGATACTCCCACTGCACCACCCCAAAGAATAATAGTACAAGAAATGTGGAAATAAAAGATAGGATAGTAAATACTGTTGATCTGACTCTTCATAAAAATATTTTTCAATTGCAATATAGCAAATAAACTACTATTTCTTGCAAATTTGATTCACATTGGTGTTCCATCGCATATTATATAATAATAATAATAATCTTTATTCAAAATGGACATCCTAATATACAAATGGTAATATGATTGTGAATATTAAATAAAATTTAGACGAAATATATAATATTATTAGATGTTAGATGTAGTATTAGATATAACATGCGAAAATAAGAAAATGTACTAGTGGGAAAATGGACAATGAAAAGAAAACAATAGATGCAGATCTTAATCTAATAATTCTGTGATCGTATATTTTCCATAAGGGAGTGTTTAAATTGTTGGAGTGAATTGCTTTTTTTGATGTTGATAGGAAGTTTATTATAATTCAATAATCCCTTATGAAATAACGAGTTCATTGTTCTTGAGAGACTAGTTCTTGAAACCCACAGGTCACTGCTACCTCTTGTAGGATAGTTATGAATTTGATGGTTGAAACTGATAAATTCATTGAAGTAAGGTGCTATTTGACCAGTAAGTATTTTAAAGATGAAAATCATTGAAAAATAGTATAATCTGTCTTTTATTGTCAACCAGTTCAACGCGTCAATCATTGTTGCAATAGGAGTATATTTGTTGCACTTTAACAGTATTCGCATACCTCTGTTTTGTAGTTTTTGTAGCATTGATATGCAGTTTCCGTCAAGCAGAAAAAGTAAACTGGCACAGTAATCAAAATGCGGTTGAATTATTGATCGGTAAACTGTTAAGTTGGATTGAAATGTTAGTTGACGACTTATCCTTGTAAAGAAAAACATTTTTTTAGAAATTTTGTTGTAGATGTATTGAAAGTGTTTTTTCAGATTCAAATTGTTATCAACTATGAAACCCAGATATTTATATTCTTCAACAATATCAATAGATTCACCATATATATTAATATTGATTGTATTCTTATCAATTGAATTATATTTAAATGGAGTTGTTAATATCATGGCTTTCGTTTTGTTAACATTTAATTTAAGTTTATTTCTGTTCAGAAAGACTGTAATATTAAGTAAGCTCATATTTAGTTTGCGAATAGCATTATCTAAATTAACATCACTTGCTGCGAGTAGTGTATCGTCTGCAAACAAATTTATGAATTCACAGTCTGGAATATAGTTAATATCATTTGGGTATAGTATGAAGAGTAGGGGACCTAATACACTACCTTGCGGTACTCCAGTATTAATATTTCTTTCACTCGAAAATACATTGTTGACTTTCGTACATTGGGATCTATTGACTAAGTAACTTTTAAACCATTGTAATACATTGCCAGAAATACCATAGTATTCTAATTTAGAGAGAAGGATTGAAATGTCGATTGTTTCAAAAGCTCTTTTGAAGTCTAAAAATACTGCCACTATAAATTTATTTTCGTCAATTAATAGTTTCCACTTGGACAGAGTAAGTTGGAGGGCAGATTCACATGAATGCTTTGATCTGAATCCTGATTGATATTCCATTAATAAATTGTTATTTTCAATATATGTACTGAATTGGTTATATACAGCTAGTTCTAATACTTTTTCAAGTGGTGGTAAAGTCTTTATTGGGCGGAAATTGCAGACTTCATTAGTATTTGTAACCTTAGGTACTGGAACTATAGTACTTAATTTGAGCTTTTCAGGAAATTGATCATTTTTCAAAGATGTATTTACAAAATTCAATATAACATGACCTACAACTTCAAAAATACTCTTATTATCTGGAAAAATACCTAGAAATTTGGTAGATTTCGCAAAAGGGACATATCATCAGCATATAGAATTAGGTGTTTAGTGCTGACGTATTTGGGAAAATCATTTACATATAAAAGAAAAATTAGCGGACCAAGAATCGATCCTCGAGGTACACCAGCCTCAACATCTTGTGAGAGAGTCCTCTGATTGTCAATTCTTACAATAATTTTTCTGACCTCAAAATATGAAGCCAGGCAGGAAAGAAATTTGCCACGGAAACCCAGTTCACTTAGTTTATTAATTGTAATGTGGGTATTAATTGAGTCGAAAGATTTCGACAGATCAAAAAAATGAGGCACCTACATACTTTTTCATATCTAATGAAGAATGAATATGTATAATTAAAAAGGGCAATAGTTGCACTCTCCGTTAATCTTCTCGGCAGAAAACCATTTTGGTGTTCTGTTATGACATTATATTTCGAGAGAAAAAAAAGCATTTGCATATATATACATTTTTCGATTATTTTACATATCATATACTGTACCGTTATTGGGCGAAAATTTTCGGAACATAGTTGATTACCTTACTTGAAAATTGGACTTACAATTCCTATCTTGAGGTCAGAAGAAAATGATCCTTTTCCAACTGGGAAATTGATTATATCTTATACTTTTGATCCCTTCTTATACTTTTGATCGCCTTCGTAGAGAGACGGTCAACACCTTCAGAGTACTCAGACCCTTTTCTATTTGAAGATCAACCAATAAATCTACAATGTATCTTTTGAATTGCAAAAGTCTAGCAAACTTGTACTACATCGAAGTTCCATAAGTCAGTTGAAAAAGGTGACATATTTCACGAGTTTATTTCAAATCTCTTCTGATATCGGTCGGAGAAGTTTGAAAATGAGACGAATTTTGAGGAGGAAAATCTGAAGATAAATTTGAAGTAACTGATAAATGGCACATTTTCCTTTGTGAAAATTTGAATTCACGAAGTAACGTATCGAAATGAACTAGGTGCTGGTGAACTAGGTGAACTAGGTGACATGTATGGAACCCATCATCACCTAGGTGAACTAGGTGATGATGGGTTCCGCTTCATCACTTGTCATCTCCAACCTATTCATGGGTTATTCCGAAACCAAGGCCCTGAACAACGCCCCGATGAAACCCAAATTATGACTGAGATATTTTGACGACATCTTCATTTGGCCTCATGGACATGAGAACTTGACCATTTTGTGGCATTCCTAAACTTACTTCACTAGATAATTCAGTTCGTCACAGAAATAGAAAGAAACAACAAGTTAGCTTTTTTGAATTGAAGGGGTTATATTTTTTAGGAGTGATTAATTCTTGGAAAAGAAAGTTTTTGGCTTTCTACTACTCCATCTTGTTACAAAAAAATGAATTAATTGATTACTTTTTTCCTTTCTTTGGAAGATTCCCACTTTTTTTGTATCAAGATGGAGTAGTAGAAAGCCAAAAACTTTATTTCCCAAAAGTTAGCTTTTCTTGTTGTACTGGTCAGAAGAAAACCCAATGGGAAATTCAGCACACAGTCCACAGGAAACCAACGTATATCAACAGATACCTGTACGCAGAGTCACATCATCCTGCCTTATATACAGATCTGAAGGCCTAACTGACGGAGATACAGAATATCAAGGAATAAAAAAGATACATACGATCCACAGAGCAACATACCGATGAAAGAAGGAAAACGAGGACGAAACAATCACAAAGGAAACCAAATCCAACGTCAGAGGAGTTACAGATAAAATACGGAGGATTCTAAAACAACACAGTATAAAAACAATATCAGAAATTTCCCGCACTTCGCAACTTTAAATTCTACAAATCTACTGTTATTTGCATCACCGGACATCAGATCGACCGAATTGAAAATCCAGATACATAATGGGAAATTAATATTGGAAGTCATTAAATTTTTCCCAACCCAAACATGTACATAAAAAAACCCTTTTTAACGTTTTTGATGAAGTGACAGAATTGTTTTTTCATCATTTCAGGATGTAAGTAGTGATAAATCCACAACCACGTTTGATGGGAAATGCTCAACAGGAAACATAATGACCCAAATATAAATATAATCTCAGTAGAGAATATTCTAAATTTAACGGACGTTTATATCTATTCTAAGAAGCCATCAATGGGCCTGATAAGAGAAAAAAGTGATGTTCCAGGAATGCAGTCAACTAGCTGGGATCTCCAGCCGTGTTCATGGATAATCTCAATCTTATATGAATGATGAGAAATGTCTGCGAATATTTACATCATCTTATTACTCGAATCATAAAGATTTCCAATACTGATTTTATGACTTCTAGTCTTGAACATTCTAGGAACAACCCTTCAAAATCGACAAGTAATAATGACTACCTGGGTTTTTGTAACAATTTCATCTGAAATCTTCAACTAATACCAATTTCATTATAACAAAGGAGGAATATTCAATTCGATTCAGTCATACAATAAACACTCCGAGTTTTGTAATCTAGTGATTTCTGAGCATTCCAAAAGATTGACCCAAAAAAAATATTGTTCTAATTAACTACTTACACGATACAAGTAGAGTGGTATACCGCCAAATATTTATGGTAAACTCAATGCAGAGGATGTGGCAATGCATGGCAGTATTTAGTGACTTATCAGAAAGTTTTGTAAATCATAAAATACTGGTCAGAAAGCTGAAGCTTTAGAGACCCAATTTTGACATGCCTCAGATTGTCATCACAACTACAAAGAGGAGAAATTAATATGGGGCGTACCCCAAGGTCCAGTTCTTGGGCCAGTTCTCTCTTAAATTTACGTGAATGATATTATAAACTGTTTGGCTCATCCATAAAATAAGAAGCAAGAGACTTTTCCTAACTTTTCCATGCGCCAAATTTCTGAAAGCATTTCTATAAGTCTGATCATACCAACATCTGTAATAAGGAAAGACTCACAATGCTGCCTTTCAGATGTATTAAGGAACGGGTCAGTGGTTGAAGCGGAGGAAACTTGGTAAACGAACAACTCAAAAACCTAAGAAAAAGTAGGAGCCGGTATACAAGGAGGCAGAGCGAAGACAAAAATCACACTCAGCCTCGGACAAATCGCAAAAGTGTTTCAGGTAGAAATTGTAGTTATTGAATTGCTCATGAAGAAGGTTGGAAATAAAATGATTGCCATTTTCTCCGATGGCCAGGTGGCAATTGAGGTGCTCAGCTTCTACAAAGTTTTCTGCGACTTGTTGGGAACTATCTTAGCTAGGTTCCTACAATAGGGTTACCCTAGCCTTGATACCCGGACACGAAGGACACAAGGACCGATGATTTAGCCCGTCAAGGTGCACCCAACCATGATAGGTCCAGACCCTTGTGTGGGCTGGCGATGACAAGTATTAAGACATATATCAATTCGTAATTGAAAGCCAAAGCGCTAAATTGGTGGAACGCTTCTAGGAATGAAGCAGGCGAAAGAGTTTATCAACAAACCCTCACCCAAATTTGCGGAAGACCTGCTGAACCAAAACAGTAAGATTGTAAAGGTAGTGGTTGGTCTGCTAACGGGAAGTTATCAGCTCATAAAACATATGAGCATAATGAAACCCCATGCAGGTTCTGATTGAAGAAAGAATGAACCACACTACATATGCTATGAAAATGCGAAGCGTTAGCTAGACTAAGGCATGGGAGATGTGGGAATGAGGAACCAGAGGCTATGAGCTATATGAAGCAGCCATTATCAAGGCTTTGGAGGGAAAGTTAGATAAAGAGCTCTAATATCCAAAAAGCAGCACAATAGATCTGCAAATGTCGCAGTGAAAACGGCCGTATGCCAGCTTCTCTACCGATATAATGATCTAATCTGAGAGGTCAGTGAATTAAAAAAATATATAATAGTCATTATATTTGGTACTCATCGTTTCGCTGAGTTACCTTCATTGTTCTCAACTTCTTTCTGTTTATAGTTGAATTTGGCTTCTTCTTCGGTTTTTTGAATTTACTTTTGTTTTGTTTGTGTCTTGTTGTGGTGCCTCGCAAATGTTAAGTTAATACCAACCTACATTTCTTGAAGGAATAACAGTAATGCCCTCTTATTTCAAGAAACTAACAACAAGGAAACTGATCAACTTTGCTAAAATAGCATTGAAGACTTTCAAATTTTTTTGTGGAATTGAAATAATAAATTAATGAATAACGTTCGTTCTGTTGATTCAAAGGACATAATGACTGACGTGTCCCATGAAATAAACATTAGCTATCAGGAAGAAGTTTGCATTCCTGTCTATTCTAGTGAATTTCATTAGTCGACTTTATAAAACCCAGAGACACTCATCGATAGTTTACATAGAGCGATAAAATTATGATTAATTTGGTTCGAATGACTCAAATTCAAAGTTCACACAAAGAATTTTCTATTTGATATAGTTTCTATGTGATAAAATAACAATCGTCATCTAATGAAAATGAAATCATATAAAAATTAATTATTATTCGCTTATGAAAACAAATGGTATGGAGATATATGGAAATGAACACAGTGGTGAATATAAATAAAATACAAAAAGGCGTAGATTGCTGTTCATGATTATTGAAACGTTTGACGTATTACAAATTTGATCTAAAAATTCCGTTGAACAATGCCTTGATTGCGAACAGCTCTATTTTCTTTGACACACGTCAGAAGAATGAAATGTCCAAATTTCCCTGTATATGAATACATATACAGGGTGTTTCCTGAGAATTAAGCTTAGGTTCATATTTGTGTTTTGAACCTCTCTTAGTAGATATGACAATCAGCTCTGTTGTTCCTAGATTCCGAAAGCTGAATGTGAGAATTTTTATTTCTCCATTGTAGGCAAAATTTGACTCTCCAGTGGTAATTTTTCGGGTTGCACTTTTCAGTTTGCCCTTCATCTTGTAATGTTATCCAAATTTATACTGAAGAGGCATTAAGGCTGGTGTTTTATTCCGAAACAACGAATATCTGCCATTGAGGATGACAGAGTTCTGTGTAAATTAAATTGTACCTCTTTCTTATAGTATATTGTGCAGCAATCCTGTGATTGATATCTGATTCAATTCCATTAGGAATGCATGAAGATCAAACTGAATGAAGAAAGTGTTTTTGTCTAATTCAATATTCATATCAAAGTAGTTGTTTCGAGAATACAGATGGAACGAAGACCAAACATGGAACGGGAGCTGGAATATACCGATCGGATAGAAATTTAAACTACAGCTATCCGCTAGGACTATACACATCCGTCTTTCAGGCGGAAGTGTATGCTATCTTGCAGTGTGCAAGGCTTATTAAATTGAGACATCAAATAAATGAGCGGGTCAATAATTTTACAGACAGCAAAAGCGCACTAGGGGCTCTGACAAACCCGAAGGTGACATCAAAACTAGTCTGGGAATACCATGAAGAACTGAATGAACTTGCAAACAGAAACAAATTAACTTTTTACTGGGTGCCAGGGCATTTAGGAATCACAGGTAATGATAAAACTGATGAATGCACTAGACGCGGATCATCAACTTCATATATAGGTACAGAACCAGCTCTGGGGGTACCAAAATCATTGATACGAAACCAGATTAGGACATGGACCAATGAGAAGTAGCACACAGAGTACTGGACAAAATTACCTGGCAACAAACACAGTAGAACCTTCATTAGGGAACCGTCCGAGAAAAGAACCTAAGAACTACTTGAATATAGTAGGGATCAGCTCAGAATAATTACAGGGTTACTAACCGGTCATTGTCCGCTTAGAGGACACCTGAATAAAATGGGTCTTTATAACGGAGACCTCAGCTGCAAATTATGCAACGAAGGGATAGAAACAGCTCTACACATCTCATGCGAATGTGAGGCACTGAATCACAGTAGGCAGGCAATATATGGACGCACGAAATTACGTTCAAAAGAATATGATGAACAACCAACACGGAACCTGTACAAGATGGGAGAATAAACGCAATAAGCCCAAGAGGCTGCAGTGTTTTCCGGAGACTTGGACTAAACGGACAAGTCAGACAGCTCCCAAGGTACAAAAAAAAGTTGTTTCGAGAAGGTTTTTTCTTCCAGTTTGTATCTAAAAGTGACTTCACTGCATGATTGAGACATCTTTTCCAAGAGTTTATTTTGAAATTGATTGTATCTTCCTTTCTTTGGAAGTTTCCTTTATTTTTTGAATAAAGATAGAGAAGTAGAAAACCAAAACCTTAGAGTAATAACCTGTAACATGCACCGAAAAACATGGTCAACCAAACGAAATAAACCTCAAAAGCACTCACCCTTTGTTTGGAATTTGTCAGCGGCCGCCTCAGACCGTTTCGTATCCCCCATTTGCTCGTCCAAGTAGTCGTTCTCCTCCTTCATCTTCTTCATTTCCGTTTCATCTTCTATTTCTCCAGTGATTGGCGCCGCAACGTCCTTTATCGACCTCAGGGTGTCCTTGACTTCGTTGACCTCGGTCTTCATACCAAATATTGCTTGTGTGAATGGCTTGAACATCAGCTCGAATCTTGTTTTCGTTAAGTTGAATGTGAGGGAAGCGGTGCAAGCGAAAACCCTGACAACCTCTTTGCCGTTGTTGCTCAAGTTCTCTACAGGACCAGATATCACGAAGGTTATCACAATGGCCTTCAGGACACTCCTTCCAACCTTACCTTGAGATATTCAAAACAGATACCATGGTTAACATTCAACATCGTCTTGAAGCCAATATCAACTTTCAAAACACCCCTTCATTTTCATTCAACTATCTATAGAAAGTAGTACTCTATGATCATTAGAGCGGATACAAACAATTTTATTTGAAGAGATAGATCCATGGTTACTTCGAAAAAATTATTCAGAGTTCATAAATGAAACTTTTTGAAAAATTCTGTTATCTGTCTGTCCGTTTGACCTACCATCTGTTCATCTATCCCTTCGTCCTTTCCATCTGTCCGCCTATCTGCAGCCTGTTTGTCCGTCTGTCTGTCATGAAAGTTTGACAACAGATAACTCTCGAAGGAAATGGGATAACTTGAAGTTTTCATCTTTCGTTAAACTCCTGAAACTCTTTTTGTGGAAAGTATGTATTGTATTGTGACGCCCAGTAATGTATTGTGACGTATGTGGATTTCAACGATGTCTCAGCTCTTCAAGATTCCCAAATTTTGTATCTGTATTTCATTCATAAAGACTTAATTTGTGAACAAAATATGTATCTAGAGGTCCTCCTCAAAGCATACATCCTATCCAGAAAACAGCCATCCAACTGACTAGGGACCAAAATATCCAAAGCAACATTTGAGATACTTTTAGTGTTCGAATGACTCAGCTCACTTGATTCCATACATGTCAGAAATACGTGGCATGATACAACTGCTGGAAAATCAACAAACACTTTGTGAAATTAACGCAAACATCATTCAATGCAAACAGTGGCGGATCCAGCCACTGGAGCGCGGGAGGCGCGCTTCTGTGTAGATCGTCTTCCGCTATCTTACCGACTGCGCCAATTATAGGTTCGGCTTACAGGAACCATCTCTCAAAATGACTTCTGTTTGGATGTAGAGACTTTATTCTTTGTTCAAGATGGTACTTTTACATAGGTACTGACAAAACTCCACACCCGCGTTAAGTAGCTTAATTAGCGTTAGCATTTTATGAATTGCTGAACAAGCAAAACGAAGGATTTCATTTACACAACTTACATCATCGACTTATAAGTAAACTAGCATCAAGAGATGACTGAAATTGAAATCCATCAGTAGACCACAGATTACAACACCTACGTTCAGAAACAGTATAGCTGGTGGGGACAAATCCTAATGAGCCACAGTGGATGTCTGATGAACTACTCTCTAATAGATTGAAAATGGGACTGTTTTATCGATGGTGAAACTTGTCGGTGAATTTTGAATTTTCAAGAAGGATCTAGATTAATTTATTGCAGAAATCTTTTATGGTAGAATTTGCTGCACTTTGAGTTGCTATTCATGATTTTCTGTCCAACAGATATTCAATTCACAAGATATATAAAGATTACAAGTCAAGAAAAGCGTTGAAATTCGATCTACATAAATTGTTGGTCAGAAGGGAAAGCAAAACCACTAAAATGCAGCGAAAACCAATGAAACATATTTTTTCATAATGTGGTTTAGCCACTTACAATGCTCATGCCAAAACAATCTTTTGTGATATCAGATGTCGAAATTTGTTACTCCCTCAGTAAGAAAAATGATTTTGATTGAATGTGAAAAAATGATATATTCATTTAAAGGTACATACATAAAAAGCGAACACTTGGCTTCTGCAGAAAAATAGCGATATGAGCAACCAAAAATTACATTTCAACCGGCGACACAACACGTGGATTTGAATATAAATCAATGTCAATCAAATACACAAATTGTTTCTATTCAGCGATAGTACAATTAATGTATAGTACAGCGCTCAGGTGGATGTAAGGAAGTAAACAAAAAAGGCGGAAAATTGTCAAGAGACTTATCTAAGTGTAGTTGTAATATGTCCACCAAGACATTATAGTAGCAATGGATAATATCGTAGATCGGTTTGCCGGATCAAAAAACAGAAAAATTCTGTTTACATTGTAGTGTGAGTGTATAAAAACACATATTCAACTTTAGTTTTTTAATGACATACCTATTGTATAGTTCAGTTCGTAACATGTGTGTGTATGTGTCCAGCCTACAAACACATATATCGCTTTTGTGTGCTTTCCTTATGAAATAGTCTTGAAGATCCCAATAATTTAGTTTAGTTAGTTACATTTGTTTGCGAGACATACAAAATTCATGAATCATGGGTGTGTTTTATTTCTTTCAACAGAATATCTCACGCTAAGTCATAATAATGATAATAATAGATCTAGTCATCTGAACTTCCGAGGAAGAACAAAGTTGCTGCAACACATATGCTTGCCGTTCCAATCTTACTCTACTCGTTTGGAGTAGTTGAGTGGACTCGGGAGGAGTTGTATCAACTCGACGTAAAGACCCGAAAAATGATGCATCTCTATAGGAGTTTGCATCCTGAATCGTCCGTTCCACGGTTGTACTTCCCCCGACAACAGGGAGGCCGTGAACTTTTGAGTTTGGAGTGTCTACATGACAGAATGGTACTGGATATAGCCTGTAAAGTCGTCAGGAGTTCGGATCCCCTTCTCTGCATGGTCCGTGACCATGAGAGAGCAGGAATTGGAGCATTTCTCTTTAGAGCAGCTACCCGAGCAGCTGATGAACTCGGTTTAACTTTCGACACTGAACGAGGTTACCACAACTCTGTCACCGAGTTGGAACCCATTCAGCAAAAAGATCAGATAAAAGCCGCAGAGATCACCTCACCTCTGCGGAAACACAAGGATAAGCCAATGCATGGGTCTTCTTCAATAACATTGAAAAACTTGGCTTATCAAAGCGCCTGACGTTCTCTTTTCTCAGGTCGAGTGGGCTGAAGTCGGAAACTGAGGGGTCCATCATGGCTTGCCAGGATGGTGTCTTCAACACCTCAGTCTACCGCAGAGCCTGCCTCGAGGCGCTCGAGACCCTTATGCACTTGGTATCAACATGTCCAGCATATGCGGTCTCGGCCTACTCTCTACTCTCGAATCTTAAAATCATACCGGAATGCCGCACTAAGGCAGAAATCTTAGCCGGACAAATGCAGAAGACTGTCATTCTTGGCTCACTGCGCTTGCTCAGGGAACATGATTTTTGGACTCTATGATCACTTACCCCACACCGTGGGGTAAGTGATAATGCTGGCGCGCCCTCCCGAGTGTATCGGAGCTTCGGCTATCGACCTTACCTAACCTAACCTAACCTAACCAGCGCATACTTCGATGCATACGCATACTTCCCAAACATTATATAGTGAGTGTAAGAAAATGATTATAAAAATACTTATTTACTATCATAACAATGATAGAGAAGAAAAAAAATAATAGATCATATAGTTGCTAACACTCTTAATATTCTTAACATTATTTTGGTCAATTTAACAATTTCATTGCACTACCATGCATTGAATTTAAATTTTTTTAAATTAGCACTGAGCAGTAAGCATCTGTGATTTTATTTCTTTCTTAAATTGATCAATGTTATGATTTAAAAGGAGAAACATTTCATTCAGATAAGAAGGGACTATATAAGAAAAACATCCTTGAAATTTGGAAGTACGGTGCCTAGGTATGTTGAATGAGTTAATTCTCAAATTGACCATATGTATATCAGAATGCCTGCTTGATAAACTATATAAATAACCAGGTGTTTTAGTTTGAAGCAACTTAAACAAAAACATTTTTATCAAATATTGGAAGTACAGTAATTGGTTTGATTTTATACCCTCATCATGTTCACTAAACAACTGAACTTTCATTTCTTTATCGCAAAACATTTTATCTCAAGTGCGCTCCCCTCAATAAATTCCTAGATACGCTTCTGAATGCAAATATAATTATCTGCTTTGCCTCGTATAACAAAATAAAAACGGAATTGAAAAATTTTCGGAAAATTCTAAACCACTTTGATGGCAATGCCATCTAGAAATTCCAAAAAGGAAACTTTGGACCTGGTTTCACTGCTTGCAAGAGATAAGGGATAGATTGGAAATTATTTTTGTCCAAACAAATTGTTTGTAAGTATTTCGCAAGTCGTTATGACAACAGAAGAGAATATTGGAAATAACATATTTATCTGTTGTTATTCCTAACGGCACAAAAAGAAAAAAACCCAATCGTCTTTGTCTTTTTATTGTCATTATACACTTGAGATTATCAATTTCATAAATGATGAATTCAACATATCTGCATTTGGAAAAGGGAGCGAAGATTTATTTAGTTTTCGGCGTTAACAGTACCTAATATAATACATACCTCCGAAGTTTGGAAAGGTCAGAAAGGTTATACATCGAATTTGTGAAGAAAACGCTATTCCAAATCCCAGCATCAAGCTTATGACTGTACCAACAATCAATCCCCCTTCTTCGGTGAAGCTCAAGTCGACCATAACGAATTGATAGAAGAGAACTCCAAGAACGATTCCATAAAGAAATCCAACACATCTTTTCAGTTTCACGTGTTCCTGTTTTCCTGTACAGAACAGGTAATACAACAGAGGAAACCTTCTGCAAAATTTTCGAAAAGCTACAGGCACCTTTTCTCTTGTCATTTTGACATAAGAACAATTTTCATGAGCTCATTTTTGTTGTTATCCATGAATCGTAGGTAATACAGTACGGCCAATAGATATTTATACATGCAATAGTTTTGAGCACGGAAACCTCTTTTCAAAAACCCTTCTGTTTGGATTTACTGACTTTTCTCTACGTTCAAGATGTTTGAAGAAAGCAAGTGCACTGCTTGATAATTATGGAATGTGAAGAATGTTAAATCTGTGCTTATGTGTTCATAATTCTCGTGTAATTTCTATTTGCTTATTCTTAACCTACTTGACTTCTATAGTCAGGTCATCAATTTCAATTACAATGAAAGAAAACGATGATAAATTTCACTAGTTCGGACTTCCATTGTCTACTATATAAAATGATTTGAAATCCCTGAAACAACTAAAAAAGAAGAGTTGAAAATGAATAGCTGAAAATAACAATTATATTAACCAAAGTAAACCTGAAATGAAATAATAGTGAAATAAAATACAAGTAAAAATAGAACAATTGAATAAATAAAAATGAAGAATAGGATTTTCCGCACTCACAGGGTATCCGATAAATGCAATTCTTGGAATCGCAGTCCGCGTTTGGTGGCCTGGTTTTCGTGAGGCTGCTGCGGATAGAGTTACCGGATCTGAAGCAGGTTCTGATGTTTTACAATCAATTCTTCTTATCCTCTCCGATAATCCTCTGATGTAGGGAAGTGCAAGCACTGGTTGTGACGGCTTCTCTTCCTTGCGAGGCTCCTGCTGTCTTCTAGCCAAAGTCTTTTCTACTATCGCTTTGGAGTAGCCATTCCGTTGAAGATCATTTTTGATGATGTCTAGTTCCTTCTCGAGACCTTCCTTTGAATTACAAATCCCAAAAGCACGGTCTAATAGAGTCTTGATGATTCCTCTTTTAGTCGATTGATGGTGGTTGGATTCGTGGTTCAGATACTGTCCCGTATGAGTGGGTTTTCGGTATACAGATGGAAACATATGGAAACCCATCATCAAGCGAAAAATGGCCAACTCCCGCCAAAACGGTCATCTCCCACGTAACCAGTGGACGGAAAATAGAAAGCGGGGATAAGTGAAAGTACTCGAACGACCTATAAATAGTCATCTCTCGGAGGAATCAGTCCAGTCATCACCCGAAGACGATTGTAGATACTAACAATCGAAACGTCGTGAACTAACGTGACTTGGAATCTCTCCACTTTTTATTTTTATTTTCTTTTTTCATTTCTTCATTTTAATTTATTCAATTGTTCTATTTTTACTTGTATTTTATTTCACTATTATTTCATTTCAGGTTTACTTTGGTTAATATAATTGTTATTTTCAGCTATCTCATTTTTTATTCTTCTTTTTTAGTCGTTTCAGGGATTTCAAATCATTTTATATAGTAGACAATGGAAGTCCGAACTAGTGAAATTCATCATGAAACATTGTCAATCACCTCCAAACAAAAAAATGATAAGTTATTGTTGTTCATTGTGACAGTCACTCTTCCGAAACCTCTGTTGAATATTTATGATACAAATTTCAAGGAAATCGTTGGAGACAAAAAGCAAAACTCGCCGTACTGTGATAGTGTGTCATAATTCTCACCTGGGATCTGCAGTTGACTGAAGACTTTCTGGGTCGATCTTCTTCCGCTATTTTACCGATTGCGCCAATTATAGGTTCGGGTCAAGGGAACAACATTTCAAAAAGACTTTTATTTGGATTCTCAATTGACAACATTAAATCATCAAACGATACCAATCAGCTTCCTGAAAGAATGTTTCCTGCAAGTGGCTGTCGATGGATATCTCTCGATTACTTACTCTCGATTACTTACTTTTTCCAACGCTGGTGTTCTCCAGGGATCCATATTGTCTCCATATCCCTAATATATTATCCAATATATTGTTTTGCTGGCGACAGCACACTTGTCTCGTCATCCCCTTCGGATTCTAGGACATAGGCCGCGGATGCACATCTCACCGGCAGCAGGAGGTTGCATATCTTGATAACTATCTAGAGATGATCTCGTATTGGGGTAAAAGTAAACAGGTTAACTTCAATGCCGGATATAATAATGTCAGAACAGACAATTTCGCTTTCTGCTTCGATAAATTCGTTGGGGGTTGAAATAGACACCAATTTGTCTAGGCGCAATCATGTCGCTGAAATTGCAATGGCTGCTTCTCAAACGTTTGGAACACCAGAAAACTGTTCACACCTCAGCAACTTTTAATGCTTCATAAAGCTCAGATCAGACATGCTTTGGACTATTGTTATCATGTATGAAGCTCCGCCCTTAAACATACCCTGAAGCTGTTGGAGTCCAGAAATGAGTCATCTGCCTGATTGGAGATACGAACATCACTTGCAACCTTGATAGTCTGGAACATCGAAAAAAGGTTAGAGATTCGTCTCTCTTTCACAGAAAAGTTCAAGTGACTTGGCACGTTTGATTCCACCAAGAGCGGAACATATCAGAAATACGCGACGGACTATGGCTGCTCATCGTTTTGAGGTTCCACTCAGTACATCTTGAACTTCACTGTTTAAGATCTCTTCCATTAGGAGAATAGAGAAATACAACTTATATATCTTATATCTCAAATCAGGGGTACTTCAAGGACCCATACTCGGCCCTTTACTGTTCTCTATATGTACATCCAACTTACTGCAGGCTTTTCACACTTGTCAGGTGCATTTATATGCTGATGATACTGAAGTATACCAGTTTTCCGGCGAATATAGCAGACAATGCTTGTGGCACTATCAATGCAGATATAAAAAGATTTGTTGAATTAGCAACGGACCACTGTTCATTTATAAACCCAGGTAAATCAAGTGTAATGATCTTTGGTCTAAGATTCCACCGTTCCATAGAAACTCTGTGAATATCTGCATTCGAAATGAGCCAGTAGATTGTTAGTGAAGCAAAAAATCTTAGTGTTTTGATGGATGTAGATCTGAGATTTGAAAAATTTGTAAATAAACTCTTACAACGTGCCTATTCTGCACTGAAAATCATTTATGGTAACCGACATATTCTGCCTTATTATGTGAAAAAGTCCTTAAGAATCTTTGGTGCTTTCAGAGTTTTCAATTATGCGGATGTTCTTTATGGCCCATGTTTAACCGATCAATACAAAAATAAGATTCACAACTCGTGCCTTATGTTAATTTTTGTTATTGGTCGGCGACACAGGATCTCATATAAGCTTCAAGAAGTTGGATGGCTGAACATGGAGAAAAGAAGGTTACTTCACGCTGTCTGTTTTTTCCATAAAATAATTGTAACTAAAACACCTTCATATCTTCATAGGAAAATCACATATCGTACGGACATCCATAACGTGAATATTCGATATGAAAGTATGATTGCAATGCCAAAATTCAAAACAGAAGCGTTCAGGCGGTCTTTCAGGTACCAAATTTGTCGAAAGTATAATTCTGTCCCGAACCCCCTCAAAAAATTAAATTTCACAAAGTTCAAAACTAAATATAAAGACTATTTGTTAGACTGAAATTGAATCAAATTATTGATATCTTGTAAGAAATAGGTGAAGTAAACCCTTTATGTAAGGTCTTTATTCGTATTTACATTATGATATCATTATATATAACAATCACAGTTTTATTTTTGTTTTTCTTTCCTTTTTATTTGTTCCCTTTTCAGGGTTGAGTGGAAGAACATTTTCCGTGATGTATTTCATTACGGACGATGAACGATTTCAATTGTAAGTTGAATATATAAGTTATGTTGTGTTTTTTGTTTTGATTATGAAATAATAAAAGCGATATTATTATTATTATTATTATTATTATTAACTGCCTTTATGTGGAAATGACTTCTTGAGAACGTTTTTCCAAATGAATTCAATCCCCAGCGATTCAAATTCAACGTAAATCGATACTTTCGCGCAGGCGCCTTAAGGATTTTTCTGTAGTGCTTGTATTTTGTCCTTGAAAAAAATCGATTGGTCTCAAATAAGAAGTTGCCGATAACTCACGTTTGTAAAGCTATATCTTTTTGATGTACCTAGGGAAAAACGATATCCAACAAGAATTTCCTTTGATTGAACGCTAGCTAAATCTGTTTTATCTTTCTTTTTTACTCGTAGAACAACAGGATGCTAAATGAAACTATGCGTTTCATCACGTCAGGTACCGATGCGATGCTCACAATGTGATGTCTATTCACTGATGGATTCTTGAGAAAAAATGTATCTCTGTCGACATTTTGACATTGAACTATGAAAAACTATTTTGAACGACTTTTAATGTCCTTCAATTTATCATTACTACTCGTCTATTATCATTGAATTATCAAGTAACTGTAACCACACCAGTTTAATATGCATCCAACTCCTTTGTTTTTACAATAAGTTCTCGACCTCAAAGCGGAAACGGCTTTTCTTTTCATCTTTTTCATTTTATTGTCTCTCGCATTTATCAAGTCATTGTTGCATTCATCATCAAATAATCAGTTACACTCAATGAAGATATTTGAAAACTGATATGATAAATCTAAATTTGGCGGTTATCCACGAATTAATTTTCCCAGTACATAATGATAACTTTTTTCATTATACAAAAAACCACGATGATAAGCAAAGCCAGAGGAATTTGCGATAGGAAAGACATAAAGAAATATCAAGGCGTAAATTACAGTTCGATAACCTCTTACATCAGCAGGATATTGTTCGATGACCCGAAGACGACATCAATTATTTTGCTGGTATCTGCAAAGTCGGCAATAATTTATATATAAATAGGTTCAATTGATTTGTAATAGCCAGTACTTATATTTCATAGTTATTAGTTGTTACTCTGTTCAAATAAAAAGTTTTTAAAAACCCTTTTGTGTAAACGAAAAATATAATTGGCGCAGTCAGTAGGATAGTGGAAGAGTCCTTAGAAGATCCTCGTCGTTCTCAAACGTTTATCCACTATTCTCCCGAACCAAGTTCCACCGAGAAGCAAGTACTCCAGGAAGAATTCCGGCCGTAGACAAGAATACCTCTTCACTATCGCCCGTCAAGGAATATCTACATAGAAATAAGTTTTTGGTGACAGAATATGCAACGAGCCATCATCGTCATCCTGTAAGCATAAATGAACTCAACTTCATCAATTGCAAATACTATTTTACGTCCCCCTACCTTAGTTTTACCAAATTCACCTTCAACACTATCAATTCTCGCCCATCCATTATTCCTCAAACAATTGACCAACCTTTAAATCCCATCAACATGGCAGAACAATTCGACCTGAAGAATTTTTGGATTGTACCCGAATACGATGGAAGCCCAAATGAATTATACCAGTTCATCAACGTATCAACAATGATTCTGAACGAATATTGGAATACTGAAGACCCCGGTTGTTTTCAGAACCACATATTGATACAAGGACTACTCAACAAGCTACGAGGCAGAGCCAAAGACGTCATCTCAGTTTATGGATGTAGTGACTGGAACAGCATCAAAGGAACTTTAATCCAAAACTTCGCCGACCAACGGAATGAAAATTCCTTAACAAGAGATTTGGTAAACCTGCGACAAGACCAGAACGAAACACCAGAACGTTTCTACGAAAATGTCATGGGACTTTTAAACACAATATCAAACTATATCGAATTACACACCGCCGATGATACGATAAAGATCAGCAAGAAAAGCTTTTTCCAACAACAAGCTCTAACAACATTCCTAGCCGGACTACGAGAGCCCACGGGATCCACCATAAGAGCAATGAAACCAATAGACTTGGCAACAGCAATGCAGTACATCCAAGAAGAAAACAATATCCGTTATCTACAAAGGACGTTTGGACCCCCACAAGTCCCCAAGAAACCACTCCAGACCCAGCAAAAAACTGCAAATCACCAATATGCCCAACAATCAATACCACAGCGGATGTACCAACCCATGCAACACTTTCAACGACCCGGACAACAACAACCTCATCAGGCAATGGGACTCCAACCACAATTTCAACAACCGACCTTCAGACCACATTGGCAGCCAAATACTCAACAGAGACAGATGTGGCCTTCAGTCCAACCACCACGTTTTGGACAGAATCAACCAAACAGGCAGAACGGACAAGAACCAACACCAATGAGCATCAGTACCAGAAATACTTATGGAGCACCAACGAGGAGCATGAGAACCCAACCTCAGGCAAGACCAAATTTCAATCCAGCTCCCATGTTCAACATTGAGCAACATGACGAAGACTTTGCATATGAAGCGAACCCCTATTACATTGAAGAAACCTGCTCTTATCCCAATCAAGAACCAACTGAAGAATTCCAGGTTCAAGAAGACCAACAGAACCCAGATGTAAATTTTCCATTGGATCCAGGACAAAACCAAGAAACATAGTGGAACTGCATACATTCGACGATAAGAGAGAACTTCCTTATATAACCATTGCAAATCCTCCCCTCAAACTCCTCATTGACACCGGATCAACAAAATCCTTTCTCAATCCTGAATTAGCTTTCCAATATTACAAGGATTGCATAAAAAAAGATCCCTTCGTCGTCACTTCCATTTTCCAAAACTATTCTCAAGATTACAGTGCAGAAATTCCCATATTTCCTGAGTTTAACTCAAACGGCATTCTGAAATTCTACCTCTTCAAATTCCACAAAACTTTTGATGGCCTCATTGGACTCGACAACCTGAAATTTCTCAAAGCTGAACTGAATTTTCCTGAATCCTCCCTTTTAACCGAATACTCCTCTCTCCCAATCCAGTACTACGAAACCAATAAGACCCAGTTCTACTCTATTCAATTGGAGCCAGACAGCGTGACCCAAGTACGACTACCGGTGAAGGAGAAGAATGGAACTATCATGATACCAAGACAGCAACTGCAAAGCGCTTACATCCGTGAAGCTCTCACTGATGCCCGTGATCATCTAGCTTGGACGGAAATTGTCAACTTCAGTCCAGATAAACTCCAAATCGTTCTAACCGAACCAGTACGCAGCAGCCCAATAAATCTTCAAGAGCATCATATCTATTCTGCTGACATAATCCCATCAAGAAACAGAGACCCAATCAACAACATGAATGATCTAATCAGAACAGACCACCTGAATCCAGAAAAGGAGATGCATATCAGAAAATTATGCAGAAGATATGCTGATATTTTTCACCATCCAGATTCCTCACTCACATTCACCAATCAGGTCAAACACCATATAAAAACCAGAGACGAAATCCCAGTCTACACAAAATCATACCGATATCCGTATGTACACAAGGAAGAAGTCAAGAAGCAAATAACTTCGTTACTGGACCAAGGAATCATCAGACCTAGCCAATCCCCCTGGTCCTCACCAATTTGGGTCGTTCCAAAAAAACTAGACGCCTCTGGAAAAGCAAAATGGCGTATTGTTGTGGATTTCCGCAAAGTCAACGAGAAGACAATCGACGACCGCTACCCTATTCCGAATATTTCTGACATCCTCGACAAACTGGGAAGGTGTCAATATTTCACTACCCTGGATTTGGCAAGCGGTTTTCACCAAATAGAGATGGCAGAGGAGGACATCCCTAAGACCGCATTCAACGTCGAAAACGGACACTACGAGTACCTGCGTATGCCGTTTGGACTGAAAAATGCTCCAGCGACCTTTCAAAGGGTTATGGACAATGTCCTAAAGGGACTACAAGGGACTATCTGCTTGGTTTATATGGATGACATAATCATCTTCTCTACATCTCTGCAAGAGCATATGGTCAACCTCACAAAAGTTTTCCAACGCCTACGAGAAACTGGTCTCAAAATACAAGTAGACAAGTGCGAATTCCTGAAAAAAGAAGTCAGCTTTCTAGGACACATCGTCACTCCAAATGGGATAAAACCAAACCCAGCAAAAGTCAAAGCAATCATGGACTATCCTGTACCTCGAACTGTCAAAGAGATCAGAGGATTCCTAGGACTCCTAGGGTACTACAGGAAGTTCATCAAGGACTTCGCCAAGACTACCAAACCGTTAACCTCCTGTCTCAAGAAAGATGCCCATATAGAGCATACGCCAGAATTCCTAAAATGTGTTCAAACTTGTAAAAACCTGCTTACCAATGAACCACTACTACAGTATCCGGACTTCACAAAGCCCTTCAATCTGACCACAGATGCCAGCAATTTCGCCATAGGAGCTGTTCTGTCCCAAGGACCCATAGGAAAAGACAAGCCAATAGCTTATGCATCCAGGACCCTGAACGAAACTGAAATGAAGTACTCTACCATCGAAAAGGAAATGCTAGCAATAGTTTGGGCCACCAAATATTTCCGACCGTATCTTTTCGGCAGAAAATTCAAAATTCTGTCAGATCACCGTCCCCTCCAGTGGCTCTTCTCCTTGAAGGATCCAAACTCAAAACTGGTCCGATGGCGCCTGAAGCTAGAAGAGTATGACTACGAAGTGGTCTACAAAAAAGGCACAAGCAATACCAACGCCAATGCGCTCTCCAGAATAGAGATACATACAAAGGAGCTCCATGAAGCAAACTACGACGACGACAAGGCATCTCTATTCAACCATCCTCCATCAGAAGTTTCTGAGTCTGCAGATGACATCATCAACGATCTGTTTAAAGATTGCATTCATCAACATTTTCCTGAAGATAAGGACCCCATACCGCAAGAACAAGAAATTCAGAATGAACCCCCAACCGAAGGAGACAAGGAATGCGTGAACCTGAACCCGGAAATTACATTACCCCAGACGAAGATACTAGTGGCATCACCAACCATACAGCCAGAGAAAGTCCAATATTAGAAATACCAATATCAGAGAAACCTCTCAATGTCTTCAATAACCAAGTCATCTTCAAACGAGTAAGCTATAACCCAGCAAGAACGGTGATAGAAGAAATATTCCCGAATAAAAGAAGATACCATGCTCAATTGGGAAACGACAATATGGACGAAAATGTTTTTAACTTTTTCAAAGAATATATCAGCCCGGGAAAGAAATACGCTTTGATGTTCGAAGATGAAGAACTCTACCCTAGCATGTGCAGAATCTTGAGAGAGACATTCAAGAATTCCTCTTTCGATCTCATAAAATGCAACCGCCTTTTGGAAGATGTCAGTTGCTCAGCTAGACAAAAAGAAATAATCAAGCAGCATCATGAAGGAAAAACAAACCATAGAGGAATCACCGAAACGGAAACTCGGATCAAAAGATTGTATTATTGGCCCAATATAAAAAAGGATATCGAAGAAGCTATCAACTTATGCGAAACTTGTCAAATCAACAAGTATGATCGAAGACCAGAGAAGCCAAAGTTCATGCTGACACCTACCCCAACGAAGCCTCTTGAAATAATACACATGGATACCTTTCAGGCTAGTGGACAAAAATTCCTGACGATTGTGGATGCATTTTCAAAATATGGCCAGGCGTATCCAATAGAGGGATGTAATGCTATCAACACTCTCAATGCTCTCTTAGTATTCATCAACCATCATGGAATACCACATATGATCGTCACTGATAATGGAACGGAATTCAAAAATGGACTGATCCAAGAATTTGTTGACACACATAAAGTCAACATTCACTATACCACTCCAGAAAACCCTCAGTCAAACGGGATAGTCGAAAGATTCCATTCCACATTGATCGAGCACTTGAGAATACTGAGAGATACGCATAAGAAAAGAGATATCAAAGAACAGATGCTCTATGCCATCCTAGGATACAACAACTCTATCCATTCAGCAACAAGACAGAAACCTATGGATATTCTGAACGGACATGAAATTTTTTTTCATCCTGCGTTTGAAACAGTCTAAAGAGATTTCAAAATATTGAATATCATTGCAAATTTCGTTAAAGGTTTTAAACATTCTATAAAGTGGTAAATTTTGAGCAGCATTTGTCCTTGTGCAAGTTAACTTGAAGAATTCTGTACGCCTCAACGTTCTACCCTGAACATTGAACTCACTTTTGGAATAAAGCTCTGGGCAGTGGACTAAACCTTTCATCAACTTGAAAATCATGATAAGATTCGTAACAGTTCTTCTATCCTTCATAGGCATAATATTGTATTGGCGCATAATGGGACTGTAATCGCTATTCGTAAATGGAAAACTTAAATTGTGACTAATGTAGCGAAGAAATTTGTTTTGGACTCTCTCACATTGAATACCATCTTGTATAGCTTGAAAAGTGGCGATGAAATATAATTTTATTTTTGAGATCTTCTTCAATAACGCCAGTAAAAGAATAAAATTGTCGAGTTTCGATGGTTTCCGAATATCTATGGAATTTCTCAAATTTGAAAACGGCATTTAGATCAGCTCTAAAATGAGCACAATTTCCAATTTTCCCATATTGGCCCTCCTCATCTTTCATACAGATTTAGTTGATCCTAAAGGCTGGAATATTACCCAACAGGTACAAAGTCGGTTATTGTTGTCGGTATTGTTACTAATGATACCTGATTGTATGAAATTTTTCACGAAAATGAATTTGAGAGTGGTGAGATTGACTCCTTATCCTTTATTTCCTGCAAGTAGTACGTCGCAGTTTATGTCGAAGACGTGGATGTTTTCTAACAATTGGTTTTCTATGAAAAACCTCTTTTGAGTTCGGAGACTCTAGTTTTGAAATTTCTAGATGTTCTTCCAATATGAACGAGCCACATTTTAACTTGTAGACACCAGATTTGTTGTTTCCAATGTTGGATATTTTTCATATGTCTACCTTAGATGTTATCTTTCTTGTATGCTATGTTGATGTTATGTTTAGTCAGTAGTCTACAGCTTGGCAAATCTAGCTGTGCCTTTGAATATTGGATGCCCAGCAGATCTGCCAGCGGAGTGGGACAAGAGCTCAATAACATCGAGGAACTCGTATAGGGAATATCGTGTTAGTACAGCAAGTAGGGAAATCATTCTGTGTGGTGAACTGTGTTATTTGTTGTCCTTGAAATTGTCTCCGATTAGTAAACTGGAAAACAAGGTTATCAGTGAACCTGAAGGTCATTAGTAAACTGGAAAACAAGGTTATCAGTGTACAAAGAAGAGAAATTGAACAACTTATTAAAATTTATGTAAAAGGAAGCAACGCTAGTTGGAATTCCTCTTCCGAAGAAAAAAAGTAATAGTTATAATAAGTGGAATTGAAACCAATATTGTATTTTAACTTTGAAGGTTCTGAGGCCACAGGTATGAAAAATCAAATAAAGAGATAAAAAAAAATAGGAAATGGCGAAAAAAAAACATTTTTAACTCCAAATAGAAAGAGATGTATCAAAAATGTCAAAATTGTGATGGGTAATGCTGATTTGGCAATTTTACGCAGATGCATATAAAACGGGTTCCTACGCTTAAGAAAATTCATAAAACTATTATCCGAGATATTGACTATCAGAGTGGCATGAAGTTTTTGTCAAGGACGAAATACAAACACCACAGAAAATTCCTCAAGACGCTCTAAGAGCGGTGCCTGTGCGAAAGAAGCGATTCACATTGGATTTGAATCGCTGGATATCAAATTCATTTGGAAAAACGTTCGCAGGAAGTTTATTTCACATAATTTTCCACCTGCGTAAAAGGAAGAAATAGGATTCACGTACCTCCTTGGTATATGTGTAGTTGTCAACACTTGCCAGATTCATACAAGCCAAAATTCTTTTTCTGATTGTACTTCCTGATAAAATCTAGATTTGCAAGCTGTCTGATGTCTTTCCTAAATATTTCAGTGTTTTTAAAGTGTTAATATCATCTCCAATGTGAGGTTATGCATACTTCTATGGTATAGTATGAATACTATTAATAATTTTCACAAAGTAAAGGGCCAATGTAATCAAAATCACAATTTAATGTATTTCCAAATCCACTGATAATCTTGTAATTACAGATTTACAATATTTGTTATAAATTGTGTTATTTCAATGAGTATCTATTTTATATTACTATGAATCAGTAACAGGGTTATTCACACAAAATAAATAATTCACAGTAATTTCAATAGTTTAATAATATCTTATGATATTTTTCAAATGAAACGTACAAACAACTTAGTCTTTCACTCACAAAATGCAGCTATTTTCATGCCAATACTTTCTTGGAAGACTCCACAGCGTAGAGTATAAGATAAACGGAGATAAAAATCAAACAACCAGCAACAGTGCTTATCACGAAGGTGGGATTTTGCCTGAAGATGATGAGTAGAAACACAGTTATAATTAAAATGATCGTTGCTAGGAGAGGTATTAAAAGGACAGGTCCCCATTGGTCCGCTTCGTTTCCTGCAACAAATGCGAACAGTTTATCAGCATCTGTGTGTGAAATAGATAATTCGTCATTATATTCCATGAAAAATCATGGTTTTGAATAAAAAATTAACATCTTAAAAATAGTAAGTCTTAACAATGCCAATGCTTGACAGAAAACATTGGAATTTTTATCTTAGGTTGATCCAATAAAGTTAGTAAAAATTCAAATTTTTTTAATTGTTCAATTGACCACCTATTTATTTTGTAGACATTCATATTAAATATAGTATAAATAAAATAACTCTTGTCAGATTTCTACAAATTTTTTTATACGACCGGTTTCGAATTGTTAAACCGTTCTCAAGTAAACTGATACATTTTGTCAAAACATGTCCACAAATATACAATGGTACAGTCAGGTACCTGAAATAAGAAATGTTATCCGAATTATCTATACCAATACTAAAACAATAACTTTTATCTTCTATCACATATCAAGATTACCAACTATTGCTCCCCAAAAATCTACTAGTGGATTTTTCCAGCTTCTAAGGAATCCTAGGTTAGGTTAGATTAGGTCCAAAGTGAGTGAGTCTATTCAACCCTCCCCCGCAACCCGCAAGGGTTTATTGTGGTTCACACCTATTCACACTCGTCCAAACAAACCCAGCTTCAAACGAAGCCGATTAGTTTAAATGGTGAGTGGTCTTTCAGGTCAGATAGTAAGAGTACGGCTCTGCCGAACTCTTAAAACCTGATTCGGTCCTCAACGGGGCAGACACAAAGTATGTGCTCTGCTGTTTCATCATTTTCCAAACAGAGGTGACATACACTGTCTTCCGATAGTCCGAGTCTCTGCATATGATGATTCAAATGCCAGTGACCTGTAAGAAGGCCTGTTAGACATCGTAGTTCATCCCCACTGTAGTCCATCAACCGTTTGGTATCAAGCTTCTTGTCATCCAGGTGTTCCATCTCTGTGTGGCAAAGCCTAAAGCCAATGACAGGTTCTGGTCCGATGAAGCTGCTTGCAGCACCCTCCTTTGCAAGGTACTCAGCAGCCTCATTGCCTTCCAGGCTAGTATAGCTAAGAATCCAGACCAGAGACAATCTGTTAAGTCTTCCTATCGATGAGAGTCATTTTTGGCACTTTGCTACCAATTTGGACGTTGCTCCGTAGGAGCCAAGAGCTTCCAACGCCGCTTAACTCTCCGAGAATATTTGTATTGACTTGTGTATGCGGTTGGATTTTTTCAATCTCTCCGCATGGATCCCAACCAGTTGTCAAAATTAACGATTTCAAAAAGGGAGACCTGCATAGTTCTTGTTGGTCATTGAGGGTTTTGAATTTGGGGTTATTATACAACTTATCCTTTTCCAATGCTTCGAACAAATTCATGTCCTTTCCTTTATTGCACGTGTAGATGTCTATATACAGTTGATTTTTTATGTGATAACACATGCTCCCAGTATCTTGTGTTAAAATTTCTGCCTGTCTGGCCTGTATAAGCTGCTGAACAATCACCACATTATAGTCTATATATGCCTGATTTTTTCCACTTATCTTCTGGGTTTTGGGTTTTAACATGTTCCTTAAATTATTCTTACTAGTAAATGATGTAATTATGTTGAGTTTTGATAAATAGTTTTTTATGTTTTCGGAGAGCTTTCCAGAATAGCTATGCTAGCATATTTCTTAGCTTCTTTAGCTTAGTCATGATTTAGATATAGTTCGTTGCTGATCAATTTTTGGTTCTTATTGGAGATCATTTACTCAATTGAGTTGACAGGAATATGGTTAATGTTAATGGAGTTTTATCACAACACTAAACCGTTATTTTCAATACCCCGACACGTGTTTCGATCACCAAGTGATCATCTTTAAGAGGAAGAGTTTGATCTTCGTCTTGAAGATGATCACTTGGTGATCGAAACACGTGTCGAGGTGTTGAAAATAACGAGTTGGTTTTGGGTAAAAACTCCAGTAATATTCATTACTACGCCAAAGGTTCCAAACAGTGCATGACAAGCAGGAATATGGTTATTTAGATCCTATCTGCTTTACGATCTTCATTACTTCTTGAAAAGAGGAGGCTTTTCTGGTCCATTAGTTTTTCAAGAGCGAACAGACAGCAACTTAAATGGGACAAGTTGGCATTGTATTCATGATTTGTAGATGTACAAATAGGATGAAAAAAAAATTATGAAAGTAAACCAAAAAATAATAATAAACAATCATGGGGCTGATGCGAGTACTTTGCTTAGTTTTCTGCGTGATTGCGGCTATTAATAGCATGGTTGATTCCACTGCGGTCAAGATTTCATTTGTTGATTAATGAAAACTAATAACGATCAGTGAAAGAACTCTGGAAAACAGAAATATCATAAATTGATCAATTAATAAACAGCAATCGATGATATCAAGAATTTGTATGAATCAGAGGCGACTCGTGCTAAATAAATCTGAGTTTATGCACCCAGTAAGAAAGCACAGGGAAGGAAATGCCCATTTGACAAGTACCCCTGAATTTTTACAGATACTGGTGTAGATAGCGAATTCTGATGGAAAATGGAAAATTCAACGTTTAGGATGCGATCCACACAGAGAAGCCGTGGCAAACATTTGAACGATGTTATATTCCAAACACAATGGCATCAATAGAACCATGACACACTAACTAGATAACAGTTCTTGGGGGTAGTTGCTAGAACTTTGGACTATTGTACGCAACTATCCTCTCATTGCACGAAACTCCAAACTGAGTGTTGACAACAAGCTCCTGCTATATAAACAAATTATTTAGACCAGCTATGTTGTACGCTTGTTCTGTGTTCTGTATCCTTAAGAGGACTACGTTGCGGAGACTCGAGATGGTCAGAAGGTGCTTCATATCGTGACTGATAATGATCGATACATTTCATTGGAGCGGTTACGAGACACAGCTAAGGTCGAGCCGATTACGGATTTGATCCGAAGGTTTGCTTTCAAACACTCCAAGTGGTTCCTTTCGAAAAGTCCGCTGACTAGTAACATCACGGCAGTTAGAGTTTATCATAATCATGATATTTTCCATGAGGGACATGTAAATGACCTTTGGTAAGTTCATGTAAAAACTGGCATAGAAAACTTCCTGTAGACATTGTGTCCCGGTTCTTTCATAAACTTCTTCAGGAGTATCTAGCTCAATAACACATCGACAGCTATGTTTTCATTTGAAATACCTGAATATCAAAACCATGTAATGGTGTGCATAAACCTTCTCGGCAGGAGACACATTACCTAGTCGTTTTTAATAGTGAATTTCATTAGTTCGGACTTTCATTGTCTAATATTATATAAAATGATTTGAAATCCCTAAAAGAACCAATAGAGATGAAAAATTAAAAACAATAGCTGAAGATAACAATTATACATGTTAATCAAAAAATTCCTGAAATGAAATTACAATGAAATAAAATACAAGTTAAAAATAGAACAATTGAAGAAAAAATAAAAAAATTATGAGATTCCATGCCAAGTTACTTCACGACATTTCGATTGTTAGTATCCACAATTGTGAATTGAAATTAATATAAGTTTAGTTGTCTGAAATATGCTGACAAAAATTATGTATGCTACATGCTACTAAAAATAATAAAAGTTTAGAATCGACTGTATGAGTTTTTGAAATTGTTGTAAATGGAGCCCTTTTGTTCAAATCAAATCATGTTTAGTTCCTTTATATATCGTATAAGAATCGGACATCCTATTAGTATACAAGGTAGTCTATACAATCAGTACAAGCTGAGAAATATGTCGATCAAAGCAAATTAACAATAAACAAACATTCAGATGAAAAACAGAACAAAAGAACTCAATCATATAGACAACTGAAAAATAGTTTCAAGAGATCTTTGAACGCGAGTGTTCAATTGTTCACCAAAAAACATAAAAATGATTGTACCGTATACTCGACTGAAACATTCATTAAAAAATGAATACATACGTAGTTTCCGACTTCAGCCCACTCGACCTGAGGAAAGCAAAAGTCAGGCGCTTTGATAAGCCAAGGTCTCCAATGTTATTGAAGAAGACCCCATGCATTGGCTTATCCTTGTGTTTCCGCAGAAGTGAGGTGATCTCTCCGGCTGTTATATGATCTTTTTGCTGAACTGGTTCCAACTTGGTGACAGAGTTTTGGTCACCTCGTTCAGTATCGAAAACTATACCGAGTTTATCAGCTGCTCGGGCAGCTGCCCTGAAGAGAAATGCTTCAATTTCTGCTCTCTCATGGTCAAGGATCATGCAGAGAAGGGGATCCGAACTCCTGACGACTTTACAGGCTGTATTCAGTACCATTCTGTCATGTAGATACTCCAAATTCTGTGGAGCGCCCTGCGTGTTCTGATTGACTCCATTGGTGGCATGTTGCGGGTCTCCTCTCCAGCCGTGCCAACGGGTGGTAGAACTGTCACTTCTACCACTTCGTTAGCAGGCTGGGAAGAAGCTATATAGCCCTGCCGCCCTAAAATTTTGGACGTAAAAGGCGGCATGCTCCGGATGTGTTTTACACCACAAAGCATGCAATCTCGTCATGTATCCTCTTCGCGCGGGATCACTACTCTGCTAGCAATGCATAAGGCTATCTCTTAGCTCATGCGTCCACTCAAAGCGTCCGTTGTCATTGCCAGGGTTGTCATCGGAAGGCAAATCATCGTTATGGGCCCCACCACCTTGCCTCTGACCCCTCCGAGCGGGTCGATTGTGGGGACCTCTTCCTCGATAACTAAGAACCAAGTGTTGGGTCCACCGGGTGGTTAGCCCTGTGGACCCACAGCCGGCACCGGAGGGAGAATAGTCTTCTCCTTCCCAGGTGCGCCTGGGCTGCCGGTCCGGTTATTATTATTATTATAATTGTTATTATTCTCATGTTTGTGGCGTCTCAAAGTGTTCGATAGCTTTTGGTCTGCTACAACGGTTAATATACGAGATGGATATATCTGAACTCACCTTTCCACACAAAATGTCTGGAGCTTCAAACAACAAAGTTGAAAACACTTCCCGTTTATGAAAGAAAAATAGACGTAGAACGTTAAACAAAAGTTAAGTGTTAGCCGAATCTAATATTTGGTCTGAAAAATTCGATTTATTTCCACAATTTTGCAACTTTCATTCGTATATTCATGTTTTGGAACTTATTTGAAGGAACGGAATATATTTTTTTCAGATCCAAGACAAAGCACAGTTGTCACTAGACTAATATCAACTTTAAAAAAACAAATCTCACTTGGATAATACGTGTCTCCAATAGTAGATGCATCCCAAAAAAATTGACCGAATCTGAGATTGTTCGAAGTTGAGTTATTACTTGCCTTGCCACTCATACTGACCACAATCAGTAAGTAATATGTTTGTGTTTATTTCTTCAAGTCCAGACGTTATAATTACACTCATATTTCAAAATACTGATCGATATGATTCTCCCAAACATCGCGGTTTCTCCATTGGCGTACTACTACTACCGCATTCTGAGAATCAACAGATCGAGCGTGTGTAAAACCATGCAGCGTAAACGGAAACTTAGATTGATTTCTCGTTATCGCAAAAGCAGATCATTGTCTGTTTTTTATGAATTACAAAAACCGTAAAGTATTCGACGGTTTTATCAGGTGCAAACACCATTGTGAATGAAATGATATCATACAGGATTTGGTTGAAACGTGAAGCCCTCATTCAACAAAATGTGACTCGGTGTTTTAATCTTTCAAGGAATTCGATTAACATAATCGAACAAATGGATTCAGTCACTGATATGAAGAATGTGGGAAAATAGAAGATTCACCTGAGATTCAACGTACTCATGACTGAGAAGAACAAAATGTCAGGCGTAACTGTATAGCAATTGAAGCAAGCGAAAAAATATGTGAATAATGAATGGAAAAATATATTCTTTTGATCAAATTGAAAATACAGTTAATTTCTTTAATGTCCCCCCCTTTTGTTTTTTGAACGGATCAACTCGAAAAATTTAAATTTGGGATAATGAAATTAATGCATGAATGCTTTATTTTGAAGTGAAATTGACAGATGAAACTTTCAAGATGGCGACTGGGCACCATCTGGGAAAAAATTACATGGAAAGGGAGATCTTGTGACACAACGTTTTGAAGCTCCTGACGAATACTTCACAACCCTAGGTTCTGAAGTCAATATCTTCACCTACTACAAAATGGCGGGAACATTTAAAAATTTACAGAAAACAAACACATTAACATAGATATTTCTAGAAATATTCCTTTTTCTCTGCCATATGGCAATTCCAACAACCCGATAAGGTTCGTTAAGTGATTTTTTGTTTGAACAGCATTGTTCAGTTAGAATATTCTCATTTATTTTTCGGTTTTAGTAGTAAAAAGGTACACCTTAAACGATCTCTAAAATGGTCAACTCTCATCCATTGCAAGAAACAATTCAAGCGATTTTTATTTACGGTGCGATGCGTAACTTTCACGAGACCAAACGGATTTTCAATGAACGTTTTTCGAATCATCCTATCCGTAGAAAATATTTGAGGAAACGTGTATCCAAATTCACAACTACCGGTAGTGTACATAACATTCCCTAAGAACAGCAAGTGCAAATAATTGCTGAGATGGTAGTACATTCTGAACGGTCTACTTATTCCGTCGCGAACGGTTGTGAGGGATCTTCTTCTACTGTGTGGAGACTTTTGAAGGGGAATAGGTATCATCCATACAAAATTAAAATAGTATACCAATTAACTGAAGATGACCCTGATCGAAGAACATAATTCTGCGAAATCATGACGGACATCAGTGCAAGGCATCCTACCTAACTCCACAATATTTGTTTAAGTGACGAATGTACATTTTTTAACGGCAATGTTCACAGACAAAATTGTCGTTATTGGAGTGGCACCAACCCTCACGTTTTCCGGGAAACACATACCCAATATCCGGAAAAAATTAATGTTTGGGCAGGAATATTGGGAAACCATATTGTAGGGCCTCTATTTATTGATCAAAATTCAACAGGGGAACTGTATTTGAATATGCTAGAAACTACTGTTGACCCTCTCATCACTGATACCGTTGAAGCGAATCCTAATGAATTCGATATGGATATTGTATTCCAACAAGATGGAGCACCACCACATTACTCCAGACAAGTAAGAAACTATTTGGATACTACTTTTCCCGGTCGTTGGATTGGCCATCGAGGACCTACAGAATAGCCAGCTCGCTCGCCAGATTTGACACCTTTGGACTTTTTTTACGGGGCTATTTGAAGCAAAAGGTGTACGAACTGAACGGCAGAGAATAATAAATATTTGTAAAGATATTGACGTTACTGTGTTCGAAAATGTTCGGCGTGAAATATCGGATAGGCTGTTCATATGTCATGAAGTTCAAGGCAACTATTTCAAGCATCTTCTTGAACTGACCTCGAGGGTATTATCTCATATTATGTATTTAATGTCAATGTATTCAGGCAATTATTCAAAGTTCCATTCAAAGTAGTAGTTGTCAGGAGCTTCAAAAAGGTGTGTCACAAGACCCCCCTTTACATGCAATTTCAAGATGGCGTCCAGTCGCCAGTCCAGTTTTTTGAGTTGATGACTTGAACAACGCTGCTAGAAAGTTGAACAATGACTAAGAAACCATATCAAATGTTGCCGAACTGCATTCCCTTGTGCTCAATCCAAAAAAATCAGTAGCACTAGTATTTGGAAGCAATGCTCATGTAGCATCAGTTAAAAAATAACTTGAAACTGTATCTGAATAATGAAGTAATTAGATTTGAAAGTAATGCAAAAAATCTTCGTTTAATTTTAGATGAGTCTTTAAGATTTAGAGAACATATCAATCGAAATATTCAGAGAGCCTATGGTGCACTACGATTACTTTATCCTCACAAAATGTACCTCAATGTATCTATAAAGAAAATGTTATGCGAGTCTCTAGTTTTAGCACAATTCAATTATTGTTTTCCGGTCTATGGACCTTGTCTTGACTACGATACCTGGTCTAGAGTACAACGTGTTCAAAACTCTTGTATTCGTTATATATATGGAATTAGGAAGTATGAACATGTGTCCCACAAGCTTGCGGAACTGAACTGGTTTAACATGAAAGATAGGTTCAAATTTCATTCATTATGTTTATTTCATAAAATTATATTATACAGAAATCCGCCTTATTTATATCGTAAAATAACATTCAGGACAGACGTACACAACATAAATTTGAGAAACAAAAATGTAATCACATGTCCACAACACAAGACCGCAATTTTCCAGAGAAGTTTTTCGTATTCGATTTTTCATCTTTATAATTCTATTCCCGATTCGCTAAAACACCATATTAATCTATATAAATTCAAAAAAGAGCTTAAAAGTTTCCTGCAAGTTAATACATTCTGATGCAGTTCCGTTTCGTATACCCCTTTTTTTTCTATAATCTGTGTTTCACAAGTAGTCATTTTTCGTTATCTCTCATACAACTTTCTTTTTTTCCACTTGGTTATTGGTGGTGAATATTCAGGTGACCCAACAAATGACAAATGTCAAATGCCAAAAAATTGTGAAATAAAAATTTAAGCTTTAGGGTTAGTTAGGTTAGTTTTCAAGTTATAATATGCTTATTTAAAATAGCAAGGGTTGAGTGGTAGAGCACCCTCGGGTGAACTTCCCCTTGGGATTTTTGTGTAACAAGATGAATATCATGCATTTTATTTTTCATTGGAAATAAAGACATTATTATTATTATTATTATTATTACATTAAAGAAATGCCCTGTATATTCAAGACATATAGAATTATTTTTTTTAAGAAATACTTTTGTTCTCTTTAACTTTTTTTGGGTAGATCTGCCTCTCACAATCTGAAAAAATAAATAAAAAGTGCAAGGGAGAACCTTGTCTATAAATTTGGCGAATATGGCAAATGTATAGTGGAGTTAAGTTGATATTTTTTTGGTGTTTGGAAGAAAAGGCTTCAATTATTATGTAGTTAATTTTCAAAGTATTTGTGAGGAGAAGAACAAAGAATAGAATTCATACCAGAAATTGAACAAAATTCTTTTCTTGATATTATGATTGAAAATTCTCCAAGAGATATCAATACAACTATAACAGAGAAAAACTCAAACTTGATGGCAATAATACACATCCGATTATCATGAATGGGACAAAAAGTATAATGAATGGACAGAAAAAACGACAGACAATTTGACAAATAATATTTTGGTGAAGAAATTATGCCAAATATTTTCCTCAAACCGGTAAAACCAAATGGAATATTCATACTTTTCAGTGCATAACGAACTTCAAATTGAAAGGGGGCATGGGAGCATTTTTTTTAGGAGAGATTAATCTTTGAGCACGAACGGTTTCAACTTTCTGCTTCTCCATCTGTGTACAAAAATAATGTGAGAGTCTTCCAAAGAAAGGAGGGAGGCAATCAATTTCAAATAAGTTAACCCTTTACAAAGATTTGTAGATCATGCGAAGAAGTTACTTTCAGGCACAAACTGGAAGAAAAAGAACTCTCCCAACAGCTACTTTCATATATACATTGAATTACACGAAAGAAAAATTGTGTCGAAACAAAAACAAATAATATTCAACGAAAGTCATTTTTTGTGGAGGAAAAAATCAGTTTTTTATCGACCTTTTTTTGGGTAATTGTTACCTTCCACAATCTGAAAAAATATAAAAATTATAATGGAGAACTTTATACAAGTGTAGAAGGGCTTTATACTTCATACAAGTTTGCCCTTCTACACTTGTATAAAGTTCTCCATTATAATTTTTATATTTTTTCAGATTGTGGAAGGTAACAATTACTCAAAAAAAGGTCGATAAAAAACAAATACTTTTATATGAACACTGAATTATACCAAAGACACTTTTCTCTATTCAGTTATGGAATTGAATCAGATATCATTCACAGGATTGCTACACAATATAGCCAATGAAAGGAGTGAAATTTCCCTCACATGGAATACTGTTATCCTTTACGGTTGAAATCCGATGTTTCGCCGTAAGACACTTACCTCATCGGCTCTTCAGTACCAAATATGGATAACATTATAAGAAAAAACACTCAATTAATTCGTAATTTCACGACTTAATGTCACGAATGAGTTCAATCTGCTCATGTTATCGATGACAGTAGGTAATGGCATTCATTCACTTATTTGATTAAATCCCAGCTATAGCAATAATTTTTAAATTGGAAGGGGGTAATATTTTAGCAACAATCTATATTCAAAAATATTCCCACATTTTTTTTTGGTGAAGAAGTAGAAAGCCAAAACATTGTTTTCCTCCTTGAGGTCAATGCTTTTTGGTTAGCTGTCCATAAATCCAATGTTCTTAAGAAATGAAATACCTTGGCCAGCTCTTCTGAGAATAGAAAATGATGAATTGGTTTTAAAACCCCCTTTGGGAAAAACAGTTCGTTAACTTGATAACTAGAATGATTAGTTCATTACGTACCACACACCTTAGATAATGTTTTATTTGTTGACCAATTTCTCTTTCACACGTTCACAGTTAGACACTATTACCTCATTGGGTACTTCAAAGTATATAATAATAATAATATACGATATTGTTTGTTTTCCGGACTTGTTACGTAAATTACTATTCTCAAAAATATTGGATTCCAGGACATCGGTTACGGAGGCACATCTTCACCGGTAATAGGAGGTTGCATATCTTAATAAGGATCTAGACTCTAGAGACTCGCTCCTGAACTAAATTTACAGGGAGGTCAGTAGGAGTCGTAAACTCGACATCCATGTCCTCTGTAGACTCGCTCCTGAATTGAATTTACAGGGTGGTCAGTAGGAGTCGTAAACTCGACATCCCTCTCCTCTGTAGACTCGCTCCTGAACTAAATTTACAGAGAGGTCAGTTGAAGTCCTTAATCTGGAGAACTGCGTTCATGTGAAATAAACTTCCTGAAAACGTGTATCCAAATGAATTCAATCTCCAGCGATTCGTTTAAAAAAAATATGGAGATTGTCATCAAATCATATCAATATTTGAATATAGTCAACAATCATGTTTGTCAGTTATCCTTGTCTTAGTGTCAAATAAAAATATTTATATATGTTCGTTCAACAATCAAACCTTATAGAAATCCTGCTAGACTGAAAAAAAAACCTTTGAAATGAAGCACGTTTGTAAATTAAAAAAAAAACAATGAACAATACCTTCAGATCAACGTGATTTCTGACGTCTACGCTCAGTTCTGATAAGAAATTGCAGATGCATTTTTCTAGGAATTGTTAGCCAAACCTCATTCTTCAATGAACGATACGTTGAATACCTCTTACATAATGTATTATGCATAAAAATATTCTCACGTTGCCTCTGAACATAAATTACCTATGACGGTCAATGCCAATAGGAGAGAGTGGAGATATATTTCTTGGGAAAGCTAAATTACTCTCAAATATCCGAATGACCTACCAAAACATAAAATAAATCAATTTTGAAGGTCATAATGTCACATATTTGTTTTATATTGATAACCTTGCACTGTATGTCTCTGTAGTAAAGGATATCTATCGGTCCGTGATTGTGGTTGTTGGTGATTCCAACACAGCTTGTTTTGACAAATCACCACGGACGTATTTGAACATTCAACAGCACGTGCAAATTACAAAATTCTTTTATCTAAATAGGTGTTCTGTCCGGGCAACGTACCGTGCGCCTCGCCCATTATACCGTCGCCATTTTCGACCAGAATCCGTAAGTCAACGAAACACAAGATCTGCCAAAATATCGCCGCTGTCTATGAGACTGTGCAGCAGAATTCGTATCAGTCGATTTCGCGTCGCACACAAGAGCTCGGCCTCTCACAGACCACAACTTGGCAAATTTTGCATCGTGACTTGGACCTGCACCCATACAAAATTCACCTGACCCAGGAACTGAAGGTAAACGACCATAGACAAAGACGTGTGTTCGCTGATTGAGCTTTGAAGCATCGTCGGAAACCATCTTGATTTTGGTCAGGTTGGAGTCCAGCTCCCTTACCCTTTTAGCTGATTATTGTCGAAGAAGGACAAATGGGTTCATGACTGAGGGGTACCGCCCTTCACGGGGTATCCCTACCTGGCTGGGGTGGGATGGATGAAAAATCTGTTCGTCCATCAACGGGGGACATCAGGGCCTCATTCGACAGAGTGTCGAGGCCTTCTATATCGGGAGGGGTCATCTACAGCATAATCCATGGCTTCCCTAAATAACGGATTTTCGTGAGTTTCCGCGCTATTAAAAAATCGCCGATTCCTCGACTGAATGGACTGCCGAATGGAAGGCAGCTGCAAATCTCTGCGGATGACTTCATTCCGCATGAACCAAGGAGCATTCACAATCATCCTCATTAACTTGTTCTTTAATATCTCCAGAATGGAGATATTGTGGGTAGCCGCTTGTTCCCAGACGCTTGAAGCATACATGATGACAGGCTTTAACATCGTATTGTAGATGGTAATTTTGTTTTTTAAACTCATTATGACTTAACGTACATAATGTGCGGGTTCCAAGTGAGCCTACGGTCTATTAGAAGGCCGAGGTACTTTACCCGCGCTTGCCAGTCAAACTCCCTTCCAGAGATTCTCACTTTTCTGGCCGGAGAAGATTTCAATCTTCCCATGGTTATCGTCTGAGTCTTGTTCGGGTTCACTCGGATCTTCCGGGATCTTCCGGGTACCAGCGTTCGAGGTCGTCCAATGCACGTTGCATGTAGACGACGTCGAGCTCTCGACCCAGGGAGAGGAGAGCCGTGTCATCGGCGTATAGGGATATCTTCACACGCTCAGGCCTCGGTAGGTCACTGGTGTAAAGTGAGTACAGCGTCGGAGAGAGCACTGCTCCCTGTGGCACTCCAGCGAGGATATCTCTATTGTCAGACAGAGAGCCCTCTACTCTAACCTGAAATGTTCTGTCTTTCAGGAAAGACCCAATCCACCAGATCGGGCTCCGAGACAGGTGGAGCGGGGTTAATTTGTGCAGAAGGCCTTCGTGCCATACACGGTCGAAGGCCTTCGAGATGTCTAATAGAATAATGTGCACTTTTTTGTTATTTTAACTTTTGGATGGTGTTTTCGACCAGCCTTAGAGCCCCTAATGTTCTCTCCTGAAGCCAAATTGTTCATCAGGCAGAACATTTCGGTCCTCAACTTCTTCGTTGAGCCTTTGAAGAACAACCAGCTTAGCCGCCGACGAGAGTAGACTGATCGGGTGATAGTTCTGTGGGAACAGCGGGTTCAGACCCTGTTTTGGGATCATGACGACGATTGCATGCTTCCACCTTCTGGGGAAGTATCTGAGGGTCAACGAACTGTTAATGATGTTCAAAAGGTTGTCAACGCAGTTGTCTGGGAGCCTCTTCAATAACTTGTTAGTTATTGAGTCGACCTCCGGAGCTTTCTTGACCTTTGCAGCCCTGATGTCAACTTCAGTTCTTCCACAGAAGCTGACGGATGACGGATCATCATCATCTTTCCTGAGGATACGGTAAACCCGGTCTTCCGGGTTTGAAGCTTTGAAGCAGTTTGCGACTGACTCTAATACTCATCGAGAAATCATTTTCAGCGTCGAATTTGGGACGATACCAATCCACATGAGACCCAAGACCGTCCAATGCATCCCGAAAAGTCACTGTTTGGTGTGGAATTTTGGCTGGTGGCATCATCGGTCCATATACTTTCGACAACTTATTTCGGCCTGAATTGGATGATCTGGACACCAACGACATTCCACATTGTATATTCTGCATGAGCGATTTGAGGGCATAGTTATCTCACATGGAGATGATGTGAACTGGCCACCAGGATCATGTGATTTGACACCGTTAGACTTCATTCTGTGGGGTTTTCTTGTGTCGCAGGTATATGTGAATAAGCCACAAACCACTGCAGCTTCGAAGCCAACATAACCCATGCCATCGGTCAAATTCAACCTGATTTATGTGCCTGAGTCATGATAAACTGGACGTTTCGAATGGACATTTGAACGATATTATATTCCACACATAATGGCATCAATAGGAATGAAAAATTTCGATGATATCTCATATACACTTTATTTTATTCAAATTTAAAGATGCTTTATTGTTTCCTTATGGTATTAAATTCTCTCTTCCGCTATTTTCGCTTCCGTATAGTGTTTATTTACAATACAATAATTCACTGCAATTTACATTTGTCCTTTCCAGTAATTCGACAAAAGCTAGTTACCATTCTGCAAGCATCAAATCATCTCTAGGAAGGTCAATAATGTAAATACACACGTTGGTGAATTCAAGAAATAATACTTTAATTCAAGCTCGCCCGTATAATTTTTCTCAATTTCTTGGTATCATTGTAAAATTTTGGTGGTGACACCACTATTTGAGTTGAGTTTTGCAGGAAATTACCCCAGTTGTGGATACACATTAATTTCGAAAATGTACGCCCAGGGTGCTGTGGTCACTGAAAAACATTTTCTCTGATCAATCAATCAATCAAACATTTATTGAATCAGTATTCCTTCACAATCACATTAGACAAAAAACATAACATCATAATAAAATACTGGCTAACCCGAAGAATCATTTCAACATATTCCATGTATATATATATATATATATATATATATATATATATATATATATATATATATAGGCTGATTCACGGTGGATGGCACATTAGACGTTTCTGGTGAACCAGACAACGGATCAATTTGAAAATTTAATGGAGGGCATATTCGGACATTCTCTAGCCAACTAAAATATTTTCGACAATGTGGTGTTGCCGCTTCTATTAGAAAGCAGTAGCAACTTTGATTTTTCAAATAGAACACTCTGTATATAATATTATTTTTGGAATCTCCAACAATTGCCCGACAACTTTTCTTGATATTTCCCTATACCTATCTGTTACCGTTTTCGAAGTAAAAATTAATTTCAATTTTTTTCTTCGAAAATCATGACTTCTAAAAATGCCGATATCTTTTAGTTAAGAAGTACTATGATATCGAAATTTGGTTTGGAGTTAGGTGATACTTGAACACTTCCCACACGTCAGCCTAATCTCCGTTACTTCAATACAGGGTGGTAAAAAAATACAGTTTTTTCGTTTGCTTGAAAAAGTTGCTGAAATTTGATTATTTTAAATGGAACACCCTGTATATTATTGAAAATTCGGAAAGCTGCTGAAATTTGCTTTCTTTCTATGTATATCATACCTATACCTAACTAGTCAAGTTTCGGACTTATGAACATTTATTTGTGAAAATGTCCCTTCAGAATGGTATTTCCATTCGGTATTTGGTAAGCAGGCCATGATTACTATTTGACAGTAGCGTTGTGACATTCTCCTAATAATATCGACATTTTCGTCACTTCAGAAGTTGCAAATACCTTCAAAACGATGGAACAAAACTATTCAAACGAAGTTCTTATGAATTTGTTTATTATTTTTGGACAGTGTGACAAAATTATCAGCAGAACATGTAGAAAGTTCAATGAAATGTATCCGAATCTACCGCCAATGAACCTCAAGAAATTTATACGAATTCAGAACAATTTCAATGCATTTGGATCAACTTTAAAAGCACCAAGAAACTTGCCTCGACCCGTAACTTTCGAAGACAACCAGATTAATGTCTTAGCATATTTTCACGCATTTCCCGAGTCATCGATAAGAAGTGCTGTCGACATTATTAGGAGAATGTCACAACGCTACTGTCAAATAGTAATCATGGCCTGCTTACCAAATACCGAATGGAAATACCATTCTGAAGGGACATTTTCACAAATGTTCATAAGTCCGAAACTTGACTAGTTAGGTGTAGGTATGATATACATAGAAAGAAAGCAAATTTCAGCAGCTTTCCGAATTTCCAATAATATACAGGGTGTTCCATTTAAAATAATCAAATTTCAGCAACTTTTTCAAGCAAACGAAAAAACTGTATTTTTTTACCACCCTGTATTGAAGTAACGGAGATTAGGCTGACGTGTGGGAAGTGTCCAAGTATCACCTAACTCCAAACCAAATTTCGATATGATAGTACTTCTTAACTAAAAGATATCGGCATTTTTAGAAGTCATGATTTTCGAAGAAAAAAATTGAAATTAATTTTTATTTCGAAAACGGTAACAGATAGGTATAGGGAAGTATCAAGAAAAGTTGTCGGGCAATTGTTGGAAATTCCAAAAATAATATTATATACAGAGTGTTCCATTTGAAAAATCAAAGTTGCTACTGCTTTCTAATAGAAGCGGCAACACCGCATTGTCGAAAATATTTTAGTTGGCTAAAGAATGTTCGAATATGCCCTCCATTAAATTTTCAAAGTTATCCGTTGTCTGGTTCACCAGAAACGTCTAATGTGCCATCCACCGTGAATCAGCCTGTATATATATATATATATATATATATATATATATATATATATATATATATATATATATATATATATATATATATGTGTGTGTGTGTATATATATATATACAGGATGTGATTTATCGGAAATAGCAAAAAGTGACAAACCATGGACACGTGTTTCGGGCTTTTGGCCCATCATCAGTATGGTGTAGCCAAGTGCAAGGATAGGCAACACTTGGTTGTCAAAAGAACTACAAATGCACGGAGCCATCAGCAGAAGCCAGCCGCAACATTTATGATTTCAGTTGATAGATCTTGTGTTTACAAGAATACTACTAACATCACCACGGAGGCAGCTACAGCTACCTACGTGACATCCGGGTCCAGGAAATAATACAGATATAAATATTGTTGAGTGTCTTGATATGAATACAGGAGATGATTTATCGGACATAGCACTCAAAAAAGTGGCAAACCACGTATTTTGGGCTTTTAGCTCATAATCAGTATGGTGTAGCCAAGTGCAAGGGTAGGCAACCAAGTGTTGCCCATAAAATAATTAATTCATTTCTACTTTTATTAGATATCAATAAAATTTATTTTCTAAGCGCACATTTTTCAAATTCTGTCCGTTAGACCCCAAGTATCATACCTTTTCGGAATCAGCTCGTTACGGATTATCTTAAACTGACACCAAATATAGGGTGTTGTGGTTAAAAAAATTACCGATGACGTCATCACATTAGTATGGATCACCCTGTAAAATTAAATTTTGTTGTGAAAAGTAGAATATCAAAATTAAAAATCGACGTATTTCAGGTTTTTGTGAAACGATTTTTGGTTTTGTTAATATCGAATTTATTCCATACTTTGCGGATACACTGTATAACCAAGCAAACTTGGTGTTGGAACCATCTTCAAACAAAAATTGTGGGAAAATTCGGCAGTTCTCTTTCCCAAAAACTAATCTCTACTAAAAAATGTTTTCTTTTCAATTTGGACTTGGTGTCGTTCATGCAGAAATGCTTTTGATGAATTCAAGAAACACTCTCTCTAAACAAGGCAACACGTGTTGCGTTATTGTCGGGAAAAGATGTTTTTATTTTCATCAACCACCTTCTTACCTTTTTGACAGTTTTATTATCGATTCCTGTTTTATACTAGATGGATAATATATTCATGATTGGGAAAGAAAGTTTTTGCCATTCTACCACTCCATCTTGATACAAAAAAAGGGACGAGGGAATCTTCCAAAGAAAGAAAGTAATCAATTTGAAAATAAGTAACTCTATACATGGATGTGTAAATCACGCAAAGAAGTAACTTTCAGACACAAACTGAAAGAAAGTCCTCCTGAAACAGTTACTTTCATATAAACATTGAATTACACATGTAACTTGTAACTTTCAGGCACAAACTGAAAGAAAGTCCTCCTGGAACAGCTACTTTCATGTAAACATTGAATTACACGTGTAATTCAATGTTTATGTTCTTTGCATAATCTACACATCCATGTATAGAGTTACTTATTTTCAAATTGTTTACTTCCTTCCTTTCTTTGGAAGATTCCCTCATCTTCTTTTTTTGTATCAAGATGGAGTAGTAGAAAGCCAAAAACTTTCATTTCCATAAATTAATCACTCCTAAAAATATAACCCCTTCAATTCAAATATTCAAGATTATTTTTCGAATAATACAAAAGACCACAACTTTTCTTAACCCCCCCCTTTAGTAAGAATTCTGATGAGCCAAAAAATGTATCATTGTACAGGGTGTGCCCAAAAGTTGATAAATGTCATTGTATGCTTTGTAATTACTTGAAGTCTATTCATATAGGTATTGAATTTATTTTGTGAAAAAATACTTTCCTATGGTTTGTCAACAAACTTTCCTGAATGTCCATGTTAATATGTTACGTTACAATTTACCTGAAAACGTCAAAAAATTATCCATGTACTTCCTCAACTTTCTCCAATTCAAAAAAAGTAGGTACTTCACCAAAACATGACCCCAATCGATGAACCACGACCCTGAGAACGGCGCATTCACCTCAAGGTGATAAAATACCCTCATAGGTCATGTCCGTGTTCCGAAAAAAGGGGTACCCGCAGACCAGCTGTAAATTTTTTGGGAATTTCATTTCATCATCGATCCCGATATCAATATCGAGCTCCCCCATTACAGTGTAAATACATACACCCAACCATACGGAAAAACCCATCAATTCATGCTTGCATCTTTATAAACTGGCATCTCCCTGCGACACACCACAGTCATGTTATTGTAACATCGTAGTTATCAGTAGATACGAATTTATCTCGAACTTTTTCAGTGTCACTCCGTATAATTGCTTGATCGGTATTTATCAGTTGAAAGACCCGCGAAACCGGTTGACACGCCAAGGAACGTTTGTATATTGTTTCAAGTGGCGGAAGACAAGCTCAATTAAGAATATTCAGTGAATTCATTTATGATTCCGACTCAGTTGTGTCTGTAAGCAACAGTTACAAACAGGTGAGCAATCATTTCCTGTTTTATATGCGTTTTTACACCTACGTTTGTGATTTTTTTTTTCATTTTGGTCAGTGACAGCTAAATGGGAGGAGTATAAAACAACATGGCCCACTCGAATGTTGATAATTCTTCAAGTCAGTAATTTATTGTCATTGAAAGTATATTATTTGAATTCAATTGAAATTTAGGAGCGCTTCACGACACAAGGACTCGTTTTATCACAATCTTGATAATCATTTATGTTTTGGTAAAATAATTTTATTTGTTGGCCATGTCAAGAATTGAAAATAATGTTGCCAAATTTTGAAAATTGTATGCTCTCTCTCTCACTCTCTCTCTCTCTCTCTCTAATATTGGCTTCTTTGAATTTATTCATTTATTTACTGCACGACTAGGGATACAAACAGAATAAATCCAAAAAATATCCTCATTTCACATATAAAAAATAGTGAGTAAAGAATATATAAACACTAAGTATTACACTAGTAACGAATATGATAAAATACGAAATAAAGAACATACGAAGAATAGATAACTAATTATCAATAAAAATAGATTTGACATAGTTTTTAAAACTAAGGAAAGGTAACGTTAGTTTTTCAACGCTACAGTTTTTCTAAATGGAGTAGCAAAGAGATCATGGTTTCGCAAGACTCTGCAAAGTGCATTCATTGAAATTTTTGATATCAACTTTGGACAACCGACACGATTATTTAATATTTTGTACAACATGCATATATGTCCTATCTGTAAGACATAACAAGGATTATTTTTTGAAAACTGGACGAAGATTTCCTTTGATTATAAAAATGTCTGTTTTTACGGGCTAATTGTTTGACGAATTCATTTTGAGCATTTTCAATTCTCTGTTGTTACACAAATTAACGGTTTTCTCTGTGTCGCATAAGATTACCTTCAAAATGTATGTAAACTGTATCGAACAAGTATTTGTAATGACATAGGTATTAATAAATACTCATTAATATTATATTATCTCTATTGAATTTTGATCGTTAGGAGAATCATAAATACTTGGAGAAGAAAGGTTTTGGCTTTCTGAGTACTTCTCCATCTTTATAGAACAAATATGGAAGAATCTCACATTCTTTCATGTGAAGATGGAGAAGTAGAATGCCATAACAATTCCCTGAATCTCAGACACTTCCTTAAGAGCTGGAAGCATGCTGAGCCAAAAAAGGCCAAGACCCAAGATTCCCCCAAAACTACAGACCTATAAGCCTGTTAGGCTCCATGGCAAAGGTTGCGGAGATAGTAGTCCTGCAAAGGCTGAACGAGGAGATCGATGACAGACAACTCCTACCGGACGAACAGTTCGGCTTCAGGAGAGCCCACTCTTGTGAACTACAAGCCCTAAGACTGGTTGAAAACTCAATCCAGGAGATGAATATGAGAAGACATGTACAAATCTTGCTACTATACATCTCGAAGGCCTTCGACCGCGTCTGGCACGAAGGTCTCCTACACAAGTTGATTAATTTCAACCTATCACTGGGACTAGTCAAGTGGATAGGGTCCTACCTGAAGGACAGAACGTTTACTGTCAAAATCAACAGCATTCGCTCACCGGTAAGACAAATAGAGGCAGGCGTGCTACAGGGTGCAGTCCTTTCACCCACGCTATACAACCTCTATGTCAGCGATCTCCCGAGAACAGACCATGTTAAGGTCTCTCTCTATGCTGATGAAACCGCCCTGATGTCCTCGTCCATGGCGAGAGAATTCGGCGTAGCATATATGCAGACTGCAATTGCAGCTCTTGAGACTTGGTTCCTGGACTGGAAAATCCGAGTGAATCCAGCAAAAACACAAGCTATAGCGCTAGGTAGGAAAAACGCCCACCCGAATCTCAGAGTTATCATGGCAGGACAAGAAATCGCCTGGAGCCCCCAGGTCAAGTACCTAGGTCTAACTATAGATCGCAGGCTTACCTGGGCCAAACACATCGAATCCGTGAAGACTAAAGTGAGTGCGGGGATAGCACAACTGTATCCTCTCCTCAATCGCAAGAGCAAGCTAAGTCTTAAAAATCAAGTCTTACTTTATAAGACTGTGTTTAAACCAATGATGATGTACGCCTCAGGAGTCTGGGGATACACAGCTAAAACACACGTCGAAATTCTGGACCGGGCCCAGAATAAAATCCTAAGGATGGCAACAAACGCTCCGTGGTACGTGCGGAACGTAAAAATCAGACGGGATCTGAATCTCACAACCATTCGGGAGAGAAGATAGAGGAGTTTTCGAAGTCGCGGAAACCCATGAGAACCCCCTAGTCAGGGCCGCGGTAGATTACACTATCGACGACCGTTCCCGCTTCAAAAGGCCTCGTATCTCCGCGAGGTGAGGTAGCTGGCTAGCGACGTCGGAAAGCACAAGTTGAACGGAGTTCAACAAAGAACACGGCGGCAAGAACTAGTCTCGACCGTGCAACGCACCTCTGAGAGTTTAAATTAAGCCTATATCATAGAAAGAGAGACGAAAAAGTCAGGGATATAAAATCCAACTCGACTACCAAAAGAAGACAACAAGAGTCGCTTCCATACTCAAACAGTCTTTGACTCCTCTCTCAAAAAAACTGATAACCTGTAGGAGAATCCTCCAAATATACGAGCCATGTGAACCCGCAAATTCCTGCACTTTGTAGCTTTTGTAGTTTTATGAGAACTACAGGCTCAACTTGCCAACCACTTAGTTGAGTATTGCTTTCCTTCTTTTGTGTAGGGCTTAGTTCTTCCAATCTCATTAATGAAAATCTTTATGTCCCCTTTTTCCATACGTACAATTCACAGGAACATTTTGAGCAAACTGATATTATTTCCAGCTATCATAATATTCTGTATGCATAAGTGTGGTAGGTAATCTTGGTTTTAACTTCCCGGATTGTGGGATGACTTGTCAAAAGTCTTCTTTTTTCTGTGATCGATGCGCAAGCGAGTTTCTTATCACATATTGTATATTTGTCCTTCATATATACTGAGTTCTCTTTCAATTATTCTCAAACCGCAGTTTCGTTCATAACTCCCTGAAAAGTTTTTCCAACCCTCTCGGTAGGACGAATATGGCGACCGTAAATTGGCGTAGCGTGCGATATATTGCCCGAACAGTACATTTTGATTAAATAATAATAATAATTTTATTAGTTGTTGAATGTTATATCCGTCCACGGTGATTTGGCAAAACAGACTAAATAAATTACAACTGATTTGACAGAGGTAGCTTCAACAAGATGGCCGTTATCAAAGTTAAGTCCCTGTTAAAAGACCCTGTATATTCTAATGTTTTCAGAACTTTACTGAATACACTAATTCTGCAGATTTCCATATGCTAAACATATTTTCTGAGTCAGTTCATATTATTATTATCAGAAGTATTCAAACAACACTTAATCAGAAACTCATTATCCCTCTACAGCAAAAGACTTTTAGATATAGAGAACTTTCCCTGTAATAGTGAAAAACCCATTTATTTGGCGTTTTCTAAAAAAATCCTAGAAAGTACCAACAATAACTTTTATGTTAACCACAAATTATTGAATATGATAGTTGCCCTCGAAAGATGATATCTTTAATACGCCTTTGGAAAAAGTGATGAAAATCGTCATGACATTTCAAAATGATGTAACTTTGTCAACCATTCAAATTGAAATAGTTTTATTTTTTCCAGAAAATGAAGTTTTACATTCCCATCCTCTTTGTGTGTTCTCTCAGAATACATTCTACTTCAACAAAGTCGATTCTTGAGCAACTAATTCCCAAAGAGAAATTAGACAACTATGGTTTAGCCATAGAAGCCATATTCAGTTTAGGAATAAGACTCCAAGCAATTATGGACGAGTCACCAAATGCGAATTTCGTCGTTTCCCCTCTCAGTACCACAGCAATCATCAGTCAGCTGATGATGGGAGCAGAAGGTAAGAAACACATATTTATTTATTCGGTGGTCAGTTATGCATACATAGTTAGTATAGCTGATGTTGACAGGAATTTGTTCGGAAAAATATTTATAGACTGATTTATGGACTGCAATACAGACAGGTCACTGTCTACGAGGAACAACGAGAACTCTTCTAGCCAAATTATATTTTTGCCCACTTTCTCTGGACTATTCACAGATATAAAACCCGGAAAATGCTGGCATCACTTTTAATCCGAACGTTATCTTTATAAAGGTATTGATGACCATGATTTTAATCCAAACGTTATCTGTTTAATCTTACTTGGATATAATTTATCCCGTTGATTATCATTGCTTACTAATATTTTATTCTAGTTCATCGTCCATCCTGTCCTTTCCAGGAAGGTGGACAAGTCACTAGGAGACATCTCCTTTATATCGGCAGCTGAAGCCCAAGACTCGCCGAACACACACTCTCTTTGGCAACCTTGAGGTGTATCATGGCGGCCTTCGTGAAGGTTTTGGAAGGTTGCGCAGCTTCTTCAACCTTATTGGGGTTTCCTCCGTGGAGGTGCTCAAGTAAGGGTGCTTTTCTGCAGGGGCAACCGGTTCCTTGTCTTTATTCAAGGCGGAGCTCTTGGCGCCCGTCGCAGGAAGTGGCCTTGCTGTTGGAGATGGAGGGTGCACTTATAGTTGCTGCCACTCCTGCCTCTATCGCTCTCTTTCTCTTTTTGGCCTTGGCTTCGCAAATGGGCTTACGCGTTGGCCTTTATATTATATCACGAGGTGGTCTGCCATGTCCAGCCTCATTCTGAGCGGTAGATTGGAGTGGACATTTCTGTTCATCCCCAGCCACCGCCATAGATTGAGATGAGCATTTCTATCCAGCCTCGGGATTGGTTGTTGTTTCATTCATGTGTGTTTCCACGAGTAGCAGGGAAAGAGTTGGTCACTCTGGCAGAGCCCCGCATTACCAGAGGAAGGCTGATTACAATGAGGTTTCGCCCGTTTCCCCAAGGGGACCATTCGTAACCGCATTTACACTTACACTTTAGCTTGGGCAGGCTGGTCCACGGTGGCATATTTCGCAAAGCCTTTTGGGGAGTTTTGGTTCCCCTCACCCTACTTATTTCTGCCACTAACCAAGAGTCCGGCGATCCCGTCCGTTAGGCCACATTGGCTTCCCGGACAGGGCTCCCAGTCCCCTGGCTGTTCCCCTATCCGCCACCTGAGGACGCGCCCGATAGGTAGGTCAACCCACGGGCATCTTATATTTATATTTACTATAAATACTATGACCTTTGTATATACAGGGTGTAACTAAATAAGTGTAAAACATTTAAGGGGGTGATTCCTCATCGAAAAAAAGATAGGATCTTTTAGGATCTTTTATATAAAGAAATTTCATTGGAGCATCCCTTGTTAAGATACAGCTCCTTAAAAGGGGTACAAAAAATGTCTCTTGGGTTTTTTGCCGAAAATACACCAGTTCGCAGCAAAAAATTATTTTACGAACAACTACAGAGATACATCGTCATAAATGCGATAATACGAAACTAATCTATCTAGTGATGTGTTCTGGCGATGCATTGAATTTATTGGAGCCTCTGGAGACACCCTACATTTTGTTTTATGAGAGAGAGGACATTGTTAGATCAAGATCTTCAGATGATGTGGTGCTGCAGGTTTTTCCGGGTTTTCCTGCAGCTGAAAAAGCAAATGCGCCACTGGAATCAATGAAGTCGCCCCGGAGCGCCAATTAATTTTTATTGTTGTATTTATTTTATTTTTATCGTTGTTTTAACACATTGTAATAATATCTATCTAGTAGGTCGCTATTAGCGATAGTGACAATTAAATTGGTATGAAGCTGTCAGTTTGTGAATTTTCGAAATTGAATTAATACTAATTGTGTGTTGTTGTTCTGTTCTTAATTTGTTACTTTAATAATTCACTTGTTATTTAAATGGCATACACAAATGAGGAAATGGCTGATATGCATTACGTTTACGGTCTGTCGCAGAAGAATGGGTTAGAAGCTTCTAGAAGATATGCTGAAATGTATCCTCAACGGCAGCATCCTTCACATAGAATATTTGCTCGACTTTATCAACGATTACGAGAATATAGTTCATTCGTCAAAAGAACGCAGGCGCCATCGAGAAGTACGAACACCACAGCTTGAGGAAGCAGTACTTAATTTGATTGAAGAACAACCTACTACCAATACTTGAAAGATTGCTTTCCAGCTAAATGTTGATCATATGACGGTATTTCGAATTTCAAAGAAACAACTCTTATACCCTTACCATCTGCAACGAGTACAGGCACTGTTACCGCGAGACTTTCCGAAACGTCTTGAATTTTGCAATAGGATGCTTTAAATGATTAGAAGAAATTGTGACTTTCTGAAGACGATAGAATTCACAGACGAATGTAAATTTTCTCGGGACAAGATTATTAATTTTTATAATTACCACATATGGACTGATGAAAACCCTCACGCTATTGTCGAAACTAACCATCAAGACCAGTTCTCTCTTAACGTGTGGCTCGGAGTTATTGGGCCTCCTTTTCTACCTACTCGATTAAATGGTGAGCCATACGTTCAATTTTTAAGAGAAGTGCATCCAGTACTGCTGGAGGAAGTTTCTTTGGGCGTCAGAAGGGATATGTTTTTTATGCAGGATGGGGCTCCCGCCCATTTTAGTGAAGTAGCACGCCAGCATTTAACTGAAACATATGCAAATCAGTGGATAGGTCGAGGAGGACCAAAGAACTGGCCCGCTCGATTCCCGGATTTCAATCCTCTCGATTTCTCTATTTGGGGCCATTTACAGCTTTTGGTTCATCTTACTCCTGTTCGCGATGTATAGGACTTAAGAAACCGCATCATCGATGCGTGCAGGGTAATCAGAGAGACTCCAGGAATATTTGAGCAAATACGTGGCTCAATGCGCCGACGTCTAGACGCATGCGTAATGTCTGAAGGTAGACATATTGAACATTCACTATGATTTCTACATGTTGTGTGTTTTGTTATTAATAAATTAGTTTTGTTTAAATAAATTTTAGGGGTTGCGTTTTCCACCCCTTACAACCATGGGGTAAACCAAATAAATTACTGGCTAGGTGTCTTTTTGGTAGTACAAAACGTCAGGTTGATTTCAATATTGTAACTTTTTCAGTGCTTGTGAAAAAAATTGTTATACACATTTTATTTACCCCCTTTAAGGGGCTGTATCTTAACAAAGGATGCTCCAATGAAGTTTCTTTATATGAAAGATCCTATCTTTTTTTCGATGAGGAATCACCTCCTCAAATGTTTTACACTTATTCAGTTACCCTGTAGACTATATATGTAGTCTATATACAATGCTATGACTTGTGTATTTTATAATAGTTCAGTTTAACTTCAGTTGCAACACAGTTGTAAAGTTGTTACCTGCTGTTTGTTTAATAAAACAACACAACTGCTTGAAGTCCAATGTAAGTGCCAGAGGCAACGTTGCTGATGGATATGTAAATTGCAATATTGTCAGTCTTTTGTAAATCAAACAAAATAATGTGAAGTAGATATTTGAATAGAAGATATTTTATTACATATTTTGTATAATCAATTCAATCTGAAACTGCTTTCTGTTTTTATGCATGCACGGGTTTTAAACTGTACTTTATCTAACTGGAAACAAAGCAACAAAAACACAATAATGAACCAGTGTGACATGAACTATTTTAAAATCATTTTGTTTGTTCACTTTGCTCAAATAGCATTGCTTGTTAATTTAAAACTAGTTACAAACAAAATCGCCAAGTCACAACAAAGTTATTCGTTCGAAAATAAACGATTACTAGATAATAATCAACAATAGACAATATTAACGGTTACTTTATTTTTCAGGTGTGTTTCAAGACCAACTCTACAAGCTACTTTCTCTCCCGAAACCGGACCATTCGTACATGGTGAACAACTATGGTAAAGACGGTAATGAAACCAGACTCTTACCATACGGCAATTTCCATTTACAACTTTCTGCATTGCTCAAGACTTTGCAAAGAAGGAAACCAGGAGAGAAATTCGATCTTAATCTGAGCAATGCCCTTTTCTACAACCAGGACATCGAATTGAAAAACGACTTCATGAAGTACCTTTACAAGTTGTATGATACAGAAATCAAGGCGCTAAACTTCTACAAGGATACCTCAAGGTAAATATCTATAAATGTGGTTACTGTTGTGCATATCGAACGTGTGCTTTATTAACAACTGAATTCAAAGCGCAGATAGTCATAAATATGCCTGATTGTAGACTCAATCAACACAAGCAACCTTGATAATCCTAAACATCGAAGCAAGGTTAGAGGCTTGTGTCTGGTGTATAGGTAGGTGGGTCCAAAGCGAGTGGGTCTATTCGACTATGTTCTGCATCCCGCGAGTGTTTATAGTAGCCTACACCTATTCAAAGACCAAATAAATCTAGCTTCTTCAGGAAGCCGATTACTTCATTTGGTAAGTGATCTTTTGGGTCAGCCCGCAAGAATGGGAGTCTACCAAACGCTGGTCCTGAATTTCCTGGTGAAGAATAATTAACTCCGAACTCGACAGACTGGTACATTTCCCTCAATCTATTGAGGACCTAATCGGAGGTCGGCCTGCGACTACCTTCACCAGGTAGGTAAACTACGAATGTGTGACTGCAGGCCACTATCTTCAAACTTTTTCCTGATCCTTTCAAGTAATCTGTAGTCATCCGGGCTAGTATTTGCAGCAGTAGATCTGGTGATACATAGATTGCGGGACTTTTTGTCTATGGTTTGATTAAATCATCGGTAGAGCTCAAAAATTTGATGCACAATCCCTAAAGAGATGGGATAAAATCAAAAGATGCGATCTTGCCAGAATCACCCTGGGCGAACCTGGGAAGCTGGCGCCGAAGAAATATCTGGCGATGACCAAGAAAAATCTACGCCTTACAGTAGGATTTCTGACTAGCCACTGTCAACTAAGGAAACATCTCCATAATATGGGGCTATTGGACACATCTCTATGCAGGATGTGTGAACAGGAAGATGAAACTGTCAGGCATGTCCTATGCGAGTGTCCGGAGTTATCGTCAATAAGAGATAATGAGACACATAGATGAATAGAGAAAATGGAACTACCACCTCCTATCATCAATGAGAGAGTGTGTGTTCGGCGAGTCTTGGCCTACACCTGCCGATATAGGAGATGTCACCTAGTGGCCTGTCCACCTTCCTAGAAAGGACAGAATGGACGATGACCTAGAAGGACAACTCCTCGGGAGGATGTACAATGGGTCACATGTGTGCTGTGGGCCTACCCTCACTCTCCCTACTCTACAGATACAGTTACAGAAGTGTTCTACTGATTTAGTCCGCTAGATTACATAGGTACATGAAATACGTGGCAGACTGTAGTTGCTCGTCGCTTCGAGGTTCAACTCGATACACCTCGAAGTACTCTTTTAGGAACCGTTTCACTCGAAGAACGGATTTCCTTGTAAAATAAAATTTCAGATGCTCTCAGAGGCCTCGAAGATCTCCATAAAGAAAAATCGCATTGATACGAAATAGTTTCATTTGATTAAATATATCCAACGGTGTATAACAAATATTTACGAATATTATTTTCCTAAGTGTATAGAAACGATGAAAGAATTGAAAGCTACTCAATGTTTACAAATTTTACACCAATTGAATGCACTATAGACCTATTCAAAAGATAAAAAATTTTGATTTTCATATTGATTTTTTCAAATGATTTCATCGAGTTATTTTTTGCTTCAGCCTGATCAACTCCTGGGCTTCGGAACACACCAACGGTCTAATCAAATCGGTCCTCAGCAGTGCCCCACCACCCAGTACCACCTCCATGTTCCTCAATTCCATTTACTTTCGCGCCGACTGGGAAACTCCCTTCTCCGATCTTCTGAACACTCGTGGCAAGTTTCACACCAATGAAAACACCACTGTGGATGTAGACTATATGATGGGAAATATACCTCTAATTCCGTACACCGCCACCAAAGACTACAAAATGATCTGCCTGCCGTATAAAAATAGAGAACTAGGGATGTACTTATTTTTTCCGAACCCGGATAATGAGAATAAGTACAATATCAGAGCCTTCACCGAGAAGTTGAATCCACAAGAGATTTTCTCAGCGATCGCAAAATCCAAGCTGCACGACGTGATCGTGAAAATACCCAAACTGTCGCTTACCAACAGGGTGAACATTCTAAAACCGCTCCAGAAGTACACAGAATACAAAAAAGTCAGCATAGAATCCAAAAGTGGGAATGGTAATGCTATCGACGATATTCTACACAAAGTTAACGATTTCAAAAACTTTTCCACGCCAGTAGTGCATGATATCATGTTAACAGGCGCTGCTAAGGGCGTAGACCTCAGAGTTTCCGATATAGTCCAACAGATGGTGTTCTCGATAAACGAAAAGGGAACAGAAGCGGCTGCCATATCGCTTGGCATTACTGATTATATGGGTGGTGCTAAAGTTATGGTTTTCAACAGGCCGTTTGTTTTTTTCATAAGACACGAAGAGACCGACGCTCTGATCTTCTGGGGAACTATTGCGGATCCTTCGAGGAACTGATAGTTCTTATTCCTTTTAATTTGTTGAACATTGTGATTTTTGAATGAAATACCCGCTATTTTCATTCGAGAATGTGACTGATACTCATACAATTGTTTCAAGTTGTTTTTATTATTTATACTAGTTTAAGTGACTTTTTTGTTATGAATATAATTATTTTTATAAATGTTGATTATTGGTCCATCTTTACTGACTCAGTATTTCCCATTTCATATCATCATTCCATTTTGTAACAGTTCTAGTCGTCCCAGTATGTGGAGTGTAAGAAATCGGAAATGTTGTCTCTATACTTGTATCAAATTGTTCAGCTGTCACGATTCTATGATGTTCATCAATATGTATTTTTGAAATATATTTGGCTCTAACTGTATCTTTAATTACTCTGAAAAGTACACCTCAAACTAATCCAATCAACACAGAGACATTCTCATCTTGAAGAATAAAATCTGTTTCCTTGAAAATGTTTTGGTCGAACTGACTATAGATTAGTCTTTCTCAAAGTGGGCGATAACGCCCCCTTGTGGGCGGTGGAGGTCTATAGGGGGGCAGTAAAGGGCACAGAGAAGATTAGAAGGCATTGAAATGGTTTAGGGGGCGATGGCTAAGTTAAAAAATGTTTTTTTGCTTTTAACACAAACATCTAGTGGGCTAGACAGTAACTATTTCCTGTCCGATAGTTGTTAAACTGTACAAAAGATGGCGGTAAGCCTCAATGTGAAGCGAGAAGTTTCTAGTCTCCATTCTCGAAAGTACTAGGCCCGCCCGCTGCCTCATAAAAAAGCGCGCGCGCCATTCAGCCAGTATATTCGACGATATTACGACTAGCTAGGTAAAGTGCTGTACGTGCTGTGGTGAATACTGTGAGTGGTGTCATTAGTTTTTAATACCAGATTCTTCACTTCGGTATTTTTTAAGACATAATTATGTCGGAAGCAAAAAAGAAGAAATGGCAGTTTAGCTTCGGAATATATAAAATACGGATTTATTGAAAATCTCACACATCCATCTTCGTCTATGTGCCTTCTTTGTCAAAAAAAACATTTTCAAATGAAGCGATGAAACCCTCAAGGCTACAAGATCGTTTGAATAAAATGCATTCAGATAAAAAAAACAGAAATGTGACTTATTTTCAAGAACTGGAAAAGAAACACTCAGCTCAGCCAACTCCGTCAAAACTTTTTTCAGCAGCTTCTAAGCAAGACGACTACGGACTCCGAGCTTCCTACAATATCTCCTTGCTAATTGCTCAAACAGTTAAACTCAATTAAATCCTCTCACTATTGGAGAGGATTTAATTATCAATATAATTATATATAATTATCAAATATATCAAATATATATAATTATCAATAAACCAGCAGCAGTAATTCGAAAAATTCGTTTGAGCAATAGTTCCGTGTAAAGACGAATTGATGAGATGGCTGAAAACATTGAAGAGTCATTGTGCAATCATCTGAAGACTTCTCAATTCAGTTGAATGAGTCACTTTACCAACCAATGAAGCATCGTTGTCATACGTGAGATTTATTAAAAATGAGAAAATATATCAAGAACTACTATTTTCCAGAAATTTAGAGAAGGATACAAAAGGAGAAACCATATATAATACAATGGAAATTGCAGATTGCCGAACGCGGTGACTAACGGCTGTTTTTGAGTAAATTCAAGTCTGATATTAACAAACAATACTCCAAAGAAGGTCTGATCTGAGCTCTATAAAGCATCAAAAGTTGCTGAGGTATGTACAGTTTTCTGGGTCGGAAGTGTTCCAAACTTTTGAGATGATCAATAGTACAAACATTTTGAAAACGTTGCCAAGTTCCTAAATAAATGGTCCAACGTTTTCATGTAGTTTATTTCAAAAAGGACAATAATCTCATTTCAATGTTTCTATAATACTCCCTAATGTAAACAGTATGAAGGAAATAAGACAATAGAGTTAAAACATTCAATACAAAACTAAAAATAAAACTATTCGAATATCTATATATGTATATATAAAAAAATCTCACTGTACATATCAGTAAACCATATAAATAAATTCAATAATTACACAAAAAAATCATGCTACCCTTACTTTTCTACTTATTCTGAATTTTCCGAGTCTACTGAAGCAACAAATATTTCACTTTATTTTTTTTTACATTTTCAACGTCCAACGTATTATAAAACCAGCATCGTAATTTTCATATAGATAAATTTATAGTAACTTACAATCTATATCAGCAAGTGAATATATGCTAAAACAGTCTTCGCTTTAAATCTTGATTCGACTAGCGATGGTTGGAGAACAGCCTCTAAAATCGGATCAGAATGAAAAACGAAAACTAGTTCAAAGTGAACATATTTTTCTACAGTCTTAGTTCAGTCCGAAATGTTCAAGCTCAACACTGTCTATTCCAATAACCTCCAAAATAAATATTCCTACTCGACAAATTTAAATGAACTAATGAAAAAACTAAAGATTATTTTTAAATTCACAACTCTTTTTCTGTAAAACTTTTGACAATGTTGACTATTCAATTCTACTGAAAAAATTTGATAGTGTATCAGTCACTGTCGAAATTAAACACAATGGTTAAATTGAAATGGATATTTTAACACATGGAGTCCACAGGGATCAGTATTGGGACCTCATTATTTTTTATGTATATTAATTCTATTTCATTGTTGAAGTTGAAAGGATCAACTGAACTACTTGCAGATGATACTACCATTATTTATTGTGGATCTGACTTTGATTTCATAAAAGATGAAGTAATTCATCATCCACCCACTATTTTTTAGGAGAATCCTAGAAACACAAAGGATATAACAAAAGTTCAAAGTTTTCTTTACCACGCAATTTGTATATGAGGTATTTATCTCAGAAAAGTACCGCTATGTTTGTTAAGTGATATACTAAAGAAAATGAAAACTACTAATAAGTATCTTCTTTTTTACAGACACATTTAGTACCCAAACATTATTTTTAGCAAAAATCCTAGATAATATATTTGACAAAGAGATCGTTTGTATAGACTGAACAGTTTCGAAAATATGTTTACTTTCGCAAGTAGTGTTAGTTTAACGCAATTAAAATAATACCTACTTAATTTGTTTAGCGCATTCCAGATTTAGAGTGTGCGATTAACCACTGAAGTGTTATATCAATGTTATCTTTTTCTTTACATGAAATGGAATAACAGCATATTTCACGATCTTGGATTGCAGAGAGATTCCTGAAAGCAAAAATAATTATGTACCAGATTTTTCAAAAAGGACTTTTGACTGTGTATTATGATTATTTTGTAAGAGAATCAAAATTATGCAGGTTACCTTTTATATAAAAAAAAGAGAAAACAAGGAAATTTAATGGGTTATGAAACAATATTTTCATTGATTTAGAAACATTTGATTTCATTTCCTTATGTGAAAAACAACGTTTTTTGTTTTGAGGTGGGAGAACTCATCAACTGAGCTAGATCAGAATTTAATCAAATTATATTGTATCCCTCACACTTTCAGTAAAATATCAATTTTATTGCGTTTTAAACGCACTGAATTTATATATATGATACTTCTTTGCAAGTTTTTCATCACATCAAAAAATGGAAAATGGTATACTTACAGAGGCTCACAAGGAATAGAGCATATCAGAACAACTTAGTCCAATAAATCAAATAGTTGTAATAGTACTGTAAAAAAGGCTATTGACCATTAATGTCTATGGTCTATGTCTATGAAAGTGTCAATGTTTGAGTTTGAGTGAACTCTAAACAAGAAAATATTTTTACTAATACATTTGTTTTAACAAAATACAGTTATATCTGAATTTATCATGAGTGGTTTTCCTACTTTTAATTTCAAATATTATTTTTTTTCAACTTTTTAAAAAACTATGTTTCTGCAATTTTTCTAATAAACCAACAAATTCATTGATAAGTCTGTCATTAGTGTGTTCTCATTCCATTGATGAAGCAACATCAATAGATAATTTTTATTGATTTCCTATATAACATAAATACATAAGAGATTATTGTATCCATACACAAATGAGTAAACAGATGGAAAATTTGTTGATGAATTAATCAGTAAACATGAACCTTGTATAATACACTTTATGAGTTAATTTGAATATATTTTTTTTGGAAAACTACTTGGGATACTTACATTCTTTCTATAAGGCCGTTTTCATCTAAAGCCTGTGGCTTGTCCCTTTTATTACCCAACACTAAGACTGGTATACCAGCTAGTTGTGGTTTCTCCAATAAATTGTGGAGTTCATTTCTTGAAGCCTCGATTTTTTCTGAATCGGCTGCGTCTACCATATATCTGAAACCCAAAATAAAACAGAAATCACTTCTATTATCTGATCAAATAGGAGGCATAAATTATGATAATGATATAAGGTAGTAACATCAATTCACTTACACAATAGCATTGACTCCTCTGCAGTATCGTTCCCACATTGATCTGAATCTCGGTTGGCCCCCAATGTCCCACACTTTGATTGTTACATTTCCTTTGGTAATTTTTCTCATGTTGAAACCTACTGTAGGTATCATATCTTCGCTAAACTGTCCAGACTGAAATGAAATTATTTCTCCATAATAATCAAATACGAATAATTGTCAACAGTGGTTACTCACAGCAATTACATTGACAAAGGTTGTTTTTCCTGAATATTGAAGACCAACCAATGTGAGTTCCATTTCCTCTTTCCAGAATAAACTTTTAAACCAATCCAATATTCTGTTCATTAATGCTATCATCTTGAAATGTTTTATTTGATCTTTGAGGACCTTTAACAAAATTTAATAAACAGAACCAAAATTGACACCCAATTTGTTTTCAACACTTGACAAGTGTCAAAGTTGAAGATTCGTCACAATCTACACTTGACCGCAGACTCGCAGACATCCAATAAAGCACGCAATACTCAATACATGAAGACCTGACACAGAGTCGATTCTTTGATGATAAACACAAAACAAATTCATATATACCACCCTGCGACAAAATACAAACTGACGGACAAATAACATAAGAATGAGATAGGAGGGTAAAAAGTGTTGGAATTTCAATTAAATTGATTGATGTAGCCTTTATTTCGTGGAATTGCAGTAACGTTAGTCACGAATACGAGTGGTAAAAAACATACAATGCAAGGATAACACAAAGAAAAGTTCCAGAAATCAAGTTTGTATGTGACAACAACAAAATATCTTAAATTTTGATGAAATATCGTCCCATGCCAAAATCGTGACTCAACAACTTGCAAAAGCAATCATATTTGTTTGAAATGTCGCTCTAGAAATTATCTTTTGATGACTTGAAGTTATAAAGGTATATGAACGGTATTGTGAACATGAATAGTATACCTATGAATGATACTAGCAGCAAAAACAAAATACTTTTTTCATTACTGTCCAAGTGGTTCGGTGTCGCGGAATGAATGTAAATATATAATGCGTTATTCTGTATTGGTTTTTTGAACGCACCTTTTTAAAATGCTCTCCCTGTTATCTTTCAAATTTTACCGCCATCTGACAAATCAGAAAAATGAAAGAAATTAGTCAGATCTGAATTTTGTCATCATGTATTTCATATGAAATATTTTCATATACATTCCATTCACCATATTACATAACTATAATCGTTTAGTGGCTGAGGTTAAATTCGTTTAACGAAAAGTTGGTTTTGTGATATTTCTGAGGACTTTCAATCAGCGAAAATGGCGACTCCCGTTTATATTGAAGAAGAACTGGGCAGAAAATGGGATAAATGTTTATCGGATGGAGTTCTTAAATTCGGTAAGAGCTAGCCTACTACTTTCAAAACCGAATTACTAGTAAAAAACATCTCTTTTTTACTTTCGGTTATATTATAGATTATGTCATCAGTTAACCTAAAAATATCAATATTTTTCAGGTGGTGGCCTCTTACTAGGTTCAGTATTTTCTCTATTATTTTTCAAGAGAAGACGATGGCCAATTTTGATGGGAGGTGGTTTTGGTATCGGGATGGCATATTCGAACTGTGAGCGAGATATTAATGCAACTCTGAAAGGTTGCGATAAATGTGCACAGAAGCCTACAGCTAAGTAGCTCCGTACTGTAAGTTCTCGGATAGAATACTGCCTCCTGTGTGCTCGTGGGTGAAGTAAATTGGAAAGTAGTTGTAAATATAAAATTTGTTACACACTCCTATACTTTTAATTTCTACAGTTTTCAACTTATATTTATTATTTAATGTAAAATAAAGCTGCTTAGCTGTTGATTATTTTTTCTTAATGTCTCTGTCAGAAAGGGTATTCCTTATTCAATTTGTTGAAGGGAATATTTTCAGGTGAGATCCTTTTTAAAGAAAAAACCTTTTAGTCTTCTTCTTCGTCATTACATAGAAATTGGGAAATTTCTGGAGAAATTAATTTATTTACCCTTTCCTCAGAAGTAGATCAAAATGTCATCTTGCATAGTGATCTTACTAAATCTCTGCAATTGTTCAAAAGTTTATGGTGTGCATCAAAAGCATTCTTTTAGTCTAACAAAGCATCTAATACCTTAACTCTGTACTAGTATTTTTTCACCAAGATATTTAAACAATCTGGAGAGCAGACTGGTAAATTCAAAATTGGTCTTTAATTTGTCATTCGATATCTTTTTTGATTATCATTTGCTTTATGCAAAACTTCAAATGTTAACTCATCGTTCCTTAATATTTTGAAAGGAATTGAAAAAAAAACACTTGTATCAAAAGAATTATATATTACGAATCGTTTAGCAAAATGGCACTGCAGCCGAACTAAAAAGAGTCCTACCTAACTCGATTTTCTATTACAAAAAATAATAAAAACAAAATCACAAGAATATTAACCGAATCAGATCATTTTGTACTAAACATGTGACACAAACACTGAATATATTTACAAGAATTAAAACAAATTTTTGTACACAATAATTGTACCAGAACAAGTCACCACTCAAAACACTCAGGAATTCAATACAAATGCTGACTAGATCTGAATTTATAACACTATATATTCAATAAGTTAAGCACACAAAATAATGATTGCTAAAAGATGTTGTTCATTTAAAATTGCTTCTACCCCTATTAAGTGTAGTTTTTGATACCTCGTCTAGCTAACAATCCACTTGAAAACTTTCCAATATGAAAGTGAAACTATTCATACAAAGTCTATTCTCTATTAGTTTATAAGATTATATAAATAGTATTTGACTAGAATAAAATGAAATTATCGCTGAATATTCATCAGCCATATTTATAAGATGATGTATAAAAAGATTTATCATTATCCTGAAGGAAGAATGCTCATCTCACTTGAATTGCTAAGCTGTGAAAAACTTGTAGAAGAGCTCTGTCGCTGCTGGCAAAAGGGTCATAGCATATGTTCTTGATTCGTCCCAGAAACCGCTCAAGAACAGAACACTCCCAAATTATATTTATTTTCAAAACTCTTCAACCGTAGATCTGATGATGACGTGACTGAAACTTTTTCAGATCGCCCTTTACTACACTAAATCTACAAAAGTCCACAAAACTTATTCTTTCAAGGTATTGTTACTGAACACAAAAAGGAACAAGCCTCATCATTTCAATTATGGCACTCATTTTTCAAGAAAATCATTCCTACAAAAACCAATGGGGAGTTATGATTATTTTCAAGATCTTGTCATTAACATTGAAAAAAATCATTCAGAAATACACTAGTTATCGCCTGAAGATGATTGCAGATAGTAACAACCGAAATGTCATGAAGTAGCTTGTAGTAGTAGCTTATTATTTATTTTTTCATCATTATTTCGTTCAACTTACAAAATTTATTAACACTCCGTTTATTGTTTATCTCGTTTATTAATTCATATCCATGTCAGGTCACAATAATTTGTTTTCTTCAGAAGTTAGCATTCTCATATTTTACACATGTTGATTGTCATGTGAACTGACATGTGGTCCACGTAACTAGTTTGCCATAAAGCCCTGTGACCTTGCATATGGCTCTCATCGCTCAATATGGGTTTAGGCACTCAGTGCATATATTTCATTGTAGCTTATAGATTGTGTGTGTGTGTATTTCGAAAGGTTTCCGTGGTCAGCAATCAATCTGAAGTCCGAGTTGAACCGCCTCAGAATTTTTGGCTGTTCGACGATCCGGCTTCGCCATTTTCAAGAAACTATGACTACATGGAGGTCTCAATCTGCATACTCCTCAGGTAGTAACACAATTTAGGAGTTTTGTGACTTGATGGACGGTCAACAAAACTAGGGAGTAGGAAGTGTAGGGGGGGTAGCTTATTGAAAATGGCTTCAAAGTCGAAGCCGACACGTCGAACTACTAATAACACCAGAAGCGGATCAAGCCGCAATATGTAGAATATGAGAGTAACCTTCTGACCCATATGGTTCACTCGCGCCACAGGTCTCGAGAGCCTACTGTTGAGTCTCAAATTCAAAGCGTTTTTGGAGAAGGGAAAGAAATAAGTAAAATCAAATTTTTGTGACATTGAAATTAGACAATTACAAAGTAGCCATCTAGTGAAATGTAGGGACCTGACTGGCAAAATACAACCGTTTCATTTGGATGGTTAACGTATCAAATTCAATACTCATTGTTTATTTTTTATGATTTAATCCTTTTTTTAACCGAATCGTTTGAATATGTTAGTTCTGGTATTTAATATGAACATTGGATTAATTTTTTTTCAAATATGTTCAAATGTTTATAGATGAGTTTCAAACTTTCAGCATTGCTTACACTGCTTACACAGCATATTATAAAATATTTAGAATGTGAAGGACTTTCTGAAAATACAAAGCAGCTGTACTAATAACAATGATAACTTTTATCTATATGTCACTTCTTTCACCTTCACAGCAAAAACTAGAATTTGTAATTTAAATTGATAACAAACCAAAATTGAGCAGCAATTAATAATCAGTTCAGCACTAAATCTAAAGTTTCATAACAAAAAGTCCAACAATTTTGGACAATAACACCCCTCACAAAGGCATTGTAAACAATATTTCCATACAACAGGGACTTGAACAGAAACAATAGGAAACCAAAATTTCTTATCAACCAATCTTTGGCAAATGCAAAGAGCACTGAAAAATACTGGAAGGCTTGGTTTTTTTGCCTGTTTCAAACATTAAATGAAACTCAATTTTATATCGCAACCAATAAAATGGTTTGTTAACGAAAACCAAAAGCTTTACCGACAGCTTTTTTATTTAATAGGAAACTCCGGCCAATAATTGATGTGGAAACGCTGTGTAGAACCTTCAAAAAGACGGTCCAACCAATTGGAAAATCCGTCCAGTAAACTTCCTTGGAGTATAACCTCATCTTCTGAGTCGGAAGTATCAGAATTTTGAAATCCGATGAAGGCTCCTCCTTCGCAGTCTATTTCTTTAGGTACACTACTCACAACTTTTGCTCCCTAAAAAAAAATTGACAATTTAAAACTTCAATCAACTCAGATAAAGAATAATGAAATGTGTTCCTCGGGGTTCACTCTTTGGACCTGTCACAACCACCACTTCATGGCAAGCCATGAAAGCAAAAGATTTACAGTCGATGGTGAGTGATGATATGAAGGGAACAGAAAATTGTGCAACTAGCACCAATATTAAGAACACAAAGTTGGTTGCTATGTGATTTAGTGTATTTGATCTCGCTCTAGATAAGAATATAATAGAAACCAAAATTAGATGAACATATCCTGACACTCAATAAAAATTTCTTTCAGTCTGTTGCTCTATAATAAATATTAATGTGAAGTGAGACTGTCCGCAGAATAAATTGTAAACAATGTATCACTGAATCTCATTTGAGGTGAAGTTATTTCTTGGTGTGTACACAATAAAAAACTTTTTCACACTACATTAGTTCAAGTTCAATAAACCCCTTTCACAATACACTTCTGATCGATTGAATTGAACCTGCAAAAAGTTCAATCATTAATATAAGCTTCTATTCATACCTTTTTCTTTTTTCTCTCTGTGTGTTTGGCGTGGAACACACAAAAATATTTCCTGTGTCCGTTCAGAGACAACACTGTACCCACACAATTTCGAGGGTTGATATTCAATTCCGTTTCTTCTGGTAAAGACAGCTGCAATAGCTCCTTGTACCATTTAAGGCCCCTTTCAATGTACATGTAGGAAAACATCAATGTCTTATTTCTGAAAAAAAAAAGATATGAATATTTTTGTGAAAACCTTCAAGATATTGAGACAAATAAGAGAAATGAGGTGATTTCATTCAGAAATATTATCCTCTACACAGTCGAAAGCCAAAACTTTGCCATTTGTTATAAACATTTATATTGTAATCTTCCAACTCAAGTGGATTTGATGAAATATCATATAACCTACTAAAAAAATCGTATGCAGGCTTATGTGAACCATTGGCTTTTCTCATCAATCTTTGTTATTCTGAAGGAATTTTCCCAGAATGCTTGATGTTAGCTGTGGTTCTGCCATTATACAAAAAAGGTGATTTTGATGACTTTTCCAATTATAGAGCCATCAGTTTATTGTCAAGTCTCTCTAAACTCATTGAAATGGATATCACTAATCAACTCTCATCATTCCTGTGAAGTCAGAGACTGTTATCCAGAAATCAACATGGATTCGTTAAAATAATGAGCACAGAATCTGCTCTGTGTGATTCTCAAAATGTATTGTAGACAATCTTGATAAGGGAAAATATGCTCTCGGTCTTTTCATTGACTTTTCAAGAGCTTTCGACTTAGTCAATCATATGCTTTTATGTAGTAAGTTAGAATCGTATGGAGTTAGGGGATACCGCTAAAATTATTTGAATCATATTTAAATGGCAGAAGTCAGGTTGTTAGACTGAATGGAGTTCTGAGTAGTTACTGTGAAATAAATCGAGGTGTACCTCAAGGATCTGTATTTAGACCTTTATTGTTCAATATATTTGTAAATGATATAATCCGTCTAATGGAAAGAAACCACGATATAAAAATAGTGTGTTATGCAGACGATACCAATTTACTGATTTTTGAAAAAAACATAGACATACTACTGAGTAAAACTGAGAAGATTTATGAAGATATCATTCGTTGATCTGAAAAGAATTGTCTGTTACTGAATCACAACAAAACAGTCACAGTATTTTTTGGGCGCTCCAAACAAAGATCACCTGTGTTATTCAAAAATACAGAAAAACAAATGACTTGTAGTGATGAGGTGAAACTTTTGGGAGTAATTTTCGACAAACATATGCAATGGGCAAGTCATATAGAACTATTGTTTAATAAACTGAGAAGTAGTTGCTACAGCATAAAGTATATGAAAGACCACTGCAGCAAAAATGTCTTGCTTACGCTGTACTTTGCACATTTCCACTCCCACATGAAGTATGGTATACTGAATTGGGAAACAGTGCCGGTATGAATCGGATCTTCATTCTTCAAAAACACGCAATTCGAATTATGGAAAGTATTGATACGAGAACCAGTTGTTGTCAATACTTTATAACTCTTGGTGTATCAACAGTTTACAGTTTATATATACTGTAAGCTTGCACTTATATCTATAAGAATAAAAATAAATTTGCAATAGATAACAGTCATTGCTATAACACCCGTCATAGAAATCTCTTGCAGCCTAATTTTATCGCACATCTCTGTATCAAACAAATTTTATTGTATTGGTTGTAAGCTCTATAATATTCTTGATGATCATATAAAATCATCCCCCAATGTTCACATTTTTAAATCAAGACTGAAAAAGATCCTATTTAGTAAGTGTTGTTCTTCCATAGACGATTTCTTTTTATGATAATAATTTTTAATTTTTAAACTATATAATTGATTTTTTTTATATACATGTATATGTAAATTTGTATTGTTGACATGTCCTTGCTCAATGTAATGATGTAACTAAAATATTGACGTTTTTAATCATTTATGTAACCTTTGTGCATTCAAATAAAGGAATATTATTAGTATTATTATATCTAAGGTTGCTAAAAATAAATTCTCTCAGATAATGGAGCAGAATATAAACTATTATTTACTTACTTTCTATACGGCCATACAGCTCTATGAAAAGGTGGCATCAACTGCTCCCTAGACTGCATGTCCAAAACAAGAATAATGGTGCGACATCCAGGCTTCAGTAATCGCACTAAGGCATTGTAGGTCTCAGATCGCAACTCATGCAAACGCAACTCAGGCTGGTAGTTCGAATTCGTGCTTTCATTATTGTTGTTGCCCGTTTTGGCTTTCTGTCTTTGAATATTTTCTTCCTCTATACGACTGAAAAGGAAACGGACATCGGTTCAAAGAAACATCGAAGATAATAACACTTACACTAAGTACGCCATGAAATATCCTATTGCTAGTATGAAAAGTATTGTTCCCAAAATGGAGACGACAGCAAGGATCTGCTCCTTACCCAGGCCCTCGTAGGTTGTCTCCATGAATTGCACAAAACGTACAAACAATTTCTCAATCATGCCCTTCGCATGTTCATCAAATAAATCCTAAAATATATAATCAATATGACTGAATTGAAAGATTAACTTCAACATCGTGCAACAAATTTACCTTAACAAATGCTTCATTTGTAAGCACCTCGTTAGATCTCAACAAACGAATTAATGTTTTCTCCAAAGATAAAGTAGTGTCGCTTAAATTTGTTTCCATCTCCCACCTTCCAGGGATCCACTCATATTTCACATGAGAGGTGTCTTTCCTCCATAGAATAACAATTCTCAATAAAGGTTGTATTATTTCTCCTTCTGGAAATCAGTGAAACATATATATTCTAAATGCTATTACAAAAACTGAAATATGTTTTTTGAATATTTCAGACCTTACCTGGAACTAGTGAATTTACAAACTCCGACTGTGCGTCTTGATATATATACGAGAACCGAACTTTTTCAGAATTGAATGGCGCTTGCTTTGCATAAGATCTGAAAGATTGTCTGTAGACATCATGACTTCGAGACGAAGAGGTCACTAAGACCACGCAAAGCTTCTTTCTAGGTCTATTCCATTCACTGGGACATAAGGCTTCTAAAACGGCCTGAAATAAAATATTCAAGTTTTAATTATTTTATTTATCTAAGGACAAAGCCAAATATGGAACTTTCCCTAATGAGGTTAATGAAAGATAATATTAAATTTTCTAACAATTTTGTGATAGTTTTCCATCATCACAGAACATTCATATTTTCCTTTAAATGAATTATAGCTTCTTAAACTTTAAAAGACTTGAGGAGTCTATGCGACATAAGAGTCCATTTTCTATAAGTGAAACTAAAAACAAAACACAGTCTGTGGGATTCTCAACATCGGTGGCATTTTAAACATCCACCAGATGCGATAAAAGAAATAATAATTTAAATTTTATGGAGTATTTTTGCGGAGGAACCATTATAAAAAATGGGTCAACATCTAAGGGATTCAAATGATGATCAAAATTACAATCAAAATAATGCAGGGGAGAAATAATACACACAAGTATGAAGCAATTTCAATTGATCTTACCTGAGATGAAAGTCTTGGAAGTGCCAAATATTGATTGGATGAGATGATATGGTTCAATGTTGATGTTGGGATTTCTTTCATCGAAACACTAGCCATTGGGTAGGATGTATTTTCGTTAAACAGCAGAACTGTGTCCATGTCTTGTGGTACTTGAAACCTATCTCGAATTTCTTGAGATTCTACAAAACTAGAGGAAAACGTTTTCAATATTGTTGTCCAAACATTAAAAAAGTTTAATTTACCCAAAAGCTAGTCTTTGCCGAAAATGGTAGGCAGTGACCAAATATCTCAATCTCATGGTACTCCTCGGTTCAAATATCAACCCTCTCACTCTGTTATCCCCCCAGCCATTAAGAAAACTGTCAACATCATCTTTGTTGACTTTTGGAAGCATTTTATACGGCATTTTATTCCTTATGAACTCTAGAATAGTAGTAGAACCAATTACAAAATGAGAGAAGCTACCTTAGAAAAACTCACCAATTATTTTTTGAATACTAGTTATAGTCTCCTTATAAACGAATACATCACCGTCTAATAGAAGGACCAAACAAGGTAATGTATGAATGCTAAGTCTTCTACCTAATTTTGGTTCTCTGCCTGAATGAACAGTCACAAAGTTTATTCCTAAAGGTTCCAGATTATCAACTAATTTACGGCAGTACGGAGCAGTCTGTACGCACTGAAAACACCAATCGGTGTAAAAAAACACGAGATGCGGAATTTTCTGACTCTTTGGAACAACAATTTTGTCATATTGTCTGAAAAAGGATATGAAACTTAATTTGTAGTTAAGTATAGGTGATTGCCAAAGTAGTTGGATTTCACGTGTCCAAGACACAGTATGATTTTATATAGGTAAATGCATTTAAAACTTTCAGAAGTAAGCATTCATTCCATAAAAATAACATTTTGAATAGTTGATAGAATAGTGAATAGTTGTTTACTGTTCTATAATATAAAACATACAAAATAATATATTTTTTGAGACAATTTTTCAATGTTTGTCATATTTCATTTCCCATTACTAACAACTATTTTAACAATCACCCACAGGTATTTTATTATTTACCTTGTTGTTATGGATAACTTATGGAAAAATGTAATGTCATTTTCTTGAAAATTGAAATAGGCTCCGTGCTGTGAAAAAAGATCTTCAAAGGGATGGCTTGTTTGGAAAGAAGGGTGATCCGGCCTTCTATAAAAATCATCTTCAGTAATGCCCTTATCATCATACCGCTTTCTTCGGTCAGGATCCGAGAGTAGTTCGTATGCTAATTTGATTTCTACAAACCGCTCTTCAGCAGCAGGGTCATTAGATTTATCGGGATGCCTGAAATATTTGAAGTCATTGCCAGCATTATAAATAAAAAGAATGTAGCTAACCATTCTTTGACCAATTGTTTGTATGCCTTTCTGATTTCTTTTTGAGAAGCCCTTCTATGAACCCCAAGTATTTGGTAGGGGTTACCTAATTCTGCCAAAACACCCCACAACAAATAGAATATAAGGCAACCTTGACAAAACCAAAGTTGGGACTCCCATCTCATTTTTCACCCTACACACATACACAATTATTTATTTCTACCTAAATGTGCCTAATTAACAATTTAAGAAATATAACAAAATTCCAAGAACTATTGATTAATAGATAAAAATGTGTCAGTTCGATCACTTGTCACTTGTCGAATCTAGGTCACAGAACACCATTACTCCCAGGTTTTATTGTTTTATGTTTTTTGTTAATGACAGACAGCCACAGGACATAAAAATCCAGTGACATGATGCATGTTTCTTTTTTTCACCGATATGAATTCAAATTAGGAAAACATTGACTTGACCTATTCACAGTACATAGTGAATATTTATAATAGTATAAAGTTTTGGATATTTTGGCAAATTTACTAATTTCTTCTCCATATTCAATCAATTTCAAAAAAGATTCTTGATATCAGGATAGTGAAAACTACGAGATATACAGTACATTGTTTTCAAGCCTTCATCACTCGATCCGATAGTGCATCATTACAAACAAATATATTTAATATATACTGCAAGTTTCAATCAAGAATTCAATAATCAAATAATAAAAGTCCAAGTATGAACTCGCCTGAGGGAGCTATTGTATGGTGAAACACGTGTTGCAGTTTTGTGAACTATACAGTGAAAAATCCCGTCATGAAGTGTTACTCGAATACGTTAAGGATTTCCATCAAGTATCGGTCAATTCTATCACATATTCACCAAAAATCATTATATATGTTTTGTATTTGATAAAATAAGTATGAAATTGTTGTCAAAATACCTGAAAAATACATCATATATTATATTTCTGGTGAAATCATCAATACGATTCTTAAAAGAAGATATATAATGTACGTAACAAAAGTGTTCATGAATAAAAGAAACATTGATAACGAATTTTGTTTGAACATGCATAGTATGACAGTTCATGACAAAAGATTGTTTCTAGACATTATTTAATTTGATAGTTCTGCCATGCAACGTTTTGTGTCCTGTGTCAAATTTTCAAAATATGCTTATTTATTGATTTTTACTAGAACCAAGAGTGAATATAGATATATTAAGTTTTGTCAACAATTTCAACAAAATGAACGCTGCAATCAACATTGGTGTTGAAGACATGACAGCAACGATTGTTCGCTATGGATTATATTTGGGAGCTATCTTCCAGATCGTCTGTCTAGCAGCTTGTATATTCATGCCTGATTCTCCAGAAGACAACAGTTCTTGGGGATCCAGAGTGGGTTGTTGATTATTTTCATAAATTATAATAAAACCAATTTTCTTTTCAGGTTGATAGTGATGATGAAAGTTCTGAGCAGAGTACTCCGCAAAATACTCCCAGAAGACCATATCATAGGACCAGGAAGCAAGAAAAGAAAAAAAGACGTTGAAAGAATTCGAAATATTTTTCAAAAAATGTTATCAGTATCTATGTTTGATCTCCTCAAAAAGTCAATTCAGTCCCACTTTTTGATTGGATCAAAAATGTGGATGCAAATGTAATCAGTGCTAGTGAGATTAGTGAACAGTATTTATTTTCTCTGTGATGAGCAAAATATTACAAAAAACGGTATTGCCATGTGTTTTTTGGCCTTGCTGTTTTCAACATGTTCATAACTTTCTTACATTTTAAGTAATCAGGCTAGGATGAAGGTCACAAAAACAAGATTAGATAACATACCTGGACTAGCCAATTTTGACAAAGAAAAACATTTTTTTTTAGAGAAAATCAAATCTATCTCAATGAATAAGAAGCAAATGCAGTAGATTAAATATGGTTTATGTTATGTTATCTCGATAGCTTCCCTGCATAATCTTTTCTATGTTGTGCTGTAGTAGTCAGTAAAACTTACCCAAATGTCATACAGTAACACTTATTCTTTAATATATGCTTATCCAAATTTCTGTGTATGTCCTAGAAAGCAGTTTGCCAGTATATTCTTGTCTCCTTTTCTTTACTGATTTTATGTATGGTTCTAATATCCATTCTTATGGAAGTATGGATATGGAGCGTTTTGGCTTTCTGATTCTAAAGTAAGGAAGAATGAAAATAATAACATTGAAAACTCTTTATAAAAATATGCAGGTCATACACACAATTTTTCTCATTTGAGGGAAACATTAATTCAATGTTCAAATGAGAGTATTTGTACGAAAGGACTTTTTCCTTAAGTGCAATTCAGTGTTCATGTGAAAGTAAGTAGTTGTTTGGACATAGTTTTTTCTTTCAGTTTGAATCTGAAAGAAATTTCCGAGTATGATTTTCATAAAGAGTATTTATTGTAGCCATTTTTTTTTCTGCCTGTCTTTGAGAGTTTCACACATTTTTTGTTGAAAGATGGGGAAATAGAAAACCAAAAGGCTTTTTTCCCATACTCATGTATATTTTTTTTATTTCAGGCTTGAAAAATGATTTATATAAATCTTCTAAGTAAACGTACTATTCTCTCTGCGACCCTTGTCAATAATGGCAGAAAGGAGATAATTTCATCATTTATAAATTGAGTATAATTAAAGAAAACAGTATTTCGAAGGCTGGAAAATGTATCTACCTTAGGTATATATTCAGCGATATTATAGAACTATGAAATTATCTCCTGGTATTAACTTTCAACACTAACTAGAGTGTGAACGACTGGTTCTATTACTTCAATGGTCTTATTTAAGTAAAATGGTTTCATAGGTAGTTATGCCCGTAATGATTTTTCAACTCTTAAGAATTACATTTCTTCAGTCTCTAATTCAATTACGCCCCAATTAATCTCAAATTGAATAATTAGTTTAAATCAAATATTTAAGCAACATTGTAGATACTCATTCAAGAATAAAGAATATCCAATTCAGAATATCCACAATTCATTTTCCTTTCAGCGAAACTTATTTGAAACGTAAAAAAATGGTTTCACAATATTTATTAATATATTTCCAAATCTATTCAAATTGCAGAATATGAAATATCCCATATTAGAATGGTGATAGGTTTTTTGAAACTCGGACTATTTTTCAAGAAACTTGAATAAAAATCTACCATAAGTGTTGATGTGTACATATCTGTATTTGTTTTTTCATATTTTGTTACGTTGAGTGAAAAAAAAAATTGAACTTCTCGAATAAAAATTAATTCTCATTACTGCTATTGTTAAGTAGACAAGCAGACAGGAAACAAACGTTTTGTGTTGTCTCGAAAATTTGGTTGTTGTTTTTTATTTACTTTTTCAAATGTATCTAATAATATGTCTAATGGTTTTTAAAATAGTAATATTGACACGAAAAAACTACTTTTCGAGCCCTGAAGAAGAATTTAATTAAATTAGAAACGTCGGTAAGAAAGCATTGATTCTGTTACGGAACCACCCTTTCTTCAGATGTGGTAAATATACTCATTTATTATTATTAATATATTGTATGATTCACTCAACGAGACTCCTTAGAGTCTCAATTTGACTATGTAATATTGTTATTTGACTAATTGGTTTATTATATTCAAAAATCATACTCTTATCTAATGAAATTGAATTACCTAAATTACTCAAGTGCGAATATTGTACTTTTTCTCTCTCTTATAACTAGTTTTAGGTTGAGTGAAAACAGAAATACATTTAGGATTTCTTTGAATAATTTTTATTGAAAGCTTGAAATACAATACCTTTTGTAAGTAAATATATTAAAGCATTAAAACAGCCATGTTTAATACAATTCTATGAAACTAAGTACAACTTCACATTTTACACGATTTTTACAAAAATAGTGATTTGCACACTACCAAAAGAAAAATAATATGCAAAAAACAGCTTAGGTGGATGAATAACAAAATTAGATTAGTGAAAAAAAATATATGGTACATCTGATATAACACCCCTGACTCGACTTAGCTGCTTTATAACTTTTTGTATGAACAGGATAATGAAAATTTCTTCTTTTATCATGTTTGTGATTTTTATTCAATTAAAAATCATCTCGAGATTGTCACAAATTTACCACCAACTTCAATGACAACCTAGGCACGAATATTTATTTTGTTGCCCACCTATGTGTAGATATTTCATTTGTGAGTTGAAGTTTATTATTTGTGATTGTAACCAGTCATATATATGTATATAATAAACCCAGAATTACATTTGTAATTCATTTTTTGAATATTTTGACATCAGCCTGATGATAGTTAGGATCAAACATATTGTATATTAGCTTATGCTGAATAAAGGAATTTGAATAATAAATAGGTATATAAAATTTTCATTGTAAAAAGTGATTTTTTTTTTCACACAGGTTACTGATCACAATAGAAAGTCATTAAAATTATGTGTCATTAAAATTCTACGCTATATAGCGATTTTATGAAATGCATGCTATGCTGGACATTGCTGTTCTTTGCTCTACTTTTTTATATAAACTAACAACAAATGAAACTTCATTTTGAATATTTTATTAATAAATACAATCGAAAATAAATATAACATTCTTATTAAAAATATATTACCTAACGTTTCTTCAAAATTTGAAACAGCTGTCTCACAATATATATCTAAATAAAAAATTGCTCTCCAAATTAATGTTTAAAATGATGAAATGAAGCCGCTATATAATTGAATGTTTCTTGTCATAGTATCAGTTATATCTGCCTGCAGTTACGATATTTGCAATTGTTCAGTAAGGTGATATTTTCTATTATAAATTAGTAACAAACTACTCAACAAAAATAATTTGAGTAAAAATATATTCCAAAAAACGTGTTCCAAAGTTACTTTTACTTCACAGCAAAAATGGGAATACTCATTATGGTTCAGCAGTGAAAAAAAATCGAGCTTTCTCTACGACTTGAGGGCGGCCAACCTACTCTGCATCTCCTCTAATTCATTTTCATCCTCTCCCTCTGCTTCTCCCACAGCAGGTTTGGACTTTTCTCTGTCTGCAGGTTCTGTAGGAGGTAAGGGCGCTTCTCCAATCTTTCCTTCTGTTATTTCAAATAGCACCTTGTCAATTTCGGACTGCGCAGCTTCTTCCATTTCCTCGCTATCTTCCATCTCATCCATAGTTTCGTCCAGCATTTCTTCAATAATACCCGCTTTCATCATTTCTTTTGACATCTCCTGCATTGTTTGGGCCACCTCAGGAACTCTGATGAGTCTTTGCATCGCCGTCATGACTTCAGTTGACTTTTGTAGAGATCCGGCAACTCTCAATGTTGCTAAAAAATGATGAGTATATTTCATCAATTGGACTGGCATTTAATATTATTATTATTTTGCTACAATCTTCAATAATATTTTGTGATCATCAGAGCATATGTTTATTTTCTTTTTGTTAGACGAGATGGACTCCTAATTTGTCCATAAAAAAATATCCTAAATAATCAATTATTTCAGAAAATGGATCATATATAATTTTTCTATCTTAGTTTATGTTGTTGACGTTTATACTGTCTATTTTTGAGTTTTACTTACTGTCTGAAAGCAACAGGTGACATACCCTGTTTTCCTGATAGTCATATAAATTTGACAATACTCCATTCATTTCTGTTTTGTTATTGCAATACTGTAAAAAAACCAAAGAAAAAGTACCTAGCAAAAGTCATTTTTTTCAAAAATTAATATGATGTAGTTTGTTTGGAAAAAATTGAATATTTTGTATGGAAAAATAGGAGTAGCAAGTGAATAGAGGCCCGCAGTATGTGGTCATGAAAAGGAAGTATAATTTTGCAAGTTTTTATTACTAAAAGCCAGTTCTAGAAATAGTTGATTTTTGACGTTTGGGTGGCCATATCTCCAAAAGTAGACCACAGCGCCAAATTTTGATTTTAGATTCATGATCAACTGACAAATATATGTATGTCTGATTAAACATTTCTATAGTGTGAACTGTTGAAAAGGAAGGATATTTACCAAAATCAACAATTTTGAAGTTTTGGCAGCTCCTTAGCTTCTACTCAAATCAAATCATTTGAAGAGACTTGTAGTTGATAGCCTCCTCAGAAGGAGATTATCATTCTGTAACTACCGCTAGAAATATCAGAGTAATTTTTGATTTGGTTGAATCAACTAACCTAACTGGTTTTTCATCTGTAGCATAACCGAGTTCATATGCGCCTTAGAAGTATAAATTTTATTGATAGCTTTGCGGGCTCGCAGGATTTCTTTTGCCAAGATGAGGCAGGTATCTCGATCATTTTTCTGTGCAGCTTCTTTGAGTGAACGCTTGACTTTTTCCTCCTCTCTCTGGATCGCTATAACGATAATTAAATTCGAAATGATTATGATCTCAATAATGAATACACCTACATCTAATTTGTCTTTCTAACTGGTATCCCTCTTTTCTGAGTTTGTGGTTCCATTCTGTCACCTGAAAATTTCAATATGTTCAAAATGTTGATTCTAGGAGAAAATTTACAATAAATGTTACCATATCTTTTGGATTCCTCTCCGGTGTTTTTCCAAAAAGACCCATATTTAAAAGATGATTATTTTCTGAAGTAAAACTTTATTTTTATTTGACAACTGGATTAGAATTTGACGTAATAATAAAAATAGTTACGCCTTCATCTTCTTGACGTATGTCACTTAGTAGTTCGAATACCATAGAATTCAATCAACTGACACAGAACACCAATACCGTTGTGGTGCAAAACATAAACAATTCGAATTGAACGGGTTATATTTTTAGGAGTGATTAATTTTTGGGAAAGAAAGTTTTTGGCTTTCTACTACTCCATCTTGATACAAAAAAAGGATGAGGGAATCTTCCAAAGAAAGGAAGGAAAGAATCAATTTGAAAATAAGTAACTCTATTATACATGGATGTGTAGATCATGCAAAGAAGTATTTTCATTCCACAACGAATATTTGAAATACAAACTGAGTAGAAAAAAGTATCTTCTGCATAATTCAGTGCTCATATAGAAGTATTTGTTCCGAAAGAATTTTTTTCTCTCGTGTAATTCAATGTTTATATGAAAGGAGCTGTTTTAGGAGGACTTTCTTTTGTGTCTGAAAGTTACTTCTTCACATGATCTACACATCAATGTATAGAGTTACTTATTTTCAAGTTGATTACTTCCTTCCTTTCTTTGGAAGATTCCCTCATCCTTTTTTTGTATCAAGATGGAGTAGTAGAAAGCCACAAACTTTCTTTCCCATAAACAATTCATAATCGCACAATCACAACTGAATCTCAATTTTTTTCAGGAAAGAGATAATTTTGCGATTTATTGTTTGCCTATCAAATATTATGATTCTAATCGTTCCACGACTGGTTCCGCTCGTTCCGTCATTTAAGTAAACTTTCTAACATGTAAACATTCAGAGACACCTTTAAAAAGAATGAATATTTATGCAACTCACAATACACTCATTTGCACGTTTAGTTGACGAATTCAGTACACCCCAACGAACAAATTGCGTAATTGTGGGTAAATCATTTGGGAGCCATATGATGGGAAGTGAAAATATCAACAAAACCATCATAAGTTATAAAGCTGTATCTCATGTGCGATATAGTAGTACAGTGACTGTGCTCGAAAAAAATGCCAAAAAATTAATTTGTGACTCTAAACTGCGTTACAAGTGTAGTGAAATTTAGAAAAACGTTAATAACGGGTGAGTTCCAAAAAATTTTGTGGTTATCTGTTGAAGTCAATCAACAATTTGCATGTCTTTCATTTCCCGCTGATATATACGACCTACTTTTCAAAGGTTTTGATACAACATGGTGAATGTTCTTACATTCACATTAAAAACAAAAAATGTGCAATCAATTTGTTCAGGTAGGGTATGGATGAATTGCTATATTGCTATGTAATGCACCATCATCACAGATAAAATGCTTACTCATAAATTACATTATCAAATTGCACTGCGATCACTAATGTTGAAATTGAAATGCATGTTAAGATACATGCATAAAAAAGAAAAAACTTGCTCTCAATTCAAACACACCTATTCATGCCTAATTATTTAAATACAATAATAGTATTCCATCTCTTTCACACCCTCTACCTTATGTTCAAAAAAAATGTGGATAGGCTCCCGGTGCCCGTGACTTATTTCAGGGCCTAGTCCCGCTTTCACATTGCTTGTCTTAAATATACAAGGTGTATCATAATACAAGAATTTAATTTTAGTTGGTGATTATTTGTCATTTTTTGAAAAACAGTTTCATCTAGGAAGTTGATTTCAGCTTTTCCTTTCAATGTTAATTTTATTACCATTTGGTCAATTTGAGAGTATTTATTACATTTTTAGAGTTATGGCTTGGGAACAAAGAATTACTTTTTTTTCTGTAAAATTATTATTATATCATTTGAAAATGTCACAATTGCAAAAAGCATTTTATAAAGTGTTTTTCATCATAAATATCAACGAACAACGTTACTTCTAAACAATCCACTTGCGACTGCAATCAACAAAAATTAGTTACATAATCGACGTGAGGATTTTTAAGGATTTACAAAAACGATTTTTCAACAAAACTTTGACACTCTGTTTCTTGCGAAACAAGCAATTCTTTTCTTCATAAAATATGGCAAAGAACCCCCTTCTGTTACTGTGAAAATTTATTTTTGTTTACAATTCAAAAATAGATAATAGGTAAAAACTAAACATAATAAAAGGCTTTGTTTCGTCAAATATGTGATTTCGGATATTGAAGGGTATTTTTTTCCGTCACTCACCACATTCTTCAGTTTGTTTCAAATTTGTTCTCACATTATTGCATTAAGGTTTAGGACAAATATAAGTGAAGGAATCGCAATTGTTTATTTGCTAAGTAACTGTTGTATCATCAACAAACAGTATGCTAGTTTACAAGGTTAGGTTAGATTAGGTTAGGTTGTAATATACAGTGCGAACGTAAAAATGCCCTCTCCCCTCCTTTTTTTTATGACAAAACACTACAGGAAAATTCTTAAGGTGCTCTGTCTGAAAGTAGCGATTCATATTGGATTCGAATCGCCCTTTGAAAAATAGTATCAAAAATCACTAACGTTGGTGATTTTTACGTAAATTTTATATTTTTTCATCCGCACTGTATGAATACACCGGTCGTGAAAAAACTATCGGTCCTTGTTCAGTATTTCAAATTGATCATCGTATCAATCCTCAATGCATTCAAAGCAATACACCGGTTTATTTACCTTTTGCATGATAAGGCAAATATTTGATATTTTCCATACCACTGTATGAATCTGTAAACATCTTGGAAGAAATTTTGCCTACTCATTCTCGGTTAATAATGAATATATTTTAAATCAATATATTACGAAATTGTTTGTTATATTTCCGTAGTTGTCGTTAAAAGTGATTACTTAGTTATTTATTGAGAACTGAGGAATAGTAAAGATATTTATTCATAATGCATTTTTCTCATAATGTAATAATTCCTCATATAATTGATGCTTATAAAATCGTTGGAACACATTCTTATGTTTATTAGAATAGTTAGAATTCTCGAATCATGTCACGGAAGTTCCATTAATAGATACATGATAGCCCAGTCAAAATGCTTATACATGATGCTTCAGCCAAAATCTCGATGAAAGTAAAAGTTCGACTGATTTATTTTTAATAAAATAGCAAAAAATTTCAGTAATATATCTAGAGAGAGAGAAAAAGAGAGAGAGAGAGCAGAAATCAATATTCATAGAAAAAAATTACAAAATCCTTAATAATTCCTATGAAATATTGAAATATTTTTTGCTGCAGAAAAAATCACAGAAATTTTTACTTCCAAATGATGAAGTATGCAAACGTTAAAGTATTTTTGTAAGGTAAGTACTTGTGATGAGTATATTTGGAGAAATTACTTTATGGTAATTTTTTTTTGACTTTGTACATCTTCATCATTAAATAAAAAGTGTTATCGACTACGAAGCTAATGAGGTGATAAGACAAGGTGTTTTGTAACAAAACTACAAAGTGCTTCATTTGGGATGATTGTTTTACTGTTAACTAATGCAATAATTTTGTTTAATTTGACATTACTAAAATTATTAATGAACATGATTTTGCGGTTGAGTTGGGTAACATGATCAATTTTTTCTTTAAAAAAAAACCAATTGTTAGTTTGCCGACGTTTCGAATTTAATCAAATTCTTCTTCAGGGCTCTGTAACGATGAATTTTCCTAAACATACCTTCCACAAAACTCATACGTTTATTATCGTTTAAATTTCACAAGGAATAATGAGTTCTTAATTAAATTACTCACCAAAAAGTAGTGTCTTCGTGTTGACAATATTACTATTTCAAAATCCATCAGACATAAGATACATATAAAAGATAAATAAATAAAAAACATTGCAACAACTAAATTTCCGAAACAACACCAAAACGAAACGACATGAAACAAACGAATGGTTTCATCAGTATCACAGATACTGATGAGATGGTGTCTGTTTTTTAATCAATGACAGAAAGAAAAAGAATGAAGAAGGGTAAATTATTCAGGTATTTTACGTATAAAATTTAAATATTCAGTATTAAGGCCATCGACATCGACAAATATGGTTGAACAACTAGAATAGTTGGATGATCAAAAATGTGTCCATATTCTTTTATGTTCAACGAGGGCTGTGAGGTTTATATTTAGTTTCTCAGAGTCTCTCATGTGTTCTGACACTCGTGTTTGAAGATACCGTCCGGTTTGACCACCATATCATTTGTGACAGCTTCCACAGTTCAATTTGTACACTATATTGGATTGTATTTCCTGTGGTGTTTTGTTTTAGGAAAAAATGCTTTCCAACTGTATTCTCATTTGAAAAGGCCACTTTAATGTGTTTGGTACTGAATAGAATTCCAAGTTTATCAGATAAATGTTCTACAATTGGAAATTTGTGATTATTGGGTTCCACCCCTGTATTTTGGGAAGAGAAACTTCTTTCTTTAATTATTTTTCTAATAAGGGCTCTAGGAAAATCATTCTTCACTAGGTAATTCTCAATTAATTGGAGATTTTTGTTATGGAATTCAGAATTGGAAATGGCAGTTGACAATGATCGGCTGCACTGTTCAAAAGCCACACTACATCCCCCTCCTTGAAACTCACCAGCATCGACTTTTTGTCGAATCTTATCTTCATCCTGCCCCTGAAAAGCTCTAATTTGGATCTGGCAAATCTGTGGACAATTTCCAGTCCCTCCCTCAGCTCATTCATATGCTCTTGAGATTCATCGGATGGGCTGTGCAACCTGTTGCGTCATGTTGGGAGCTCCGCTATGCCAATAGAAAGAGGGGAACCAACTTATCCCACTTCTGACACCAAATGTTACGTTTGTACAATCAAACTCAACTTGATTCCACTACTACACTGCCAATGCAATACACAAACTTTAACTGAATTCAGACTAATACTCACATAGATGATATTTTTTCATTTAATTTATTTTATAATATAATATAGTTCATCAGAAAAAAAATATATTCACAAATTTTTCATTAATAGTTTTCGTGCGCCGAAGAGTGGCTATTTTTAGGCTGATCATTTATTAATGTATTATTTATAAAAAAAATCATGGCGTGTTCTTTTGGATTTTCCATACTGTTTTAAATGTCTTTTCGGCTTTGAGGCGCGGGACCCTTTGCACCGCGAGACCGTGGGCGGTGGGCCACATCGCCCACGCCTTAGGCCGCCTCTGCACTGCGATACAAAATTTGCTACATAATGATGACTTGCACTTTCGGTTCGCTCTTATTAATTTTAAATGACTCGACAAATAATAATATATTTTTATGAAGGGGAATGTACCTTCAGGGGAAAAACGTGTTAATGAACTAAAGCGTCTCTGAAAGAAAAACACCGTTCAGTATAATTCAGTAAATTTGGCCAATATTGTGATTCTCAGGAGTTTCTTCCAGTTGACATGCGAAACCTTTCATTGTTCATATAACGTAATTTACAATTTTTATCCGGAATTACTTTGAACAAACTCAAATAATATAATAATATATGGTATTTATTCAAGATCCAAATACAAATACAAATGAGAAGTGCAAATTGAAAGTTCAAATAAATAACGAGATGCTCGATAAGTAAGTGAATACTTGTTTCGAGATACAAATTTGGTGTGAATGGGCGTATACATACATACATTGAAGTAGTTAAACAAAAACATAGAATGAATAACATATAAAGGTATTCGACTATGAACATATTCAATCGTAAATGTAATTAAACATGTAGAGTTATTATAATTTGTCATAATAAAATAAAATAAAAAAACAAACACTATCATACAAACAATCCAAGATTATTTAGCTTTCAACCAGTTCTGTTTAATATATCAATCGTTTGTATTCCTGCTTGATAAGAGTGAGACATAGGTATTTGAAATGGTGTTCAATTTTCATTTTCTTTAAAATAAAAATATGAAAACAAATAGTATAATACAGTAACACAATTTTCAACTTAGCGAATATCAAACTTTTAAACAGTTCAGTTCAATATACAGGGTGTAACTGAATAAGTGTAAAAAATTCAAGGAGGTGATTCCTCATCGAAAAAAAGATAGGATCTTTTATATAAACAAATTTCATTGGAGCATCCCTTGTTGAGATACAGCCCCTTAAAGGGGGTACATAAAATTTGTATAACAATTTTTTTCACAAGCACTGAAAAAGTTACAATATTGAAATTAACCTGACGTTTTGTACTACCAAAAAGACACTAAGCCAGAAATTCATTTGGTTTACCCCATGGTTGTAAGGGGTGGAAAACGCAACCTCTAAAATTTATTTCCAATGTAACTTTTTGTCTTATTATTTGTTTACCATTTAAAAATTCATTTCCGATAGCCTGTTTCATTCTAAACAAAAAATGTCTCTTGGTTTTTTTGTCTAAAATAAACCAGTTCGCAGCAAAACATTATTTTACGAACAACTACAGAGATACATAACTTTCACTAAAAAGCTGGTTTGAAGGATGTCTGTTATTTTTTGATAACATTATTCTCAGAAATATTTTTTGAATGGTTTCCAGAGGTTTAAGATGCGTTCTAAGTGCGTCGCCCCATCCCAAAATACCATATCTCAAATGACTTTCTACCAAGGCGTGGTACAAGGTTTTCAGCTGGTCATATTTCAGTATTTTTTTCAAATATTTGAATCTATATAGTATTTGTCTGTAGTTTTTTGATAATATACGTGATATAGTGATTCCACCAGGTCCAAACAGAACTGGCTGGTATCCCAATCGCCACAAAAGAAATAACCAAGAAAGGAATTTCTGGCAAAAACATAACAATCTGCACTGATAGCAGACAAGCACTATTAGCCTTGAACAGATAGCGTGTTACATCAGGGCTAGTACTAGAGTGCCACCAAGATTTAGCCAAAGCCTCGGTAGATAATAACATTATCCTGAGGTGGGTTAAAGGGCACGACAGGAGTAAAGGTAATCGCATTGCCGACTCTTTAGCCAAGGAAGCGGCTGGACTAAGAATTTTAGGACCAAGTGGCACCCACGGCCTGATGACTTCGACAATTGCGGAACTAGTCAAATGTTACACCCATGCTCAATCCTTAAAGAGATGGAATGGAATCAAAGGATGTGATCTTGCCAGGATCACCTTGGGCGACCTTGGGAAGCTGGCGCCGAAGAAATATATGGCGATGACCAGGAAAAATCTACGCCTAACAGTAGGATTTCTGACTGGCCACTGTTAGCTAAGGAAACACCTACATAATATGGGGCTAGTGGACACACCTCCATGTAGGATGTGTGAACAGGAAGATGAGACTCTCAGGCATGTCCTGTGAGAGTGCCCAGAGTTATCGTCAATAAGAGAATGTGTGTTCGGCGAGTCGTGGCCTGCACCTGTCGATATAAAGGAGATGTCTCCCAGCGACCTGTCCACCTTTCTGGAAAGGACAGGATGGACGATGATCTAGGAGGACAACTCCTCGGGATGATGTACAATGGGTCACATGTGGCCTAAGTGCGTGGGCTTACACTCACCCTCCCTACTCTACAGATACAGAGAGGAGAGATGGTGATTCCACTTCAAATGACAATCAAAGAAGACGCCCAAATATTTGATTTGTTCTACTGGTTGAATTTTGATGGGTAGACCTTGAATGTTGACCTCTAAATTGTTAAAGGGAATGTGTTTTGATTTGTTGCACGTGAATGTCATGTAATTCGTTTTTTCTAAATTTACTGTAAGGAGTTTGTGTTCTAACCAGGTTTCATTACTACTAAAGCCTTTTTCTACTTTTTCCATAAGAGAAATCCAGCTCTCGTCTTCATATAATATGGCTGTGTCATCAGCAAATCCTATAATATTCTCACCACTCTCTAGCGCAAATAAACCATTTATATATATATATATATATATATATATATATATATATATATATATATATATATATATATATTTTAAAAAGAATAGGACCTAGAACGGTTCCTTGTGGTACACCATATTCGGAATTTTCTTCGGTACTCAGTATGTTGTCAATTCTTACTACTTGCTTTCTCTTTGAGAGATAACTTTCGCATAATTTCAGTGAATTTCCTCGGACGCCAATGTCTTCTAGAGAATGCAAGAGTAAGGGATGGCTTACAGTGTCGAAAGCTTTCGACATATCTATGAATAGGCATAGGCATGCTTTATTCTCACTAACAGCACTGTTAATTTTTTTGGTTAGTTCATGAATTGCGTCTTCTGTGGAAGCCAAATTGGTGATTAGAAATAATACGGTATTTTTCAAGATAGGATATCAATCTGTTTTTTAATAACTTTTCGAAAAGTTTGGACAGGTGAGTTATTAATGATACAGGTCTATAGTTGTCGACCTTAGATTTATCGGCTTTTTTGTGTATACGTATGACAACAGAGTTTTTGAAGGCGGTTGGCCATAGACAAATTTCAGTACAAGAATTGAATTTATACGCGAGTGGTTCGACTATTTGGGAAATTATTGCTTTGAGCGTTTCTGATTTGATACTATCTAATCCGACAGATTTTTTATTTTTCAATTCTTTCATGAGGTATGTTAATTCTTGCATTCGTTGGAGATATGATCATAGATATGGGAATTGATGTACGTTTCAATTTATACTTTGGATCACGAATAATTTTGTCAGCGAGCGTCTTACCCATCTTAGCAAATTTAGAATTAAATTCATTTGAAATGTCATGTTTATCTTTTATTATTTCGTCTGCATCATTTTTCAATGATTAAATTTTGAGTTTCTTTTTTTTTCTGAGCCAGTTAATTGTTTTACTACGCCCCAAAGTTTTTGCTGTCTGCAGAATCAATACCTATTTGCAGCTTGTAATAATCATATTTGGTTTTTTGTATTAAAGACGTTAGTTTATTTCTATATCTGTTGTATTGTGTCCTGATTTATATTGTTATAATTGTTATATTGTTTTTATTCCTATTCATATTTGTCCCGTGCTGAATTCTCAAATTCTTAACTCGTACTTCTTTGAAGGCTAGGGAAAAAAAATTGAAATGTATACAGGGTGTAACAAAAAGGTAAGTCATAAATTGAACCACATATTCGGGGTTCGAAAATCACTCGATTGGATATAACTCACCTTAATAAATTGAATCCCTAAATCCCCCAAACTTGTCTATATGTTACAATTAAATTATTATTATGACACCATTGTTTTAATACATCGTTTTTGATTTTTTTTACCTCTTAGCACTTTTTTGAAATGCAGGCTCTTTTTCGTTTTTTAACTAGTTTTTCAATGATTTTTGCGATGGTTGGTATGAGAGATATAGGGCGGAAATTAGAGGGATTTCTATACAGAGTGTTCACAACCTGTCTCACAATTGGACAGAGCCTCTATGGTCCATTGAACACAGCAACAGCCAAAATGTGAATTGTCAACCTCAATTGTGTCAATTGCACAATGAACTACCAGAAAATAGCTCTGAAAAAAATGTATTAAAAAATTGCGCGGAAAAAGTATGAAGCAAAGTGGAATAATGTGTAGAGGTGACTTAGTGAATAAAATCATGTGCATCCCATCATTTTTTGTTGCAGAAAAAAGGTAGAATGTGACGTTCATTCAGTTTTTGAAAAGCCATAATTTCGAAATGAAGGTAGAGCGCCACGTTTTTTCAGAACCATGACTTGCTCATCATTTCACGTAAGTACAAACATTTTTTCAAAAGCATCTGCCGGCAACATTTCGAATATTCACCCTTCACTCCACACTGCACTGACTGTTAGGGGTCATTTTTAGCCTAGCATGGACTCCCTGTGTTGGAACATCCACCTTCCTGACCAGATGTAGCACCTCGTGACTTTTTTATGCTTCATGAAGTGAAGGAAACATTGGACGAAATCATGTTTCATACACTGGAAGCTAGCTGTAAAAGAAAAAAAAGACAAAAAGTATTAACATGCTTTCAGAAAATGACTGTATTGAATAGTGGGAAATTTGAATGGAAAAGTGCAGGGATACTGGCGGAGAGTATGTTGAAGGGGACGTAGTTTAATTTGTGAAGGAAAAAAAATAAAAAGAGGAACATAAATCATGTTATTTTCTAGTCAAACCTGGTGATTTCAAAGTAACACCCTGTAATGTTTATCCAATAAAACATTCGAAGTACTCAGTTATAATCCTATTCAGATCATTATGGTGGTGTACCTATAGATTTTAGTATCAAATGATGACTTGCAGCTTTGGTTTATTCGGATGGATTTTAAACGACGCTACGAGACTCATTAGTTTTCGCTTGGTAGAATGTTCAGAGATGCGCGCTGGTGAATTCTAGCGATATAACATCTTTAGTTCTCAAAGAAAGTTCTGTATCACCCAGTGGGATATTATTGCCAACCTTAGAGATTATATTTAACAAATGCCTTCCGCAGATTCTTCATTTGAGTAAGTAATATAATTGAAGTCACCGTTGACCGGTATAATTTGTTTATTTTCATCAAAAAGCTGCACACCAAATTCTACAGTTATATATGTGAACCTGTTCTCTTTAAGTTTTGAATACATCGACCTGTTACGTGATGAAAATCAATTAACATTATTCACGATTAACGATGAGATTGGAACCTTTGGTGTGAAAGTTGAATAACTTTTTTCGAGATCAATTGCCCTAACACCAAACCGATATTTTTGCACTCGACGCGCGTTTCGCCAACAAAGTTAGCATCCTCAGGAGAAGAAAATTGATCCTGAGGATCCTTTGTTGGCGAAACGCGCGTCGAGGGCAAAAATATCAGTTTGGTGTTAGGGCAATTGATCTCGAAAAAAGTTATTCAACTATTCACGATAATAATCATAAACTTACAGTATAGATTTTATTTCCAATACGTATTTCACTACATAGAAGCATTCTCAGTTGAATTGGTTCTTCACGCCACTTTGCAATGCAATATATTCAAATTATCGACTTTTATGAATATACAGGGTGTCCCTGGACTTCCTCTTTTCCTCTCGGGAATGTATAGATGGGGTCAAAATATCACCAGTACTTCATATAACTTTTTTTCCTAAAAGTCTTTGTAACCAAGTTACGGGCCCTCGAAGTTACAAAATGAAAAATCTTTTTCTTTGATAACTTTTCAAGTGAATATTCAAAATCATCCAAATTTTGGTAATTGACTAAACAAATGAATTCCGTCGATGAGCTTTCATGCAGGAGTCAGTTGTTTGGCTACAAAGTCAGGAACGGACTACCCCCGATGGTCCACACCCCAAAACTTTGAAATGACAGATATTTTTCAATATTTTTCAACAAAATAAGGTTACTTGGACAATTTTATGAATAAAAGTACTCGTGTGGAAAGTCGATCGGAGCAACGAGTCTTGATAAAAATGTAGTTCTACTCGACGACATCAAACCCGCTCGTCCACCATTATTTGAAATGAATAATTATCAAAGCAGAAACAATAATGATAACGTTAATTCAACAACATTTATAACAGAAATAATACAACGTATGCTAAAATGAAGTCGTAAACAAAAAGTACAGTACCTATATGGAAGTTTAAGTCACAATTGTGATAGCAGATATTTTTTCAAAAGAAATATCAAGTTCTGTAGATTCGTGGTGTTTTTAAACTAACAAGCAACTCTACTATGAAATATCGAATTCATTCCATATTTTGTATGTACATAATACGTGTGGAATAATCACGTTTCGTGTTGATCAGTTATCTGAATCTCATGAAACTCAATATTCGAATGTTTCAAATTCTTCTTCACAGCTAAACTGTTGAGGAGTTTCACTGATAATTATAATTTTATGGGAGAAATTCTTTAACACGAATCTAAATTTAGCTGAAAAAACGCACATCGGAAAAAATATTTACTATACTAATAAAAAGCAAACGAATGAACTACAAAAACGGCTGAACATGATCAGGTGAAAAATATCCAGGGAATAATTATGTTCCATTTCTTTCACATATGTTGACAAAAAAACCTTTTAGAAAGTTTTGATAAAAAATGAGAAACTGGAATGCGATTTTGTTTTGTTGAGTGGTGCGTTGTCATATGACTATCACTGTATTGTCAATATTCTATAGGATATTTTTAATTTTTTTGATATGGCCGAACAGTTTACATTCAATGAATATGCAGATATGCATGTATTTTATGGACGAGCATTTTGTAATGCTGTATTCCGAGCATTTTCCCAATCGAACGGTACCGTCAAGAGAAACATTCGAGCGTGTCGATTGCAGCTTGAGGGAGACAGGTATGTAATAATTGATAATTAATTTGAGCACGTTGTTTTATTTCGATATTATTGTAGGTACAGTTTTGCCAAAACGAGGTGGTGAGGGCGCTCCTAGGACTGTACGTACCGTTGTATTGGAGGAAAATATTTTGGAAGCCGTCGCTGATGATCCTTCAATGAGCATCAGAAATCTATCAGAACAGTTCCATACATCGAAGTCCACTGTTCATAGAATAATTAGGGAACAACTGCTCCACCCATTTCACATCCAGAAGGTACATGCCATGACACCTCAAGATTTTCCAGCACGACTGGAATATGCCAATTGGTTCATGGATAGGCAAAGAGAGGATATGACTTTTATTAATCGAGTTTTATTCACTGATGAAGCAGGTTTCAGTAGAGATGGAATTATCAACTCTCATAATCTCCATATATGGGCCGAAGAAAATCCCCATGGGATATTGCAAACCAAACACCAACGGAAATTCAACGTGAATGTTTGGGCTGGTATCATAGGAAACCATCTTATAGGACCATTCGTTCTACAGGACCGATTGAATGGAGAACGTTATTTGGAGTTCATTCAGAACGATTTGAATGGACTTTTGGAACATGTTCCATTGCAAACCCGAAGAGATATGTGGTTTATGCATGATGGCGCTCCTCCTCATTTTAGTTTGATTGTGCGTGACCATCTGAACCATATTTTCCACAATAGATGGATTGGTAGAGGTGGGCCATATTCATGGCCATTGCGGTCTCCGGATTTAAATCCATTGGATTTCTTTCTGTGGGGGCATCTAAAAAGCCTTGTTTACGCTACACCTATTCACACAAGAGATGCATTGTTGAATAGAATAACATTACATTGTGAAGCCATACGAAACGACCCTGGAATGCTATTCAAGTACAGAGAGGGTGTCTTCGCAGACTAAGAAAATGTATAGAGGGAGAAGGTGGTCATATCGAGCAGTTTCTGTAGCGGATTTTTATTTCTGTTTGCTCTTGAGGCTCTTGAGTTTCGTTAGTTAAACGTGTTTGCATTATAAAAATTCGTTATGAACATTTTACCTATCATTTCCATTTTCCTTAAAAACTAATATTTTCGAATAATGGTAGACATCTCAGGATAAATGTTGTTGAATTAACGTTATCATTATTATTTCTGCTTTGATAATTATTCATTTCAAATAATGGTGGACGAGCGGGTTTGATGTCGTCGAGTGAAACTACATTTTTATCAAGACTCGTTGCTCCGATCGACTTTCCACACGAGTACTTTTATTCATAAAATTGTCCAAGTAACCTTAATTTGTTGAAAAATATTGAAAAATATCTGTCATTTCAAAGTTTTGGGGTGTGGACCATCGGGGGTAGTCCGTTCCTGACTTTGTAGCAAAACAACTGACTCCTGCATGAAAGCTCATCGAAGGAATTCATTTGTTTAGTCAATTACCAAAATTTGGATGATTTTGAATATTCTCTTGAAAAGTTATCAAAGAAAAACATTTTTCATTTTGTAACTTCGAGGGCCCGTTACTTGGTAACGATGGATTTTAGGAAAAAAAGTTATATGAAGTACTGATGATATTTTGACCCCATCTATACATTCCCGAGAGGAAAAGAGGAAGTCCAGGGACACCCTGTATATATTACTATTTGGTTAAAATGGAGCTATAAAAACAGGTAACCAGCCGGTACAAAGCAGCACGGAATTTGATTGTTCACTTATTGTCGGTTGATTTGTCAAACCACCAACACTGACATAAAAACTTGGCAAGTCGACTTGGGTATCACACCAATAGGTGGTCCTACTTTTATGTCTCGCTTGCGTTTACCCAGTTTCTGTTTTAAAAAAAATCTGTTTAAAATCTGTTTTTTCGTTAATCATCTGTCGCCCCCATACGAACGACAACTCTCAGAAGTTGAGAAATTTGTGCGAGCTAAGGACTAACGAGGTCTTACCTTTTAACGTGTGATTCCTAACACGGTTATTTTTATCAAGTATTTTTTTTGTTATTCACATTTTGTCTTCAATCGAGGACCGCCTGCCCGGTACTGACGATACCCAAGAGGCTGAAAAAGCTGTCTACTGGTGGCTCTTAAATTGAAATCATTATAGGAATGATCTGAATAGTAATTATCTATTTATCTTTTGATTTTCATGGAATTATTTTCCAGCAGCCTGACTGCATTAACCTTTCTCGATTATATATCATTCCGTGTTCTGTGTTTCTGATCGTCACAAGGATCATTTTCACGATGTTTCAGCAAAGTCTCATTTGCCATCTTCTGATGATGCCTGGACCTAAACTAGACTAGGTCCTAGACTATGTGTAGACTGACTGCATTAACCTTTCTCGATTATATATCATTCCGTGATCTGTGTTTCTGATCCTCACAAGGATCCTTTTCACGATGTTTCAGCAAAGTCTCATTTGCCATCGTCTGATGATGTCTGGACCTAAACTAGACTAGGTCCTAGACTATGTGTAGACTGACTGCATTAACCTTTCTCGATTATATATCATTCCGTGTTCTGTGTTTCTGATCCTCACAAGGATCATTTCCACGATGTTTCAGCAAAGTCTCATTTGCCATCTTCTGATGATGTCTGGACCTAAACTAGACTAGGTCTAGTATTTACAAAATAGTTTTTGATATTATAGTTGTATACCTGTCAGAGATTAATTTCTCTCGAGTAAGCATATTCAATTTGTTCCAGGGCTATCATGGAAACGGAAGATGACCGGTATTCCTATTGTTCAAGAAACAACCTGAAAACCACGAATGGTAGTTTGGGGGAGACGGGCATACTAACCATCATTGATTATCTGAAGGACGCTATGAAGGTAATATGATAGTTTGGAACTGTAAGTTCCACATGAAAAGAGTGACATTCTTGCAGGCCATGGATTTGATGAGGAGCCACCAGATGTTGACTGACGTAGTATTAGAAGTGGGAAAAGACGTGTTTTACGCCCATAAAGTGGTCCTGGCAGCAGCCAGTCCGTATTTCAAGGCCATGTTTACCGGAGGACTGAAAGAATGTGATATGAATAGAGTTAAGTTACAGGGGGTGTCGCCGACGGCATTAGCTAGGCTCATCAATTTCATGTATACCGGCAGGATAAGAGTTACGGAAAATAATGTTTGCCAACTATTGCCAGCAGCTACCATGCTCCAGGTAGGTATGGTTTGGTTTTTAAGTTGGTCAGGTCTTTACTAACCTTGAGGTACCTCAGTTTGCTATACTGAACTGGAGGTTTCTCGGGTAGTAACTTTTAGAACACAATGCTTCTTCAACATTGATTTGAAAATCAATGTGGAAGAAGCTACATGTCGTGATATATTTCTCAAATAAAGTTTTTAGAGATCAATGGCTACCTCTGAGAGAGCGTGATCTGCAACTGCCGATTTATCTGGTTGGCCTTAACGGCAACTTCTTTTTTGTTCAGTCAAACGAGTCAGATAACACATTTCCTCTTGTAGTCCTTCCGGTTCGCAGACATGTCTTGCCTTTTCTACCAGAGTCTTAATAACCACTCTTTTCTGGAGTGCTTATTCAAATATAGGTTGGTTTTCCGTATACTTCATGTCCCAGTCTGCCACTCGTCTTTTCACTAATACACCCAGAAGAGCGATTCTCCATTCCTCTCTTCTCTTCATTGTGAAGAGGATTAATAGGATTCAGGATATACCAAAACTATTTCCATTTCATTCAGAATTATTATTATATACAATACTCGCTTATCAAGTAGCCGAGTTATAAATAACCAATGTATGGGAATTACCGTGCACCATTCACTTGTTTCATTGGGCCTTTACACTGATGGATAGATAGATAGATAAATATCCTCTATTAGTTCTTTGTAATAAAAAACCTTTTCAGGTGTAGAACATGTCAATTACAGTAAACATTGCAGAAGTAGTAGAAAATCATGAAGAAATATCATTAATATTGGTTAAGAATATAAATGGCCACAGATGTAGGAATAACAAGGTTATCACAGTCAATAAACTTGATGTAATATTATTATATTAGATACAGAACACGAACATACATGTAAGGTTCAAAAGAGACTAAACTACACAATGACTAAAAGAGACTAAACACAATGCAGAATGATACGACATGAAATATTCAATGCGAACAACATCAGTTCAAATGATCATTGAAGAATTCTTCCAGCAAATAATAAGCTTTGGAGAGAAGCAAAGTTTTCAATTTATTCTTCATGATCATAGAAGACAAAGTTCTGAGAAATTCAGGTATCTTGTTATAAATATTAGTGACTGAAAAAGGTATATTTTTTTGAATATAGGTCAAATGTGTTTATATTCAAAAGGTTATTTTTGTTTTGTATGTTGTGGGTATGGTTCCTATCATGAGTCGCAAAAAGAGATGTATTTTCTTTGACAAATACCACAGATTCATAAATATAGAGACCTGTTAGTATTAATAGTTTTTTTTTACGAATATTATTCTGAGACACCGTTTTTGCAATATGAATATTTTTTGTGTATGTGCAGACATTCCCCAGAACATAATGCCATATCTGATGTGACTCTGAATATAACCGTTATATGCTAACATCGCAGCCTCAGTGGATATATTTTGTGTAATTATTTTCAGGGCACAGCAGTACCTTGACATTTATGTTGCCACTTCATCTATGTGGCTCTTCCAGTCCAGCTTTGAGTCAATTATAATTCCAAGAAAGGAAAGTTGGGTCACTGGTTCTAAAATAGTTACACCATCACTAAAAGTATTATTTTTGTCGTTTTGGGTAAAAGATATGGTTTGTGTCTTGTTTTTGTTCAGTTTGAGATTGTGTGATGTAAAGTTCTCTTCCAGAATCTTTAGCTTGAAAAAGATATTTGCTAGTAGGTAGTTGTTATCGGTTGAACTGAAAACCACAGAACAGTCATCGGCATACTGAACCATGTATTCATCAACAACTTCAGGCACATTGTTAGTGTAAAGAATGAATAGTAGTGGTCCCAACACTGACCCCTGGGGTACACCTCTTACAATATATAGCATTTCTGATTTCATTAGATTTCCATCAGTATTCCTTTCAATAACACATTGCTGTCTATTTTTCAAATAGGACGTAATTAGTTCGAGTGGCAGCTCTCTGATACCGTAGAACGACAGTTTTGTGATCAGTAGTCTATGGTCAACACTGTCAAAAGCCTTGGATAAGTCCAGATTGACAGCTGTTGTAGCCTTTTTACTATTGATAGATTCAATTACCTTATATAGAGCTTGATAGTTGGCTTGAGTAGTAGATTTCTTTTTTCTAAATCCATTCTTCATATCACTTTGAAGAATTATTATTCTCTAGATACGTGATCAGTCTATTGTATATTATTTTTTCAAAGATTTTACTAATATTTGACAGTATTCCATTGGGCCTATAGTTGATTATTCCTTGTTTATTTCCCTTTTTGAAGATAGCTTTAACATACGCAATTTTAAGATTATCAGGAAAAATACTTGTCAAAAATGATAAGTTGATTGGGATAACGAATATTTTCACAATTTTTTTGTCATCCTGGGGCAAGACTTATAGTGCTTGGATTGAAGATCCTGATTGACTTCAGGAAGTAAACCGTATGAACGTTTTTTTGTTTTCTCAGGTTTGCAACGTCATCCAGGCTTGCTGCGACTTTCTAGAGCACCAGCTGGATCCGAGCAACGCGATAGGTATTGCGACTTTTGCAGAACAGCACGGTTGCATCGACCTATGCAAGAAGGCAAACCAGTACATTGAACGATATTTCAGTCAGGTTGTTCCTCCGCTTCGTCTAATTCCAACACCTTTCTCACGTTTCGCATTTTTTAGATATGCCAAGAGGAGGAATTCTTACAACTGAATTCGTATCAGTTGGTAAGTTTGATAATGAAGGACGAGTTGAACGTCCAAGACGAGAAAGAGGTGTACAATGCTGTACTCAAGTGGGTGCGTTACGACGAAGAATCGCGACAAGCAAAAATGGAGGGTATTTTGTCTGGGGTGCGATGCCAGTTTCTTCCGCCTCGATTCCTCAACGAGCAAATGAAGACTTGTGACGTCATTAAGAAAGCGCCGGCCTGCAAGGAGTATTTAGCTAGGATTTTTAAGGTAAGTTGACATTAAAAATAATAACGGGATTGCTAAAGCCCTCTTCTCGCCTCTTCTGGGAGGCTAGACCAAGCAAAATAGAACAATAAACTTTGAAAAAAGTCGTGTTACGTCGGAAAAGTTTGAATAGAATATTAAACTGAATTTATTTTGCTTGTTCAAAATATTTTTCATCGTTTTTACTGCTAGGAAGATGCCTTACTTCTCCATCACTTCCAAATATCCGGCATTAGGGACTTGTTATTTATTCTTCCTGTTCGAAGTGTTCAAACAGCGGGAATAACTAAAGAGTGATTGGGACGTTATTTGTGGAAAACATTATTTTCCTGTACGGAGAACAAATTATTTTGATTTCAAATCATCAGTGTGGCTATTTTTTTATAAAAAAATACATTTTTTTTATAAAAAATACATTTTTTTTACAATTCTGAAGACAGAGGCAAATTTGAGCCTCAGAAACGTTAATATTGATTGTGAGGGTTAAAATACCCAAAAAAAAATCGATAAAAAATTCGATTACCTCCACAAAAAAATGCTTTCGTTCATTAAGAATAGGTGTAATTTAATGTTCATATGAAAGTAGTTGTTTTAAGAGGCGTTTTTCCACTTTGTATCTGAAAGTAACTTCTATGCACACATCTTCTTAGAGAGTTTGTATTGAACTTGGCTGTTTTTTCTCTCCCTCCGGAATTTTCCCTAATTTTTTGCATGAATGTGATGAAGTAGAAAGCCGAGAAACTTTGCCAACTTTTAGTTATCATCTTAGATGAATAAACGTGTACATTGGATTATCCTTGAAATGTATAGAATTTCAGAGGATAATACATAAAATTAGAACCTCATTCATTCTTCAACGAATAAAAATGACTGAAAATAAAGAATATATAGTACTTCAGGAATAATAAGCTTTTGAAGCTCAATATATAGCGATATATCATTTTAGAAATAACAGGCTTTTGAAGTTCACTGTGGGGGTAAAGAAATATAACACTTCAGGAATAAAAGGCTTTTGAAGCTCAATGTTAGGTGAAAATTATATTGCACTTATTTAGAAATAACACTTATATATAGCACTTATTTAGAAATAACAGGCTTTTGAAGCTCAATATCTAGCAATATAGCATATAGCAACATAGTACATCAGAAGTTAGTGATAATTAAATTGTGAAGTGTATTCATGAAATTTCCAATAAAAGAGTTAGTACTACAGGTAGTAACATAAACATCTTATTTTTTTCTTTATCATAATTCAGCACCCAAAATACTTATTGTGAGTATCTCTTGACGTAATTTACCTGTTATCAAAGTGATAAGTTTATTGCCGAGTCATCTGTTTAAATTTATTCATTACTTTGGAAATAAATATTGTCACACACTGAACTTCCGTTAAATATTTGCCATGTCATTCTAACAAATCTCGAAAAAAAAAACCCATGACGATACAGTAAATAATTATCATCTGGCTCTACATAATGAAGAGTTATTGAAACTATAAAAAAACGTATGCGTCGCTGGACGCAGGACAGAAGTGATAACTGAAACTTATTTAAGTTGAACTATTCAATATTTAAATTGTTTAACTTGAGGAAAGCTTAGATTGTTACCTAAATTTTATGTATATCATCATGATAATGTAAGAAAAGGTTATTTATTAATAACATTTTTAATTGATTATTTTGTGTATGTACATATATTATAGCCAATTGTTACTTTTGTAGTTTTGAGTAATGATACTAATAATGAACATACACAAAATTAGTATCATTATTTTTAAGCCACTTTTCACATAATAAAATAATATTACGTGCTTGCTGGTTAGATTTTCATAATACTATCAACAGTACATGTCCAACGCACACTGAACACTGAGCGTCTGTCCAACAAGAGAGGAGGAGCCTGCCTTCTGCTGACTAATGCTTGAGAGAAAGTAAAGCGCGACAAACTGAAGGCGTTACGCGTTAGTTAACGAAGTGGTTTACCCTCCCATAAGTAATCACTTCAATAAAAACTTGAAGTTTTTCTGAAAACCCCAGCCTACAAAATTCAAAACTTGTATTTCGTATGATTCTTCAAATACTTCTTGTGAGAGCGTGTCGTGTTACAAACAAACAATAATTATTGATATTTCACATATTGTTAACCCATTCGCAATTAATTCTTTCCCATTTCATGCTACAATAATTTGCTTCACAAATCAGCATTCTTTATTCCTTAATAATACAGCAAGGTATTCAAAATATCCACCAACCTGCGATTGTGAGAAAATAACATACAAATATTGGAATTCAATGATTTTTTGGAGCGCATATCAAATTAAAAAGTGTCTTGTTATCATTATAAACATAAGTAATTGGATATTTTCAAACGCTTATAAATGAGAGAATCTCTAATGACGGAAGATTTCAGAATGGGCAATTTAAAATTTGCTAATTAAGCAAGTACTATGGAAAGCTTTTATATCATAAAAATTGTATAATGTGATTAATTGATGAGTTTGATTTGATTTGAAACTTATTTTCTATTTCTATAGCTGGTAAATAAAAACTTGTACTTGGAAAATTCTCACTATCAATTCATTATATGCAATCCATAATCTTTTGTAGAGATTCTACCCCACTTCGATATCTTGATTCGCTGTATATCTGTGACATTTTTTCAGGATTTGACTTTACACATAAAAACCGTCGTTAAAGAACGATGTCCGAACATTCCACGTGTCATATACATTGCCGGAGGTTACTACAAACAGTCCCTGGACGTACTAGAAGGTTACAACGTTGACGAGAAAATGTGGTACACTCTGGACCGACTCACGGTGCCTAGATCCGGACTTGGAGGTGCTTTTTTAAATGTATGTTTCACAAAAAATCTTTGTTCTGAAAGTATCAAGACCTGTAGAATGAAAAATACTGCTCGTTAATTGGATAACATCTTTCTTGAGACATTTTAAAAATCAATGTCCCAGATAACACTCAAATATCCCATGGATATCCACTGGATGTCCAATTTATGTCCAACAGATATCTTATGGATGTTTGGAGTATAAAAGGCTGTATATCCACAAGATTTCTTACATGTTTTGGATATCTCATGGATGTCCATAGGATATTCATTTTCAAGTCCATTGGATATCCATAGGATTTCCAGTGTTGTCTGGGGTGTCAGTAGTACCAATATCAATAATAAGATACAAACAGAAATGGAGTCCTCTGCACTCAAGTTAATTACATGAGTGCTTCATGTCCAACAGATATCTTATGGATGTTTGGAGCATAACAGGCTGTATATCCACAAGATTTCTTGCATGTTTTGAATATCTCATGGATGTCCATAGGATATTCATTTTCAAGTCCATTGGATATCCATAGGATTTCCAGTGTTGTTTGGGGTGTCAGTTGTACCAATATCAATAATAAGATACAAACATAAATAGAGTCCTCTGCACTAAAATTAATTACATGAGTGCCACATGGCTCTGGATTGGGTCCAATAATGCCCATATTGTTTGTTAATGATATGGACAAGTTGAAAATGTGTGATATTGTTCTAATGATATTCGTTGATGGTACCACTGTAATTGCTTCTAGTATAAATAATACAATACTCCAGAATCAATTCTATAATTCTCTCGAAAGCCAGCTCACTTTATCTCAAAAATGAATACAATTCTATAATAGTTGAATAGATTTCAAACAGTTATACAGTCTGAAACTCAATCTAAAATTTTTCAACAATCAAGTGATGTGAAGTTCAGCTGTCGTGAATTTTTTGGATATACAAAACCCAATGGTATAGGCTCGTTAATGCCCTGAATTCATTAAACTATTAAGTAAAAAGTTACATTATAACTTGATGGAAAGACGACTACTCAACATTTACTACACTTTGATCCTAGCCAAGGGCCGATAAGCGATACCAAACAGTTGTTGGACTACAGTAGGGATGAACTACAATATCTAACAGGCCTTTTTACAGGTCACTGTCATTTCAATCATCATATACAGAGACTCGGACTGTCGGAAGACAGTGTGTGTCGCCTCTGCCTGGAAAATGATGACATACCATGTGTGAATAGGTGTGAGCCACAATAAACCCTTGTGGGTTGCGGTGGAGGGTCGAAAAGACCTACTCACTTTAGATCTACCTACCTACCTACTCAAAATTTAATATGAGGTGGTTAAATCAAGGTTGAGGTATGGAGTGAGTTTTAGGGTTATTTCACACAAGCAAATAATATATTTTTCGCTAAAAAGATTCCTGAGAATCATATCTGGCGTCTCAGACAGACAACGCTACAGGATTTTATGGAGGAGATTGAACTCGCTAATGCTTCCTGCAATGTCGCAGGGTCACAATTCTGTCTGTGACCCTAGGAATATATGGTAGATACGCATGTGCAATCATCTGAGTATCTTCCCCATTTTGAACCGTGAAACTCTTCAGTTTCATGGCTTTGTTGATCTCGGGTACACTGTATCCATTTGATCTCAGGGTTACTTGAAGATGTTCCAGTTCTTCCTCTAGATGCTCTGGTTCACATTTTCTTCGAGCCCGTTCAGTTAGAGTAGAGATGACTCCTCTCTTCTGACTGAGATGGTGGTCTGATAGTGCGTGAACCAGATTTTATTTTTCATATCTGTCTGTTTCTGTTTAAAATCTGTTTTTCCGTTAACCAGTTGTCACATCCTTACGAACGACAACCCTCAGAAGTCAAACTTGTGCGAGCTAAGGATTAACGAGGTCTTACCTTTTAACGTGTGATCCCCAACACGGTATTGTTACTTTATATTGTGAGATAGTGTTCATATCTATGGCTATGATTCGACATGCATGTTGAATTCAAATGTTGTGTAATAATTGTGTTCTGCTTCTCTACTTGACCATTCCTGTTCAATTTATTGACATGACTATTATCATTATCATACATTTCTAGGGATATTTTTATGCCGTCGGAGGAAGGAACAACAGTCCCGGCAACAGTTATGATTCGGATTGGGTGGATAAATATAATCCTATCAAAGACCATTGGAGGCCCTGTAATCCAATGTCTGTGCCACGAAATAGAGTGGGAGTGGCTGTTCTAGATGGACTTCTGTATGCTGTGGGTGGTAGTGAAGGATCCAGGTACCACAGCAGTGTGGAATTGTGAGTTTGCTTTGTTTTATATACAACTCTATTCAACCATTTACTTTGTAAATGTACCTCTATGAATGTTGACACTTCTGGTGCAAATTTCTCTTAGTCGTCCTAATTCAATCAGGAAATGACTGGAGAAATGAATTTATTTTCAGTTCAATTATACAGTGCATTTCTTTAATGTCCCCCCCTTTTATTTTTTGATCAGGTCAACTCAAACAATTGAAATTTGGTATAATGAAATTAATGCATGAATACTTTATTTTGAATTTAAATTGACAAATGAAACTTACAAGATGGCGACTGGGTGCCATCTGGGAAAAAAATTAAATGGAAAGGGGCGTCTTGTGACACATCAATTTGAAGCTCCTGACGAATACTTCACAACCCTAGAATATGAAGTCAATATCTTCTCCTACTACAAAATGGTGGAACATTCAATAATTTCCTGAATACAAGGACAATAATATCGATATTTCTAGAAATATTCCGTTTCATCTGCCATATGGCAATTCCAACAACCCGCTAAGTTATTTTTTGTTTATAAAAACGTCAAAAAATGTCAGTACGACAATGAACATTGTTCAGTTAGAATATTCTCATTTAGTTTTCGGTTTTACTAGTAGAAAGGTACCACGTCAACAATCTCTAAAATGGTCAATTCTCGTCCATTGGAAGAAAAAATTTAAACGATTTTTATTTACGGTGCGACGCGTAACTTTCACGAGACCGAAAGGATTTTCAATGAACGTTTTCCGAATCGTCCTATCTGTAGAAAATACTTGAGGGAACTTGTATCCAAATTCACAACTACCGGTAGTGTACATTACAAAAAGCCCCCAGGTCATCCGTCCATTCTGGAAGAACAGCAAGTGCAAATAATTGGTGAGAAGGTAGTAAATCCTGAACAGTCTACTTATTCTGTCGCGAATGTTTGTGAGGTGTCTCCTTCTACTGTGTGGACAATTTTGATGAGAAATAGGTATCATCCTTACAAAATTAAAATGGTACATCAATTAACTGAAGATGACCCTGATCAAAGAACAAAATTCTACGAAATCATAATGGAAACCATTGCAAGGCATACTACCTATCTCCACAATATTTGTTTTAGTGACAAATGTACATTTTTTTCAAACGGCAATGTTCATAGACAAAATTGCCGTTATTGTAGTGACACCAACCCTCACATTTTCCGGGAAACACATACCCAATATCCAGAAAAAATTAACGTTTGAGCAGGAATATTGGGAAACCATATTGTAGGACCTCTATTCATTGACCAAAATTTAACAGCGGAACTGTATTTGAATATACTGGAAACTACTGTTGACCCTCTCATCAATGAAATCGTCGAAACGAATCCTAATGAATTCGATATGGATATTGTATTCCAACAAGATGGAGCGTGGATCACCACCACATTACTCCAGACAAGTAAGAAACTATTTGGATACTACTTTTCCCGGTCGTTGAATTGGCCATCGAGGTCGTACAGAATGGCCAGCCCGCTCGCCAGATTTGACTCCTTTGGACTTTTTGTATGGGGCTATTTGAAGCAAAAGGTGTACGAAACTGAACCTGCTTCAATATTGAATATACGACAGAGAATAAATCCCAGAAGAAATCTCATCTTTGTGATAATTTTTTCTCTGCTGTAAAAATCTTTTTCACTAGAGAACGCGATATATCTGTGAAAACCTAGAGTACCTATTATCCAAATTGAAAATCTGTTTGATAATATATTTTTCCGAGCGAGCTAAGGATTAACGAGGTGTTACGCTTCAGCGTGCAATTCCCAGCACGCGTTGGACAATAGGCAATGAAAATCTATAGTCCGGCTTCGCGGCTTGACCCATCATTTCATCTGAAGGTCGATTTAATGGGCGAAACAAACCACTCACGCCATCCCAACCAACCACTGAAAAATATAATGTTTCAAAACAAGGGCCAATCACTGTTTCTATCATAGCATGTGTCTTGTATTCCTTTGTTCACATCATAGTATGATAAGTGAAAAAATCTTCCACCGAATGAGGTTTTCCAGTGTAAAGGAAAATCAATCAAGTGTAACTCATATCAGTTCAACAGATGAATAAATAAGTAACATGACATTATTTGAGATTAACATTAAATCAAGTCATTGAGTACACATTGAAGTGTGCTCAATCAACTTCCTTATCAACTTGAGCAAGGCCTGTCAGAGATTATTTTTTTTGTTGCCATGGCACTTTTAGAGAGTCATTGTTCAACTCCATGGGTTGTAAACAAGTTTATTTTGTTCAAATACATACGATAGAGATGATTATATGTATATTATTATACAGTGTCCTCCCCAAAGTATGCACCATATGGGAAATTTATTTATTAAGGGTTTTTCGACAAAAAGTTATTCTTGATAAAAGTTTGTGCATCCCCTAAAACTAATCATACACCAACAAAATACAATATACGACGGTTTATTTTAAATGCCTGTAATATTACAAAATACACAACTATGGTGTTAACCACGGTCAATTTTGTGAAGAGTAAAATAATTTTCAAAAATTTGTGGTGCGAAGTTATTTTTATTTTTTGTTAACACAGAAAATTACTCCAAATTATACATTATTGTAACAAGAACTTAATATTCAATAATATCAAATCACAAAACATCGAAATGAAATAGGTATTTTGAAACAAACTCATTGATTTTCTGGAGTTTATTTTGAAGAATTATTTTGGAGGTGATATTGAACTATAATTTATAATTTTGCGTTAATTGTTGATTTATAAAGGTAATTTTCCTTTTTTAAACTAGAATATCTAGTTACGTATAAATTATTTCAACTTGATATAGGCACTGTTGCCAATATGTGAATTAGAAACAAATCCCTTTAAAAATTAAAACCCAACATTTGAAGCATCAATTTAAATACTTTTCGAAGTTGAAAAACTCATGAATTAAACTCAACTTTATTTTGTTCAAACTCACATTTGCTGTAATAACCCAAATTGAGGAACATTCCCCATATAAATCAACAATTAACGCAAAATATAAATTATAGTTCAATACCACCTTCACAAGCCACAAAAACAACAGTTGTTTTGTTCCTTATTTATATAGAGGAAGATAGGTTAGGTGCACAAAATGTCATATGTCACAGAATGTCTCGGAACTCGGAACATAAGTATACAGAACAGCACGCCTCTGAAATGTGTCATCTTTGTTTGTCTCATACATGTAACAGATTCATTGTCCTTTATTAGCTATAACCGATGTTGCCAAATGGTGAAATATAAACGAATCCCTTTAAATGTTGAATGCAGTATTTCATTCCTCTTTTTTTTAAGTATTTAAATAATTTTTTAAAGAAAAAGGTTGAAATGATAAGTTTAAAATGCGTTGTTTTAATGCTCTTTTATGAAAACTATTTGATTTTCGTCAGGAGGAACATTCCCCATTGTTTCTATTCGCGAACTACTAGGAAATAAAAGTTAAACAACAAAACATAATAATAATCAAGGGTTGACAGGAAGAGTTATGATTTCTAAGTCATCCACTATTATTACGTATTATGTATACTGATTTCAAATTAGGGTAGGACTGGATTAATTTCATGAACATTTACAAAACTTTCACGGATGGAACAGTTGTGACGTCTGAAGATGCTATTGTATAGCGAAACACGTGTCACAGTTTTGTAAACTGTCAAGTGAAAATCTCACACGGTACATTTACAGTGAGAATTTGATGATAACTATTTTTCTGAAAACGACAAACGCATGACTCGTACAATTTCAGTTATGATCCGGAACTGGACCTTTGGACTATGATAAAACCAATGCACTTCAAAAGGCTCGCTGTAGGCGTGGCGGTTGTGAACAGGCTGCTGTATGCTGTGGGAGGCTATGATGGTGTCGATAGACTTAATACCGGGGAGTGTTATCATCCCGAAAATAATGAGTGGACCATGATAGCCCCAATGAAGATAGCGAGGAGTGGAGCAGGTAAATTTTCAAATAGAAATTCGGATTTTTGTTGAAGTTTATAGTTTTCATTGTGGATTTGCAACAAGGTTCTTTTCTAGGTTCAATATCAAATGCGCATATAAAAGTTGCAAGCTTAAAATCATAGTAATAATAATGAATACCTTCTGCCTCCCAATTATCCTTATATCAGTGAATTGTAAAGGTGAAGAAATTACACCTTTTCAAAAGATACATTACTGTAACAAATTGTATTGTATTTCTTGGAGGAGAAAACAAAGAGATTTGCTATTCCTCCTCACCAATTTTTTTATAACCTGTTCCATTGCTCAAAGACTCGCATTGCTTTTGAACAATTAGATTCTTTCAGCTTCTCATTGCCCGAGTCCAAAACTAGTCTCATCCTGCATGTTATCACTTAAACAATTTGGCTTCTTTTTGAGTATTCCCCAACAGTTGCACATGTTTTTTTTTTCAACGTATTATTCTGTATGCAATTTTAATATCTCGTTTCCTCAAAAATGAAGCCACTTTTTCTGTTGTTTGCGTAGACTTTCTTGGCAAGTATTTTGTTTATTAATTCGGATTTGAACCCGTTGTTAACCGCAATTTGCTTGATGATATTAAGTTCTTTATTGAAATTATCTATCGAAAGAAGAACACTGACTAATCTGTTAAAAATAATAAAGACAAAACATCCAAATTCGAATCAGCAGTATATAAATTAAAGTGTGGAACGTGTTCTAAGGTATATATTGGTCAAACTGGCAGAACATTGAGGAATCGAATCCAAGAACATCATATGAGCTATGTAAATAAGAAAACTAATTCAACATATTCAAATCATTAAGAAAAAAATCATATCTTTAATGAAGAGTTCGAAATTTTGCACATAGAAAATAAAGGTTTGAAACTGAATCATTTGGAAGCAATGCAAATTAATAAACTTAAAAATTCCAACATTCAAATGAATGACCAACTGGATTTGAATAAATCACCATGATTGAACTTGTTTTCTTAAAAATCAATTATTATTGATGTAGGTGTGAGGTAATTTGCTTCAGGTGGTCATAATTGAACAGGTACCTTAGGTAGAGGTTTAGGTAATTTTTTGGAGGTAGTCTCAATTGTGGTTATCTGTAGTATATAAATATTCTGTTCGAAAATATTCGTTTAAATTACATGCTATAAAGGGCCATATTGATCTATATCAGTGGTTTCCATACTATGGATCGCGACCCACTGGTGGGCCGCGTGAGCAATTTGGGTAGATCACGGAAACCACTTAAAACTTTTCAATTGTCTTTCCCATTTTGGATGAAGGCTAGGGGAGAGTATCCAGTTCTTTCGGACATAGCCTTAAAAGAGCTGATGGGGTTTTCAACCACATATTTGTGTGAGAGGGCATTCTCCACTTTGGTATATTTAAAAAGTAAATATAGAAATAGGCTTTGTGTAGATAGTGACCGGCTTTAAAAGCTTTCAATTTTCAACCCAGATATAGAATCTCTTGTAAATCGTAAACACTAGTCACATTAATTCTATAAGTCTCATTTTTTTCATTTTTGGTATTTGTTTAGTTTTAAGATTCTAAATTACAATTTTTTTTCGTGCTGTATTTTATCTTCGATTATATATCTTTAGCATGTTCTTTTAGAGGTGTATTCCTTAATAGTGAATTTCCACGATAATAATAATAAAATTATTATTAGTAATAATAATTATACTCAAAGCTACCTTTACAATAGAGTTCAATACGTTAAATATGGCAACTCTATATCTGAACCGATAAATGTGCCATCAGGTGTTCCTCAGGGATCCCACATAGGCCCATTACTGTTCAATTTATTTATCAATGATGTCTCCACTGTTTTTACCTCCAGCTCATTTCTAATGTTTGCAGATGATTTAAAGGTGTTCAAAGCAATACAAAATATATCAGATGCTCAGGCACTTCAATGTGATTTGGTACAGTTTTCTAGCTGGTGTGACGTCAACCTTTTTCATTTGAATCCAGATAAGTGTCAAAAAATTACTTTCTCAAGGATCAATAATGTATATGATTACTCGTATAAAATCAATGGGAATGATTTAGCAGTAACGGATAAAATAAAAGATTTAGGTGTCGTTTTTGACTCAAAAATGTCATTTAAGTACCAAATAACGGAAGCCTCATCTCGAGCCCGTAAGATGTTAGGTTTTACACTTCGTTCTGCTAGAGACCTAAGTGTCGAATCTATAAAACTGATTTATTGTGCACAAGTGAGATCCATTCTTGAGTATAACTCCATTGTATGGTCACCCTATTATAATGTTGATGTTGAGTTGTTAGAGGGGTGTCAAAACAAATTCTTGAGATATGTTGCTTTTCAGTTAGGATTAAATAGAGGAGAGTATAACTACTCACAGATATTGAACATGAACACATTAACTCATAGGAGACTTGAAACAGATCTTGCGTTTGTCCACAAAGTATTAAACGGCTATATTGATTCTCCAGAAATAGTTGAGCTTTGTACTACTCTCTCTGTGAATGATAGAAGAACCAGAAATAGTGATATTTTTGAAATTCCATTTTGTAGAACCAATTATGGTCAGAATGAAACAATATGTAGGATATTGAAATCAGCAAATCATTACCATCTTAACCTGGAATTGTTTAATTCATCATTATTATCCTTCAAAAAATCGATTAAAAACATCTGATGTATCTTTAGTTTGTAAGCACATGTACAATTTATAAAAAGATATTTGTAAAAATTGGCTTGTCCGTTGAAATAAATAAATAAATAAATATTATTTAATATGTGGGTCACGAAAAAAATTCCACAATATAGGTGGGTCCCCAGGCAAAAAAGTTTGGGAAACGCTGATATATATAAAATGCACAATGTATTTAAGGTACTCAATTGGATGAGGATTATCGCTGTATTGCCTAAAACCGCTTCGTAAATGAGCCATTAATTCTCGAGGAAAAAAATTGTTTTTGGGGGTTATCCCTAAGAGATAGACATATACCATCGCGGACTTTTTTGTACACCTTTTTAAGGTATACAATACAGTAGTACATTTTTTTATCTGTATCGTTTGGTTCAGCCAGCGTTTTGAATGTAAGCGCAAAAAAAAAGTGTTTATTTACGACATCACATTAGAAACCTCTAAAATTATCAGTGTTTCTCTACTATATTATGCACGTTATTCACACATAAACCTTTCTCTTGAATGACCCTATTTATCAAAAAACCCGCATCAAAATCCAGCGGAAAGCAACTTTGTTTTATACTATGTAGTGATAATTTCGTTAAATTTAATTTTATATGATTGAAAGTACAAAACAAATTTCTGAGATCATGTGCATTTCGGCTCGGATATCTGAGGGTCCGACTATGAGTACTCAGACATTCTACTTCTTCTGAATTTATCTACTTTGGAGCACCGCCGAGCTGAAATTGATCTGAGACTTCTTCATAAAGTTATAAATGGTGATATGAACTGTCTATTTGTAACACAAATGATTAACTTCGATGTAAATTCAAGAATAACGAGAGTGTCTGAGTTGTTTAAAGTTCCTTACCATTCTACAAGCTATGGCTCAAATGAAACCATCACTATAGAATGCTTAGGTTAGCAAATAAGAATAGCAGCTATATTGATTTGTTTGACTCATCCTTGTACTCTTTTAAAAATCATGTTAAACGTATTGACCTACTATGAAGAAACTGCTGATTATTATTACTAATAATTAATTGATATTAGTTTTTTCCCTTTTTTGGTATTCTATATTATTATTCAATTATTTATTTTTTCAATCACACTATTTATGTGGTCTTTGTATAATGGCAAGTCCGTAAATAAATAAATAAATGATTTTATAGTGCTTTTTCAAACTATTCATCTTATTTATCTTGTGCAAACCTTACTATTTCATCTTATCACTTGTGAAATGTATAACCATATATCTAATGTCTTATCATCTCAAAATTATTGCTATATTTGTTATCTCTTTCTAATTGTCACAATCTGTAATTATTCATGTTCTGTACTAGGCTTGCCCCATTGAATGAATAATAAATAAATTCAAATATCAGTCATAATATAATATTCAAATCATGATATTATAATATTATCCATGAATTATTCCCTCTTGAAGGCTTGAGAGCGAGTGAGAATTGACTTCACTTGCATTTCTAAATCGTTATTTTATATTGGTCTACTGATTTGAATGTTACGGGGGGTAGAAGACAGAGGCGGTTGATGTCAAAGACTATCAAATAAATTCGGTCATCTTAATTTTTACACTCTATATGAATTTGAAAATCATCTCAAATTGCATTTCACTCAATCATCTCATTGTTTGACTTTGGAGATTGAGTACTTTAATTCTCTATCGAAGTTTTTATCTAATTCATCTTCATATTTTCACAATATTGAATTGTAGGAAAAAATCGTAGGTTTTAGCGATTGAAGAAGTATATTCTCAACTTTTTTCGTTAACTGTTCTGACTATTTTGCTTTTGGTTATTATTACTTCACAACTGGGTATGTAGAGGAACTGTATTTTATTATTGTCTACCAAACTGGGGTTCACGAGAAAATCAGTCAGGATAGTGATAAAAAATTTTTTGTTCAAACTGGGCGGAGTATAATTGCTCGCTACAAAGAACATATTTCAGATATTCGGTTTCATAGACCAACTTGGTCCAGTGTTGCAACAGAATAAGTGGTGAATGCTTGAAATGGTTGAGACTGGTACATGAAAGGTTCAGAAATCAAAAAATGTGGAGTGAGATCTGTGAGCGGTGATGAAGTTTCCTTTCTTAATAGCCCATTGATCGTACTCTTAAATTGCAAGAATGAAACGGGTAAAGATTACGTATGTTACGTAGCAAACGACAATAGGAACAATAGTAAAATACTGGGAATTGAATGTCCCTCATAATGCACGGTAATGATGCATATAAAAGGATTAGCATAACTTTTAGAGGTAGTTTCAGTTATCCCCTGATGATGCTAACTTGGTTAGCGAAACACACGTTGAGAGACAGCCTTTATGTTCTCGTTGGAGAGAAGTGTTTTCGAAAGATAATAAATTGATGTAATAAAAGGAGAAATGATATTCTATAAGAAGTGTTGGTTTTTTTTTACAAAATTGAATTGACCGGATGAAATTTTGGGTTTTTTTCAGGAGTGGCAGCCATCAACCAATTCATTTATGTGATTGGGGGTTATGATGGTAAGAAGCAGTTGAATTGTGTGGAGAGATACGACACAGAAAAGGATCGCTGGGAGTTTGTGAAATCCATGAGAATATGTAGAAGTGCTCTCAGTGTGACTGTACTGGATTGTAGAATATATGCAATGGGTGAGCACTTTATTGATTTCGGTGTTGATAGCCACTTTCTATATGATTTCATATTTTTTAGGAGGCTATGACGGCATGAATTTCCTGACCGACGTCGAAATATACTGTCCAGTCACCGACACATGGATGGATGGAGTTCCATTAACATCCGGAAGATCTGGTCACGCAAGTGCGGTTTGTTACCAGGCTTCGAGCTCTGAAAAAACCTGCGCCATTCTAGGCCAACCAACTCCCGATTGTTCAACATCGAGAAGACCGCAATTCGATAACTCGATACAGAAAAAAAAGTTTCCCGATTGAGGGAACGTCGGTCGTAGCAGTTTCGAATTGATAATATCACTTCATCTGTCGCTCCGTAAATCACTCCAGTACTTGTTGTTTCAAATTTGATGGGCTGCATGAGTATTATCGTTTTTTATAAATTTTATTTATTTACTATGAGAGAAAGATGTGTAAATGGACTGGCGGCGATAGATTTCTAAACAATCCAATGTTTGAGCACCGTCAAACAAAAAAGGATATTTTGACAGCGGCAAAAGGCAATAGGATTCTAGACATCTCAGAGAATTTGCACAAAGTCTTTGAACCTCTAGAACTCCATCAGTTTTTTTAAATACTCAAAAAATTTGGAGTCCATTCATCACGTCTGATTTATTCCCAAGGAATATTATAAAGATGTGTATTGAGCATGGTTATGAAATACCAATGAGAAACAGATAGAAATACCTGGCGAACGCATAGACATTCATTGGATATCCAATAAAAGTCCATTCTGCCAATGTACGATGAACGTTCAATTTGTATACGAAGGATATCTTATAGAAATCTGGATTATACCAACGTGTACGTCCATAAGTTATCCAGCAAGGATTACTTTTCTACTACCCCTAACATTTTTTTCCATTTCACTTCGACTTACTCTTTAACTCTGCCTTCTAGGCTGGTGAAGCATGTAGAGGTTGTTTTTAATCTAACCCACCATCGGGATTAGATGAGAATGGTATTTTTACAATCTAGTTGGGTAGTATTTATTTATTCATCGACTCAGATTTTCTGTACCATTCAACAGGTATAAACATATTTATTTCGACAGTTATTATTTCTGCTCTGAAAATTAAATGACCTTGATTACAAAGCGGCTTTCAAGGCAAATAACTGCTATACAGAGTGTTACAGTAAATAGCTGGATTAGAAAATATCACCATGAGCAGAATAAACAAATTTACCCTATAAGTTGGTACTAGCGACCCGCCCTGGCTCCGTACAGGTGCAATGCTGATACTGAATATACATATAAACGCGTGCGATCGCTGCTAATCATGAAACTATTTATAGTGGTTGCGGCGGTACCGGCCGGGGGCATTTTAAATCTGTAATATCTTCAAAAATATTCATTTAAATTACATACTGTAAAGTCGCTTTGTAAATAAGTCATTAATTAAAAATGCTTATTGTGGGTTATCCCAAATAGATTGACATATACCATCGTGGACATTTTTGTAGAATTTTAAGGTGTACAATACTGTAGTACACTATTCTGATCTACCTCGTAGGGTTCAGTCAGTGTTTGCAATGTAAGCGCAAAAAATGTGTCTATTATTTACGACCTAACATCAGAAACCTCTTAAATTATCAGTGTTTCTGTACTATATTGTCTAGTGAAAAAACCCTCATCAAAATCCGTTGCGTACTTTCAAATATCTAAACATCCATAGGGACAGACACCGGGAAGTTACAACTATATAATCGACATATTTGAATAACAGTATCAAATAAATACTGAAAAAAATGAAAGGTTTTCTTCACATTTGGTGGGTGTAAATGAAGGTTCATTTATACAAAGTTTTATTGTACATTTCAATCTTGTCACGTGAATTCAGGTGGTTTCAGTGGCTTTTCAAATACATTCTAATATTCTAATCGAAACAAACTTGTTTCGATGTAGTACCTCTGGTCAGTGCAGGACAGATCCGAAGCAAACAGCAGTGTGCTTGGAACTCGATTAATTTCAACGCGGCTCGACTGCATGTATGAAAACTTCGTCTAAGATAAAGATTGTTAACTAGTAACAAGAGCTCTATCTCGTGAACGTAGTCCAAGTGGGGAAGAAACATTCCATGTACCAATACTCTTGACAGAAATCAAAAGAAGACTGTACCGAGGAGAAATACATCTTTTCTGCACTGATGAGAGGTAATACCTTGAAACCGGTCTATAGATGATCTACTCAATTGATTTCAGCATGGTCCTACTGCAGGATGTATGAGAAACATCCGTAAGACTAACTTCTGTGGGGAATCTTGCATAAATGTCTGTTGGATATAATTCGATGTCTATCGTGGTATTAGCCGGGGAAGTAGTTGTTTTCCTGCAGGCAATTACCATAACCTACAGTGTAGTTAGTTGGGAGAGATGAATATTATGAGATTTCATTTCAAAATATTTATTTTATATGTAGTCTTCAGACTAGTTTTGATTTCTGTTAGTAATATACCAATTGTACAACTGGATTTATGCAACAGATATTGGCTCAGTCAGAAATTGTTTATTGCAGAGACAAGTTGCCAGAGTTGTAGTTGGTCAACTAACAAGATAAGGGGTGTAGCATTGAATTAAATGAAATCATACTTAACTGATCGATCCCAGAGTGTAATCATCAACACAACTCAGAGCCAATCTGTCATTGTTAAGCAGGGAGTTCCCCAAGGCTCAATTCTTGGACCTTTGTTATTTTTAATCTATGCTAATGATCTCATTAATTTCCTCCTTGACATCTCTAAAGTCCAAGTAATATCATATGCTGATGATACAAATCTACTCATAACTGGTAAAGATACTACTGAACTTGTGATAACATCAGAAATGGTATACAATAAAGTAATGGAGTGGTCCGAATTAAATCGTCTAACGGTAAATGTATCTAAAACCTCCTTGATGAAATTTACTTTCAGGGGAACTATGAAACAGTTTCAAATTTTTGAAGACAATGACATGAATGTATATGCTAGTGAAATGACTAAGTTGCTTGGACTAACAATCGACCACACGTCGATATACTTTGTAAAAAGTTAAGCAAAAATTGTTATGCGTTAAAGTTCTTATCAAATCATTGTCACGAAAACATACTATTAATCGTTTAGTATGCAAACATCAACTGTCAGCTGCGATATGGTATTCTTAACTGGAGTACTTGTACCTCTTGGTTACGTGTTTTCGCTCTGCAAAAATTTGCTGCGAGAATTGTTGCAGGACTAAATTGGAGGCAGTCATGTAGAGAGGCTTTTAAGCGACTAAAGATCTTGACTTTGACAGGCTTGTATCTGTATGAGCTGTGTATATATGTATACAAACATAAAGATAAATTCTTCAATAGAACAGATCATCAATATGACACTAGATCCAGAAATCTTCTTGTGCTTGCTGTGCATAGAACTAACCTATACCAAAAAAGTCACTCATATTTGGGGTGCAAAGTTTTTAATCACCTCGATGTCTCTATCCAAACATCTCCAAATATTAATATTTTTAAATCCAGACCTAAAGCATTTCTTATTGAGAAGAACTGTTACAGTATTAGTGAATTTATGACATAATACTATATTTTATGAAGATGTATTCTTGTTGACAATTCAAATGTTATATTTGTGCTGTTGTTTTTCAACTGACAGTTGTCATTCATACTATGATACTATGACTTGTGTCTTTTTTAATTAAGTCGGTAGGTTCTATAAATTTTTTATATATCTATATAATTATATATTTTACTTCTTTTATATTAATAACTTATGACAGTGTTCATATCATTTGAATTCATTTCTATATTAATTATGACGTTTTTGTCAGTTACTGCTGGAATGTATTCATACATTTATACATTTATGCTTTTTAACTGAAAAATAAAGATTTATTATTATTATTATTTATTAAAAGATACTTGGGACTTAGGGCTTCAAACTGTCTCATATATTCTCCTTTAGTTTGATCCTCAGTGGCTCAAGAAGTGTATCTGTAATATCTGCTCACTTGAAGTAATTTCAGTTCAGAATAGTTGAATTTTGATGTGAAATTCATGATATTTTAATTTTTGGTAATTGAAATCTATTCTAAAAATTTCCACATTTTGTACTTGGAAATCTGAGAATAAACGGTTTCTGAAGTGATTATGAAAAGACTCCAAAAAGATGTTCAGGGGTAGAATCTTTGTATGTAGAATAACTTTCCTTCCAAATGATAACCTAGAAACCAATATTAGAATACGCTTATTTCAAAAATTGCAGAATCTCCAAAAGATCTGTTCATCTGAACTGTCGGAAAGATAAAGGCTCTCTGATCCTATCTGCCATTGCATCAATCCTCTAGAGGTGATACTATTTTTAGAATTGCCGAAATGCTGCAAATTTGTTTTCTCGTCTTCAAATGAGTATAAATTTGCTTTTGATTTTTGTTCGTTTGTTTGGGATTCCCCTCTTTCAAGCTTGTCCAAATATCCTTTTCATTATGAGGTATTTATAACTAATGTAGAAAATGTGATAATGAAAATAAAAATTCTCGTAAGTTGAGGATAGTTGTATATTTTGTAAATTGTAATTAATAAATTTGACCATCAAACTATTTTTTTATGTATATAAAGTAGATTTAAGTTCATTAATGATTATTTTGTATGTATTATAACAGTAACCGATAATAATTATCAGTATTGTTTTAATTAAATACAAACATTCCCAGCATGTTGGAGTTTGTTTTGCTTTGATTTTATCAATTTTCAACCTCTGATATTTTGTCGGAGAGTACTCTTCATTTATTTTGATTCTGCTTACATTTCATTTCTTTATTGCATCTAAAAATGGGTGAATACGCTTGATCAAAGGGATTATCGAATGGAAGGTAAAACTGAAGCCTTTGGCGTAGAATAGATCCAAAACAAGCTCTTTCCAACACACCAGAACTGCAACCCTCTTCTCGATGCGCGTTTCACCAACCAGATTGGCGCCTTCAGGAGGTGAAGTAGACTACTTTCGACTCACGTCGAAAAGAGTATTGAAGTTCTGGTTTTTTGGGAGCAGTGCTTGTTTTAGAGAAGGCAAATAATTGGTATTGAGGTCACGTTCTGATACCCACCTCATTTTTTTCATTACTGTTTTATTGTTTTTCTTTTCATAGCCGATTTTTCAACACTAAAAGCCACATTCAACATGTAACCATTACAGAGAGGTGGAGAAAATTTGGCAGAAGTAACTGTTGTTTTTTGTTGTCCTTTTCTAATAAATGAAACTTTTCTGCTATCTGGAAACTACTAATATATTCGTGATGTTTTAAACAAAAGGTACTAAGTTCACTGGTCAAATCTTTGATATGATTTGTTATTCTCAGCTGTTGTTTTTAACTGATATATAGGCTTTGTAGGAATCACACGTTAAAAGGTAAGACCTCGTTAGTTCCTAACTCGGACAAGTTCCGACTTTTGAGAGAGGCGAAATGCCAGGCCCAAAAGCCTATAGATTATGATCAACAAACCCGGCAAATAGCTTTGAAACGGTCATTTCCAGCCGTGAAATCCATCTTTATAGAAAAAAAATATGGGAATCTTCCAAAACTGAATTAAAAATTGAAATGAGAGAAAAGAAAGAGAGAGGTAATAAGAAAAGGGAAAGAACCAGGACAAGATTGGGATTTCCCAACATGCATAACTTGGAGATCTAATACTTTGAAACTCTGAGTTGTTTGAAAACTTCAAAAAAGTTTAATTTCTCTCAAGTAAGAGAACAGGCCTGAACAGTCCACAATTTTTGAAGTGAATTTTACAAAATTCCCAACTTTTCGCTGTTTATTCGACTTGGAAAAGTTGGGAAATTTCGGGCCGTGAAGATAGAAAAAATAATAGTAGAAAACAATCCAAAGTAGAATAATTTCCATTATTATTTTTATAATCAGCAAAATTTATTTTTGTTTGTGCATACCCTAACGGGCATAAGCATTCAGCTAATCTTTGGATAGCTAAGTAAGAAAATTAATATATTATAGTAGTAACTAATCTCTCGACTTTCATGTTTTCAAAAGTTGGGAAATTTTGCTGGTGAGGTTGGAAAAATTTGGATTTCCTCTCCCCCCTGGTTTTTCTCTTCGCTACGGCCCTGTGCAAAGAAGTTACTTTCAGACACAAACTGGAAGAAAAACCCCTTCCGAAACAACTACTTTCATATAAATACAAATGATTTATCAGTGAAATGAACAGCATTCTGAAATATATTTTTATTCATACTCAACAACTATGTACAATTTTAGTTCATAACAATAAATAATATTCACCTTGAAATTGTAATAAAACTTAATATTAGGCCATCAGGTTATTAAAAATGTATTTAAACAATTATTTTCAAAAAAATACTATTCATTTTTTTTATTATTGTGAATCTTTCCTCAGTTGAATATAGTTTATATGAACAAGAGTTTCTATCGACAAAAATGAATCTCAACAAATTATCGTGCTATAAGCTGAGGACCTTTTTTATATACAATTAAAAATTCAACTGTCAAACTGAATATAAAATACCCACTTCCGTTGCAGTCTTAAATTTTGGTATTCATGATATTTCAAACAACACTAACATCGATTTGGACTTGGAAGACATTTTTAATTTTTTTTTGGTTCCATTAGTCCTTTATCGGTGTTTCTTCATTTGCTGTTTCATTGGAACTAATAAAGTTATTTAATATGATTCTTCAACTTTGGTATCTGATATGTCAATATCACATTCGATTTTGATTGATGAAAGTGTTTCATCATCAATTAAGGAATTTTTTGTTTTTTCATTCGGTACATCATGTTCTTCTTTGATTATTATCCCACCTGTGCTTTTTCTATCCTGAAAAATTGAATTTAAATAACACGTGTCATTGACAAAGCAAAAACAACATTATTTGATAAGGATCAACATATAATTATCATAGATAGTGTCGTTAAAGAGTACGTACGGAGAGTCAGTTGAACTGAACCATCGATTTGAATCAAAATGTTGGCGAGAACAAAAACCTAGTCAAAAGCTGTTTCACACAGAATATACAGAATGAAAGTAAAACATAGAACTAATTGTCTTCCCAAATCCACTCTATCAGAAAAGAAAATGGATCTTTTCTTGGAAAAAATCATCGACGATCGGTTAAACTGTTTCAGCCACGTATTTGTTCCAAAATAACTCAAACTAGTAACCAATCTAAAAGTATTAAACATATCCTACTTGTCTTTATTTCATCCTATACTATCATATGGTATTCTACTTTGGGGCAACACATTTAATGCAATAATGGATACATAGAAAGAAGAAAAAACAGAAATTTTATGGGCCTCTAATTACAATTTTTATTACATTCGAAAATATCTGCAATAACAAAATTTGCTCAGGTATGTCCCACAGAAAATATAAAAAATATACATACACTACATAAGAAAAAATGTCACACTACAACAGTTATGACTCACATATGAATATAATTAAGTTCAATTTACTTACATTTCTTTTTCTGAGTATGAGTATTGATGGAATGGCATCTCTCTTTAGCTGAACTTTTAAGCGAGAGCTTCTATCGAAGGATGTTTCATCAAAATGTTGAGAACACAAATGGGCCCTTATAGGAAGTTCACTTTCTTTCAGTTTCAAGAACTCTAGCCAGGATTTTCGTAAAATAGGATTTGCTGGAAATCTAAACATAAAGTAGAAAAATTAATTATTTTCATGTCTCTTTGAAGTAAATAAAACACTGATTATTATTTATGACTTTTCTTGGCAAGTTTACCTTTACAAGGTTTTATCATTTCATGCATAAGCCTGTTAATTATTGTATATATTACGAAACTTCAAAAATAAATTTATCTTATCGTATCTGTTAGAAAAGCTAGGTAATGATTGTGACCCTTGTGATTTGAGGAGCATTAGTGATATAACTAAGTGTTGCTCTTTCTTCACAATTTTCTAAATTACTCAAATCAGAGAATAACTAACAAAATACATGGTAGTACTATATTTTTGACCTTAACTGAAACCAATAGTTGTGACTAAAACCATGGAGGGTCTGAGAGATATTTTCCCTTTTCAATATTAGTTAGAACGGAAGAAAGTATTTTGGAGAGGGAGAGAATAAAAAGCCTGGTTTGAAACAACCTACTTTTCCCTATTGAATTATAGAATAGATTGGAAAAGTTAATAACACCCACTGCTCTTCGCTGAAGGCCAAATACTTTGGGAACATATAACGAGTCTCCCAAACTAATATGGCAAGAGGACATACAGACTGTATGACTCTCTGGTCCACAGGTGATCTAAAATTAACTAAATGCCTCTACCAACAATATTTACTAAGCAGAGTCTAGATTTTTTGGTAAAACACATTTTTTCATAGAAAATATCTTCTTGCGAGTTTCACTAATATTTGAATTGAATCTGCTCATTTAGGCTTCTGAATTGTTAATGTTATCATTACATTTTGTAAAAGGGGTATCATCAGCGTAGAGTATTAAAGAACTATGTGGCAGAGTTGCGTTTATATCATTTATATATATTAAAAATAGCAGTCCGAAAAACGGAACCTTGTGGCATTTCATGTCTATTTACTTTTTCTTCTGAATGTTTTCTTTCGTAATTTGTAAAACAGTCGTAAATAACAGAAATGTGACACAACATAATATGAATGATACTGGTATGAAATTACACTTACAAGAATCATTTTCGCCCTCAAAGTTAACTCAGAGTTGAAAATGTTCGCTTTCAATTCATCAGTTCATGTGTAGTTTGAAAATTCTGTTTCTTAAAATGTTTCAACATACTGATGGAGAAGTAAAAAGGTAAATGTTTCGTTTTGCTATCAGATAAACGACAGATAAATTCTCACCTATGGAAAGAAATACCCTTTCTTCCTCTTACTACATGAGAAATTTTGCAGCTTATACAGCTCACCATAGTAGCCACAATGTGTCTGGTATTGAAAACTTTTTGAAGTAGAATTTTATAGTTAACAAATTGGAGGAATTTAGGTTTTGAGAATGTTATAGTACAAACAATTAACAATTTTATTAAATAATATGAACAATAAGATTCAAAATCATAGCAAAATAAACAAAATATGAGGTTACATTTATAAACAATGACGTAATAATAAATATGGAGTGACCATTGAAGAAAGAACATTGACTCCAACAACTAAAAAAAAGATGAAGAGATTCGTGTCATGGCATTTACGTCAGTCGTACACAACATCAGATACAACGTCACGATGTTTTACGTGTTGCATATTGCTATGTGAAAATTTGATATGTCGCATGATGCTGTGATGAAGTAGTGTGATTTGCAGGTGGAATATATGTTTACATATCAATCGCAGAGACCCTAATGCCAGCTTCAAAACTCACTCGTTTTTCTGCAAATAATAATCAAAACCCATATCTGCGAATGTTTCAAAAATACCAATTTATAAATGATCGTTAGCTATGACATAACCTGCGCATACACTGAAAACGATGAATGATTCTATATCTGCCTTGTACTGTGTCTTATGGATGATGCCCCTTGATCCTTGATATTAGAAAAATCATTATCATTTATGAAAAATGACAGATTATAATTCAATGATTTTTCGAAATCATGTTCCGCTTAGTACATTCAACAATAAATCTAATTGAATTTACAAATAGTAACTGTTTTTTACAACCTTATGTATTGATTATTTGGACATCAACCGTTGAATGAATTTGGAAACATGATAACTGGACTTAAAATTACTTTTATCAGAGAAAACTTTCGTATTTCCTTCTTGTATCATTAGGAAAATCTGACTCAACCGATTAAATTCAAATGAGTAGCCTAGTAAACAGAGAAGTGATTTGTAACCAACGATCATAGGTATTAGCATGTAATAAGTGATTGTTCGTTTGAAATGGACTCGATAATGAACTGTCAAACTACGTGTCAGTCTGTCACTTTCAATTTTGGTGAAATACGTCATCTCTTCCATCAGGATCACGTATACAAAATTAACGTAAAATTGTGAATATTTTTTTATCTATGTAATGTTTCGACAATTCCTCTAAAAATAGACGTTCAATTAACTAGCTAAAGTTATTTGTTGCCAATTCACCGGTCAGCAGCAAAATGTTGACAAAATTCGAAACGAAATCGGCTCGAGTAAAAGGTCTTTCTTTCCACCCCAAAAGGCCGTGGATTCTGGCAAGTTTGCACAACGGCTGCATCCAACTATGGGATTACAGAATGTGTACTTTACTGGAAAAATTCGATGAACATGATGGACCGGTTCGTGGTATCTGTTTTCACAATCAACAGCCCTTATTCGTTTCAGGGGGAGATGACTATAAGATTAAAGTATGGAATTACAAACAGAAGCGTTGTATTTTCACATTATTGGGACATTTAGATTACATCCGTACTACCATGTTCCATCACGAGTATCCTTGGATTGTATCTGCTTCTGATGATCAAACCATAAGGATATGGAATTGGCAGAGTAGAACTTGCATTTGCGTTCTCACGGGGCACAACCATTATGTTATGTGTGCCAGTTTCCACTTGACTGAAGATTTGTTGGTGTCGGCTTCTTTAGATTCGACTGTGCGAGTTTGGGATATATCAGGTGAGATTCGTAGAATTCACCATTTGGTAATTATCTGGCAGAGGTGTTCATGCTGAATTTGTTAATTTTTTGTTTTTACTAAAGGTGTAGGCACCAAATTTCTGAGATACTGCATTCAAAACCTATTTATTCATCCGTTTTAGGCATTTTCAAAAGAAAAAAAATATTTTTTGGATGCAAACAGTTGAAAATATATTTTTTTATCTTTTTTTCTACATTCCAAATTATTATTGTTTACATATTTTTGTGTTTTAACATTGGAGAGGATTTCATTAATGTCAAAACATAGACAGAAACCAATAGTGACTTCAGTTATTTGATACACTTCCACTTAATCTTCTGACTATTAAATTTGGTATGATCACAAAAAAGCTCTCAAACATTGAAATATGCACAAATTTAGAGCAAACCCCTCTACCTAATAATCATCCACCAATTGTCTTGATGTCAAAATAATATAATTTAGGTTTGAGGAAGAAAAATGTTTCTCCCGGCCCTGCTGGTCTTGAAGAACACCTGAAAAATCCAGGAGCAACTGATTTGTTTGGTCAGGCCGATGCAGTGGTGAAACACGTTCTTGAAGGCCATGATCGTGGAGTGAATTGGGCAGCTTTTCACCCTACCTTGCCTCTAATTGTATCTGGAGCTGATGATCGCCAGATCAAACTATGGCGAATGAACGAATTCAAGGCCTGGGAAGTAGATACTTGCAGGGGCCACTATAACAATGTGTCGTCAGTTTTGTTCCACCCACGACAGGAGTTGCTCCTCTCGAACAGTGAAGATAAGAGCATCAGGGTGTGGGACATGACGAAACGTACTTGTTTGCACACGTTCCGCAGAGAACATGAGCGTTTTTGGGTAATGACTTCTCATCCTAACCTCAATTTGTTTGCAGCTGGACATGATAGTGGAATGGTGAGATTATTTTTTTGGTTTGGTGACTAGTTGACTGATTGAAATGTTATAGGTCATTTTCAAACTGGAAAGGGAGAGACCAGCTTATACTGTTCATGGTAACTTATTGTATTACGTCAAAGAACGCTTTTTGAGAAAACTAGATTTCACTACTTCCAAAGACATTCCTGTCATTCAAATTCGAGGGGGTGGCAAAATACCGGTTTACAGAATGTCTTTCAATCCAGCTGAAAATGCTGTTCTCCTCTCGACTCGTACTTCCAATCTTGACAACAGCACTTACGATTTATATAACATTCCAAAAGAACAGGAACGAGATGATCACGTTCCAGAAGCTGAAAACAAGAGATCTTCTGGACTAACTGCCTTATGGGTGGCTAGAAATCGATTTGCGGTACTTGACAGAACTCACCAACTGATTATTAAAAATTTGAAAAATGAGGTTACAAAAAAAGTTCAGACTCCTACTTGCGATGAGGTGTTCTATGCAGGCACAGGAATGCTGCTGTTGAGAGATTCTGAGAACGTGACTTTGTTTGATGTTCAGCAAAAGAGAACCTTAGCACAAGGTAAGAATTTTGATTTCGACATTATTCCTTCATGTAACCCAGTATATTACATTCAAGTGTTCTTCAACTTAATTACCTAATGGAACGAGATATTAGGCCTGAAAAAACTGGAACTGTTTGTCTCATTTTATATTTTTCTTTTTCAATGATAAAAATCTTGACAGATTTATCAAATCTGAATGTTATATTCTTCTTTCAATCTTCTCTTCTCTCTTTTCTCTATTACTTTATCTTCCTACGCTTCATTCTACTTTCAGAATTACAGTTCACTTTTTTAAATATCTACTTTGGTAAATACTTATTCAAAGTGATGAAAATAAATTTGATTTGAAATAAATAATATTCTCAGCCCAGCTACATCATAAAATAACTAAAATTTGTTCTTTCTGAAATTGTAGTCAAAATTAATAAATGCAGATATGTTGTTTGGTCAACTGATATGTCCCACATTGCATTACTATCCAAACATAACGTAACAATATGCAATCGAAAATTGGATGTACTTTGCTCCTTACACGAAAACACCAGAGTGAAATCTGGAGCTTGGGATGATTCAGGAGTCTTCATTTATACAACCAGCAACCATATCAAATATACATTAAACAATGGGTAAGTTACTTTTCCAAAAAAAATACCGAAATATCTGATTTTCCCCCCCAAATTCAGTGACCATGGTATCATTCGCACCCTGGACCTTCCCATCTACATCACCAGGGTGAAAGGTAGCCAGGTTTTCTGTCTGGACCGTGAATGTAAGCCTCGTGTTCTAACTGTCGATCCTACCGAGTACAAATTCAAGCTTGCCCTCATCAACCACAAGTACGAAGAAGTTTTATACATGGTTAAAAACTCGAGACTAGTCGGCCAGTCCATCATCTCGTACTTGCAGCAAAAAGGCTATCCCGAAGTAGCTCTACACTTCGTCAAAGACGACAAGACTCGATTCACTTTAGCACTCGAGTGTGGAAATATCGAAATAGCTTTAGAAGCAGCCAAAGCTTTGAACGACAAGGCTTGCTGGGATCAGTTGGCACAAGCTGCACTGTGGCAGGGCAATCATCAGGTGGTTGAGATGTGTTATCAACGCACCAAGAGTTTCGAAAAACTATCCTTCCTCTACTTGATAACCGGTAACTTGGAGAAACTTAGAAAAATGACTAAGATAGCCGAGATTCGTAAGGCAAGGTCTTCCCAGTACCACGGAGCTCTTTTACTTGGTAAGTTGAATGTGTTCACTGTATGAGAAAGGCGTTTGTTGATGGGCATTTTGTTTAAGGTGATTTGGAGGAACGCGTAAAGGTATTGAAAGCATCGAATCAACTTCCGTTGGCTTATTTAACAGCTGCTACTCACGGTATGAAAGAAGAAGCTGAGCAGCTGCGGGAACAGATTGGAGATGATAAGAAGTTACCCGATGTTGATCCAAATGCCAAGTTTTTGAAACCTCCTCCTCCTATTCAGCAGGCGGAGTCCAATTGGCCATTGTTGACTGTTAGTAGGGTAAGTATTCATGAGATGTACAACTTGGGCCCCTTTTTCTCGTTTCATTGAAGGTCGAAAGTAAATTAACTGTTTTAGTTTTTTTCTATATCACAATTTTTTTTTGTGAATTATATAATTTACTGTTTCTCATACATCTGAGGTCTAAGTTTGAAATTTTATATAATGGAGTCTGAATGGAGTAGTTCTTGTCCCAATCCTTATATTGGTCAAAGGGGAAGAACTTTCACTAGAAGAATAAAAGATCACAGAAGTAGTTTTAACCATTTGCAAAACAAAGTTATCAGTCATCAAGTAGTTAGTGAAAGCCATTCATAAATAAGTATTAAACATGCCTGATGAAGATATTGTATAGTAAAACACATGTTTATTGAAAATTCCACAGTAAAGTACGTCAAATACGTACGATTATGCAAAAGTTCTGCGAATTGAACCAGAAATGAAACTGTGTTGTTCATTACAGAGTTTCTTCGAAAACACTGCAGCTTCAGCTGGTGCCTCAGCGAACATGAAGTCCTTAATGGTGGAACCCACTGCAGAAGTCGGAATGGAAGAAGCAGGAGGTTGGGGCGATGAGGACGAACTGGAAATCGATCCCGAAGAGAAGCGAGCTGAAGTTTCTGCTGACGGAGAAGGGGGATGGGACGTTGAAGACGCAGATCTGGAGATACCTGACTTGGGCCCCTCTCAGGCTGCTGAAACGACTGACAGCTATGTTCATTTGCCGACGAGAGGTATGTATTTTTTTCGAATTTCAGCATTTCAGAAATTGAAAAATCGACGGGTCTTACCTGCAGTAAAGATTTAAAGTTTTCTCATAAGTGTGAGTAATCGACAAAAAGTTTTCAGATGAACAGACAGACAACAGACATTTATCTAAATCAAATAGACAATTACTACATAATACTCCCTCTTTAGGTCTTAGTACAAAGTTTGTTGCAACAAAATTTAGTATATGACTTTTTTTGTAGGACCGTCTGCTCCTTTGACGTGGACCAAAAACTCCCAGTTGGCCGCGGATCATGTCGTTGCGGGATCCTTTGAATCTGCTGCCAGGTTGCTTCATGACCAACTGGGTATAGTCGAGTTTAAACCGTATGAAACACTTTTCCTGAATTTGTATAGCAGTTCGAGGACGGTGAGCTCTTGGCAGGCGAACATTCCTCCTTCGTTCAGTTATCCACTGAGGAATTGGAAAGAGGCTACTCTGAAGAATCAGTTGCCTGTTGGAGGTATCAAGCTCAACGATTTGGTTGCTCGGTTGCAGGTTGGTTGAGATTCTCAGACCCTTGATTCAAATTTTTATGAAGAAGTATCATTTCTATTGAATGTCAGCTGATCATTTTTTTGTTTTATACATCTGGTTTGAAAAATCTTCAACGTTATCAACACTAGTCATGTACAAACCCATCGTTTTTTTCAGGTTTGCTATCAGCTCACTACGGGTGGCAAATTCACCGAAGCCATTGAAAAATTCCAAAACTTGCTCTTGTCTGTCACCCTCCTGGTAGTGGACAACAAACAAGAAATTTCTGAAGCCCAGCAGTTGCTTCGAATTTGCAGCGAGTATATTTGCGGGTTGCAGATGGAAACGATTCGGAAAACTCTTCCGAAAACCACCATCGAGGAACAAAAACGCCAGTGTGAGATGGCAGCCTATTTTACACACTGCAAACTGCAGCCGATACATCAGATCCTGACTCTGCGGACTGCGCTCAACATGTTCTTTAAGCTGAAGAACTACAAAACTGCTGCGTCGTTTGCCAAAAGACTGCTCGACCTCGGCCCCAGGCCTGAAGTGGCTCAGCAGGCTAGAAAAATTCTTCAGGCTTGTGATTCTAACCTCACAGACGAGCTACAGTTGCATTACGATGAACATAACCCGTTTTCGCTCTGCGGACATTCCTACACACCGATATACAGGGGAAAAGCCGAAGAGAAGTGCCCGCTCTGCGGGGCTTCTTACTTACCCAAGTACAAGGGTAGTCTTTGCAATATTTGCGGAGTAGCGGAGATAGGCAAGGATTCCATCGGGTTGAGGATCAGCGTTCACCAGTTCCGATGAATTTTCATCTGAAGGAGAAAGCTGTTTATGTTATTGCATAAGACGATTGTTTTTTATGTAGGGCTTTGTATGTTACTGTAAGTATTCAAAAAAGTATATATTCCTAAGATTTATAATCATGAAAGTTTTAATTAAATTGAATTCTAATTGAGGCTGGCATTTTATTTATATTTTCTAGATTTGAATCTAACTCAAGTGTATGATTTTGTACCATGTGCTACTTTAAATGAGTTCAATATGAAAGGGTTATATTTTTAGGAGAGGTGAATTTTTGGGAAAGTTTTTTGACTTTCCACTTCTTCATCTTGTTACAAAAAAATGTGGGAATCTTCCAAAGAAAGGAAAGAAGCAATCAATTTAAAAAAAAATTCTATACAAAGATGTGTAGATCATGCAATGAAGTAACTTTCAGAGTTATTATATTGAGTTTTGTTAGGTCCATATACTTTTCATCATACTTTCAAACCGATTTTTTGGATAGATACTTTGATAGATTCTTCATTTTCTGGCTACATTATTGATTAAAAATAGGCAAGTAAATATTTATTTCTCACCTAAGCCATTTTTACTCATGTGGAATATAAAAAAAGTTTATCCAAAAGAAGTAGAATACATGGACTATTCAAAAAATGAGGTAATGTTCAAATTTCGCGGGCTACGAATAGTTATTCATTTATGTTTAGTTTGTTGGTGAGAGTCATAAAAGTTAGAAGTGTTCTGCGTGGTCCGTGTTTTTTTGCTATAAAAAAATAGATCAAAGAATCTGCATCAAATTTTGTGTAAAAATGGAATTAGGTGCTCAAAAACACTTGAGATGTTGACATTAGCATACGGTGATTGTACTCTGAGTCAGAAAAATATTTACTAGTGGTACCAGCTGTTCACAGAAGGTCGAGAAGATGTAAATGAATACGATCGCCCTGGAAGTGAAAGTGAAAAAAAGGTTTATGGAGAAGCGTCGAATGACTAATGGTTATGAACTATTGATTCATCTCTCAGATTGGATACATTAGTTTTCACATGTAGCAGAGCTATATATATATATCACAATGTAGGTTTTCACGGATGGTAGAATATGATGTGTTATTTTTCCGGGTGTTCATCCGTTGTGTACTATTCGATAGTCGACGTTTCGCCATCATCTCAGATGGCATTATCAAGACGAGTTACTGCTTCGCTTCGAGAGGTGTAACTGATGTTAGGTTCTTTTTGTGGTGTTTTTATATGGTTTCGCTTGCATAAGTTGTATGGATTTGTTACCTGTTTTTCCACCTGCAGGTTGTTGATGGCTTTTGGCGGTTCTCCTACAATTGATGATGAACCATCTCAGGTAGGAGAACCGCCAGAAGCCATTAACAACCCTCAGGTAGAAAAACATCTGTAGAAACATCTGTTTCATCTCCGAAACCCTGGATGAAATTCAGATGTATCTTCCAAGTTGAAAGAAAATATTTTATAGATGACTCTGTATATGTTACAAACTCCTGTACTAAAATTTGATGTCTGGTTGACAGCTTTCACTTGATTTTACTTCAGGTAGGAAAATGTCTACTGGTAACGAGTTTGTAAAGGTTTTTTACAGAATTTTTCCTACCGAGAAACCTTGCTGGGATTTGATAAAAGTTAAAGATAAGACTAAAGTATATTTGAGGAACTTGCAGCAGTTGTCTGATCCAAGTAAATCTAAACAGCCACCGATTTATTGGGAATTCGAAACTGATGGGGTTTTCTTCAACAGCAGGCAAGAGTTTGTATATTCGGAAGTCACTGGAGACATTTTGCAGAGGTAAGTAAAAAAATATCAGGAATATTTTCCAAAACGCTTGATATAGAATGATAAAAACGAAACATTTTGTTGTGAGAGTAACCAGAAGTTGGATTCACGCACTAATCTTAATCATAAGTTGTAATCAGGCTGTCGGTCGTTGCTGAGATTTCCAGATAAAAGCCTTCGTCCTTTCAGCGTGATATTTTTGGTAATAACAAACATTAATAAGAACTCCTATGACTTTGAAATTGCGACTTACAGAATATTTCAAGACAGCCTGAAGAACATTCAAGTATCTCATCTGTGTCACAGTATTTCTGTATATACAAAATACTGTGTCTGTGTGTTTTTGGTCATTGAGTACAAACAATAGTCTTTGTATATCTCCATCTCTCTTTAGGTTTTCGTTGGTCATTGGTCAGTATGATTTTTGCATGTCTAGAGGCAACAGCAAAGAATGTCGTTCCCGAGATTCAAAATGGTTAGCTGATGACTTTAGATTTGTGTGATGCATTTGATATTCATGCCATATTGATATCAACACTAAAACATGTTGATTCACAGATTTTATAAGTGATAGACAACAATATATTTGCATAAAAAATCAACAGTTTCATAAAAAAAATATATTTTTGGGTACTGTAAGGATATTCTTCATCCTCTCATTTTTAGATATACCTACATTAACTCATCAAAAAAATGTACCTATGAAGGAATCAGTTGAATTGTTCGTCGGTGATACATATAATTTTTGACTAGCTAGATAAAATTTAAGAATTTAATCCAACTGTGAATTTCCAAAAATCTTCCTGTATGAATATTTCTAAAATATTATTCAACACTTGTACCAATCCTATAATTGTTGAAAAATTATCGTGGATGAAACGTATGAGCTCTTATAAAAAATGGCTTTATACAGAAATGGTTGATAAAATGAAACAAAATATTTTCAGGGTGAGCAAGGGTTCTAATGGAATAATAGCTGTTTTTGGACAACCCGGGTCGGGAAAATCTTTAACTGCAGCTGGATTACAACTGTCAGAAGAGGTACTTGAGTTTTCAGTAATGAAATGTATGATGGTAACAGTATTAGCTTCATGGACGCACGTTTCGAGAAGAAAATTAAGAATTACTGTGCAAATAGGAAATAGAATAAAACTCAACTAGCGAAACGCGCGTCGAGAGTCAGTATTCAATAGATCCATTTTGTGTAGATTCTTGTTCTACCTATCATCATTATTATTACGTCGCAATCAAACATTGATAGATGAACATTTTTCTAAGATTGTGGAAGAACTACGAAATAATTTATTTGTGCCCAATAATTCTTGCATCCTGTTCTAGAATCTAGGCCTAGCTCCAAGAGTGATCAATGGGTTGTTTTCCCTAAAGAGAACTGTACCAAGAAACTTGAGAATGTGCATACAAATGTCTTATGCTGAGTTTTCAAAAAATGCTGTTACAGATTTACTCAAAGAATATCCAAACAATCTAGACGTATGGCACACCAAAGAAACCATTACTAAAGTCAAAGTGAAATCCCAACTGGATGCCTTGAAATTGTTATATATAGGTGAGATTAAAGCCTTGAAATATGCCCGATGAGAGTTTATTGTTTTAGGTGAAGGTAGAAAAAGTTCTGTACAAGTTGGAAATTACATGTCCCATAACAATACGAGTGTTGTTACTTTCCATGTAACAACAATGGATATTGACTTCAGTCATCCTCAACAAATTGCGTCAAGGGTACTATTTATCATTCATTATGAGTGTTAATAATTTTGTTACAACATATGCATCAGGTAGTAGGAAATGTGTTGGCTTGGAAAATGAACCTACTAGCATTCGTTTCATCACAATTAATCTATGAAATTGCCTTTTCCGTAGTAGTCAAATTTTATTTCATCAAAAAAGAGCTGTAACATTATTAGGCAATGCTAAATTGCGAACGATCACCATAGGCCTCTTTTTGTCAATCTGTGAATCGTGACTATAACATAAATATTCATTATGAAAACTGTCTGTATCCATATAAAATGATATCTCAAGTAGAACTTAATGAAGCATACCAAACTAGCTGAGGAAACAACAAAACAATTTTGCTTTGAGAGCAAGAAAATATTACTTTATTTTATGAAAAATTACTGAAACAATTACTCCTACAAAAGGAGCATCACAGTCATCATAAATTTTATCTTGGACATATTTATATTAAGTTGAATAATTATACATAATCGGTAAATAAATTTAGGCCTGTTGTCGAACATTGGGTCCCACAGTCTTAATATTTTTTATTCCTTAGTTGCATATCATTGATATGGCTGGAGTTGAATCCATTGGTGGTGAGTCTTGTACCTACAAAAACCCTTCGGATGTTGGGTATGCAAATTTGGATAAATTAAATTTGGGAATATTTCTATCGTGCCTCACAACAAAAAATCCAGAACTGATCAGAATCAAGCAAAGGATGAATCCTCTGATGTATTACCTGGGAAATGATCTGAGTTGCCAAAACATATCACGGTATATAAATTGTTAATTATACACTATATTGAAATACACTGAAGGCCATAAGAACTATTAAACAATGTTTACAAGTGGAGAAGTTTTGGCCGCACCTACTTTTTGACTTACCCTGTATTTCATTTGGAACAATTGTTTGTTTCTATATGATTTCAACTGCCAATGTACTTCACCTGTTGAGGTTGTCAGGACATGCCAATTTGACAATAACCACTCAAATCCAACATTTCGTGGGGAATGGGAAAAATTGTATGAAATTGTAGTTTACTACTAGGGGGTTTTCAGTTTTGTAGGGCATATCAAAATTCTACGAGAAAACTTGCCAATTACCATGTCTATGTTGAGATTTGGACAACTCTTGAAGGGATACAAACCAACCCAGAAAGAATTGGAAATCGAACTTGATCCTGAGTATAAAATCAAATATTTACAGGTAAGATCACGTTTTGAAAGGGTGTTTAACTATAAATAGTACATTATTCATTTAAATTTTCATTATGATTTTCTAAAAGTCAAAATATGCAAGACATTTTTGTTTATCAAATGAAGAGCAGAATACTATTCATTTCGAAATTATGGACCTTCAGAGATCAAAAGGTCATAAATCCACCTTCTTTTTGTACCAAAAAAACGATCGGAATACACATGATTTTATTCGCCATATCAACTTTAGAAACTTTTTCACCTTGCTTTATAAGCTTTTCCGCATAAATTATTCTTTTTTCCATGGAACAAAGAAATTTGTCGGCTGTTTTCTGGTAATTTATTGCGCAAATGACAGATTTGGAGGTATACAACTTAACGTTGGTACGACTGCTTTGCTCCAATATTACAAATTTGAATAGGATTTAAATTAAATCAATTGTTCTTCAATACCGCATTTTCTGACAAGAAATTATGGTTTTAAAAAATAAGTAAGCTGGTGCTTATAGATACTTCACTTTATAAATGAAGTGAGCAGTTTTGATTCATAAAATATATGAATCTTATAAAATAAATAAATTCCTCATTGCAATTACAAATATTACTAAACTTTTTCGTGTTTCTGATGCAAAAATGTCAATCCCTATTGAATAGAGAATTATGTTTTCTTTCACTTTAACTAGATTGATTATTTCGCCCAGATTCATGTTGATGAAGAGCAACTTAACTTCTGAAAAAATATTTAACTATCTGAATATGGCGTATAAAAACAATTGAATTAATTCAAACCACTTTGGAATTTGCAATATTTCAGTGAAGCAGTCGTACCATCGTAAAATTTTAATGAAGAAAAGAGAAATGAAACTTTTTATGCTTTTTACCACTTTTATAAAAGTGGTAAAAAACATAGAAAGTTTTATTTCTCTTTTCTTCATTATGATTTTCTACCAATTAGTAACGGCTACATCCATCAATTTATTTATAGTTAATTTTTAACCTCAAATTTGTCAATTGCGCACTATCAGAAAACAGCTCTGACAAAAAATACATTCTTCTCAAGAAAAAAGTAGATTTGTTCGGAGAAATATGAAGCGATGTGAAACATTGTGTAAAGGTGACGTGGTGAATAAAACCATAGGTATCCCGATCGTTTTTTGATGCTAAAAAGAAGGTGGAATATGACCTTCATTTGATCTTTGGAGTCATAATTTCGGAATGAACAAAGTGTGCCGCGCCTTGACTTCAAAATCGTGACATGATCATCATTTCACGTAAATACAATAGACCGGCAAAATTCCGAATATTTACCGAATTGTCAAATTATGAACCAATGAGTGAGGAAAAGAAATACAGTATTGGAGAAATATCTTGAAGATAGGTGATAAAAAAACAAAATCAAAAATATTTTTTCAGGAGTAGGAATACCTCAGGGCCTTGTAATTGGCCCTATTCCGTTCATTATTTGAATTCAAAACGTACAGGTGCAATCCTTTCACTAAAACAGTTTGTTGTTGCTGATGACACATTAATTTCATATTCAAAAAAGTATCAAAGTATCCTATTGTTCAAGATATAATGAATTAAGAAATAAAATCAGTTGAGTATTGGCTAGACATTAACAAAATGTCACACAATACTAAAGCATGCCATTTTTTTAGATTAGATAAAATCTGGAGAATATTTTTCATCGTGCACGCAGAAACAGTATTCTCATTTTTGAATATTTTTTAATATTTAGATAAAAAAAAACTGATGGAATGGATCTTTCTATGTTTCCTGGGGTTCCATCAATCACACGAGAACAAATTTATATCTAAACGTACATTGCAGCGTCAACTCGAGAAATTGCACAGGGAGAAACTTCAAAATTCCGTTCTTTTGAATCAAGATCTAACGTCGAATTTGAGCTGCGATCGAATGGACCATCTTCAAAGAACAGTAAACGAATACTTGAAAGGCCGTATCTCTGATGTTGGTGTAATGAACGTAGCCGATGTTTCGGTCGTTTTCAAGCTGTTCAAGGAGATGTGCAATCAGCTGGAAGTGGAAAGGAATAAATTATTACGGGACAGAATGCACGATGAGGAGTATCCTGTGAGAAAAGGGACATCGAAAGGGTCTTCCAGTATGAGCTCGCTCAGAGTAGGTGAAAATTATTGCATTTAAAATATTTTGTACTGCCCTCGCGATTTACTCTAATATCTGAACTAAAAAACTTGGCAGTCAACCACTCTCTGTTCTCCAGAAGAACCCAAAAGTTAAATTTTTAGTTCTAGCACCAACACCAAAATATTGCCCCCTCTTCAATTAACTCTTGATGATATATCCCCCTACTCTGGGGTTTTTTATATCCACATGTCTCCGTTTCTTTCTCCGATCACTGGTAATCAGTAAGTTTCAATTCATGAGACGATGGACTTTCTTATTGTTCTGGTTTTACCGACTAACTCGTTGCAGTCTTTTTTTCAAGATTCAAAGGTGGCATAGTTTGCACAATTCCTATACGTGATGGCAATAATTGATTCAATAGTATATTTATCGAACTGTGCAAGCTCCAGTACATACCTTCTATTCAGTGCTGTCGATATATCCAACTGATGCACTTTCGTTATCCCGTCTGAGCTCTCCAACTTGCGAAACAATAGACCGTTGTGGATATCCCACTGAGCCCAGTAAACTTTGACAACTGCACCATATTTGGGGACTCGCTGCCGATTATATCGAACTCCGCTATTGAATTGACTTCAGATAATTATCTTTCTTCTAGCTGTCACATCTTGTCTATGGTCTAACCCTATATAGAGACCTCTCGAAATGTAGTGGTTGCTGCTAAATGGACTGCTCAGCCTTGTTCCAGATTCTCTTCCTATTTACTTGGCAGATCGAGGCCTTGGTAGTTTACAACAATCCATCTGCAGGTGGTGCAGCAAGGTTACTTTTAGAAGAATCTCGCTTTGTCATACCACTTGTTCAATTTGTAGAGGGTTTATGTGAGCTGTTGACTTTCTCCTTCAACGTTGCTAATTTGGACACGATTACTCTCCTCAACTGCATTTTCATTCTTCTGAAAGCCTTTCTCATACTCTCGAACTCTAGTCTGCATCTCATTATCCTTTACACAATCTGAATGCTGTACTCTTCTGGGTCATTGGATATAGGTCAAAATAATTGTTCAAATATTTGTGGTTGTTCATGTTTGCTCAGAGTTGTCTCTGGTATAGATACTTGCTTGTCCTTTCCTTCTTCCATTAATTCTTTTCTTTTGTATTTTTGTTTTTCCAGTTCCTCATTTGTTTTAATTTCCACGAATGATCTCTCTTAGTCTTATTTCTGTTTTTATGCACTCTTTCTTCTCTTATTAGGTATGCTTCTTATTCTATTTCACTATAATCACTTACTTTTATTACCCCATTGACTACTTAATTCGTTAAATATACTTTTTTTACGTCTCTATATATGAGTTTTTGAAAAATAATTCGGAGACTTGAAATATAGCAACTTAATTTAACGTTTCAAAAACATCTGATCTCTTGAAGAAACTGTCTTAGAGCTAATCTAATCCTATCGAAAATTATTCAAACTCTTCTCGTTCAAAAAATCTTGATATATTGTCATGTTGACGTCACCATGCAGAAGTCGGATTGACGAAATGCCACACTTAGGGACGGTATATTGGGGGAAGACAACGACTTAGCCATGATTGAAGGTTAATTTTAAAAGGACAATTAAGTTAACCAAAGGATTACAATACACAAAAACATCATAAGTCGATCTCCATAATTGGAAATTGCTTGTATAATGGTAACTATACCAGTTATAAGTGTTATTTAATGATCGATCGTTGAAGAATCTTATATTCGATTTTTATTGCGATTACACAGTTATTTGACTTCAACAAACCACTAGTCATTACTACTTCAATTAGAATTGGATTGAAGCGAAACGTTGGAATTTGATTTGTTGTTCATTCAAACTTAGGAACGAAGAGGTTCGATTGTTAGAAGAGTATCAAAAAAAGTGAAGGAATCTCCATCCATTACGGAGCACCGAATGAGCGTAGAAAAAATCGAGAAATCTACGTCAGTTCAGTCTATATCAGAGTTGATGAAATCTAAAATGGGGAAAACTGATAAATGTAAGTTTAATAAGTATATACATCCTGTTATTACTATATACATACAATGTTAGTCTTCTTTCAGATGTACCGTTTTGAGTATGACTTCAAGACTATATGTATTGAAACTCCGTTGAGAAAACAGTTTTTTCACTTCTCCTTCTTCATACAAAAAATTATGTGAAACTTCCACACGACGGAATGAAGCAATTGAGTTTATAGAACATGAAAGTTCCATATGGAATCGAATCAGATATCATCCATGGGAACCATACACAATAAAATATATGAAAGAGTTGCGACATAAAGTTTCCCCTACATGGAACATGGAACACTAACATCTTCAATAGCGGACGTCGCAGTTTCAGAATAAGACACTTGTCTCATAACCTCATCAGCACCTGTCATTGTGACAGTACAGAATATCGGAACTACATTCTGCGGTGACAGTATGTAAAGAAATCCGTGCGTATTTAATTCAATCCCAGCTGTGGCAATCTTGTTTCATTTTAAATGAATATATTTTTTCTCTTCTAGTTTTTGTGTCTGAAAGTAACTTCTATGCGCTATCTACCCATTTTAAACTGAATTGCTTTCTTCTTCAAGAAGTTTCCCACAATTTTTTGTATATACAAGAAGAAGTGAAAGCCAAAAAGCTTTTATCTTTTTAAATTAAAGTTTTAACTGTACTTCTTCATTTTTGATTACCGACTCGTTTATATATACCACGCGTGTAAATTCAAGAAAACTAGATGATTTCTTTTATTAAAATTCAAACAATTTCACATCGAAATGGTAAATTTCGTCGCACTTAGACGATATATGCGGAGATGTATCATTCATTATTTGTTCAATGTTATAATAGATATATTTAGCGTTAAAATAAAAATGATCATTTATATATAAAGAAGAATTGAGTAAAAAGGTCATCATTGATAACTGTGAATTTTATTGTTCACATTTTCTCTCAGAAGAAATTATTGTGCATGATGGTGAAACAATAACAAAGTTTTTTCCACCAACAACTCCCATAAATATATAGGGTGGTAGTCGTTATATGTACTTACTTCCGAAAAATATTATTTTTCAGCATCCGCTTCCATAGCAAATATGAACAAAAGGAAACCATCCAAAGAGAAAACAACCAAATCATCCTTAGCAAACATAAGACGAACCGCCTCGATATCCAAACGAAAGTCGAATGCTAGCGTTTCAACTTTTGATAATAGGGTTTTAGTGAGCGAGTTTCATTTAATACCTGATGAATTACCAGAAAATCGAGAAGTGTGGAAGTTGTACATTACCGAACCTTCGTACAAAAGTCTGGTCGAAGAATATAAAAACAACGAGAGTTTTATAATGTCTACATATTCTAACTATGTGGGAGATATTGAGAAATTACAGGGCATGAAAGATACTGTCGAAAATATTAAGCATGATATTGCAGAGGTGAGTATAATTTTTGTCGATTTATTCATTTGAAAGACCTATTGATGCCATTATGTATGGAATATTACATCGGTCAAATGATTACCATAGCTTCTCCGGGTGTAGCGCATCCAAAAAATCCACTTTTCTATGACTGGCATATAAATCAGGCTGAATTTGAACGGTGGCATGGGTTATGTTGGCTTTGAGACCGCAAATCGTACGATCTTGGTGGCCAGTTCAAATCACCTCCACGTGATATGATCATGCCCTCGAATCGCCGTGCAGAATATTCAATGTGTCATGAGATGTGTGGTAAGTAGCGCTGTTCTGTTGAAACATTATGTCGTTGGTGTCCAGAACATTCAATTCAGGTAAAAAAAAAGTTCGTAATCATCGACCTATAGTGCTCGCCGTTGACAGTGATGGCCTGGCCAACGTCGTTCTTAAAGAAATATGGATCGATGACGCTGCCAGACCAAAATCCACACCAAACAGTGACTTTTTCGCGATGTATTGGAGGCTATTGGATCTCAAATTCGACAACTTTGTTTATCCATTCATCCAGAAATGGCCTTATCGCTGAAGATGATTTTTCGAGAAATTTAGGGTTAGTTGTCAACTGCTCCAGATCCACACGTCGTTGTCTATGGTCGTTCACCTTCAGTTCCTGGGTTTGTTGAATTTTGTACGGGTGCAGGTCCAAGTCACGATGCAAAATTCGCCAAATTGTGGTCTGCGAAAGGCCGAGTTCTTGTGAGCGACGCGAAATCGACTGCGTTGCACACTCTCACGAACAGCGGCTATGTTTACTGAACCAGTGGACTCAAATTTAACATCACACTGCGAATAGTCCCCTCGGTAGGACGATTATGGCGACCGTAAAATGGGCGAAGCGCGCGGTACGTTGCCCAAACAAAACACCCACTTTGATAAAACAATTTTATTATTTGCACTTGTTGTTGAATGCTATATCCGTCCGTGGTGATTCGGCAAAACAGACTGAATAAATGACAACTAATATGACAGATGTAGCTTTAACAAGATGGCCGTTATCAATAATAATAATCGACTTTATTCAGTATTTAATATTACATAATAGGCGAAGTTTAGCTATTAGCTACTCTTACACTTAACCTAATATGTATTATAAGAAAAAAATTAAAAATAAATGGACCAAATAAAAATAGATTGTGTGATGAAACAAATTGTTAGGAGTATACAACAAGATCATAGTTAAATGTATACATTTGATTCTCCTGATCATATATTGAATTTTGCTTTTACTTTCTTTTTAATGTGGATTTTGAGAATTGCATGAGATCCTTGTAATCGTATTATGAAAAATACAGCAAGGAAGGAAAATGATTTTCTGAACATGGCTGACGAATGACGAGGGATGTGTAAGTTTTCGTTAGTTCGAAGGTTGAAAGGATGGAGCTCTAACCTCTTTGTCAATTTATTGAATAGAGAAAAAGGTATTTTAGATTTCAGTACTGAATGGGTGATATTGCAGTATAGTTATATTCCCTGAGAACGGACATTGATACCCATCCAAGGTAGGCACGAGCTTGGGAAATATGTTCAAAGCTCTGTCTATATGGATGAAGAACTTTGAGAGTGGCATAGGATTTGATCATAAACTGTTTTACATGTGCGTTGAATTTTAAATCTTGATCAAAAGTGAATCCCAAGTTTTTTTGCAGAGTCAACCGATTTGAGTATTTGGTCACCTATCTTGAGTTTCATATGATCTTTAGCATATTGTGTTTGGTTTATGTTGCCGAAGAACACGATATGGCATTTGCTATGATTCAGCTTCAAATTGTGTTTGATCGACAGAGTTTTTATGACTTCAAGGTCATCATTTATTTGATTTTGGGATTGGGATACTAAGATGTTATTAGGTTCGATACTATGATATGACTGGGTGTCATCCGCAAATGCTTGTCAAAGTTCGAAAGTCTCTGTTGGAAGACCCTACACATGATAGCCTATTAATGAAATTACAAAATGTAGAAAACTTTATGACGACTTTTTATCAAAATACTGATTTTCAGGCCAATGTGATGAGAAAATTCAATGTTTGTAACAAAACAGCAGACAATATGCTCACGGAATCCATACTTGCTGAAGCTGAACTCATATGCAAGGAGAATTTGGAAAATGCCCAGAGGGAGCTATTAGAACAACAAGAAACAGTGTTGAGAAGTCAGGCAGAGCTGAAAATGTATTTGAGTATTCGAAAAGATTTGAAGAAAAGAGTGAATACCGATTTTGAACATTACTGTAAAGAAAAATTCAGTGTCGTATTTCCAAATATGAAGAATCTTAGCGAAGAAGAAACGGTGTGAAAAATTGTATCTTACTGTTTTGATACGTTTATGGATGATTTCAATGTTTTAGGTAATCAATGATACAAAATATTCGACGGGAAACAGCGAAGAAAAAAATATTGAAGTCGGTAAATCGATGAAATCAATTTCTCAACTGAGTAGCCTGAAGAAACTGATGATCAAGGAACATATCAAAAATGAAAAAACCAAACAACTTTCGCGAATAACTTGGACGAATTTGCCAAATAGATCATCTTTCTCAGGCCCTAAATAAACATTAAAACATTGAAATGTTCATTTTTCTAAATTAATTTTTACATACATATATGTGTATCTGTTTATATGACATGCATATCTGTTAGGCGAGGAAGGCAATATAAATCTGAGTTTAGGTTCTAAAGTGGAGACACAAGGAAGTGTTAAAAAAATATTAGCCTGTTTCAGAAGTTTCGTCTGTAATATATTGGTGAATTTATTCGAAATGAGCGCCAGTTGAATCAGTTCACTTTTGCCAACGTAACACAAGTCAATAATTCCGTCAGCATAAAATTTTGTTTTGTGTTTGGGATTTGATGAGGTCAACGCTGGCCCTGATTGGCGAAGGTTTTACCGGTGAGAAAGTTATCGAAGTGCTTGAAAATATAGTAGTCGGTTGGCAAGAATTCTGGTGAGTATGTTGACTGAGGCAGATCTTCAACGCTCAATTTGTTAAATTTTCGGACGGAGATTTGTGAAATGTGCGAATGGGTGTTGTTGTGGATTTGGATCGGACCTCTTCTGTTTACCAATGTCGGCTGCTGTTGACGCAATTTTTGGTACATTTCATCGATTTCCTCGCAAAAGGACTCGGCTATTACGGTTTGGCCCGGTTACAGAAAGTTATAGTGAATAACACCAGCTGCTGACCACCATACACTAACCATGATCTTTCTTGGTGGGTTTTCACCTTCAAGAAATGTTTGGGTGGCTCATCGGTGTCCAATCACTGTCCTGAACGTCTCAAGTTGTAGTCGTGCTGAATTACTATAGGTCGACCAATTGTGGCTAATCTTCGAGGCTAAGATCAGAACGAAATTTCACAAATCAATATATCGAACGGTCCGTTCATTAACACTATCATTGCCAAGTGTCTGATTAGTTTTTCAGGCTGTTTTGTCAGCGTTTCAGTATAATATGAATTCGTAGATATTTTGGAGATGGTACTGTGTTTGCCTGAAGGTGTGAAAAAGCAGTAACACTTCTGTCAAACCGTACGTTTCACTAAGCACTCATATATAACGATCAAAATGCGATCAGAACGACCGCTATGAAATCAAAGAAAATATCGAAGACATGAATTATGGAAAAATTTCCGAAATATTGTTTGTTAATTCAACAAAAATTGTATCAATATCTAGAGGTGAAAGTATTGTTGGAGAAGATGTTCTGTTATTTGAAAACTAATATACTTGATCGATAATCCAGATAACTTTAGTATCCCCATCAAATGAAGTGGATTAATGGATCGCGTGTGCATTTCTAGAGCAAATAGTTCCTACAATATAGCGCTACAATTAGCTTTTGATATTTAATTATGAGAAACTGGATAAACTATTGCTCCATTTCTCTTTTCAACCTTCTTTACTCGGGCATGTCAATACAGGTCAATTGTAACGGCGACTACAGGGGAAATCACTTTTCATACCTCTTTATTTGCGCAGATGAAATAACAGAATCGATATTAGTTAGTCTATGATAGAAGTATTATTCAAACATTCATCACAAAAATATAATGTTCATTATATTTCTGTGTAAAATATCCACAGATACCATAAAAGACATTCTGTCAAAGTCATAGAATTATCAATCAAATCAAAGTACGCTTTGCCAGCAGATACTTTTATATTGGTGTCCTATTCAGGAATCATGTGAATTTTTTATTAGAGTTCCCCGATACAAATACGACATCAACTGGACATATTGAAACTGAGCTAGATGGAAAAATGAAAACATAGTCATGCCATCTGTTCTCATATATTATTGTGGTTTCTTGTGCTTCTCGTGATTGAAAGTAATTCATTTTAAGTATTCATCAGTTTTTCATGTCGATAATGAACGCATTAAAGACATTATGATCATAAATTCACAAGTAAATAACTTTAAATAAAATAAAAATAAGGAACCATAATTGAAATGACAGTTCTACACATGCGTACAATATCGATGGTGCCAATTTTAGTTTACTTTCAGTATAGTATTTTGAATGAATTTGTAACAATGTAACAACCAACACTGGTTATCATTCTCAATGATTTTTCGTGAGTTTTGATGAACACTCGATGATTTCAATTACTCCCTAATCTATCAATAAAAAACATTTTTTCGATTTCGCAAATTTGCCAAATGAATATAAAATATTTTGTATTTTGGCGGTAGTGACACTAATGACGCAATCGCAATACCAACTTGCGCGAGGAAGTTGAAGATCGTCCATTTTCTTTTTACCAGCACCGGTCGTAGAAGCACACGTGCTGTATTGAAAAACTAGAAATCATCGTTAATCTAAATAATCATTCAACAATACCAAAAACGAGAATTAAGAGACAGTCAACGGTGTCGTGAGTAGTGAAAGTGATAAACGTCAACCAATATGAATTCGGAAAAGCTGAAAAAACTACAATCACAAGTAAGAATTGGAGGAAAAGGTACCCCACGAAGAAAGAAGAAGGTTGTTCATTCTACCCAAGCCACAGACGATAAGAAATTACAGTCTTCCCTGAAGAAATTGTCAGTTAACACTATACCAGGCATTGAAGAAGTAAACATGATTAAAGAGGATGGAAGTGTTATTCATTTTAATAATCCCAAAACGCAAGCCTCTCTAGCAGCGAATACATTTGCCATAACTGGACATGGAGAAAACAAACAGATTACAGATATGCTGCCAGGGATTTTGAGTCAGTTGGGCCCGGAGGGTATCACTCAGTTGAAACGACTAGCGAATACAGTTGCCAATTCTGGAAGCGTTGGTAAAATAGTTCCCGAAGACGAGGAAGATGTGCCAGATCTAGTAGAGAATTTTGATGAAGCCTCAAAGACCGAGTATTTGTGTGTCGACTAATCTACCAAAACTTTTTGTTGAAACCTAGCCATTATAATTAGAACATCTCTTAGGAAATATATGAATGTTCTAAGGAGGTTTAGTATTTTTTCATAACTTCTTTCTATTGTTCGATTGTTAACGGAATCTTGATTTGGTGGAACACAAGATTGATAATTCGGAATATTATTTGTAATATAAAATCATAGAAAACCTTGAATGTGGTACATAGAGAATGTTTTATTTACCCCTCTTTCTGTTAGCCAGTGATTCAATGCCATGACAAAAAATAAACTTGGTTCTATAAATAGCAGACTGATAAGTATTGGATTTGATTGTGTCGAAATCAACAACAAACATCATTATGGGTTATGAAGTTTCCAGGTTTCATATTTCAGTGTATTCAACTTTCATTCCATATTTAAATTTCTATTTTTATTTTACACCTATAAATTTAAATTCCTAGTGATTTTTTTTATATACTTTCAATGTCAACTGGTGGGAAGTATGTTGTCAGTATTTCTCACTAGGTGGCAGAAGCCATCAGAAGTACTTCAAATTTCTGTTATAGTCATGATGGATATATGTTTATATGCAGACTATAAGATCTTTGACTCATTATCTTGTGACATAAAATTTCCAGTTAACTTATTGAGAAAAACTTACTTATTGAAAAATATATGCCTGATGAACCACTGTGTAAAGACCAGCAGATTATTTGATTTTCAGCGTTTCTGAATGTTTATTCTTCATCAGTGACAAGTCTTTTCACATATAGTAATATTTTATTATGTCTAATGGTGGGTAGTAAAGTCAATCTGGGTATACTATCTGTTGATATGCTGCATTACACTATTTATTATGTTGCCATGTTCATACAAAATCATCCAAGGAATCAGTAGATAAGATTTTGCTGGTGTAACTTGAATGCCTTCAATTTCTATTTCTTGACATTTAAATACTTATTGGGATGAAAATGATGCATCTTCATTCATATATACATATTTCTTGAGTGTAGCAGAACGTAATTTCAGTATGATACTCATGAATTGAAAAATTACACATTTCAAAGACAAATATTTATCAGGTTATTCATTGTAAACAAGGCATAATGATAACATCATTTTCATATTTATTAGTATAAAAACACTTGAATAAAAAGGCATAAAAAGATGGTTTATTCAAGTTTTGCAACAAAATAAATAGAGAATTATTACAAATATATCACACATTTCTACAAAAGGTATATACACTATTAATCATTTATGAAAATTGAATTATGTATTTTTCTATGACTTCAGTCAGATTAAAGATTCATTTATAATAACTTTATTTTTCCAAGACATTATTGGAGTGTGTTAGAAAAATATGTGATGTGTATTAATTCAAACTATACCTACCTACAAGAAAAAACTTATATTATGGAAAAGAAATCATCATTGAACAGTTAAATTGTAAATTAAAAATGTCGAGAGAAAAAAACTTAATTGTTTTTGTAATAATTCAAAAAATATGTTTTCAATTAGTAGTCATTATATTCACTTTATCAAAATTTGGAAGGGTGTATTGTATATGTTAATTTTATTGTAAAGAATACAGTTTTGTTCAAAATTAGCTTTCAGATTGAGATCTCAAGAAAATATTCTGCTGTGTTGTGCTCATGAACATCATTGACCTCATAAGAATTTGAATTGTAATATTGTATCTTATTTACAACAGAAAGGATGAATTTACATTTCATTGTTTCATTTTGCAATTTTTGTATTGGCTTGATAGTGGATAATTTGGCTGTAGCCCAAATAGGTACTACAGTAACTTTGAAGTGATCAGGCAGTGATGAACATCAATCAAAGGTTTCTCTTTTTTTCATAGTAAGGTATTTTTTTATACAATTTTACTTCCTTGCGCAGCTGAATATATGAATATTTGATATCCTTTGTTGCTGAAAAGCATCTCTACAACTATCTCTTTATATAAGTCCACATTCTATAGAAACAAATAAAAATTCATGAAATTTATTAGTTTTTTTCTAATTGTCATTAGCCTGGAGAAATTAGCCGTTTTTTAACCGAGAGTGGTAAGTTCTACTTATTCAATAGACTGCCAAGTGGAGCGGCGGTTCAAGCTCCACGGGCAGGCAATGCTTTGTCACTAATATCTTCCAATCCAGACTAGGAATCGCACATTAAAAGGTAAGACCTCATTAATCGTTAGCTCGCACGTTAGTTTGACTTCTGTGGGTTGTCGTCCATTAGGGAGCAACAGCTGGACTAGAAAGTATTATCTATATTGACTGTGCAGGATTATGTACCTTAGAGAAAAGTGTTTTACCGTGGTCCTGATTTTCTATCTGAAAGTATGTTTTTATACAACCTATTACAAGTCAGGATATAAAGGCATCTGTTTTCAATTATGTATTCCAAAAATACCAGTTTATCCGATATTATTCAAGTAGAAAAAAGGGTTATAGTAATTGGGATCTATTCTTACTGTTTGAATTTCAATTAGATTGGACGTGTGATAAAGACAAAATCTGCCTGAGCCTCCTTACCACAATTAAAATTCACCCTAACTACCTACCAAATCTATTAAAAAAAATTGTTCCAAACTGTTAAATCTATTGATTGTTAGGCCTTCTAAACGAATGAGTTACTAACCTTTCTCTTTCAAATGTAATACATCACAATAATGATCAAACACATGCCAGAAGACAGTTTGCAAATGTTCATTCGATAAACTATGTTATTGTATTCTTTTATACAAAGTTCTACCAATATAAATTGCAACAAGGAGCACAAATCACCGTATTAACTCCTGATTTATCCAAAACTCGAGTTTTAGTCTCTTTTCGATAAACTTGCTCAAATACAAATAAATGAATGAAAAATAAAGACAACTCATTTTATACCAAATTTTATATTGCCCAACGGGGAAACTGTCCCCAATAGAACTAAAATATTGAAGTATTTTGAATGTTTTCCTTTTAACCAGCTGTCACGCCCTACGTATGACAACTCTCACAAGAGACTTGGGGCAGTTCAGGATTAACGAGGTCTTACTTTTCAATGTGCGATTTCTTGCACTTGCCAACTCAACATTTGCAAAGCATATTTTGGCAGAGGCTTCAGTTCATGTAAGTATAATTAAAAACATTACATTTGGAAGAGAAAAGTTGAAAACTCAATCTTTTAGAATGCCTAGTAATTAATAGATTCAGAACAATGGCTCAATGACGATAGATTGAAATTAGTTTTCTGTGTTAAATTGAATTGTAATGAAGATATTGGATTTTAATTATCTTTATATGGGGCTTCACAAAACTTTTTGTTCATTTATGTCCAATTCAATGAGTTCATTGCCATAAATCATAAAAACTTATTAGTTAGGTACTATGTTCCAATTACCATTATATGAATATCTCACCATGGTTTCATAAAAAAATTTAAAATGAAGTAAAACTATCCAATGACAATGGGAATAAACACAAGACTAATGGACATGTTCACGAATTTGGAATTTTATAAATTTGAAACTTGATGAAATGTTAAAATGTTTATTGCATCAACAACACAGTTTGGAATGCTTATAAAATTTACAAAATGCACAATATCAATACATATATATTTTCTATAACCTGTGCTATATTAAACACCAAATATACATAAAAGATAGATTCAGTTATCTTTCAATTCGGTGATTTTTGGTTTATTATCCTTGTTGTCTCTGTACATCACATAATTCAGAGCTGTAGCCAAGCTCAGCCACAAACAGTATGGAACGATAAGAAGTCCTGCATGAGGATTGACTTGGTAAAACAAGCAAGCCATACCAACTGCAGTGATATTGATAATCTGCATTTCATAGAGAGCCTGAAACAAAAAAATTCATGAATTGGTGTGTCGAGATTCTATTTTCAAAAGATATTCATTTGAATTTGTTTAAATTGTAGGATAATGACTAAAAATATACTTCAATTCAATACTATAGGTTTACTAAGCTATTCCAACTTTGTTGGAATAGCTTAGGAGAAGTAGTGATTATTCAATTAACAAATATAGAAAATGAAATGAGATTTGTGATTCAATAATGACATGGATTATAAGGTGTGTGTATGTCTGATCACATCCCTTAATGAAAATGGTTTGCCTAAAGTTTTTGCCAAAAAATGAAACCAATAAAATCTGGTTGGTTCAGGGGAAAAGTTTCACAGATCTAGAGACTACACATAACATAATTACCAATTTGATGTTTTTAGCTCCAAAAAAGATAGGAGTCCATGCCCAGTTCGCTACCAGGTTGGCACCATATACTGCTAAAGGTAATCTTGCTGCCCCTGAAATGTAAAAATCTCAATTTTGTGGAACACAAATTATTGTGTGCTACTTTTTAGAACTTTCACTGTGCATTCGGGTATATTTCAAGAGGTATTTGAAGTGAGTATTTAATTCCACCACAAGTTCAATTTTGGTCCTGTCAACAGTCAAAGCAACTTCTGATATATTTAATCTGTTTGTATCTCTATTATGGTGAAAGATCAGGCATAAAAAACTGCTGATCACCGACAAAAAACCCAAAAAATAGCTTTGATATTGTTATCACTGGCAGTGAAAACTTACATTTTTTGATTTGTTCAATATAAAAAAATAATTTTAAGACACATAATAAATGTACACTGACCTCTGACAGGTAAAGAAGTGATAAAATCTAATATTTAACTCAAATATTTGAATAACTAAAAGCCTTCGAATTAATTCATCAAATACAACAAAAATTACTCTTGTTCAACATTAATACGCACTACAGAAATGTACATTGTTGAACAATCCATTTACTGTTGTTTAGTAGTAAAATAGATGATAAGACACTTCAAATCATTAAATCTCTGCAGTTGGTATCAAAACATTCCTAATTTATAACATAAAGATTTCAACACCAAAATGGAAATAATAATTAATGAAATTGTATCTTTGAATCCTCTTCTGTGCATAAAGCTAAATTTTTAAAATCTTCATTCAAAAATTCAGTCAACTGAGTATTTAATGAAAAATACTACTGTATTTGATTATCATTTGTAATAACTACTTGTTCAATACTATATATTATAGTCTTGAATACCACTGAAAAACAACAGTTTCTTGTTCAGTAGTACGACATGATTTTTTCACATATTTTAGTACATGTATGAATTAATTTTAAAGAAAAATCAATAGACCTAACAACCCAGGACGACAAAAAAATTGAACTTTACCTTAATTATGATTAAGAGAAAAACAAATTACCTTCGAATCCACCACCATCACGATACACTATGTATGAAGCATAGCCCATACTACAATACAGAGAAGTCCATACTGGTCCAAAGGCCCAATTTGGGGGCCTCCATGATGGCCTATTTAGAGTCTGGTACCATTTGTCGATCTGTGGTCTTGTAATGAATCCACCAGCAATTCCTCCTAGGTTAGGTAATATTGTGAAACCAATAGCAGGCCAATTCATAGGTACCATTATTGAATTATTTATGGAGTCGTCTTTCAATTACAAATTGCAATGACTAATAATACACCAAGTTGCCGGTAAACGGTGCTTATCACTGCTTGTTTATTGTAATTTTTATTTCTGAAAAGCCCCTACCTTCACTGTTACAAGTAGTTGATGATGTAATAATGGGTGGGTTAAAAAAAATCCAAAGTCCATGATTTAAAAACAGACGACCTTCATCTGGCTATCCTGACATGGAACAAATGACAGTTGACAGATAATTGACCACAGAACACGACAGTTATATATACTGTCACTTTTTACACTTGTAAAAAGTTCTACATTACACTTTTTTCAAATTGTGGAAGGCGATAATCCCCACAAAAACTGATATCCTGCACAAAAAATGAGGTTTGTTCAATGATTTCGATAATTTTTTGCTTTCCCAGCCATTATATTGCACAAACAAGTAAGAAACTTTTAATATGTCGACGCCTTTGGATGACGATGCTTTTTGATGAATAATTATGATTGCAGTCAGATTTTCAAAATGTCCATAGGCGATTATATGTGGCGCTGGCATTTGGGGAAACTTATATAAGTTCAATCCAAATCGAGACTTTTTCCAAATATGAATATTTTAATATAGAAGCAATCTGAAATATATATTTCAATGTTTGCGATTTCAGAAGACTATATCTGTTGGAAAAAATACACACGTCTTTCCTATTTCTGTTATAACTTTACATCGATCTAAAAGGTATGTACCTCGATTTTCGACAATTTTATTGTTGCTACATTTTTTAACAACCCTCGTCATATGCACATATAACTAGTAGAACAACGGAATAACCGAACATATTTTATAATTGTATAATGACCAATGACTGAATCATCGAATTCTTATTTTCCATTCATATAAGGCAATGACCGAATATACTTGCAACCTCATTCATACATATCAGTTTTTCCCACAAAAGGGCGAAATTGTTGAACATTGTAAATAAATCTTCGGCAATTAATTTTTGTAGCTGTTGACAAAATTAATACACAGTGACGAATATGAACTGATATAAATGTCTTCTTTGGGTTTCATAATTATGATATATGAATTTGGGATTTGAATATTTTCAAAAATTGTAATCACAAATAGGACCAAAAGTGTTCTGGGGAAGGAGAGTAATTATCCCCATTACTCCCGCTTGTATACAGCACTGTATCATTTGGAATAAAACAGTAATGTATTGAGATCCCAAATTTGGCATCTACGTACATTAAAACAAATATTGGAGCAATTATTGCAGTTATTTGGATGTATGATTCTGAAAAATTAAGAAGCCAAAACTTTTCAGGAAAATAACGGGATTTAGATTTTTTTTTTATATATCAATAGAAAGGTGAAGTTGAATGGTGGAAAGTCTGTATCATTGTCAAACAATGTCTGTATCTATCTCTCTTTGATTGAGATATTTTCTCCAGACGGCATTTTCCGAGAGTTTAGTTCAGCTTCTAACTAAAAGATGTCAGTACCCTACAAATCGTATTATTTCATTTGAGAAATATCCTATTAATAAATGTTCTACGTATTCTGTGGTTTGAACTCGAAACTCGAACAAAAATAATTTTGAGCAGTCGGCGAGCAAAGCATATCCATTATGGAATTTTAGCTAAGAGAAGTTAGACAGAGTGTTTATTTAGAGTATGTATCCATGAATTTATATTCATTAATGTAATCCACAGCCCATGTTTCAGCAGATTCACAAAATTGTCTGAACATTTATGTTGAAAACTATTTGAACTGTAAGTGGTTAGTTAGATACTTATTAGTACCTATCTAGTGATGAACATACAAGAGAAACATCTTACATTAATATAAACAGCATTGGCATATTCTTAGTTACTTTAATTTCGGAATGTAGGTAATCACCTTTCTTGTCTCAGCATCATGTTCAACAGTGCACCCGTATAATTATTCAAATTGAAAAAATATACCAGTAAGTACTTGAATATTTATTTCTGAATTAAATAACATTCATGTATTTCCAATTATGTTTCTAGAATTATTAGTTCTGAGAAAAATTCATTAAAAATATTTGTTTTGAGAGTGAAGATTTCACCTCATTTCTTTTCCTTTTCTTCTTTTGAATTCAACTCCAATATGGAATTGTTCAAAGCCGTTGCTATCGATAACCAAACGATGTAAGGAATAATGAGGTATCCGGCAAACTGATTCACCCTGTAGAATTGGATTGCTACCAGCACTGCTGTTATGTCAACAATGAGTATTTCATGGAGAGCCTGAAATAAATGATAACAATAAAAATTTCCGATGGTGGCAAACTGAAATTATATAAAATTCCAATTGTGAGTTAGACTAGTACAGAAAATGATGTTTTTGGCACATTGTCCATCATTTTCAGTATTTCTACTAATAATAAAGAAAATTCAAATATAAAATGAACTGAATTGATTACAGCAACATATAAAATTGAAAATGAATAAACAGATGATCTTCAACGATAAAATAATTGAATATTTTTGATTTACGCTAGACAAAAGTTTTCTTATTAGAATCTTTCCAGAATCACCAGTATAAGTATAAAAGTTTGGTAACATCAGGTGATTTATCTGCAAAAGTGATAGTTGACGCACATAATTTCACTATTCTGTGGTTGACGTTGACGTTGACTGATGAGAAACGTGTAAAAATGCTCTCCAACCGTCGGTTTTGGTATGTTAATTCTCAGTTATGATGCGTCAAATGTCAGTTTTGTTACGTCACTTGTCAGTTCTTAACTGTCAGCTGAGAGTTTTTCAAAATGAAAAAATAGGTAAAAACGTAAGTGTGTGATTTTGAACGTCAAAAAGTTACGTTTTGTTAATAAAGTAACGATTGGATCAACACTGACGAGGTATGGTAGCAGTTAATGCTAGCATTGGTACACCGTTCAGTATCACGCATGAGCAGTCGATTTTACACTGGAAAACTGTGAAAGTGGATCGAATAATAATAATATTTTTCCTAAACGGATCGGTTAGCTGGTATTCATATCGTACCTACACTTTCACCAAGTAAAACAAACGGGTCTTGTATAGTTTTCCGACAATATATTTCATAATGTTTTTTTCTCCACTACGCCTTCTGCAAATCATATATTTTTTCATTTTTGAATTCTTATGTAAAATAAATGAATAGAATATACTTACACCTCTCATATCTTTTAACGAGAAGAAAATTGGGGTCCACAACCAGTTGAGTAGAAGATTGAAGATGTAGATCACAAAAGGAATCAACCAAAGATCTGTAAAAAAAGATTATGTTTTACCAGATTTTTGAAAAAAAAATTGTTCAGAACTGTCAGATGTATGGATGTTTTCGACTTTGCTGTTGCGTTCGACAACAATAAAAACAACAAATATGGAACAATTGTTGTAAATCATCCCTGAAAAAAAAAACTTCGGCCGCCGCTGACCGTCGTCAATCGACTGTAACTTGGCCATGGTCGCACTCAACTCTACTTGTTTTTCCAGGTCGCTTTAAGTGTCGCACCGTTTCGAAAATAATTCTATCGGCTTCCTAAGACTTCCATTGGCACATATAAACACTACCCAGTCGCAAATCGAGGAAGTCTAGTTGACAATGCGGTACGAAGTGATCTAATAAGGCGATAGACATTTGAATATTACTTTGAAGTCTTAGTTATTTTATTTTCGTGTGAAATGACGACAGGAAAGGAGTGAGAGTGATAGCTTTTACTTTTCTCTGTTCATGTGGCCCTATGATGAGATGTGAAAACAAGCTAGATTTGAATTTTTTGCCTCAATCAACGAGATACTCTCTGTAACATGATGATGGTGGACTCCATTCTGATCTTGTGATCAAGCTAAATATATATTTTCCAAGGGAAATATAAGAAAACATGTTCAATCTGACAAATTCCTGTCTGGATTGTGACATTGGAATAATATTTCCAGAAATACACACTTCAAATATATTTTGGGAAGTTCAAAAAATATTTCACGAAATATGAAAAATATTGTTGTTTTGTTGTTTGCATTGGGAAGCTAAACGAAATTTTAGGTATGATAAAAACTCAATTAAAATCATACAATGCTATAAATATTTGAATTAGTTTTATTTTCTGGAAATATGCCTATATTCCCAATTATTTCTAGAAAATGGTGGAACTGAATTGATTTCTTTATGTTATTTAGACATAAAGACATATTGTTGTAACACGTGTCATACTACTGTGTCAAGGATAATGTCGAAATAATTCAGAGAAGCAGGATCCGTAGCAAATCAATTTAAAAAAGAATTAAAGAATAAATTTTGGCCTTACAAGCCAAAATTCATTAACACATTAAAAGAAAGAGATTTTGATGTCATGTTAAAATTTTTATAGCACATTTTTAATTTCTCTCTAAAAATGTCCGTATAAGTAAAAATATATCAGAAAAGTTAAACTCCATGATGAGTTTGTTATGTATACATGAATTGATGACAATTAACCGAACTTGTTTTTTTTTAAATAAAGGGGATATCTGTCAAAAATAAGCAAAACGTTAACTTTATCCTAGTTGCATAAAATTTGGCATATGGATATAAAATTGCCGTAGACACAACTTTTTCAAATAACTTTTTGTTAAATTCGATCTAGAAATGCTCTTTTTCAATTTTTTTCAAAAAAAGTTGAATTTGACGAACACTGAACGTCAGTGGGTCGCAGTTGGCAGCATCATTTCAAGTTAAATTTAAAGCACAAACAAGTGCGGAAGTTAAACTTCATTGAAACTTTTCGAAAAAATGGTTTCCCATATGGTGCGCACTTTAATGATGACACTGTATGTTTTATATGGGATTGAAGATGAAAGTGATAGAGATGTATTTGAGCATAAACGTAGTCTCATCTAAAAATATTTTGACTTCAGACTCATGATCAGCAGATGGAAATATGACGGTGAATAATTAAATTTTCCGGGTGAATTCAGATGAATATTTTTGCCACTCAGATCAATTGTTTTTCTTAATTTTTGGTTCGCTTATCGGATTTTTTTTCGTTCAGCTTCAAATGAAGACATTTTTGAAACTAATCTAACCCACGAAAATTATCAAGAAATATTTTTAAAATAGTTACATAATGAAATGATCTTGCACTCACCTATATTGGATGGGTCTGCGGTCAAAACAAGATAGGAAGCAAATCCTATAAGGATGTATAAAACGGTCCAGACCGGCCCAAAGAGCCAAGTTGGAGGAGCCCAACTGGGTCTTTTGAGTTTTTGATAGTAAGACTTTATCTCATTTCTGACAGAGTAGCTAACGAGAATTCCACCAATATTGGGAAGAACGGTCAAAACCAGTGCCGCTAGGTATGTCGACATTTTCCTTTTCACAATAAACAATAAATATTAGAAAGAACCTTTTAGCACTTAATCTTTTGTTTGACTGCCATCTATAACTTCAAATCTCCATTTTATTTATTGATTCAATACCACGTAATATCTAATGCAAACAAAGTAAAAATTTAAGGCGAACACGGAGCCAGATGTTGTTGATTTTACCAACAACTACTCAGCTGTAGATATGGTTACTGCTGATCATTTGAATGAATATAGTTTGAAAAACTAAAAAACACGCTTTTAAAGAACATCGAACTGAAAAGTTCCAATTTTCATGTATATATATATATATATATATATATATATATATATATATATATATATATATATATATACGTGTTTCTGGCCAATAGCCAGAAACACGTGGTGTCCGCGGTTTGCCTCCATATTTCCATATATATATATATATATATATATATATATATATATATATATATATATATGCTAAACTCAACAACATTTAAGTAGTAGGTAGTAGAGAGTTCATGGACACTCTATTCTGGACACGTAACGAATACAATGACAAATGAGATTTTGTCGAAACGTCGGTGAAATTACGGATCAAATACCCGGAAAAACCAGTTTATATTAAATCTGAAGTTTTCACGGATAGGAATATGCTGAACTGGTTTTTCCGGGTATTTGATCCGTGTATGTGTTATTATCTCTAATTTCCTTTCCGATAATCCTTTGATGTAGGGAAGTACAAGTACTGGTTGTGGCGGCTTCTCTTCCTTGTGGAGCTCTTTCTGTTTTCTAGCTAAAGCCTGGTCTACCATCACTCTGGAGTAATCATTCCGTTGAAGGTCATTTTTAATTTTTTTCAGGGATTTCGAATCAATTTATATTATATTGGACAATGGAAGTCCGAACTGATGAAATACATATTCTTTGATATTTCCTAATTCCGTGAATGAGCCGTAGACACGAGTTTTGTACTTTCTGTATTTTCTGAGCATACTGTTTGGTTAAACGTGGACCATATAAAGTATCCGAGTAGTTGAAGCGCGATAAAACCAGTACATCACAGAGAGTTGTTTTCATCTGTTTCGTGAGTACGTGTCTGTGTCCATAAATAAGTTTCAACGGAGAATATGCCAGTTGTATTTGTTCGTTTGTGTTTCTCAAACCGCAAGTCAGAGTCGATTATAACTCCAAGATTTTTGCATTCATTTGTGGGTTGCAAAGGAACACTATCAGTCGTGATTGTAAGAGATTCACTTGTTTTCTGGCGATTCTTTTTTATCCGAAAAGGATGATATTCCATTTAGTGGCATTTAGTAGTAGACAGTGATCTCTTGTCAACACAACAAATGAGCTTTTTTGTAAACCTTAACGCCCTGTATTTCAGAAACGAAGCAACTCCAGACATATGTTCATGGGAACTTTTTTTCTTAAAACGACCTAACGAGTCACCCTCTGAAGTTTTCCTACCGTAGTTAGGAAACATCCTGTATATGGTTTTGATCAAACTTTATTCCCTTTCAATTGCTGAGCAAGATATTTTTATTTTGTTTGAGAATTTACTCAACTTCAATGAGCAGATTATTCTCGGGAAGATAAAGAAAACGCTTGTGTTCGAGGTCATATTTTTCCGAATTTGCTAGAATCCATTATTCACTATATAAATAATAGAAGAGTGAAGACAGTGAGCGATAAAATTCTATTTGAATAAAGATAAGTGACGAGAAAAACATCAACGGAAACACTTTAGTTTTCACACGGTGGGGAAAAAGTATCGGCTACTTTGCCTCCTTGATAAACTCTATGAAAGATTATATGAAATGATTTTTTTTGTAATATAAATGTTTTAGAAACATCGACTGTATTTTTCAAAATACGAGTAGCATATTGTACGATATACGAGGTCTATTTAAAAAATAAGGTGAATGTCCAAAATTTCTCGGGCTACCTACATTCGATTAGCGATTTATTTATTTTTGTGTTGGTACATCCATCTCGAACATATATTCACTGATTCACCTGTTTAGCATGTTCAGTTCGCTAGTGAGGTTAGGTTAGGTCCAAAGTGAGTGGGTCTATTCGACCCTTCACCGCAACCCGCAAGGGTTTATTGTGGCTCACACTCGACTAAATGAACCCAGCTTCTCAACGAAGCCGATTAGTTTGTATGTTGAGTGGTCTTTCAGGTCAGATTGTCCCCAGCGGGGAAGGCACAAAGTATGTGCTCTGCTGTTTCATCATTTCTCAAACAGAGGCGACACACATTGTCTTCCGACAGTCCGAGTCTCTGCATATGTTGATTGATTCAAATGACAGTGACCTGTAAAGAAGGCCCTGATATCGATCGAGGTCATTCCTACTGTAGTCCAACAAATATTTGATATCTTCCGAAGGGTGAATAAACGCTTTTGGAGTGAGCCAAACCCTGGAAGATTCTGCCAGAAGTTCATAAGTCTTCTTGCCTTCCAGGTGTTCAATATGTTTGGCAAAGCTTAAAGCGATGCCAATGACAGGTTCTGGTCCAATGAAGCTGCTTGCTGGTGAAAGGCATACAAGTTGAAAGTGTTTTACGTGTGTTCGGCGATATTCTGCTATTCTTTAAAGAACCTCTTTATTTATCTTTATGATACCTACATAGAATAAACATATACCTATACCTAAAAAAATTTTTTTTCGAAAATCTATCTAAACAATTAGACTCTATCATGAACCACCTACTTCTTGTAAGTGTGTTCACAAACCCTGTTAAATATTTGTGCTGCTCCATGTTGTTATACAACAAACCACAATAAATCCATTGACAAATATTTGCCTCATTTTCATTTTTGAATACTCTTTGAAAAATCCCCTTTTGGATCACCACTATTGTTACACTGGCCAAATTTCTTATTTATTTTTTCCTTACACCATTTTAAATGTATCTTTCGAAATTCCGCAATCTCGCTACCGATGTGGAACGCTATCTATTTCATTGCATTTCAAACACGAAAAAATGGATCAAAGAACACTTCAAATTGACACAGTGACAAAAGGTGATTGTTCCAAAATTGCTGAATTTTGACCAAAAAACCCGTCGGATCTGGCAAAGAAAAATCCTTTGCCCCAATATTGTACGCAAAAGCTTTTTGAAATTACTCGTACAGTGAATTTGAAAATCGTTCACTTATAGTAATGTAATGGATATGAAATATATTATGAAAAAATAAAGTGAACATCAGTAGACATAAATACTACCCTGCGTCACACCATATATATGAGTAGAATAGAATAGTAGAATTTCAGATACAGGTAGTACATATGACACGTCAATAACATAGTTGTAAAAAAACAAGAAATAAATATTATGAAAACATTAATTCTATACAAATCACATATGGAATTTTCAAAAATATACACAGACCTAGCAACATATTAAATTAAACGTTTGAAGGAACAGGAAATCCTCGTTAAAACCCTTATAAACAGATTACACGAGATTCATTTCGGTATTCAGGTATATCATAACAACATTTATCCATAAGAATTTTTCTCACAACAGGTTTGTATTTGAGTTTGTCAGGAATTTGCTTGATTTTCAGTGTTATGAAAAGAAGAAAAGAAAAACAAAGAAATACAAAATTTATTGCCCTACAGATGAATCCATTTATAGTATAAAGGCTACTCAAACTAAATATATGACAAAAGATTGACATATTGAGGATTTGACAAATTAGGAAATGAATTCACATATATGATCGAATTAAAAAAAAAAATTTAGTAATTATTAATTTGTAAATAACATGAAATGAAGACAGTAAGCTAGATAATGGTTTGTTCAATTTTGGATAATATGGTCTTCAGTGGATAGAAATTAATATCGCATTGACTGCTGTGGGTATCAAAATTTCCACTCATCAAATTTATAGAAGACACTTTGATTGCATTATGTTCTGGTGATTTTTCATGTTATTTTACGATGTGCAGGTATGATCAAGAGTATTTATGTTACTTGTGTTCTATTCATGTGCCGTTGAAAGAGTTGGTAGATATTTCAAATTTTGTCTTGCTTACATCCTATACCTATACCTATAATGTATAGGTATGTGATCGTTGATGAAAATGGTGAAAATAAGTAGTCCCAGAAGTGGCCCCTTAGGGACTCCCAGTTCCACAGGAAACTTTTTGGAATCAACAGCACAATATTTCACTAACAAACATCGTGCTATTATGTATGAGCTGGGGTACTTACCTTGGAAACAAATTTATGAGTAATCCACACTATCGAAAGCTCGTTGTTCGATTAATTCGACCGTCGTGAGCGATCAAGATCAGTGGATCGAACACAAAAAGGAAAAAAACATAATTAGACGTAGAACGAAACATCTAACATCAATTGTTCCGGTCAGCATTCACTTCACAGAAACGGATAATGATGTCTCCTTTCGCTTATCTGTTTTATCTGCCAGGAACTCGAATCCAATACCCACGAGTTTTTCCGAATAGATGCATCTGACATTTCGATAAATTACAACTTATTCTCCGGTCTTGTCCGTAAATTAATTGGAAAAAGGAACAATGAGTTACGAAATTCGCGAAACCAAACAACGAGAACTTGGGGAATCGCAGAATGTTAATTTTATATCTCAATTCTCGATAGCGAACCTTTCTTGATTAACGAAAGTCTATCCGAACAGTGGCGTAGAGGAGTAGAAAAGATAATGAAGTAATATTTTTACAGAAGAGAATGAGTTTTTGCGGAAAAACCTTCTTTTTTATTATACAGAAGAACATACGTATATGTTGTAGAAAAATTCGGATGCACTTAGATTTGAACTCTGTTTTCCCATTAACCAGCTGTCCCAGATAGCACCCTCAGAAGTTAAAACTTGTGTCGAACTGAGGATTATTGTGGTTTTACATTTCAGTGTGCGATTCCTGTGTAGGCTTTTACGGCCGGTGTCTAACAAATTGTCCGATATTTTTGGGTTTATTAGCCTGGTCTGCAGGTTTTTTTATACCTGACACTTCGATCTCGCTATGTCTACTGCGGAAGACATTGTCAAAGGCGATGTGACAACAGTCGCATTGATGCTGTACCTAAACTGAAAATGTTCTGGTGCGTCTGTACTGTTGTAAATCATGCCCTGAAAAAAATAAATGCCAGCCGCCGCTGGTAGTCATAAATCAATTGTGACGTGACAAGACCACGCCTAACTCGACGTGTGCTAGCAGCCGTTCCAGACGTTGGCGTTGCTTCGAGAATTAATATTAGTGGCTTCGATGGAATTCCGGAAATTTCTTACCGCCTTCGATTGTCATATATAAACGTTTACCTACGAGCATTTGATATAGTCAAGTGAGGTCAAGTTAAAGTGACAGTACGGTACGTTGCGATGCAGCGATGTAATAAGGCGATAGATATTCGAATATCAGTTGAAATTTTAATATCTTGTTGTATTAACAGTGAAACAAAGTTAAATTTGATTATTATACAGTGTAGTCAATTATTATTAAACCCACGTGGAAAAATGTAACAATACTTATGATCCGGTCAATCTAGACCGTGGAAGGTACATACATTTACAACAAGCTGCAAACGCTTGTAATTGTTCAAAACATAGTTGAAATATAAGATTTTAAAATTCCGAATGATTGCGATGCCTGGAAAAAAAAATTATTCGAGGTCAAGGACAAAAATCTCGAAAAAAATTGGTTTTTTCCGCGATTTTCCAGGAAAACAGTAAGTTTTTAATATGAAATAACTTCAAATAAAAATTGTAGACCATAAAATTCTCTATAAAAAATGTATCAATACTTTTATTCCTTAGAGCCAACCGTTTCTGAGATACGACGAGTCAAAAAGTTGTAAAAGTTGTAATCGTCATTATATTCACACGTTTCCTAGCCACCAATGAGGTAGTTAGCTTAGCGCGTTTTTTTAACGTGGTTTCCCCAGTAGGCCTATTCCACATGTCGTGTGTGATTCTGTCAAATTGAAAACTTGCATAAATAAAATATATTAGGAAGGGTTGGAAATTTATAAAAGCGATTGAAATTAAAAAAATGTAAAAATTTATTCATCTGAGTCATAACCTTCAAATACTTCTTCTTGTGGTTTTTCTTCTTGGTCTCCCTCCTCCTTCTTCTTGATCTTCTTCTTCTTCTTCTTGATGTTCATCCTGGGTGTAGGTGAACTGCGTCAAGAGTGATGTATCGCATGTTTCCTCGTTGGTATCAAATGAATCCTCCACTACTATGGTGATTCAGCATTAGAACATGACTGGCCTTGACAATGTGTACATGCCAGAGAACACAACAGTCCAACTTTTTTTACTACCTACACATTTAGCGCTGTATCCCTTTTTACACAGTTGCAAAAAATTGTATTCAGCAGTTTTTCCGGAGCAGGTGTGAGTAAAGTCTGAATAGGTCTAATGCATTATCGACCAACTTCCAACTCCAGTCTTTTGGGTCTAGCTGATAACCAAGCCACACTTGAACTTGGTAATATACCCGGAAATGATTTTGATGAAGCAGCAACTGAGGTTGGAGGAAGACAAGCTAATTGCAACCTGTTTCTTATATTTCTCAGTGTTTTTTAAGAAACATGCATACCGAACTACTTATCTAAGCAGGTGGTTTTTTTCGAAGCTTTGTACAACTTTGTACACAACTGGATCCCGTTGGTGTGATTTCTTGTTAGTCATCTTAGTCAAATTAATTTTTTGAAAACTTCAGCACATTGAACTAAATCTTGTTTTTCAAAAACATTTTAAAGACTGTTGCTTTACCCCTCCTCTGTGTAAATGCAGACGTCGTTATCATCAGCCACTTATTGCGTGTAAAAATAGTACATGATTTTTGACTCTTTGCAAAAGTAGATAAACTTTTTGACGAATATATTTCGTTTGACTTTGAGTTTTATCCTGGCAGTAAGAAGTACGCGTAAGTCTACAATCTTCACCAACAACAATAGTAGTATTTGTCAAATTAAATTGCTCTATAAGCTGTTTCAAAATCAGTACGTAGGCATTGTTATTTAGCCTTTTAAACCAATATATTTTCGCCAATAAACTTATCCTAGAACATTGAAATGAACCGAGATTGTTGCGAGTATTTGCAAGAAATTTCTGTTGACTGGTAGGAACTGTCATAAGTTCATCAAATAGAATATCGGAGGAAGATGTTGCTGAAGTTCGACGACGTTGTTCTGCAGCTTTAATATTTCTCGTGCAATCAGCGTAGCCATCAAAACAACCGTAATTCTGGCACCAAAATGTCTACGTACATACTGAACGTATATATCTAAAATAATGCTAAATGTTTCTTCACTATCCCACACAACACGATGTATAAATATTCACCGTCAATGATGTTGTTTGTCGTATTAGTATTGTCAATTTCAATATTGACCTGTGGAACACAATCGTAAATGGCAGACTTCTGTGTTTTATTACTCATCCCGCATGGCTCATGGTTTACACTAGCGTACAAATTAAGGGACTGGATTTCATTCTACCTGATATTCTTATATTTATACTTATGTATACCAATAGAAAAAGTAATTTTACTTGAATTACAACTTCATAGAGATGTATGTACGTGGCATACATACGTGGGGAAACCACGTTACAAAAACGCGCTAAGATACACTACCTCATTGGTGTTGCAGTGAAGACGTGTGAATATAATGACGATTACAACTTTTACAACTTTTTGACTCGTCGTATCTCAGAAGAAACCGTGGCTCTAAGAAAAAAAGAATGATACATTTTTTGTTGTAGAAAATTTTTATGATCTACCAATTTTTATCTGAAATTATTTTTTATGATAAAATCTCACTCAGTTTTCCTGAAAATGCTGCAAAAAACCATTTTTTTTCGAGATTTTTCACCTTTGACCTCGAATAAATTTTTTTCCGGCATCGCAATCATTCGGAATTTCAAAAAATAGTTTTTAACTATGTTTTGAACAATTACACGCATTTGCAGCTTGTTGTAAATTTATGTACCTCCACTCTTATTTTTTAGTCTAATTTGACCGGATAATTATGATGGGATCAGATGTCGGACGACTTAGCCGGGCGGTTCGACGTGGGCGCTTCATTCACTCAGTCAATCGGCCGATGTGTGAGTCGATGGTTCAATCCCCAGGCTGAATGCTCGATTTTCACTCGCTATCGTCCAATCTGTGTTAGGAATCACACAAGTTTCGAATTCTGAGGGTTGTCGTTCATAGGGGTGCGACAGCTAGTTAACGGAAAAACATATTTCAAACATATTTTGAACATTTAGACGGAAGGAACCTTCAAGCATAGAACTAACCTTATGTAACCGCAAAAGTAGAGTGCTCTCTGCGTATAACTGTGTAGCGGATAATTTGAGAGAAAACTCCTATCCATGATAATGATTATAGAGAATTTCCACAATACATTTTATTCAAAACGCTTTTCGCCATACGCTAGCTTCATCAGTTACTGGTGGTAACCAGTACTATTCACTGCTGTTACTGGTAGCAACCAGTTACTGGTTACTGGTAGTAATCAGTTACTGGTAGCCACCAGTTACTGGTTAGAAGTAACCGGCTCACAGTGGTTAACAGTAACTGGTTAATGGTGTTTTTTTTCGGCGAGTGAGGGCGACCAGGTGTCGGATTCTTACCGACTAAAAAACCACTCATGACACAAGTAGGTTACTCTGGAACCACTCTCGGGCATTACTTCGTAATAGCAGACTATAATGATGGTTCAAGGCTCTCTGTCTGTCTTTAGTGCTCCATCATTTCATTTAAATAGTTCTTTTCTTTGTCAGGAAGTTCTTTTGAACATCTTCCTTATCATGTTTTCCAGTGACACTTCTCTTGTCGTCATTTATGTGTTTCGTCTCTGTTTCTCCCAACGTATGCATTCAAAAATTATGTCTTCTACCGTGATCCTGCTAACCTTTTGGTACGTTGTTTTGTGCAATTGTTCCTGTGGTGTTCTACAAGGCCTGTAATTAATCCCACACTGTGGAACCTGGTCTTGTAAGAACTTCCAATAGAACAGTGAAGGATACAGCCAAGTGAATGACAGCGAAGCAACTCAAGCTTGCCCATCAGAAGTCAGAGGTAGTACTGCTGGCAGCAGGTAGGAAACTGAAAAGTATAACAAATGAATTGGAGGAGACGAAGGGTAGCCAAGAATCCATTAAATACCTGGGTATCCACATGGACCGAAACTTGAAAATGGGAACTCATTTTAGAAAAATAGCAGAAAGAAGGGGGAAAGCTATGAGTAACATAAGCAGAATAATACCCAACGTTGGGGACCCTCGAGAAGGTAGCAGATGAATTCTCTGCTCAGTCGTCTAGTCGATCATGCTCTATGGCACCACAATCTGGAAAACGGCTATGAAAAAAGGATATTTAGAAATATATTACTGAGTGTCCAAAAAGAAGGAGTCATAAAAAATAGTATGTGCATATAGAACAGCATCAACTGAAGCTCTGCTGACGATTGCAAGAACCCCCTCAATAGATCTGCTGGTGGAAAAAAGAACAATAGTTAATGGTGGTAGCCACTTACTGGTTATTAGTAACTGTTGTTACTGGTTACCAGCAACTGCGGGTACTGGTGGAAACAAGTTACTGGTTACTAGTAACTGCTATTACTGGTGCTAACCAGTTACTGATTACCAGCACTTGCTGTCACTGGTAATAACCAGTTACTGGTTATCAGCTGCCGTGTAACGTTGCATAATTTTCCTGTTATTCACGTCAAGTTGATGCAGCTCCTGCTGAATTCACTTTGCTCCAAAGGAGCAAATTCAGATGGAACTGCAAAAAAATTTGTTCTTCTTCAACAGTTCCCATGATCAGATCTATCGGAGCTTGTGCTTGCGTGGATAGAGCTTTTCCTTTATTTTGATTTCTTGCCAGAAGCATTGTTCAATCCCGAAGTTAATATATGACTCTCCGGCATCTAGATCTGCGGGATGGAATTGCTATTATTACTACTATCATCAGTACTTCTCTGTTATCGATTGACGTCTCGTTAATACATATGTTGGGTTTGTTTAACAGAATACATAAATAGCATGAGAACTGTGAGGCATTCGAATTTCATCTCTAGTATACTTTCATTGATTATACGCCGTTTGGAAATGTGTTGCAATTTCAATTGGGATGCAGAACATTTCACCGAAACAAGTCTAGACGATGTTATTTCACACGTTTTAGTTTATGTTATGTTGAATTTCAAATGGTTTCAGAAAACAAGTTCAATTAAAACAGTTTGCTAGTTTGTCCTTTTTTGTAAGTAATATACCGCGTTCGCTGCAGTTCCAGAAAGTTTGTTAACTCAGTTTGTGTTTTGATATATGTTTTCACTGAAATGAGTAATTTGTTTATCACGAATAATACAGCATCAACAACATTGCAGCATCACTGTGGAAATAAATGAAATATATTATTTTAAGGGAGGTACAATAAATTTGAACTATTTTATTTTCACTCAATTCATTACTGTCAAAATGTTTTTCATGGCGAAATCTTTCCCATAGAAGTCCACCGAATCAACTATAATTTTGGGGCAATTATTTATATTTTTATACACGATATTTATAAAAAAATCAGTTTCACGTATTCTGTAGATAGAAACTTCCATGATTTAGTTGTTTTAGAATAATATAATGATGTGTTAGTGGTATTGATGGCTCAAGCACTTGGTGATTTCAAACCAGGCAGAAATGAAGATGCTCAAGAAGTTTCATAGACAAAAACAATATTCAATTTTTATAAACAATTATATCTTTCGCTTTTAATGGTGAAAGGAAAATAATTATACTGATATTTTTGATGATGATCAGGAGTAACATATAGCAGCTAAAACTTTCATAGTTTGGAAACTGGGAACAATTTGATTGAACTGCGATACAAATGTTTCATAGCATTAGCCTCAAAGAACAGAAACATATAGTGGTTTCAGTGATATACTGAATTGACAAATTGATCAGTGGGTAGGTGCTCAAAAGGGATTGAAAGAAATTATTATTAGACCATTTATCGCATTATATTTAACTGTAAACAAGGTGCAGGTATTCACAATATTTATCTTCGCTGTCGAGTACCTGCTGGTTTTTCATTCGGGATTGAATTGTTAATTTGTAGTATCTCTGAAAACACTATACAACTCAGTTGCAACTCTGACAGGGGATGCAGCTAGCTTCCACAGTCGGTTTTCTGGAAAAGGCACCACCCACTATTCCTGCACTAAAATCCACAATGCTGGAAATTACTTTACGACAACAGGCAAATTTTGTAACAGCTCAATATCAACAATGCGTCTGGTCCTGATGAAGTGTCTGTCATCATACTTGAAAAGTGCGCAAATGAACTCACAACAGTATTTTGCAGACTTTTCAACCTGCCTTACGAAAAAAGGGTTTTTCCTTCTTGTTGGAAGATTGCTTGTGTTCAGCCTATTCCCAAAAAAGGCAAGAAAAATCTTACAAATAACTATAGACCAGTTGCTTTGGTATCAGTGATATCAAAAACATGGAGACAACTGTAAACCAACATGACCATAAATATTTGGAAGGCTTCAACATATTGAGCGATCATAAATATGACTTTCGCAATCAGAGCTAGGTACAAGCTATATCGTTCTCTTTGGTTTTGCCTTTTGCAACCTGGCGCCCAAATAACAGAATTAGTCGAGTAAACTTATGGTTTATTTGATTAATAGTAAAAGAATCAGTAATAGCTATTGATCAGACCTGTGTTGAACTTACACCCTCCCGTATCAAACTGAGCAGCCTATCAGCAAAAGGAGTCTGCATCCCAAATTTTGAAATATTCAATTTGCCTTTTCAAAATTTGGAGGTTATATACCCCCCAAGCAATCCCTGAAGCTGCTGGATTCCATCAGGAAAAGAGCCATCTGCCTGACTGAAGACGCGAACATCACTTGCAACCTTGATAGTCTGGAACATCAAAGAAAGGTTGGAGATTTGTATCTCTTCAATAGATACTTTCACGGAAAGTATTCAAGAGACTTGGTACATTTGATTCTACACAAGAACGGTACATTTCAGAAATACGCGACGGATTGTGACTGCTCATGGTTTTGAGGTTCAACTCATTCTGTTCCATTTCGGAGAACAGCGTATGTGGAATAAACTACCTGAGAAACATTTTTCCCAATGGATTTAATCTCCAGCGATTCAAATCCAATGTGAATCGCTACTTTAGCAAAAGCACCATTCTCAGAGCGCCTTGAATATTTTCTTGTAGTGCATGTGTTTCGTCCTTGAAAAATGCTCTTATACCTCTCGAAGTATCAGATTAGCTGAATATTCAAAATCAAAGAAAATGACCCAATCTGTAGCGGTTTTCTAAAATCTTTTTTGGAGGTATATATTCTGCTAATGAATAATTGATTGCAGTACAATTTATATCTTTAAGATTTCTATCATACGCTTTGGTTTCATCATTATTAAATTATATTAAATAGATTCGACCTTGGTGGCATAGTAATTGGTATCCATTTTAACCCCCAAGAAACTTTTCGAAGCAGAAAGCGGAATGGGCTTGTTTCATGCTATGGAAAATGAAACTGGTTTGCTTATAGACTGATCGAGTTAGGGGTATATTATACTTATCAAGCCTAATCGGTCTCAAAACCTCTTGCAGAAAAAAGAATAATTCGAAAAGTAAGAATTTAAATTGGCCGCATGCCTGTTGACCAATAAAATTGATCGTGACTAGAGCGGAGTTGCCAAGTGTATTGGTTTTTAATATCCAATCACAGATCTGATGATCCAATTTGACAGACGTCATTTTTGTTGTTATTGTTGTCAACTCGGTGTGAATACAACTGTTACAATTATATAATTACAGAACGTTTTTTTGTAAAAGGTAGGTCTCGGCGGGTACTTATTTTTCTGCATATTCCGTGTCATTAATTTACATTCCGAAAAATATTTTTTTCAGGTTATTTTTGGATTGGTATGTTCTGGAGTAATTCTATATTTCACTGTACATATTTTTGCTTCTCTTTCCAGTCACCATACTGCTCCTTGGCCGAGATAAAATGAAAATTAAATCAATACTTTCCATCCTTCGATAAAAGACAAAGTCTGAAATGAATGTCATATAAATAAAAGGAACCTACAAATTTTTCAAGTAAAATTCATCGATCTTGGTAAGTTGTCGGGAGTGAGCTTTAACAAAACTAGGCTCAACATTCATTTTGAAATTATTTTAACAAAAATACGAAGTTTGTGGAAACCATTGACATTAGAAAGAGCACATTGTCGCATACACTACAGAGGCCGCTGGCTGACTGGATGACGATATGGCTAATATACCAGCAACGTTGAATTTCTTATTTTTTGGTGGGTGGCATTAATACATAATTGATTTATTTAATTAGGGTTCATGAGCATTAGAAAACCATTAGAAAATACAGCTTGTTACATTCTATTTAGAATTATATTTAGATATAACTTGAACTATATCAGTTATCAAGGCAAATATTATTGTTCATTTTTATGCACAATTCGTGGATTCGAGCGATTTTATTATTGTATATTTATTTGTTTGCTGGCTTTATTCTTAAAAAAAAGGAATGAATAATTACAGAAAATTTTAATTGATCGTTCATTTCCTCAGGAAAATGGAGTACCCATATCACAATTTATTGGTTTATTCGGCATTGAAAATGTATATCATATCGGATCCATTCTACTTGTTTTTACAACATTGAGTTTCAACTTTTTCATAGCTGACAGCTCGCGTAGGAACAATTCGTTTTTTCATCGAGTTTAGTTTGTGTACATTTTGAAAGCGTTTTAGAGATATATTTGAATATCAATATGGTAAATTCTTGTGCTGATTTTAATTGTGCGTAAAGGCATAAGAAAACAGAAAGCGCATTGGTTTATAAGTGAGTTAATTCATATAATGAGTTTAGGTTCCCAAAGGATAAAATGATGAGAAAAAATGAATAAAAGTATTGAAAAGAAAGAACTACAATCCGTCTACTCTTCCAAGCCTTTATATAAATCATTTAAAAAGTGACTATGAATGAAAGGGGAACGAAAATATTGAATTTGATGACAGAGTTTTTTATTTCAACTTCAAGTATTCTCCACAGAAAGTATTATGTGGAGTTATTCCTGCCACTGAAAGTATAACACAAAATTAATTGATTTTATCATATAATTAATGGTATTATTACCTCAGAAGCTTTTGTTGGATCAGTTCGAGTACAATCAATTGTGTCTAAACTTGACCATATCCAACCTTCCTCTCAAGTTTTGGAAGATTCAACAGATTACCCAAGCGAGCATATAACGCTTGAACTTAGTAGCTATATTAGAAAGAGGTATGTATCTAGGAACATTTTTTTTATAATAAATTGCAGTTTTGCAGATTGAGGATTGTAGAATAAATTGAATATTTGAAATGATTCTTTAATCTAGTTTGGTATATTTTTGATTTTCATAACTGTATATTATTAAATAATGCAATAAATCATAGTTTAGGTGAATATTTTGTGATCTATCGACTTTGTGTACTGATTTTAGATATATATGATTTTTCGTGTACATTTTATTCCATGTGGAGAATTTTTCATTAATTGAAACGTTAACGGGTTCATATACACTTCCATAATCAGATTGATAATTATAAGTTTCGTAAATATTACGATTTGGCAATGTTGATTATTTCTATTGTTCCTATTGGTCAATCGAACAAGAAGCGAGAATAGGGGCGTGACGTCATCACCCTACCACTTTCGATTTTTAATAATTAATTAGGGGAAAACTACGGTACTTAGAGAGATGAAACAAAGTGTACTATTTTTCAATTTAAAATTTCTATTAAGTGAACTATAAACCAAAAATCATGAAACTTGCCCATTATATCTGACACAGAGACTATACTGGGTGTCCCAGAGCTTTTAGGCCAGCAGATATCTCAGTTACCTGCAGAACAAAAATTAAAACAAAAATATGTATCATAGGAGAACACAAGCACTTTCATGCAGCATAGCAAAATCCACCCCCTGGTAAACAACCCCCAAGAAACCACCCCTAACTTTTGTTTTTCTAATGGCACGCCCATGTTTGTTTTGGTTCGACTTACAGTCTTTTTCATTTCTCGGTCAATGATGTATCATGGTAGGTAGAATGATATGCAGAATCATAGAAAATAAAAACACAAATGAAATATTAATGTTTAAGGTCATCTGTATTTTGATACATGATACTACAGAAAATGTTCAAAATGTTGGCCAGCACTTGCCACACATGCTTCAAGTCGCCGAATCAGCGCGCGAGTACAGGAAGCCCTAATCATTTCCGGAGTAACGGTATGACAAGCCTCTGAAATTTTTTGGGTTAAATCGTCAATATTCATTGGTTGTGTTTCGAAGGCAACTCGTTTCAGATATCCCCACAGGAAAAAGTCCAGTGGCGTGAGATCTGGAGAACGTGCAGGCCATCGCACAGGTCCACTATTTCCAATCCAACGGTATCGAAAAGTATCATTGAGGAATGTAGTAAGTACATTATGGTTATGTGCAGGAGCACCATCTTGTTGCCACCACATTTGTTGTCGTTCTTCAAGTGGAATATCTTCCAGGAGGGCAGGTAAACAATTTTCCAAGAAATGTAAATATCGGTGGCCCGTCAAAGTGCCTTGGAAAAATGGGGCCCGATGAGTCGTCCATTATGTAAACCACACCATACGTTCACACCCCACATTGTTTGGAAATTGGTTTCTCTAATCCAGTGAGGGTTGTCCTGTGACCAATAGTGCATGTTATGTCGATTAACAGTACCATTATTATGGAAGCGGGATTCGTCACTCCACAAGATTTGATTGAGGATGTTTGGATTGTCATGGACTAAAACTTGAATGTGAGCAATGAATGCCGTTCGTCTTTCGAAATCGGTAGGTCTGAGTCCTTGGTGTAAATGAATTTTGAAGGGATGATACTTGTACTGTTTGAAAATTCTTTGCACAGATGAGTTACTGATCCCAATCTCTACCGCCAATGCACGAACCGAAATATGAGGATGTGCTTCGGCGTAGGCAAACACATTTATGCAATTTTCCTCAGTTCGCACGGGTGTAGGATGTACTTGATCTGTTTTTCCTGGAAATGATCCCGTTCGCATGGTATTTTCTACATACGAAAACGTATTACGACCTGGTTGTCGACGATCAGGAAAGCGCTGCCCATACAGCCTCTCCGCAGCACGTTTATTCTTTCGGCATTCACCAAAAATTAAAAGCATATCAACGTATTCGTTGGGAGTGAAGGTAAAAGGCATTTTGATATACAACAACAATATCACGACTGATGGCAATGTGTCATCCAGATATCAGAGGAATGAAAGGAAGCACAAAAAGTTCTAACATTTTATCGCCTCTTTTTCTGCGTAGCGTCCACTTTTTCTGGTGTCTACAATGCAGAACAATTCGATCAGTCCAGTTAATAGTACCCACTAACGTATTCAATTTTCTCGAACAATTATGATATACCTATCGTTGGTTGAGAAATAACAAGAGCTGTCAGTTGAACGACAAACAACATGGGGTTGCCATTTGAAAAACAAAAGTTAGGGGTGGTTTCGCAGGGGTTGCTCGCGAGGGGGTGGATTTTGCTCTGCTACATGAAAGTGCTGGTGGTCTTCTATGTTATACATATTTTTTTTCAATTTTTTTCTGCAGGTGACTGAGATATCTGCTGGCCTAAAAGCTCTGGGACACCCGGTATATAATCTTTATGGAGAAATCCAATGCCTGGGTTTTTGTGGCATTGAATTCAACCTGGTTAGTTTCACCACAATTCGAAATCACTTCTAGATCTTCATTAAAATGTGCATCCTCCTGCTGCCGCTGAAGATGTACATCCGCAGCCAACATTATTATTATTAATAATTATTCCTGAAAATATATCCCTTCCAAATTAATGTTTCAATAGAGTTTGTGAAAAAGTTTGTTTCTGACTCATTCGGCACCTTCAAAATTCGTGACATTATACTGTCGAATCCTTAACTTCTGCTCATCAAAATGGAAAACTACAATTCTACTGTTATGGAGCTTTGAATTTGATCTCTTGCGGAAAAATCTGGCGAGCGATGTGTAGCGAAATGAATGCGATGAAAAATCTCCGCATCTTCCGTTTATGCATCACGGCCACCTTATACCACTCTGATAGCGGTTTTTGAATAGGCAACATTTCAACAATTTTTTGTGCCCTCGCATGGAAGATGAGATATTCCAGTGTAATCATCTACGAGCTTTGAAATTGGATTTTTTGTCAGCAATACCGCCCTGGCTTCGATAACGTTATGAAAATACGCCCTGACGAGATATTATTTTTTCATCGACTTTTCCATTTTAACAAAAAAGTAAATATTGATGTAACGAACCTCCACCCTGAAGTTTCCAGTTTTTATTATATTATACTCATACGAAATAAAACGGTTATCGCGATGTTGATTTAAAAAATTTGCCTACGTTTTCATATTAACCGTCTGTCATATACAGGGAGTGGTCAAATACTAGAGATGGAGTTGAAGGGACTGATAATCACATTTGTTTTTATATTTTGATATAAAAACTCAAACTGCCGTTTCATCAATATTCAAATATACATATTATTTTTCATGTATTGTAAGTGTCTTCTCTGGCTAGGAAAGGTATAGAATCGACCATAACTGGATGGATCTATGCTATGCTGGTAAACAAAACTGCAACTACGACTCTTCAAGGCGAGGCCATTAGGTTTAGGGTAACCTGGGGCTGCCCTCAAGGTGGGGTACTATCTCCCCTTCTGTGGTTGCTCCTGATGGATAGTCTGCTTGATGCCCTCGACAGAAGAAAAGTAGATCTGCAAGCTTATACCGATGACTTTGTCAACTTGGCAAGGTACACGTCGGGAAGATTAGCTTGTAATATTATCCAAAGCACGTCGGACGTTGTTCACAGTTGGTGCCTGAGGAAGTAGATGTTTGTCAATCCCAGCGAATCTGTGATAATCCCCTTCACCAGAAAGAGAAAATTGGACGATCTAACGCCACTGTCCCTGAATGGCGAGGTCATTCCATTTGGAACGGAGGTGAAATATCTTGGCATTGTCTTTGATGAAAGAGTCACCTGGAGCTCACTTGGAAAAAGTTCTACACAAAACCAGACTGTCCCTATGGACATGTCGAAGGATTTGTGGTAGAACTTGGGGTTTAGGTCCCAAACAAATCCATTGGATTTATGTAATGATTACTCATGGTGCAGTTGCCTGATGGCCGAAGGCTTTACAGAAAACGGCCCAGGCGATACCCTCTGGCTTACAGAGACAGGCTTGTCTGGCTACCTCCTCTTTACATTTTGCTGGAGAGAGAGGCTAGATGGACTGCAGAGTGCAAAAGACTGGTGTTTGCCTCTGGAAGTCACAGCATTCTGTAAATGCCCTCTGACTTTATGCCTCCAACTGTCAACTACGAACTGCCTTATAAAGTACTGTTCCCGAGTAGCGAGGACTGGATCCTCTGGGAGAAGGAAATATTGAGAGCAGATAGTTGTCGGTTCACAGATGGATCAAAAACATCTTCCGGTTCTGGTGCAGGTGTTTTCAGTCGCAGACCCAGGACAGAGATATTTACCTATGCGACTGTATTTCAAGCGGAAATTTACGCTATGAAATTGTGTGCGGAGAGATTGAAAGAATCCAACCTCATACACAAGTCAATAAAAGTATTCTCGGGCACTCAAGCGCCATTTGAAGCTCTTGGTTCCTACCGAGCAACGTCTAAATTAGTAGGAAATTGCCAAAAACGACTCTCCTCGATAGGAAGACTTGATAGATTGTCTCTGGTCAGGATTCCTGGTCATACTGGTCTGGAAGGCAATGAAGGGTGCTGCAAGCAGCTTCATCAGACCAGAACCTGTCATTGGTATCGCTTTAGGCTTCACCAAACAAACATCGAACACCTGGATGGCAAGACGATTCATGGACTTCTGGCAGAATCTTTCAGGATTGGCTCACTCCAAGGCGTTTATTCACCCTTTGAAGCTTGATACCAAACAGTTGTTGGACTACAATAGGATTGAACTACGATGTCTTATAGACCTTCTTACAGGTCATTGTCATTTGAATCATCATATGCAGGGAGTCGGACTGTCGGAAGTCAGTGTGTGTCGCCTCTGTTTGGAAAATGATGAAACAGCAGAGCACATACTTTGTGGAACGAATCAGGATTTTAGATTTCGGCAGAGCCGTACTCTTACCATCTGACATGATAGACTACTCACCATACAAACTAATCGGCTTCGTTAAGAATCTGGGTTTATTTGGTCGAGTGTGAATGGGTGTGAGCCATAATAAACCCATGCGGGTTGCGGTGAAGGGTCGAATAAACCCAACCACTTTAGACCCAACCAAGTGTCTTCATGTTTCATTTCGTTTTTTGAATATTTTACAAATTGTCTTCATGTAATATATGTAAGATTTACTTGGGCCATCACTCATGGAACTAGTACTTGGTATACTATCCCAATAGCTAACAAAATAATGACTTTTCATTTACCAGCAATAATAATTTTCAAAGTTGACGCAATCATAATATGTTGAGAAAATTCAACTAACGTGTTTTTTTTGCAATTAACCCACTTATTTGTTCCAATGGAAAAACAATAGTACTGGCATTATCAATTGTTGCCAGTTGCGACAATGTTAGAACTACCCCACTTGGCTAACAACAATTTCTGAAATAAAAGCACATCACAAGATACATTAGTGTATAGTCATCTTGTTAATTCATCACAAAGGACCCACGATTTTGAAAAATTGTCAGAAAATCCAATTTCATTTAGATATATATAATAAAAATTGTCTGGACCGACAACTTATGTACACTCAACAAAGAAGTCGTCAATTCGAGCAATTAATGTAGATTGCCATGTAGCTTTGATTCTCCGTATTAGTTTCATTTTTCCATAAAATAAATTGCTTTTCTGTTCCATTGTTGTCACTGATGATGATGGTTATTTCAAATGAAGCACTATGAAAATATCATATGTGATATACCCTTGGATTGTGAATTATTTGCTTTATCAATATATGTAATAAAGAAGACAGGTCCGGATTAAGAAAAAGTTGATGGTGGCCATGTTGACACAATTCGTTTTATCGAATATTTATTATCATATCGTCACAGTATACTACACAGTATACAATAACATTTTTTCTCAATTTTTTGATATTTTCCGAAATAACAATTCCATTCGAAAAAAGACGAAAAACAGCAATTTTGGTTTTCCTCGTATAACTTGAGAAGAGAGAAAGTCCCCGTAGATTTTCTTCAACCATTGTATTGTTTTCATCTTCGTATCTGTTACGGAATAGAATATGACAATGCTACCACATGATAAAAGAGATGGCCTGTATATAAAAAGAAGAGAGTTATCCTCACTCCAACTTTCTATCAGGATCACTCATTCACTCTAGTTCGATCAGTAATCCAAGTTCATATATTTGTCTCAAATATATTCCAGTTTAACTAATTTAAACAATGTTCAATCAGACCATTAGTTGGAAATAATTTTGTCTCGAAATTCGTTTAGTATTTACTATAGGCATATAATGATGCAATCAGTATGTAAGTTATCAAAATTAACCTCGATACAGTTATATCTGGCTGTTCAGTAAAAATGGTGGATCAATTTTGAGTAATCCCGAATAGAAATTTCGAAGGAGGCAGAATTAAAAAAAAAATAATAAACGGAAAAAGGTACCAAAATAAACGAAATTATGGCGAAGGAGCAGGTGTTTACAATTTGAGATGAAGTAAAAATTTTGACAGCTGATGAATTGAGGCAATCCCTGCTGAGATGAAGTAGTTTCTCAGTTCTTTTCTGAGACGGTCCTTTCACAAGGGTTTCTCCGTTCAGGAGTAAATTTTCCCAGTACTCTTCATGTCTTACTAACCAATTTTCTGATCTAGATTCATACTGAATTGTCTGATAGGTACCTCACAGCTGATAGATCATTTATATATGGAGTTGATGATCTGTGTCTGTCACGCTCATCAACTTCTGTGTTGCCGATAATTCTTGAGTGTTTTGGCATCATGTGTTGAATGTATTGCTGTCTTCCAATCCCGATGTTACTTTTGGTTTCATAAGTATCCCAAGTATAGCCCTATATGTCTGTAAAAATGAGACTTTTCCAATTCATTGGGTCACAAATGGATATTTATTGCGCATTGATCATTTCGTGTGATTGTAGTGAAGACGTGTTTATAACTCGCTGCCCGAAAATGAACTACAAATGTTGTAAACAGAAACCTTTTGTTCATTATGTGTGCACAAAGTGTTTTAGTGTGTTTCATAGAAGCTGTCTGCAGCAACAGTGAAAGAAAAGTTACATTTGTTAGAGACAATAAAATAATCTGTTGCCGTGTGAACGCCGAGGAAGAACATGAAGAAGAAAACAGCATATTAGAAAAAACAAAAAATGAACTTGCCGAAGATGGATTTCTAAAAGACAAGTACATGTAAAAACTGAAAGATGAAAACCAAATTGTAATAGCGCAGGCATTAGAAGTTGAGAAACAATGAATTCACTGCTAGAAAAGTAAAAAAAACACATTGAAGAAATGGAAGTTAAAATTAAGGAACTAAAGAAAGAAATCACAGAAAAAAGGGTCGCTATAAAAACAGCTGATACACAAACATATACCCATCATATGAAGCAACAATCGACAATGACGGACCCCCTTTTCATCAGTGGCGTAGACATTCCAATCCTAGATGACACACGGAGAAAGGAAAACTTCACTTAAGAAGATAGAAACTCAAGTATTTTCGTAGAATTGGAAACAGCAAATATCACAACTGAAATTTCTCAACAAAATATAACTACTACTACAAATACTGAAGATGTGAATAACACCATGCAAAGTCGAACGAAATTTCACTGAAAAATTTATATCTGTGGTGACCAGTACGCGACAGGATTCCCAAGAGCCATCACAAAATTTATAGACCAATATACATCTAAGATAAACGCGAATATAAGAAAGAACATGGAACTTTGTGAGTTAACTGAAAATATTTTCTCTGAAACAATAGAATATGGTCAAGCGGATACAATAATTGTTAATAATGATCATTGTTTGAATACTCAAGTAAACTTAAACAGAGATTTCCTTCCCCTTCATAAGAGGATTATGAATTATTAATTAATCACAGTTTATTAATATTCAACGAAAGTCATTTTTTGTGGAGGAAAAAATCAGTTTTTTATCGACCTTTTTTTTTTTTTTTTGGGAAAAATACTTTGATTTTTACGCAGTAACTTATCGGGGTAAACTAAAAAGTTTGCCCTTCTACACTTGTATAAAGTTCTCCATTATAATTTTTATATTTTTTCAGATTATGGAAGGTAACCATTACCCAAAAAAGGTCGATAAAAGTTTATAATATTAATTTATTCAATATTTTTTCCTCTATATATTCAATCAAACCCATAATGGATCACTCCTCAAGTTGGTACCATTATTTTAACATGACACTTGACACATTCTGTCTCAAGTTGTCCATCTTCATAAGATACTTTGACTGAACCACATGGCCTGAATCCAAAAATGTATTTTCTTGGCTATGAGCCTATTTTGTTTTATATAATTTAAATATTACAATGTACAATTCACTTATCTTGATACTTCCTGTTGCCTGACAAGTAAGTAATCTCAAACAATTTTTCCAAATTTCTTAACCTTAAAAAAAAATTTTACAACTTCAATTTCACTAAATTCCCTTTTCAACTAGATCACTTACTTTCAGGGGAGCACTGATAATGACGAAAGTCGAAAGCGCTTTGCAAGAATTTTAAAATATTATACACTTTAATACAAAACCTCTTCGATTCATTAATTTAAATAAGTGTATTCAGCTTTTCCAAATCCTTTTAATAATTGTTATGTTTATCACAAAAAACATAAGCAATAACAGAACTTTACAATTTTTTCTGAATAATGTGCTAGGTCTTGGTAAATTTACAAATCTTTTTATTGTATCAGAATGTAACGACTACCTTGACAAAAATATCAATAGGCTTATTTTCAAAAAAATAAAGATATTCAGACAATTAAATAGAAACTGCTCGATAACATTTCTTACTGACAAAAAAAAAATGCAGCAAATTTGAACTCATGGAAAAATTAATGAAAAATATGGAATTCACAGCAAGAAACCAACAAAAATTTGCTCTGAAGATAATAGAAATAACAGAATTGAATGACATAGAACCAGTTTCATTTTTTTTTGTTTCATCTTCAGGAACAAACTGTGAACCTGTAGGAAAACCTTTATCTGAAACTGATGCTAAAAAGTCCAAAATCACCTTTTGTCACCAGAATATCCAATGCATCAGCAACAAAACGCTACGTTTGAATAATATCTTTGAAGATGACAAGTATTGTGATTTTTTGCTTATTTCTGAACATAGACAGTCGCAAGAATCGATTGACAGCTTTAAATTAAGTATATTCAACCTTTGTAATGCGTTTTCCAGAAAAGAGAAGACTCATGGTGGAGTTGCAATCTATAAACTTGGTTAATGGTGTTCAAATTTCTCCCTACTCTGTTGAGGAGCTTTTAGCATATTCTATATGAGTGATAGATACTCCTATTATGTAATGTACATACATCATTTTCAACTTTCAAATTTTCACCCTTTTACTGTGTAATTAACTTTTTATTGTATTGTATATTGCATTTCACATTGTATATGACTTGTTTTCCATGTAATCAGCATATGAAAATGAATTGATATTATTATTATTATTATCATTGTAAAATGACGTATCCCTCAGTTCTTGCCGAACTCTGAATCCCTGCTTCTGCCTCATGTTAGGATGTCGAACCATCTTGAATGCCTGTTTATTCTCCATTCTACGCGGTTGATGAATTTGACTGTGAAGCTTGTTTGGTCTCATGTGATGCAAGAACATGTTTAATATTCATTCTTCCACATATTACGTAATCTATACTTTGTCCGATCCCTTTCTACTTGCTGATTTTTTCAGTTAAAATTGGCTCATTCCCAAAATTCAGCACAGTTACAGTCAGTTCAGCGAGAATTCGTTGGGAACACGCTATATTCTTTCACTGATTCATCAATGATTCACACGACAGGCAGACGTATTCCGTTGTATAAGTGGTATTGTGCATACTTAAAGTGTCGGCGCCCTCAAAAGTCACCCGTTGATAGGGTTTCATTGGATGAATACATACCCTCGTCATGTCTATTCTCTCTTTATATATATAGTCGAAGTAACCTTTATTGTGAATACTTGAAGCTATCGGCATCTCAAAAGCCAAAAACACCAATACAGAGAAATAAAGCCGCTGTCAATTAGTCCACATGGACTGAAGAATTGGCGGTTCGTATTGGATGATTTTTACTAACCGAGTTTCATGATTGGCTGAAGAGTCATAAAATTAAATTTGAAGTCATGTTACGGTGACGAATAGAATGCGAACCGTCGTGTTCTCAATGTTCAGTTCAGGAACTGATCGCGATTTGAGTGTTGAAATTCGATATTGGTGCAGTTATAATTACTTAAAATTTTTGTTATCTGTTTAAAATGTGGCGACGTTGGACAAGTACTAATAGTAACAACGAGTGTGATAAGAACACGGACTTTTTCCTGTGTAGTGATTCCAATAGCGATGGTGAACAATGCGAAAAAGAGATACCAGTGAATAAAATTCGGATGCATTTGAATATTGAAACACAGAGAGTATGTTTCAATGTATATAAGAATCTACATATAAAGTTTGGTTTCGAGGGAAAAAACTTTTACAAGCAACATCAGATTTGACCGAAATTCTTTTCTCAACTGTATGTAAAATAGTCAAAAACAAACGTTATGAACGCAAGACGCGATTTGATGCGGGATTACCAAAACCTTTAGATATTCATCTAATAAATTCATTAAAAAAATATACGACTGTTAAAAAAGCAATGAGTTTCCTACAACTGAGATCATAAGGAAGAAATTGAATACTTCCGGTCATAACGTGAGCTGCTGTGACAATACTCTTTAGAATTGGATAAAGAAACTGAGATTTAGATTTAAAATAATAAACAAACGTCAAGCAGTTATGGAAAATGGAAGAATAGTGGAATTGCGTAACAAAATTACGTTCCTTAGTTCTTGAGGGCTAATATCTGCACATCCTGTCGAATTCTTGCACAAAGTTCATTTCTATCTCTTGAGCGGTTTTTGAAAACCTTCTGTGTGAGAAGTCTTCAGAGAGAAAAATATAAAACTGTGAGGTCTGAAGATCTGGGTGGCCACTCTATAAACGGACTACCATGGCCTATCCATCGGTTTGAAAAATGTTCGTTAAGCCATTGCCTCACAGCTCTGGCATAATGAACTGAACACCCATCTAACTGGACAAATAAATTTGATCGTTCATTGATTGGCAGCTCGTGAATAGCAACCCAAAACTCTGTGTTTTAAAATTCTAGAAACCTCTGCGCATTAATGTTTTCCTCAAAAAACAAAGGACCAATAATTCGTTCGTACAAATTCCCACACCAGACGTTGATTTCTTGGGAATACTGGCTTTTACAGTTTATTACCCAGTTAGGATTATCCGCTGCCCAATAGCGACAATTCTGTGATGACACTACTCCATTTGTAGTAAAAGTGGCTTCGTCGGTATATAAAATATTTTTTAGGAAATTTCTATTGTTTAAATATTCCCCTTGGGCCCATAAACAATATTCCAGGCGTCTTGCTTCGTCGCCTTCTTGAAGTGTGTGTAAAAATTTTGGGTTGAAAGGTTTGATATTCTTCGCCTTGAGACATCTCCGAATAGTTTCTCGTGGAATATTCAAATCTGAAGTGGGATTTCTTATACTCGCATTAGGATTATTTCCGAAATAATCTAAAATGATTTGATCATTCCTGTCATTCCTGTTTCGTCTTGTACAGATACAGGATTACTTTTTAACCGCAGTTAATACGAGGACGATCTGGATGTCTCTCATTAAATACTCTACAAACCTCTCTAGCACTTCTAACGTCATCTCCCGAAAGGCGTACAATTTCAATTTTCTCTCTTACGCTCAATCTTGCAGCCATGACACAAAATAATTCGAAGAACTGTAAGGTGAATATTGTTGACAATAGTACCCTTGAATCTTTCACAAGTGTCAAACTGTAATATCATTTCCATGGCAACTAAGATTTAAATTGGAATATTAGGTCTTAGTTTTAGTTAATTTGCGTGAAAACTTGAATGTAATTCCGTTATTTTCATTAAAAATATTTACGCTATTTGTTTTTTTTTCATCTAGCGGCACTTTATTGTTGAAATCGTAAAAAAATAATATCATGGCTATATCTGTTGATATAGGGTGTTTTTTGTAACTGTTAGCTGTGTGAGTTTTCGAATTTTTGAGTTGTCATAACTTTGTTAATAATGAATATGTTTTAATGAAATTTTGGTCACACCTGTTTAGAGGCACTCTGAATCCAGTGGCGTAGTGATTTTTTCAATCAAAAATCATCGATAATAAAAAATCCCGATTTTCGACTAAGAAAAAATATCGTAGTATGCCCTGAAACTTTGATGAACATTTCAAATTTTGTCTCAAGGTAGACCTTTTAGTACTTGAAATTCAAAAAAAAATTATTAAAATCGGTGTACAACTTCAAATTTTAGGGGGGTGTTTCCATTAAAAATGGGTCACACTGTATATGTGAATAAGTAGTATTCAGAAGTATTTTCAATCATCACTGTGTTGTTTGAATCCCTACTTTCCTACTTATTTATATAAACGAAATATTCATATATATATATATATATATATATATATATATATATATATATATATATATATATATATATATATATACATATATATTGGGAATTGGGAATTGTTGGAAGGTAGGTTACACTATATCCTTTACTTGAACTATACCCATACTCCTATGGCAGATTCAGAATCATACTTGCAAAATTTTTGTCAGTTTTCTCAAAGCAAACATTTTTAAATGATGAATACATACATGTTGATTATGTGAAGCAGATTGAATAAATGACCACTAATTTACGTAGCTTCAACAAGATGGTCGCTAACAATTGTCAAAATTTGACAGTTCCAGTTGGAAGACCATATTTTATAATATTCCATATGCAAATCGTTTCCTCTAACATTTTGTATAGAAACGGCCTGAATGTTATTCACGAGGCGAAATATTGTCAATTATGGAGTATGTCAAACAGCAAATACGTCTGAATCAACAAAATAAATTTCTGTAACTCTTGTCAAAGCAATATGTTATCGGGAAAGAAATTATTGATCCAGCAAACTAGCGAACTGTTTGAATGTATTTCCGAAAACCGTTTCAAACTTTTACAGTAACATAAAGTAGAACGTGCATATCGTCTAGACTTGTTTCGGTGGAGGGTTTGACATCCCACGTAAAACTGCAACACATTCCATAACAGATAGTGGATTATTGATGAGGGCACACAGGAGATAAAATTCACAATTCATGAAACTTTTATGCTGTGAAAGTATTTTGTTGCAAACATAGTTTGTATCTAGTTGGCGAGTGGTCGATCAATAAGGCAGAGAGAACGAAATATATATTTGTTTACTTAATTTTTGTTATAGACAAATACAAGCACTAAAAAATATCGTTAAGGCGCTCTAAGAGCGGTGCCTGTGCGAAAGTAACGATTCATGTTGGATCAACTCGATCATGATCGACCATCAATATGGCTTTCAGAAACAAAGCTCAACAGGCTACCTCCTAGCGTATATCACCCATATTTGGAGTAACGCAATCGAGAAACATGGGGAGTCAAGAGCTGTTGCGCTTGATATTTCCAAGGCCTTCGGCCTTAGAAACGAAAGGAAATGGGGGAAAATGATGGTTCTTCAATGCCACAAAAACCTAGGCATCGGTTTTCTCAAAAACCGGATATAATAATGTCAGGTCAGACAATTCCACTTTCTGCTTCGATAATTTTGTTGGGGGTTGAAATAATAGGGGTGCCCAAGCGGGGATTTCGGGATTTTGTAAAGCGCGACAGATTAATATACAGGGAGATACCTTGTACCTGGTTAAGTACCTCCACCAAATATGAGCTCCATATATAGGGCCGCCTGTCAGGGATAAAGCATGAGATTAGTAAAAAAAAATTGATCATCAGAAATTCTCGAGCGCGTCAGATTAAGGTAGGGTGAGTTAATTACCTACTAAAAAGTGTATATTCGAGTAATCTGACAATTTGAGAGTGACGTAAAGAAAGGGAAGGGCGTCATTTCGATATTCTCGAGCATAGCACTTTTTTTTTATTTTGAAGGAAATAATTCAAGGATAACAAAAAATATATAATCTGACGATTCGTCGATAAAGTTTAATGCGTGCAGCTGTGTGATACCTATATTTCCCTCTCCGAGTTTCTTTTCCTCTATTCTCTATTAACTTTTTCTCTATCTATTACTCTCCCACTCCGTTCCCACTCTGAATTCTGTTGCCATGACGCCATCACAGCTGATCACAGAGACTCGTTCGTGATGAAGATGAAGATGATGATTAATTATTCAATCAATTGATGGATGTAGCTGTTACTACGTGGTAGTAATCATAATAAAGAAACTTAAAGATAATAAAGAAACTTTCTATGCTTTTTACCACTTTTATTTGTAACTAACGTTACTGTAGTTTCGTCCTATAAGGACATTTTCAAACTTATACAATATATAGGACATTTTCAAAATTGTTAGGAATCACACGTTGAAAGGTAAGACCTCGATAAGCCTAAGCTTGCACAAGTTTCGACTTTTGAGGGTTGTCGTTCGTAGGGATGCGACAGCTGATTAACGGAAAAACAGATTTAAAGCTGATATCCTTGATATAAATTGATTTGAAATCCCTGGAAAAATTTGTAAAAAATTAAAAAGTTAGCTGAAAACAATCAATTATATTAAGCAAATAAACTGAAATCACAATGAAATTAAATACAAGCAACAATCAAACATCAAAAATTTGAACTATTAACGCGAGATGAAAATAAAAATTGTTAACAAGTAATGAAAATTAAAAATTAAAATATTCCGAACCAAGTTACTTCAGTTCGATTGTGGATGTGTACTGACAATCAGAACGTCGTTAAGTAACTTGTTTTGGAATCATTTAACTTTAAATTTTCATTTCTTTTTGATGATTTTTTATTTTCATCTCGTGTTAATAGTTCAATTTTTTGATTTTTTGGTTGTTGTTTGTATTTTATTTCATTGTAATTTCAGTTTTTCGCTTGATATAATTGTTTTTTATTTTAGCTAACGTTTAATTTTTTACAGATTCTTACACGGATTTCAAATCAATTTATATCATATTAGACAATGAAAGTACGAACTCATGAAATGCACCACGAAACATTGTCAACCACCTTGAAACAACTTCTAAACTTGTTTTGTTACAACTCTCGAACCACTAGGTATTCACCAATATAACCCTATAGTTTGAAAAAGGGCTATTGAAGGAGAAATCACATATTGAATAATTTTTTTTGATTATTTATTTGGAAAATCAAGAAAAAATTATTTCCGAATTTTGATTTACCCAGTATCAGAAAGAGTATAGTCAAATCATTATTCGATAATGAAAAAACTATATTTTTCAAAGATCTTCATAACAAAAAACAGTCATCAAATGATCGTTAACTCAAAATAGTGACGGTTGAATAGATTAACTTGTTGACGTTATTTTTAGCATAACTTCTTAACTCAGTATATACCCATGTGATACTATATTTTTCAAAAGTACATTTATATAAACTATTTTTTAATAACTTCTTCCTCAAACTAACTATCTTTGGGTGATCAGCAGAACAGAAGTGTACTCTTATAACACAAGTTATTCCAATATTTCGATAAAGTTTATTATCATTATCAAGGAAGAGATACAAAAAATATGATGCAATAATATAAATTTGTTACAAAAAAGGATCAACTTACTGTTGGTGAGGATGGCCGTGTCAAAAAAATGTTACATTTGAATAGTTGAAACATGTCAATAAAATATAACAAGTTAGCAGATTGAAACAAAGTTTTGAATCCTCACTGATAGAAGGAATATTATTTAAATTTACATAATGAAATCGTTATGGTTTGAAAATTATAATTTACTGGTAGAAGCCATGTGGCTGCAGACCACAGAGAGAGATAAAAACAATTGACAGTGACAGCTGTCCTGTCATTCATTTTGAAAGATCGTTCGTTAGTAAGTTTATGTTTCATTGTGGAACAAAAAGAGAACAGTTATGGTGCAAGTGTGATCAGAGTCAACTGCTGTTTTATGAGAATAATAATGAGAAAACCCAATGTCAAAAACATGTCAATTAATTAAGTTCAATGAATAAAAAAAATATTGTTTTTGTTAGATTAAGCGAATCCCTCTAGATAATCGTCAGATTATGAGACAGCACGTCTAAAACATAAAGATGAACCATATATATCTTAATCTGACGCGCTTGAGTATTCAAAATGGAGAATTTTTATTTGAACATTATAATAATGGCGTACAACCACCCACATCATGCAAACGATCAGATCAACATATCAACATTATTAAAAATACGTTGGACATTGATGCTATCAATATCTGACGCGCTCGAGTATGTCTAAGCAACAGTATTTTTTTACATATTCAAAAATCTATTGCCGCTTCCTCCACCGATGAAAAGGTATATATTTCCTTCTTGTCATCTAAGCTTTGCAACCTAATATGTCTCAATGACGCTTGAGTAAATCCCCATTTTGCATCGTGGGCTCCCCTGCTAAAATAGACATCAATAATTCTTGGCACGATAATGTCGCTAGAATTGCAAAAGCCTCTTCCCAAATGCTTGAAAAACTGTTCCGAACCAGAAAACTGTACACACATAACTTTTGATCCTTCATAAAGCTCAGATCAGACCTTTTTTGGAGTATTGTTCACATGTAAGTAGCTCCGCCTCTAAGCGTACCCGGAAGCTGCTGGATTCTATCCAGAAAAGAACCATTCGCCTGATTGGAGACACCTTATAGTCTGAAACATAGTAAAGGAAGGAAAATTAATTTGTTGGAAGCCATGGAAATCAATAAATCAATTAAAAACTCAAAATATAGAACCCTTAACGAACAAAAAGATTTGTGTAGGTCTCCACTTTTGAATTTATAAAGATGACAACGCAATTAATCACAGTTTGAAGGTTATGTAGTTGGTATTAATGAATGTAGGTATATATCTTATTACCTACTCTCGGATATATATATATATACTCCAATATTTGTATTAGGTCAGTAGTGTTAGAATACTTGAGAATGGTGTAAAAACCGAAACCTTGGTCGTATTAATATCAATACATTGAGTAGGTGGAAATTAGACAGAGTATTTTATCTATATCATTTAATTAAAACAATATGAATTTTGCGATTAGACCGAACTTGTTCCAGCATCGTTTGACTTTAAGGGAGATCCAAGAGATCCAATTAAAAACTTCTTACTGTATCACTTTACTGTTGATTCATTTATGTCATATCACTGTTAACCTCGTCACTTGTCATGACTTTATTTCTGAACTAATAAGTCCACTATGCGACTGTCTCACCTTCTTATATAACAGTTGAGCCCCCTGTATCATTTTTCAAGCTTATCGCGGTAATTCGACCGTTTTAGATGGGGTCTTCTTACGATCTCCTCGACTATTCAAGAATTCCGTTTGATGTTTGGTGCACGTTGCCAGGGTAACGGTGTGATGATATATAAGTTTTCCAGATGACTGAGTTAGTTACGAATCAGAATTCACATACCAAATATACATTTCCTTTCGGTAAATCCACCAATTTATTGTTTTGTCTGTGTCTAACTGAAACTGTTCGTTTGATTTTCCCAGAAGCGGGCTAAGGCTGCAATATTTTGAATCTACAATGACAGTTTCACCTTTCTGTTCCCCAATGCATTTAATTGTGTGGAATTATTCAACCAGTTAGAAATGATCTTGTATATAGAGTAAAGTAGTCGATTAGTTGAATATACTAGCTGTTTTGTAGGAAGCAGGCGATTTTCAACAGTGTTGGTATATTAGCTCTAGCAATGGGAAATATAGGTGGACCTAGTAGAGAACCTTGCGGCACTCCACTGTGGAAATGAACTCTCTAGTAACGGCAGAAATATATGAAGCTACGATGCGCTTGATAAAAATACCAATAACAAAATGAATTACAAAATATGATATCCAGGAGAATTTTTAACTGATAATTCAAAAAAGTAGTCTCAATAGATTCTACCGTATTTGAACTTCCTATAAAGAACGCGATGAACGCCTTCATAAAAACTTCAAAGTGGAAAAAGAGTTTTCCGATACTTCGCTATTATGCAAATCAGCTTTCCGAACATCTCTGTTTTGCACTCAACGGTTTTAGCTCGTTCCAGAAAGTATATTTAAATTTTTTTTGTTTATGGCCGAGAGTGGAGTTCTTTGCATTGAATTGTTACACTTGAAAAATTTGTAAAAGTATCTAACAAGTAACTTTCAATGAAGGAAAACTTTTCTACTTCAATAAATGATAGAATCTAGAGATGTAACCTGTAATGCAATCGAATTCCTGGGGAGATGAGTTTGAATAATAATAATTATAATGATGTAGTCCTTCTCAACCACCAGAGCAAAACGATATTTGTAGTGGAGTTCTCAGCTCCTGGCGAGACGAATATCGTCAGAAAAGAGGAGGAAAAACGGATAAAATATCGAGATTTTCTCTTCGAACTCCGCAGACTCTATCCAGATCACTCTGTCAAGATGGTTGTTCTGATTATTGGAGTCCTTGGTGGAATGATGTCATTTCTACTCTCGAATCTCAAAATCATACCGGCTTGCCGCACTAAGGCAGAAATCTTAGCCGGACAGATGCAGAAGGCTGTCATTCTTGGCTCGCTGCGCTTGCTCAGGCAGATTATTCTCGAAACCAATTATCACTTGCCCCATGGTGTGAGGAGTGGTCGTTGGTTGTAGGGACTTTTTTTAAGCGACCTAACGAGTCATTTTCTGAAGTTTCGTACCGTAGCTAGGAAACACCCTTTATATTATAATTCTAAAACATTTCATTCAAAGGAATTCATGTGTTTCAACAAATCCGGAGTCATCAGGGCTTCCAGTATCCTTCTAGAACTATTTTTAATCGCTAGTTCATAAGAGAGTAATTGAAATAGGGTCAAACTTTTTGTTTCAGGGCCATCCACAACCCGCACCTCAACGATACAAAATTATTTGATTCCTGAATCAGAAAGCAACGAGTGTTTTCGTCTGCTACATCATTCATCCATATCCGACACGTGAATTCACCCCTTTTTCATGGAAATCTTCGAGTGAAACCGCTAAAGCCATGCCGCGAACGTCTGCCCTGAAAATAATGGAAAAACTCCATTGTGTTGCCTGAAACAATAGCAGGCAACAATTCTATTGTGGAATTGTTACATCCATCAAGATCAGAAATCGCAATGATGCTAGTATGAATTTTCCCTGGCGGAAAATTCGGAAAGGGGTTTTGGAAACACTTATAGGGGAATGAACTGCGGCTTTGCTTATTCTGATTGATGGTGCATCGATTTTCCATTAGTCGGGGTTGTTTGCATTTAAGTAAGATATTGGCCTTTGTTAGAGGAGTAATAATAAGTAGATGTGCGGTTATTTTGATATCTCGCGACACCTTACATAAATACAAATTTTCTATTAAAATATATTCCTGTTTATGGTTCATCGGTTGTTCAATTGGTTCCTTTCTATGCCAACTCCTGAATCACAATCGTGGGTGTGCTGGATTAGAGAATAAGTTGTCGATTTCTATTGTCTGAACAACTTGAAAACTGGTTTACAATTTATTATTATTATTTTGAAAATATCACTTCATTCATTTATTATTGTATATTTTTCAATAACTTTTCGTGTGATGTTGGCATTTTACTTAGAACAGTCTTGCCAAATTATATCCAGTTCCATTTCAGTTTACGTTCCCATATTTTTTCGTGCCTTATTGATCATAGTTCCCTTTTAATTGAAAGGAATATATTCTTTACTTCTCTCATATTTCGACATAACTATCACTTTTATGACACGACTTGATACCACATGTCACGACATGACACAACGATACGATATGATACGACACGACCGTACATGACATGACACGACTGACTCGACATGACACAAAATGACACCACATGACGTCACATGACATGACGATACGACATTACATCACATAACACGGTATGACACCACATGACACAACATGACACGACCTGACACGTAATATCACGATAACATGACATCACACAACATGACATGAAATGACACGAAATGACACGACTTGACACCACATGACACGACATGACACGATATGATACGACACGATACAACATAACACCATATTACACGCCATGATACGATATGACACGACATGACACCACATGACACGACATGCATCACATGGCACGACATGACATCAGATGACACGCCATGATACAACATGACACTTAATGACATGCCACTACATGAGACGGCATGACACGGCATAACACAACATGGTACCTCATGATGCAACATGACACGACGAAATGACATGATATGACATAACATGACATGGCATGATACGCCACGACATAACATGAAACGACATAACACCACTTAATATGACACGAAATGACATGGCATAACACAACATGACGCATCGTGACACGGAATGACACGCCATGATACCACATGAAGTGAAATGACTAAGTTATGATACAGGATTTATTTGAAAATTGGTACGAAACCAATGATAGTGATAGGGTTTCATAGAGTGAAATTAAATTTACGTATGCCATCCCTTTGTTTTGAGATTTCGAAGAATATAAACTTTCACTGCCGGAGATAACTGTAATATGAGATGATGTGTGTACCTTTTTTGTTGAAAGCAAGTTCTGCCACAGCCGACTTGTCAGTTTGTCCTAGGCGACAGTTTCTCTTGTGTTCGGAGAGGCGGGTCCCTATACTTCATTTCGTTGTTCCGATGTAGACCGACCCGCAGCAACACGGGATCTGGTATACCCCTGGTGTTGCTATAGGTTCTCTAGGGTCCTTCGCGGACCTGAGGCTTTCACTGATGGTTTTTGTTGGCCTAAATATTGGTTTCACGTCGTATTTCACCAAAATTCTACCAATCCGGTCTGGGACATTTTTGACATAGGAAAGGAAATCTTTTTCCTTGACTGGCCTAGCTAAGATTACTTTGGTCTCTCTCCTGGGTCTTATGGCCCGTTCGAATTCACTTCCGCTGTAACTATTACTTAGTTCTTCATGCGGACCCTGAGGTTCACATATTCGTTGTACCTACTCTCTCAACCAGCCTTTAAATAACCCCTCTATTTTGTTGTGGCTGGTGATTCAAGTTTTTGTTCAGGTATCTGTCTGTGTGCGTTGGTTTTCTGAACACTCTCGGTGGCACAGTGGACCGTCTTCACGTCTCTTCACAAGAACATCCAAGAAGGCACAGTTTCTTGGATTTTTCGTTCTTTTGTGAATTGGATTTTTGGGTTGAGCGAGTTAAGATATAGTAGAAAATCTTTAAGTGTATCTTCCCCATCTCGCCATATCACGAAAGTATCGTCAACATAACGTAGCCAGCAATATGGTTTCACGGCTACTTGTTCTAAGGCCAATTGTTCGGAATTTTCCTTAAAAATGTTTGGCACCGCCGGACTTAATGGGCTGTCCATTGCAGTACCGTCCATTTGTTCGTAAAACACCACCCCATTCTACTGAAAATAGGTTGATGACAAGCAGTGTGCAAAGAGAGCGGTTATATCTGCTGGGAATACTTCGTGAATTAGCCGTATCGTTTCCTTGGTCGGAATCGTGAATAAGGAGACCACGTCAAAGCTCACTAGTGTCTCCAGGATGTAGCTCCATGTTTTTGATCTTTTCGATAAAATGCCCCAAGTCCTTGATGGATGATTCTGTATTTCCTACATGAGGTGGCAATAGAGTTGTCAGGTATTTGGCCAGTTCATAAGTTGGTGAACCTATTTGGTCGCGATAGGTGAACCTATCGACGTAGTTGATAGGCTTCAGAAGTTTGTATGGCCTTTTTCGTGTTCTTGTCCAGACTAGATGCACGAATGAGAAGATTCGTTTTTCTCAACATACCCGATGTTGGGTTCCGACTGAGTCTTTCATATGTCTCTGGCTCGACTGAGGTGGCCATTTTCTCTTTATAATCATTGGTGTTCATCACGACGGTGGCATTTCCTTTGACAACCGCTAGTACTAAGATGCTCTTGTCTGTATTTATATTCTTCAACACCTCTCGTTTCTGACGTGTTATGTTGGCCTTGGGAGGTTTCCCGTGCATCTGAACCCTCGCCGCTTCTATGCGGATTTCCTCAGCATTGTCGTTGGGTGAGGTGCGGATACCTGTTACGACATTGGCAATGATATCTTTGTGGACTCGTCGTGCACTCGTCTTCTGACAGTGTCCGGTAGGAGATGTTGACCACTTTTTGTCTGTTGTGTTCTGGCACCAAATATTTCTGTTTCTGACTCAGACTTTCGTATTTCTTCATTTGTCTCTAGGTAGTGGCTAATCCTGTGGTTTCCATTGTGTCCGTCGTGAGACGGTCTATTTTGTCCCAATTACTACAGTGAAACGAATTGTCCAGTTTGATGGTAAGATGGATCGGTTCCACGTCGAACTGGGCTTCCTGAACAAAAACTGGAACCACCAGCCACAACAATGGAGAGGGGTAATTACAACGCTGGTTGAGAAAGCACGACGAATCTGTGAACCTGAGGGTCTGCCTGAAGAACTGAATCACCTAAAAAATTCATTCAAACTTCATGGGTACAGCGGAAGAGAATTCGATCGGGCCATACGGCACACGAGAGAGAATATCAAAGCAACCCCAGCTGGGCCAGTCAGGGAAAAAGATTTCCTTCCGTATGTCAAAAATGCCACAGACTAGATTGGTAAAATCTCAGTGAAATACGACGTGAAACCAATATTTAAGCCAACAAAATCATTAGGCAAAACCTCAGGTCAGCGAAGGACCCTAGAGAACCTCTAACAACGCCAGGGGTATACCGGATCCCATGTAGCTGTAGCTGTAGCTCATGTAGCTGGCAACGGTGTTGCCAGGGTATACCGGATCCCATGTAGCTGCGGGTTGGTCTACCTTGGAACCATGAAACGAAGTAGAGGGACCCGTCTTTTTGAACACAACAGAAACTGTAGCCTCAGATTCAAAAGCATAGGAATAATTTCAATAGAAGAAAAGAGACAATAGATATTAATGAAAGCTTGCTACTCGTCCTTAGAGGCACACTGACACGGACAGGTAATAGGATTAAGAACGATATAAATACAGTGCTCAATACGGAAATAGTAGAAATCCCGGACCCGTTCAAAAAGGCAACGGTAATCCACATACCGAAGCCCAAGAAGAACCACCTGTTTCCAGCGAACCACCGGCCAATTAGCTTACTGCCATCCGTAAGCAAAGTAGCGGAGCGTGTCATCCTGGAAGACTGGAAGAACAAACTAGAGAGTAAGAGCACACGACGAACAATTCGGTTTTAGATCAGAACACTCAACAGAGCTACAAGTCCTGAGGGTAGTGGACTTTGCGACAGAAGGCTTCAACCTTGGCAAAGGATACAATACCGGAGCTATCTTCTTAGACGTCTCCAAGGCGTTCGACAGAGTTTGGCATGACGGGCTATTGGCCAAAATGAGCGATTTTGGATACTCAAAACCAATGGTAAGATTAATTCAGTCTTTTCTAGCTGACAGGCGATGCCGCTGCAAAGTAGGATACGACAAACAAAGCGACATATCTGGGGGTCATCCTAGACAAGAAACTAACATTCCAGGCCCACGTACAACAGAGAATAGGAATGGCCAGACAGGCTAGAAGACGCCTGGCGCCGATCATAGGATGAAGCAGTAACATGGCATTGAAAGTCAAGTTACTAATGATCAGAACGATTCTAATGCCAATAATACTGTATGCATGCACTGCCTGGGACCAGTGCGCACAGACATACAGAAAGAAGATGAAATCGTTCATGAATGCGAGCGTAAGGGCCGCTGTGAACGCACCTTATTATATACCCAACAGATTTATATACAGAGACCTAGACCTGGACACGCAATATGTGGACGTGTATATGAGAGAACATGCAGAAAGCACGTTCGATAGAATCAGATCGCATTCAAATCCAGCGTTCCGCGATTTACACGATGCGTTGAATATAGATGACCCCAGATTCCGAGAAAGGGACAAACATCCCAGGCCGATTAAACAGAATAACAGACCGTCCCCGTTAGTCGCCGTCAGGCGGCTCAGGTAAGTATAACACTAATAATAATAATAATAATAATAATAATAATAAATGTTTTTTAATTGCTACACAAAAAACAGTTACAAAGAACAAGGTTGATTGATGTTATGTAGCAAATGGCATCGTTCGCTCTTCTATCTTCTGAGAAAGATAGAATAGCGCTCTTCCACGCAACCACGTCAAGGGACCAGTGACAAAAACTGGTCCCTCCAGAAGAAAAAAAGAATATACCTTCTCATAAACATAGTACAACTGAAAAAGAATATACATATAAATATAAATAAAAATAATAATAATAATTATGTCACAAAGTGCAATGAATGTCGCATAAGTTCATCAATGTATCAGAAGTCTATTGCTAAAGTACCATCCAACAAAAGACTTTTAACCTTTTTCTTAAAGTTGAAAATTGACAAGTTTTTGAAATCATCGGGAATACAATTGTAGATTTTAGCGATGCCATAGGAGAAGCAAGATCGGTAAAGCGAAGTGTTGTGCTTGGGTACAGATAATTTCTGTCGAAACCGGACATTAACATTGTGAGCTTCAGAACGCCTCTGAATTTTTGAATATAGATATGAAGGTTTTTTTGTGAGTAAAATTTTGTGATATAATACACAGCAATGCAAAATACGTCGTTTGTTCATAGGCAACCATCCCAGTCCAGTAATGTAACTCGAGGTCGGAGTCCGTCTTTTAATACCGCATATCAGTCGGGTGCAAGAGTTTTGGAGTCTTTGTAGGCGAGTTCTATCGGAGTTTTTTATAGCCGCCCATAAACAACATCGCAGTAATTTAGCTGGGATAGGACGAGTGACTCGCATAGGGTGATTTTGCATGCTTTATTTAAAATATCTCTGTTGGAATAGATCAGTTTTAGGTTTACGAAAGCTTTTTTAATTATATGTGATATATGCGTGGAAAATGTGAGGGAGTCATCAAGAAACAAGCCTAAATTTTTTTCGCAATTTGACAATTCGAGTGTTTCATTTCGGATGTAAAGGGAAATTAGAGGTCGGGATCTATTTCTGGTCGATTTCCTACCGAAAAGTATGGCTTTGGATTTGGTTGGGTTGATGGATAAACAGAATTTTTCTGATATATCGACAAGTCTCGCAAGATCCTCGTTAACCTCATTGCAGGCAGCAACGATATCTTTTTCATCAAATGCGAGGTACAGCTACGTGTCATCCGCATACAAATGTGATGTTACATGTTTCAAATGTTCAGAGAATTGAGAGGTGTAAATAGTGAAGAGTAGCGGGCCCAATATTGATCCCTGAGGTACACCACACAAGGTTTCGATGGAGTCTGATGATGTGGAGTTCAGTATGACTCTTTGTGTGCGTTTATTGAGATAAGCAGACATAAGTTGCTGCGAAGATGGAGAAAAACCTATATAGTGTAGAATAGCTAACAACAATTCATGATTAATTCTGTCGAAAGCTTTTGAGTAATCAAGAAGTACGAGAACACAAAGCTTGTTCGCATCTATATATGAGAATATGTCATCCGTCACTTTGAGGAGAGCAGTGGCGCAGCTATGATTTGGACGAAAACCTGACTGGTGGTGTGGAAGAACATTGTGTATCAGGACGTGCTCATGAATCTGTTCGTCAATTATTTTTTCAAGAGCTTTTGACAGGGTACAGAGGATGCTTATAGGCCTTAGATCATTCATGCTTGAAACGTCATGTTTTTTAGGCAATGGGATGATATTTGATTGTTTCCAAATGGAGGGAAAAACAGAATTAATTAGACAGAAGTTGAAAATGTGGACGATGCATGGCAATATCAGAGGACAGCAATACAAAATCATCGTTAAGGAAATTTTGTCTGGGCCGGTGGCCGTGGATTTGATAGAAAGTAACTTTTCTTGAACCTTAAATTCGTCAATAGGAGAGAACGAGAGCTGTCTAGTATTCTCCAAAGTATGATTGGAGAAATATTTGACGGTATGTTTGTCAGGGATGTTCGAACCTGTACCAGAGATGAAGTTACCGTTCAGTACATTGAGATCACCAGTTAAACTGTCTGGAATGAGTGACGTCTTACTACTAGAAATAATGTTCAGATTTTTAAGTTCCTTCCATATGTTTCTGCTAACGTGGGTGGGTTGGAATTGAATATATGCTTTTTTTTCACGTTTGATTGCATAGTTTACCTCGTTACGCAAAGCTTTATAATATACCCAATGGCGCTGCTCTCGAGATACACTCTCTTCCAGGTAGGTTCAGCGAAGAACACATCGACTGCGATCGCGACAAAAATTTTTTGGATGCACTGAGAAACGTTCGATGCATAACACAAAGCCGCCGGTTAGTTTTTGGGGGCCCCCATGCTTAAATTCAGTTAGGAATAGTCAGATAAAACAAAGATTTGATAAGAAAGTGAAGCACCTAAAGGCTGATTTTCGAACAAAAAGAGGTCAGATGTCAATCTTGCTGAAGTGCCCATCAGCAAGTTGAGGACCGCTCGGAGAGCGGGGGTGGATGAAGTGGGGTAGTAGGTTCTCCTCGCTGAATAGCTGGGGGGGAAGCTTCTACTTCAGGGCACTCAACCCGGGAGGGGGCATGGGGGGAAATAGTAGTTAATGTGTTGGATACAAAAGGAACAATAACCAGAAAAGTAGCTCGCCTTTGAAAATATTTATAGCAGTAGTAGGCAAAACGTCAGATGTAAAAACCTGCAGACTACGGCCAGAAAACCCGGAAAATAGCCTTTCTACTATTTCAAGGATTTTTCCAAATTTTACATACTGTCTCTTGCCGGAAGGGTTTTATTTATCATCCAGTATTGCTGTGCAACATCTTTAATTTGATTTTTTTGTGCAAGGCAGCATTAATTTTTTGAACTATAAATTATTGTGGAAATAATACCTGATATGTCGTAGAGGAGAAAATCCAAGTTTGAGGCTTTTATGGCTCTTTAATAAAAGTCAATTTACGATCGTCTACAATGGACACCGTTGACACCAACTCTTATAAAAGAGACACACTACATTTCAAGTTTGTCATATCGATGATACAAATCCCATTACGAATGAAAGGTATATAATAGAAGAAGGAAAAGAAACCCAAGTCTTCTGCAAACTGTCGATAATGTTTTATTGTACGATATTTCCTCTTGAGAAGGGCTTTACCGTATCGCGACAATGGAAATGAAAAATGAAACCACGAGAACTTTTTTCTTTGAGCATCATTTCAGTAGCCGCAGATATATACAAGGAGTGGTTATATCACAGAACAGACAGACATATTTCATTATATTTTAAAAAAGTCACAAACTCTATCAAGATATCCAAATGATATTTTGATTTTGTTACATACAAGTTGTATAAAAAATAAGAAGGGTGTGTTCTGAATTTATGTATTATATTCATTGCTGAGGACGATTATCTGGTTTTCATTAAGAAAGTAGTGCTCTACAATTTCTTTTGAATGGAGCGTGCTAAGTGTTGCTAGGAAACCCTTTTGTTTGATGATTTGTGTAGTAAAAACTTCAATCAAAAAACGTATTTAAAAGTAAATTACCTGAAAGAACAATTTGTTCACAACAAATTTGTAATCGCCCCATCTGGTGAACAAAGCGCTAACCAACCGCATATCTTCATATGTGAATCTTTAAAAGTAGTTCAAAAACTACAATTGGTGACCCCAAGAAGTGATTCGTTGCTACGCATTTGATAAAACCATGGTCAAGTTATTTCAAAACCTTTCGCGAGAGCAGTTAGTTAACCTACTTGAATATTTCAATGTCAATCCTGGTGGAACTGTTCCTGGCATGAAATTATGCTGGATGCTGAGATTCTTGAGGAGTATTCTGGAATGATGAATTACCAAGACTTCGATTTCACAAAACTTTTTTGCAAAATCAGTAATCGGGAAAAGTCTTAGGAATCTCAAGCGAAAGGTATTGTTATTGAAAAGGGGAACAAGCTAGAGATTTTTTGTAATAAGTTGATTGAAAATCTCGCCTTCAACTTCCACAGAAAAATATCGTTGTTCTATCAGTCAAACTAGTCCAGACTACAACACAGAGCCAGAAACTCAATTCAATCGTACAAAATCTGTCACTATACCATTCTTCTGGAAGCTTGAACCAGAATTGTGGACCAATACTGTAGAAACAATTTTCAACCAACATAGCATACATTACAATGTTATCAAATGCGGAAATATACTGACAGATTTGGATGGCAGTATTGTTAGAGAAAATTCAAATCTCTTTACAATACAACATAAAAATTCTCCAGATTCATATGAACTACTAAAAAGTCAACTTATCAGAATGTATCAAATATCTGACGAAGAAAAAATGACGAAGCTATTTATTTTCGTATAAATTTTTTTTTTTAAAAGGGGTGTATTGTAGTGTCCTACAATTTCCTTTGAATGGAGTGTGCAAGGTGTTGCTAGGAAATGTTTTTGTTTGATTATTTGTTCAGTAAATGACCATACTAGTATATTATGCAACGATCATGTAATGATGGTTATTAAGACACGAGCATTAACCGGGATACGAAACGAGCCGAAGGCGAGTTTTGTATGGTATATGCGAGTGTATTAATAACTATTACATGAGAGTTGCATATGCTATTTTTTCTAAACCCGATAAATAATGAAAAACTATAAATATTATATTTGTATTGAACACATTTACAGTAATTAACTCATATTTTTTTAAAAAAACACAAACTTAATGATATTATCATGGATATATGAAAACTATGAAGATTCTAATTATATTTATATTGAATATAACAACTGTAATTAATCTGATCTTTTAAAAATATTGGAGTCGATGGTATTCCTTCTATATTGCTGTTTTCAGACATTTTGATAATATAGGTAGGTAATATGAAAACTGATTTCGACAAATAAAACAATTAGTTACTTAGGTTAGAATCTAGGACAAACAAAGGAACAGGATTCTTGATCGAAAAATTATGGGTTTCTATTGGTTGATAATCTGTATCGTTATGAAAAATCTGTATCATAATGGATATCATTATGAAACGGATTATGGTCATATAAGTGTATTGTTAGAGTACGGGTGTAGAAAAAAGAATCAATGAAAACTTCTATCAAAACGTCTTTAAAAGTAGTTTAAAATTTCAGGGATTTCAAATCATTTTATATAGTAGACAATGGAAGTCCGAGCTAGTGAAATTCATCATGAAACATGGTCAATCACCTTCAAACAAATGCATTACTCCTTATTCTATGCGAGTGTAATTTGTTTGATGGCTACATGAATTTTATTTGTTACCTACCACGGATTATCTTCCGTGGAACTTCTGTCTTTGAAGCCAAATTATTGTCAGAAATTGAATGGAATTTGTCGCTGATTTTTACCAATTTTTTGTATAATTTTTTCGAACATATTCGATATGTTGCTATTTTTCGGGTTTTTCGACTGTGGTCTGCAGGTTTTTATGCCTGACATTTCGCCTACTACTGCGTTAGCCATTATCAACAACAACTCGAACACCAACTTGGGCGACCGTTACCTCATCTCCTTTAATAATGCCTACCCACAGGGTGATTCGTTAGGTCGTTTAAAGAAAAAAGTTCCTAAGAACATATGTAGTTTCGTTTTCGAGAAAAAAAATCACTTCTAAAAACTATCCATGGAAAACATAATGAACAATTTGCACCTTAAAGTAAATGAGCTAAATGTCCATCTATTGGTATAATACACGACTGAAATCGATTTGTCATTGATTGTCTGACACGTTCAAAAATACCTGGAGTATTCCTTATGACATTGCAATTGTTAATTATTTGAGTCCTCAAGTCGCTCACATTTAGTACAGGAGTTTCATGAACAAGAGCCTTCAGATAACCCCAGAAATAGGAATCTAGAGGATTCATATCAGGAGTGTGAGCTGGGTCAATTTTGAGGTGCTGCACGTCCAATCCAGCGGTTAGGATAAGTGATGTCGAGATGCTGATTTGCAAGACCACTAAAATTAGCTGGAGCCCCGCCGTGTATAAACCACATGCTGCCTTTCACAAGTACCGGCACTTTCTTCTAATGAAATTGCTAAATGATCTCGCAAAAATTCCGAGTAGAATGCACCTGTCCATCTGGTTGGTAAAAAAAATGGACCAATCAGGAATTCATCAATCATTCCTACCCTAACCCAAAATGGTCATTGTGAAAGTCCATAATAGCATCTCGTGAAAAATTTGATTCGCCAGTAAATAAAATATTTGAAAAAGAATTATTGTGTGCCATCAACCACCCACCACCACCCAAGTAGAGCTTGGAACCGCTGTATGTGATAGGGGTATAGGAGGTTTCTTTTTAGAACCGTCCGTACGGTTTTGGATCCGACTTCCAGCTGCAGTGCAATCTTCCTGGTACTATTTAAATGATCTTCTTATATCGCATCAAGTATAGCTTCTTCTAATTCAGGCGTTGTTACAATGTCTGGTCTTCCACCACCTGCATTCTAATTAAAACTCACAGTTTGACAAAATCTTGCATGTAGCGTTTTGAATGTTTTAGCACATGGAATTAAGAATCATATTTATACTATGATTGAGATATCTGTCCTGGTAAATTCTTTGTGATTATTTCGCATTTTCATTAGCTAATCCATATAAGGAGTGCATGTGAGCCATTTATTCATGATGAAATCACTGCTGATTGTCAACTATAACTCTGACCTGTATATCTTTGAACAATATTTAATTCAACTCCATCACGAATGTTTAGAGTACCAACTGAAGGTAGTTACTTCAGATGAACTTTTTTTACCACTTCAATGATAATAATAATATACTTTATTTTCCTCAAGAATAAATCTTGTGGACAAAGCTTGTGGAAAATAAATATGAATGTAATTATGTTTGAACTGAAAGATATGTCTACATCATGGTCCATGCACAAATAACTGTCAAAAATCTCCATTGGAGTTAATCGCTTTCCTTCTTTATCCGTAAGTTCCCCACATTTTATTTGTAATGATGAAGAAATTAAAACTCTTTTCCAAAAACCGATCTATGCTAAAAATGATTTCGTTTTCCATACATACTTTTATATATAGCCGGGACTAACATTAACTTCAGTTCGTTGCGGATCATTGAAAAACCAGTGACTTGTGATCAATGTGACCCAATATATCGAAACTAAATCATTTCTACCGGATACATTCAATCTATTCATCCACGATTAAGTGGCATCTCAATCGCCACAAAAGAACCAGGAAAGGAAAGGCATTTCTGGTGAAAACATAACAGCGGCAACGTTGCGGTGAGCGATCTGCCGCTGACGCCATTAAGCTAGAATCGGCTAGAACCGACCAGCCGGACCAGCGCGTTAGTGTTCGAGAACAATCTGGATTGCTTTGAACGGGATAAATACGCACGGCGCGGCGACATTGCGCTTAGTTTAAAACTGAACGCGTAACCAACGTCCGGCGGTTGGGTTAGTAGGGAACAACAAAAATAATATCATGGCAAGCAGTTGTAAGAAGGTAAAGACATACCACTTTCATTCGGAATGGGAAGAACAATACTTTTTTACAGAAGTTAAAGATAAAAATGAGCAATGATATTTTTTTACAGTTAATAACTGACTTAGATAACTGTGTTCATTTTTCACTTCAACTGGATGAATCAACAGATGTCGTTGACACTGCCTATATGGCCGTGTTCGTCAGGATGGTTTTTAGTGATTTTACGATTAAAGAAGATCTTTTGAAGTTCATTCCACTGAAAGGATACACTACTGGACATGAGTTGTTTTCTCATTTAAAAAATATTATTTCTTCCGAGAAAATTCCAATATCGAAAATGGTAGGCTTGACAACCGATGTCTCTCCAGCTATGGTGGGTTGTGATAAGGGTCTGGTGGCGTTATGTCGTAAAGATGAAACTTTTCCGCAATTTCTCTGTTACCACTGCATTATCCATCAGCAAGCATTATGTGGAAATTTCCTGAAACTAAACAACGTTATGAAACTGGTGGTAAAAATTGTGAACAAAATTAGAGCTCAAGCGTTACAAAGAAGATTATTCAGAACCTTGGCCGATGAAGTTGACTGTCAATACGGGGACCTACTTCTTCACTCTGAAGTCCGATGGTTAAGTAGAGGACGGGTGCTGAAACGTTTTAATGATGTCCTATCTGGCATAGTTCAAATTTTCAAACAACGCGATGAACCGACTCCGGAACTAGAAAATTCAATCTGGCTTAGAGATTTTGGTTTTCTCGTGGATATTACAGAGAAATTAAACGAACTTAATTTGCAGCTTCAGGAAAGAGACAAAGAACTAGCGGAAATGATTTCTGATATAAAAGCATTTATCAAAAAGCTGGAGTTTTGGGAACAAAACCTAATTAACAGCGATGCCAAGCATTTTCCTATTCTTTTAGAAAAAATATCTCAAAATATATTAGAACCCTATGACAACAAATATCATGTAGAAATGATTTCTACCCTCAAGAATAACTTCAAAAATCGTTTTAAGGATTTCAATGAAATAGCTTTAGTAGCGCAGTTTGTTGTTTCACCCTTTATAGAAATTGATATCCAACAGTTTGCAACTTGTGTTATGCAGAACTTTGGCGAAGACATCGCTGCAACAGAAATGGAAGTCATTGAGTTTCAAAATGATCTAGCCTTGAAATCGTTAGTCTCGAGTACTGAATGTATCTGGCCTATTGAAAGTAAAGACAAATATTCAGTTCTATGCCGTGTTGCCTTGAAAGTGGAAGCATTATTCAGTTCAACCTATTTGTGTGAATCTTCTTTTTCCAATATGAAGTTTATTGAGAACAAATATCGCAATCGACTTACAGATGAACATTTGGATAATTGTATTCGAATGGTTGCATCAAATTATACTGCAAACATTAAAAACATTATCGATGAGTCTGAGTGTCAGCCTTCTCATTGAACGTGCTTTTTTATTTTTCAATGTTTATGTTCATGATAGTGCGTTACTTTTTTATTGTTATTATTAACTATTTTCAAATCATATGTGACATGCCGTTCTGGCTGGATAAAAGTTTGTGTTTATTTTCCAAACACCTTCGTTTGATAGGTAGGAATGTAGCTATGAACAAGTACGTACTAGTAATATTAGTTATTTTGTTATTAGTTTATTATTAGTACCTATGTATTATGTATTACCAGTTAAATAGTAAAGTAAATACATATAATGATAAATCTACTGTGGATTATTTCATTTACGTTGCGTTACGTGGCTTCCGTGTGGGTAGCTCGCTGTTTATTTCAAAATTAACAAAGTAGCTCAACACATTGAAGGGGTTGGCGACCACTGATCTAGGAGGACAACTCAGAAGGATGTACAATAGGTCACATGTGGCTTTAGTGCTATGGGACTACACTCACCCTCCTTACTCTACAGATACAGATCCATGACTAACAGAATATCCACCACTTTAATGGATGACGGAATCTTCAAATAAATCCAACGTCACCTAATCCTTCTATAATAGGCGAAATGAGGATCTCCGATCTCCGTCTAATTTATATTCTCCAAACCATTAAGTTCATGGTATGATAAACATATAAACTCAACATTATTTCGGGTGTACTATTTGTTTTCACATAAACTCCTTCGAAGTTGTGAGAGTTAGTGTTGCTGTTTGAGTTTCGTAAATAGTTCGTGAAATCGAAATGTGGTCGATTGAAGGAACTTTCCTTTCATTGGAACTGAGGTTGTTTTTTGAGTGAATTCTTATTGAAGTACCCTCCCAACAAACTTTATGTGTGTGACTATTATTATTTTGCATACTCGTTCGGTATGCCGAGAAGGGTATCATCCACTAGAACAGAGAACTATTTCATTAGAGGAAATGTATTTTCCAGAAATTTGAAAGAAAGGGACATCAGACGGCTCCTAAGTTTTATGAAGACATCAATGATACGAAATTTTAGACATACATTTCTTATTTCTATTGCTTTCTTGTTTCATCGTTTGTTGAATTTTGCGTTATTTTGCGTTGAGAAGATCTACTGGATGGGTTGAAAAGTCTCGGGCCTAACACATAAATGGCGCTTGTCTGGCATTTGCCGCTCCTTCAGTTTCCAACATCTTTTAAAAGGAAGATGTTGGAAATTCATGATATTGTTACGTTTTTTTCCGTAGGTTGATCAATGATTGACTTCACTGAACAATAAATAAACTTAACTTCATTTCACTTCAAATACAACAAACTCTTTTACTGAAACCAACTTTTATTGGAATGTCTATCGCCTTACTAGATCACTTCGCGTAACGCACTGTAACTTCCTCGGAGTTCCATTGAATCCGGTAGCATTATTCTTGCTACATCTAGAACGGCAGCGGACATCGTACATTCGCGCGCTCTTAGCTACGTCACAATTGGTTTATGGCTACCAGTCGCGGCCGGCGTTATTTTCTTTAGGGCATGATTTACAACAATATTCTGAATAACTGAGCTAAGAGTGACACTACTTTTGTTATTTTCCAAACAATGGATCAAAAACATTTTCTTGGTTTAATTTTATACTGCTTCTTGATGGAAAAAATACCGTTTAAGCGAAGAAATTGCTTGGAAAGTAGTATAAGGCCTCTGGCCCATCAGGAACAACAACTGATTTGCTGACTTCAAACGTAGTCGTGGAGACACGATGACGCAGAACGCAGTGGACGTCTGTCCATATGAGACAGTTATACCAGAAAACATTAAAAAAATCCACAACTACAAAACCGTTTCGAATAGTCGAAAATTGAAGTTCCTTGAGAGCTGACATTATGAAAGTATCAAAAGAACGTGTTGGTTTTATATTGTATGAGCATTTGACTATGAGAAAGTTCCAATGCCATTCGTGGTATTAGCCAGTGGAGTAGTTGTTTTCTGATAGGCGTCAGTCCATTCAACCTACTGTGTAGGTATATCCGAGACTGGTTCGAACATTTAAAGTTCATTTCTTTATATTTGTTCACTGCCAGTCTTCAAGCATACCCTACTGACTAATAAGAGAGTATCTTTTGTAGAAGTCAGAACTAGAAAGTAAAGTTTCCGTTTTACATTCATTGTTAGCAAACTCCCTTAATTGTCCAAAGCATTCGAGCTGGGTCTTAAGAGTCAGTTAGACACATTTGCATGTACTAACATTATTACACATGTTCAGTCTGGTTTTCGTAGCTCTTACAGTACAACAACCGCTCTCGTCAACATCACTCAGGATTTATTCCAGGCAGTTGGTAACAATGACTCATCGCTAATGGTCCTTCTTGATTATAGTAAGGCTTTTGACACCATCGACCATCAACTTCTTTGTAGAAAACTAAAATACTTTGGTTTTGGAGCTAGTGCCGTTGCTTTGATTGAAAGCTATCTCAAAGATCGGAGTCAGCTAATATGCCTAAATGATCTATGCTCGAATACATTACCTATAAGGTTCTATTCCGGGCCCTCTCCTCTTTTCACTGTATATTTAAGATTTTCACCGTATAATTAAGAACTGTACTATTCATCATTATGCTGATGATACACAATTGTATTATTGTTTTGCCAAGAACAACTGGCATGATGCTGTTGCATTGGTTAACGAAGATCTTGAAAATCTGTCGAGCTTCTCTATCGCGCACAACTTAAAATTAAACTCTAAAAAATCTCATCTGCTACTGACAGGTACTAAACGTAAAAGGGCTGAATAAGTGAACAAAATAGATGTTAGAATTGGATGTGACAAAATTACTATTGTTAATGAATGTAAAAATCTTGGTCTGTGGTTAGACTCAGACCTTAGATTCAATAAACATGTTAGTAGTCTATGTCAAAGCTCCTACTCCATATTACGGCATCTGTATCGCACAGGGATATTATGACTCCTAAACTAAAACTAAAACTTTCTGAAAATCTTATTCTATCTAAAGTCTCTTACTGTGACATCATTTACGGACCAGCATTGATTCTCTCTGACGCGAAACGCCTGCAGAAAATTCAAAATAACTGTATACGATTGTCATATGGGGTGAGCAAATTCGACCATATTTCACTGAAATTCAAAGAATCAGGTTGGCTTAAACTCGATAAAATCTGGCAACTACATATCCTTATTGCTACGCATAAATTCCTATCCGAAAGAAAACCATCGTATATTTTCAAAAGGTGCCGTCAATCAAGAACAAGAAATCGGGATACTTTCATCATCCCTAAACACATTTCAGCCTGTTTCACTCAAAGTTTCATTTACAATTCCATCATTCTTTATAATGCTCTACCTTGTGAATTTAAGCATTACTCTCTGTATAATTTTAAGAAAAAAATCAAATCTTATCTTCACTGATTCAAATTGATCTAATGTGGAATTCATACCGCTGTTTATCTTCTTGGTGATTCTTTTCTTTATACATATGTGTCATGTATATGTATATTTGTGTGTACATGTATGTATATGAGTACTTATTGTGTATCTATATATATATATATATGTGTGCTAGATTATGTGTATATGGTTATGTGTATGTTTGTTGGATTTGATTATTATTTGATGGTTAGTTGTTAATATCATTTGCTATTTTATAGGTTTATTTTTATTTTCAAAAATACCTAGGTTAAGTTGAAAAACAGCACAAGCTGAATTTCGCCTTTCATCGATTGTTTCACTGTGTGTAATTTGTAATTATTCGATGAATAAAGCCGATTATTATTATTATTATTATTATTATAATCAACAATTATTTGTTGTTTTGAGATAATTTATTATTATCTGTGTTACTTCATGAGATTTGGTGCAATTTGAGTTTGAAACTTTCATCGAACATGATATAATGCAAAAACCTCTTCGAACGGATTGGTATACGCAGCAAAAGCAATTTTCTCATCCTCTTCACAACTTGACTTTCGTCTGCGGGAAAACTTGGAATTTTCCAACTTCGAACTTATCGACAGACTTTCCATTTGAAGGAGTTCAATGAAAACCAGACTGAAAAGTCGGAAGTTGCATCGGAAGGTCGCCTCTCCAGCGAACAAAGCTTAAAATCTCGAACATTTTCGTTGGAATTCAACTGACCGATACGATTTATAGCTAGGAGCATGTGATACAGCTGGAGAGCCAAGCGATAATGCTCTTGGATCTCAATGTTTTGCCATGTGGATATTGTGCAAAAAGAAGTAACTTTCTGAAATGAGTACATGACGAATTTCAACGATTAGTCTAAATACTTAAAAAAAACTGAGTGGTCGTGTTCGTTGAACAATTGAAATATTGGAATCGATATGATTGCCCAATGAAAACAAGATGAATCACAACTACCTGGGTATTTTTTTCTTCTCTTTCTTCGTAGGTTTTCCATTTCTGGGCGATCTTAGATTCCTCGGAAGAGTGGACTATAGTTTTGTTGGTTTGTAATGGAGTGATATTGTTTTTTAGGTAGCGATTGGGCGTTATCGAGGGCAGTTAGCACTGTCCACGCAGTGGTGAGATTCGTATTTGTACAGTCCTTTTCATTGTGCTGCAATGAGTTTACATAGTACGAAATGTCTCGAAACTGGCTAATGCATGAGTAGATTTAGGATTTTAAAATTGGTTTTTCGATGGTGAGAATGTCACGTACAACTGACCATGTGAAAAACACGCATTTTTTATATCATCTATTTCGTCTGTTCGAATTTTTTCGACTGACCATATAAGAATGTGTTCGTGCGCCGGATTCGTTTTGGCCATTCTATAGAATAAATCCAACATCGAATTTCCCCAAATACGCGTTGTTTAACAATGTAGTTCAACCATACCTACCAAGATTTTCATATTTACAATGACAACAATGATGTGATTCCTCCCGGCCCAGTCCGGGAAGTACGGACTATTGTTCATTATAGTATTCTGATATTACGTATTCGAACAGTGAATTTGCATCGACCCTGTAATGCCGTCAGTTATTTCTAATCAATATGCACAAGCTTGGCTGAAAGTTGAATAATGTTCCAATGCAAACGTTCATCAATTGTTCAATCATGTGATGATGACATAATTCTGTGTTTATATAATATATTATGCTAACGAATCATTTGATCAAAATGATTCAGTGATTATTTTGCTATAGTGAAAACCATTCTACAACAAATTTTTCGAAAATGAATGATTTATCACTTTTTTATTCAATTATGAATGAAAAGAGTAATACTCTTTTGGTCTTCGCCACGAATGAATTAAATCGAATTAAAACACAGTCTCCTGAACAATTGCTATGGATAAGCATGCATATTTTCTTCAGGTGAACAAGACATCAACATTTTTGCACGTACCGAAATAAACTTTGAATTTCACTTTTTGTTTTAACGTCGTGCTACAAAAATAACCAAATACTTTCCGGTATCTTACCATTTTTGTAATGATCCCTCGTCCCCTCCTTATCCATACCTCATTATTGTTCGTTCAATACTATAAGCATATGAAACATGAATATTTTATTACAAAATGATATACAGTCTGCGAACTATTGCTGTATGATGTATCGTCTATATTGTCAAGTATTATTATTGTTTCTGTAGTGGCTAGTACTCATACTTTTCTACTTTTCATGTCAAAAATTATTTCGTCTGGATTTCAAAAAATATGCGCTCTATTTCGAATCCAAAGGGTTTTCTTCATCATCAGTGTTGCCGCTAGTATCTTATGAGTGTTAGTCAGGCAGTCACAGAAAAATTACCGATATTTAAACCATTTTATTGAATCACGAACATTGAATTACTCGTTGTAAGCTCTACATCTTATTCTAAAATATAATGTTCAGTTAGCCAGTGTGATAATTAGGTACACCTATCAGAAATATGTCTGTGAACAGTTTTTTTCCAAGATCCGAAAATAGCAAAACAACGAAAATCAAAATCAGAATCGGTGAAACAATCAATCAAATATTTTGAAACGAATACTTTAACAAATGTATTTTCATCCGGAGTTCACGCAATACTGCATATTCAAGCAATCATCCAACCTATTGTAGATACCAGATACAAAAAAAATTGAACGTTTATCCACTGAAACTGAAGGTTTATTAACTGGAAAAAAGATGCTCATAAGTTGTGAAAACCAAATTGTCCAGCTTCACAACTGCATTTACAAAATCATTTATCCACATCACTCTTTGGGGATATTAGAATTATTTTCACTTCGTGAGGAGAGAATTTCCACTGAGAACATTGAAGGTAAAGAAAAAAAATGTTTTTATAGTTGCCAAATTGTCTGTGTCAATCAACTGACCGTGGATAAAGCTTCACCTTCAACTATCTGTCTAATGCAATCTTCCAAATAACGCATCATTTGCGTCAATAGTTGTTTCACAACTGTAATTTTCGTTCAAATAACAAAAGTAATGTTTTGAAGAAATACGAAACGACCTTTTTAACTTTTTCTGACAATCGGTGTGTATATATTTTTGTTTCACACGGTGCAAAAAAATGTCTGACGATATATTAAGACAATGCAGACAATTCTATTTGTTTTACCTTGAACTGATAAATTGTGACGTACGAAGTTGTTTTCCTAATTTCGTCGAAGATATTTGGCAGACAAATTGTACGTATCATTCAGTGTTAACTGTTATTCGATCTTCAGGGAGGAATGGTGTCGATATGTCCAGTGTAGCTGAAAAACAAATGATAATTTATTACTGAAAGTGCTTCGGAAAGGAACGACTTTTGTGAGATTTGCTTCATCTATCTGGACCGTTTTATTTCACTTCTAAATGTTCATGTGCATTTATATACGCTAAAATCAAATTTTACTTTTGTATTTTTCTATGATTCACTTATATTTTTATAGTCTTCTATGATTCACCTATATATTTTTCTTTTTTTTTTCGCTAGGTTAAGTTGAAAAGCAGCCTAGGCTGATACTTCACCTTTTCATTGACCCTTATCTGTAGAGTAGGGAGGGTGAGTGTAAGCCCACGCACTTAGGCCACATGTGACCCATTGTACATCCTCCCGAGGAGTTGTCCTCCTAGGTCGTCGTCCATCCTGTCCTTTCCAGGAAGGTGGACAGGTCGCTGGGAGACATCTCCTTTATATCGGCAGGTGTAGGCCAAGACTCGCCGAACACACACTCTCTTATTGACGATAACTCCGGGCACTCGCACAGGACATGCCTGACAGTCTCATCTTCCTGTTCACACATCCTGCATAGAGGTGTGTCCACTAGCCCCATATTATGTAGGTGTTTCCTTAGCTGACAGTGGCCAGTCAGAAATCCTACTGTAAGGCGTAGATTTTTCCTGGTCATCGCCAGATATTTCTTCGGCGCCAGCTTCCCAGGGTCGCCCAAGGTGATCCTGGCAAGATTACATCCTTTGATTTCATCCCATCTCTTTAAAGATTGAGCATGGGTGTAACATTTGACTAGTTCCGCAATTGTCGATGTCATCAGGCCGTGGGTGCCACTTGGTCCTAAAATTCTTAGTCCAGCCGCTTCCTTGGCTAAAGAGTCGGCAATGCGATTACCTTTACTCCTTTCGTGCCCTTTAACCCACCTCAGGATAATGTTATTATCTACCGAGGCTTTGGCTAAATCTTGGTGGCACTCTAGTGCTAGTCCTGAAGTAACACGGTGTCTGTTCAAGGCTAATAGTGCTTGTCTGCTATCAGTGCAGATTGTAATGTTTTTGCCAGAAATTCTTTTCTTGGTTATTTCTTTTGTGGCGATTGAGATACCAGCCAGTTCTGTTTGGACCACGCTGGTATTTCTTCCCATTCCCCATTTAATCCTTAGGCTTAGTGATCTGGAGTACACTCCACATCCTGAACCTTCTTTGGTTTTTTCATTGACCCTTAATTATTGTTCTAAATTTTTGTATTCCATTTTTTATATTATGTCGATGAATAAAGACGATTATTATTATTATTATTATTATTATTATTATTAAATAGAACATACTACAGTTACGTCATAAGCCAGATTCATTACTGGGTTGTTTGACGAACTTCATTAAGCAACCCTCGTAACACTGTCCAATAAACATTTAAAGCTAATCTCAGTTGGACCAGAACACATTTATTCCTCCCTAAATATATCTACCCCTCATTCGAAATTAATTGAATATTCGATATTCATCCTACTTTGGAATAATTTTCACATATGATTATAGTGTTTCAACATCCCCTATGTTGTGGGTTGATCGTTATCATGAAACATAAAAGTGGGACTTGAAGTCATTCCACATCCAAGAGCCACTCGGGCTACACCGCCAGTGCAATAAAACCGATAATGGCGGCTAATTTCGACAGATGAGGATCCCGGCGAAAAGATGTTGGCTTTAATGGCTCAGAAAATAGTGAATTTTCATGGAAGTAGAAAAGGAGCGGAGTTGGAGAAATAGACTGAATGATAGTTTTGAAACCGTGTGAATTCCTTAATTCAATTCAGAAAGAGAAGGAATGTCAATAAAACTCACTACTGTAGAGATAACTGATACATACTATTCAGCTGTTTGATCATTATTTTGATACATTCATTGAAAACATGATAACTTGTTTTGGGAGGAAATCAATATACAGTGCATTTCTCTAATGCCCGCCTTTAATTTTTTGAACAGGTCAACTCAAAAATTGAAATTTGGGATAATAAAATTAATGCATGAATACTTTATTTTGGAGTGAAATTGACGGATTAATCTTTCATCTGGGAAAAAAATTAAACTTCACAGCCCTGGAATATGAAGTCAATATCTTCACCAACTACAAAATGGAAAAACATTTAATAATTTCCAAATTTCTTGAAGACAAAGACATTAATATCGATATTTCTAGAAATATTCCTTTCTATCTGCCATATAGCAATTCCAACAACCCGCTAAGGTTTCTTAAGTTATTTTTTTTGCCGTTATGTTTTGTTTGCCCTACCGTTTTCCGGGAAACACATATCCAATATCCAGAAAAAATTAACGTTTGGGCAGAAATATTGGGAAACCATATTGTAGGACCTCTGTTTATTGATCAAAATTCAACAGGGGAACTGTATTTGAATATGCTGGAAACTACTGTGAAATATCGGATAGGCTGTTCATATGTCAAGAAGTTCAAGGCAACCATTTCGAGCATCTTCTGAAATGACCTCAAGCTCATTTATATTATGCTCACTTTATATTATGTTGTTAAATGTATTAAGGCAATTACTAAAAGTTCCGTCATTTCGAAGTAATTGAAGACATTGACATTATAATCCAGGGTTGTGGAGCATTTGTGAGAAGCTTCAAAAATATATGTCCCAAGACCCCCTTTCCATTCAATTTTTTTCCAAGATGGCGCCCAGTCGCCATCTATATCAGTTTTACTTGAAAATAAAGTATTCATGAATTCATTTCAGTAGTGTAACTAGTTGTTGCGAATTTTGCTAAGTCCGAAGTTATTGTGAATTAATCGAGATTGTGGTATCCGCCACCACACAGCCACGGTTGACATCTGAGCATAATTTTGATTGAAAGAAAGACGATGCCAATAGAGCACTAGGTTGTATCTTCGCTAATAATAGTTGGATCTCAACCTACAGTACATCAAATGAAAGGACAACGATTGCAGAATTCATTGACAAAGAAAAATAAAAAAAAGACGATGCCAATAGGGCACTAGGTTGTATCTTCACTAATCACAACACAACAACGTTTTTTTTTCGGGGTTGAAATTAGATGATTTTAATGTATTTCCACGTGTTAAAACCGAAAGTGACCATAAAAATTATATATTAGCTCTTGTTTTCAAGATATAGTATCATTATATTATATATATGTATATTGAGTTTTCAACAAATTAAATATTTCATCACCAACAGTTGGTACACATGTTTGTTTACATAACACCCCTCTCATCAGCTGTTCTTGAGTAGTAAACATAACCTATGTGAGTTTGTCAATTGTACGCACGTGGTTGCTATTGAAATTATCGTGTGAAGTTGATTTTTAAATTAATTTAAGTGCTGATCTGAAATGCCTCGAAAGTGTGTGAATTCTGTCGATAGCTTTTGCTATATATGTGGTGAAATAACATTTAAGGCTCAGAAACGTAAAATGACACCTATCGTTAAGACAGCCTATGAACATTATTTTGGTGTGAAAGTTGGGGACCAAGATAAATCATGGGCTCCTCATATATGTTGTAATTCTTGTTCCGTCATATTGCGAGAGTGGTTGAAAAATAAAAACCGGGCAATGGCTTTTGCAGTACCTATGGTTTGGCGTGAGCCTACCAATCATACAGACGACTGTTATTTCTGCTTAACTCCTCCCATTAAGCAAGGTTTATCTATGAAGAAAAGAGGAACGGTTAAGTACCCTAATCTCCCATCTGCTCTTCGGCCTGTACCACACTCAGACAATTTGCCAGTCCCTTCTCCACCCCAAAACTATGAAATTTTAGAGGAAGGTGATGAAGACTGTTTAGAAGGAGCAACCCATCCTTCTACATCCTATGACCCTGATTTTGAGGTAAGCGATAGGTCTAGTGATCCGCACAGAATTAGTCAAGCAGAGTTGAGTGACCTTATAAGAGATCTTCGCTTGTCTAAGGAAAAGGCTGAGCTGTTAGGGTCAAGACTACAACAGTGGAATCTTCTAAAACATGATGTGAAAATATCTCAGTACAGACAGCGTCAAAAAGATTTGCTTCCTTTTTTTGAGAAAAAAGAAAACCTCGTAGTTTGTTCTGATGTTAATGGTTTGATGGACTGCTTGAATTTGGATCACACTCCATCTGAATGGAGACTGTTTATAGACTCTTCAAAACTAAGCTTGAAAGCTGTACTTCTGCATAATGGAAATCAGCTACCCTCTATACCTATAGGTCATGCAGTTCACATGAAGGAAACGTATATAAATATGAAAACACTTCTCCAATCAATCAAATATGAACAACACAAGTGGCACATCTGTGGTGATCTGAAAGTCATTGCTATACTCCTAGGAATGCAATTAGGGTTCACCAAGTACTGTTGTTTTTTGTGTCTGTGGGACAGTCGGGATAGAAAATCTCACTATAAAAAAATGAACTGGCCTACACGAGACCTAAACCCTAATGAGAAAAATGTAGTTTACGAGCCTCTTGTAGATCCTAAGGATGTTCTCCTTCCCCCATTACATATTAAGTTGGGACTAATGAAAAACTTTGTGAAGGCCATGGACCAGGAAGGACAAGCTTTTAAGTACTTGAGAGCAAAGTTTCCCAGGTTGAGTGATGCTAAAGTCAAGGAAGGCATCTTTATTGGGCCTCAAATCCGTGAAATCGTAAATGATCCTGCTTTTGACATGATTTTAACAGGAAATGAAAAAAGAGCCTGTGAAGCCTTTAAGGGGGTTGTACATGGGTTTTTAGGTAACAAAAGAGATGATAACTTCACAGCATTGGTTAAAGAGCTTCTTCAAGCTTACCACCAACTTGGATGCAACATGTCCTTAAAAATTCATTTTCTTCACTCTCATCTTAATTTCTTCCCACAAAACTGTGGAGCTGTGAGTGACGAACATGGAGAAAGATTCCATCAAGACATTGCCTTAATGGAACAGAGATATCAGGGCCGTTGGAATGAAGCAATGCTTGCAGACTACTGTTGGTCTGTGTGTAGAGATGCTCCAGAAGTGTTTTATAAAAGACAAGCTAAACGACAGCGATCTTACAATGAATCGGATGGACTTAATTGAAATTTGGTGGTACAAACTTCTTTTATTTGTCAAAACACTAAGAATAATGTTTTTTTTTTTATTAATTTTGTACTTAAAATATTCTAAAAGAAACATAACAATATTGTTTTATGTACTTTCACTTTTCACGTATAGTATAACTACTCTTTAAGATTAAGTACCGTGTATCTCAAAAACCAGAGCTAATAAAAATTTTTCATTGTTATTTTCGTTTTTATCACCCCAAAATTAGTAGAAATTGACTAATTTAGTGTAGGAAACATTCAAAAAATATTTTTTTGTTGTGTTGTGATAATAGTTGGATTTCAACGTACAGTACATCAAATGAAAGGAAAACGATTGCAGAATTTATTGACAAAGAAAAATAAAAGAAAGACGATGCTAATAGGGCACTAGGTTATATCTTCGCTAATAATAGTCGCATCGTCACGTGTAGCATATCAAATGTGTGTAGCACACCCACGGTTAACATCTGAGCAACATTTTGATACGCTATAAGCAAATTTCGGATACGCAATTGTGCATCGGCCCGGATCGGGGACCCCGTACCTTAGTGTCCCATGGGGTTCCTCATTGTGAACATCCTAGCCTATTTTTTGTATGTTATTAGAATCAGTTTGGATTCTATGAAGAAAAAATGTGGTTTGAATGCATCATAAGAATTGTTTATGAAATTTAGTCTATATTGTGAATTTCAAGCTCCATTACCAAAAATAATGTCTACGCTATTGTGCATCAGCCTGGATGTATGACCCGGTATCTTCAGTTTGGATTCTATGATAAAAAAATACACACAGTTATGAAGCAGAAATACATCATAAGTAATGTTTATGAAAAATACTTTATATTGTGAATGTTCAAGCTCAATTACCAAAAAGAATCTTTTATTCATTATAGTGTGAGGTACCAAATCTTGTTGATACTTAGACGTTCTTTTAGGTAATTGAGCATGAAAATTTACTAGATTCCATTAACAATTCTCATGATGCATAACATACAAAAAATAGGCTAGGATGTTCACAATGAGGAACCCCATCTAAGGTACGGGGTCCCCGATCCGGGCCGATGCACAATTGCATATCCGAAATTTGCTTATAGCGTATCAAAATGTTGCTCAGATGTTAACTGTGGGTGTGCTACACACATTTGATATGCTACACGTGACGATGCGACTATTATTAGCGAAGATACAACCTAGTGCCCTATTGACATCGTCTTTCTTTTATTTTTCTTTGTCAATGAATTCTGCAATCGTTTTCCTATCGTTTTGAGATCCAACTATTATTAGCGAAGATACAACCTAGTGCTCTATTGGCATCGTCTTTCTTTCAATCAAAATTATGCTCAGATGTCAACCGTGGGTGTGTGGTGGCGGATACCACAATCTCGATTAATTCACAATAACTTCGGACTTAGCAAAATTCGCAACAACTTTGAATTCCCCTAGTTACACTACTCATTTCATTGACCCAAATTTCAAAAAATAAAAGGGTGGGGACATTAAAGAAAAGCACTGTATAGAATGCCATACACATAATGCAATGTAAATATCCATGGAACACATTTTGCAACCATACCTTCCTATACCTTCAAAAGTTCATTCATTTGCACATCCTGCAAAATCCTCAACAGCATACCATGTGATTTGCAGACCCAACAATCAAATCTCTCAAATATCAGTTACGATCTGTTTTCGATTTTCCTTGAGTTATGCTTAAAAATTTAACGGAAATTTCATTTGAATATTGTCAACTCGATGTTCTTTGCCACCATTCCTTATAGAAAAACGCGTGCAAACTTGAGCAGATCCATTCTGGTGATTGAACGACCTCCGATCGGAACCTTGTGGAACACCCAACAGTAGATGAACAAGGCGGCTTCAGGCTCACTTCAAGGTCATGCGTTGTTTGATGAGTATTTCAGAGAGATACTTCAGTGAGTGGGAGAGAGACATGTGTGACGTAATCGATGCAGAGAAGGATGGAATGAGTATGGGAGAGATTCAAAGATGAGAGCGTGACTTGGGCCCCCTTGGTACTTCGCCACATTGAATGATAAAATGATTAGCGAACGGTTGAAAAGGTAGAAAACAAACAGATTTTCAATATCGAGTGTTGTTTCCTCTAGTTCGGACAATAGTATTCATTCTTCGAGGTATTCTACGAATTAGCGTTCGGATATACTCCTGAATCATATTAATCTACTCCTCTATGAGCACAAAATAAAGTTCTATTTTGTTCGAAGGCTGTTTTCCACGACTATTGACAGTCCTGGATGTTCGATAGGAGATGCATCCGGGAAGCATGCTTGATTTTTGCATATGACGAATACGTTAAGAATGATTTCAATAGTTCCTAAATTTGAAACGAATTGTATAGGAAATATATAGGAAATGAACAACCCACCTTGCATTCAGGATGATTTTGAGTGTTATCCAGAAGTTATATTTTATCGCAGGGTGTCTATGACGAAGATGATAGAAACAGAACTCAGTTTTTCCTCGTACAAACTTGCAGTCAAATTTGTTTAGTGCATGTATACATCGTAATAAACAAGTGATATTTTCAGACACACGAAAAGAAAAGAGTGCATTGCATTTCACAGAACCAACTGCAATAATTATTCAGTTCATTTCCCAGCGGAGCAACTTGGCCTAAACAATATTGGAGACATATATATTACAAGGGACATAATATGCAGGGATTACGATCTGCAGCAATTTGATTTCGAACTTACTATCGTCACGTCGTGCATACCAAATCGGTTCTAATATGCCGGGAAATTTAATAGTTCTCCTATATTCTAGTGCCATTCGCCGCCTAGAGTGCTAATCACGAAAGGGCGGATTGATAGCTGAAGTTTTAATAGAGTAAAATGTTGAGCTATCGATATTTTTCAGGGTCGATCATCATGACTCGTAGATTAATTTCCGAAGCGAATGTTGGAGGACCAACATGAGGGAGATCTGAATGTATCAATCATGTTTCTATTTTCGGTTTGAGAAAGTGGATTAAGGAAGATGCTGATAAAATTCCCCTGTTGATAATACTCCCAAATACTCTGAAAATTCAATTTTCAGTCAATTGAGGACAGTGACTACTTTCATGATTGTGTTGTTCATCTGAAGACTCCAAGCAAATTGTTTATTGTGATGAAATACCGTTCTATTCACCGATGTGCAGGATGTCCGTTACAAAGCCAAAGCCTCTGAACGAGATTCATCCCTGTCTTTCTTTGCAGCTTTCACTGCAAGACAATTTATACCAGAGTACAATAACAGAGTATTCGTGAACCTATACGCTATTTCAACCCGCAATATGTCTCTCAGTGCTGGCCTCAACCACTATTTTTGAGATCAACAAACTTGAGTGATGAAGATAAACGAGGCTCTCCAAGGCAGCCAGTGGCAAAGTCAAGTTTTGACATCGACTGCTGAACGAGATTCATCAAAAATATCGAAAGTAAACACTCTTTCCGACGTGGTAAGTGCACAGGCAAGTTTCAAGAGTCCTAGTTCATCTTTGATTCTGATTGAGTATTTGTCGATCGTATGATGACGTCTTCGTAAGAGGAGATGGAATCGCCTATACTTCAACAGACTTGTCCTTTGAGTAGGGATGGCGGTTCTTAAGAGCATCCCCACTTCTCCATTTTCGTCATCACCCAGCCGACCAATCATAAGTTACCGCGCATACAGCGGTAAATTGAAATTGTTCTCCCTTCAGAGAGATTTGGGTCTCGAGATAGGACCTCGACTTTGTCCTTGAATTAGGGTGAGGCCTTTCCCCCTAAAATTTCACGTCAAATATTCCCAAAAAATCTTTGGACCTTGATTTGGGCCTCAAGATAGGATCTCTACTTGACCCTCGATTCAGCTCTCGAATTAGTGTTCGAATCTGGCACTTGAATAAGAATGAGGCATTTTCAAAAAATTCACGTTAAATATTTTTGGAGTCAATTTGGGCCTCGAGATAGGACGTCTACTTGGTCCTCGAATTGATCCTCCATTTGGCTCTCGAATTAGTCCACTGACAAATGTTTTCTTTTTGGGCGTTGGTTTCGAGTAGTTACGTCGCAGTCGAAGTATTGGAAAATAAATATTCGTTCAAATATGCCCAGTTGCCTGGTCACGGATGTATAACGTTTTGATCATAGTGATCATAGTGATCACCAGAAAAAGCAGCATTTACTCTGAGCCACATAATACAACAAGATCAAAAAATATCAAAAAAGATATGAATGCACTACAGAAAAATCAAGAAATTGCACCAAAGAATCTACTGAAAGAATTCAGAATTTTAGAAGTCTAGTCATCTTCAAGCAATTTCTCGTTTCTTGGTTGTGAAATGTCTCTTCAAAACGAGAGAAAATAGAATTTGAACGGGGTGATTATTGAATAAACATTATAAAAACAGTGTGTGAGGGAACAGGAAGGAAAGACCAGAAAAAGATGAAGAGGACACGACACATTAGAAGCAAGACACCGGTAATCAGGAAAGCAATTTTGTGACGCCAGCACAAGAAAAAAACTAACTTTTGGAAAAGTCTGAAGATTTGAATTCGAGGGAGCTGGTACAACAAACAAAAAAAAGTGGTATTTGCCACACACTGCCATTTCCAGGCTCTCAAAAAGCATTCATCAATTCAGTTTCATGCAGGGGAACCTGAATGTAAACGTGGCCTTCAAAAATTCTTGTTTACTTCAACAACTTATAGGTAACCTTGAATACAATATATTGGAAAATAAAAAGCCGGAAATATAGGATATGAGTTGAGCGGACTGTAACAAAACATATATCGGTCAGTTGGGTAAGATACTGAAACTTGTTTCATGGAACACATAGCATATCGAATAAATGATAACTTTCTAGAATTGGTAGAATTTCGGTACGCCCGGAGCAAAGTGTGGCATGAGAACTATGACCATTAAAAAAGCTTCCATTCCAAGCTTTCTCAGGGAGAGAGTGTCAATGGTAATGATCTCCTCTCATAATGTTCATGAAAAGGTTTCACCGCTTAGTACAATATTACAGTAGTATATAATGTAAACAATACACTCCTGCTTCTAGTCGTCCCGAAAACTAATACAAAACTCCCGAGAAAAACTACCCTCATTATTCACACCCGCAGCTTCCCGATAACAATGCCTAAAGTAATACACCCCTGTCAGTGGAGCTTCCAAACACTTACCCAGCAACATCCACATACGCCTCGGAAATTTGATTAATAGCTGAAATGGCTTGATGATTCACAAAAGCGTCCCGATTTATTCATCTGCCACACCTTTGTAAAGGAATCCGCGCGTTCTATTCAAACGGCGTTTTTGGAGAGTCTGCATAAAATTGAAATTTATATGGAACGCGTAGGTAGTCTGATGCTATTTTATTTCGGAGCATATTGAGGCATGGTAGATGGTTGGAAAACGATTTTGTTTACAATCTTTATCACTACACATTATAAAACAAAGCCTCTTGCTGCCAGTGTTGTCGACCCAGTGAAGTCGAAACTTTAAAGAACTCCCTGGAAAATAATACAGATATGAAGATTATCGAGTGTTTTGATATATATTCAAGAGATAATTTTATTGATTGCCGAAATGCACGGAGCCATCAGCAGAAGCCAGCCACACAGTTGTGGGTCCCGCGTGGGTCCAGGAAATCATACAGATATATTTTTTAAGGGCAAAACACAAGCACTAATGACAAGTCTATAAGGCGCTCTAAGAGCGTTGTCCGAGCGAAAAGAGCGATTCATTTATTTATTTATTTACTTGTATCCAAACAGACCAAAGGTATAATTACATGGATAAGGACTTTTCCGCAACTAAGCCCGCGTACGGCAGTATGATATGGTAAATCATTTTCTCCAATCTGTTGAATAAACTCGCGGAATTGTCGATGACTCAGCCCAGTGGATCTGATGAAGTTAACAACTGAAATGACTTGTTTTAGAACTTCAGATATATACAAACATTTTCCGCACAAGGACTGTTGATGAATGATTCAATGTAAGACTAATGGTTTTAAAACCACCATCATTTTCTACAGCCTTTGACACCAGTGTAACCACTCCTTTATTTTTACCATACATATTTTTGCCTCCATCAGTTGTCATAGATTTCAAATTTCTCCATCGAAGGTTCTTTTTATTAATGGCATTTTCAACTCCCTTAAAAATATCTGCCCCAGTTGTCGTGCCGTAAATACTATCAATATCAAGAAGTTCTTCATACACTTCATAGCTTTTATCTACTCCACGAATAAAAATCAACACCTTAGCAGTATCTCACACATCCGTTGACTCATCCAATGCTAGAGAAAACCACTCATGATGTCCATTTTTGTCAGACAGTTGAGATGATATATTTTCTGCGATGTCTTGCACCCTCCGAGCCATCGTGTTTGCTGAATTTACCTTTTTGGGACATATTTCTTCGGCTACTGCAATCAAGCATTCTTTTATCATTTCTCCATCGGTGAATGGTTTGCCACGTTTTCCGATTTCAAGAGCCACACGAAAGCTGGCGCGAGTTGCAGACTCTTGCTCAGTATTCGCTTTGGTGAACAAAGATTGCTGCGATTTGAGTCCGCGTTTCAAAGCTTCCTTCCGCAAACTTCCTGTGTACTTGGAGTAACTTTGAAGATGTTGCGATTCATAGTGTCTTTTATTGTTATAGTCTTTAAGAACAGCTATGGTTTCATTACAAATTGAACATAGTGCCTCATTACTGGACTCAATCACAAAATACTGAAAGTCCCATTTTTCTTGGAATGTTCTGCATTCACTGTCGATTTTTCGCTTCTTTTCCATACTAACAAATCACACATAAAAACAATAAGTCAAATCAAAATACTTTTATTGACGGGTGTTACTTTATTTCACAATAGACAGTTTCGCTTCCTTCGCCTTTCCTATGCAGACTAACTCGCAGTTGCGCCGCTTGCCTTTTTATATGCAATTATTACTGCCATCTCGAAGTGATCGGAATACACTAGCTAGAACCAGAACTTTCTCGAACCAACGCGGTAATTCCAAATATTTAATTAGGCCTAATGCCACCTTGCGGGTAACTGAAAATATAGTACATAGTACCACTACTTGCCACTAGATGTCGTTAAGTGTCACAATACACAATAATAATTGAAATGCAAAAAAGCTTAAGTTTGCTTAGGTCACGCACTTTGCGACCATCCTAGTCTAGAAATATAGTTAAGGGCAGAAATTGGCCCTTGGAACAAACCGAAAAAATCATTGTGGCCCGAAGGCTTCAAAGTTTGGAGACCCCTGTTCCAGACTATCAGGGTTGCAAGTGATGTTCAAGTCTCCAATTAGGCGGATGGCTCAGTTCTGGATAGAATCCAGCAGCTTCAAGGTGTGCTTAGGGGTGTAGTTCCATACATTGATACGTTGATATACAATAAAAAGAAGGCTGGAGACAATATGGTTTCCTGGGGAACACCATCGTGGATGGCAAAAGTATTCGAAAGATATTCATCAGGGCCACTTGCAGGGAACGTTTTACCAGGAAGCTGAAAAGCCATACAGAAAAATGATCCGACATGACATGGCATCGAAGTTTGGCCAGCAAAAACCTCATGCCAGACACGGTTAAAGGCTGCAGTAATAGCAATCGCAAGAGCTCTTGACTCTCCATGTTTCTCGATTGCGTAGTTCCAAATATGAATGACATACGATAGAAGGTCGCCTGATGATCTTTGTTTCTGGAAGCCTTTCAAATATTCAAGTAAATAGTGGTTTACTGTTTTCTTCATTATTTTTGATATCACTGATAGCAAAGCGACTGGGATATGAAGAATATCGAGAGTATCGATATGAATCCAAAAGATAGTTTTATTGGACATAGCACTCAAAAGAGGCAATCCATAGATATGCATTTCGAATTTTTGGCCGGTCTTTTGGTGCAGCCAAGTGCAAGGATGGGCAACACTTTTGGTTGCCGAAAGAAGTACGAAAGCACGGAGTCATCAGCAGAAGCTAACCGAACAATCGTGGCTCAGGCTAACAGATCTTGTGTTCATGAGTATACTACTAAAATTACTAAGTAGGCTACTTGGCTACATGTGTCCATGAAATCATACGGATATGAAAAGTATTGAGTGTCTTGATTCAAAACCAAGAGATCATTTTATCAGAGGCAAACCATAGACACGTGTTTCGAACTTTTGAACCATCATCAGTATGATGCAGCCAAATGCAAGAATTGGTAACACTTGGTTGGCGAAAGAAGTATGAATACATGGAGCCATTTCCGCATTCATCATGTGATGTCAAATTCGTTTTTCTTCAAAATGGAGGAATAAAAATACATTATTGAATTGTATCAACGACATGAGAAGGTGAACTAAATTCCCTCTTGACAAAGTTTCATTTTGCAGCCCATACATAGCAAAATCTCGGGAATGTCTGAACTGCGCTCGAGATATTTCGAAATCCCAACCATCGTCATCCGACAGACAGCAACGTTAATTACTCGATGCTTCATTGTTTATAGTCAACATGTACGAGTGTAAATTGAATCAGAAAGTTCAAGCACAAAAGTAGAATGCGTTTGTAAGTATTTGCTCCACGTAAATAGGACAATAAATGAACATTTTGTAGCACGAAGCACGGAATCAGCGAATGCTCATTACATTTAGAGTTACACGCGAGTTTGAGAAGTTGCGGGAGTTATTCTGTGTTAGTTGGAAGTGCAGTCAATAACTTGGTTGCTGAGGGAAGAAGACACCCAAGTCTCTTCAACTGTTTACTTTAATTATACCTGGAATGTTCAAAAAAATGAGGTAAATGTTCAAATTTCTTGGGCTTGGTACATTCGATTAGCGATGTTCACAGCTGTTTAGCACGTTTATTTTGTTGGTGAGAGGCATAAAACAATAATAATAATAATAATAATATGATTCATTACCTGAAATGTTAAAAAAAATGAGGTGAATGTTCAAATTTCTCGGGCTTGGTACATTCGATTAGCGATGTTCACAGCTGTTTAGCACGTTTATTTTGTTGGTGAGAGGCATAAAACAATAATAATAATAATAATATGATTTATTGCCCAAAGAACAATAGGTCTTATGGACAAAGCTGCAAATTTTCATCAGTCATCATATAATATACATGTACACACATATGCAGATACACACATACATATATAGAGTATACATAATGTTGAAATACTCGAACACATGTAAAATTGATTGAAGATATCAAAGAATAAAAAATACCAATAAAGTTCAAAATGTTCAAATGCAGTATACCATACTTTGTTTAATAAAAAATACAGTTGATAAAATAAATTAGAGAAAGCGGTCCTCATAGAACTCTTGTAAACTATAATAGGGTCTACCACACAATAAGTTTTTTACTGAATTTCGAAATACACAGTTATCTTCTAAAATTTCAATATGGTCAGGTAAATGATTAAACATCTTGAGACCATTATAATATATAGTCCTTGACTAGAGTAGAGGCTGGTATGGGTAATCTTAGGTCGTTAGATTGACGAAGGGCATAATAATTGGAGTAACCGGTAAATATCAATGTATGTTTGTCAATTAAACATACTGTTTCTAAAATAAAGATTCCAAAAACTGTCAAGATTTTATGTAATTCAAATAGGGGTTTGCAGGAGTCTCGACTTTTGGCATTACACATGAATCTTATAGCCCTTTTCTGAATAATGAACACAGTCTGTATTTGAGTTTTGCAACATACTCCCCAGAAAGGAATTCCATACCTTAAATGCGACTCAACAAGTGAGAAATAAGCCGATTTAGCGGCAGACAAACCAAGATCCTTATATGCTATTCTCACTGCAAAACACCCTGAAGCTAGCTTTTTACTGAGGGTTACAATGTGATCGGCGAATTTGAGTTTATTGTCAATTATAACCCCCAAAAATTTAGTACTAGGTCTGTTTTCAATTATCCTGTCCGCGTCCTGTGTTGGTGAAGGAATGCCATCGAAAAAGCAGCGGAATGATATAAAATTTGTTTTGGAAAACAGCAGATTGGAGTCGCACCACTTCTTTATTTTTTTATATCTGTACTTATATTCTCGTGGAGATTACATAAAGTTTTATCACGCCACAATATTGTGGTATCATCAACGAATATGGTAAATTTTCCTTTTATATCGATAGATGCTAAATCGTTCATGTATAGCAGAAAAAGTATCGGTCCCAGTGTTGAACCTTGTGGTACGCCATTTTTTATTTCGCCTGCTGATGAGGATGATGAGGTTTTCACAATTTGACTTCTTACTGTGAGATAATTCTCGAACCACTTGTGAGTAATTCCACGGATACCATAATGATATAGTTTGTTTAACAGTATTCCATGATCTACACAGTCGAAAGCTTTAGCAAAGTCACAGAACACTGCTGCTGATGACTCTTTTTTATTAATGTTTCCATAAACGCCATATAACAAAGAAAAGATAGCATCATGGGTGTTCTTTTTTGATTGGAAGCCGAACTGGTTATTACTTATGACACTATTATTATTTGAAAAAATTGTCAATCTTAATTTAACCAGTTTCTCTATTAGCTTGTCTAGAGTGGGACTGAGACATATAGGATGGAAGTTTGAAGGATCAGTGAGATTACCACCTTTGTGCAATGGGATAACTATTGATTTTTTTAGGCTGGAAGGGAATGTTCCGGTCTTGAAGCATGAGTTTATTACGAACGCTAAAGCATTTAATGTGGTATCAGGAAGGTTAGCAAAAATGATAATTGAAATTTCGTCTATTTCTGCGGCCTTTTTATTTTTAAAATATCCTTTACCTAATTTTGTTGTATTTTGGCAATAGTATTTATAACATTAGGGAGCTGATTTAGCCCGAACGTGATTCAATTCAGTCAATTCAGTCCAGTGGCGTCTCGAGCGGGATTTGAACGAATATTTTTGACTTAAAAATATACGCCACTGACTTTTGTGCAATTCTCATTATTTTATTGGATTGAGCAATCAGAAATACAACTTTTTTGTCTCTTAAATTTCTTTCGTATCTTGCTTAGTTTTCAAGAAAAAAAGTCGACCTAATTGCATATCCCTGGACCTCACAAGGAATAATATCGGGAATCAAATGTTTCTTTTGGAAATTATTATTTTTACAATTTTTCATTACTAATTATGTAACAATAACAACAAATATTAAATAACATTAACATCTAGACTAACGAATTGCACTAAATTAAGTGTTGGAAATGGCCCCCTTCGGCTTCAATACAACCGTCTAGCCGCCGCATCATTGAATTTCGCACTCTTCTCAAAATACCTGGCGTATTTTTATTATGTGACATGAATTGATGATTTCATTCCGTAAATACTCTTCACTTTGAATAGCAGTTTTGCATACCAACGCTTCAAGGTGTCCCCAGAGAAAATAATCTAAAGGATTCATTTCGGGCGAGCGAGGTGGCCATGGGTGTGGGCCTGCTCTCCCAATCCAGCGATTATGGTAATTTTCATCCAAAAATTGCCGTGCCACTACACTGGTACAAGTGTGGTGGAGCACCATCGTGCTGACAGTTCTGTTTTTAATTTTTTTTACACATTCACGAATTATATTACTCAAGTTCATATTTGTAAATGCCACTGTTTCTCCCTATTCTGTAATTGGGTTCATCCTGTAGGATAGTGTGAAATGAATAAATAATAATCCAAAAATCTCATCATCAGTATCAAAAAACCGCCACATCAACGTCATACGATAAACGTATTCAACTTCTATTTGTTATCTATGCTGTTACCAGTACAATCTCAAACCAATTCCTAGTCTAACTTCTGCCGGATTTTGTACACATTTGTACACAATTTATATTGCCATCAATGTCAACTGCAGAAGGTCTCCTGTGGTTCCGCCTGCCACTAGAGCTTTTCTTTGATTTTAAATGCTCTCTCTGGATCTAGTTTCTTGAATCCAAGTCATGCATGGTTTCAATCCGGAGAAAATTGATAACAGCGGCGTAACTTGCTCATCGGGTAAATTTCCGATGGAATATTCAAAGTTTCATATCTATCATCTAGCTGTTGTCAATATAGTGATGTTTATGGATTCAACATAAAAAAACAACTACCCACATTTTTTACTGTTACTATCCCCTCATCAATATAGACTTACAAACAAGAAAATCACTGAAACGGCACTGACTGCCCTGGATGGAAAAATTCAGATCGATTGATTATTCATTGATTGCAGAGTGTAATAATTCATTAGGAATACTTGAAGTCATCCTCTAAAAATTAAGCAAAGAATTCCTCAGGGTTGAATACTGGGCCCTGTGTTATTTCTGATATATGCGAATGATTTCATCAACTTTGTCAATGATATTGATATATTCATGAGAGAAAATGGGTGGATTACTGATGATTGTAAATTTTATCGAACAGAAAATATTTTTATTTCTCCTTCTTGAAGGAAATTGGATTTGTAGTAACAACAGGAATAATTTCAGGAAGGTATGAGGGTACTAACGAAAATACAATCTGAAACTGGAAAATGAACAGAGCTAAGTCAGTAGAAGATCTGCCGAAGTGTAATGAAGGCAAACTGAAGAGTTTACCACGAAAAGTTTACTGCTCAATGTAAACCACTGAAAAGCCCAAGTAGTCAGTTAGTTGTCGTATGAACTTTGCCAACAAATTGAATAATCAACTGAAAAATTTAAATATCTGTACCTACTCAACTTCTTATACAGGGCTATTCAAATTCGTTTCTGTACATGGGGATCTCGTAAACGATGAGAGTGTCGGTTGAATTGTGGCAAAGTTGTGTATTTTGAAGACCTATTCAATGATGTAAAAAAATTGAATATAGCTCTTCTGGTTTGAAGTTATATAGGAGGAACCAAAAAATCCCAAATTATTTTTTTGCCTATATCTTCTTTATTCGCAGACATATTGAAAATCTGTATACATTTTGCTGGTGGCAGTTGATGTGGGCTATCAGAATATGTACATGAATTTTTTATACAGGGTATCATCTGACTTAGGCCACCCCCATCTTTAAAATTTTAAATATGGATCTGTATTTTTTGTTGTAGTTTTTGGATCGTAGACTTTCACTTCGTACTGAGAAATTGAATTCAATTTTATATTTCGGGATGTTTCGGTAATATTTGATTGTAATTGTATGAATTATTCCCTTTTAAATTACAGCCCTATTCATATTTTTTCCATGGCTCTGAGCGTTTTCTACAATGAACTTCGAAAAAGAAAACCTTTTATGATTGATTATCTGATCACCAAGTGATCATCTTCAAAAGGAAGATTGAACTGTTTTAGATTAAACTGTTGGTGTTGGAAAAGAACGACAGTAATATTCATTTGAAACATATCTACATCAGAAATATATTATATGTCTTTCAATGAGCAGAAAAAGAAATGACAGCAATAATAACATCCGAAACGAACACTATAATTGTAATGAAAATTGAGATGAAGTAATTTATATGCACAAAAAAAATTATTAGCGCAATAAATGTTCGAACTGGACTCCTTTCGAGACATTTTTGAACTCGGTTTTTCATATTATTTATTGTCCTTAATACCCTTAATGCCCTTAATTAAAAATCCTCAATCTGGAGTCTTCCACATTTTCTATCTCTCTGTCAGCGTAAATCCTATTTTTCAATGTCCCCCATAGAAAATAGTCCAAAATAGTTAGATCTGGTGATCTTGCAGGCCATCTTATTGGCCATTATTGGTCTCGGAATGGAAGGACTCTAATTCGAACATTTATTGCGCAATTAATTTTTTTGTGTATATAAATTACTCCATATCAATTTTCAATACAATTATAGTGTTCGTTTCGGATGTTATTATTGCTATCATTCATTTTCTGCTCATAAAAAGACATATAATATATTTTTGTTGTAGATATGTTTCAGATAATCATAAAACATTTTCTTATTCCAAGTTAATTGTAGAAAAAGCTTAGAGCAATGAAAATATGAAAAAATATGAATAGGTACCTAAAAATGAAAAAAAACTCTCTTGAAACTCTACGGTACATAGGGAGACGTGAAAGTTGCTATTGTGTTTTTATTCAACTCAGTCAACCAATTTCCAGGGCCATAATTTAGAAGGGAATAATTCACCCAATTATAATCAAATATTACCGAAACATTCCGAAATATGAAATCAAATTCAATTTCTCAGTATAAAGTGAACTTCTACGACCCAAAAACTATAACAAAAAATACAGGTCCGCATCAAAAAATTCAAAAATGAGGGTGGTCCAAGTCAGATGACACCCTATGGGCTTATCAGCTGAAGCTGATGAAGTGTTTGTTATTCGAAAAAAGGTAATCAGAATTCTGGCTGGGGCATCTTCAAGTGCAAACTGCAGGCCATTATTCATTCGTTATAGTGTATTAACAATGCCTAGTTTGTATATCTACCAAACACTGATATATATATAAGAAACAATATTTCAATTATTCCTAGAAATGAGCAAATCCATGAATATTTCAACAGAAATAACCCTCACTTCATCAGCCTTATAGTAGATTGACAGTATCGAAGAATCACCCCATGTGCTGTGGGATTAAACTATATAATAAGCTTAGTGATGACATTAAGTCCTCAAACATCAATGTCTTCAAAAGGCAGCTCGAAGTTTTTCTATTTCAGAAAGCATACTACTCTGTGGATGAGATTCTCCTTGAATCATAATTTGATTGTAGCTTAGTTATTTTGTTTTTAAGTTATGCTCTGTACTTGATTTTTTATAATAGTTTGACCTGTTGTATCAGTCAGTATTTTATGATGATGTTTGCCTAATGTGATTGTAAATGAAAACTGATTCAATAAATGTTTGATTGATTGATTGATATATAAAAGATTCATAAACATATTCTGATAGGTTACATCAAGTGCCACTAGCAAAATGTGGACAGATTTTCAATATGTCTGTGAATAAAGCAACAAAATAATTTGAGATTTTTTGTTTTTTCCTGTATATCTCCAGAACCAAAAGAGCTATATTCGATTTTTTCACATGATTGAATAGGTCTATAAAATACGCAATTATGCCGCGATTCAACCGACACTCTATATCTTATCGTTTACGAGATCCCCATGCACAGAAACGAATTTGAATAGCCCTGTATATGGGACGTTTCAAAATAAAGGTAATCTTCTGGTTGATTCGGCCTTTACTTGATGAAGATCTATAGTAAGGTCATAAACTACAACTCACAATTTTATCTGCACAAACTTAAAGTTTGCGGATATCTAATCGTGAGTTGTAGTTTATGAAAATATAGATTTTCCTTTTTCGTTTTGAAAACCTAAAAATTCATTGTCAGCAACGCTTCAATTGCGAACAGCTATATTTTATTTGACCAACGCCAAAAGAATAGAGTGTATAGATGTCATATTCAATAGTCTACACGAATACACAGAATGTTTTCTGAGATTTCAGTTCAGGCTCTCTACTATTCGGTGATATGATATTTTTAGTTGTCGAATGGGTAAGATCCTCTTCAGTAACCTAAATCTGATCAATATACAATTTTTTTTTACGAATGCTATACAATGTGCTACTTCTCTCACCGCTTTCATACATTCAAAACGAAAGATTTCTCACGCAGTGAGAAATATCGGCCATTACAGTGAGAAAAAATTTCTCACTATTATCACGATAACCCAAGTCGGTCTAGAATTGTTACATGTTAGATTGATATGACACGTTCTCCATGTTGACAACGCTACGCCGACGATTCGCGTGCAATATCCAAGTAGCCCATTGTCGGCGTTTCCATAACAAATTTTATGTACCCCTTTTAAGGGGCTGTCTCTTAACAAGGGATGCTCCAATGAAGTTTCTTTATATGAAATATCCTATCTTTTTTTGATTAGGAATCACCTCCTTGAATGTTTTACACTTATTCAGTTACACCCTGTATCTAGTGTACTTTCAATCCCTTAGGGAGGGGCCTCACATAGTTTTCCGATAAATAACAGCACGTTTTCAATATTTCCACTTTATACTGTGAAGTATAAATCCATATTCAACCCTATATCCCAAACTGAACATATTCGATACAGCCATTGTCGCTTGCATAAATCCTATACAGTCGTTGTTTCTCATTCATTTCGGTTCTTTTCAAGAAGCCGGAAAGATATATGGCAATGGAAATCTTTCCACGTGTCGAATGTGATAACATGTAAATAGACGTTTTGGTATGCACACCAAACAAGCAGTAAATTCTTTCTTCTACTGTGAAACTTCACCCTTCGCTATACATTTGCTTGTTGCAGGATTTCGCATTTTATGTGTTTTGTTTTACGTGATCCCTTCTTGAGAGAGCATATGTAGACTTTTCCAGCCAGATCTTTTAATCGGCTGAAGTGGGGATTAGATACATGAAAAATTGTGAAACCTTTGTCTAGAGATTGGAAAAGTTACGAATTCTTTTGATTTCATTAAAAAACTTGATGATTTACAAATTCGAAACAAGGATAAACTGCAGAATTTCGATGTGAATTTATTTCTCAACGTTGCGGTTGATAATACCCTAGAAATTGTTAAAACGGAATTAGAAAATTATGCTTACCTGAGAAATAAAACGATATCAAGTGTGGAAGGTATCTTGGAGCTTACGGAATTATGTACCGATGATCATTTTTCATAACCCAGATATTGAGTATGGAGTTCCGCAAGGCACGGTGCTAAGACCTTTTCAACATATATGTTAACGACTTATTTTATATTCAAAGTTGGAACAATATCATCGCTTTTGTAGATGATACCGCATTGATCTACTCAGGTAACTCTTGGGATGGTTTGAAATCAAAAGTAGAGGATGATTTCGCTCACATAAAAATTGGTTTGATCAAAATCAAAATCAAATCAAAAAATCTTTATTTCCGTAGACCTAGGGAAGGCATGGAAAAAGTCACATAACTCAGTACAATTACAATGAGGTGACAATCATAAAACAACATAATTATAAGACATATTATATAACATTTAGACCATGAAAGGGATACAAAAATTAAAATTTAAAATTCCGAATCAGACTAAAAAAATTCATCAAGCGAATGAAATACCTTTTCACATAATAGTTTCCGAAATTTTTGTTTAAAGAGGTCCATTAGTCACCTTGGCTAACTTATGACTAGGAATTATATATATATATATATATATATATATATATATATATATATATATATATATATATATATATATGTATATATATATATATATATATATATAGCGATGGGTAGTCTTGACTGACTAGTTAAGGAGAAATACGGAATAATGTTGGGGATGCAGTCAAAATTGCTGGGCTGTTGTTTAAAGAATACTCTTTGTTATATGGTCGAGCTTTCGAGAATGTTTATTCCCTTTATCAAGACATCTACAATGAATTGATAACATTGAAGCAAAATTGTAAAACAATAGATAAAAAATTACTTACTAACTTGAGGTTATAGTAAAAAGTCGAACGTTTCACTGAGAAACACAAACTTAGTACTTTTCACTATGTAGAAAAGTGTCACACATTAAATTTTTATGGTTTAAAAAAAGATATATATAAAACTTATTCAGAAGTAACATTTAAAGGATTTGAAATTTTAAATTTTATTTTAACGGCCATGCATGGCACTTACTAGTGGCGTGGTAGCAACTAGAAAGAAAGGAAACAGGAAATATTTACAAATTGATAATTGACATTATGACATTTGAAGTTTAAAATTTGAAAATTGACAGTATAAACAAAACAGGATTACCAAAAGGCACACCAACAGCAATGTTGACACTAGCAGTTTCAAAAAGTATCTGAATATGGATACAGTGCTGCCAAGTACTCGTAAAAGAAGTGAATAACAAGACTCAGCACTGTTTCCAAACTCACACACCATCTGTTACTTTGGGAACCTGGGGGAATCTATTCCAATTTCAAGATGTAATTATAAATATTACTGAGGTTGTTTATCTAAGTCTTTTTGTTCATGTTGTTTGTATTCCTTTTGATAAAGAACATTGCTTTAAACAGCCGTTTCTGTAAGTTACTTTCAGTACACAATACTCTAACTTCGGTGTAATTCATTGTATGTTTTGTGTTGATGACATGTTCAACCAATGCACAAGTAGCTTTATTCATATTACAATCACTTTTATGTGACGTTATACGTCCTGATAAAATTCTAGATGTTTGACCAACATATGTCTTATCACATGTATGACAAGGAATTTCATATACTACATTAGACTTTTCTAAAGTTTTCAAAGGAGTTTCAATTTTGGAAAACAGACTATTCGTAGTGGTGACAATGTATTGAGCAAATTTAATATTTTCACTCTTGAAAACGTTCAAGAGCTTGGGTGTTAAAGACTGAAAATATGGTAATGTTTTGAAAAATAATGAAGTTGGAGGTATATCTCCACTGTTTGATAAATTTAAATTATTATTATTTATGGGGTTAACTAAATTATTTGAAACAGTAGTCACTGTGGAAAAAGAGCTGAAAAGTAATTTATACAAAAGTTCGCAAGGATATGAATTTTCAAGGAGAATACCTTTTAGTTCTTTGATACAATCATCTTTAAATAGAGGATGTGTCAGATTGATCACCCGGTTTTTCATGGTGAGGACTAAATTTATTTTCATCTTTGTAGGATGGTATGAATGGTAGTTCAGTAACTTGTTGCTTGCGCATAAAAGCTCGACCATATAACAAAGAGTATTCTTTAAACAACAGCCCAGCAATTTTGACTGCATCCCCAACATTATTCCGTATTTCTATATATATATAATATATATATATATATATATATATATATATATATATATATATATATATATATATATATATATATATTATCTTCAGAAAATGTGACATTCAAAATTTTTATTATTCATTTTTTATTCTTATGTTAGGACTCAAAATATTTTTATTAATCTACTAGCTTATACTTTGATTTCATGTACCTGACTATGTTTTTTATTTCTCAATAAATGCAATGTTCAGCAAAGCTTTGTCTACTTTTTTATAAGTATAAGCTTTAATCTACTAGCTTATACTCTGATTTCATGTACCTGACTATGTTTTTTATTCCTCAATAAATGCAATGTTCAGCAAAGCTTTGTCAATAAGAGTTTCTCTTTGGACAATAAAGCATATTTATTATTATTATTATTATTAAGCTTCTTATCTTGTGCGGCAGCTACAATACAAAGCATACAGGTGAAACGACCATTGATAAATTTGTATACAAAAAATTCATTGTACTTTGGAATACAATTTGAAGACAAGGATGATATTTCTGAACAGGTTGTGAAAGAAAGTATATCATTCAGACATCTACAAAACAAATTTATTAGTGAATAGTGAATTCGGGTCACATTTTTATGTCTGATACACAACAAATGTATTTCTTAACAATTTTTATATCTATTATTGCTCTAAAGAATCAGTGAATGAAAAAAATGCTAGTATTTGTTTCTCAACACTAATCATTAACTGTCATTTCATTAAACCTATCTGGTTGATGTTCGCATGCTACGTTGAAATGAATATCAATTGATGGAGAGCCGACTACAAAACTGAACATAACAACCCCATTTGATATTCATGTTTGGGGGTTTATAAATTAACATCGTAAAATTGGAATTTCCACCGGCAAAACGAACGTAATGCCCAGATTATTAAAATAGCTTTATGATATTATAAATCGAAAATTCCCCAGACATTATGTTTTGCCATCCGTAACTTGTACGAGGGTGTTTATGACGCGAAATGAACTGGGCGACGAGCAACGGGGTAGGTAATTGAATGATTATATTTATATAACATGCCGAGTGTAGAGGCGACGAAAATAAGTTACAGAAGATGAATTCATTAAAGTCATCATTTTGACACAGAATTTTTAGCGGAATCTGTCTAATGAAACAAATTGAATAAGTTAGAAATTATAAGAATGAAAACAAGAATCCACATTCTCATGAGAGATAGACTTTACCAATATAATGCTAACTTCCCAATGATATATTGATTTATTACGTTTATGTCATCAGTCAATTAAAATCAACATTATCATTGACACCACCATTTGTCTTTCAGATCAGATGGTAAGAGTACGGCTCTGCTGATCTCTAAGAACCTGATTCAGTCCCCAGCGGGGCAGGCATATGCTCTGCATCATTTTCCAAACAGAGGCGACACACACTGTCTTCCGACAGTCCAAATCTCTGCATATAATGATTCAAATGACAGTGACCTACAAAAAGGCCTGTAAGACATCGTAGTTCATCCATAGTGTAGTCCAACAACTGTTTGGTATCAAGCTTCGAAAGGTGAATAGACGCCTTGGAGTGAGCCAATCCTGGAGAATTCTGCCGGAAGTCCATAAATCTTTTTGCCATCCAGGTGTTCAATATTCGTTTGGCAAAGCTTAAAGCGATACCAATGACAGGTTCAGGTTCGATGAAGTTGCTCGCAGCACCCTCCTCTGCAAGAGAATCTGCAGCCTTATTGCCTTCCAGGCCAGTATGGCCAGGAATCCAGACCAAAAACAATCCGTTGAGTCTTCCTATCGAGGAAAGTCGTTTTTGGCAATTTGCTACCAATTTAGATGTTGATCGGTAGGAGCCAAGAGCTTCCAATGCTGCTTGACTGTCCGAGAATAATTTTATTGACTTTTGAATGAGTTTGGATTCTTCCAACATCTCCGCACACAATTTCAATAGCGTAATATTCCGCTTGAAATACAGTTGCATAGGTTCCTAGACAGGTTGATATCTCTGTCCTTGGTCTGCGACTGAAAACACCTGTTCCAGAGCCGGAAGGTGTTTTTGATCCATCTGTGAACCAACTATCTGGTCTTAATGTTTCCTTCTCTCGGAGAATCCAGTCATCTCTACTCGGGAACAGTACTTTATAAGGCAGTTCGTAGTTGACAGTTGGAGGCATAAAGTCAGAGGTCATTCTTCCAGTGTCAACCAATAGTCTGTTGGATTCTGCATTTAATTGATTAATGCAATTGGCAATGTGCACAGGTATATATGCAGTCCATTTAGCCTCTCTCTCCATAAAAATGCGGAGAGGAGGTAGATGTAAAAGGATCTCCATAGCCGCTGACGTACTGATGGCACCAGCGATGGTCAGACAAGCCTGTCTCTGTGAGCCAGAGAGCTTCACCTGGGCAGTCTTCTTTGAAGCCTTCGGCAACCGGCAGTTGCACCATAAGTGATCATTGGTCTGACAAGCAACACATAAATTCAATGGATTTGTTTGGGACCTCAACACCAAGTTCTACCACGAATCCTTCGACATGTTCATAGGGACAGTCTGGCTTTGTGTTGAACTTTTTCCAAGTGAGCGTTTCGAGTGAGTTTGCTGTAACGAAGTAACTGTCAACAAATATTGAAGAAGTTAAATTTGAGTTTCGGTTCAATGTGTATGCAATAAAACTATAATGAATTCAAACTATATGGAAATGTTTGTTTGAAGGTGGTTGACAATGTTTCGTGATGAATTTCATCAGTTCGGACTTCCATTGTCTAATAACAATTTTATCAAAACAAAAAACTGAAATAACAAGATGATAACATACAACCTACAAACAGAAAATGACCAAGTTACGTCACGACGTTTCGATTGTTAGTATCCACAATCGTCTTCGGGTGATAACTGGAATTATTCCTCCGATATCGACTATTTATAGATTAGAATGCAGAAATAGACATTTCCTGAAGCACATCAACAACGTAAGTCCTTCCATCACTTTCACAATGGAGGAGGAAGTTCACAATGAATTGCCTTTCTTGGACGTATTGGTGAAGAGGACCGACACTAAATGGGAAACATCTGTATATCGAAAACACACTCACACAGGACAGTATCTGAACCAGAAATTCAACTACCATCAATCGACTAAGAGAGTAATCATCAAGACTCTACTAGACCGTGCTTTCGAGCTCTTTTATGAAAAAGGAGGTCTCGAAAAAAAAATAGGCATCATCAAAAATGACCTTCAACGGAATGGTTACTCCAGAGTGATGGTAGAATAGGCTTCAGCTAGAAGAAAGCAAGAGCTCTACAAGAAAGAGAAGCCGCCACAACCAGTACTTGTACTTCCCTACATCAGAGGACTATCGGAAAGGATAAGAAGGAATGGGTCCGAGTATAACATCAGGATATGCTTCAGATCTGGGAACACTATCCGTAGCAGCCTCACAAAAACCAGGCCACCAAACGCGGACTGCGATTCCAAGAACTGCATTTACCGGCGAGTGCGGAGAATCATACATCGGTGAAACTAAGAGGCCATTGAAAGTTTGCATTGCTGAGCACAAGAAACACACACAGCGAGGAGAAACCAGCAAATCCGGAAAAGCAGAACATGTTTGGACTCATCAACATAATATCAAATGGGCTCAAGCTGAAATCATCCACAAAGAGGAATACTGGTTTAGGAGAAAATTCAAGGAAGCCGCGTATATGTTGTCCAACAACGCATTTAGTCAAGCTAGCGTAGAGATACGTATCATATGGAAACCTCTTATCAAGCGAAAAACGACCAACTCCCGCCAAACGGTCATCTCCCGCTAAAACCAATGAAGTGGAAAGAGGAAAGAGTGGATAGGTGAAAGCACCCGACTTACCTATGAATAGTAAGATCTCGGAGGAATAAGTCCAGTTATTATCCGAAGATGATTGTGGATACTAACGATCGAAACGTCGTGACGTAACTCGGTTTATTTTTATTTTTCATTTTTGTTAATAATATTCTTTTAATTTTCAGCTTTTATTAATATTTCAACTTTTTATTTTCTGGTTGTAGCTTGTATGTTATTTCCTTGTAATTTCAGTTTTTTGTTCTAATAACATTGTTATTTTCGGATAACAGTTCTATTTTTTTCAGGGATTTCAAATCAATTTATATTATTTCAGACAATGGAAGTCCAAACTGATGAAATATATGGAAATGAATATTTCGAAATGGAAATCTCGAAACATTCGTCTCTACTGAATTACCCACACCGTAGTACTTGAATACAGACATTTATGCAAGACACCACACATCGGATAGTCTTGCAGATGTTTCTTTTTCATTCATCAAGCTGTTTTATCACTTTTGACGCGTGATAAAACCGCTTTACAAAATATATGTTTCATGCTTGACGCGTGATAAAACCGCTTTTTTGGGACGCAATACATAACTTACCAGTGTAGGATAACCTAAATTTGAAGTTTCAATTAGATGGGACTTCTGTACAGTTAATAAAACAGCATGGCTGAATAACAGTTACGGAAATCGATGGATAGGTCGAAATATTACTAACATTGAGCGGCCACCAAGATCACCGGACCTGACACCGCTAGATTTTTTTCTTTGGGGTACTGTGAGGAAAAACGTCCAGATCGCAGTCAGTAGAAGAACTATGCAGCTGCATAGTGCAGACATTTCAACAGAAATGTCTGCACTATGCAGAAATGCAACTTGTGCAGACATTTCAACAGAACAACTGAGAAGAGTTATATTGAATATTAGAAGAATGTATGACAAGTGCATTGCAGTGAGTGGCGGATTGGTTGAAACAACAAAGATTTGATGAACTTTCATTCCTGTTTCTGTCCACAATATTATTTTTCACTGTATATGTATCTCTCCTCGATATTTCAATTGAAACTATGTGAGGTCCGTGATATGTTGAAAGTTATAGTTTCAAAATACATAGTACGAAATAGTAGTGTTCTCTTCCTTAATCTCTCTGGAGAGCAGTATTCGATTATATGAAAAGCTTTTCCGTGTACCGAAAACCGAATCCATTGTTTCCCAGTCAAAATCACTGAAAATCACTTATGGATTTACACTACATTGTTGACTTTAGTATTCGGAATCATCCGCAAACATCATTCCCGAAGATGTGCCTGAACATGAATTGTAACCGACCGAAATGGGACCTTTTCAGAAACATATGAATCTATTCTCCTAATTTCACTTCTGTTACTGAATACGCAAGAGGATATATTTCTCCGGGTAGATCCAATTTCGGGAAATCAAAGGCAGAAGCAAAAGAAAGAGAATTGAATTCTGCAACGACAGAGTCGCTTGTGAAATTTCATATCAAAACGGATTGCATATTATTCCTTCATATTCTCCAATTGGTTATTCGAGATTGGAAAATCGACCGCTTTATCATATGGTGGATGATATGATTATTAAGATTTTCTATTGTGGTGAATTGAGTCAGTACAGGGTTCACCGAAAAAGTTACATAGTGTACGAAAACAAGGTTTCGAGGAGAATGCTTTTAAAGTTTCGCAGTGAATTACTACTATGATTATCGCTGAAGCCATGTCCTGGCATTGATGAAATATGTGGAAGAGTACTAAGTGCAGCTGCCCACGTTCTATGTGAGCCCTTGAGTTATCTCATCAATGAGTCCTTCATATGTGGGGAATATCCCAATATACTGAAGCGGTCGAAATCAATAACATATATAAAAACAAAGGAGAGAAAAATGGTTTAAAAAACTATAAAAATATCAGTCTACAAAGTCAGCTTGCTGAAGTCTTTGACATATGTTGCAACAGCAGATTGATTAATTTTCTTGAGTCAAATAATATACTACTGAAATTTCAGCATGTATTTAGAAGAAATGAATCTACTATCACTGCCCTAAATGAACTTACGTCCTTTGTTTATGACACGTTGAATAGAAAGGAAACCCCATTTGCGCTCTACTTCGACCTGAGTCGGGCATTTGATACAGTAGACCATGTGCTACTGCTTGATAAATTAGAATATCAGGGTGTGAGAGGAATAGGCAATGACTGGCTGGGATCATATTTGCATGGGAGAAGCCAGTGTATTGTGCTAAATAATTGTATATCCGATATACAATATGTTACGCAGGGAGTACCTCAGGGTTCCGTACTTGGACCACTCTTGTTCATAGTATTCGTGAACAACCTAACTTACTTAGAAAAACAATCAGATTTAGAAATTGTGTTTGCAGATGACACAAATTTCTGTTCAAAAAACCAAACAGCTCAAGAATGTTGTGCGAGAGCAAAAATAAGCGCCCAAGCATTTTACGATTACTGTGAAAACAATGGATTATCTGTTAATATCAATAAAATATTTTTTATGACATTTTTACTCAAAAATCTAAGTTACGATCCTAATTTAACTATAAAAATGAATCGACAAATAATTCAACAAATTCAATCATTGAAATTTTTAGGAGTCACAATAGACCATAAATTAACTTGGGAAGGACACATTAATAAACTGGTAGCTAAATTGAGCTCTGTTTGTTTCTCATTAAAGCAGTTAAGAAATACAGTTAGCTACGATATTTTAAAAATGGTATATTTCGCCCATGTACAGAGTGCTTTATCATACGGTCTTATATTTTGGGGATCATCAAGGTATGCAAATGATGCATTCATTATACAAAAAAAAATACTGAGAAGTATGATGGGAGTTTCGCCTCTGACATCATGTAAAGAATTGTTCAAAAGGTCTGGAATCTTAACTCTGCCTTGCCTCTATATATTCAAACTTATCATAGATTTTAAACAACAAAATATCCCTAAGAATACAAATAATCACCACCATGAAACAAGAAATAAGAACAAAATATATCAACCATTCTCAAGGATGACTCTTGGACAAAAATTACATAGATATCAACAAATAAAATGTTATAATAAATATTTGGGATTATGTTCTGGCCAAAAATGTGAATCTCATACATTTAATGAATGAATTCTTTTTAATCTTTGTTTTATTATATAATCACTTTAGTATTAAGATTTTAAACTAGTATGTAAATCCATATTTGACTAGTCTGATAAGCATTTTATGTGTTCAACTGCAAAGATCTGTAGATTGCTTTAATGATGAATAAAGATACTACTACTACTACTATGTTTACAGTTAGTGCCTGAGGGAGCAGATGTCTGTCAACCCCAGAAAACTGTGATGATCCCCTTTATCAGGAGGAGGAAACTGGACGATCTAACGCCACATTTCCTCAATGGTGAGGTCATTCCATTTGGAACGGAGGTGAAATGTCTGGCATTGTTATATGCCATTTTACATATTTTAAATCTCATAAATGTATATACTTGTAACAGAAAATATTCTGATATTTTGTAAGATGAGTTTGCAACTTGTCCCTCTAGAAACTCCTGCTATATACCTTATGGTTCTTTTTTTAAATTTGAGTATTCTGGAACAATCACTAGATGCTCCCCAAGCTATGATACCATAGAAAATGTTACAATGAAAGTGTGAATAGTAGTACATTCATAAGAGTGTACTATTTACATTCCAGCGTAGTTGTTGAATAAAATAAGATATTGAAGATATCTTTTTACAAATCGTATCAATATGCTTGTTCCATTTGAGATTTTCTGTAGCCATGACAGGTGATTTCCTTCCGAAACTGAAAGTCAAGCTGAATTCTATATAATCAACTCTGTTTCTTCCAATGTGTGCTCGGAATTATTCCTGTTTCCCAAAAGATCTGTACTTGCAAATTAATTCATTGCAATGCAAAGTAACTAAACATAATGTTTTCCATTCGTGGGTTGATCCATCTATTCATTTTCCAACACATGAATAGTTTCAGTGCATTAACGTAGAACAGGATATTTGAATATTGAATTTTGGCTGGGGAATTACCTGATCGCATCATTTTAAGTGCAAGGCGGCGCAGATTGGACGGCTTCGCACGAAACATGTTTCTGACTCTTGGTGAAAATGAAATGGTGGAACGCAAACACTGCTGGTAGGTAATGGAAGTTGATTGTATAGGGTTGATTTCATCTGCGTCATCAGCTCGGAATTCATTGAACCAATATTTAACGCGTGGCAAGTATTTATGATTTAGATAAACGATACTCCTGGAATATTAACACAATTTTCGATTACATCATACAGTGCATTTCTTTAATGTCCCCCCCTTTGATTTTTGGAACGGGTCAACTCAAAAAATTGAAATTTGGGATAATGAAATTAGTGCATGAATAAGGGGAGTCTTGTGACACATCATTTTGAAGCTCCTGACGAAACTTCCCAACTCTAGGATATGAAGTCAATATCTTCACCTACTACAAAATTGCGAAATATTCAATTATTTCCTGAAGAAAAACACAATAATATCGATATTTCTAGAAATATTCCATTTTATCTGCCATACGGCAACTCCAACAATCCGATAGTAGAAAGGTACCACGTCAATAATCTCTAAAATGGTCAATTCTTGTCCATTGGAAGAAAAAATTGAAGCGATTTTTATTTACGGTGCGACGCAAACTTTCACAAGACTGAAAGGATTTTCAATGAACGTTTTCTGAATCGTCTTATCTGTAGAAAATATTCGAGGGAACTTGTATCCAAATTCACAACTACCGATAGTGTACATAACAAAAAGCCTCCAGGTCATCCGTTCATTCCGGAAGAACAGCAAGTGCAAATAATGATAGTATATTCTGAACAGTCTACTTATTCCATCGCGAATGTTTGTGATGTGTCTCCTTCTACTGTGTGGAAACTTTTGAAGGGGAATAAGTATAATCCATACAAAATTGAAATGGTACACCAATTAACTGAAGATGAATCTGATCGAAGAACAGAATTCTGCGAAATCATGATGGAAACTATTGCAAGCCATCCCACCTATCTCCACAATATTTGTTTTAGTGACGAATGTATTTTTTTTCAACGCCAATGTTCACAGAGAAAATTGCCGTTATTGGAATAACACCAACCCTCACGTTTTCCGGGAAACTCATACCCAAAATCCAGAAAAAATTAACGTTTGGGCAGGAATATTGGGAAACCATACTATAGGACCTCTATGTATTGATCAAAATTCAACATGGGAACTGTATTTGAATATGGTGGAAACTACAGTTGACCCTCTCATCACTGAAATCGTCGAAGCGAACCCTAATGAATTCGATATGGATACTGTATTTCAACCAGATGGAGCACCACCACATTACCCCAGACAAGTAAGAAACTTTTTGGATACTAATTTTTCCGGTCGTTGGATTGGCCGTCGAGGTAATACAGAATCGTCAGCACGCTCGCCAGATTTGACAGCTTTGGACTTTTTTTATGGGGCTATTTTCCGAATTGATTTATCACAAAGACGATAGTCGTATTTCGTATTGGAGTTTCTCCAGTAGAGTTGATGAGATGGTTCAAATCAAATCAAATTGAATCGAATCTAATCGAATCGAATCCAATAGAATCGAATCAAATCGCATCAAAGCATATAAAAAATCCATTAATCAGCAATATTAGATTTCTTCAAAGAAACAACAAAGGCCTTGGAAAATTCGGAGAAATGTTTAGCGGTATTCTTGGACTTGGCCAAAGCCTTTGATACAGTTTCACATAATAAGCTTTTTGATAAACTATATGACTATGGTATTCGTGGATCCGCCTTTGATGTTCTGAAAAATTATTTGTTCCACAGAACTCAATGTGTGAAAGTGGGTAAAGAAAAAAGTGTGAATCGTGATGTTTCAATGGGAGTTCCACAAAACAAGGCATACTGCGCTTAGGTGACTATTTCTGCTTTGAAAAGGTAATATTGTATTGAAATTGTAATGTAAATGTTTTTGAAGATGAATAAATCTGAATCTGAAATCTGATATCTGATCTGAAATGTTTAAGTTACTTCAATTTATATGTTCTATTCATTGTTTTTACTCATTTTTACTGCCCTGAACAAGCTTCCCATTAGAAGCAGAAGCTTGGCAAAGTAGAGCAGAGTTTTGACTTTAAACACTATTAGGCACATTATTCTCGGACCCAATGATCACTTACCCCACGGTGTGGGGAGTGGTCATTGGTTGATAATGCTGGCGCGCCCTCCCGAATGTATCGGGGCTTCGGGGGATAGGGCCTGATCATCTCACACTACGGTGAAAATAATAATAATAATAATAATAATAATGATAATAATAATAACCTCCGATGACCTCGTTAATTTATGGCGGTGAACAATAAAATTATAGTTGGATCTTAACGTATATCCTGTGGCGAGCCGAAGATTATCTCTTGATTCAAACTTGTCGACATGAGTTTTCACATACACCAGACAGAATGAAAACTGGAATACCTACCAAATCAAAAGGGACAGTGTCAGAATAAGAGATTTGTATGTCTTACAGAAAACTTTTGACCTATTTAGACCAATGTATAAACATGCCCAGAAGGCATAAAAACATCTTGTTGGAATGACAAAAATAAATCACTACTCAAATAAGGTACAAACATCAAGTAACAGATCAAAAACTATGTGAACTATGGTCAAAGACATAAAAGGCACAAGAAAAAGATTATTCTATCAGAGAAATAAATGTTGGTGGTACAACTATAAGTGACCCAAGTCAAATAGCCAACCATTTCAAAACTTTCTTTGAGAATGCACCACACTCGTTATCGAGGCCCCTTCCTCCAGTGTCTCTTTCCTTCCCAGAACAACTAACAACGAATTAGAAATTATAGAGCTATTCAATGGTCTGAAAAATAAAAAATCCTCTGGTGTATGTGGTATATCTAATATAGTTCTCAAAGAATTCAAACACCTACAAGCAGAACCGATAGGTCATGTTATAAATGAATCTCCAAACTCAGGAATTTCCCCAGAAATGTTCAAAACTGCAATAATAACTCCAAAACTCAAGAAAAAAGATAGTCATATCTTGGATAACTATAGGCCAGTCGCCCTCCTATCCCCAATCTCCAAGCTTTTTGAGTATGCAATGCCCAGTCGTTTTTTCCATACTCAGACAAATTCAAAGTACTCAGTAACTCACAATTTGGCTTTAGAAAAAAGAGATCAACTGTGGAGGCAATCCTGAACTTTTACTCATCATTGAAAATTTTGAATATAAAAATTACCCTGTAGGAGTTTTTTCTGACCTAAGTAAAGCATTTGACTGTGTTGAGCATGACCGGTTACTCTATAAACTGGAAAAATATGGTGTTCATGGCATTCCATTCAACTGGTTTCATTCGTACTTGAAAAATAGAAAACAATATGTCAAAATAAATAGTAATGATGACCAAAACAAAAAAGTCGGATCAGAAACCTCCACCATTAATATAGGGGTACCTCAAGGCTCCATACTTGGTCGTATACTATTTATTCTGTACACTAATGATTCACCATGCTACACCGGAGACCACAACGTCACAATATATGCAGATGACACACATTTTCTAATAACTGGTTCAGATTCCCTAGATACATAGGCTAAAGCAAACCTTGCTCTGAAAAAGGCAAGTGAATGGTTTTCTGCTAATAATCTGGTCCTGAACATAACCAAAACTAACTTCATAAATTTTCACCCACAGCAAAATTCTATAGGCCATATATATAATATATAATTATAGAACCAGAGCGCCTCATACAAAACAGCTCAACTAAATTTCTAGGTGTATACCTAGAGGAGAACCTGAAATGGGGAGTTCATTGCTCTAAGCTAATATCCACTCTGAGTTAAAAATGTTATCTTTTCAAAACTCTTAGAGAATTTTTAAATGACTCAATGACTATATCTATCTATCACATTGAAATTGAGTCTCGGCTTAGTCATGGTATCTGGATGTGGGGGACTTCATCTGCAGTGAATAATATACTGAATGCCCAAAAACGGATAATTAGATGTATGACCTCTTCTCATTATCTTGAACCATGCAAACCACTTTTCAAACGCCTAGGCATTTTAACAGTGGTCAACCTGTATATACTAGAAATAGCATGCTTTACACATGATAGGAAACATTGAACCAACTGTTCAAATAATACACACCCATATTCCACAAGGAAAATACAAGAAATAATTCCAAACCACACCCTATAAATTACCAGCCAGAGTCCCACAGTTATGGAAATTAAAGTGTACAACCATCTACCCCCTACTCTGAAATCACTAACCACCTGCAATTTTAAGTTAAAACTCAAAGAAATACTCATTCGGACTCCCTTCTACAGATTGAATGAATTTTTTAATGAAATTTTAGTCTAGTTTGAATGTTATATAATTTATTTATATCAATACACCCACTTTATACTCCAGGTACTACCACTTTATCTCTATATAACTCTAATATTATTTTAAATTTTATTTTAGAATGTACTCTTTTTTAACTACTAATGTGACTTATCATATGTCTGCATGTGACTTTATTGGATTAATAAATATTATTATTATTATTACATAAACAACACAGTTGAATATATATAGTGAAATAATGGTTAGAATATCAACTCACTTTCTTTTTTTAGCTATTAGTAATTTGTTTATTCTTGTACAGTTATCGTTGTTCAGTTAGTTGTCAGGAAAATAATGAAAAGAAGTTAATGAAACTTTCAGTTTTGTCCACGCTTCTGGAAATGGAGTGTGAACAATTTTTAGCTAATCACACTGTATACCAAGTATCTCCGAATTGATGCTTCAAAACAAAGTGACTGCTGAAATTTATAAGAAGATGAAAAACGCCCTCCAAATCCCAACCGGAAATATTTTCCGTAATATCAAAGCAATCCGATTTGTCCGTGAAAAGTTCCCCTGAGATTTCTCATGAGGTCCCATCCCGAATCAAGCGAAAATGACTTTTCGATACCGAAGTGAACGGCCGTCTAGCACTTCGAGAGAAAAACTCAAGTGTGAGAGTAGAGAAAACCATTCAATAAATTGATAATCTTTCAGCTTCCCGATGGAGCCTTGTTAAAGCTCCGTGTTCCGGTATTACGGCGGGATATGCTTTTGTTTTCGGTTTATTAGAGCCGGAACAATCTCTTTCGATGCAGAAAATCATTCAAGCTTGAAGAAACTCAATGAAAGTTTGAGAGGGAATTATTAGTTTCTGAAACGAGATTTTTTGTAGAAGAAAATTATTTTTCAAAGCAAAAGAAATTTGGAGGAGAGCGTAATAATATAATAGACAATGAAAATGCCAAATCACTCTCTTGTATGAATTGTTGTTGTTGTGAGTGCAGTTATTATTGCTGGATAGACTTCAATACACCTATTTATGCGAAGTTGGCTAGTCATCAAATCATAACACAAGTCATAGCACAAATGTGTTATGATTTTAATTTAGTATGTAACATGTGTGACATCAATGGAAACTTTCTGAACTTTATCAAGGACTGTATCTTACATTGAACCTTTCATTTATAGATTTTTTTATATAACTTTAATATTTGAATTGAAGGGGTTAAATTTTTAGGAGTGATTAATTTTTGGGAAAGAAAGTTTTTGGCTTTCTACTACTCCATCTTGATACAAAAAAAAAGGATGAGGGAATCTTCCCTTTTTTTGTAATTTGCCAATTTAATATGTAATATGTGAATTTAATTGAATTGAATGTAATTTTTCAGTATATTTTCTTTAACATTTCCTGTAATTGGGTGTACACCTGTTGGAAATGAAGTGCTATCTATCTAACAGTTGCTCTGAAGGAACAATTCGTTTACTCACCTATATAGTGAGTTCATGTACTGACACCTATCAAAACAACAACTAGCTGGCTATTTCGCTAATAGTAAGTATGCCCACTTACTTACTGTAGGTGAAATGTATCTCCTTATATGAGGATTTGGGCCATATGCATATGCGGTTGGTTAGTATCTCATCTACGGGCAGTGGAAACGATGACAGATATGTTGCTTGTCGCTAGCTTCAGCTTTTCTTGAGGTATGATACTCTGAAAAAATTCAATCTTTATTGATGGGAAATCATTGACTTCTTGTTTATGTAGGACACTACGTTGAACTGGGCCAAGTAGCTATTTGCCGGTCGGCAAGTGTACTGGTTCCAATATAATTGAAAACCAATTCCGGCAGTTGTACCGCCAAAATCATATGCAGGAATTTCTTCTGTGACGAATCCTTCCTGCACTAACATCTGTCGGATATAATCTGAAGCTCTCCGTGGAATTAGCCAGGGGAGTGGTCTTTTTCTGATAGGTGCAGGTCCATGAACCTACTGTGTAGGTAAGTGAAGACTGGCCTGAAAAAATTGTTCTTTCTGGTGATTTGATCCAAAAATGCTTGTCACAAATTTGTTAAAATAAGCAATTTATTTTTCGAGTTTGCTACCCTGATTATAAATTCTCAAAAGTTGGTACGTAATACACTTTCAACTGTTCCTTCCGGACCTCCTTATTTTACGAATTTTAAATCCTTCATCCAATTGTTTTTTTATTGAATAAGATCCCAATTAGCCTCAAAGCGTTTCATAATTTCGCATTTTTGCGCTTTTCCCCCTTAAGGCTCGGGGTATAATTAGCGTTCAGATTGTTTATTAATTTTTAATTACTCCGTCGATTATTCTATTTGCTTCTGCCGGCATAATTTGAGACCGGGATATTTTATATTCGATGAGAGGTTTCCAGATTCCCGGTTGGTGTTCTAGATAAATATTTATTTTTCATTGGATGGAATGAAGTAACGGAACTGTAAATGAAGTATTTTTGCTTGTGATTTTTCACTATAGGGTTGCTTATTGGCAAGCGGAGAAGAGAAATTGAATAAGTAAAATACTAGCTCTGTTTGTGAAGCATGAGGTGTTGCTTCATGCTTAGCAATAGATTTTGTGTCATAAAAAAATATACATGGCATTTTCAACTATTCAGTCATCCCATGATTATTTTGAAAACTGGACTTCAACTGCTCTCAGACAGTAGTACAGTGGCTGGAGAATTAAAACAGAAGATCTACGTCAAAAGCAGTAGACATGACAAAACTGAATTCGGAGCATCTCACGTGAAATTTCTTCTTCCTCTGCACTGCATTTACAAAGATATTGAGGAGAAAAGGTCCCAAGTGACTCCCTTGAGGCACTCCTGAGGTGACAGATATCTCGTGAGAGATATTTTCACAAACTGTGATCTATCACAAACATAACTTGAGAACCAGTCCAGCAAACTCCCAAAGAAGCCAATTGCTTTCAATTTTTCACAAAGAACTTTATGGTTCACGATGTCAAATGCTTTTGAAAAATCGGTGTAAATTACGTCCACTTGTTGTTTATTTTCCAGAGCATTCAAAATATACTGGGCGTTCAAAAAAATCTGTTCAAAATCTGTTTTTCCGTTAACCAGCCGTCGCACCCCTACGAACGACAACCCTCAGAAGTCGAAACTTGTGCGAGCTAAGGATTACCTTTTAACGTGTGATTCCTAACACGGGTTGGACGATAGCAAGTGAAGTTCGATCGTTCAGACTAGGGCTTGAACCACCGACCAACACGGCAGTCAATTCGAGTGAGTGAACAAATCACCCACGCCGAACCGCTTGGCTACCGACCGACACCACTCTAGCACTCTATCTACTAACACTAATCTACTGTACAACAGTAGATTAGTGTTGGTAGATTTACCATCACTAAATCCGTGCTGTTCGTCGATATTCACTTGTTTTAAAGGACTCTTTATATTATCACAAATGATGTGTTCAAGTAGTTTGGGTATTGTACTTAATATGCTGATGGGTCTAAAATTGTTTATGTCAGCTTTATTACCAGACTTGAAAATTGTCGTTATATAAATTGATTTCCAAATGAGGGGAAATTTTCCCAAACTAAGTGAAGCTGAAAATAATAAGAATAATGGTTTAGCTAGTGTAAATCTACAGGTTTTCAGTAGCATCGGTGAAATGCCATGTGGTCCCGGACCCTTATATGGATCTAATTCCGATAATTTTTGTAGGATAATTTCTAAGGAAACTGTACAACTATTCATATCAATTGTTTTCTCATAACTTAATATTGGTATCTCAATATCTTTATGTGGTCTATAAAATGATTTAAACTGGTCTGCAAATGCATTAACAATGTCATTTCCATTCTTATAAATATTATCCCCGCGGTACATAGTATCAGGAAAGCCATAATTTTCCCGTTTGATGTTAACAAAATTCCAAAAGCTTTTCATGTTTGATGTCAAGTTAGTTTCAATTCTTTTAATATAATCATCATGACAGATTTTTGAAGCCAGTTTGCATCGGGCCCTGAAACCTGAAAATATTTGGTAGTCATCCCAAGATTTACTAAGTTTATAGGCTTTATGAGCTTTTTTCTTTTCAATAATGAGTTTGTTCAAATCATTGTAGAACCAACGGGGAAATTTTGACTTAGTTTGCCTAAAATACACCACTGTGGTCTGAATGCCATTTCCACATTGTTTTTTCTGAAGAAACTCGCAATTATCTTTGCTCTTTTACCAAAATATATTAGAGTTGCCTATTTTTTTGATTCCTGATTATTTGATCTGGGGATATATTAACCTGTAAATGAATGTACGGTTTTTTTCTGACTAACTTCTGGAATGTATCTTGAAACCATTATCATGGCCTATCTGTGTAATTATATCAATTTTCCTAGCTAGATTGTTAACCGACAAAGGCAGTGAGGCATGCAACCACAAGTTCCCGAATTCAAACGATACGGAAAATTTGCACTATGCAAGGAAGCGTTGCAAACTCAATTATTTGGAATCCTTGAAAATTGACAAGCATAAACATAGCGCGTGCAAACTGTTGAATGACCAAATAGATATAGTTTACTGACCGGTTTTCGAATAAGTATATCCAAATTGTCACTAGTAAACAAAATTCAGGTACTCAATCAAGCTAAATACCTCTATTATTATCTACAGTGGTGTTATACAGTGTGTAACAGCGAAAACCTAACAGAGCCGTTTTTGAATATAAAAAGTAAGATTTTTAAAAAAAGCTCGGACACATCGATTTCTAATTGAAGGGGGACACCTTTCAGACCAATTAGATTTTTTGTAGTACGCACCCCCTCGGAGGGGTGCGTCCGACGACCCTTATTTAGATAGGGAAAGTAGATCGAGTGGCACTTTGTTTTAAAGGTCTTTCGAATATCTTTACAACTCTGTTGGAAGAACATTTTTGTAACGATTAGTTTTCGAGATAATTTGAAGATTTAAAGGTATTTTCATCGAGTTCAACTCTTTTAAAATAAATCAAATTGTTTTTAAGGTACAATTTACGTTCAGAACTTTCAGAAAAAAAATAAATTTTTGCTTTTTATGACAACCTGCTAATACGTGTCCATTTGATTTCGTAAAAAAGTAAGAATTATTTGTTTATCATGAGGATATTTTTTAGGAGGATGGGGTTGGTTACCACCCTTACATTTTAGGTAAATTGAGTGGCATCTCCTTATGAAGGTTGCCTTTTGACGTGGATATTTCATGTTTCTGATAAAAAAGTGAATCATACTAAAAACTTAACTACACAACGAATACAACCTGCTGATTTCCTTGACTGCTGATGACACAGAAAAGTTTAAAAAACTGTTTCAGGGTTTATAAATCCCAATAATTGTTTTTAAAGCACACACATAAAAAGTAACACCTTATAAGGGTAACTCACATAGGAAATTTAGAGTGAATGTTCAAAATATGCGCCATTTTGCTCCAAGCAACAATAAAGATTTTGTTCGAATTTTGCTCTTACATTATTCAACATCTCAGGAGTTATAGCTCGGCATTCATCAATAATTCTACGACGTAATTTATCCAAATTGGCTGGCTGTGTAGCATAAACTTTAGACTTTAAATATCCCCACAAAAAGTAGTCCAGTGGTGTTAAATCTGGTGATCGTGCTGGCCATTCAATTGGACCTCTTCTGCCAATCCATTGTCCTTCAAAATGATTATTCAAAAAATTTCGAACCTGCTGGGCATAATGGGGTGGTGCACCGTCTTGTTGAAAATGGATATATTCTTCTTGACATCTTGGATCCTGGATTATTTCAACTATACGAGGTTGTATTGCCTCTTCAAGAAGTTGTAAATAAGAATCACTGGTTAAATTTCCATCAATGAAAAATGGACCTATAACATGTTGGGCATGTATTTCTGCGTATTGTCTTGGGTTTTCATCCGACCAATAACGGCAGTTGTGACGTTTCACGCAACCATTTAAATAAAATGAGCTTCCGTCCGAAAAACAGATATTATAAAGCAGCTCGGAATTTTGCATTAATCTCTCACTCATGCCCTCACAAAATTCCTGCTTTTGGTCAAAATCATCCTCATTGAGTTCATGAACAAGTTTAATTTTGTAAGGATGGAATTTGTAGTTTTTAAGGATTCTCCATTATCGTCATTCACTACCCTTCTCTAAACATTTCTCTCTTATTTAAAACCGAACCTGTCTCCCTGAATTTTGTGACCAAATCCAAAACGTGATTTCTGCTTAGGTGTTTACCAGGGTTTTGCTCGTAAATAAAATTGATATTCTATTAGCAATAAATCAATAACTGAAACCCTTTCAGCAGTAGTGTAAGGCATTTTTGAACAAATAACAATACACGACCCGTATAAACAAAACAATCGAACGAACTACTAATGAAAACTGGAAGAAGAGGAGTGGGTATTGATTTTAAAAAAGGGATTTCATTTAACAAAAAACTGATAAGAAGAACTGCTCGATTTTTTTTTATTTAGGCATACAAGTTACTGAGTGGTCCGTCTAATGTATTATTAACATGTCAATTTTAACTTCAAATTATCTCGAAAATTAATTGTTACAAAAATTTTCTTTCAACATAGTTATGAAAGTATTCGAAAGACCTTCAAAACAAGGTGCCACTCGACCTACTTTCCCTATCTAAATAAGGGTCGTCGGACGCACCCCTCCGAGGGGGTGCGTACTAAAAAAAATCTGATTAGTCTGAAAGATGTCCCCCTTTAATTAGAAATCAACGTGTCCGAGCTTTTTTTAAAACCCTACTTTTTATATTCAAAAACGGCTCTGTTAAGTTTTCGTTGTTACACACTGTATAAGGGCTAACGTGATCAATCATTGTTAGTTTAATGTATAAGTTAGTTACAAATAAAAGTGGTGAAAAACATAGAAAGTTTCAATTCTCTTTTTTTCATTATGATTTACTACCACGTAGTAACGGCTGCATCCATCAATTTATTTTTTGTTTTATATATTAGAAACAAAATTGTTACATGGAACAATAAAAGTTGCTGCAAAAAAACTATCATTATGTTATTGAGAAACTGGTTTTTATTTTCGCCAAATTTCAGCTCATTACCAAGTTTTTATGCTGAGTTATTCGACTGATGTTACGTTGGCAAAAGTGTACCGATTCGAATGCCGTTTGTTTCGATTGTGAAGTAGACACATAAAAACGGACAAACTTGTAAAACAATCTAATAATATTCCATTTCAAACTACACAGGCATAAGAACGTTCATACATGGTTTTCAAATTTGTGAAGTGAAATGAGAGAGAACTTGGTGAAAATTGGAAATGTATCGATATAATTTTGAGACTGGTTTATGGAAAAGAAATGCTTTCACCTGAAAGTAACTTCTACGCATGATCTACACATTTTTGTAACGATTCATTATTAAATTATTTACTGATTTTATTCTGAAAATTAAATCAAAAAGGGTTATACCCTTTACGTTGGCATTATATAAATCAAGAAAATGAGTCTTTTCTCAAATTGTAAATCATAATTCAGGAGAATTTTATACAACTCGCTGGGAAATATTATAACAGATCATATCACTATGGGAATGTCATAATCGTCTCTTTCGAAACCAAGAGAAACACCTACTTCAGCCAATTTCGTTTCCCGTGCCCCTAAATATGAAATCGGGCGATAAATCAGCTTTGAATCGCTGTACAAATTAGTCTCCTGTACCGAAAACCACTTCCTATGTCGCATATACACCGTACTGGAGGAGAATGAGTAAAGCATGTTCAATTAATTTCGGCTGAATTTATTATCGTCATAACGAAAATTTGTTGTTCATCGAAAGCTCACGATCCATTTTAGGGGGCTTATTAAATTCAACAACACCGTGCACGCCTGAAGCGTTTGAATATTGAAAATTTTATTATGAAAAGTCGAAGCAATAAGCGAGCCAAACCGATAACTTTTAAGGGTACATAACTGTTTACATTTGTTTCAATTATTATTATACAATGCGGATGTGAATAGTCCCCCTCTTAACTTTGGAATGGGACAAAAAATCAAGGGCAGACAGGTCCAGTCAACAGAAAAATGTATCACTGGTCGGTCTCAATTTTGCTATCGGAATTATTATGTTTTTTCAAGTGAATCTTAATTTTTTTAGTACTTAGCCTAGAGTTGCCAGCTCTAAAATTTGTACAACAAAACGGACTGTTTTATGGCAATATTTTTATTTTATGTATTGTTAACTAATCTTGTTTAAGCTATTCAATTTTTCATTATTCATAATCGGGGTTTTCTAGTTGGTCTTCAAATATACGGGTCTTTTCTAATCCACTTATGCTCATAAAATTCAATATTCCCAAATATATTTTCCTAAACAACCCTATTTAAGCTTATTTTCATGTAAATATTATAAACTACAGTAAGCTAATTTTCAATTCTTTTGTTTCTTGTGTCCCTCATCTTGGGACTTGCCCGCTTTTGTGACCTTTCCTACCTATGTTAATCCTATGACCGATCTGACCCCTTCTCTAACTACCGAGTGGAACATTGCCATTTTGTAAAATCATTTCATAACGTTTCAAACCTTGTAACAGTACAGTTAGAATTGAATCTTGTCATGTCTACAGTATATCTAGCTAGTTATTTTTCTTATCACATCTTTCCACAAGAGTTATTTTAATTCTTGTTTGCATTGAGCATTCATACTCACGATAATACAATCGTGGGTTAAAACAATCATTTTTAGTACTTTTTTAGTGTTGTATCACTTTTTTTTCAAATAGAGGGATCTTCTGGTGATGCGTTTGACACTTATTTCGATTCTTTATAGCAGAGCTGTCAAACTCAATTTCCTAGAGGGTCATATATTAAATTTAGAATGTGTAGGTCGTACAAATTCAAATTGAAGAAACTACTGAATTATCAAAACATTTCATTTATCAAAATATATAGTATATACTATACGGTTGTTAAGAAAGTTATAAAAGAGGGAAATTATTTTGAGCTCGAGGATTCAGATACCTGACTCCACTTGTTTTTGACGAGCTTATTGATATCAGGTATCATATTTGTTGTAATCTCCAACCGTATCCCTTCGATTACTCGACTCAACAGACTCATGTCCCACAGCCATCTTGGTTTAAACATGTTAGAACCTGGCGCCCTTACCCTTTCTACTGGTCTTTGTCAGAAGGACAAACGAATCAGTTCCCTCATGCCCCCTCCCGGGTTGGGTGCCATGAAGTAAAAACTTCGCCACACAACTAATTTGCGAGGAAAATTTAATACTCCATCCACCCCTGCTCTCCGAGCGGTCCTCAACTTACTAATGGGCAATTCAGCAAGATTGACATCTGACCTCTTTTGGTCGAAAGTCTGCCTTTAGGTGCTTCTACTTTCTGATCGGTTAATTGTTTTATCATAACTATTCCTAACTGAATTTTTGCATGGGGGCCCCCAAAAACTAACCGTCGGCTATTGTTGTTGACATCGAGCATTCCTCAGTGAATCTAAGGAAAAGTGATTCGCGGTCAAATTGTTTTACGTTGAACCTACCTGAAAGAGAGTTCATCTGATTAGTTTTATGCTTACCTGAGTCGCCTGACGGCGACTCGCGGGGGTGGTCGTTGATTTTGCTTAGTCGGCCTTGGGTGTTTGTTCCTTTTTCGGAATCTGAGGTCATCCATATTCAACGCATCGTGTAGATCGCGGGTTGTTGTGCGATCTGATTCTATCGAACACGCTTTCTGCGTGTTCCTCATATCTATGAGGAAGTTCTAGACTCGAGGCGTGTAGAAGATTCTATTGTTCTCAACAAAAATAATATGGAATTTCCGTTTTTTGCTAAGGGATGGCGTTACTATCTATGATTGAGTTGTTTATTAGAATTACATAGAAACCTTACTAACGCTAGTTGCACACACACCGATTTTGGACGGCCGACTTTGTACTGGTCGTCCAAATTCCAATAGTGAACCACATGTGGGAACGGGACCTTGCACATACGCCGACAGGTGATCGTCGCCGGTAAAATACCGGTGAGCAGCCGTCCACTGCCACTATATCGCCGGCAGTACCGGGAAGTAGTGGCGCACATGACTAAATACACTTTTGCATACTCACCGGGTTTTTACCGACCATTCCAGTCTCGAATGCTCGGTGAAATTGTAGTTACTACGCATTAACTTCGTTTTGGTAGTGCGTGCTAATTTCGACAACAAAGCAACTGATTGACCGATAAAAATCCGGTGAGTGTGCAAGCACCCGCTACCAGTAAAATATCGGCCGATTTTATACTGGCCGTCCAAAATCGGTGTATTTGCAACTAGCGTAACACTCTTACTGAAATGTAACGTCTGATGAAAACTATCTTGGATTTGTCAGATGCGAAAAAGGGATTCTTCAAACTGAATGACCCCAGAAATATTTCAAAATGTATCGGTAATCACTGTTTCATTGTCAGGGGGTAAACGGCAACCATTTTGAAACTTTTATTGAAATGAACTGGAGTGAGTTTTGAATTCTTATTTTTTCAAATTATAATATTTATATTTTGGTCGCTGATTTTCAAGGTAAACATATTATTTACATCCGCATTGAATGAAGAAACTGTGAGATCATTTTAAAAGCAAAATTATGAAGAATCTTATAAAATAGAAATGAAACTATTTATGTTTCTTGAGTCAATTGTTGCTGAAACTTCGAGATACTACCTTTGTCCTTGCAGTCACACGTATACCACTGGATATGTCTGCCGCAGTAGCAGACGAAACGGCTTACCATTCAACTGGGGCTTATTGTCCCGGATTTTATTCTTTTTCATCGTGACTCCATTCTTGAGCTATAACGAATTCATTTAAAGTGTTTCTACGTTCATGTAAATCAAAGTTTTATTGAAATATGAAGTGGGTTTTTCTCCACATTAATGGTTATACTCCTTAATGTTCAGTGTTGTTGAAGAATCCTACCTACTGCGCTTACTTGTTATATTTCACGTTTTTAGGTTAACACTTTGTGAACTTCACTTCTTGAGAAGGAGAAACGTCTGTTTCATTCTGCAACTGAATAAACTACCATGTATTTGAAAATGTGATTCACCAGAAAGGACGTGATTATGAAAAAAATGTGTAACATGTCTGTCTAGATACGAAATTGACTGCGTGAGTGCCGTATGTTGATTTAGCTCGATCTCGAACATGTTAGGGAATGAATTGTTGAGGTATAGCATGGATAATCAATTATTGAACGATGAGCAGTTGAATTGGAAGGACTCATTATCTAAGGTCACGTGTTTGTCGAGATCGTAGAGAAACATTTTGTCGTCAAGATGTACATGTTATGTTGTCATCCGTTTCGTTATGGGCTTTTCTATTCATTATCTCCTCACAAAACACTCATCTGTTGGCACTTTGATGTAGAGTGGTTGAGTTCTGTTACCTTTAAACTGTGTAAGATGTGTCAGGTTTTAGCGGTGAAAAAGACTATTTCAAACCTAACAGATATATGATATATTCCAACTATCACAATGTCAGTTCGGCAGGCTATTAAGACAACCTTTCAGTAACCCTAGCCACCTTGTTCACGTTCACTGAAAATGCGACAGAATTTTTAGGTTGCCAACTATTATCTCTAAGATTGTCATCTGTCAAAAAAATTCGGAGTTCTTGTTCTGTGCCGGTTGACTTCTACGTCAACTATCACCTCTGAGATAGTCATCTGTCAAAATGATTCAAGGTTTTTGTTCCGTGCTGGTTGACTCTTCTATAAGTTGTTCGGTAGTTCTAGTCCCTTCAATTCTACTTTATTTTATTCAACTCTTATCCATGAATATGGAAATATTCTCTTTTGTTTCTCTCAGTTTGAACATTTCAAAAAGCTGTCTAATTTGTCTCTCGCAGACCTCGATGGTAATACTCGTAATGGGCACACTAATGTAATGAAAGCAATTCCAATTGCGAAGCGACTGCATTGTTATTGTGAACATTGGAATTGAGGAAGTTTTGTTAATTTCTCTTAATGTGATTTCATCTCAATTATTGTATAGTGACGTTTCCTCTCAACTATTAATTTCGTTTTGCGAGAAATACATTCGTTGGCGTAAAAGGATGGAAATGTTGAGCCATTCAGGATGTTTAGGTTGGATGCAATTAGTAATGAGTGTTGGAATTTTTCACTTTGAGACCATTCATTTGATTTACGTTTCGTGAATGGGTTGGTGAACTCTCATTAGTTTTTCCTAAAGAATTCCCAGTGATGACTAATTTGGACGTTTGAGATGATTTACCTGATATGAATTGGTGAGAGCCACTTTGAAAACTCCATATTCATGGAGTAGCTAATTTCTATTGTTTGTCTTCTCATTCATTTACTCACGAACAAATTTCCGGAATCCATGTTTATATCTTTCCCTTGAAATCATTGCACAACTCGCTTACTGGATGAAGCCAGTAAATATATCAAGAGTTTGGATCTTTTTTTGCGACAATGAGAAAATATGAATATTTCTTTTTCAGACAGCTACCATAAGGTCTCCTTCAATAGTATTGAAAACTCTGGACTATCAAAGCATCGGACCTTTGATTTCCCCAGATCAGGTGGACAGAAGTCGAAAATTCAAGGGTTCATCATCAGAATGGTATTTTTAACACCTTAGTATGCCAGACATGTGTGGTGAATATGAATGTTCCTGAGACTCAGTGCCGCGAAGCGTTTGAGACCCTTATACTTTTGCCATCAGCACGCTGATACAGGCGGCCTTTATCTATCGATATAACGTGTGACAACTGGTGTTGCCTGAAGCTACGTGGATATTGAATCCGTTGTCCTTATCAAGAATGAGAAGTACAAAATTTATAAGGCCTATCAATTTTTCATGTTAATTGATATAGTCCTCCTCGACCATTGAAGTGAAGCGATATTCGTTCATATTCGTCTTGAGTTTTTAAATCCAGATGAGATGAATATTGCCCCAAAAAAAGGAAAACAGATGCAATTCAGGAAAAAGGAACTAGACATCATCAAAAATGATCTTCAACGGAACGGCTACTCCAAAGCGATGGTAGAAAAAACTTTGGCTAGAAGACAGAAGGAGCCTTGCAAGGGAGAGAACATGTCACAACCAGTGCTTGCACTTCCCTTCATCAGAGGATTATCGGAGAGGATGAGAAGAATTGGTTCCAAGTACAACATTAGAACCTGCTTCAGATCCGGTAACACTATCCGTAGCAGCCTCACGAAAATCAGGCCACCAAACGCGGACTGCGATACCAAGAATTGCATTTACCGGATACTCTGTGAGTGTGGAAAATCCTATATTGGTGAAACTAAGAGGCCACTGAATGTTCGCATTGCCGAGCACGAGAAACACACACAGCAAGGGGAAACCACCTCAGTCTGCTAGACATGTGAGGTGAATATGAATGTTCCTGAGACTAAGTGCCGCGAGGCGTTTGAGACCATTATACTTTTGCCATCAGCACGCTGATACAGGCGGCCTTTATCTATCGATATAACGTGTGACAACTGGTGTTGCCTAAAGCTACGTAGATATTGAATCCGTTGTCGTTATCAAGAATGAGAAGTACAAAATTTATAAGGCCTATCAATTTTTCACGTTAATTGATATAGTACTCCTCGACCATTGAAGTGAAGCGATTTTCGTTCATATTCATCTTGAGTTTTCAAATCCAGATGAGGTGAATATTGCCCAAAATGAAAAGGAAAACAGATGCAATTCAGAGATTTTCCTACCATGCATTATTGAAATAGTTATTTTGATTATTGTAATCCCTGGCCCACCCTAGTTTTGAACTTCGAAATCATACCAACTTGCCGCAATATGGCAGAAATATTGCCAGACACTTGCAGAAGGCTGTCAATAATGACTCATAGTGTGTACTCAGGTCACATGATTCTCGGACCCAATGATTGCTTACCTTACTGTATGAGGAGTGGTTAGTGAGTTTCGATGCAGGTCTATCAGAATTTCTAGGAAAAGGCCTGATCGATATAATTTTTTCTGTTGAGAAATATTGTAAATATTGCATTTCATTGTGTCATTGTGAATAAATTGCTTTATTTCTTCTTGATTTACGTTTATCATTATAGTCAATTGTTTTATACTGATAAAATATTGTCCTGCGAAGAAAAACGTTACCTTTTTGTATTCAGAAAAGATGAAATTTTCTTATACCTCTACTTCTGGCAGGTATTCACAATCAGTTTTGATTTAAATGTATTTCAATGCTATAAAAACTAATACGAGTCACGAATGGTGATAACTGGGTACCAAAATTAAATTTTTCAACAGCACACTCCGCATGAAGTTGAAACATTGTTAGTCGTTAGTGACTGAAGCTCGATCAATAGATGTCACGCTGTGAGCTTTTCATCCACGTCTTGTTTGATAGCTGGATGAATAGAAAACATATAATTCCACGATATCAGAATCTGTTCCATATATCAACCCTGATCACCGGGCTTACACATGGTCTTATCGGCAAATGGCTGACAATGATTATAGAGCACTGTTCACTTTGAAACCCAAACGGATTTGACAGTTTTTGGAATTTGAGATAAATGGACAAATGAATGAATTTCACTAGTTCGGACTTCCATTGTCTAATAATAAAATGATTTGTAATCCCTGAGACATCTAAAAGAGAAGAATTAAAAAATGAATAGCTGAAAATAAAAATTATATTAAGCAAAAACCTGAAATGAAAATGACGTTGGTGCCAAGAAATGGAGAATACCCACAACAGAAAGTGGGGAAAGTTAGTGAGGAAACATGCCGAAATACAGACGGGAAACAGGACAACTATGAAGTCGCCAACGTCATCAACATGAGTTCCCGCCCGCTCACGGGAATAGAGGAATCCTTGTTGAGGAAAGGCCTGAATTTCGCCATTGCGCCTACATCTGTGCTCACTTTGGAGAAAATTACTGCAGTGGAATCCACCAGTTCCCTTATTGACCAGACCTAGGCAGAAGAATTCAGATGGAAAATCAGAGAACAGCTGGATCGAGAACCGGTTCCAACATCTAACATCAACAATGAAGAACGTAGAGCTCTGAACGGCCTACGTAGAGATAACACCATCAAGATCCTATCTGCAGATAAAGGAAACGCTACTGTGGTGATGGATACTGTTCTCTTCGAACAGAAGATCGGAGTGCTTCTCCAGAAGGGACGATACACAAAGATCGTACGGGACCCTACTGCATCAATTGAAAGGAAGTTGTACCAGATTTTGAAAAAACACCAAGTCTATTTTTCGTACAAGGAAAGATCATCGCTAACACCGCACCACAGTAAGCCCCCTCACTTGAATGGACTACCCAAAATCCACAAGAAGGACGTTCCGCTTAGACCGATCATCAGCTCCAGAAATTCGGCTACTCAAAACTTGTCTAGATTTTTACTTTCCATAAAGTCTTTTGTGAAGAATTCAAGGCACTTTGTTGAACTACTAGGGTCAATTGAAGTCACACAGGAAGATCAACTAATTAGTTTCGACGTGGGAAGCCTTTATACCAACGTTCCGGTCGAAGAAGCACTCCAAATCATACAGAGAAAGCTATCCGTAAACGGGAACCTGAAAGAGAGAACGAATCTACCTGAAGAAGTAATTATGGAATTACTAGGATGCTGTGTACGAAACTGTTATTTCCAACTAGAGGATGAATTCTTTACACAAGGTGAGGGACTGCCTATATGTATATATATATATATATATATATATATATATATATATATATATATATATATTTTATATATATATATATATATATATATATATCTATATATCTATATCTATATATATATATCTATCAAAAATTAAACAATTTGTGGAAACAACACTCAAAAAAGGGGGCAAACCGCGGACACGTGTTTCTGGCTATTGGCCTCATCAGCGCGGTGCAGCCAAGTGTAAAGATGGGAAACACTTGTTTGCCGAAATCAGGAAACAACACAAACGCACGGAGTCAACAACAGGAGCCAACCGCACATTTGTGGTTCCAGTTAGAAGACCTAGAATTCCCAGGCAACATCTAACATGACCACAGAGGCAGCTATAGCTACCTGCGTGACATCCGGGTCCAGGATAAATGCAAATAGAGATTTTATCGAGTGTGCATGATATAAATCAAAAATTTATATTTATATATTTATATATATATATATATATATATATATATATATATATATATATATATATATATATATAAATATATCGTGGTTTGAAACTCTCAATATTTATAAAGATTCATATGCCGAGGTTGCAACTTTGCTCGGGTCACCGTACTAACTTAAAATGGTTAATAGGCATCCGTGCAACGTTGTGTATTTGGGGATTGTTTTATATTTCTATATCCTGTAATCGTATCATCTGTAAAGTAGGTAGGGTGAGTGTAGACCCACAGCACTTAGGCCACATGTGACCCATTGTACATCCTCCCGAGGGGTTGTCCCTCTAGGTCATAGTCCATTCTGTCTTTTCCAAGAATGTGGACAGGTTCCTAGGAGACATCTCCTTTATATCGGCAGGTGGAGGCCAAGACGAACACACTCTCTTTGGCAACCTTGAGGTGTCTCACGGCGGTTTTCGTGAAGGTTTTGGAAAGTGCAGCGACATTACTGTTGTGGCACGGCTTCAACCTTCTTGGAGTTCCCTCCGCGGAGCCGCCCGCCGCAGGAAGTGCCTTTGCTGTTGGAGGTGAAGTGGGGGAGGAGGAGGGTGCACTTATAGTTGCTGCCTCTTTCACTCTTCTTCTCTTTTTGGCATCGGCGCCGCAAATGCGCCTACGCCTTGCCCTTTGTATTTTATCACGAGGTGATATGTCCAGCCTCATTCCGAGCGGTAGATTGGGGTGGACATTCCTGTTTACTCCCAGCCACCGCCATAGATTGAGGTGAGAGTTTCTGTCCAGCAGGGACGAGAGCAGGGGAAGAGTTGGTCACCTCTGGCCGAGCCCCGCATTACCAGAGGTGAGCTGATTACCGGGCCAGGATTCCGGCGACCTCGTCCGTAAGGCCACAGTGGATTCTCGGACAGGGCCTCCAGTCCCCTGGCCGTTTCCTTATCCGCCACTTTGGGACGCGCCCGATAGGTAGCCCAACCCACGGGATGCAACGTTGCATATTCGAAGATTGTTTTATATTTCTATATCCTGTAATCGTATCTATTTTTATGTCTATGAACTTGGAATATTAAAGGATGAAATTGTGGATACTGAGTGTATTTATTTTAGAATATTGAAGTTGTAGTTGAAACATCTTCCAATTCATGTATTCGCTTGAATGAATTTGAATTATTTCATGGCTATTTTCCATATTTGAAAATATCTCTGGTGCTAACAGATCTTGAAGTATTTATTCTGGAAGAGATGCATTCCTCCACTGCTTACTAGCAGAAAACTAAGTTTCAGATGATTTTTGGTAGATATGACACAAGCTCTCATCTATTTACAGTGTATAAAAAATTTAATGAAGTTGGTTTTGATGGGATTTGTGACATAAACCATGCATTCTTCACGAAAACCCCCACTTCAACAATTTTCGTTTCCAAGTATATTCTCCCACTGAGATCATCTCAATCTCATGTCGTCTGCCTACTGGCAGAAATGTGATATATCTTGAAAACCATATTTTGCGCAAACATCGCATGCCCCCTGTCTGCAGATGAATCACAGGAAAATATCACAGACCGAACATTTTCGTCCATGAGTGTTTCGAATACTTGGTAATAAACTTTTTCCCTAGGTATTTTTCATTTTACAACCCAGTCGTGACTCGGATATCCTGGCTATGGCGCATCGACCTCTTGAAGTAACAGCCATAAAATTTCGAATGACTTCGATTACTCCTATATTTTACCCTTGTCGATAGCAGACAAAATGATACTCGAGCAAGAAATTTTATGATTTCAGGGTAGAGGGAGGCGGGCAGTCATATTATGAGATTGGCAAGAAAATGGTTGGGTGAATCCTTCGGTTTGTTGAAGGAAGCACAAGTTATAGTATTTTCAGAGTTATTTCTGATCTACAACCTTCTAAGGGTATTTTCACCTTCCACAATCTGAAAAAAAGTGGGAAATGTAATGGAAAACTTCATCTCCTATCGTATTCCAAAAACACTTTATTGTGAGATTTTCACTAAATTGTTTTACAAAAACGTAACACGTGTTTCGCCATACAATGGCTTCATCTGGCGTGTCTTTCAAGACACGGGAAAGACACGCCAGATGAAGCCATTGTATGGCGAAACACGTGTTGCGTTTTTGTAAAACAATTTAGTGAAAATCTCACAATAAAGTGTTTTTGGAATACGTTAGTTATGGATTTTCATCAAGTATCGGCCGATTCCATCATATTTCATCTCCTATCTTAAATAATATAAACAGGGTGTTATTCTGGAAACTTCCCACGCTCAGTATCTCCCACCCATAACATAATATAAAGAATGGAAAAGACAGGTTAATTTCATTTTCAAGGAAGACACCTTGAATAGATATATTCAACCCTCATGGTTCAACTCCCTAGGAGATGAAGATGTTACCCTTGAAATATTAAATAGTGGGGAGGTCCAGTGTCACATCATTTTGAAGGACGTTCAATTCGCTTATGATTATTCTTCAAGCAATAGTTTTTTTATAATAAATAGATTGACTGATGTAACCCTCAGCTACTGTTGTAGACTTCCATCCTCCGTACTTCTTAATATCCGTTATATATGCTCCTGATTCTGCTAGCAAAGAAGCATAAATCTTCTGAAAGAGTATATTCCTTTGATTCCAAGAGGTTTAGAAACTCAGCAATGGTAGAGAGCATTTTCCCAAAAGTGTTTATATCAACTGGGTTGGCACAACATTTATGATTTGGATATTGTAGAAAAAAACGTTGATGATTGATAACAGAAGGGCGTAATGCAACGTATTTTCCAAAAATGGCGTATTATCGTTTTTGTGTTTTGAATTTAACCAATCAATGATTTATCTGCATTAACTTAATGTCTACTATCAATAAATGGCACAGATCTTCACACCGGTAGGCTCCATAGTAGCAACTTTTATCATCGAATATTTTTCATTTGGACTTGTTTAAACTTTTGGGCCTATAACTTTCATTTTTCCGATTTAAGAATGCTATTTATTACCTTGAAATATTTGCTTGTTTTGACACCATTTTTAACGAGCGAACTCGACTTCATCATCGAAAATTTGCTCCACAAAGTTGACCAGTTCCAAATTTTTTATTTCTCTTCTAGATAGGCTAAGAAGACGGTTTTTCTGAAATTTCCTTCGATGTTTTTGAGTCTACACCAGCCAAAACATTAGAATATGCGATGTTGTACTACTGAACCAATTTTTTTGGTAACAATTGAAGCTCTTTCTGCAGTCTCTTCTCAAGAAAACTTGACGATTTAGGTATAGGGACATGATATATCATCTTGAAGCATTTTTCACCATCTTTCAATTTACCGAGTAATATACAGGGGGTTTCATTTGAAAAAATGAACTTTTGACTACTTTTATGCACAAAGGAAATAATAGTAATTTTAGCACGCCCTGTATGATATGGAGTCAATTTCTTGGTGTTATTTGAATATTTCGAGTTTGTCCAAACTATCATCAAAATATCAACTTTTCATGAATTGAGAGTACTGATGGTCTCAATTTCAATTAAGTCTATGTTTTGGACCATATTTAGCACAATTTATTTTTTATCTCGAAAACAGATAGAGATAATTATAGTACATTATTGACAAAAAAGTATTAAAATACTAGAGCCACTACAAAAATAAAGTTACTAGGACTTTTTGATGGAAGTGGCAACGCCGCAATGCTGAAAATATTTTAGATCGATAGAACAGGTAAGGAAATGTGAGAGGTGAAATTTTCAGAAAAATCATGCTTTGCGTTTTCCAGAAACGTCTAACCTACCATCGACCGTGAGTCACGCTGTATATACACACATCGGAAAAGTCTAGGGATATTTTTATAACATACTAAAAATCATAAAAATAAATGCATGAGGCCGTTTAATTTCGATTAAATTGGTACACTCGACCACCCTGTAGATTTCTATGGGTTGAACAAAGCCTGCAAAAACGGTAACAAATCGAAAACCTAGAGTTTTTTACAAACTGTAGGTTTTCGGCTAAAATGAATAATCTGAAAGTGTCGAGTTTGTACATTCTATGCAGTTCTTGCTCAGCAATTAAACTGGAAATATTGTGTTTTAACATGGAACGCCATCACTTACCATTGGCTGAGATGAATAGAGCTGTAGGGCTTCTTCAAGGTGGCATGCGACAAAATGATGTAGTTCTTCGTTTGGGGGTCTCCCAAAATGTTATCAGTCGATTGTGGCGGCGTTTCCGTGAAACTGGCAGTCCAGCCGAACAACATACAGGACGAGGACGCGCTACAACTGCAGTTCAAGACCGATTTTTGGTCTTAACCGCAAGAAGACAACCGACTATCACAGCACCTGAGTTGGTTAACGTGTTACAGCAGACGCACCAGGTAACCATTGGTCGTGATACATCAGAAATCGACTGCATGAAGCAAATCTCCACAACAGAAGGCCACTTAGATGTCCAACTTTGTCGAGAGGCAATCGCGGTAGACGATTAGAGTGGTGTCAGGAACATCAAAACTGGGATGCAAATGATTGGGCCACAGTTTTGTTTACAGACGAATCCAGATTTGGATTTCATCCAGATTCTCGTCGAGTAAGACTGTGGAGACGACCTGGAAATAATGAACGTTTGAGACACGTCCAGGAAGTCCACACATACAGAGGTGGTACAGTAATGCTATGGGGCGGAATCATGATCGGCGGCAGAACCGATCTCGTTTTTCCAAATCGCTCCCTCACAGCTCGACAGTACTTCGACACTATTCTTCTACCTATCGTCCGTCCGTTTGCTGGTGCTGTTGGTGAAAGCTTCCACCTAATGCACGATAATGCTCGTCCACATGTCGCGCGTCTATTGACTGACTGGCTCACCAACGAAGGAGTTGATGTATTGCCATGGCCAGCACAATCACCGGACCTGAATCCCATCGAGCATGTGTGGGACATGCTTCAACGAAGAATTACTCCGCATATGGGGAACATTCACACAACGTTTCAATTGAGAGAGCTTTTAATCGCTGAATGGGCAAATGTACCTCAACAAGACATTGACAATCTCATTTTGTCGATGCACGATAGATGTAGGGCCGTAATAAACCAGCGTGGAGGCCGTACTTTGTACTGATTCCAATTTTTTTTGTATTATGATTTTTTTTCGGGGTGCCAAAGAAGAGCCATATTTTTTTTAGTTTTGCTTATATGCGCACTCAGTATTTTTGACCATTTAATAAATTTTGTTGTAAGTTACATTCGTTTAATAATCACCCGTCAACTTTTTTTTCCCTAAAGCGATCTAAAAAAAAAGTATTGCTATTTTTAAAAATATCCCTAGACTTTTCCGATGTGTGTATATCTTCATTTCCCTTTTGCTTGCGTTCGTTCAATTCCTGCAATATCTTCTTCAGGTAATCTCTTTGAAGTTTTGTTTTGTCTGTGTTGATTTGAATGTTTATATTTACATCTTTCAATGGAACAAATTGTGTGTGAGATATCATCGAAATTCGTTTGAAAGGTCTATTGATATCATTATGTGTGGAATGTAATATCGTTGAAAAAAGTGCTTGAATAATATAAGCCAATAAAAGGCAGAAATGACAATATAAAAAACCTTGGTTTGCTGATTAATCCATCGCTAAGATTTTCAGCGCCTATCTCACTGATCTTGAAACGAAGGTATTGCAACCTCAAAAAAATCTATCATAACCGTGAACTACTGAATTGTCAATCGAAACAAATTCTTTGCGATGCACTTGTTTTATTCCTTGCGAACTATGCTGATGTGGTGTACGGTCCTTTACAACAAGTTGTTCAAAAATCTGAAGTTTCAGGAAAAAACATTTGTTTCCATTTTCGCTACACGGAAATTTCTCATTGAATCGCCTTCAAAATGTGCCTAAAATACTTATTTGAGGTTATTGAACAACATTCAGGATATACATGGACATAATGAAAATAAATTTCTATAGAGACAAGTGAATTCGGAGTTATTTTTGTGACTTCTTTGGGAACTACCGGCTTGATTGATGATGATGGATATAAAAAAACACATGAAGTTCCACCAATAATACACTTCATATAATTAAGTAGAATGATGAATTGTGCAACAAAGAAGTGAAATTGGATCTTTGGCCACTCACTTTTTGTCGAAATGTGTTTCGGCTGATTTATATTTTCATAGCATCCTATTTGGCAACAAAATTGATGAGCCTCCTCGTTTGACCGTAGGAACTGATCAGATAAGTGACTGGGAAACAAGGGAGGCGGAGATAAAACTTGCTATTCCAACTGAAAACACCAAAAAAGTGTCATCTTGATGGATGAGCCATCATCTGTGAAAGGATGTAGGAATTGAACGAAGGAAATACAATTTGTTAAAAGAAGCCCTAGATGAGAAATTGAGGAGTTCAGTGCGACTGAAATGAATTTAACTTTGAATTGGACTTTGTGAATGTATCAAAGACGAACTGTTAGGGTCATAATTGTTTCAATATTTCGTTATTCATAAGGCTGTCGAAGAAAACAAAATTATGAAGAAGGCTTCATTGGAGCAGAAACGAAGCTTTCAAACCCTTCATATATAAAAACTGTATTGAAAAACATTGAAAACGAGAGTTTCGAAATGAAAAAACTATTTTTATTATCGACAGTAGAAATTTGATGAAAATATTAAATTTATTCGAATGATTCAATATAGAAAACGGAGAATCGTCATAAAATAATTCAAATCCATTCGAGTGAATACATGAATTGAAAACTCCAATTTTCTGATATAAAAACACCCAGTACTGACAATTCCATCTTTTGATATTTCGAGTTCATAGACATCAAAATTGATACGATTACAGGATATAGAAATATAAAACAATTTTCAAATACGCAAACTTGCAAATATTTATTTTCTAGTACGTATGTATCTCTCCTCGATACAGTTTTCCTATGAATTGGTTGAACTTATCAAAATGGTAAATAATAAAAATATTGCAGAAATTAGAGAAATATTTCAAATATTTGAAAGATATAAGAACTTTTCCCTAACCCCAGGTCCGAACACCCAGGCTCGAACACCCTGTATTTCGGAAATCCCTTCTACGCCCGCCGCCGATTTCAGCTTGAACCGCTCCCAGCTGCTTTGCGACTTCTTTTCCACGTTTAACGCCCGCCGGCGGTTCAGGTACAAGCTTCCCCGACTTGTCCTGCTTTCCCTCGGTGGGTGACTTTTCCACCGTCGTTGGAGTACGTTCCCCTGAACGGAGGAGCTGAGTCACGAAATCCCTGGGGCTCAGGTCTGGGAGGCCTGCTGGCCGTCTCCACGAGCGGAAACGGTGGCTGAGGTGGACAGCGGGGTCGGTGTTGTCGAACACGCCCTCGTCAACACCAAGGCACACAGGTTGTGGGAAGTCGACGCCCAGCGTACCGGGCTGGACTAACCAGCACCTCCACAACCCAAAGCACCTTAACCATTTTGGAGGACAATATTAAAGTTCGTGCAGACTTTGACAATCGGTTGTATTATTGTTTACAAAACAACGGAACCCACTTTGAACATTTACTTTATTGACATTTTTAATAGATTTGCAGTTCAACAAAAACCTCATTGAGTATTCCATTTGAGCCAAAGTTTTACAATCATTGCTTCACCATCAGAAACGACTTCCTCTTCATATCTGAAATTATTAGATATTTTTTAATCATTTTTTTATTGTTTATGTAATTCCAAAAGTCTTTACAGTTTTTACTGATTTTGTTTTCAATAGTTTGTATGTGAGAAAGCTTAAATTGTTCCATTAGATAGTTGCTGGGGTTTGTACAGCTTTTTGGTTCGGATTAGTTTTGCAAGCTTTTGAGAAGTAGCCTTCGCAATTATAGCGACATGATCATGCTGAGACATATTGGCGTCTATTTGAACTCCCAACAAACTTATCGAACTGTATAGCAGAATTGTCTGACCTGACATTATTATATCGGGGTCGGAGAAATTCATCTTCTTGAAAAAAAGTGATGCCTGAGTTTTCGTGGCATTGCATTGAACATGGTTACTTTCACCGTAATTCAAAATCACTTCTAGATCCTATATGATGATCGTTATAATGAAGTCTACGTTTTCCCTTCAATCAAGCTGCCAATCATTGTATTCAAACACATAAAACACCCTTTAGTCAAAATTGCTACACATTTCTCTCCAAGGTTTCCCTTTTCGTGAATACGTAAATAGATCCTTTGTGTGGCTCTAACAATTAACAATGCCTACAAAGGGCACAGAGTACTTTTGAATTGCTTTCTATAATGACGAATCGATTCAACTGAATTGTATTCACTGTAATCAATAATCGATTGGGGACTAACATGACCCAGTAAAAGTGGCAGTACGAATATGACTGCTGGCTCATGCTGAGGGAGGTAATTTGCTGAAAAATTTTGCACGGATTTCGTTCATTGAGATGCTAAATATGACCGAGATCTTCTCTGACCAAACGCCGCACGAAAAATGTGACTGAAAAATAAAAAAAAAATGTTTATAGGGTGGTGAACGTGAAATTAACCATACAAGGATAATAACTTCGAACCCCTCATTCTAGAAGTAGTAACTGAATAATAACTGATTCGTTTTATTCATTCTGAATTCAGAAGGGATATACATGTATCTTTCATTTCTGTCCAGCAATCCAACTCACCCTTCACTCTTTTTCCTAACACTTTTAGTTTTTGAAGTCAACGACATTCTAGGTCAGTTTTTAGTGAATTTTTTTCGTATTTTTCTGTCCCACTGTTTCGTACATCATTTGGTTGTGAAAGATCACAATCATAATAAGTATATGAATTTATAGAAGCCGTACTAGAACTTTCAGCCAATAACTGTTTCAGCATTTGGGCATCATAACACTATGGTTCAATTGTTTCTTGGTATATAGGTTAAATTGGAATTTATGCCATGAAAAATAACAGAATATAAATGATGTCTTTCGACCCACGTTTATCTAACCAAGTTACCATTACTAGTACATGACCACAACTTCAAACATTCATAACAGCAATCATAACATCATATCCTTCCTTGGGTTGGGCTACCTATCGGGCGGGTCCCCAGGTCAAAGCATAATCAGCAATGTCACTTCGCTTGGCGGGAAAAGTTCGCGCATATCCGTCGCGTTAATGAGTCCACCATTTTGGGAAGTGACAGACTTTCTCATTCATTTCTCATTGAATGTTCGCATTGCCAAGCACAAGAAACACACACAGCAAGGGGAAACCAGCAAATCAGGAGTAGCAGACCATGTTTGGACCCATCAACACAACATCGAGTGGTCTCGAGCTGAGATGTTGCACAGAGAGAAACATTGGTTCAGGAGGAAATTCAAGGAAGCCGCATACATGTTGTCCAACAACGTATTCAGCCAAGCCAGCGTAGAAATACGCAACATATGGAAACCCATCATCAAGCGAAAAATGGCCAACTTCCGCCAAAGGGTCATCTCCCACGGAACCAGAGAAACGGAAAATGGAAAGCAGGGATAAGTGAAAGTACTCGAACGACCTATAAATAGTCATCTCTCGGAGGAATCAGTCCAGTCATCAGCCGAAGACGATTGTAGATACTAACAATCGAAACGTCGTGAACTAACGTGACTTGGAATCTCTCCACTTTTTATTTTTATTTTATTTTTTCATTTCTTCATTTTTATTCATTCAATTGTTCTATTTTTACTTGTATTTTTTTCCACTTTTATTTAATTTCATGTTTATTTCGCTTAATATAATTGTTATTTTGAGCTATCCATTTTTAATTCTTCTTTTTTAGTTATTTCAGGAATTTCGAATCATTTTATATAGTAGACAATGAAGGTCCGAACTAGTGAAATTTCTCATTCTGCTTTTGGCTTTGCTCTTGTTAGGACAAATTGTGAATTAAATAATTAAACTCTGTACTGTTATTTCAGAGCATTTCAAAACGGAACTCTTGACACAGTCGGTAACTAAAGGATGCCCAAAAATGAATTTTTTCATTAAATTTCCTCCTTGGAACTAAACTTTCAAAGCAATTTTGAGAATCATATTGTAGGAACAAATGTCATTGCAGGATTTGTATCATTGTTTGAACGATTTAATTATAACCATCCATGTGAAAATTTCCCAATATCTCATTTTTTGAAGTTATATAGTGGAGTGAGATTATTTTAATCATTGAAATACATAAAAAGAAATTTCAAATCTCAAAAAAATTGCCAAAAAAAAGAATAAAATAATAATTTGGAGACACTAACAAATGTTTTGAAATGAACAATTTGTATTTTTAGTATTTTCCTTATATAAAAATCATCAGCTACCTTGGAAACCTAGAAGGATCCTAAGTGGGTCAACTACACGATATTGACATTTCAGGAGGGTAAAGAACGTTCTGTGAACGTATTACTGAAAAAGAATAAAAAGATTGGAGTAACAAAAGTAAGTTGATATTTGGATAGAACTCAACTATGTATGTGAAAAAAATACATTATGTTGAAAAAGAGTTCATTCTAAAATGCAGGAAGAACGTTTCAATTCTTATCATAAAGAACAAGCAATTCAACTGCAAGGTCAATTAGTAATATAAAAAATCACACAGTCACACAGATCACAAAGTTCATACCAAAAAGTTGATTGCTGGAAAATTTTTCCTTCATATTCCAGTTGATTGAACCATTGTATCCCTACTGGTGATTTTAAAAATATTTCGGCTGTTTTGACATTTTTTGAAATAATCATGTAACCAGATAGAATGTCTGCACAAGAATTATTATATCGATTGAAATTGGGTCCATTCCGTGAAATATATCAAAATTATATGAGCATTTTGGATATAAAAAAGTTTGAGTGCGAACCTGTCCAAAACCATTTCGCGAGTCCTGCCCTCTTATCGTCACTTCCCAAAATGGCGTCTAGATACTTTACCACATCAAAGGCGGCATGGCCAAGTTTCCATGCTGATTGTTACCTATGTTGTGCTCGGGTGGCGGATGGGGAAACGGCCAGAGGACTGAAGGCCCTCTCCGGGAAGCCAATGTGGCCTTACAGACGGGGTCGCCACACTCCTGGTCAGTGACAGAAATAAGTGGGGTGAGGGGAACTGAAACTCCCCCAAAGCCTTTGCAAAACATGCTACCGTGGACCAGCCTACCCAAGCTAAGGTGTAAGGAATCGTGCCGACAGCTGAATGGCCGCAGGGTGATATGCGGTCACCAACGGTCACCCTTGGGGAACTGGACGAAACCTCATTGTATTCAGTCTACCTTTGGTAATGCGCTGCTCTGCCGGAGGTGACCAACTCTTCCCTTGCTAATTGTGAATGCTAATCGTGCTAATGAAAGAAACAAACACAAAAACAGAAACAACAAAAACCAATCTCGAGGCTGGAGAGAAGTGCACACTTCAATCTAAGGCGGAGGCTGGGGATGAACAGAAATGCCCAGAAATGTCCTTGGTATGAGGCTGGACATAGCAGATCACCTCGTGATGGGATACAAAGAGCAAGGCGTAAGCGCATTTGCGGCGCCGAGGCCAAAAAGAGAAAGAGAGCAAAAGAGGAGTGGCAGCAACTATGAATTCACCCTCCTCCTCCCCCACTCCACCTCCAATAACAAGGGCACTTCCTGCTCCGCTTCGAATAAAGACAAGGAACCGGCTGCCCCTGCAGGATAGCTCCCCCACTTTTGCACCTCCTTGGAGGGAACCCCAAGTCGCTGCACCTTCCAAAACCTTCGTGGAGACCACCGTGAGACACCTTAAGGTTGCCAAAGAGAGGGTGTGTTCGGCGAGTCTTGGCTTACACCTGCCAATATAAAGGAGATGTCTTCTAGTGACCTGTCCACCTTCCTGAAAAGGACAGGAAGGACGATGACCTAAGAGGACAACTCCTTGGGGGGATGTACAATGGGTCACACCTACACGATAGGTTTAATGGACTTCCGTACGACAGTCTATTGGCCATTAGCCATGGACGACAGTCCATGAACGACAGTCCATGGCTAATATCACGAAGGGCGTTGGATTATATCCGACAGGCGTCAGTGCAGGAATCTCTACAGGGAATTTCCTGCATATGCAATTGGCAATACAACTGAAAGAGTCAACCTTCAATTCTGGAACGGGCACACTTGCAGACCGGTTTCGGGCTTATTAGCCACACATCAGTGCAAGATAGTGACCATCATCGACCTAAAGTCAATGATATTCCACAAATGGAAATCGGAATTCTTTCAGAGTATTTCATTTCTCTTCCGAAGTTGGAGCGAACATCACAAAATGTCACTCCATGTTAGAATTTTTCACGTATTTAGTCAAAAATTATCAATTACTTCAGGAATCAAATCAGAAAATTATTGATTGCCCGCTCATCAGGCTTCATAAAACAGTCAACAATGAATTACAATCAAAATTATTTTCATGTTCAGCAACAACCACACTTTCATTGTTCTTCCAATACTCCGGAACTAATCTAGCGTAAACTTCCGGTCTCTTGCGGAATGTTAATTTCGGAAGTTCTTATTGAGGTTTCTCCACTTTGCAGAAGAAACCGCATTCAACAGTTGGAAATTACTTTCCGAAGAACGATTCGGCGTTAAAACTTTCCCGAGTTCTTATTCGGTGGACTCTCGAAATTGAATTTCCTGTGTAAGCAATAACCGCATAGTTGCCTGGAGGCAAAAATCTGAGAAGTTGCCTCCAAGAGTATTCCCTCAATTCTTCGGAGATATTGGGGGGATGGAAATTCGAGAGCTGGAGATTCAGGTAGTATGGTTCAAGTAAACGATATAGTGTAACCTACCTTCCAACTGTTCCCCTTTCATAATATACTTAGCGAGCTAACTAATTTTGTTATTCAATAATCATTTCTGATTATATAAGAATCACAATGAATATATCATATTCATAATAATATATAGTGAATATTTCGTTTATATAGTTGAGTGAAAACGTAGGGATTCAAATAACAGAGTGATGTGGATATTTTTTTCAAAAAAAAAGTTGAATTTGACAAACACTGAACGTCAGTGGGTCGCAGTTGGCCGCATCATTTTAAATAAAATTTGAAGCATAAACAAGTGCCGAAGTTAAACTTCATTGAAACTTTTTGAAAAAAAAGTTTCCCATATGGTGCGCACTTTAATGGTGACACTGTATATACAGGTAAAAAAAGTACTGGACTGTTGTTTAAAGAATACTCTTCGTTATATGGTCGAGCTTTCGAGAATGTTTATTCTCTTTATCAAGACAGTAACTTGAGGTTATAGTAAAAAGTCAGACGTTTCAATGAGAAAGACAAAGTTAATACTTTTCGTCATGTAGAAAAGTGTTACACATTGAATTTTTATGTTTTAGAGAAAAAGTACAGAAACTAATTTTATTTAAACATTTAAAAGATTCGAAATTTCAAAATTATTTTACTGGCCATGCATGGCACTTACTGGTGGCGTGGTAGCAACCATAAAGAAAGAGGAAACCTCTTTATATAATATGTATATGAAGTCAAAAAATCAAAAATCAAACTCTGCTCTACTTTGCCAAGCTTTCGCTTCTATTGGGAAGCTTCTTCAGTTCCTATCATTTGATGAGTTGTGAATTTTTTCGCCATTGAACTACATTACAATTCATACTTGCAGTAAAAATGAGTGAAAACAATTATTGAACATATAAATTGATAGTTAAACATGTATAGGATTTTTTGTAGGTTTGACAAATGTCATACCTTCACATAAATGTCATTTCTCAATAGGAATGATGATTTTATAACTTTTGACTCTAAAGAAAGAAATATTGATTGATGAAACTTTCATTATTATTATGTTTCTGATGTAGTTTCAGTGAGTTACTGTATATGCTGCTGAGAATATCAATGTTAGTTTTCTTATTCATACAATCAAAAAATTTATTAATTTCAACCATTTCAAGAAAAAGACGTTTGAAAATATTTTTTTCTGTATGTAAAACTCTGGTATTAGTGTAATTTGGTTTATGTCCTGTTCCTATAGAATGTTGTGCTAATGCATATGATTCTTATTGAGCTTCATATCACTTTTATGTATCATTAAGGATTCTAGATGTTTTTCCAATATAATCCAAGTTACAATTGTTACAAGGAATGTTTTTGACTGTTTTGTAGTATCCGTTTTAGTAGAGCAGAGTTTGGTTTTTGATTTTTTGACTGAGAGACCCTGTTAATTATATTGTATATATATATATGCACTTACTAACTTTCTTCGAAAGCTTCTGATAATTCCTCTTCCATATTCTCTGTTTCACTATCACTGTCGTCATTTAAATCAATAATGAATTTATTTCCATCATTAATATGGAAGTGTCCAATCTCCATATAGTCTTTTTCGAATAAAGTTACTTTTTTAATCCTTTTCTGCTAGTCTTCTTCGGTAATATGACATACTTCTTCTTTAATTAGCTCTATTACCTTTTTGTAAAATTTTGGAAAATTATTTTTACGCCTGATGCTCTGTTTAAATTTTCCCCAAATCAACTCGATGGATGGATGAAGACGTGACATGAAAGTTGAAGTTTTTTTTCATAAATAAGAAAGTGAATTACTTATAAATAACATTATGAAGTGTTTCGATAGTTCTTTGTTTCACGATTTCTTCCGATATTATTATTATTTTTGTCTTGACGAAAATTGAGAGAATGGAAATGTGATATTTCAAAAACACGTATACAGATTTCCTTCAGAAAATATTGAAACATTCCTTCACGAAAGACTGTTTTATAATTTTATATCATGCAAAAAGGTGACGATATATTTTGGCGAAGGACCTACCAACAGATATTTAATATTTAGGCGAAGGTTTTTCCATCTTCGTAATTAATACTTCGTACTCATACATTTAATGTATGAGTTTGAAAATGTCCATATAGGACGAAACTGCTGTAACATTAGTTACAAATAAAAGTGGTAAAAAACATAGAAAATATTTATTCTCTTTCCTTCATTAAAAAATTGTAGATATTAGTTTGTCTGTACGAACAGTAATTCGAACTATTGAGTATATCTAAACTAATATGTTCAATAAATTAAAAGGAAAATCTTCATAATTTGAACATTTTTCACTAGCACTTGATAAAAGCGACTTTATAAGTAGCACTGGTCAATTGTTGATTTTTATCCATGGAATTGGTAAATAATATATTTCTGCAACCATTATATGTTTTCAATATGTACATCCCAAGTGGGAAAAATTGAAAAATGTGACAACTGACGATACGAAGAACATGACGGGTCACAATACTGGCTTGATAGGTATGATTAATGGATAATTGAGGAGATCAAATTGTATTGTAACGAATTAAAGAATTAACTTTCATTTGATGGTGATTGACAATGTTTCATGCTGAATTTCACTAGTTCGGACTCCCATTGTCTATTATATAAAATGATTTGAAATCCCTGAAACAACTAAGAAACACACTCAGCGAGGGAAAACCAGCAAATCAGGAATAGCAGACCATGTTTGGACCCATCAACACAACATCGAGTGGTCCCAAGCCGAGATGTTGCACAGAGAGGAACATTGATTCAGGAGGAAATTCAAGGAAGCCGCATACATGTTGTCCAACAACGTATTCAGCCAAGCCAGCGTAGAAATACGCAACACATGGAAACCCATCATCAAGCGAAAAATGGCCAACTCCCGCCAAAGGGTCATCTCCCACGGAACCGATGAAGCGGAAAATGGAAAGCGGGGATAAGTGAAAGTACTCGAACGACCTATAAATAGTCATTTCTCGGAGGAATCAGTCCAGTCATCACCCGAAGACGATTGTAGATACTAACAATCGAAACGTCGTGAACTAACGTGACTTGGAATCTCTCCACTTTTTATTTTAAATTTCTTTTTTCATTCCTTCATTTATATTCATTCAATTGTTCTATTTTTCCTTGTATTTCATTTCACTATTATTTCATTTCAGGTTTATTTTGCTTAATATAATTGTTATTTTCAGCTATTCATTTTTAATTCTTCTTTTTTTTTGAGAATGAATTAACTGTCTTGAACAATTTTATTTTTAATAATACTCCACTATCACAACTAATTTATATTCAACACTTACAAACTAACGCTTAATTTATCTTCACTGTTCGAATTCTTTTATATCGGTAACGATCACTCTAGATCTCTCTAGTCGTTTCGGCACTCATCTATACTTTTCGTGGCGGTTTGCGGTGAGTCATGTGTTTGCTGGCTGAGAGATCGGCCAGGTCCGGCTTCAGATTCGTTACAGTATTATCTATTCATTGCATTATCCATCAACATGCACTTTGCATGAAAGTTGTAAAGTTGGAAAATGTTATGACAAGAGATGATTGTATCGTATGACAGTCACAACAAACCAGTTTTTTCTATTAGATGGATTCTTCCAGAAATCTCGTACAAAGTTCATTGTCCACTTTTTACCCAACACATATTTTGTTACTATTACTGTTTTTTGTGTACTCACCATTTCATAATTTGAAAAATAGACGTAGCTGAAGCAAAAGAGAACTGAAAATAGGTTCCAAAAATCTACTGCGTAATGTCAACAGTTTTATTCACGAATTTTGGTATGATTGATCGAAAAAATATATCAGTGTGCCTACCGGTCAACTGAAAATATCATCATATATTCCTTTTCCATTTCGAAACCACTCCAACTCGAAAAGATGGACGATTATTTTCAGCAGAATGGAGTCCTGAAATAAATTTCGGGTGCTGTTGAATTTTCTTACTCGTTTATTATTTCTCCAAGGTGCTTTCAACCAGAAAAAATCTGAAAATACAATGAACAGACATCTGCAGCCAGCGCTAGGAAGATAAATTTTGGTTTGTCGCAATGAGCAGAATGAATCTCATTTCGGCTTTGCAGAGACATAAACAATGAGTTTAAACTCTAAGCTTGGCGATTTTTTCGAAGAAAACGTTTCATTTAGTTCACGATCCTATTTTTAGCATTCGCAGATTCGGTTTGGAGCTTTCTCGGTAGTTTGGATGTTTCATGGAGGGATTTCATTTTAATGTTCCATGAAATGAAGGTTTATGGAAGGAGTATGGAGACGGATTTCATCTATTGTTTAATTAGAGTCGAAATTGTATGTGCAAGAATCGATACATTTGCTGAAATATTCAAACAAACATATTCAAAAAACACTTCATTGTGACGCAACACGTGTGTCGCCATACACTGGCTTCTTCGGACGTGTCTTTACTAAGTCTACATATTCAATGCCTAATGTACCTTATTCTAAAATTTGAAGTACCTACATTTCAAGTATCTGATTTTTGCCTGAGTTTGTGATGAATTAAATTACCCGACATTATGTTCCAGTTTCCACAAATGAAAAAAATATTTAGTAACGGGAAGTTATTCTATACTAATTGGAAATTCAGTAAATTATCCGAAATATCTATTGATTCCTAAACATTCAAGAAGACTGAGTTTCACTGTTTCCTTGTATATGCAACACATCGTATTCGTGATCGAACTCATGTCCTTCTGCTAAAAGGTGGTTGGCAAATGTGGAATTGTTCTTGCTATTTACAAAACTACTCCTATGATCTTTGATTCTCTGGCGAAATGATTTTCCTGTTTGGCCAATATACAGTTTTGGCAAGAGCCATAAGTCAGCTTATATACTCCTGATCTATCCGACACCAAAGTTTTGTCATTATTGTTTTTGATTAATTTACTTAGACTATTGTTCGTTTTGTAAGCTACGTTTACGCATTCTTTCTTCGTAAAACGGGCCATATTATTGGTTGGTTCACCCAAATATGACAATGTCCTATAACTGATGTTATCGCATCTTGAATTTGGGTAGGCCAGGTCCATGGGTTGATTTTGTAGTTTTTTTGAAAAAAATGGAAAAAATTGAAAAATACCTTATAACCGTTTATAACCGCGATTTGTTTGATTAAACTCAGCTGTCTCTGGAAATTACTCTCAGACAGTGGAATATTCTGTGAAGCATACTATTGAATGCAGCAACTTTATGTGTGTGGAGGAATTATGTATGATAATGTCAGTGTACGATGTTTTGTGGAAAATTGAAAATTCATGTTTATTGTTATTTTTCGTAATGGTGTAATGGAGTTTGAAACTCAATCGTCTAGAATGTTTAGAAATCAATAGATTCAGCAATTTGGGTAATTCATTGAATGATCAATTAGAATTGAATAACTCCCCGTTAAGAAATATTTTTTCAAATGTGGAAACTGGGACATAAGCTCAGGTAATTCAATTCATTACGAACTCAGGTAAAAATCAAGTAGGTACTTGAAATGTAGCTACTTCAAATTGTTAGAATAAGGTATATTGAGCAATGAGTAGGTAGTATTATTTAGTAAAGACACGCCCGAAGAAGCCATTGTCTGGCGAAACACGTGTTGCGTTTTTGTAAAATGGTTTAGTGAAAATCTCACCATGAAATGTTTTTTGAGAATGTTGGTCATGGATTTTATCAAGTATCGGCCAATTCCATCATATACAGTGTGGTCCACTAAGTCTGCAACAAATGGGAAACTTTTTTATTATCGATTTTTCAGAAAATTTCATCCTTGACAAAAGTTGGTGCATGTTCCAAAACTATACCGGGTGTACCTGAAATGGCTTCATGACAAACACCATACAGGAGAGGCCAAAAAATAATAAGTTCTTCCAGGAGTAAAGTACCTTTATTTCAAAAAATATAGAAATATGTTGAGAAGAAAAGTTGCTTCAAATTGAAAGTTATTTTCAGATACGAAGTCATGGCCTGCTATTCGAATTTTTTATTCTTTTGGAAAATTTTGAATAACCTTTGTATGATACATATTTTTACTATTTTTATTCAATATGTATTTGAAGTAGCCACAATCAAATAACTTTAGGGTATGCTTTATCAAATTGAAGTGTATTTGTAAAATTTACTTGGATTTGTATTTTTTACGCTGGTCGTGCTGTCATCCTCTAGGCCTAGGCCTTACTCTATCTATCTATGTATGTATATATATATATATATATATATATATATATATATATATATATATATATATATATATATATATATATATATATATATATATATATATATATATATATATATATATATATATATATATATATATATATATATATATAGAGAGAGAGAGAGAGATTTTATCGAGTGTGTATGATACAAATCAAGAATGAAATAATTCGTGGACACAACACTCAAAAAATAGGGGCAAACCGCGGACACGTGTTTCTGGCTATTGGCCTCATCAGCGCGGTGCAGCCAAGTGTAAAGATGGGCAACACTTGTTTGCCGAAAGCAGGAAACAACACATACGCACGGAGTCAACAACAGAAGCCAACCGCACATTTGTGGTTCCAGTTAGAAGACCTAGAATTCCTAGGCTACATCTAACATGACCACGTAGGCAGCTATAGCTACCTGCGAGACATCCGGGTCCAGGTTATAAATACAGATAGAGATTTTATCGAGTGTGTATGATACAAATCAAGAATGAAATAATTCGTGGACACAACACTCAAAAAATAGGGGCAAACCGCGGACACGTGTTTCTGGCTATTGGCCTCATCAGCGCGGTGTAGCCAAGTGTAAAGATGTTGGCTTCTGTTGTTGACTCCGTGCGTGTTGTTTCCTGCTTTCAGCAAACAAGTGTTGCCCATCTTTACACTTGGCTGCACCGCGCTAATGAGGCCAATAGCCAGAAACACGTGTCCCCGCTTTGCCCCTATTTTTTGAGTGTTGTGTCCACGAATTATTTTATTCTATATATATATATATATATATATATATATATATATATATATATATATATATATATATATATATATATGCCGTGATTGTTATTTTTCCTGAATGACAGGCGTAGAGTAGTGGAAAATAGTCCAAAACCTTATTTCCTACAGGCTACGCTGATAGAAAGATTTGATATCCTGAATATCTGTATATGAAGGCTTGCTTTTAGTTGCCCAACTGGATGAGCTGTACCAGGGTGGTTCTAGAAGTACCCCGTCTGACCTAGAGATAACGGTAGTTGTTTGAAAAATATAACTATTAGTAAGTACACAATCTACGAAGCATATTTTTCAAGTTTGAAGACGCTGCGTCGCTTTGTATTTGTTAGACAGCCATCAATAACGAACGAAATAGATCCATGGTCGCTGACGGTGTGGTACTGATGGCATCACAGATAGACAGAAAAACCTGTCACTGTAATCCAGAGAGCTTTGTCTGAGCCTGAGCGAAGAAGTAACTTTAAGATTTGAACTGAAAGCGAAAGATTTCTTTCTTTTTTTGGAAAATTCCCACGTTTCTGTATGAAGATGAAGAAGTAGAGAGCCGAATCACTTCTCTTCCAAAAACAGTTACCAAGTTAAAGTATTTCGAAGTTAACGAGAGTAGTTTTGCCTCATTTTCTATTTTTTGATTCCAAGACGAACTCAGTGTCCCTCGGTACATCAACTAGAGGCGAAGTAGAAATGAACCCGGCTTCGAATGAATACGGACCGAAGTAATGACCTACGTATAGCGTTTCATATCCCGAAATTAAAATCCTGGTGGAATCGTGTTCTGCAAGAGTGGTATTTTCCGATTGCGATAGCAATACACGATTCAGTAACTTTATGTATGATTTATTCAACGTATTCCATTGGAGATTGAGTTCATAATTCATGAACTTCGATTGTATTGTCGATCTGTTGGAATTGTATTCGCACGTTGTGTTCATTTTCGAACTGAGACGTAAGAAACATATATCGGCTTTTTGTTTGGGAGTTGATTCTGTAACGATGAAACGAATCTGGTTTCCTTATAGAAACACACAATTTATAGTGATTGAAAGAATATTTATGATCGCTATGAGCATTCATTTTTGAATATTTCATTGCTGATCACTATCAAATCCACAACATCTGATCAACTGAAATTCACCATAATGGAGATGATAGCAGCTTGAGCACTATCTGGGAAGCAATTCGATCTGAGGGATCAAATCTATGTTTGTAATTTGAAGCAAGGCCCATTTGTAGTGACAGATTTCACATATTATGAGATTTCTTACCATATTATAAATAATATCCTTTTCTTAACAAGCATTCTGAGATGTGTCCTGAATAGAAATCACAAAACCTTGTCTAAGGAATCTCTGTTGGAATTGAAATTTCTACAGTGCCAACGCCGTATTTATTACGTCTTGTTAGCTCTCTAAAATAACTCTAACATGTTTCCTAGAAACCATCAATATAATTGTAAATATTATTTTCAGTCATAACCCTATATTTCAATAGGAAAGATCTCATCAGCAACCCATAAAATCAAATATTTTTTACCGAATGAACTCAAAAATATCACAGCTTTCAGATTGCAATCACTCAAATATGAAAACTAGTGGTTGTCATAAAAGTTGTCTCATAAACATAATTATATACAGTGTGTGAATACCAAACGGAATAAATTCATTATTTTGGTTATGGTGAGTACATATTTTAACAAAATCCCGAAACACGTCAAATTTCAATTATAATTCGAAATACTTCAACGGAAAACCTTCAACCCCCGTCGAATAACAGGTACAACAACCCTCAATTTTTCAAATGGAAAGTACAGGTTTGTGATATATCGTTTGAAACATACCCTTATTCTCTATTCAAAAATGTTATTGCTTTCAAATTTATTCAACATAGCAGGCGTGAACGACCAAATCGCAAGCGTTATTCGTTCTTTTGATTCATTCAAATCTGAAGATGTAGTATTTCACATATCCACATGAAAAGAAATCTAATGATGAAAGATCAGGTGATCACGCAGGCCATTCAATCGATCCTCGTCTGTGTAACTATGAAGATGAGAACTAGTACACAAATTATAGAGATGTTTTTCTTCTCAAATTATCGATGCTTTTGATATAATTACTCTTGAACGAATGAAGAATCCATTCTGATTGCAAAATCACATCAATTGGTAAAATAATCTTCCACTGAAAAATAGTTTATATTTCTGTTATATCTCACTTTTGAAATATAAGTTTTCAAAAAATCATACATTACACTTGATAGAAACTAACTATAATTACAAGTGATTCATTTTGCCACTCAGTACGTATTTAGAGTAAAGTAAGTGTTTACACAATCTGAAAATAGAACAAAGGAAATTAGGAGTCTGTGTCGTTATTTCAAGAACTGCGTATCGCCGGTTGTCGATTCAGCAAGTTAGCACTGACAGTAATTCATGTCACCTTGGGTATAAATGGAGAAGGACAATAAACAACATTTCTTATAACAAATGAAGTTGGAATCTGCAATTTGGTGAATGAACTGGTGATTTCAATTGAATATTATGGTGGAAGCGCATGCATTTCTTATAAGCAATGGTCCGCCTCTGATGCAATCAATATTTAATCCATATATTTAATCTAAAATATCCACAGGAAATATTACTTTTTAAAAGCTTTCATTCAACTTAACTTGTATGTATGTTAACAAATCTTGCAAGTTATATGAACTGGTGATTTCAATTGAATATTATGGTGGAAGCGCATGCATTTCTTATAAGTAATGGTCCGCCTCTGATGCAATCAATATTTAATCCATATATTTAATCTAAAATATCCACAGAAAATATTACTTTTATTTAACTTGACTTGTATGTATGTTAACAATACTTGCAAGTTTAATTTGACCCACTTACCGATATCCGATTGACCTGAAATTTTGCATGCTGGTCCAGAATCGATAACAATGCATGTTAATCATAAACGTGACGTGATACTGCTGCCAGGGTCGGTTCCGTACGAGAGATCTCCTCAGCGGTAAATAGCAGGAACACGAAATTTTGTATACGCATTCGTTTATGATATACAGGTATCGGTACACCCGATAAATCCTATGTGTGCAAAAAAGTTATTCAAGGTTAAAGTTCCACATTTTGAGCATTCACGGCACTTTTATTTAATTAAAAACATTATGAATTGCTTACAAGTTTAGTAGGTGCCTACCTAATTACAAAATTTCAATTACAAATTGAAATTATCGCGACAAGCTTTTATTATAATTTCAATTCTGTAAAGTCATAAATGAATGTGGTTAATATGATTCAAAATTTTATTTTGATTTTTAGGGCATTCAAATGAAAGCTTGTTTTGGAAGGTTTTTAGCATTATTTTATTAGGTATTAAAATGGATATAAAAAGTATCGAACACAAAATTACATATCATTCAAAGTAAGAGTTATCTAAAAATGTAAATGGAAACTTTCAACGTATGATATGAACGTAAGTTGTGATGTGTCAATACTATACCAATTAGTATTTTTGTATCAGAATCTGAATCCTTCATGGAAAACTGTGGAATTTTGGAAAATGAAGTATTGTCTACCTTTTCTTAATGAAAGAAACTATATTCGTTTCTTCGAATTAAAAGAATCGAGTGATATAATGACTTTAATTCAACCAAAAACTGTAACAAACGCCACTGTCTGCAGTAAATGATATATAATTACCTACTTTTCAGTAAGGAATGAATTGAAATATCTGAAAATGAACTCATTTCTAAAATATTCTCAGATTATAAAAATATTTTTCATTTCCGTCCCAATACAACTGAAATTATTCATCAAAGTAGTAATGAAAACACAATGTTGTGAGAAGTATATTTCTGAGAAAATACAACAATGAATAAAAAAAACCTCTTCCTCCCAATAGGTCGAGTTGGAGGGATATTTTGGAACGAGAAAAATTAGGTGATGTTGAGAGTTGAGAATTTTCTGAAAAAAAAACCATCCCAATAAATGCATTGACAATTCGGGATGACACTGTTTGGAATGATGATGAAGAATGGAATTCAAACAGAATAGAAGAAGAAATGCAGGGAAACTTTCTGTACTGACAGACCTGATACTTATTTGGAGCTTGAAGTGAAAAATCCATTCGAAATTTCTGACATCCATCTAAATTCTAATCATCTCAATTACTGACTTCTTTCCATAGCTTCCCGTAAAGAACTCTACACACTTCCTTCCGTATTATATTCCAAAATATTCGAATCTCTAGAGCCAGGCAGGTGTTTTTTGAAGTTGATAATTATGATTCTGCAGGATCAAGAAGATTCTGATGTTTTAATTAATCCCATGTAACAGGAGCTTCTTATTAAAACTATCAGGATGGCACAGGAAGATGTTCAGTATTTATTAGATGAAGGTTTCAATAAAGTTACAAAGCCTTGCGTTGTGATCTGATATTTTATACAACCTTGATTAGAAATATACTAGTAAAACTCGAAATGATTTTTCAATAATAACTCTGTTGGAAACAGCACCAACTTCTGCTTCGATTGAGATGGAAAATAGCATAACAATACCAGCTAGATAACTTGCATTGATTTGCATGAAAAGCCAGAAGTGAGGTTATTTCTCAAGTATCGAAAAAAGTTAGGAAATATGTTTATATATTTGGATCAGATGCAAAATTTTTGCAGCATGTGACCATTTTGGTTTATCGCCAATTTTTTGTGAACTGAATCACAAGACTAGAAGTAAACTAAATGAAATTCTTCAAATTTTGATAATGCTTTATTCAAAACAAATTGTTGTCAAAAAAGCACGATAGGGAAACCATGTTCTTCTGAAAGATTCAAATACCTTCTTGTTGATAATTTTTGTTTAACTCCATTTCATTGCGTGATCATCAATTACTTTCAAAGTGTCCTTGCTTTCCCCTGATCATGTTTTCTGTATTTTCTTCATATATTCACGAAGTTAATTTTTCTCACATGTGGGAGTCTTGAAGTTTTACCTGTATAATATTTCCACAGAAAAATCGTACACTGAATAACTATTGTATATTCAAATTATGTTCTCTACAATTATTGTATCATGAAATTTTGAAAATTTTCTTGCACTTGATCAAGTTCATGACTGTTCTGATACAACTGTTGATCATACCTATGACACATTGGTAATAATGAATATTACTGGAGTTTTTTCCCAACACCAAATCGTTATTTTTACACCTCGACACGTGTTTCGATCACCAAGTGATCATCTTCAAGAGGAAGATAAAACTAGAAACTTCTCAAAACTAAAGCTATTTATGCTATTCAGGTACATCATACAGGTAGGTAATCAGTAATACCACCCATACAAGTGTACCACCCTAAATTAATTTTACAATTGGCCTTTCTATTATTTTACAATATGTCCTTATGTATGTTTAAATGTTACAGCTATATATAGAACAATTTTCAGCTATATAAAGTTAGTTTCACAATATTGCCTATCTAAATATATTTACAATGTGCCTTTTTGTAGTAATCAACAAGCTATATAGTATGCTATTTGGTATTGGTCCGTTATCGTCATTCATAAATTATTATGTTTACTTATTTCTACACTCTCATAGGCATCTAGTTGCCTGTTGTTGTTAACTTGTCTAACTGATCTTAAAGAACTGAAGTCTAAGGAATGGTTTTGTTGCAAAATATGATGGGCGACTGCCCATCATACAGGAATACAGGTGGCCACTAACGGTTTCCCGAGGGGTATTGTAGATGACATAATTAGGAAAAAGAAGTTTAGGTTAAGAATGAACGAAATCTCGACTTTCAGAAAGGGAAAAAAACCAAGATAAATACATCTTAGTTCCATACCACCAATATACGAAGAACTTTGGAAAGATTTTCAAGAAACTAGGTATGAAGGTGGTTTTTAAAACAAGTCATACACTGCAGAGCCTTTTGGGAAGTCCAAAAGACAAAGTCGAGAATTCGGAAAAGTCTGGAATTCACGAAATTGAATGTAAGGACTGCGATGCAAAATATTATGGACAGACAAAAAGATCTATTGAAGTGAGATATAAGGAACACATAGCACACTTAAATCATGGAAGACCTGAAAAATCAGCAGTCGCCCATCATATTTTGCAACAAACTTCAGTTCTTTGAGATTAGTTAGACAAGTTAACAACAACATGCAACTAGATGCCTATGAGAGTGTAGAAATAAGTAAACATAATAATATTATGAATAACGATAACGGACCAATACCAAATAGCATACTATATAGCTTGTTGAAATAATATTGTTGGGTTTACTGATTACTACAAAAAGACACATTGTAAATATATTTAGATTAGCCATATTGTGAAACTAACTTTATATAGCTGAAAATTGTTCTATATATAGCTGTAACATTTGAACAAACATAAGGACATATTGTAAAATAATAGAAAGGCCAATTGTAAAATTAATTTAGGGTGGTACACTTGTATGGGTGGTATTACTTACCTACCTGCATGATGTATCTGAATAGCATAAATAGCTTTAGTTTTGAGAAGTTTCTAGTTTTATCTTCCTCTTGAAGATGATCACTTGGTGATCGAAACACGTGTCGAGGTGTAAAAATAACGATTTGGTGTTGGGAAAAAACTCCAGTAATATTCATTACTACACCAAAGGTTCCAAACAGTACATCATAAATTGGTAATAATAATAATAATAATATTTATTTCACTTGTTGAACAGTATGAAAGCATTATAATAAACATTTACATACAGTAACAAGAAAGACGTCCATGTAAAACAACAAAAAATGACAGATATTGAACTGGATATATAAAAGTGATTAACAATTATTTATTGAGACTATCAAAACTCGTCAACGGTGTAGCAGTTTCTCTCAATGAGATATGTTTCCAATTGTCTTTTGAATATGTAGATATTCACTGAGTGCTTGATAGAAACATCTAGCTTGTTATATAGTTTGGGTCCAAGGTATAGGTGACTCTTCTGATAGAAAGAGGTTCGGTGAGGATTCGCTATCAGCAATCTTCTAGCTCTAGTTGCGTGTGGGATGTTTTGTTGATTTGTCTCCATTCTTATAAACGTAGAGACACATCTCATATATATACAGACCAGCAACTGTGAGTATTTCCAGCTCTTTGAATGAGTTTCTGCATGAGTGTCGCCATCCTAAATTAGCAAATATTCTGACCGCACGCTATTGTGGAATAAATACTCTTTCAGCAGAGGAGCTCATACCCCAATTCAAGATTCCATGGCGCAAGTGGCAGCTAAAAGTTGCATAATACAGATTCAGGAGAATCTCTCTTCCACAATGATTCGACATAAATCTCAGTGCATAACAGTTCTTTCGTAGTTTATCACATAGTGAATCTATATGAGGACTCCCATTGAACTTGTGATCTAGAATTAGACCTAGCATTTTTGTTTCTGGGTTGGACATCTCTAGTTGACTATCTTTATATATTTTGAGAGTTTCGGTGTTGTTCTGCAGTGAGAATATCACTAATGCTGTTTTTCTGATCTTTAGTGCTGAATGATTTTCATCAACCCATTTCAATATTTTCTCGTATATGGATTCTGTTGTTTCTGCAAGTGCTGATGTATCACGATCAGTGACCAGAACATTTGTATCGTCTGCATATGCAACTATATGTACCTTCGAAAGACTATTTAGGTATTGTATCAAGTCGTTCGCATAAATAAGAAAAAGCAGTGGTCCGAGTATAGATCGCTGTGGAACTCCTTGCTTGCAGGCCAAGGACTGACTGTGAACACCTTGAATCATCACTGTTTGTAACCTGTTCTCTAGATAGGACCTCATTCAATCTTGGGCAACTCCACGAACCCCATAGCGATGCATTTTCTGGACTAGTACATAGTGATCAATGTACAGTCAAATGCCCTAGATAAATCGATGAACAAACCACAAATCTGTAGTTTGTTATCCAAGGCTGTTACTACGTGTTCTATAAAATCATACAAAGCTGTTTCCCTGCTTTTATTCTGCATGAAACAATGCTGGTTTGTCGAAAGTAGTTCATTTTTCAGGAAAATATTCATTTCGTATAACTTGGATATACTAGAGAGGAAACTTACTTATCTATAGTTCTCATAGATATTTGTGTCTCCTTTTTTGAAGATTGAGGTAACGATTGCAAACTTTAATTTTTCAGGGAACATTCCTCGCTCCATCGAAAGATTTATCAGATAGGTCAGGAGGTAGACTTTTTCTCCCATGCATGGTACATTCTATGAAAAGTTTTGCTTGTTTTAATATTATTTGTTTTCGTTACTTCATATCTCAATAAATATCCATTCTATTGTGTCATGGTATACACTGGTGCAAAGAGAAGTTTGAACTCTATACATTGATGATGAATTGGAATTTCGAAACGAATGGACAACATCCTTCGTCACCCCTGATTGTTTTTATTTGTATTCTCTTCATATATTTACGATGTTCGTTATTTCTTACTTGTGAGAGTCTTGAAGTTTGACCTATATAATTCTTTCTACAGATGAAAAGTACACATTCACCATGTATAATGATCCTTCCCAATTATTATCAGTAACAACCTTTCCTTTACGTGCCTTCCGAATCCATTAAGAACCCATAAATTCGGGATACTTTCGAGTTGACAATAGATTTCACGAAGACGCAAAGGGTCTAATAAATATCATTTTGAAGATATTTATGAAAGAACTTTCTCTGGCTGCTTCGGCCGAAACGGTCTCAGATGTCCCTTAAATTATAATTTACCCGAAGAACGAAATATATGTACAGCTTTTCTTGAGTGTCCGCACAAATCCGAGCGATAAAATTCGGAATGTACCCAGAAGGCAGATGCTCGATTGAGGATGGCATAGAAACTCTTCAGATGATTTCTCTTGGATGGATTGACTTCGGTATCGAAGGTATTCCTCCGAAGAGGTTTTATTCATTTCTAGAGTCTTGGGCACTTTGCTGGATATATTAGAAAACGTAAATGAAATCACAAGTATACAAAGTCAAGCTTGAAGTGTAGTGGAATTAATTTCATTGATTGATGGAGTGCATTAACCCTAAAAATCAACAGATATATTCTAGTAAACGGAAAGCAACACAAAATTGATAATATACCAGTTTTTTGAAGGTGATTGACAATGTTTCATGATGAAACTCACTAGTTCGGACTTCCATTGTCTACTATATAACATGATTTGAAATCCCTGAAACAACTAAAAAAGAATAATTAAAAATGAATAGTTGAAAATAACAATTATATTAAGCAAAATGAACCTGAAATGAAATAATAGTGAAATAAAATACAAGTAAAAATAGAACAATTGAATAAATAAAAATGAAGAAATGAAAAAAGAAAATAAAAATAAAAAGTGGAGAGAGTCACGTTAGTTCACGACGTTTTGATTGTTAGTATCTACAATCGTCTTCGGGTGTTGACTGGACTGATTCCTCCGAGAGATGACTATTTATAGGCCGTTCGAGTACTTTCACTTATCCCCGCTTTCCATTTTCCGCTTCACTGGTTCCGTGAGAGATGACCCTTTGGCGGGAGTTGGCCATTTTTCGCTTGATGTTACCATATGTTACGTATTTCTACGCTGGCCTGGCTGAATACGTTGTTGGACAACATGTATGCGGCTTCCTTGAATTTTCTCCTAAACCAATGTTCCTCTCTGTGCAAGATCTGAGCTTGGGACCACTCGCTGTTGTGTTGATGGGTCCGAACATGGTCTGCTATTCCTGATTTGCTGGTTTCCCCACACACAGCGAGGGATAGGTGTCACACAACTGCACGTATTGAACTTTATCGACGAATTTTTGTTATTTTGGCTTGCAGAAATCGTCAGATTATATATTTTTTGTTATCCTTGAATTATTTCCTTCAAAATGAAAAAAATTTGCTACGCTCGAGAATGTCGAAATGACGTTATTTTTTTTACAACTTTGCTGCCCTCCCCTTTCTTTACGTCACTCTCAAATTGTCAGATTACTGGAATATACACTTTTTAGCAGGTAATTAACTCACCCTACCTTAATCTGACGCGCTCGAGAATTTCTGGTGTATATTAATTTGCCACGCTTTAGTAAATCCCGAAATCCCCGCTTGGGCTCAGATTTACCTGACAGAGAAATTTTTTCTCTATGAAAAAAATTGAATATCCTCTATCGTATCTCTAATAGTTTAAAAGATACATCAATTTTTTGATTGACAAGTCAAGTAGGTGCTACAATTACCGTATCGTATGATATTGATATGAAATATTGATATAATGAATAAAAAAAAATATGGCACTTTTTTATATATAGCTGTTTTTTTATAATTTTGTTCTGCTTCAGGAAAAAATATAACGTTGGTCAATATTTGTTTATAACAAACTACTAAACAATTAAATAATAAATAAAAAGAGTTTTTTTTGCCAAACTATTTAAAAGTGTGAATTATGATTTTTAAAAGCAAATTTATTTCTCAACTATTAAACAATCGAAATATGAAAAAATAGATTTTAAACAATTAAAAATTAAAATTAGGATTTTTTTCAAATCATAATTATCTCTAGACTACAAAATGGCAAGAATTTTTTTTTCGAAAATATTGAATTTCTCTATTTGTTTAAAACAATTTGATGAACAAATTACGTAAAAATGCATATCCTATGTTAATAACTGCCATTGTTTAATGTAAGAACAGACAAAGCTAAATATCAATTGAAAAAAAAATTTTTTAAATTTTTTATATATTTCATTTTTCAATAGTAACAAATTGATGAATTTTTATGAACTTTCATCACAGGATCGTATGGAATATATATATATCAAAAGGGCTCCACGAAGTATAAAATTTATAGGCCAATTATTTATACCTTCAATCCCATTATTTATGCCAACGGAGATTGGGAAAAAATTTGTTAGTTAACAATTGAATAACTTTTTGAAAAATGGTAATAAAACTTTTTTTTCTATGGTACTCGATTCATTCAAGTGTTAATGAGAAACTAGATTTTTTTCAAACACTTAAAATGACATTTTATGTTATAAAAAAATTATTTCCTTTGATAAACTCTCTTTAGCGGCCGTAACAGCCGCGTGGAACCCTATTCTCAACGTCAAATTGAAATTAATAATAATGAAGATAAAGTTTCGAGAGTTGGGACTTTTTTATCGGAAATTTCCTCCTCTTTAATGAGCTCTTTTCAAAATTGCTTAAATATTGATATTTTTTGAGTTATCAACAAAAAAATAAATCCCATGTTTTCAAATCTTATTCTATTAATAACAATTGCAATTTTTACCTACATCAAAATAATTCAAAAACATTTTTCTAGAGGTGATTCTGAATCAAATGAGCAATCGCTCATATTTTTAGGACCTTCATCTCTATATTTCATGCTTTTGAACTTGTTGATTAGACTATTGGGAAACTTTCCTAGCATGCAATACCAAAAGAGTAAATGGCAAGGTTGAATGGAAACATCGAACAACTTATTTTCAACTAATTCACTTCATTCGATTCTCTCTGCGCGGCTCTCAGTGGTTTTTTTTCATTGACTGTTTTTTTTAAACGTTATCGATTAGAAAGGCGTGTGGGTGTTTATGCCATCACAAAATGGGGATAATGGAACGATCAGGAAAAAACTTCAAAAACACCGATGTCGAGGCTCACCAATCAATTGCCGAGATTCATGTTTGTTTGAAGGTGAGATTCATGATGATATCCATACTTAGTAATTACTCGAAAAGTTAGAAAACTTCACAAAAACTTCACAAAAAATTCACAATGAAGCCTAAGAAATGAAACGCGTTTTTGTGTTCAAAATCTCCATTAAGAGCGACTCTTTCATTTCAATACCACTTTTGAGGAACGATTTTGCCCTGGTCCCCGAGATTCAGCAAAAACCTCTTCATTGCAGCAAAATTCCTTACCAGTGAGCATTGTTTGTGGTCTGCCAATAGACAGTTGTCACTTGGAGCCAAATCGGGTGAATACCGTGGTGTGGGAGTGATTCGAAAATCTATTCATGTAGTTTTACTTGTTGGAACAAAATTTTTTCCATTTTCATTTGCGGTCGTTTCTTTGCAATTTCGGCTTTTGAAGGCGCCAATAACGCTATCTAATATTCACTGTTGATGTTTCTCTCCATTCAGATGACGATCGTTGATTACGGAATGAAGTGATGGATCTGTTACGGTAAAAGTAGATATTGCGGCAAATGTACAACTTTTCAGGTAAATGTGTACATTTGCCTCCTCGTTTGGGTAATGTGCATTAAACTAACATTTACAATTTCAAATAAGGAAAACGTACATTGAATTCACAATGACCATATCGTTGTGGTAAATGTGAGAATACAAAATACGAAATCGCGAGTGCTAGTAATGTGGTGCGCATGTGCACTTGTAGTGGTACGCGGCTAATTCAGTAGGCGCTGCTATTTCACGATACACATTTCGTGCAAGTACTCCATCTATAATGTTGATGTTTTTATGTTTATGTACGCTACAATAACTTCATTACAAATTAATGCCATAGTACTGAAGATTTCTGGATATAATTAAGGATATTTAGAGGAATAAGACTCAGGTAAGTTTAAATTATTATAATTATAGATTTCAAATTTTGATTTTTCAACAAAACATTTTTTAGTTGGAATTTTTGAAAAGCAATGGAACAAAAAGAAAAATTTGAAAACCAACTAGAACAGATTGTATCATAAAAAACAAAAATAATGTTTTTTTAAACCAACATGAGTATGAAAAAATATTATTGGAAGTGAAAGCAGCAAAATTGAAAGAGAATAATGAAAGTGATGTAGATTACCGCCGGGTGGAAAGATAAGATATATTAGTGGTAAGGAAGGAGGAAAAATTAATAAGTCCACTAAAAGGAGTTACCAAGAAGTCACTATAAAACGTGGCATAGCAAAAACACATCTGACATGGAATAACAAAAAAAGGTTAATGACAGCTAAACGTAATTTTGTCAATGGTTATGTTTTCTGGTGTTACTAAATGCAATACCATCTATTTGTCAGGCCCGAGACTTCTCAGCCCATGTAGAATATTTCATCAATCGTTTTCGTGGACAGAGAAAAAAAATTCTAATATTATCACGCAGGAACTCAAAGGCTTGTTTTCGCTTTATTCAGAGTGTGCCAGGAAATATGATCGCTATGAAAATATGAGCCAGCATCTCGCACAAATATATAGGGAAGATTGAAGGAAAATTATAAACACCATGTAGATTATATAATAGCAAAATCCAATAATAAGTCTAAACCAATGTGGCAGATGATTAACCATCTCAGGAAAAATGACAAACGAAACGATAATATTGAAACGAATGATGGTAATGTTGAATTATCAAAAATCGAGATGGCTAAAAATTTCAATGCCCTTTTTTCCCCTATGAAGTGTCATGATGAGATAGACATAAAATTTATGGAAAATAATGTTCCCATCTGCCAAAAATCCTTTTCCCATTAGTAAATATGACATAATTGATTTGATAAAAACACTAAAACACTCGGGTGCAAGTGGTTATGATGAGATTTCGAACAAGCTCCTAAAAAAATGTGCTCATGAGTTATCATATCCGCTGCCTCACATCATTAACCTATCACTAGAATATGGAATGTTTTCTGACAAACTGCAAATTGCTAATGTTGTACCGATTTATAAAAAGGTTGATACAAACTTGTGTGAAAACTATAGGGGCATTAGTTTGCTTTCTAGTGTATCAAAAGTATTTGACTTGGATATCAGAAATCAATTAATTTCCTTTCTTTCTATGAATAACATTTTCTCATCAAACCAACATGAATTCACAAGGAATAAGAGTATAGAAACAGTCTATATGATTCAAGTGAACACATTATAAATGGTATTGGTTGCAAATTACACATTTGTGGTTTATTTATAGATTTTTCAAGAGCTTTCGACACCGTGAACCATGAACTACTGCTACAGAAATTGGAACGATCTGGCGTGAGAGGGACTGCTCACAAGTCAAATAAATCATATCTGCAAGGCACAATTCAACGAGTTATTGTTGACGTCACTATGAGTGAACCACGGAAAATAGAGCAAGGTGTTCCTCAGGGATCTATACTCGGACCACTTTTCTACATCATTTTTGCGAATGATTTGTTTGACTATTTTCAACAACTTTCATCAGTACACGTGGTAACATATGCGGATGATATAAATTTCCTTTTAGCTGAGAAAGGCTCGGCAACTCTATCAGATATTACTGGAAAGGTATACCAGCAAATTATAACATGTGCAAGTGAAAATTACCTGAAACTCAATATAACTGAAACTGTGCTGATGAAATTCACTATGGTTACAAATGAGTCCGAGATTTTCAGTATATATGAGGATGATGATTTTCATGTAGAATCCTCTAAAGAAACTAAATTATTAGGCATCACAGTTGATTACAGACTCACCTGGACACCACATATCGACTCACTTTATGAAAAACTACGTAAAAATTGTTATGCATTAGGATTCTTGTCTAACTACTGTCTAACTACTATTATATGCCACTATTCATTGTCATTTGTGATAAGGGATTTTGAAACTCGGCAGTTCGAATAAATGCTGAACTTGGATGGAGAGAGACATGCAGGAGCTCTTTCAAAAACCTGAAACTTCTTACGGTTGTTGGGATATATGTTTATGAATTATGTATTTTTGTTTATAATAACAAATCAAGTTTTTTATCGAACAAGAAAACTCATGATTATCCAACTCGTTCTGGAAATTTGCTAGTACCTCGATTACATCGAACAGCTCTACCAGAAAAGCCATCTTTATCTCGGACCGAAAATTTTCAACAAATTAGACGTAAATATAAAGGCAGCCCTAATATAAATATTTTAAAATCGAGATTGAAAATTCAAGATTCAGTTGAAACAAATTGCTTCTCCTTGGAGGAATTTTATTGATTATTTTATTCCTCTCTATGAAATTCGTGTTTCTTGTTCATTTGTCAAATCATTTGTAAATACCTATAGTTTTTTTTTCAAGCTGACGTTTTCCTTGTTATTGTATAATGGAAGATATGTTTTTTCATCTTTTTTTCCATTGTACCTTTCAACAAGTGAAATATTTGATAATAAATAAATAAATATTGTAGTTACATGCCTTGTGTGTATGTACACTTCCTAGAAAATTAATAGATGGCCGATACATTTTCTCTTGCATATTTTGGAAAATATTTCTCAGATAATATTTATCAGAGAAAAAAAATGTTGCCATTGTCAAATTTTCAATGAAACCATGAATAACAATATCCCATATGATGCGGACTTCACTAGTCATACTATATTTCTCGTTCAAACTTTGATTTATTCTACACAGTTCAAATATAAAAACTTATTTATTTCACAACATAAATTGAGTGGGCATACTTGGAGACTGGCTGTAATTCAAATTACCTAAAAAAAAAAAACAATAAGTTCAGGCTAGTCTCAAGTTACCTACGCTGTGGGTTAATGGACTGACACCTATCAGAAAACAACTACTCCCCTGGCTAATACCACGAGGGGTGTTTGATATGGTAGTATTATAGGAGAGCAAAGAAGTAGCATATCTATATTATTTTAACTGAACCTATGGCTCTTGTTTTTATTTCTAAAATACATTTGTAAACAATATTTTCTGTTACCAGCTCGAAGCGAAATTTGTCAGTAGATATATTATGTTTTAAATTACTGTTATAATAATTCAATAACTCATAACTTGAGACTGGCCTGAATGAATTGTTTTTTTAGTTAATTTGACTTATTTATTTTCATTTTCACTGTGAAATATTCACAGATATAGAGAAAATCATAATTAATTCTATAAGTACGTTTTTTTAGGAGTTTTATCAAGTATCGGCCAGTTTCAATGGATGATTAGGTGGAAATTATTGTCATTCTTTCATCAAACGGAAAAAAGTGAAGAAAAACCTGAGAATAAGGATGTTCGTATCGAAATGGCTGAACGAAAAGTCATCAGTGAACTAACAAAAACAATAGATTCATGTCAAAACATTGAATATGGTTAATAAATCAATCCCAAATAAATTTTTCTTCAAGAACTTCCACATTACGTGTAATTCCATTTCCCTACCAAGACTAGAGATATTTCACTTCATTTCCGAGCGTTATTACTCGGAGAGTAGAGCGGAGTCGACCAGGATTAAATTCTTTCTCGACGGTAATTTAGGAACGAAAAATGAAGTAGACAAAGTAACTGCGAAATCTGCCATAACTCATTTCAGTAGAACTTCTCAATCGAAAATTTATATCCAGCCGCTCTTCATCTATTCCACCTAGTGGATGATATCTATTTAATTAATCTTTTGAACTTTCAGAGGTTCGAAAGTTTGAATCGTCAAGGTGTATTAATCTTTGACTGTGAATCAGACTGATAAATGAATTAGTTACTGAAAGTTCAGTCTGAATTCAAATGAAGGTGGGTGTGATAGAAGCGAGTTTCTTATGATAACAAGAATGAGCTTCGTCCCCCTTCTGAAATGTTTTACTCTGTTGATTTAATAACCAATTACTTGATTAACATTCTGCACAATATCCATGATGATTGAACATTTTTCATACTAATAACTTAACTAAGGATACGTTTCCCTACACAGTGGCTTCTTCAGTCGAACGGTACATTGAACTATTTTGCGATGCATTTCATAGAAAAGTAATCAAAGAATTGGTTAATTAAGCTCTGAAACTATCCAATGGTGATTAATTACTATTATTGATTTATCGAGCCCTGTTACTATGGTGGCACTATTCCGTAACTATAGAATGGTAATCAATAACCATTAAAAATTAATCCAGATCTGTAACTACTTTCGTACACTGTTATTTAGCTGCAGAATGGAACCCAATTACCATTATTGATTAATTAAGCTCTGTAACTACTGTTGTTCACTGTTCTGTAACTATCGAATGATAATCGAATGACCATTAATCACCAAGTTCCTTAATTAATTACCTCATTGATTATTTGAGTAATGTAACTACCGTTGTACACCGTTCTGTATGCTGAGTTGGGTCAAGGGTTAGGTCAAGTGCGATGGACAGTCTATTCGACCGTCCATCGCAACCCCCTTGTCTATGAATGCCTTGAAGTGAGCCAATCCTGGAATATTTTGTTAGAAGTCCTTATATCTTCTTTCCATCCTGGTGTTCAATGTTTGTCTGGCAGAGCCTAAAGCGATGCCAATGACAGGTTCTGGTTCGATGAAGCTGCTTGTAGCACCCTTCTTTGCAAGGGAGTCAGCCGCCTCATTGCCTTCCAGGCTAGTATGGCCAAAAATCCAGACTAGACACAATTTGTTGAGTCTTCCTATTGAGAAGAGTCGTTATCGGCAATTTGACACCAATTTAGACGTTGTTTGGTAGGATCCAAGAGCTTCCAACGCCGCTTGACTGTCTGTGAATATTTTTTTGACTTGTGTATGATGTTGGATTCTACCAATCTCTCTGCACACAATTCGATAGCTCACATTTCCGGTGGAAATATAGTCGCATTGGCCCAAGGCAGGTTGATATCTCTGTCATGGGTCTGCAACTGAAGACACCTGTACCACAACCTAAACATATTTTTGATCCATCTGTAAACCAATACCTATCTGCTCCTGATATTTTTTCTCCATGTGAATCCAGCCCTCGCTGCTCGGGAAAAGAACTGCACGAGACAGTTCTCAGTTGACTGTTGGACGCATAATGTTAGCAGTCATTCCCAGAATGCTGTGACTTTCAGTGTCAACCAGCAGTCTCTGGTACTCTGCATTAGATTGATTTGTGCATCTAGCCTCTCTCTTCATGAAAACGTGGAGAGAAGGTACATCCAGAGGGATCTCTATGGCCGCCGACAGTATGGTACTGATGGCATCTCAGATGGCCAGACAAACCGTCGCTGTAAGCCAGAGAGGCTCACCTGAGCCGTTTTCTATACCAAGCAATTGATCTATGAGTCATGGGACTGAGATAATCAACACATGAATCCAATGGATTTGTTTGCGATATGTTCATAGGGACAGTCTGGATATGTGTGAAACTTTTTCCATGTGGATGTTCCAGGTGAAATTTTTTATAAAGGACAATGCCAGGATTTTTCACCTCCGTTCCAAATAGAATGAATTCATCATTGAGGAAAAGTGGTGCTGAATTGTCCAATTTTCCCCTTCTCATCACAGTTTTGCTGAGGTTGACAGACATCTGCTTCCTCTGGCAGTAACTGTGAATGGCGGAATGGCGGATATAACAGGATACCCTTCCCGTTTATTTGCATGATTTTGCAGATCTGCTACTTTTCTATCGAGCTAATCAAACAGACTATCCATCAGTAGCGACAAAAGATAGTATCTCATCTTGAGGACAGGGTTGACCCTGAACCTAATTGCCTCGTCTTGAAGAGTCGTAGTTGCAGTTCTGTTTACTAGCATGGCATAGATCCAGCCAATTATGGTCGATTCTATGCCTTTTCCAGCCAGGGCTGATCCTATAGATTCAGGCACCGCAATCTCCTTGTTGTCGAGGGATTCGAAAATTTTTCCTACAAAGATGTTTGATGCTGAATTTGTCGATTTGCTGGTTTAATATGCATACTAGATTCAGGGAGCTACAGATGAAGCCACGTTCCTGATGTGCCTCTTCAGTATCCTATCAAGTCCTTTCAACAAAAGGATGTGAGGCTGATTTGTCAGAAACGGGGATTTGTAGATATCCAGAAATTATATATTGACAATGTGTTCCAATTCCTAATATTAGTTGTTCATAAGCATCTCATACAAACGGATATCATCAGTCATTGATATAGTGATCTAATGGATGGATGATTAGAGAGTGTTAAAAAGAGAGTCGCTGACTGGAAAGGATGTGGTACAAGAATCCACCCTAGGTATCCGGCAATGCCTAACACGCCTTCTAATAGTATCCCAAAGGAATTATACCATGCCATATACGATGACAATTGTCAGGTTTTTCATACATCTATGCTACCTGTTACCTGCCAAAGGAATGATGATCTGAAAGTCATAGTAGACGCACCATTCCCGTGGGTGGGGCTACCTATTGGGCACGTCATCAGGTGGCGGATAGGGGAACTGGAGGCCCTGTCCGGGAAGCCTATGTGGCCTTACGGGTGGGGCGCAGGACTCTTGGTCAGTTTCAGAAATAAGTAGGGTAAGAGGAACTAAAACTCCCCAAAAGCCTTTGCAAAACATGCCACTGTGGTCCAGCCTACCCAAGCTAAGGTGTAAGGAATCGTGCCAACAGCTGAATGATATGCGGTTATGATTAAAAACCCTCGGGGAACTGGTCGAAACAGATTCAAAAATATACCTATTCAGAACCACGCTTCTCGAGTAGTGAGGATCAACAAATGTATCTATGGAAAAAGTTAAGGAAAATTGGAGAAGAACTCAAACACAAAACAAATGTTTCTATAGTATCTTTACTTCTTGAATATGATATTATAAATTCTATACACCATTCTAGATAGTTTCAATAGCTATCAACAAAAAATAGATTTGACTTGAAATGTTCATAGAAATAACCTACCCTGTTTGACATCCAGTTCACCAACTCCCTCTCATGATATTCTCAAAACCCATACGCACATTTGATAAATAAACAAAATGAATTGAAAACAATCTCAAAATTTTCTATGTAGAAATATTCACGCTGATTTTTTTTAACCTATCACTAGTCTCTAGCCTAAGCCTGAAAAATGTTATGTACAGTAAGAGTAGTTTCACCTACGAAAGATCCATGTGCAGGCTATAGTGGCAAGACTTTGGCTAGTTTTAACTAGTTTGTAGGTAGATATACTAACGATGAGTCAATACTTCGGTAACTCATATACGAAAATCTAACAGCCATCAATCAAATGACGGTGGTTAGATATTCTAACTGAAAAGTAATAATGTGAAGGTAACAATTATATATTCATGAAAAATTCCATGTTCCACTATTTCTAAAACTACTTTTTACACTCTATTGTTGACAAGTGAGGAACATATAATTTTACTAAAAATCTATACCACTAAGCCTGATCTAAGTTACTGATGAGTGTGTTGGAATTATCTGTACTTTTACCTTAATGAAAATATCTACAGTTTGTAATTATTTCTATAGTTATCTTCAGAAGTTCATGGAGACTATTACAATGATTTATGAGGTACATGAATTCATTGATGGTAGACTTCACAAACATGCAAATTCAACCAACAACACTATAAAAATATGAATTATCTATGAACAAATGTGAAAACTCCAGATTTTCTTTGAAGTTAGTCGAAACAATTCTTTCATCTACCAGAAAGAATACTTTATTCAATTAGCTGTTTCCATAATTTTCATACCAGTGCCACAACAAGGTAAACTACCCATTCTCTGCCCCTATGTTCTTCACTGATATTATTATTTTTTGCAGGTACACATTACAAAAGAATTTTTATATACAAGCAATCCCATTAGTGTGAGGAAGTACAGTATCTCACCTATAATGAGGAGATCATCTGAAGGAACAATTCGTTCAGGCCAGTCTCAACTCCTTATACTGTAGTTTAATGGACTGACACCCTTCAGAAAACAACTACTCCCCTGGCTAATACCACGAAGGGCGTTGGATTATATCTTACAGGTGTCAGTGCATGATTCTCCATTGAAGTTATTCCTGCATATACTGTTGGTGATACAACTGCCGCAATGGATTTTCAATTATTGGAACACACTTACAGACCGGTTTCGGGCTGTTTGGCCACTCGTCAGTGCAAGGTAGTGTCGACCAGCAACATAAAGTCGATGATTTCCGATAATTGAAAATCGAATTCCTTCAGTGTATCATTCCTCGAAATAGGCTGAAACGGGCAACAAACAACAGGTTTGTCATAGCCCCATCTGCCTGTGAGCGAGGTAACCAACTGTACATCCGAAATTTGCCAATTCCTCGTATGAGGAAAGGAAACTTTTCACACATAGTCAGTGGACATACATAATGAGGAGCATGATAAAATATTTCAGATGAAAGTAATATGCTTTACTTTATTGCTTATTTATAAAATATTCTGAAATATACTGAGTACTCCTTTGAAACGAGGCAATACAAATCATTTTTTTTTCAAATATACCCCCTATTCATCTTTTCATCCTTGAACGGGACAAAATGTTTTACATTAGGAGGTATTTTCTTTTTTCAAAACGGTGTTGTCAAGTTATTGCTGAAAAAAAAAATCATAGGGAAAACAGATCACCGTGAATGTCAACATGAGAACTTATGAATAGAATTTAAGCAAAAATACCAATGCAATTCCAATACTTAAATAGGAAATTTTTTACAGAGGCATTAACTTGACAAACGTTAAATATCAAAAACTTGTTTTTTCAAATGAAACACCCAGTATGTTATTCTACCATTTTGAAGAACTACTACCTATAATGTTTGTTGATATGACTTAGACCTAAAATTGACAGATTTTTTTACATTTGCAATTTATTTTATTTCGAATAAAATTCTCAAGTTTGACATTATTAAATTTCAGTAATAGTAACTGACTGTTGAAATCTCAGCTGGACAATCCTAGAAAGATGATTTTTGACAGAATTGAATTGTGAATTTCCCAAAAAGTGTCACTTTTTTTTTATTTAATAGGAAAAACACTGCATCAACCACTAGGGTTATTAGGTAGGTACATTAAATTTTGTTAGAGATGCCAACATTTTCCATAAAACTATAAAGGGAAGTAGAGTTCGTAACATCCAATGCATTGGTGAGGTCGCTTGGTAATCCGAAAAATTGTCTTTCTTCATTGAAAGCTGGGCAATCACAGATGAAATGTTCAACGCTCATCGTCACACTGCAGGTATCACAAATGCGAGGCTCGTCATGCTTTAGGAGATGTAGATGGGTAAATTTCGTATGTCCAATTCTCAGGCGTGTAAGTAAAACTTGCTCTCTGCGGGTGAGAGCTCGGTAATTTTGAGTGACTAGATTCGGATTATTGGTTCTGAGTTTATTATTATATAGGGATTGCCGCCTTTGCCTCCATCTGTCGCATATGAGCTCTTCGATTTGGAGATAAACGTTTTGATAGGGCACTCGTTGGATGTCTCGACAGTTGGGGTTTGAAATGGCTTCTCGAGCTTCTGAATCGGCCCTTTCATTACCCGTTATTCCCATATGAGAAGGAATCCAAACTATCTCAATGTGTTTACCATCCTGTAATAACTTTTCCAGTTCAGTCTTAATGAGAAGAAGGAGAGCATTTTTCGGGTAGAGTTGTTGAATGCCCAAGATAGCACTGAGAGAATCAGTGAAAATGACATGATCACCAACGGATCTACGACAGTATTATAGTGTGCTGAGTATAGCAAATACTTCTCCTGAGTAGATACTAGAGAAAGATGGCAGTCGATAAGTGTAAGTGGTGGTATCTGTTATCACAGCGGCTCCTACTCCTTCAACTGTTTTGGAAGAATCGGTATACAGGTTGATTCACGGTGGATGGCACATTAGACGTTTCTGGTGAACCAGACAACGGATCACTTTGAAAATTCAATGGAGGGCATATTCGGACATTCTCTAGCCAACTAAAATATTTTCGACAATGCGGTGTTGCCGCTTCTATTAGAAAGCAGTAGCAACTTTGATTTTTCAAATGGAACACTCTATATATAATATTATTTTTGGAATCTCCAACAATTGCCCGACAACTTTTCTTGATATTTCCCTATACCTATCTGTTACCGTTTTCGAAATAAAAATTAATTTCATTTTTTTTCTTCGAAAATCATGACTTCTAAAAATGCCGATATCTTTTAGTTAAGAAGTACTATGATATCAAAATTTGGTTTGGAGTTAGGTGATACTTGGACACTTCCCACACGTCAGCCTAATCTCCGTTACTTCAATACAGGGTGGTAAAAAAATACAGTTTTTTCGTTTGCTTGAAAAAGTTGCTGAAATTTGATTATTTTAAATAGAACACCCTGTATATTATTGAAAATTCGGAAAGCTGCTGAAATTTGCTTTCTTTCTATGTATATCATACCTATACCTAACTAGTCAAGTTTCGGACTTATGAACATTTATTTGTGAAAATGTCCCTTCAGAATGGTATTTCCATTCGGTATTTGGTAAGCAGGCCATGATTACTATTTGACAGTAGCGTTGTGACATTCTCCTAATAATATCGATATTTTCGTCACTTCAGAATTTGCAAATACCTTCGAAACGATGGAACAAAACTATTCAAACGAAGTTCTTATGAATTTGTTTATTATTTTTGGACAGTGTGACAAAATTATCAGCAGAACATGTAGAAAGTTCAATGAAATGTATCCGAATCTACCGCCAATGAACCTCAAGAAATTTATACGAATTCAGAACAATTTCAATGCATTTGGATCAACTTTAAAAGCACCAAGAAACTTGCCTCGACCCGTAACTTTCGAAGACAACCAAATTAATGTCTTAGCATATTTTCACGCATTTCCCGAGTCATCGATAAGAAGTGCTGAAGAAGATTTGGGTATAAAATATTCATCGGTTCAAAGAATCTTGCGAAGACATAAAATGTATGATTATAAATTCACCAAAATTCAAGCAATGAAGCCTCAAGATCCTCAACAGAGAGTAGAATTTTGTGAAATGTTGTTGACACGCATTCAAGAAAATCCACTTTTTTTAAATAAAATTATTTGGACTGATGAATCGAAATTTTCGAGAGAAGGGATTTTCAATAGAAAAAATCGTCATTATTGGTCCAGTGAAAATCCTCACGTCACAAAAGAAGCCGGATTTCAAGAAAAATTTAGTTTTAATGTCTTCTGCATGTTGATGGACAACAAATTGAGGTACGTGATATACGAGGAGTCATTAACATCCAGAAGCTACCTGAATATTTTGGAGAATACTGTAGACCGTTTCGTGGATAATCTGCCACTCGAAGATTATCGAAACTGTTGGAACCAACTAGACGGAGCTAGTGCACATTGCACAAGAGAAGTGAGCGCAGAACTGGATAGACTATTTGACGATCGGTGGATGAGGCGCTTGGGACCATGGAATTGGCCAGCGAGATCACCCGATCTTAATCCATTAGATTTTTATTTGTGGGGAATGTTTAAAGAAAAAGTTAACAAAATACCCGTGCGTTCGAGAGATGAATTGTTAGAAAGGATTGCCCAGACATTTGAAGATTTGGATCCCAATGAAATCAGATCTGCCACCACGAAAGCAGTCAACACCCGCATTTTAAAGTGCTTGGAAGTGAACGGCCAGCGATTAGAACATATTTTGAAGTATTCCACATGATTGTTTTACTTTTTTATAATTATTCATATCAATATTTCCAATTTCAAGTTTCTTGGTGCTTTTTTAAAGTTTATCCAAACATATTGAAATTGTTCTGAATTCGTATAAATTTCTTGAGGTTCATTGGCGGTAGATTCGGATACATTCCATTGAACTTTCTACATGTTCTGCTGATAATTTTGTCACACTGTCCAAAAATAATAAACAAATTCATAAGAACTACGTTTGAATAGTTTTGTTCCATCGTTTTGAAGGTATTTGCAACTTCTGAAGTGACGAAAATGTCGATATTATTAGGAGAATGTCACAACGCTACTGTCAAATAGTAATCATGGCCTGCTTACCAAATACCGAATGGAAATACCATTCTGAAGGGACATTTTCACAAATAAATGTTCATAAGTCCGAAACTTGACTAGTTAGGTATAGGTATGATATACATAGAAAGAAAGCAAATTTCAGCAGCTTTCCGAATTTCTAATAATATACAGGGTGTTCCATTTAAAATAATCAAATTTCAGCAACTTTCTCAAGCAAACGAAAAAACTGTATTTTTTTACCACCTTGTATTGAAGTAACGGAGATTAGGCTGACGTGTGGGAAGTGTCCAAGTATCACCTAACTCCAAACCAAATTTCGATATCATAGTACTTCTTAACTGAAAGATATCGGCATTTTTAGAAGTCATGATTTTCGAAGAAAAAAATTGAAATTAATTTTTATTTCGAAAACGGTAACAGATAGGTATAGGGAAATATCAAAAAAGTTGTCGGGCAATTGTTGGAGAATCCAAAAATAATATTATATACAGAGTGTTCCATTTGAAAAATCAAAGTTGCTACTGCTTTCTAATAGAAGCGGCAACACCGCATTGTCGAAAATATTTTAGTTGGCTAGAGAATGTTCGAATATGCCCTCCATTAAATTTTCAAAGTGATCCGTTGTCTGGTTCACCAGAAACGTCTAATGTGCCATCCACCGTGAATCAGCCTGTATATATGCTTGAAGTGCTGATATTTGGAGACCAGTTCGGCGAAGGATTTCTTTATGAAATTTGAAGGGGTATCGTATTTGGGAAAGTTGAGGAGATAGGTATTACAGGAAGTAATTGGTAATGTCCATGGAGGGGGAATTTTCAAGTCAAGAGGAAGAATATTTGGAAAGTCTATATGGTTATCAGAAACTTAGGCAAATTTTCACATAAAAAGGTAAGGGGTAATTTTGTTTTTGTTCAAAGATATGTTGGAAATGATCTGAGAATGTATATCGATAGGAAGGATGGTTTTTGGAAGCGGCTACTCTTGCGGCATAACTTAAGGAAAGACAGTCCCTGCGAACATCAAGGGGTTGTTCTCCGGCCTCAGTGTGTCACTTTCAGAGTCTATTTTATCTTATCCAAATTCATAGGGATGAAATAGTTATAAAAATGATGACATAACATACTGGGAGTTACATTTAAATCAATCCAAGTTTTCGATAATCAAAGATTGTCAAGTTAATAGCTTTGTATGAAATTTTCCATTTGATAAATGCAACTTTCAGTCCTAACCAACATTTCAACTTACTCTTGATGTTGCATGCTCCAAATAATTCTGCTCAAATTTTATCAAAAATTTTTTTCTGGTGGCATTTTAGGTGGTTTGTTTTTTAGAAGATTTTCTTACTTCCAGCAATAACTTGACAAAACCGCTAAATTTTCGTAAATTTTTGAAACAAGTAATGAAGTAAACCATATAACTTCTATCAGAAACCTTTTGATCATACTTCTCATTATAGCCGAGATAATGTACTTTCTCACCCTGTATAATGAGTTTCCTTCAGTGAACTAGAACGTCATGCATATTATGAATATCATTTCACAATGATCTTGTGAAATATTGGTGAAATTGAGAACCTAAGACTACTAGACCTCTCATGTTGATGATTTTTGATGAAATTTCAGAAGCTTTGATGGACGGAAGAAATACTTCGAACAGATTGATATTTGTGACGCCATTTTGTGGAATTCCAACACACTCCATTTAATATTCTAACTTATAACTATATCGACAGCCTTCGAAGTTTTCAATGTCTTGAAGCAATTGAAATTGTATAAAAAAGCATAAAAATTGACTAGAAGAGGAACAGATAACAAGCTTATTGAATACTTAATGTCTATTGAGTAATCGATTGTCTATATTTGGTTATTTGCTTTAATGACTCCAAACATATATTTTGTACAAACGAATAACAATGTCGCATACATTCTGAATTATTCAGTTGGGCTCTATAGAAAATTCACCTCAAATGGTCATTCTCAAGATGAAAAATACCCAACTTTGTTGTGTTTTCAATGTATGGCAAAGAATAATTTCCAGTCGATGTATTGAGTGCGAGCCCAATTCTAAAGATGATTAGTTAGAGCATTTCACAGAGAATGGCCATTCAATTTCAAAAAACTCTGCTGAATAAACAATAATTTCAGTGAATCTAGTGATGGAATATACAATGTGAAGTAAATATACATGACATTGTCACATGGCCATGAAGATTCAATCACTCATATTCCGCAAGATTTGAACATAGTTTGTAACATTTTCATTCAAGTAGGTGAATCTTCTTCAACTTAATCATAAACCGACACAATTCTGAAACGAATCATTTGTTAAAAACATTTGAGCATCCTGCTAAATGATTTCCATTTTCAATCAAGGTAGAAAAAGAAAACTTTGCCTTCAATGATTTCTCAGAATCAACTATTTCAAGTTTTGGATTTTCATAACTTGACGCAATTCATGTAACAAAAACAACAATTCCATCTGGAGTAGTAACCATATCTGTTTACAATCTGTTTTCCGTTAACCAGCTGTCGCACCCCAACGAACAACAACCCTCAGAAGTCGAAACTTATACGAGCCAAGGACTAACGAGGTCTTACCTTTCAACGTGTGGTTCCTAACACGGATATATGAAGCGTTTTCAAATTCATTAGGTCATTTCTGATGAGATATAACACACTTCTTGAAGTTTTGAGTTCCATCAAAAGAGGAAATTCCCGAGTTTCTGTTCGGAGCATTTTCGCAAATTCCTGATATCTAATGATTGTTTCGATGGCATTCGCAAACAATGAGATTCTTCTGAAGATGCTGAGTTTGTGTTCTAATTTCGTTTTTTATGTACCTCTAAGAAGAAATCGAGAGAACGTAAATCTCGTGAGCACAGAGGCCACTCAATGTTAGCTTTACAATGCTAACTATACTAAAATGAATTGGGATTGAGTTTCCTGTTGTTCTCCTGTAACTACTTTCCTAAATAATACTCCACGTCTCACTTCATGGCTTTTCAACAATATATTTTTTGGAATTGTGACGGAACTGGCCGATACTCTGAGATTTTCATTCAATAGCTCACAAAATCGAAACATTTGAAAAAGACTTTGATAATTCTGTGAAAAAAAAATTTATTTTGCAAGACTAGAATTTTCAGGTATTGATACAAAGCTGTATCTAAAAGGTACTTATAATTGGAATAAGCATGTGAAACCAAATATATTGAAATCTGAACCTGTTCATGACACTCAGTTCCACGAAGAAAATATATTCGGAAACTCAATAAAACTCACTGCAAAAAATGATGTTATTTTCATGGAAAACAGTGGACTATTAGCGAATGCTAAACATTAGCTTTTATGAAATAAAACCCTTCATTAGAGAGAGAGATAGAGGAAACTCTAAAGTCAATAGTGCTGGTAATCGGTAGAGGTGATGAACGCGGAACAGTTGTGAAGAATCCAGAACCATCCAAACCATTCTCACATTTGATTCCATGAAGCCCAACCCGTGGGTTGGGCTACCTATCGGTCGTGTCCCCCGTTGGTGAATAGGGGAACGGCCAGGGGACTGGAGGCCCTGTCTTTGAAGCCCCTTGGGGAACTGGGCAAAACCTCCTCGTAATCAGCCTACCTTTGGTAATACGGGGCTCTGCCAGAGGTGACCAACTTCGTCCTTGCCACTTGTGGAAACACACATGAAAGAAAGAAACACAAAAACAGAAATGACAAAACCAAAAGCAATCTCTAGGCTGGACAGAAGTGCTCACCTCAATCTAAGGCGGTCCACCCTAATCTACCGTTTGGAATGAAGCTGGACATAGCAGATCACCTCGTGATGTAAGCGCACTTGCGGCGCTAAGGCCTTCCCCACTCGACCTCCAACAGCAAGAGCATTTTTTGCGGCGGATCCCAAGAGCTCCGCCTTGAATAAAGGTAAGGAACCGGCTGTTCCTGCAGGAAAGTTCCCTCACTTGTGCACCTCCACGGAGGGAACCCCAAGAAGGTTGAAGAAGCCGCGCAACGGCAGTATTATCGCTGCATCTTCCAAAACCTTCGCGGAGGCCACCGTGAGACACCTTAAGGTTGCCAAAGAGAGTGTGTGTTCGGCGAGTCTTGGCCTACCCCTGCCAATATAAAGGAGATGTCTCCTAGTGACCTGTCCATCTTCCTGGAAAGGACAGGATGGACGATGACCTAGGAGGACAACTCCTCGGGAGGATGTTTTATGGGTCACATGTGGCCTAAATAATGTGGGTATGCACTTACCCTCCCTACTCTATAGATACAGATACAGACATGAAGCAAAATCTTCAGATGATGTTCCACTGAACATAATTGATTCCAAGAGTAGACAATGAAAACAAAGTTTTTTCTTCATATCAGTCCAAATGTTTACTAGCACTCCAATGATATATTCCATTGACACCGTTCTGCAAAGAATACTTCCTTTTCCAAATGGTGATATTCTACATCACGACTAGAAGAAAATCCGAATCCCTGAACAAAATCCATGGCATCATTTCCGAATTTGATTTTCCTGTGCTTCGGGTTATTTTGTTCACCGTGTCCTGTAACAAATGTTCAGCATTAGGTAATGTTTGGTAATTTGAGCTGTTTCCAGCTTTGAATTTTATTTTCAATTCATTTACATTCGATAAAATAACATTTTCTCCTAGAGAAAACAGGTTTTTCCCCAGGGTCTCGATTCTAAAATGTTTCATCCACACTTCCAATTTCATTTGAAAATCTAATGAATTTCTGTTTTTGAATTAGTCGGAAACATATTTTTGAAGGAGTGAGAAAGACGATGAAATTACAGTAAATTATATTGGCCAGATGAAATGAGTATAGAAATGAAACATGAAACATAAACTCTATATATGTTGTGAAATTGCCAGTTATAAAATCTACTTCAGTTTTCTAAAATGGTTATAAGATATCAATGAAATTGAAAAGGAAAAACTCGCAGAGGTAGGTTTTGGGAAAAACAGATTTTGAGGATTTTTTTTGTATAAAGATGGAGAAGTATAAAGCAAAAAACTTCGTTCCCCAAAAATTAATTCACCAAAAAAATTTATCACCTTCAATTCAAACAAGGTTCCTATAGCTGGGATTGAATGAATAAGTGAATGAATGTCATTTCTGTTATTGATGTTCCAGTTTCTCTTGGAAATCTTACGAATTTCAATTTTTTTAATGAGCCTGAAACAGTTTCTTCATAGGACTGAGATAGACCTCTGATAATTTCGAGGAAAAAAGAATAGGCAATGAAATTACAGTTGGCAAGATAAAATGTGTATAGAAATAAAACATGGAATATAAACTCGATGTTGTGAACTTCCAGTCGTAGAATCTACGTCAGTTTTTGGAAATGGTTATCAGATAATTGATATCAACAAAATCGAAATAGTAAAACTCGCAGAGGTAAGTTTTGGAAAAACCATATTTGAAAGATTTCCATTTTTTTTGTATGAAGATGGATAAGTAGAAAGCAAAAAATTTTCTTTCCAAAAAAATATATCACCTTCAATTCAAACAAGGTTCCTATGGCTGGGATTAAATAAATAAGTGAATGATTGTCGTTACGTACTGTTATCGATGTCCCAATTTTTCTTGGGAATCTTACGAATTTCTATTTTTGAATTAGTCAGAAACAATTTCTTTAAAGAAGTGAGAAGGATCTGTGATGATTTCGAAAATAAAAAAATAGGCAATTAAATTACAGCAAGATGAAATGAGTATCGAAATAAAACTTGGAACATGAACTTTATATGTGTTGTGAAATTGTCAGTCATAAAATTTACATGATTATCAGATAACTGATATCAAAAAAATCGGAATAGAAAAACTCGCAGAGGTAAGTTTTGAGAAGAACAGATTTGGAAGATTAACACATTTTTTTTTCAAAGATGAAGAAGTGAAATTAAAAAACTTCCTTTCCAATAAATTAATTTCTTCAAAAATTATACCTCTTTCAATTCAAGCAAGGTTCCTATGGCTGGGTTTGAATAAATAAGTGAATGAATGTCACGCACTGTTACGCACTGTTATCCATGTTCCAATTCCTCTTGGGAATCTCACGAATTTGTATGTTTGAATTAGTCAGAGACAAATTCTTCATAGGAGTGGACCTGTGATAATTTCGAAAAAAAGAATAGACAATGAAATTACAATTGATTATATTGGCAAAATAAAATGAGTATAGAAATAAAACATGAAACATACACACTGTATATGTGTTGTGAAATTGACAGTCATTAATTCTACGTCAGTTTTTGAAAATGGTTATAATATTACCTAATAATATCAACAAAATCGAAATAGAAAAACTCGCAGAAGTGGGTGATGGGGAAAACAGATTTGAAAAATTTCTACATTTTTTTGTATAAAAATATAGAAAAGTAAAAAGCATAAACCTTTCTTTTCCAAAAATTTATTTTTCCAAAAAATATACCCCTTCCAATTCAAACAAGATTCCTATAGCTGGCATGAGTAGATTAAACGCATTCGTGACATGAAGTAATTTAATGAATGAACTGAGTTTTTCAACTTGTTATCCAGATAACAGTAATGTTATCCAGATAACAGTAATGTTATCCAGATAACAGTAATGTTATCCAGATAACAGTGATGTTATCCAGATTGGTTACATGTTACATTGGTTAAATGTTGGTTACAGTTACATGATTTGATTTCCCTGCAATTAACAATTCAAATTTCGTCATTAATAATCCAATCATAGAGTCATGTATTAGACAATATGTAGCCACCTAAGCTAGGCTTGTGTCGTGGCTGTTACAGACTGATATTGGTTGTGTTAAATAATACAATAGCTATAATAGCTACAGTAGCTACAATAGGTCGTTTGGTTGTATATTACTTTCCCTTACTAGGTTTAAAACCGCAGTTGGAGATGGCTAGAGGGAGGTAAGAAGAAAGAGAGATCAGGTAATTTAGCTCAAACATTTTCAAAGATATCCTGCAATTGATCATAGTGATTTCTGATAAAAACTTTCAGTTCCTTCTTTGATTTAGAGTAAATATTAATATTCTTCATATGGAGTGGCAGCTTATTGTATAATTCCGGGCCAAAATAAGTTACAAATTTATGGTTATGACTCAATCTACAGCGTTGTATCATAATTGCTTGGTGGGAGGTCATTCGCGTATTATATTTATATGTAATGATGTTATTGGGGTTACTGCAAATCCATAATAAACATTGAGAAACGTATAATTTTCTGACTTTGAACAAACCACTTTGTTCGTAGAGTAACTCTGTAGAATATCTCCTATCCTACTTCAAGGTGATTTTGATCAGTGTGTTTTGTATCACGTCAAGATTATGTAGTGATGTTTTGAATAAACCACCCCATACTAAGATGCAGTATCTAATCATCGACTCCACTAAGGCACCGTACACCATCAGTATGATATCTCTACCCAAGATACTTTTCAGTTGGGTTGGTAAAATTTCCGAATTAGTTTGCGGAGTTTTTTCACTATGCGATCTATGTGATCATTCCAGCGTAGATACTGGTCGCTCAGACACGCCTAAATATCCGATAGTATTTGTTTTACATATTCGGGAACATCTACAGTTTTGGTTTTCATTACACATATATTTGTGAATCATAATGAAGTTTTCGTCAGGTTGGTTTTTTATTGTCGAAGGGAAAGTTATAAATTCAGTTTTATCTATGTTGAGACTCAATAGATTAGTACTTAGCCAGTTATAAATCGTTTTCATTCCTTTGTTTGCGTTTTCGTATGTGTCATTCCAAGTTCGTCCCACTAATACTACAGCAGTATAGTCGGGGTAGGATAATAGTTTTCCTTTGAAATTGCTGATATTAAAAATATTGTTTAGATTGAGCAGAAATAAAATAGTGCCTATTACTGTTCCCTGAGGTACGCCCTTGCTGACAGGTAGCGGATTACTATATGAATCATTGACTTTTACTATCTGAATTCTGTTAGATAAGTAATCTTTGAAAATTTCGAGAGACCTTCCTTTAACTCCAATGTCCTGCAACCGCTGAAAGAGGATATTTTTTATTTTGTGTAGTTCTATGAAGTAGTTCTTTATTGCGTAAACAACACATCTTTGTATAGAGTTCATTATGAAATTATCTGCTTTCTTTCTTCCTCTGGAAGATTCCCATATTTTTCTATTGTACAAAGTTCAAAAAGGGTGAAATGTAAAGCTCTTAACAAACCTCGATATAAAACGAATGAATGCCCGAAAAATCTCAGACACTGAAACATCCCCTAAGAGTTCGTTATAAATCGATTCAATTTCAGACTTGATCCAAAAAACTCACCCCTATCCTAAAGGGCGCGGACAGAGGCTTCCAATCCATTTAGTTGAAAGGCAAAACATTAAACAGATTCGTCGTTTTCCAACCCGACTTCACTCAAAGTGGGATTCATAAATTACATCCCTGACGATAATAATCGTAGTGGTCGTTTCTTGACCCTTTGACCCGACCAATACTGTTTTCAACAGTGATTAATGGCGGGTAGTTACAACCGCTATGTTCGCATGCGGTTCTGGATTTGAAGTCACAATTTTTTATAGAAACAGTTCAATTTGTATTCACCTTTGGTGGTATGTCAACGTTTGATTTGTTTTTATCAAACAGAAAAAAGGATCGTGGGAGTTGGAGTGAATAGAAATAGTAGTAAGTGAAGAAAAAAATAAATAAATTGATGGATGTAGCCGTTACTAAGTACGTGGTAGTTGATCATAATGAAAAGAGATATGAAAATTTCTGTTTTTCACCACTTTCAATAGTAACTAACGTTGCTGCAGTTTCGTCCTATATGAACATTCTCAAACTAATACAATAAACTAACAATGATTCATTACATTCACCAATATACAGTGCTTTTCAGATAAAAGTATCCACCTTCAATAACTTTTGTAATACTGGTATTTAGGAAAAATCCAAAAACACGTCAATTTATGTTGGAAGGGGCAAGCATTATGGCTTATTTAAACTCACTGGAAAAGCCACCCCCTCACCCCTAGCATCATCCCTTTTTTTAAATTACTTCTCATATTTTTTATGTAAAACTTGGATACTCCTCTTTGAGCTGATTTCAAAAATGTATAATACTTGTAGGTTAAAATGGTTAGTTTATGAGATAAACAATTTTTCTTTTAATAGCACAAATTTTACTTATTTTTTACTTTCACCTCATTTGCCTGTACTAAAATGGGTTGTACAACAGCTCAAACTCTTTAATCTTTTTAACTGTGCTATTTATTATGAAGTTACAATAAGTGTTCAAAACGAGTACCATTCACTTCCATACAATGGTATAATCTATTTTGAAATGCCTTTTTGACTTTGCTTAATAAGGCTGGATTTAATTGTCGACATTCATTTTCTATCCTCTCTCGTAAATCATCCAGAGATTCTGCTTGGGTAGCATAAACTTTTGTTTTTAAATACCCCCAGAAAAAGAAGTCTAGGGGTGTTAAATCCGGTGACCTAGGTGGCCACTCCATCATCTGCCCTCTTCTACCTATCCAACGAGCGGGGAATGTTTCGTTTAAAAATTGTCGGACAGGCATAGCATAGTGTGGGGGAGCTCCGTCTTGTTGAAATACCAGTAAATTTTCGGAAAGGTTACCATCATTTTCTATTATTGTTGTAATACGTGGGTCAACCCCTTCCCTGAGCAACTCAAGATATGATTCACCATTTAAATTTCCGTTGATGAAGAAAGGTCCGACAATGTGGTCACCTAGGATACCACACCAAACGTTTAACTTTTGGGGATGTTGGGTATGGAATTCACGCATAATATGTGGATCACTTTCAGCCCAATATCTACAATTATGCCTATTTACTAAGCCATTTAATGAAAATGAGCATTCATCAGAAAAGCAAATATTGTTTAACAACTGTGGATTGTTATTGATAAATTGCGTCATTGATTCGCAAAACTCTAGACGACGATCAAAATCATCTTCATTCAACTCGTGCACCAACTTAACTTTGTATGGGTGGTACTTGAATTCATGTAGAACTCGGAAAACTGTAGAAGATGAAACACCGATCGCTCTACTTATTGTTGACAACGATTGGGGTTGTTGAGCCCCTAAGCTGACTTGCCCTAAAATTGCCACTTGGATTGCTTCGTTATTTACGAGTCCCTCTCGCTTATGCACTTTATTGCAAACAGACCCTGTTGTGGTAAATTTCTCCATCAGTTGAATTACATACTTATGAGTTGCATGTCTTCCGTCATGTAATTCGTTAAATATGTCTTCCGTCATGTAATTCGTTAAATATTCTAGCAGCAGCTCTTGTACAATTATTATTTTGGTAGTATAAACCTACAATTTCAATTCTTTCTTGCAAAGAATTAAACTTGTTCATGAACTCAATGAGGATGATTTTGACCGAAGACAGGAGTTTTGTGAGGGCATGTGTGAGAGATTAATGCAAAATCCCGAGCTGCTTTATGACATCTGTTTTTCGGAAAAAAGCTCATTTTATTTAAATGGTTGCGTGAACCGTCACAATTGCCGTAATTGGTCGGATAAAACCCAAGACAATACGCAGAAATACATACCCAACATCCCCAAAAGTTGAATGTCTGGGCCGGAATATTAGGCAATCCTTTTTTAGGTCCATTTTTCATTGATGGAAATTTAACCGGTGATTCTCATTTACAACTTCTTGAAGAGGCAAGTTGGGTATAGTTGAAATAATTGAACAGGATACAAGATGTCAAGATGAATTTATCCATTTTTTAACAAGACGGTGCACCACCCCATTATGCCCAGCAGGTTCAAAATTTTTTGAATAGTTATTTTGAAGGACAATGGATTGGCAGAAGAGATCCAATTGAATGGCCAGCACCAGATTTAACACCGCTGGACTACTTTTTGTGGGTATATTTGAAGTCTAAAGTTTATGCTACACAGCCAGCCAATTTGGATATTCATCAATAATTCTACGACGTAGAATTATTGATGAATGCCGAGCTATAACTCCTGAGATGTTGAATAATGTAAGAGCAAATTTCGAACAAAATCTTTTTTGTTGCATGGAGCAAAATGTCGCACATTTTGAACATTTACTTTGAATTTCCTATGTGAGTTACCCTCATTAGGAGTTACTTTTTTTGTGTGTGCTTCAAAAACAATTATTGGGATTTATTAACCCTAAAACAGTTTTTTAAACTTTTCTGTGTCATCAGCATTCAAGGAAATCAGCAGGTTGTATTCGTTGTGTAGGTAAGTTTTTATTATGATTCACTCTTTTATCAGAAGCATAAAATATCCACGTCAAAAGGCAACCTTCATAAAGAGGTGCCACTCAATTTACCTAAAATGTAAGGGTGGTAACCAATCCCATCTCTCGAAAAAATATCTTCGTGATGAACAAATAATTCTTACTTTTTTACGAAATCAAATGGACACGTATTAGCAGGTTGTCATAAAAAGCAAAAAATTATTTTTTCTATGAAAGTTCTGAACGTAAATTGTACCTTAAAAACAATTTGATTCATTTTAAAAAGAGTAAAAATACCTTTGAATCTCCAAATTATCTCGAAAACTAATCGTTACAAAAATTTTATTTTAACAGAAATGTGAAGGTATTCGAAAGACCTCTAAAACAAGGTGCTACTCGACCTACTTTCTCTATCTAAATAAGGGTCGTCGGACGCACCCCTCGTGCGTACTACAAAAAATAGAAATCGACATGTCCGAGCTTTTTTTATAAATCTTACCTTTTATGTTAAAAAACGGCTCAGTAAAGTTTTCGTTGTTACACACTGTGTAATCTCCGTGTATTGAATGGGATCTTGATCTTTGGTTAATCAGCGAACTGAATAACCAAAGAACTGACTTAATATTGGCAAAATATTCATGAGAATTCAAAATTTGGTATTCTATTTGAAGCGATCTCTAGAAACTATTTAGATTTCCCTCAGGTTATTTTGCTTTTGACTCCATATGAAAACAAAAACAATCTTCAACTCATTTTCTTCCTGAGCATTTCTAAGTGTTTTCAACACAATCAACTTCTCCTTAGGCTTTGATGCATAACAAATGAATTGGAGGAAAGTAACTGTTGAGGTGTTTTTATTGGAAAAAATATCTCGCAACATTGAAATTGTTTTTTTTGTTCTCAGGCTTCGGTAATTAGCTTCGTTCACGACGAATTAATGAGGCAGCAAAACATGTATCTTCTTTCCGTGAGATGAAATATTAAAACAAAGAGAAAATGCAGATTATAAAGAGAATATAGGTTATTCAAGTTGTTCATTATTTCAGAGTAAAAAGTGGATTTTTGATGGAAGATTATGAAATTTTAATTGGTTGTGGGGATGTCTTAATTTTATTAGGGATTTTACATATTTCAGAAGGAAAGAAAATTGGATGAACATATTTTCATACACCTCCCATTATTGAATCCGTTTCTAATTGGGAAGGAATGGTATTCACAACCGCAATAATTTAGAATGGAGTTTCTTGTTAGAGATTCTGACTTTCTTGGTGTAAAGTTGTGTAGTAGATTTGTGATCTTAGCCTAAATATATTAATGGAATATGGAATAATCTGGATGGAAGAACCAAAGTATGGAGAAAAGTCAAAAAGAGATGATATTATATTTGAAGGGATAAATAAATTATAGGAAATATAAAAGGAATTACATTGAATGAAACATGATTTTTATGAAGATTCGGTGTCAAAATCGAAACAAAGTGTCCATGATCATTGCTCAACTCTGAACCTGACAAGGATGACAGACATTAAGATAATATTTGATCCAAATGAATTTCGAGAAGGATATTAAAGCAGGTGCTGAGGATATTCTTAACAACAGAGAAAACACCAATTGCATATACAACAGGAAAATAGTTGGAAAACTGACTTCAACGTACAGTAAAAAATATATTTTCCATAATTTCACAAATAGATAGAGAGAGCAATATTACATTATATGAAAATTTTTCATTTGGAATAAAAGATGAGATCTATGAGTCATGAACACTGTTTCAAGGTGGAACCTAGTTTCTCATGGATGACTTGATTTATAAAATTCAATTAAAACTTTACCATTTTAATTTGACATTACTTGACTTACAAATGACGAGTTTCGACTTTCAGATGACGTCATTCCAAATCATCTGGAATGCACTTGACATAATCTAGGTCAGTGATGAAAATCTGATCAACATTTTCTAAAATATAAGCGATACTTCCTGAAAATGGCTTAGAGAATTCAGGAACATGCGTCTGAATAAATGTATATTGAGACGCATTTGTCGTAACGGATTTCATTTGGTTTTCATTCCACAAAACTGGAATCCATCAAACCAATGAGTGAGTGTAAACAAAACGTTAAATCTCGTTTCTCAAAACCTCAAGGAACGAAATCGAGCATCGTAAAATTGGATTTCAGAAAATACAAACCCATTTTTCCAGCCCGCCCGAAACGATGCAATGTCGGGGAAGACAATATCGTTAATGGAAATGGAATTATTGGTGCTCAAGAATAATACGATCTGGAAGTTATTTCTGCTTCTTGTTTTCGTGATGTGAAAGACAAACACATTATGTTCCGGTGTTCGGTGAACAATTACAGTTGTAAGTGAGTTTCTGGAAGATTTCCAGATATGTGATCTGCACGGGAAAATGCAACGCTTGTAGGTCATGGTCAACAAACATGTTTGGGAGTTTTCCGCTACATGCAGGCATTTGTAGAAATAACAGCTGGCAGAATTGTGAACACTTCGACCTATTTTGAGGGACAAGTGATTGTTGTCAGTTTCAGTTATGAGCAATACAGGACAAATTTAGAGGTGTTCTCGAAGGAAACTTTGTGGTAAGCAAACATGTTGAAGTATGGTATAGCAACTTCCATCAAGGACTTCCAAACTTTAACAATTGATAACGACCATCTTGTTTAAGCTACATCTGTCAAATCAGTTGTCATTCATTCTGACTATTTTGCTACCATGCCCTCTGGCTAAGATTTTCCACAAGCCAGGAGCTTGAAGCTACAATCTCATTCTTTCATCCCTGCTCTTTTCCAGACGCTCCCCATTCTGCTACTGGGACTTCCAGCGATATTGATATCTAACCTCTATTGGTTGAAAGTCAGCCTCTGCTGTTTATATTTTGGTCTATCTGTTGTTGTTGTTTGCTCTTTTCTACTTTTTTGTGTGTAGTGTTTGCATGATAGTTGCCTTTGCCTACCTGTCCCCTGTGTATGTGTGTGCTATTCATTGAATCGTGTGGATCACATAGCACTAGATTTGCCTGTGTAACAATTTGCCCGAAAATATTCTTGGAGTGGTTTCACAGGGTGCTAAGATTCAGGTCGTTCGTAGGCAGACATTCGAAAACCTTCAGATCTGGAGTAGGTATCTATTTTTTCACGCACTAGCCTCAGGTAGTAGATGTATTGAGGATGTTGGAGATATGATTGTTTTCATCAGAAGCAGTTCCATCTGAAGATCCATATTATTCCAGTGCCAAATGATGGGGCACAAGTTGTGACAAGTTTCTACGTTCGTTCAAAGAATTTCTTGGCCATTGAAGCTGACGTGTACTTTTGGTTGTGCCTTTCTCCAGGTGAATAGTTTCGCTTAACCCAATGCTATTCTCTCAGAGATTGGCACCATTCTTTATTATGTCAGTTTGATGTTGAAGGTATCGCGTAGTTTGTGGTTATCGCCAGCAGAGTTGTGTTGCCTGCGTAGAGAGCCAACTTATTGGAGTCATCCTCTGGATTGAGTACGTCTGTTGTGTACACTCGTGTATACCAAGAAGAGGTATGGGGAAAAACTGAGCCTCTTGAGACGCCTGTTTCCAGAAGTCTCGTGGTGAAGAGTTCCTGTTCATAAGTATCGTCAGCTAGGCTATCCAAAGCCTTGAAGAGAAATATCGCTGTAGCGGTATCTTTTGCCCAGGTTGCTCCAGTCGCATAGTCAACCAGTCTCATAACTTGTGATGCACAGTTTGGAACCTTTGTTGTAGTAATGAATATTACTGGAGTTTTATTCCAACACAAAACATTTTAACACATCATTATGTGTTTCGCTCACCAAGTGATCATCTTCAAGATGAAGATAAAGAGAGAGACAATTGAAAAAAGACAATTAAGGAGTGACAACAAATGCATCATCTTTCTGTTGCTGCACTTATTGATTTTTTCAAGGATGTATTCTTGAGTCACGGAATCGTGACAATATAATTACTATTATCATCAGTAAATCAACCTCAACATGAAACACGTTAACTACATTGGTGCCAAAGCATCGAAGCAATTTCTGGAAGCTGAATTAATGGTATAATAATATGCACCGTCTCGAATTTAAATAAACCTGGATATTACCTTTCCATCGTCGGATTTTCATCCACGTTTGATTTCTAATCCTTTCTCGTCTGAAGTGAGGACAACAACCTTCGTCTTCCCTGTGAACCCTTCAAACGCGTTTTCTCCACTCTGGATAATTTCCTTCGAATACTTTGGATGAATAACTAAACCTCAAGGTACGAAGTGATACTCGAAATCTCTCAGGAATTCGGTTCTGAGTACATTCTGATGAGAACAGCGATTGTCTTTTGATTAATTATCCACGAGTGACGACTTGATTCGACGGCGTAGTTCGTAAACTTTGAAGGGATGAACAAAAACCAAGCGTAGGCTGGATTGTTATCTTAGAGACGGACTAAAGCCGGTGGAAGGGTTAGTATTATAATCGCGTCAGTGGAGTTACTTTCAAGGAAATCCTCAAGAGCCTGAATTTTCTTTTTGGTACTAGTCAGAATCAGATATATTTTGAAGCGACGACATTCCGTCTTCCCTGTGACCATTCTGATCATTCCCATATTGATTTCAATTTGAGAGCCACCAGTAGACAGCTGTTTCAGCCTATTGGGCACCGTCAGTACAGGGCAGGCGGTCCTCAATTGGAGAAAAAATGTGAAAAACCAAGAAAAGTACTTAATAGGAATAACTGCGTAAACGCAAGCGGGGGATCACACCAATATGTGGTTCCACTTATGTCTCGCTTGCTATTGAGCCTATGAAAAGTTGTGAATTTAACTCACGATGCTGAGTCGACTTAATCGACATGCAAACACAATCAGACAATGATGTTAAGTTCATCATGGTATATCAAGCCAATCTCACCAAGTTTGTGATTCTTAGACCATTAAAAACAAAACGAGCCGAAGAAGTCGCGAAGAAGTCATAGCCAATCTCAAGGTTCAGTAGAAAGAGCAAATCAGAATATAGAAAAGATTGTATTCACATAGTTGGAGGTAAATGAAACCACAAAATGGTCGGAAGGGTTGATGAAAAAATCAGGTACATATAGAATAGAGTGTGGCGAATGATCTGCACTATATATACGCAAAACCGGTAGAAATTTTGACATAAGAATGCGTGAACACGTCTGTTTGGACAAAAAGTCTGCAATGTACGAACATCTTCAAGAATCATACCACAAGATAAATAAAGATAACCTCAAAATCCTACACATATGTGATAAAGGAAGAAACATGACATTTTTGGAGGCCATGGAAATCAACAAATCAATTAAAAACCAGAAACTTATACCCCTAAACGAGCAACTCGATTTATGTATGTCTCCTCTCTTGAATTTATGAGTTTACCATCCCCTAGAATTTTCAGCGTGGAATTTTAAAAGTTGGCATTTTGGTTTGCCCAACAACTTGTCCCTCAAATACCTGTCCTTGCAGCATATCCGGAAATACTAATATAAACGATATTTCAAACTTCAGATTTCAGTTTTATATTTGAAAATGGGGTCAACCCGAAACCGGTCGTACAAATAAAATCTACCAGTGGTAGATTTTATTTAAAAACACAAAAGTGTTTTTTTTTCATTTCATTCATATTTTTGAACTATTATTCTTAAGTAATATTCTTATCAAAATAAAAGTAGGTAACTACTGATGTTACTACATTTTTAGCTATTTATTTTTCAACTACTATGTTCAATAGTTTATCTTTTGTTAATTTTTCATGAAAATTTTCAGTTTTCAATAATTAAACAAAAACACTACAGTTCACCTATTTTATTATTTTTCCCAAGATAAGGTGGGCATTATTTATAATGGCCGGGAAAAGTGATTATTCATGCTGTTTTGATCACATTGCCCAATTGAGTCGGGCATTATGAATACAGACCGGCCATTATTAATAGTGCCCGGACTTTTATCTTCGTGTTTGTTCTTTTATACGGTTACAATGTCTTAGTGTAGGTATTTGTCCTCTCCGCTTATCCGGATGTCTCTTTAAATGTGCCTATATTTGGGTTACATCAGGTAATATCCTATGTGTTGGTGTTTCTCTAGGTTCATTGAATCTAGAACTGTGTATTGTTTTGTGTAGTATATTGAATGTCAGGTCTTGTTGTGTTTTTTTGTGTCTATTCCTCGATAAGTGAAATATGACGTTTAAATTTATGGATGTTCAGGTTTTCCCAGATGTCCATACGAATTCCTCAATGGACTTGTTTGATGAGTTCGATGTTCTCTGGTGGGAAAAGTTATGTTTGTTTTGTATGGTGTGTGTTGCGAGGTTTATGTATGTTTTTTGTGCTCGTCTTACCTTTGGATCAGTTTTTTCTTGGTTTGGCCGACATAGAATGTGTTGCAGTTCGAGCATTGAATGCTGTAGACTCCGTTTAGGTTATTGTCTCCTTCTTTTCCTTAGCTGTTCATTTTTTGTGTTATTTTCGTGTTCGGCATGTGAGCCGAACACTCCGAAGTTTATTTGGGGAGTTGTTTCCTAGCTTTGTCTGCAGGTGGCGCAATGGACATTCCACTGAATCAACTGCAGGTGAAGTTGATGACTAGTTGGACTCAGTTTTGTTTGTTCGGAATACTCAGATGGTTCACTCCTTCTGAAATTACCTTCCCGGTACTGATGATGGGGCAAGTCCCCAAAACCGGTCTATAGGTTGGTCGTACCGACCAAATGAAATTGATTTCTGCTTCTCATAGTGGGAAGTAACTTGCTACGAATCTTCCAAAGGTCTACATGAAAGAAAGAGGGAGAGAGACAGAAAGAAGATTCTCATGGATAAACTATGATGAGCTTCGTTCTGTATGTTCTGTATTTCCGATCATTACAAAGATTATTTCCACAAAGATCCGATAAAGTCTCATTTGCCATATTCTGGGATATAACCAGAAGATAGCAAATGAGACCTAGGTGGAACATTGTATGAATAATCCTCATGAGGATCAAAAACACAGAACACGAAGCGAAACCCGGAGAAATAGCGGATCATTTGAGTCAGATACCACTGGAGTCTCAAGGAGGTCCGTATTACCACTTCACAAAATCAAACAGACCGCACAACCCCAAAAACAAAACTAAGCACATGAAAATTCAGATATAATGACATAGGTAGTTGAGCTAATACAGGTAGAGGCATAAACCCAGATGAATGGTAGCATCTATCCCTATCCCTATCCCTAAATTGAGAAACAGTATTCGAGTGAATCAGTCTAGTTCTAAACTCCAGACATCATCAGAGAATGGCGAATGAGACTCGTGAAAATGATCCTCGTTAGGATCGAAAATACAGAACACTAAGCGAAGCCGGAAAAACAGCTCATCTTACTTTGCCATGGGGATCTTCGAGTTTTTCTCTGAATTATTTCATCTCAAAATTTCTTCAATTACTTCGAAATTTCGAATATTTCCATCATGACTTTTGATGATAGGTTGTTATTTAGGTGGTAGGTATCATTATGACAACTTTCTAAGGCGAATTCATATTCAGAATGAAAAAAATCCATTTGAAAAAATCAAGAAAGAATGATTTTTGGTTTCGATTCACCCACAATCATTGGTAAATTTTCATTCGATGATGGGAAAATTTCATTTTTGAATATCGCTCTGAATAATGCCCCACATCAGAGCAATATATTTCACTTCATTTGAGAGCCAACGCCAAGATTCTAATCGGTACCCTTTATTGTCGAAAATATTTCTCAAAAACACAAGCACTGATCTAACAATTTTATATTTGATAAATTCACCACTTCATCTCAATCTTCTGATAGAAAACACGACTATCTTGTGAAAACTCATTTTCATTGGCTATAGAAAATTAAAGCGTAGGTGGGATTGTTACCCCGGAGAAGCGACAAACCCCGGGAAGAGTTGGAATTATAAAAAATTCTCTCAGTGTTTAGTTGAACGTAATTTTTTGATGTAAATGCGATTGAACAAGGGAACAACCCTCTTTTTAATCTTCTCTGACAGAAATATCTGATGAAACTGTAATTGGGATAATTCCATAAGGAATATATAATTGTTTTTTCTCGTCGGGTTTATAATAAAGCTTCGACAGGAAGCAAAATGTTAATTGTTTTTGTTCCATGAAAAATATTTCCTTCGTTTTTCACAAAGGCGTTTCCATTCTTTCGATCGGAATGAGGGTATCGGTTCAGTTGGCAGGAGATTAAGACTGAAAAAATATTCTTACGAACTTGGGAGACTAGTTCCGACTATATGAGGGTTCTCCATGAATGAATGATTTATACGCTCATTCGTTTATAAACTTGACGGCACACAACGAACAGTATACTTAAACTATTTTCAATTATCTCACTATTTCATTGTTTTATATTCTTTGCTTTCGAATTAACCCGCGCTGTAGTTCAAAAACTTATTCAGTTTTATTCATCTCCGAAGGGTGCGAAATATATACAATGTTCGAACAAAACGTAAACGTTTCAAGCTCACTGTGCCAGGTGACTTCATTGCTCTCTTCTTCAAGTTACTTCGACTAGAGTAACCTGTCAACATGACTCAATAAAACTTTCGACGTATATTTGAGGAGTTATTCCTTCCTTTTCACATCAGCAGATGCTTTTCCATTTTCCCTGAGACTTGAAACAAATTCTTCATTTTGGTAATTGAAATAACCACACAGCTTTTTGTTGATGGAACTTCGGTTCCTTGGCCTTGAAGTTCAGCCTCTTCTTGTCCCAGTTACTGGAAATGCAAGGAATTTCTCCTCGTTCTCTGGTCTACTCCAGAAACTCATTGTAAACAATTTCTTCGTGGTGCCAGATCGCACCCAGTAGTTCTTTCGTCAATCACGTGATGAGGTCCTGTTGATACTGAATTGCTCTCGAATCGTATAGAGTTGATTCAGCTCATCACTAATTCGGCTCCTGAATAGACCCTCTGGACTTTCCCACTTGCGATTCACCAAGTTATCTGGGAGAATAGGGATTCTCAGTGATCTCTGTCAGTCTAACCAACTGCGCCATGCTCAGAGACTAGCTGCCAACCAGTTCGAACTTCGTGAGCCGTTATTCCCACCTTATCTTTCGTTTATAGGTCTGAATTTCTTTCGATATCAGGATCCGTTTTGAACCTGATAGGAATACTTTCTGCTTCTTCGCCTTTCCGATGTTTCATACAAACCTTTGTTCTGATTTTGACAATATGTATTTCCTCTCATATGTAGGTGATCTGCATCTTCTCTCGTATATCGACCATCTTTCATCTCGTCTCGAGTTGATGCAATTTTTCTTGCTCCACTCCAATTAGAAAGCATTTGGTTTTTTTCGTAGCTTTCCGCAGTTGTAGCCGTCGGAAGGTTCCAGAATTTTGTACCACTCGCTCAATTTCCAAATGATCATTGTGATTTTTTCCTTTCAGGTTCTTTTGGACAAGGTTATCCTTCATTGTGGTACTTTCTAAGAAGAAGTTGAGATTAACGGTTGCTCAGAAAGTTGCTAGAAGAAAAATCCAATTTCAGAAGGTCATGGTTGCTCTGTTGTCAAGGGAGGTACCCTCATGTAGATGATGTTATGCTTTATACTTCGAAGGGATAAAATAGAATGCAAGACCCCAAGCATATTTGTGGTTTAATTTTTTCCAAAATTTTTAAAACTCATCTGAATGACCGATGGAGATTCGTTACGTTATGAGACTTTGCCGATTGAAGAGTATAGCAATGATAATTTCCAATCTTCATCCATGAAATGCAATCATCGATACAAAATCCCATCATAGCATAACTCACAAACGAATTAACGAGTCCAGTGTATACATCGAATATTCTCATCATGAAACGCATTCCCTTGAAAAAGCTAATTAGCCTTGTTATTCCTAGCAACCTAATCCGATTAGAATCTTCCAACAGATGACGTGATATTGAACGATTTCAAAAAATGATGAACAAAACTTCAAAGGGTTCAGTGGAAAAAGCCATCCGTAATTCGTTCATAATTGGAAGGGTTGCTACTGGAAAAATATTACGCCAACAGTGGTGTTTCGATGGAAATTTGAGATAGTATGATGTGATTTCATTGATTTTAACTTCGATGTTTTTTTGCTCATCCAAGTCTCCTGAACGATCCTGAGCATCGTTATGGTTAATGGAGAAACCTTTTGAACTCACTCCATCCCACCCATTTGATGAATTTGAATAAATGGAAAAAAGTCAGTTTTTTCATGAAAGACCTAAAATCTTTGGGTAGACTCTTGAGTAAGTTTTGTTTGAAGGTGGTTGACAATGTTTCGTGGTGTATTTCTTCAGCTCGGACTTCCATTGTCTAATATAATATAAATTGATTTGAAAACCCTGAAAAAACAATGAAAAAATCAATGATATGTACCGAAAAGAACAACTTTATTAAACGAAAAACTGAAATTACAAAGAAATAACATACAAGCAACAACCAAACAAATAAAAAATTGAAATAATAATGAAAGCTGAGAAATGAAAATTCAAGACTATTATCAACAAAAATGAAAAATAAAAATTGAAAGATTTCAAACCCAGGTATGTCACGACGTTTCGATCGTTAGAATCCACAATCGTCTTTGGGTGATAACTGGACTTATTCCCTCGAAATCCGAATATTTATAGGTCGCTCGAGTGCTTCATTGGTTTTTAGCGGGAAATGACTGTTTGGCGGGAATTGGTCGTTTTTCGCTTAATTAAAGGTTTCCATATGTTACGTATCTCTACGCTAGCTTGACTAAATGCGTTGTTGGACAAAAAATACGCGGCTTCTTTGAATTTTCTCCTAAACCAGTGTTCCTCTTTGTGGATGATTTCAGCGTGAGCCCACTTGATGTTGTGTTGATGAGTCCAAACATGCTCTGCTATTCCGAATTTGCTGGTTTCTCCTTGCTGTGTGTGTTTCTTGTGCTCAGCAATGCGAACTTTCATTGGCCTCTTAGTTTCACCGATGTATGATTCTCCGCACTCACAGTGTACCCGGTAAATGCAATTCTTGGAAACGCAGTCCGCGTTTGGTGGCCTGGTTTTTGTAAGACTGCTACGGATAGTATTCCCAGATCTGAAGCAGGTCCTGATGGTGTACTTGGACCCAATATTTCCTATAATCCTCTGATGTAGGGAAGTACACGTACTGAGGAGAAGCCGCCAAAACCAGTACTTGTACTTCCCTAGATCAGAGGATTATCGGAAATGATAAGGAGGATTGGGTCCAAGAACAACATTAGGACCTGCTTCAGATCTGGGAACACTATTCGGAGCAGTCTTACGTAGCACTATCCGTAGCAGAAACTACGTTTCCCTAGTTATCTCTATTAAGTAATTTCTGGCGTTGTTGATTGTATGTGAAAAAGTGGTAGAGAATTTTTCCTTGACTGGGTTAATAGGCCAATGCTTGAACAATCACCACCTGGAAATTTTGTTAACCAAATATATTGTGATGTATTTAGCCGTTACTACGTGGTAGGAAATCATAACAAAGAAAAGAGAATTGAAACTTTTATGTTTTTACCACTTTTATTTGTAACTAACGTTACTGCAGTTTGATGTACAAGTTCGAAAATGTCTTTATAGGACGAAACTGCAGTAACGTTAATTACAAATGAAAGTGGTGTCATTCATATATTTATAATAATGACAAATAACTATGAGGTTGCATATTTTATTGACCGAAACTGTAACAATTATATAATGGCTATTCAGTTGAGCAGACCGAGTATGTTCATTGAACATATTCCCAAAAAGAGCAGGAAAAATCTTACAAATAACTAACGACCAATCGCTTTGCTATCAGTGATATCAAAAATCATGGAGGAAGAAAGAAAAAAAGTCATGAAGAAAGAAAGAAAGTCAAGAGCTGTTGCGCTTGATATTTCTGAAACCTGCAGTGTGTAGCATGAGGGTTTGCTGGCCAAATTTGTATGCTATGACTTGTTACATCATTTTTGTGTATGGTTCTCCAGCTTCCTGGAAGAACGTTCCCTGCCGGTGGCCGTCGATGGATATCTTTCGAATACTCCTACTATCAACGCTGGTGTTCATTACAAATCCATGTTGTCTTCATTCCTCTTTTTTATTGTGTATCAACGACTTATTGGAAAAAAGAATAATATAATATATTGCTTTGCTGTATCGACATTAGATTTCGATTCCAGGATTTCAGGATTCCGGCAGCAGGAGGTTGCATATCTTAATATGCGGATCTAGAAGTGATTTCGAATAGGGGTGGAAGTAACCAGGTTCAATGCAATGCCACAAAAACCCAATCATCATCGGTTTTCTCCAAGAAGATAAATGTCTCCAAACTGGATATAATAATCTGGACAAACAATTCCGCTTCCCGCTTCGATGAGTTCGTTGTGGACTAAAATGGATACCAATACATCTTGGCACAATAATGTCGCTGCAATAGCGAAGGCTGCTTCTCAAAAGCTTGAAATACTGTTCCGAACCAAAAGAATGTGAATATTTCAGCAACTTTTGATGCTTTATGAAGCTCAGATGAGACCTTCTTTGGAGATACTTTCATAGAAGGTCTTCAAATCACTTGGCAGATTTGATTCCACCAAGAGTGGTACATATCAGAAATACGCGACGGACTGTGGCTGCACATCGTCTTGAGGTTCAACTCAGTAAACCTCAAACTTCACGATTCAGAAACTCCTTCATTTGGAAAACTGTGTTTATGTGGACTGAACTTCCTAAGAGCGTTTTCCCAGATGAATTTAATCTCCAGCGATTCAAATCCAACATGAATCGCTACTTTCGCACAAGCACTTCTGCTAGAGTTTCACAAAGAGTTTTCTGTAGTGCTTGTGTTTTGTTAAAAAAAAACAGGTGTCCCCCTTCCTGACATTTCAAGTGGATACTGACTCACATACCATCCTAAACCTCCCATTGAAATATGAATTCCGAACTCTTGCAGTTTCTTATCATCAACTCTCCTTTCATTATTATTCTCCTCCATTCGGGCCTTCTCAATTCATTTCTATAAGTTCAAGTCGTTTATACTCCAGAGATTTTTCTATTAAGCTTTCATTCGAACTTCTCGTCTGGATTTTTCCATTCAACATTGTTCGGCTCCATATACAATTCATAACTTACTGTAAGGAAAGAGATTATGTTGTTACTTTCCGTTGCAAAATTCAGGTTCGACGCAAAAAAATCACAAACTTTCCTGATAACCAACTGTTAACATTGATGAGCTGACTTTCTGTGTTTCAGAACAAAAAAGATGATCGACTACGCAGATACTTCTTTCACCTGTTTTTAGTCGACGCGAACTGGAAATATGTGCCGCTCCACCTCTTCACACCGTAAATTATATAAAAGTGCGAAAGCGAAAGAATCCATGATGAGGTTAGGTTTTTATAGTCTGATAATTTGTAGACAGCGGCGTTTTTGGGATGTTTTGAACACTCAAAATGTGTTCGAACTAACGACTGTTGAAAAGCGTCTGGGTTTTTTAGAATAATATGGGCTCCCAACGTTTGAATCTGACGAGGGAATAGAAAACGTTAGAAATATGTCTAGCCAAGTTTAATATTCAGATGGGGTAATATACAGACAACTTGGAAACGCTATATATCATCTTAGTATATTCTCGAAAGTGGATTCCAAGAATGATCTATAAAAAATAATAAGTCTATTCACCAATTCATTTTTCCAGTAGAATTATATTTTTGATTTTATTCGAAGGTGGTTGACAATGTTTCATGACCATTGAAAAAGTAACAAACCGACAGTGAGTGGAAAACATCTGTTAACCAAAAACCCACTCACATGGGACACTACCTGAATCATGAATCAATCCACCATCAATCTACAAAAAAAGAAACCATCGAGATTCTAGTAGAAGGCCTCGAAAAGAAACTAGACATCATCAAAAAAGATCTTCAACGAAATAGTTACTCCAAAGTGATGACGAAACACACTTTGGCTTGAAAGAAAGAAAAGCCGTCAAAACCATTGCTTGCCCTTCCTTCATTAGAGGATTGTAGAGAAGAATAAGTAGAAGAAGCTACAAGATTCGAAAACACCATCCGCAGCAGCCTCACGAAAACCAGGCCACCAAACGCGGAATGCGATTCCAAGAATTGCATTTAACAGATACCCTGCGAGTGCGGAGAATCATACATCGGTGAAACTAAGAGGCCATTGAAAGTTCGCATTGCCGAGCACAAGAAACACACACAGCGAGGGGAAACCAGCAAATTAGGATTAGCAGAGCATGTTCGGACACATCAACATAACATCGAGTGGTTCCAAGCTGAGATCATACACAGGGAGGGACACAGGTTTAGGAGGAAATTCAATGAAGCCGTAATAGCAGAGCAAGTTTAGACTCATACATACCATCAAGTGGGTTTAGGAGACACACACAACATATGGAAACCTCTAATCAAGCGGAAAACGTTTTATCTTTTGAAACAATTGATATTTCAGTTATTCCTCCTAATTTTATTTACTCTTCCATTTTACAATGGAACTCCGAACTGACAAAATTCAATATTTTTGTTGTTAGATCAAAATTCTTTGAATGTCATTGTTTGGAACATTGTCATTGTTTAAACTCACCCGTAATTCTTCGAAAATCATAGAAATGACTCATGCGCTGCTGCATCAGCTTCAGGAACTTTCACCTCTTCCCCGTCTGCCTCGATATACTCCACACCTTCTTCGTATTCCGTATGGCACCTGTTGATGTGATGATCCGGATCTCCATATTGGCTGTGGTAAAACTCTTCCCTCATCATGTTGTTCAGGCTACCGCATTGACAGTATAAAATTGCCTGAAATAATAGTTAATCTTATACCAAAAGTACTGAAGAATATTGAATACTGCTTGCACATATCTATTATTCACGTTTCAACGATAATAAAATGACACTTATAATGTAATCGGTACGATCAATCAGCCTTACATTCTTCCTGTTGAAAGGACTCGAGAGGATACTGGACGGACATATCAGGAGGGTAGCATTATATGCATCCCCCCTCAATAACCACCAGTATGATTATCAAACGGCAAATCGACAATCCCTTGACAACAAGCAGACTGCGGTTGCTGTATTTCTTGATATTGAAAAATCATTTGACAATGCACTACCCAAATCTTTAGGAATGTATTTGGCTAGGAAGGGTATAGAATCGCCCATAATTGGCTGGATCAATGCCATGCTAGTGAACAGAACTGGCAATCACGACTCTTCAAGGTCCTTACAAGGTCCACGTCGGGAAAGGTAGCTTGTAATATCCTCCGGAGCGCATTGGAAATTGTTCACAGTTGGTGCTTGAGGAAGCCACTTTCCCTCGAAGGTGAAATCATTCCATTTGGAATACAGGTGAAATATCTTGGCATTGTCCTTGATAAAAGACTCACCTGGAACGCACACTTGGAAAAAGTTTTACACGAAGCCAGACTGTCTCTATGGACATGTCGAAGGATTTATGTGATGATTGTCAGACCAATGATCACTTATAGTGCCTGGTGACCGAAGGCTTTACAGAAAACGGCTCAAGCGCAGCTCTCTGGCTTACAGAAACAGGCTTGCCTGGCTATCAGTGGTGCCATCAGTACCACACCGTCAGCGGCCATGAAGATCCATCTAGATCTACCTCCTCTCCACATTTTTCTGGAGACAGAGGCTAGATGGACTGCACACAGACTTGTGCACATTGTTAATTGTACAAATCAATTCAATGCAGAGTGCAACAGACTGTTGGTTGACATTGGAAGTCACAGCATTTTGGAAATGACCTCTGACTTCATGCCTCCAACTCTGAACTACGAACTGCCTTATGAAGTACTATTCTCGAGTAGAGAGAACTGGATCCTCCGGGAGAAGGAAATATTAAGAGCAGATAGTTGTTGGTTCACAGAGGGATCAAAAACACCTACGGGTTCTGGTGCAGGCGTTTTTAGTCGCAGACCCAGGACAGAAATATCTACCTGCCTAGGAACTTATGCGACTGTAGTTCAAGTAGAAATCTACGCTACCAAATTATGCGCGCAGATATTAGATGAATCCAACCTCACACACAAGTCAATCAGAATAGTCTAGGAGATTCAAGCGGCGTTGGTAGCACTTGGCTTGGCTTGACAGATTTAACAGATTGTCTCTGGTCTGGATGCCTGGCCATACAGGCCTAGAAGGCAATGAAGCTGCTGACTCTGTTGCAAAGGAGGTTGCTGCAAGCGGCTCCATTGGACCTGAACCTGTCATTGGCATGTCTTTGGGCTTTGCAAAACAAACTTGACACCTGGATGGTAAGAAGAGTTATGGACTTCTGGCTGAATCTTCCAGGATTGGCTCGCAATGAAGGTGCTGACTCCCTTGCAAAGGAGGGTGCTGCAAGCAGCTTCATCGGACCAGAACCTGTTATTAGTATCGCTTCAGGCTTTGCCAAGCAAACATTGAACACCTGGATAGCACGAAGATTTATGGACTCCTGGCAGAAGCTTGATACCAAACAGTTGTTGGACTACAGTAGGGATGAACTACAATATCTAACAGGCCTTCTTACAGGTCACTGTCATTTGAATCATTATATGCAGAAACTTGCACTGTCGGAAGACAGTGTGTGTCGCCTCTGTTTGGAAAATGATGAAACAGCAGAGCATATACTTTATGCCTGCCCCGCTGGGGACAATCAGGTTTTTAGAGATTGGCAGAGCCGTACTCTTACCATCTGACCTGAAAGACAACTCACCATACAAACTAATTGGCTTCGTTAAGGATCTCGGTTCATTTGGTCGAGTGTGAATAGGTGTAAGACACAATAAACCTTTGCGGGTTGCGGTGGAGGGGTTGAATAGACCCACTCACTTTAGACCTAACCTAATCTAGCCTATAATTTTTCTAATGTAATTTAGTTGCAAGCACCTCTTTTTCCATTCACGAAACTGGAAATTGACTGTGGTCGTGTCTCGTACACTTCAGATATAACAAAATGTAGAGGCGTCATATCAGGTGATTTAGTTGGCCCACCTGTCTATCTACCGGTTTGGATAACTTACAATCTTACAAGAGTTCTGAACTGATGTTTTATTTCAGCAAAAACAGGTACCTCTTCATTGCAACAAGCTGTTTCAGGAGTGGCTATGTTAGTACTGTTGATAGTCAAGAACGGGTAACATGGAGGTGAATGTGCAGTTACGCTTGATTACTGTGTATACTGTGTATACTGCTTAGATCGGCTATCAGCACACCGACTTTCATCATAATATGCTAATGTGAAGTGGTATTCAGAAAGCAAAATGAAAGTACCAGGACCACTCGGAATCCAGATATGATATGGGATAAAAATCGACATGGAACCTCATGTAACGTCTTCACAAAAATTGAACAAAGAATATCCTGCCTACACCGTTGAATTTCAGTAGAACATGCAATCATAAAGATGAAAGTCTCACCTGGAACGGTTTCCTGAAGTCTCTATTGAGCGTGGCGTAGATAATCGGGTTGAGCAAGCTGTTGGCGTAGCCCAACCACAAGAACAACGTGGCTAACGTCTTGAGAGCGTTCGTGGTTTCGAGAAAGGGCCTCACTAGGGCCAGCACGAAAAAGGGCAACCAGCAAAACGTGAACGCGCTCATTATTATACCGAGCGTCGTGCTCGCCTTGCGCTCCTTTGCCAGTTGAAACCTCAACTTCTTCTGGTGGCTGTTGGTGCTTGGAGAGGTTTTGATGGTCGTTAGGAAGTTGGATTTTTTTTGTTTCTGGTGTTTTGCGTGCTGCTGCATGGGCGGCTTGGAGGCCAGCATGGGGCACTGCGATTCGTTGCTGTGTCTCGACTTGAAGCATCGGCCCAGGGGGGTTCTGTCGAAGCTGTACTGTAACAAAAATATGGAGGTGGTGTGAGTGGTTCAAACGGGTCGATATTACAGAATATATTTTTTTCTGTTGAACAAATTCGAAAAGGAACAGATGTTTTGAATAACTAAACGTTTCTTGTGTAAGCTGTGAACAGCTTCAGAAACACAACTTTCCTTCGATTCAGATTAGATTACTAAAATTTTTATCGTATTCATTTTATAGTATATCAACGACTTATCGAAAAAAACCAAGAATCCAATATATTGCTTTGCTGACGCAAAACACTCGTGTCGTCATTTTATTCGGATTCCGGGATGCACATTTTCATTGACAGTAAGAGGTTACATATCTTAATGAGGATCTAGAAGTGAATTTGAATTGGGTTGAAAGTAACTAGGTTCAATTCAATGCTGGAAAAACCTAGGCAACGGTTTTCTCCAAATAGATAAAAGTCTCCGGACCGGATATAATGATGTTAGGACAGACAACTCCGCTTTCTACTTCGATCAGTTTGTTGGGGTTGAAATGGACACTGATATGTCTTGGCACAATCATGTCGCTGGAATTGCAAAGGCTGATTCTCAAAAGCTTGCAAAACTGTTCGGAACCAGAAAACTGTACACACGTCGGCAACTTTTGATGCTTTTAGATACTTTCACGGAAAGTTTTTAAGTGACTTGGCACAGTTGATTCCACCAAGAGCGGTACATATCATAAATACGCTCATCGTTTTGAGGTTCAACCCAGTAGATTTAGAACTTCACTGTTCATGAACTCTTTTACTTGAAGAACTGCGTTAATGTAGAATAAACTTCTTGAGAATGTTTTTCCGAAAGGATTCAATCTTCATCGATTCAAATTCAATGTGAATCGCTACTTTCGCACATGCACCGCTCTCAGAGCGTCTTGAGGATTTTTCTGTAGTGCTTGTGTTTCGTCCTTCAGATGTCATCTACATGAATCCTCATAATAATAATATAATAATAAATGGGCTTTGTTTATTGACATACATTGTTTATAAAGAAGAAATAAATACAAAAATCAATGAAAGGGCGAAGTTAAGTCGGGGCTATTTTACAACTTAACCTAGGGGATAGCATGTATTATATAGAAATATAAAAATAATTACCTGGTATACATTGGTAAGTGAGTAGTAAATGAATCTTTGTGAAACTAAGAAAAAACAAAAGCTATTAATTCCAAAGTAAATATTAAAAATCTATTTAGCTGAAATAAGGTGAAATATATAGCAAAACAAACACAAAGGTAAGACAAAGGGAAAACCATATGAGCAAGACATAACATGAATATGTTATCTATCCAGAAGACTTCAGATATGTTATCTATCCAGAAGACTTCAGATATGTTTCCAACTTTTTCTTGAATTTATATATGGAGTAGTGTCTAAATTCACTGGGCAGAGCGTTATATTGTTTGATAGAGTTGTAAATAAAACTACGAGAGAAGCAGGCTGTCGAGTGTTTTGGAATAATAAAATTTGTGACGGTTTCGTGTCCTCGGATTATTCTGTGATTCGAAAGTTTTATATCTTTCATAAATATAAATTGGCTTTTTGTAAATTAGGAATTTATGTGTATTGACGAGTAGGTGGAACTGCCAGGATTCAGCAATCGGTAACCAACCTGACTCCTCGAACTTGGGGGATATATGGTTGAATTTTCTCACACCATAAGAAAGACGAATGCAATTGTTTTGTATTTTTGTAAGCGATCTACATTAGTTTGTATCAAGCAGACCCGTAGATTATATCGAATATGCTAATCTAGACAATATGAGTGTTTCGCAAAGTTTCAACCTCAATTTGGGAGTCATAATATATCTACTTTGATAGAGTCAACTTAACGTAAGATACTGTATGAGCTACGACAAAGTGAATTTATATGTTTGTGAAATCTCAGATCGACATCTAGCCATAAACCCAAGTTCTTGTTTTCTGTAATTGTTTGTAGTAAGTCTGGTCCAAGTTGGATTTCAATTCTTCCTTCAATTTCCCGTCTTTTGTGTTTCTGGCAAAAAGTATCAGCTGAGACTTTTTAGAATTTAATTTCAGGTTATGCGCTATATGTAGATCCAATAACTTTTGTAGATCGTTGTTAATTTTTTCCATTGCCACCTGCCAGTTACTTGGAGGAAATCGATAATATAACTGACTGTCATCTGCATAATGATATATATATATATATATATATATATATATATATATATATATATATATATATATATATATATATATGTATATATATTATACATATATATATATATATATATATATATATGTATATATATTATATATATATATATATATATATATATATATATATATATAGAGAGAGAGAGAGAGAGAGAACATAATTGGGCCAAGGATAGAGCCCTGAGGTACTGCATAAGCAACAGGTGAAGCACTAGAACACATTCTATCCAGACATACTGACTGAGTCCGATTTCTGAGGTAACTTTTCAATAAATCTACAGTCCCTTCACTAAATCCGATAAATGACATTTTCCTACACAGAATATTGTGGTCTAATGTATCTAATGCATCGAATGCTTTACTGTAGTCCAAGAGTACCATGGCAGTTGCTTTGAATAAATCTTGGGTGATGTTGACAGAAGCGGTGGTGGTGCTACAGAATGTACGAAATCCAGAATGAACATTTGTTAATAAATTATTATTGTATACAGAAGAATCAATTTGATCTTTCAGAATCCGCTAGAACACCTAAGATAGGATAGGCAGTTTGCTAATTGGCCTTAAATGAGATAATTCAGTTGGATTTTCACAATTTGGCAACGAAAGTACAATTGCATGTTTCCATGCAATCTTCGACTAGCGATTCAGTTCACTCAGAATGTCTGCCGCAATAGCATGCTTGTCGAGTGGTATAAAAACCGCCAGACCACGGCTAATAAATCCGGCAACATCGGACAATTTGTTAGCACCGACATTGTAAGCCTACATATCATTGCCTATCTTCTGTTTCTATTTCAATATTATACTCAGATAAGGATTGGATCTTCAAAAATTTGTTCTTCAAAGAAATATAACAAAAAAACTCAACTCGGGCTTCTAGGACTCGTCTTGTTCTAGAATTTTGACTCCTCGTGAAAAACAGTATTTTTTGTACTTGTTCTGTTTGGAAAAAATTCAACCCAGTACGGTTTTTCTCACTTCAAGGTCTCTCAGAGTTATTATCAAACATGATGCTCGAGTATTCAATGTATGTTGAAATTTCAATATTTTTTTGCATCATATATTGTTGATGAACCTAAAAATTTTGTCGGAGTTGAAAACTTATATTTGAATTGACATGAATAAATTATAGTCCTTTATATTCGTGAATAAATAACTACTTTCGACCAAAAAACAATTTTGCTACTCGTCAAAAATTGAGAACGTCAAAATCCAAACAATTCTGCAAACGACTTGGTATGACCCGGCTTGAATTAATGCAGCGAATTCAGACATGTTATTCACAGTTACCTGAATAATTCGTCGGAAAATACTAATAGAATTGCAGATTTCTTGAAGACGTGTTTTCGACATCTACTATTCATTTATGCACAGTCATTTTATCTTGAGATATTCTGCCTTGAAACAAACTGTTTTTACAAGACATTAACGTACCGAATGAATTCTGAGCTATTCTCAGAAATAGTTACTGAAGTCGGAATGATTCGAAGATTTTCTTGAGACGAGTTATTCACAAAAATAAATATGTATCCAAGTATTTTTATTTCAATACACTACTAGCTGTTCCCCGCTGTTTTACTCGCATCACCGTGTAAACCTACCTTATGTACCATTCCAGGTCATGATCTATCTGTATACCAATTACATTCATCTATCCTCACAAACTCACAAACCTCACAATTTGAAGCTGAGCAATGCACCAGTTATATACCAATAAAAGGAAACCAAAAAAAAAGGAAAGATTGAATATCTACATCTTTGGTCAAATCGATAAATAAAAAAATAGTATGTATCTACAACTCAAAAACAACCCAAATAATTCACGGCTCAAAGCTGGGTATAAGAATTACAAAAACACGCTTGAAAAGACAATAGAAAAAAAATGCATACTATAAAAGAAAAATTAATGAAAACAAGAATAATGCTGCCAACCTGTGGCGAAACATAAATGAAATGTTTGGTGAAGATCAAAAAAAGTTGAAATAAATTCCATAAAAAATGAAAATGGAAACATGGTTAATGATATGAATGAAATTGTAGACATTTTTAACAGTACCTTTATCAACACAGGAAAAGGTAGAAGCCAAGACTATCATAGACTATCAAGACGCTTGACTATCATAGAATATTTTTATTGACTTGTGTATGAGGTTGGATTCTTTCAATCTCTCCGCACATAATTCAATAGCGTACATTTCCGCTTGAAATGCAGTCGCATAGGTTTATAGGCAGGTTAATATCTCTTTCCTGGGTCTGCGACTCAAAACACCTGCACCAGAATGTGTTTTTGATCCATCTGTGTACCAAACACTATCTGCTCTTCTTCTCCCGGAGGATCCAGTCCTATAAGGCAGTTCGTAGTTGACAGTTGAAGGCATAAAGTCAGAAGTCATTTCCAGCCAAAGCTACTGAACTTAGAGTCTTGAAAAATGCAGGTAGGTTCTTTGTATAGCCTCAATAAGCATCAAGACACATAATCATGAAAATGTCTGTTCAAGAAACTGGGTATAATTATTTCCATTCAATCTGTCTGGTGAGAAGTAAATCAAAATTGATTATAATTGATAATTTCAGCACATACATTCACAAAAAATTGGTACTGGTGGTGATTGTTCATAATGACATGCCGGTTTTCTTCAGCCCAGAAATGTTATTGTGGAAATTCCTTGAGGCGTTTCTGGAAGTTTTAGTTTCTACCGTGAATAGAATTCTGACGTCAAATTGAGGAGCAACAATTTAAAGAAATTGGCAGAAAATCATTCACAATGGGAAATCAAGAAGAGCCTGGACTTGTTGATTATGATGAGGATATTGCAAATAATCATGGAGAATGTTCATGTTCTGGTGCTCAGAACATGAATAATTATCATGGCAAGTAAAACTGGGTGATCTGGCGTAGGATATAAATGGAACAAGCACTTTTTTCAAACACCAGAAACAGTGAGAGGATAGTATTCTGGTATTTGGAATGAGGGATGATTTTTTGTCACGGAAAAAAGGACCAATATAATTTCTTCGCAACTCGCCTACTTTTGATGGCGGGGAATTCAAAGAGGAATTCGCATTTTTCCTGAAACGAACATTATTTTTTTGTCAATTCACGTTGAGAATTTGAATTTTGGTGTTTGGCGAATGATGTCCTATCTTCAAAAAGTGTTTATTACATTTGTATTAGGTCTTCAGACTCTATAAACTTTTCATAATTTTTTATGAGCTACACTCTCTCTGGAAACTATTTTTCCGATCAAATACTCACATTTTCAGTTTTTCACAGAATACGGTCTATAAACGGGTGATTTTTGCAGAATTGACAGTTTCACTTGGGAATGAGTCTAAAACTATTGAGTTTTAGGAAGAAATTCATACAATAAAAGGTACTTAGATCCATTGAATCTATCTACTCCTGAAATCATTTTAGAAAAACATTTTTCACCCCACCAGAAAGGGAAGTTTACAGTCCCAGGGTGAAATCAGCTCAAATATCGCTTTAATTTATTTTCAATGATTGGACTATGTGTTCTCATATTGAATTTCTAGGTCTGACTTTTTAGAATTTGAGAATAATAATATCTAATATTATTCATATGGACACACAGTATTTTTCGATTTGTAACATTTTAAGGTCGTTGTTGTGACCTAATGTTCCAAAATTGTACTTTCAGATATAGTTTCCAAGTTTTATAAATAGTAGACATTCTTATGTGTTGGCTCTGGCGTATTTACTCGTTTGCACTATAATTTCCAGATTTTATTACTCATACATTAGTTTGATAAGTATTACCTAGCCAAAAATCAATTTATATTCTGACGGGGATATAATTGTGAGGGTTTTTGGTTTATCGTGGATGTGTTTATGATTTTGCGATCTTACGTGTAGTTTTGCAGTTCAATCACGATACAAAGTGTTTCGCACACGGTGTTTGCAATCGAAATTGCAAATTGGAAAATGGAAATCTATCGAGTTGAACGAGTTATAGTTAGCGCTTTTATAAAATAATGAAAATAATTGTTTTGATTCAATGCCTTCATTTGTATTTTCAGTTTATGATTTTCATTTCCCTGAAATTATTGAACTTGGCGATTTGAGACGAATGATTGCAATAGAGTTGGTGTTGATCTCAATATAAAAATGAAAATGGCACATGAACAATGTTCTAGAAATGGTCAGAATCATATTAGGAAAAAAACTGTTTTTTTCTGAAACTTTGTTAGTAATGCGCAGAAAATGAAATCTTATTTTTCTTTCACTCAATATTCACTCATTTTCATTATTTCAATTCCCAATGGTATTGATTGTATTGGTTCCAGGTACAGGTATCATCACATCACACAACCTGGGTCAACTGAAGTACCCTTTACGGAATTTACCTAATCCAGTTACAGGTATTAGCACACCAAAGTATCAAACACGCTTTACGAAATTCACTCACGAAATTTTCTCTCTTCGACGAGCATTTCAGGAGTTTGCATTGGTCAGACAGATATCTGATGAAACTAGAATTCTTTACCTGAATATTGATCGCTTCCAGAAACTTTTTCCAATATTTTCCAATACTTTTGTTTTCTGTTTGCATTTCAATATAATCGTCAATAATTTGGATGAATTTCACTCTCCAATTATTGGTTATACTTCATGCATTAATTCAATATACTTCATTCATAATTTTACATGAATCCAACTCCTGAACAACATGGTTGCCCAAACGACCAAATTTGCCGTAAATCAAAACTCACTATTGAATTATCACCAGTTTCAAAACAACATTCAAACTCCATCACCTTTATTTCGTTTCTATGACTCTTGAAACCAAATAGATGAATCGAAATGACTGGGCAATTTGCATCTGAACACGCTGGTATTCTTGTATATGGGATTAGTAATTCGCATTAATGATATTCAAAAACTTCACAAGTACCTTCATAAATCAAAGTTGGAAGCGGTTACGACCACTTGCGGTCGCTGTATGGAAACTCTCTGTTGGTTTACGTTATCTCTAGCCATACATAAAAGGTACAGGGGTGTGATCCCCAGAGACTACTGAAATAATCCCTGATATATCGATATCTAGATTACTATGAGGGTTATGAACAATTATTTGAAAGTGTTATCATAAAATGAGGAATTGAATTGAGTAATTTTTTAGATATCTGGGAAATTCCAAAACATCTGTATCTTTTTACTTCAGTATCATATGCGCAATAAGCATTCTACTTGTTTTTGAAGGATCTTTGGAAAATAATAATGAAACGGATCAAATTGTATTTCAAAACTGCATTTCATTTCTAGCAGTTCATTTCTAGTCTGTTCAAAGATTAGGTGTGACGTAGGAGAACATATTTTGCATGGGAGAATTTTCAAGGTTTACTTGTGATTGAGAATAATTGAAACACCACTCTGGAGATCTGTGGTTAAATTTGAAAATAGTGAGTTATGAATCTGTGTGATTGAAGTGTGATTCATATATTATTCTGCTTTTTTATGCTTTTTTCAATAGTCACAAAAATAATTGATTTCAAGTGGCTGGCTATCGAATGAATAATTCTCACAAAACAGAATATTTAATGGAAAACCTGTTTTTACCAACCACTGAATGAATTGAACTCATGATAACAACTGAGTATTTAACGATTTTTCAAGTTGCTCATGTGAGTGAATTGTTTTCAGCCCAAGTAAACGTAGTACGGCATAAAACCTCCATATCAATATTTTTTCATACACAACACCTTCCATAATTCCTTGACGGAGATAAAATCAGTTCCTGCAAATTCAACTTATGTGACAAATCCATCCTTTGCATGCTAACTGTAATTATTCCAGATGAATGAGAGTAATTTTTTTTTCTATTATTAGCCCGCTATTCTAAATACATGATGTCGGTAAACTTGAATTCTTGATATGTCAAAAGATTAGGCGGTTGTTAATTTTTTACGAGTTTTACTCAAATAAACTTTTAATGCGTCCTTAGTGAATGAAATATGTCATCAGATAACTCTTTTCTTTGTGCGGTTCCATGGAAATCTGGTACAATTTTGATGTTATGTGATTTTCTATGTTTCACTCACTTGCAAGTCATTTGAAGCGGTGCATTGCTGCCAACGTAACACAGATCGGTTATTTTCATCAGCATGAAAATTGTGTGGTCGGTAGACCAGTAGTTTTCTTTGTCACTGAACCATCAGTGAAAGTATCAGAAAGAATAATTAGTATCATCATGAACTATAGTAAATTTCAATCTATATCCACTCTACGTTATTCACATGACTTGATGAATAAAATTAAGAACATAACTCTACCAGATAATGCAAAGTTAATATCCTTCGATCTGCAGAATCTATTTCCCAGCATACCTCTTGATGATAACTATTACTTAAGTTATAGTATTATTAGATAAAAATCGGGTGAACTCAATTTTGAAAAAATAAATCATTGACTTTCTGAAGTTACGTCTCAAACAAAATTATTTTCAGTTCAACAACAACATATAAAATCGGCTTTACTCTCCGAAATTTCAATGAATATTCTAGAGAATTCGATTTTTGACCATCCTTTGTTCAAGTATTTCTTGTATTGGCATCGATATGTGGATGACGTTTTGGTATGTTTCACAGATATTAAGAGACAATTAGATTTTTCTCATAGGGACATACACAAAATTCATGAACACATTAAATTCACTATCGAAGTTGAAGCAGACAATACTCAATCAATTTCTTGGACTTGAAAATCAGTAGAATGAACAAAAATCAAGATTTTTCAATTTATAACAAACCTTCCCATACGGATATTACCATTCATTACGATTTTATTCACCCGTACCAACACAAAAAACATCTTATAATAGCATGATCAGTCAATGTTTCTCTTTCAATCGATAATTTTGATATAGAACTCAATATCATGGAGCAAATTTCAGTAAACAACGGATTCAAATCTGAAATGATTAACAAAATACTTTTCAAAAAAGTCTACGCAAAACCAATTCGTGGTGTTGTTTCTACTTGTGAGTCAGAAAATAAAAAAAATATGAAACTTCAACATATTTTGAACAAATAACAATACAGCAGTTGATACGTTGGGAAAGTTGGTTGAAAATTATAACGACAAAATATCCGAATTCGGGAAATCAGGAGTATATAAATTGAATTTTGGAACTTGTCCTAAGATACATATTGGTCAAACTGGCAGAAAATTCAGGAATCGCGTTTAGGAACATCATATGCGCTATATAGGTGAGGAAACAAGTTCAACATATTCGATTCATCTTTCAGAAGAAAATCATACCTTCAACGGAGGTTTTGAAATTTCACACATAGAAAATGAAGGTTTGGAGTTGAATCATTCGTGAGTAATGAAAATTATCGAACTTGAAAATTGAAACCAATACTGAACTTGTCTTTTGAGAAACCGACATTGTATTATTGATATAGAATTGATATGATATCCTTCTACCAAAGCGATGACTGCTTTTGAAAATCTCAAATAGCAAAATGATGATGAGTTGGGAATGAAAACAATAAACGGGAGAAAATTGCGGATATTACCTCACCAACCCATTACACAAAACACATTTTTCCGATTATTTCCACAGAACTTCCAATTGCTATTGATTGAACTGCGTTTATTGCGTTTAGTATGTGAATTCCAAATTGTCGTGGATGACTGATTTGAATACGAATGCGGCAATCAATCACTTGAAATAGTTGTTAGTTGAATGATTCCGGTGTTTGGAATAACTGATGACTGCGTTTGATCGATGGTGATGGATAGCATTGTCCTGGTTTCCTCGTGATGTGACATATATACCGCGCAATACGATTAAATGTATACACTGTACGCCAATCGCATTGGCGTACAGTGTAAAATCCAATAGCAGGGTAGCCCACGATGGGGATTTACTCGAGCGTCATTGAGACATATTAGGTTGCAAAGCTTAGATGATAAGAAGGAAAAAATATTATATAATGTATCCCTTTTCATCGGTCGGGGAACCGGCTATAGATTTTTGAATATGTAAGAAAATATAGTTGCATGGACATACTCGAGCGCGTCAGATATTGATAGCATCAATGTCCTACGTATTTTGAATAATGTTGGTATATTGATCTGATCATTTGCATGGTGTGGGTGGTTGTACGTAAAGGTTAAAAGTGAAAAGAAAAAAATTAAATCGAGCGCGTCAGATTTTCTAAGGGGGCGTTGAGTGCAACAAAAAATAAGTTCCCATTCAATAATCTGACGATTTCGATCTGACGCAAACTCGCGGCCCTTATTATGATATGCAAAAAAAATTCGCCATTTTGAAATACTCAAGCGCGTCAGATTAAGATTTATATGGTTCATCTTCATGTTTTAGACGTGCTGTCTCATATTCTGACGATTATCTAGAAGGATTTGCTTTATCTGACAAAAACAATATTTTTTAAAATTTTTTCTTCAATTCATGGTACTTAATTTATTGAAAAGCTCAGGAAATAGCATGCAAATAAATGAGTGTATGTTTTTAAAGTAGAATATTTGTATATATGAGAAAATAAGTTTGAAAAAATTCTCAAAAAAATTACTTTTTATAATCAATGGATTGATCAATGAAGAAAGGAGAAATTGAAGTTTCTATGTTTTTTACCACTTTTATTTGTGACTAACGTTAGTGCATTTTCGTCCTTGTTGGAGATTTTCAAACTTATACAATATATAAGGACATTTTCAAATTTATACGTCCTTATAGGACGAAACTGCAGTAACGTCAGTTACAAATAACAGTGGTAAAAAATATAGAAATTTCAATTTCTCTTTTCTCCATTATGATTTCCTACCAAGTAGTAACGGCTACATCCATAAATTAATTGATAAATTATTCATCATCTTCATCACGAACGAGTCTCTGTGATCAGTTGTGATAGCAACAGAATTCAGAGCCAGGTCGGAGTGAGAAAGTAATAAATAGAGGAAAAGTGAAAAGAGAATAGAGGAATACACACTCGGAGAGGGAAATAAAGGATTTGAAGCTTTATATCTTCTATTGATTATCTGCGAGCGCTTTCGACAGTTGGTAGTACTGTCATCATCTGGCACTCCTCAAACTCTTCGAGAAGTGCCAGATGCCAGTATTTGGTTCACCCCATGGTTGTAAGGGGTAGAAAACCCAACCCCCAAAATTCATTTCCAATGTAACTTTTTGTCTTGTTATTTGTTAACCATTCAAAAATTCATTTCCGATAGCCTGTTTCATTCTAAACAAAAAATGTCTCTTGGGTTTTTTGCCCAAAATGAACCAGTTCGCAGCAAAAAATTATTTCACGAATAACTACAGAGATACATCGTCATGAATGCGAAAATACGAAACTAATCTATGTTGTAGGTCGCTATCAGCGATAGTGACAATTAAATTGGTATGACGCTGTCAGTTTGTGGATTTTCGGAATTGAATCAATACTAATTGTCTGTTGTTGTTCTGTTCTCAAATTATTACTTCAATAATTCACTTGTTATTAAAATGACATACACAAATGGGGAAATGGCTGATATGCATTACGTTTACGGTCTGTCGCAGGGGAATGGGTTAGAAGCTTCTAGAATATTCGCTCGAATCCATCAACGATTACAAGAATATGGTTGATTCGACAAAAAAACGCAGGATTGTGGTCGCCATCGAGAAGTACGAACACCACAGCTTGAGGAAGCAGTACTCAATTTGATTGAGAACCTACTGTCAGTACTAGAAATATTGCTTTTCAGCTGAATGTTGATTATATGACGGTATTTCGAATTCTAAAGGAACAACTCTTATACCCTTACCATCTGCAACGAGTACAGGTACTGTTACCGCGAGACTTTCCGAACCGTCTCGAATTTTGCAATTGGATGCTGGAAATGATTAGAAGAAATTATGACGTTTTGACGACGATAGAATTCACAGACGAATGTAGTTTTTCTCGGGACAAGATAATTAATTTTCATAATTACAACATATGGGATGACGAAAACCCCCACGCTATTGTCGAAACTAACCATCAAGAACAGTTTTTTCTTAACGTGTGGCTCGGAGTTATTGGGGATGATTTAATTGGGCCTCATTTTCTACCTCCTCGATTGAATGGTGAGGCATACTATCAATTTTCAAGAGAAGTGCATCCAGTACTGCTGGAGGAAGTTCCTTTGGGCGTCAGAAGGGATATGTTTTAATGCATGATGGGGCTCCCGCCCATTTTAGTCAAGTAGCACGTCAGCATTTAACTGAAGCATATACAAATCAGTGGATGGGTCGAGAAGAGCCACAAAACTGGCCCGCTTGGTTTATCGTACTCCTGTTCGCGATGTAGAGGACTTGAAAAACCGCATCATCGATTCATGCAGGGTAATCAGAGAGACTTCAGGAATATTTGAGCGAAAACGTGGCTCAATGCGCCGACGTCTAGACGCATGCGTAATGTCTGAAGGTAGACATATTGAACATTAACTATGGTTTCTACATGTTGTGTGTTTTGTTATTAATGAATCAGTTTTGTTTATTACCCTCCAATCGTTCAGTGCAGGTACTAACTACAAAATAACAATAAATCCAGTTCGCATTTATGACGATGTATCTCTGTAGTTATCCGAAAAACATTTTCTGTTTAGAATGAAACAGGTTATCGGAAATTAATTCTCAAATGGTAAACAAATTATGAGACAAAAAGTTACATTGGAAATGAATTTTAGGGGTTGCGTTTTCCACCCCTTACAACCATGGGGTGAACCAAATAAATTACTGGCTGAATGTCATTTTGGTGGTACATAACGTCAGGTTGATTTCGATATTGTAACTCTTTCAGTGCTTGTGAAAAAAAATTGTTATACAAATTTCATGTCCCCCCATTCAAGGGGTTATAACTTAACAAGGGATGCTCAAATGGAGTTTCTTTATATCTTCATCTGTTTTTCGATGAGAAATCATCTCCTTGAATGTTTTACACTTATTCGGAATGATATCTACGGAATTCAAATATATCTGATATACTCTGAGACAACGATATCTTTGCTGGTATTTCCACTTTCCACGATCTAACGAAAATTGAAATTGTAGTGGGCAATGTGTAGACTGTTTATTATAATTATTAACTGATACTGATTCGTTTCAGAGACAAAAGTTCGCCTCTGAAGTTTCCTACGCAGAATCGCTTTATATTCAATTCTGCTTTACGGATGTCTGAAGATATTCTTTGATATGATCAGAACCCCGGCATCTCTAATGTTGGCTCAGTATCATATAGGGAAAACCTTCAGTGAAATCATTTACTATTATCACCGTTGAGATAATATATCATCAATTGACTCGAATTGCCAAGCTTCTTGTAAGAGTTTCACACGTTTAGTACTGAAAATCGAGAAAACATAAATCTCTCTCGAAAAAACACGATCAGTTTCAATAACCAGAGACATGAAACGCCCGGTCATAAGTCAAACAGTTTATCGCCATATCAAATTTCCATTCAATTTATTCTTCGAAAAAGTGATCAACTGAAGCGGAAGGCTGAGCCTCCCAGTCACAATACGGAATGAAATAAATGGATTCTCTTTTGGATCAGGTTGCGAGGTCATATATATTAAATGTTTCTGAGATCAACGAAAATGGTACGAACGAGTTTTTTTCTGAAATTACTCATACGTAAAGTTACGTGTACTTCAGTTACTCTCATGACCAGAAATTGTGAAAAACAATTCGGAAAGTTCTAGGTAGTGGTCATTACACCATCCTCCTCAGCAATCTACGGTATTGATCAAATAAAACGTAGTGTTTACATTATTTACTCAGGTTACGTTACCCCCAACAATTTCCTTATTTTTTATCAGATCAATACCGTAGATTGCTGAAGAGAGTGATGTGATGACTACTACCTAGGACTTTTCGAATTATTTTTTAATTTTCAGTACAATATCCACATCTTTATTATCTTTTTTTACCGTTAAACCGTTTAACATAAAAAATTATTTTTTGCAAGAATCGACTTCTGATTATCAGTAAGTGAATGAAAAAATTCTTGATGAAATGATGCCAATAACATAACGTTGACAAGAGAAATCGCTCTGAACGTGGTGTCACTTGAATTTTGATGCAATTCACTATTCAACAGTTGAATTCCACTCAGATGAAGGAGTCGAAGTAAAAGGTTGACATTTCAAAGAATTCTTCGTGATTTTTCTCTGGATGTCAATCATGAAGAATCGATCTCGTCCAATATTTATCAACAGTTTTCCATAAATGGGATAGTGTGCGGCTATTGAGTTATTTTTGAAAAATACCTTTGAATATAATTTAGGAGCAGAGAATCGGATCTGTTGGTATTCACTCTGTATGATTGTGGAACAGAGCAATCTATTTCTTTCGAAATTATTCTACATGATGAATTTCCATAAAATTTAATCATCAATTTCTTGCAGGGTTTGAAATAAACGAATTTATCGATCACAAATAAGAGCCATGCACTAACATTAATTATTGGAATCTAGCGAGGGAATTTTGTTGTAGATAACTATGAATAATGCTTCTATCAGCTCATTGATGAAATAATTCATTTCGAAAGTAATATCGATGATATTTCTCTTCGAATTATACAGAGCAAGGACAAAGGCATTCATCTCTCACAAACTCAGTTGTAACAGCTGGAGAAAATATATATTCACCTCTATAAGTTGTGTTTCGACTTTCTTTTCAAATATTATTTGTTGTGGATGTTGAAAGTCCACTTTCTGTCAACTTCTGAATGGGACATGATAACAAGATGATTTGAAATTCATTGGAAAGGGTAATCTTTTTTATAGGAGCGACAATAATGTTGAATATTCGATAATGGTAGAAATGGATTTTTGAACAAACGTCATTATTATCGGGTAGTGCATAATACCCAATTCGATGAAATTATGTTTGCAGATTTTCAAACGAATATACAACTGCTAATTTCTCAGAAAAATATGACGTAATACATCATTTGAATGATTCATCATTCTTTTATTATCTCTCAAAATTTTAGGATTCACTTACCGCAAATGTGAAAGTATTTGAATTTTGTTGAAATTGAGAAACACCGGTGCTTCCGCCATAATTATAAATTACGATCACCGGTTTATTCGCCAAATTATAGTATCGAATTTTTATCTTTGCATAACTACATATATATTATAAAACAAAGTTCCTTGTAAGTTTCGAACCAATATTAACCGAATGCTTTCTATATCATAATGATTGGACTTGATTGCAATATTGTTCGTTCACTCAAAGACATATTAGGAGAAAATTGTAATACTAACAATTTATAAGCTTTTCTAAAACACATACATTTGTTATACGTAATATACCACTACCTTCTATCACCTACGTGGTTGAAGCGTATTTGTTTAAATAAAAAATATAAAAAAGTCCCCACACGTATATTCTAGTGACTGTCTGTCTGAAAACGATGAACTCAACAAGTACCAAACTTGAACCAGATACCAAACAAGTACCAAACTTGTTGAGTTCATATGTGTAGTTTCATATGAATTGATTGAATTATGACTATGTTATTTTTGAGGAATCGGGAGGGTCTTGTTTTTGACTCAATTCATTTGAACTATTGTTTTTAATATTTGCATTTCTTTTAGACACAAACTGGTTTTTCAAAAATGAAATTTTCAAAAAGTTACTTTACACAGGGTTAAACATGAATGAACTATGCATCGCCCGAGACTAAATTTTAAAATCCTATTCTGATTGTGTCAACACAATCAATAAGATCCTCCTTTAGAACAAAACGTGTCTAGGAAAAATGACTGTTAAGATTGAGGTGATTTATGCAGATTGCACTGATTATCATCCAGAAAAACGGGTACAATTCACAAGGAAAAACAATAAAAAAAACGCACTTTCGGATAATTGAAACTTGACAGATGATGAGAATTACGTGACTATATTTTTAGGTTAGTTTTCATCTCTATCAAAGCCGACATTGTTAACGAAGTCAAGTTTTTGATGAAGCTATTATTGAAAGAATTCCTTTATGATGAGAACTTTTCTGGTTATAGTCTAATATACAGTGTATTTGACTACCTGTGTGAAACCTGATTGAGTGGCCATTAGAAAACAAAAACAGACTGCCAGTCGCTTATTTTCAGAGAAAATTTGTGTGTCCTTACGTACTTTGACGAGTTGATTACGAATTCGAAAGAAAAAAATTAGTGTTCTCCCATATTTCCAGAGATTCCAAAGTACCTGAACTTTTCAATTTTCCTTTGGCATCAATAAAATCTATAGAATTACTATTATTCGTTCACCACAACACTTCCACATCCCATCACACTTTCCTTGACACTTCTCAGTCTGAGAATCAAAATGTTTTCTATAAAAAACTTGATTTAACAATGGATTCCTTCTCTGGTGACATTCATTTTGAAAAAAATCTGTTTTGAAATCTGTTTTTCTGTTAACCAGCTGTCGCCCTCAACGAACGACAACCCTTAGAAGTCAAAACGCGTGTGAGCTAAGGACTAACGAGGTCTTACATTTCAACGTGCGACTCCAAATGCATTGTGAAGTTAAAACCGGAAAAAAGCAACTCCGTTATTGAATATTCGTACAAACAAAATGTTGATTATTAAATTGAGAAGTGTCAAATAAATATAGTTTGTAATGTGCAAAAAAAGGCTGCAAAATAGCAATTTTCGAAAATTTGAAGGCTGTAACTCTGAGGGACCCATTCATTTCTATCGGTTTCGTAATCTAAACGTCAAAATACGTGAGTAAACAATATTCTTTTCATAATCGGCTTATAATACCGCATTATTATATTGTTCGATACTCTTTTGGTATCAAGTTACAATCAATCATAATCGCTTCACTTACCATCGTATTCGTACTTCCCGAACTGGTTCTGTGGTTCCCCCTGCCCGGAGCAGGCGAGGCCGTCTGACTAGAAATTTTGTTCTCAGCGTGTCCCCCGCCGTTTTTCACGCTGATCTCCAGGTAGCAGTGCGACTCCAGATGGCTCTGCGCTCGCTTCTCCTCGTTCACTATCCTCCTAGCCGCCCGAAAAATCTTATAGTATACGAGCATCATCACAGTCAACGGTATATAAAAGCTGCACATAGTCGCGTACAGTTGGTAACCAAAGTCCTGGGAAACCAAACAAACATTGAACTTCTTTTCCCCGTTCTCCCCGATCTCCATGTGTTCGTTACCGAGGATGAGGAGTGGCGGGAGAGAAATACACGCCGCGAAGCACCACACCAGGATAACCCAGAGGATCATCCGCTTGGGGGTCCTTTTGACTCCGTACTCCAAAGGCTTTGTTATCGCGTAGTACCGGTCCACGCTGATCATGCACAAGTTCAGGATGGACGCAGTGCAGCTGAGCACGTCAAAACTGACCCACAGGTTGCACATGATCTCCCCGAAGATCCATTTGCCGTTGATCTCGTAGAAGACCGCCATGGGCATCACCAGGATGGCCACACAGAGATCGCTCACCGCTAGGCTGACCAGGAGGTAGTTGCAGGGCCGCCTCAGCTTTCGCACTAAACACACTGCCACGCACACGAGGATGTTACCCACGATGGTCCCGAGGATGATGGTGACGAGGATGAAGGAGATAACGATTTGCTCGATCTGGTTGTATCCGGTGAAGTACTCGTTGGTGGAGTTGACGGTTTCGTTGACTATGCTGGGGTTGATAGTGGTCGCCATACGAATATTGTCTTGTTTTTCTAGCGTGGAGGATCCTTCACGCCATCGTTGAATATGCATGAGTATTTGCCATTATCGGGATCCTTCCGGATGTTTTATTCATGGAAATTCTTCGAATTAATTTTCGAACTTGAGGCAGATCATTAGGTTCGGGGAACGATGGTTTCGAATATGAATTTTTAATACATTTAGTCGGTGAATGATCCCTCTCCACTCCGATCACTCTACGTGATTTATTGTGCTGATATCTCGGGAGCCATACTTCTGGAATCGGTGTCAAGCCTGAAAGAAATTCAATTCGTTAATGAAATCATCATGAATGACAGGATGGGGTTTGAAGGGTATTGTTGATTGGAAGTACTATCGTTTAGAAAATAATATACCAAGTAATTTATTGATATAATAATAATAATAATGAAAATATTTATTTTTGTAAGAAAGAAGAATACAGAACAATGTAGTTAGAAGATGAAGGTGAATAAATGAGTATTCGATAAGTGTTTCTCACACTTGTTCCGAGAAAATACGATGCAATAAAACTTATAAATGATAATCATACTAACAATTGCGAAAATATGAAGAAATCCAATGACTTGTCTTAATATAAGAATAAATATTTACAAATCATTCGCACACACACATATAAATGTATAACTATAAATGAATACAATGGTAGGTGCGTGTGAGTAGTATAATATTGTTTGTATGACATTTAAGTGACACAAATGTTATGAGCGGTGTGTTAGAATTATAATAGATAAATAAGAAGAAATGGGCAATCCTGATGTACTAATATACAGGGTGTCCGCAAAGTATGGAATAAATTCGATATTTCCAAAACCAAAAGTCGTTTTACAAAAACCTGAAACACGTCTATTTTTAATTTCAATATTCTGAATTTCACACCAGAATTTCATTATACAGGGTGATCCATATTATTGTGATAAAGTCATCGGTATTCACCAAGTGATCACATCTTCAAAGAGGAAAAAACTAGAAACTAATGCGAGCTGAACCTATTCATGCTATATAGGTATCCCTATACAGGTAAATCATCCAGGCGTACCACCCGTACAGGTATACCAACCTAAATTAATCTTACAATTTTGCCTCATCTATTATTTCAAAATATATGTTTATATAAAACAATTTTCAGCTATATAAAAATTAATTTCACAATTTTGCCTATCCAAATTTATTTTTGCAATGTGTTCTCATGTAGTAATCAGTAAACCCAACAACATTATTTTATTTTGACAAGCTTTACAGCGTGACTCACGATGGTGGGTTAGACGTTTCTGAAAAACGCAAAGCATGATTTTTCTGAAAATTCCCCCTCTCACATTTTCTTACCTGTTCTATCGATCTAAAATATTTTCAGCATTGCGGCGTTGCCACTTCTATCAAAAAGTCCTAGCAATTATATATTTTTCAATGGAACACCCCGTATATTCTTACATTTTTGGAATCGCTTTAGTATTTTAATACTTTTTTTTCAATAATGTCCTATACGTATCTCTATCTGTTTTCGAAATAAAAAATAAATTGTGCTAAATATGGTCCAAAACATAGCCTTAATTGAAATGAGGTACATTAGTACTCTCAATTCATGACAAATTGATATTTTGATGATAGTTTGGACAAACTCGAAATATTCAAATAATACCAAGAAATCGACTCCATATCATACAGGGCGTGCTGAAATTACTATTATTTCCATTGTGCATAAAAGTAGTCGAAATTCATTTTTTCAAATGAAACCCCTGTATATTACTCTATAAATTTATTTTTCCAAAAACGGCTTTATTGAGAAAACTTGATGATTTAGGTATGGGGACGTGATATATCATCTTGAAGCATTTTTCACCATCTTTCAATTTACCGAGTGATATACAGGGGGTTCCTTTGAAAAAATAAACTTTTGACTACTTTTATGCACAATGGAAATAATAGTAATTTTAGCACGCCCTGTATGATATGGAGTCGATTTCTTGGTGTTATTTATATATTTCGAGTTTGTCCAAACTATCATCAAAATATCAACTTTTCATGAATTGAGAGTACTGATGTACTTAATTTGAATTGAGGATATGTTTTGGACCATATTTAGCACAATTTATTTTTTATCTCGAAAACAGATAGAGATAGGTATAGAACATTATTAAGAAAAAAGTATTGAAATACCAGAGCAATTCCAAAAATGTATTGATATACGGGGTGTTCCATTTAAAAAAATTGAGTTGCTGGGACTTTTTGATGGAAGTGGCAACGCCGCAATGCTGAAAATATTTTAGATCGATAGAACAGGTAAGGAAATGTGAGAGGTGAAAATTTCAGAAACATCATGCTTTGCGTTTTCCAGAAACGTCAAACCTACCATCGACCGTGAGTCACGCTGTATAGTATGCTCTTTTAGGTATAAGTCCGTCATCGTTATTCATAATATTATTGTATTTACTTATTTATACACTCTCATAGGCATCTAGTTGCCTGTTGTTGTTAACTTGTCTAACTAATCCTAATGAATTGTGAATGGTTTTGTTGCAGTTCATTAAGATTACTTAGGCAAATTAATAACAACTGGCAACTAGATGCCTATGAGAGTGTAGAAATAAGTGAACACAATGATATTGTGAATAACGATGACGGACGTATACCAAAGAGCATACTATATAGCTTGTTAAAATAAAATAATGTTGTTGGGTTTACTGATTACTACATAAGGACACATTGCAAAAATAAATTTGGATAGGCAATATTGTGAAATTAATTTTTATATAATTGAATTGTTTTATATAAACATATATTGTAAAATAATAGGTTAGGCAAAATTGTAAAATTAATTTAGGTTGGTATACCTTTATAGCTATATAGCTATAGCTCGCATTAGTTTCTAGTTTTAATCTTCCTCTTTGAAGATGATCACTTAGTGATCGAAACATGTGTCGAGGTGTTAAAAATAACGATTTGGTGTTGGGAAAAAACTCCAGTAATATTCAATTGAAAAGTAATCCAGTAATAAATAGATTACTTTATTTTAAATGTTCGAAGAGTAGTCTTTGCTGTAGTTGACAGTAACCGTGCTAACAAGTATTTCTCATTCATTTCAAATTTGTGAAATGTCATTCCGTTCAGTAACTGTTAAATAGGACAGTAGTTGTTGTATCAATTCGTGAATTTTCTGTAGTATTGCTTCGAATAAATTTGAGTGTAAAGCAAAGAATTGAAATACTTATGATGATTGGCTATGGAGACAGATCGCGAACTCAGATCAATAATACTGGTATTTTTCGTTCGTCATTGTTTCAAGCTTATTTAAAAAAAATTCTAACTTCCCACTTCGATATTCTTAGAAAGCGTGTTTTTTAAACTATAGGTATTTATTTCACTACCCGTTCTTCAGCTAAGACACCATTTTTCCTTTAATCGGCATAAGGTATGACCTGTTCTGAACAGTTGTTGCTCATTCATCATCCGATTAATTTTTCACTTTGTTTCAGAGTTTGTTTCACAGTAATTTGGAACAATTTGTTCCAAGTCATTTCCTCGAACGGTGGTAATTGAGTTAAGCTAGAACACAAGTTGGCGTTGCAATATCATTAATTTCAATAAGGCACAGCGAAAATGAGTTCAATGTTACGATATGATGAATTTCATTTGTTCCATTAAAACCTTCATGAATCGTTTCGAAGGAATTTTACGAGTTGAATTCAATATATCGGAAATTTTTGATCTTTCATCACTTGAAAATGCTTCTCTACAATGTTTAGGTATTTATTTTTAAGCTCCTATATGAAGCTATTTTTTGTTTAACTCGAACAAATATCAATATTTTTTGGTGTTTTCTTTGAAGCTTTCAACTATCGATTGTCCCAAGCAAAGAGTACTAGTAAACTGATTGTGGTGTACCTCTGGGTTCAGTTCTCGGACCTATATGTTTCACAATTCACCATAATCACTAACTAATCGATGAATCGATAGAACAGGTGGAATTTTCAGCATGTAGTGAAGGATGAAGGAAATGAAAAAATAGTGTTGCTCAGTAGCTAAAGCTGTTGATCAGAACTTCACAATTCCACCACCATTGTGGATACTAACCCGAAGACGATTGTGGATACTAACAATCGAAACGTCGTGACGTAACTTGGTTTGGAATCTTCATTTTTTGTAAATAATATTTTTTAATTTTTTAATTTTCTGCTTTTATTAATATTTCAATTATTGAATTTTTTATTTTGTTTTGGTTGTTGCTTGTATGTGATTTCTTTGTAATTTCAGTCTTTTGTTTCAATAAAATTGTTATTTTCGGTTGATCTTTTCATTTTTTTTCAGCGATTCCGAATCAATTTGTGTTTTATTCCGAATAAATTTGTGTTTTATCCTCAGAGAAAAAAATTGGGTTGAATGATGGTACTGAAGATTTTGAAAATCAAGATAGACCATTATTTCTGAAAATATGCTTCGATGGTACACTGAAATGTCTAGGAGAAAAATAAATTGTGGTTTTATGACTCATCAAGTGGATTGCATCTGAACAACCAAATTAATTTTTGTAGTGTATGTAATGAACAATGTTTTCAGAGTAAGGATATATAAAAGCAGACAGCAAAATACACAACTGAATCAAACTTTCGTGAACCCGGCAGGCTAATATTTGCCTTGTTTGAATTTGTACATGTTGCAGAAATGTTAGTGGAAAGAACAATCAGTTTAATTCGCAAACACAGAAACAAATTCATTAAATTCACAGCATATTGGTTGATCAAACTATATCGAGTCAGCAATTTCCACATCAAAGCTTAAAATGGATTCTCTCAACGATAATGGCTGAAACATATACCTACCATAATATGTGAAGTTTTTGACAAGTTCCATGAAACTACGGCTGCGGCTTTTTACTTTTCCACCTTTATACAAAAAATATGAAAATTGTGATTCCAAATTGATTTGAAATTCAACTCTTTGCAAAGATAATGCAAAGAAGTAACCCACAAACACACACTGTCAGTTACTTTCTGCATGATCTACACATTTTGATGAGAGTTAATGTCTTCATAATATTTCCACATGGCCCTGCAATTCAAATAAGATTCCTATGGCTGGAACTGAATCGAATGAGCGTACTGTCATTGAGGGTTCCATCTATGATGACATCCAGATTGATGCTGAAGAGATAATAATGTAAATGCCATGTTCCGAAACATCCGTGTCCGCCATTTAGGATGACAGTGTTGCATGTAAGAGAAATTATACATCTTTCATATACTATATTGATATCTGATTCAATGAATAGGTGTCTTTTCGTATAATTCAATCTTCATATAAAAGTGGTTGTTTCGAGAGAACTCTTTTTTCAGTTTGTGTGTGAGTTTCCAATTTTTTTTTTAGTAAAGATGAGGATCTCTCCTAGAAATATCCCTACTAATATTATAAATGAGACTGTGTGTTTGTATGTTACGGTTTCACGCGAAAACTAATTAACCTATTATCATGAAATTTTGTACACATGTTTTTGGAGATATTAGAAGTAACATAGGATGCTTTTTAAAAAAACTTTTTTTTATGTAAGATAAAAAAATTGTTTGTAGAAAGAATCTCAAAATTTTGCTACTTTAACGTCATCTAGCATTCCAGTAATGAAGTTCTAACCCTTAGTACCGCATTACCGTCGCACTGTATTATTCACAGTCACGACAATATCCAATCCAATCCAATTGACTATAGTTTCAGCTGTTTGGAATTTTTCTATATTTGTTTTTATTTTCTTCTGTCATTTTTATTCTTAAGTTAGGTGTCATTTTTGTGGTTGGGTGCTACTTACATCATTTATAGCTGTGAAGATCTGGTTCTACCGGTATTTTCATATTTTTCACCTATGAGATATTTGATATCATTCAATGACAGTGTATCACTGATTCAAAGACATTCTCTTCGAAGATACTTCTTCACCGTTATCTATGATGATAATTTTCACACTATGAACTCCTTCAAGATTCGTTTCAGCTTCTTCATTTGAAATGCAACTGCGAACTATGTCACAATGAATTCTATATAATCTGCAGAACTTGATTACTGAATTTGAATTGTAGATAATCAGCTAGATTTTGAGGAGAAGTTGTTACAATACAGTACTTTATCATTGAGGATTATTTCTAGGTAAATACGTGAATGAGAAATAAGGTTGAGGATTAACTTCATGTCGTTCATTCATTGGGAAATTTGAATATTTTCATCTAGCCCAGTGGGTTTTTTCTGTCTTTGATTTTCTATATAGTCTGTATACCCGTAATTCATGAAGTTGGTTTTCTTCAGTTCAAAACTTCTTTTGTGCTCTGTGTTGAAAGTACCAGCTCAACAGAAGAAGCTACTGTATGATGAAACGCATTCCAAATGAAGTGTGAAAATAGTTAACTAATTTTCACGTATAAAGTCATTAATTTTCAGCAACGGACCATTGAATTCAAAACTAACTTATCGGAATATTCTCGTAAGGATAGAAGAATGGAATTATATTCATACCCGAGCCGCAAATCCAACGGAATAAAATTGAAAATATATTTCAGGATTCACATTCTTGCGATACATATCTGAAGTATCCATTTTCAATGCGAATTAAGTTCGACAGAGGTTTAAAGATATGGAAAGTGTTATGGACATATGTTTCCCATAAAATATAAAGAAGTTATCGCAACATAAAAGAAAAATATACCTATGTATCGAATGATTTAACATTTGTTTGCACTCAACATTGTATCAGAGGAGTAAATATGTTGTGCTCACGTGAAAATCTTTCTGATTATAAAAAAAACGAGGATTTTGTTGGCCCATTTCTTTTGTTGAATGGAAATGAAAATTTTGTTTTTTTTTTGCTATCAGAAACAATCCAAAACACAATTTCTTTATGGAGGAAAGTATTTTTTTTATTTCTAGTCGAAATCCTGAGGAATCACATTTTTACCTACTAACATCAACATTTTTCAATAAAAATGACAATTTTTATGTTTTTTTTCTCTTCGTCCATCAACTGGCCTGACTCACAACTTTCTGATAATAAAAAAAGAGGGTGTTGTTGCCCCATTTCTTTTTTTGAATAAAAACGAATATTTTGTTTTTTGCAATCGGAAACAACACAAAACACAATTTTCTGTATAGAGAAAAGTGATTTTTTTTTTTTATTTCTCGTCGAAAATCACATTTTTACAGATTAACCCGCAACATTTTTCAATAAAAACGACAATTTTTATGTTTTGTTTCCTCGTCGTCAACCCCAAATGGCATAATCACAACTTTCTGATTATAAAAAAAAGAATTTCGTTTCCCCATTTTTTTCAGATGAAAACAGAAACTTTTTTTTATCGGAAACAAACCAAAATGCAATTTCTGTATGAAGAAAGTGTTTTTATTGAGTTTTTCGTCGAAATAAAAAAAAAATCACATTTTTATCGACTAACCCGCAACAATCCTCAATAAAAACGACAATTTTTTCCTCGTCGTCCACCTCAAATGGCCTAACCCAACTATCCATCTACCATCTACCCCAACTATCCCAACTAAAAGCCACCCTACCCTCCACCTAGTCTCAGTCTAACCCAATACCTAACCTAATCTAACAGAACATAACATAACCAAACCTAACCTACCCTAACATAATATTACCTAACCTATCCTATAGTAATCTAACCTAACCTATACTAACCTAACATAACCTAACATAACTCGATTCCGCTATTTTACATAAGATGGCGCTATGATAAAATAATAACTCCGATAGTTCATTTCAGATGGCGACACCTGTTTTTTTTCCCCTCTGAACCGAATTGTTTTTCAATACGAAAATTCACCTTTTTAACGTTTTTAACCCACCCCGGCCCCCTCTATCCCCCACCCGATCCCGCAAGTTTGTCTTCGGTTTTAATTTCATTCCATTATAAATTTATTATCAAACGCCAGTTGTAGGACGCCTTGTGCACTTGTCTGTAGCCGTTTTGTCAATTCCTAATGTTTTTTTTTCTCACTGCGGGAAAAAAATGCCTAGTTTTCTCCTGGTTAGATAACACCAACGCGCATTTCCATAACTTCCTCTCGGTAACCTAGGGACAGTTACATTTCCAATATGTGAAAAATGCTCAATCAACGAAAAGATCGAACTTTTCATCCCGTAGTGAGAAAAAATCTTATACGCACCACGGGTCAAAAGTACGGATTCCTCGCCCGCGACAAAATTCTGCGTGCGAGAATGCCGTACTTTTCTTCGTAGGTATGTAATATAACTATTTATTCCTACTGGTACCTTTGAACTTTCTTAAACAGTTTTCTGAACTATTATTGTAGAGTTTTTGGTATGTTGTGAATAACCAAATTCATGTAATTATTTCGACATGTATCGATATTATACCGAGGTCGGTCGGTAACCGATCGGTTCGATGTGGGTGCTGTAATAACTGCCATTGCGATAATTAACGAAAAATATAATTTTATTCATAAAGATAGGGGTCGGTCACTCGGTTTTTCGGTATCAATAGTTTTTCAACAGAGTAAGCGTTGAATTTGAGTTATGATTGTTGATCCTTGACGGCATGATTATCTTTCCTTCGAACTAGACATAACAAACATATTCTGTTGATAAGTAATAATACTGGGAACGCAAAAAATACGAACTAGGAGTTTGCATTTCAGCTCCGTGGACAGGAAGTTCGGCCATATCTGAATAGGTGGGTCCGAAAATTTATTTAAAATAAAAACTGACCAATAACTTCAATGAAAAGAAGATTTGTCTTGAGTATGAAGGGTAATGGAAAAATTCGGTTTTATTAAACAAAGATCAGACCAATCAAGGGACGGTACAAGGGAGGAGTATTAGGAACAATTTTTTGGACTTGAGAAGACTAGGGAGTCGGTTAATGGGCACGGTGGCGATCGGTCAGTGGGGGAGTTGCGAAAGGAAGTTACGTGAAATAGGTCGCGAAAGTGAATGTCTATAGAGAAGTTACGAAAGTCAGTTGCGAAAAGATTCCTTTGCGATCGATAGTTAATTTGGGAGAGTCGCGAAAGGGAGTTGCGAAAGTCAGTAGCGGAAGAGGGTCGCGAAATAAGGGGCTGTCTGAAAAAGGATTTTTTTACTCGATAGTGGAATCCCAGTAAATTTGCGCGTAGTGAGTTAACTGTGGTGTTGCCTTTGGTTGCACTTACAACGGTTGCGTATTTTAGATGGATACCGGACCAGAGAGGGAGATCAGAACCCAGCCTAGTATCGTGAGTCGATTTGGATTTTTTACTAACCCCCCATGTCGGTATAAAGAGAGAGAGAATGCCATTTTAATTTTGTAACTATTGCCATTTTGATTTTAAAATAATTGTCTTATTGTTATTGCGTCTTGGGGAAGATATAAGAAGGGCAACAAATTACACAACACCCCTCACATATGTGAAATGGCGATTAGTACGCACGGGCGTGAAGCCAGGTAATAGAGTAATTGTTTTCATGTAAGTTGGAATTCTACCTTATGGCAGAAATATAACATTTCACAAGTTGTTAAAAAAATAATATTTGTTTGACAATCAGCTATTTGGGACGTGCTTTCTTGTAAAATTCTGATCGTACTTTTCGGTTTTTTATTGTTTTGTTGGATTCTCGTGTTATATTTTTTTCCCACAGTTATTCCTTTTGTAATATAAGCCTAATCTGAAGCTTCTTGTTGTTTTTAATGGCTCACTACTTAAGTAAGTCCCGCACCATTTCAGGGTAGTTGAAAGGCCTTTAGCCTCAAGTATTAGTCTCCTGCCTCGTTCTGAAGTGGAACCTAGAAATAAAACCATCTCCAAAAGGTACACGGTTTAGTTAGGTTTCCAAAAGACCGGCCTTCGTGCAATCGGCACGAACCCTACAGCTTTCTTTTGAACCTACCTTGACATTCTAAATTTGATGCGGAGAAATCTGCATCTGGTGACAGCGCTGCTAAAATTCATTTCATAAAATAAATAAATGAGAAAGGAGAATTTAAGGAACTAGAAAGCTCCTATTATTACAGTGCTTCGTTCACTCACTCAAATTGACCGCCGTGTTGGTCGGTGGATCAAGCCCCAGGCTGAACGATCGATTTTCACTTGCCATCGTCCAGCCCGTATTAATAATCACACGGTTAAAGGTGATACCTCGTTAGTCTTTAGTTCGCACAAATTTAGACCTCTAAAGGTTGTCGCTCGTAGTGGTGCGACAGCTGATTAACGAAAAAAACAGATTTTTAACAGATATGTGATGTCGTGTTTTTATGACCCGAATGAGTAATTTAACAAAGTTGTCATACCCTTGGAAAATACTTTTCTCCTTTTCAAATAGTGTGAATTCATCACTGATCACCACTTCCAACCCGATATCCCGCGTTCGTCTTTTTAACGCGATCGAGCCACAGGATTTAATATCCTGCGCCAATCACCAGCGAAGCACAAATTTAAAACGCCAGCTGTCGGTAGCCGCTCTCTAGAGGATACTAATTTTTGCATTAATTGGCGATCTACTCAACAATGCAATGCGATTTTGAAACAGTAATTAGTCGATAAACGACTTTTTAACGAGACAAACCACATGATAGAGAATGCATTTGCAACCTCATTTAAACTGGCGGATGTTCAATTTGAACTCAGCCTGTTAGAAACCTTGTTAAGCTTCGCAATATTTTTCATGATTGCTCGGTGGGACAAACAAAAATATCTGAACGGTAAAGACCCGTGAAAACCCGTTTACTTGGATCTTAGTGTAGTCGTAAATCTTGAAACACGATAGAATAGCTCAGAAGTCTAAGATATGGAATCATTTGCGAAGATTGAGAGAATGTTGGACAAACTGAACAAGATGTGAAAACTCGTTTCAAAAAGAACCTCGTAAATGAGGTTTTGTGGATCAAAGACACACATAAAAATGCTTCATAGACGGTGAGAATCTCTGAAGCAGTTACCTACTTCATTCTTGAAGTATGGGTCAACAAACTCACAACAATGTTTTGAAGAATCGTTTACCTGTGTCCCAAAAAAATTTTCCTCATTGTTGAAGATCACTCGAGTTCAGCTTATATCCCAGGCCAGTTTGCTCTACTACTATCAGTAATACCGGCAAGATGAGTAGATCCAAATTGAGTCTATTTGATGCTCTAGTGCAACCCGTAAGAAATTTTTTACGGCACACACCCGACTTCCATCAAATGAATTCAACTCCTTGAAGAAGCCGAATGATTTTTGATATGTGAAAATTTTGGCCAGTTGGAAAGAGTAAGAAACTTCCAATCGCTGACAACCTTACTCTGCCGGGGCGAAGCAGGCGCAGATTATTGTCTCTGTTGTGATGGTCTAGGATTTCCTCAGTCTACCAAGGACCTGAGCCGCGGTTTCTCTGCCACTTCGTCAGGTAAGTGAGCAACACAAATTTGTGGCTTGGGAAGTAGACCTTGTGGGACAAATTTCAGGAAGACGCCCTTACGTGGCTACAGGGTACAAACTGCGCTCACTAACCAAGAAAAGCCCTCTTGATTCCCTTAGATAACCTTCAGACATCCAGGCCGGAATAAGCAGCTCTAGAATCGAACCTGTGGACCATTATCTGGAATTATGTCAAGACAGACAATTTCGCTTTCTGCTTCGATGAGTTTATTGGAGGTTGAAATATGTCTTGGCACAATCAAGTCGCTGGAATTGCAAAGGCTGCTTCTTAAAAGCTTGGAACACTGTTCCAAACCAGAAAACTGTACATACCTCAGCAACTTTTGAAGCTTTATGAAGCTAAGATCAGACCTTCTTTCGAATATCGTTTTCATGTATGTAGCTCCGCTCCTAAGCATACCCGAAAGCTGCTGGATTCCATCTAGAAAAGAACCATCCGTCTAATTCAACATCACTTGCAACCTTGATTGTCTGGAACATGGAAGGAAGGTTGGAAATTTGTCTCTTTTTTATAGTGTTCAAGTGACTTAGAAAATTTGATTCCACCAAGAGCGGTACCTATTAGAAATACGCGACGAACTGTCGCTCCTCATCGTTTTGAGGTTCAACTCAGTACACCTCGAAATTTACTGTCTAGGAACTGTCACATTTGGAAAATTCCGTGGATGTGGAATAAACTTCTTGAAAATGTTTTTCCAAACACCATTCTTAGAGTGCCTTGGAGATTTTTCTGTTGTGTTTGTGTTTGAACTTAATAATAATATCATCTGTGGCTGCCATAAAAGAATAATAAAGATATTTCAGTCGATTGGTCGACAGCTCATTGGTTGCAACTTCCTGAGAGCTGATATACCTGACAATACATCATATACAGCTGCTATACATGGCTTTTACCCCTTTGGTTTTGGTGAAACATAATTTAGGTGCAAACGTATGATTATGAGAAAATACACTTTTCCTGAGCAGAAGTTTGCTTTCTCTCCTGATTCAGATCATGCTAATGTTGCCCAAGAATTTGGTGCAAGCCATACTACCAAAATATTCTGTTCTTGAGGAAACGATAAGTCTCTATCTGGTTAAATCACCCAGCCTCCAATGCTTGTTAACAGGACGAACAGTTTGATCACTGAAAAGCTTTTGCTTTGTTATTGAAAATAACGCTCAAGTCAAAGACTCATGTACTTTTATTTCCATTTGGAATATTTCACATGAGAATTGTTGATGAGAATTGTTGACGGGAAGGGGTAGTAGACAAGGGATTGATTTTGGAATGCACTGTGTTTGTAACTTTTTTTTATGTTTTTATGTTCCTCATTACAAATTTATTTTCCTAGTTTATGCATTCAAAACACAAGCTCCTCCAACAGCTTTGATTTTGTCTCCAGCTGATTTTGAGAAGAACTTTGCTTTGACAATGACGGGCTGGTCAGGCAGGCGCCCTTTACCCAAAAGCTTGTAGTATCCAGCTTTAACAATATCAATAACAGGTGCCTTTCCCTCGGGATGGTCTTTGTACTGCAGCCTCGTCTGTTCACTAACGAGTGTTCACAGTTTGTCCAGATTTATCGCTGGGGACCATTTGGAGTTTAGCCTCAAATGGTAGTTACGCATACCAAGCTTTCCAAAGTATCCTGGATGGTACTTGTCAAAATTTATCCTGGCATACCACCAGCACCACCACGACCTCCGCGGTGCTTGCATTGCTTACCAATACGTCTATGTCCATTGCTTACGTGTCCCCTTAGATTCCTTGTCTTTTTGTGGGTCGACATTTCGATAAAGAAATGAAGGAATCTATTTTTTCGGTGTTGCCGAACCTGACTCTTCTTCTTCTATGAATTCATTCCACAGATAACTACACAGTAAAAAGTATTTCTTTAAAAGAACATCATAGATTGCTTTGAAATTTTTATCTCTATTGGAAAAACTATTACTTTATGCCAACATCGCCATGTTTCACCAGAAAATAACACTTTTTTAAACAAAGAAATCAAATTTCTTGGCCTTTCAACGACATTATTCGTTTGATTATATCATTGCGAAAATGAACTATTTTGAATCAAGAAAATATATTATCATCTCAAAATCCACCTACTTGAAGGGAAAAATAAACTGTTTCAAATGAAGAGCAATATCAACTTGATCTGAACACAGTGTTGGTTTGAATTTAATACTATATCCCTTCAAATAACTCAATTCGTTTATAACAAGAATTTTGTGAATCTACATACAAAACTATGTTATGATCGACTGAAAATAACAGGAATTTTGTATAGAATGAACAGAGTTTCTTTTAAAGAAGTATTTCATTAATTTCAGTTTGAGAAAAGCTGGTGCTCTGATCTTTCTATGACCCGGGTAATTCCGTTATAAGTATCGCGTACGCGCCAGTATGTGTTGGAAAGTGATGTTGGTGTGTTGCGATTTTGAGGAGGAAGTGTTTTATGTGTCTGTAGGCAATGATATTCCTTTCCGATTATTTTGTATCTATCATAATGGAACATATTTTACAAGACTGGGGTCTTGCACAGTTGAAAGATATTTTCATAGGTTAGTATTATAATTGGATAAAAATCCGCTATATCAGTTAGTACCACGTTGTATACGTAGTACCGAAGAGAAAGTGGTAAACTTTGACGGCAACTTTTAATTTTGCCCGCATTTTGCGAAAATTATACCAATGCTCCGTAATTTTTCACACATGCATTATTACATTTGCCGAGCTCTGCAAGTGTATATAAATTGAAACTGAAAAATCTTCTAGGCTGATTCAAATTTGCCATTATCTTGTTTTGAACATACATTTTACTTTGTTTCAAATAAGAGCATTTTCTTTAAACAAGATTTAATTTTCTCTCAGACCGAATTCATTTTTTATTGAAAAATAGAGGTACTTATAGTTTTGACAATAAATTAAAATACAAAAAATACCAAAATAGGCACCAGTAGGTATAAAAAACTTCTATATGTGACAGCCACTTTCTGATTTCAACATGTAAATATTTGTTGAATTCCGAAACATTTTTGCTTTCTGTAATTACTTCAGAAATGTTTTTATGTTACTCATTGGGAACAAATTGAATATACCCTACTCAGCTTAAAATTATTTGATAGATTAAGAAATAGGTAGAAATATTACCAAACTCACTAGAGATGAAATATGAATTTCCAAAAACGTGAAAACAGTGAATGCTGTTATTTAAATAGCGAATCATATTCCTTTAAGTATGTTTGTATGATCATAAGTTACAATTTTTTAATGGAACATTTATTTATCATTGATACTCTAATAATGCTCACACGACACTTTGAATTCCTATAGGAGGTTTCAAAATTGAAAGGCAATTTTTCTGTATAGACTTCTGTCCCCTTCAAAGGGATTTGAGGTACGTCTTTTGAATTGATTATTTATTCCTGATCAAATAATGTTTAAGCACCTTTCAACTTGCTAGGAATCGTATGTTAAATAATAAGACCTCAGACAAGTTTAAAATTTTGAGGGTTGTCATTCGCATGCGAACAACAATTGGGTTGGTTAACGGTATAAACCCACTCAAACAGTGTTTTATTAATTTTTTTTGATTAAGTGGCTGCTGTTTTCATATTTTTACCTTTCTATATATTTGAAATAGTGGCTGAGGATGATGTGCTGATTTCTTCTTTCGTTTCAGAATCCAAGTGATGTTCCGGCAATTGTGGATAAACAAGAGCAGAATGCAGAACTTGATCGACGATAGTGATTTTTTTATTGTTATTTACCAGAATGGCATCTAGTTTTAAAAACTTCATTTGTGTCAAATTACTAATAAATTAATTCATTTTCTTGTCTGAATTGTAATGTTGTTTATAGGGTTCGATTTTATTTTATTTGTTAATTTGCAATTTGTCAAGCTTATGTCCCTTTTTTATATATGTTTTCTTATTGAATATTTATTTCTGTTATTTGTATAACTGTATGATCTCTCAAAAGTGTGCGGTTGGAATATGATATTTAAGCAAATATTAGCAGAGAAAATTTAGTTCTCTATTACGTTTTGTGTTTCATCACATGCTTTTTCAGGATAATATTTATGATTTGCAATTGCTTCAATAAACCAATCATAATATGTAATGTATTATTTAGTTTTTTCCTTACCACTTATAGCTGTTCATATTACAGATGAGATACTTTGGATTCAAATAACTAAATACATCCAAATGAGAGGGACAGTTTATAAACAGAAGCATAAGTTCATCTTTGATGAAGAAAATGAGTTTATTTGATTCATACAAATAGAAGCGTTGCAATGAAAAATGCTTATCTTCAAAGGAAAACAATTAATTTCTCATACGGAGACATTTAAATAATGTTCCAAGTAAACATATCATTCTGTCAAAACCCAAAACAGTTTTGCTTCGAGATTAATTTTGCTCAGACTAAAGAATGCATACTCACTTCTCTTGAGCTAATGAGATTATTTCTATTGAAATGTATGCTCAATCTTGGTGGAATATTATTTTTTACTCAAGTTGAGAGATTTTTTTTACACTGAGGAACATATTCTCTCAACTTGAGAGAATATGTTTTTCAGAGTAAAAAAATATTTCTTCATAAATATAGGAGAGCAAGATTTCTTTAAATCGAGATAATGTTCTTCACTTTGAGATTTTTATTTTTACTGTGTATAATTTGAATTGAAAGAAGCACAGCTAGAGATGAACTTCGCCTTCAATCACTGTCCTTGTATTTGTTATTGTAATTATCATTACTCATATCGATGAATAAAATCGATTTCTTTCATGAAATCCAAGGTAATTTTCCAGTCACGCAGCAAACATCTCCATAGTGGTACTTTCGATAAGAGCACATTCGAAGTGATATTATGCTACAATTCTTTTTCGAAAACTTTAAAATTTTTTCATTCAATAATTTTTTCCAAGCCATTATTCTGCTGACAACTCCTTTTAAATTCATTCTCGCGTTCCATGTCCTGTGATTCTTTAGTTTATTGAAACGTGGAATATAAGGAATAATGCTGCACTTGGATTGAACCCCTACTCGATAAAAAACACATCACGGGCAACCATTAAGAGATATCACTTTATTATGTAAACTCCTTTCCGTTCTCTTATACTCGTCTTCTGCGTACTTTATATTCACTCAACCGAGGTTTGTTTAGAGTTTAGAGCTTCAAATTTTATAACGTTGTGCGTTCCATTATTTCAGCACCATTGTCTCGATCGAGAAACTCATTATTCGGGATAATAGCGCTAAACCTCTATGAAGTATGAAAATTCCATGCTTTATGAGAGTAACAGTAAATATTTTCGGTTGTAAAAATTTTCGGTTAGTGAGAGAATATGGAAATCATACCCTAATCTTCACCCCCCTGCGTTCAGCAAATACCCCCCTATTTTTTTTTCTGTAGCATGGGGGATCGAGTGATACATCATTTCAAGATTCTTTTGTCCCTCTTTTACTTCTGTATTTTTTTCTAAATTGAATATTGAACGTTTAATTGAAGAAAATAACAGTACAATCAATGGATAAACTGTTAAAAATGACCTCCATCTAGTTCCATACAATAATACCGTCTACTTTCGAAAGCGTTCCTTATATTATAGAAGATGTCCGGAGTCAGAAATCGGCATTCCCCAACAATTTAGTAGTAAACGTTTTGAAATGGACTATATGTTAGTTTTTTCTGCACTGGTAGTGTTTGTTGAATCTAGTTCTCACAGAACAAAAAGTAGATAGTTGGCCGTTGTCACTTCTTCGCGAATTATTATACAGCCATCCTTGTTCACTGTGTTCCAACATGGTTTATTCTACTGAAGAATAGGATAGAAATTGTTAAAAACTATTATCGAAATAATAAATGTGCTAAAGCTGCTGCAAGAATTTATAATACGAATCATCCAGACCACAACGTGAGCCATCAATACGTTAATACAGTTAATGGATAATCTATCGTGGATTTCATCGAGAAAAGAGCAGAAAATTATCAAAAGATTGAAAGAAAAGGACTGTTTTTATTTAAAAGCGGACAAAGGTAACAAATTGGTGATTTTGGATAAAGAAGATTATTTTGAGAGAGTCGACAGCTTAATTGAAAATGGTCCATATCAAAAATTACCACGAAATCCATTATCCAAGATGATCGCTAACGCAAAAGCCACATTGAAGAAATGCAAGACACTGATCACACCGATTTTGAACAGGAGGCTACAACTTTCAAATCCCACAGTACCAAAGATATATTGTTTACCAAAAATACACAAACCTGCAAAATCGATGCGACCAATAGTCTCAGCAATTAATTCGCCTTCGTATAATATCGCTATGGCTATGGCTCATATTATGAACAGCGTGAAGGAACGGCTATGGGTAACCCATTGTCTCCATTTATAGCGAACCTATTCATGGGTAGGTTTGAGACGGAAGCTGGGAAAGTACTCAGTTACTTCCCTAGGGTCTGGATCAGGTATGTTGATGACATTTTCGCTGTAGTGGATACATGGATAACCAGAATCGAGAATGTTCTTTCAGCACTAAACAACTGGTGTAAGAGTATAAAATTCACATATGAAGTAGAAAAAGATCGAAAGTTGCGGAATAGAATGAAATAGAATTTGACATTCACAGGAATGACACGGGCACTTTCAGATGCATTCCCAATGACTCGAATCATTGTCCATAACACAAAATGGCGGCACTGCAATTTTTGGTACACAGAAATTGCGGTGCCGATTAAAACCCGCTTCAAGCGGGTTTTAATCGGCAGCGATTAAAACCCGCTTCAAGGAGCATCGTGCACACATGAAATACGGAAGGATAGAAAAATCCAGTGTCGCCCAACATGCTCTAGACAAGGACCACAGAATTGGTGAAAACAATCTGAAACTGATTAGGCATGTGCATGACACCAGGCTACTCGATGCATGTGAGAGTCTAGAAATAGCAAAATGTAAAAACAGCATGAATGGCGATAAGGGACCCATCCCGTTTAGCCCGCTTTTTAATCTTCTGTTAGGAAGAGAATAATTACTAAGAACTTGCAGGCAGTTAATTACCGAGAAATTTCATATTGGACTTCAGGTATACAACCTCAGGTAATAAATTTTAGTATATAAGGACTAACCAGACTAGACTAGGTATCAATTTTCTTCTCCTGAGGATGCTAACTTTGTTGACGAAACGCGCGTTGAGTGCAAAAATACCAGTTTGGTGTTAGGGCATTTGATCTCGAGAAAAGTTATTACCTGTATGAGACAAACAAAGATGACATATTTCAGAGGCGTGCTGTTCTGTTTACTTATGTTCCGAGTATCAAGACATTCTGTGACATATGACATTTTGTGCACCTAACCTATCTCCCTCCATATAAATAAATAACAAAACAACTGTTGTTTATGTGGCTTGTGGAGGTGGTATTGAACTATAATTTAGATTTTGCAAAAATTGAATGTCTGGATCGGCATTCTTGGTAATCATACTGCTGGACCATTCTTCATTGAAGGTAATCTCAATGGAGAAACATACTTAAATCTATTACAAGACTGTGCAGATCCTATGAATTCAAAAATTTTTGAAGATGATGACAATTCAGTAGAAAATAAAATAACATTCCAGCAGGATGGTGCACCTCCACATTTTAAAGTTCAGGTGAGACAGTTTTTGGACGAATGTTTTATATAGCAGATAATTTTATTCTATATGACACAAACCTCTCAGAATTGAAAGGAGTTTTTAGGGAGATGAAAAATAAACACACTTCAGGAATTGTATCAGTACTAGTTGACATGATAAATATCTCATATAAAGGAGGAGTTTTTCCAAATTTTCTCAAAACGTCTATTGTTAGTCCTCTCCATAAAGGTGGAGATATTGGTATCTCTTCTAACTTCCGACCTATTTCTTTAATAACAACACTTGCAAAGATTATAGAAAAACTAGTCAAGAGAAAACAAGTTGATTTTCTCGAGAGAAACCAGATATTGAACAAATGTCAGTTTGGATTCCAGAGTAGAAAAAACACTCATAATGCCATTTTTTCATTATATTATGGTCTATATAACAAATTAAATGATGGAGATATTTTAGCTGCTGTGTTTTGTCACACATCGAAAGCGTTTGACTGTGTTAGTCATGATACACTGCTTCGGAAATTACAACAGTATGGTATAAGAGGTGTAAGTCTCAATTGGTTTGAATCTTATTTATCTGAGCGTAGTCAAATTGTTAAAACGACTAATTATTCTGAGGAAGGAAAAAAGGAACTGTGCAGTTCCACAAGGCTCAGTCCTAGGTCCACTATTATTTCTTTTGTATATAAATGATCTGACATCTATTGATATTGACGGAGATTTCACAGTATTTGCTGACGACACTACAATTTTATGGCATGAATAAAATCCCGCTGAACTTCAAACAGTAATAAATTTTAATATTAACAATATAAAAAGATGGTGTGACGCAAATCTTCTCAGTTTTAATATCTCTCAAACTAACGAAATTGGCTTCAAATGTTCCATCAGCAATTTACAAATGGACATGTTTGTTGAGAATAAACCATCAACCAAATTTCTGGGGCTATCTATTGACAGTGATTTGAAATTTGAAGACCATATCAAGAGTCTCAAATCAAAGTTATCCTCAGCGTCTTATGCTGTGAGGCTGACATCTTATGAGTTGGGATTTGCTGCTGCCAAAGTAACATATCACTCTCTCATAGAATCTCATCTACGATATGGAATTCCTTTCTGGGGTACTTGTACTATGACAACACTACAATCAATTTTAGTTATACAGAAAAGAGCTGTACGTTTTAAGTCGAAAGTGTACTCTACTGATCCCAGAAATCTAAAAAACCTGCTTTCGAGAGTAGACTGTATTATTATATGGAACTAGGTGGAGGTTATTTTGAACAATTCATCCGTTGATTTTGTTCCCACTGATATTATTTGCTGTTGATATCCTTATTGAAATGAACAACAGCGATTTCTGTTCTTTCTCAAATAAAACGTTAAACATTCAATTCCTCAATAACGAATGAAACAATTTCGAGAAAAATTACAGAAGTAATAGTTGGACAAAAGACCTTTCAAATGATGTATCACTCGACTCCCCATGCTATCGAAAAAAATAGAGGGGTAGTTGCTGACCGCAGGGGTGAAGTTTCGTGTATGATTTCCATATCAGAATTAGTCTCCTCAGAAATAAAAATTTACGTGTTCTTTCAAATTTTCGGTCAAACGTCCGTTTCTGACTTACAGGGGGGTCAAGTTTCAGTTGGAACGCCCTATATAACGAATCATTTGTGAGTTATAAAAAAAGAAAATTTTCAGTTCAGCCTGCTGATATTCGTAGTTTTGGAAATCTTGTATTAGGAATCGCAGAATTTGAAAATTACGAAAGCCATAACATAGGTGACGTCATTTGCTGATAATGGTTGGAACATTATATATTTGAAAAGACACGGTAACTGGAAGTCTACCAATGTCGCTGAAAGATATACATACCATTCACTTGAAAACGTAATCAAAATTGGCAAGTCCATTCAAAAATTATCAGATGAAAACCGTCGATGTGGAACAAAAGGCATTCAAATATCCGAGAATTTCAAATAAATTGAATCCCTTTCGTACCAAAAGCAGAGTTTTTTGGGCTGACAGACTCGCAGAATATCGAAGATTTGTTTACTCGTCCAACAAACGTTTTTTCCGGACTTGTTACCTGAATTACAATTTCGAAAATGTTCATAAAAGAACAATCGGTTCACATTTCTTCTCATTATCAAGCCCTCTTTGTCAAGATATGAATATATAAAATATAATCTCGGAAATAAATTCCACGGCTACGAACATTTTGATAAAGATAACATTGTCCTGTACTTCGGCATCGTTGAGTAAGGAATTCATTACTTGAGATCGTTTCAGGCTCTGTGATGTTGGTTTTCAGGGAGAAATATTATTCGAGAATGAGCGATGACATCTTGAAGCACGTCAGAGATTCTTGAGAATACAAAATATTACATTGTTTGTTTTGCTCGAAAATGAGGGGATGAGCAGGCACATTTTGGAAACTCTAGCTACGGATTTAATATTCAGCTCTAAAGTCAATTGTTTTTATGATTGCTTGACAGTTATTTCAACATTATTAAATTTTCAGTTGACTTCAGCGCAAGGCCCGAAAGTAAAAACATCAAGGACTGTTTCAGTTGACGATGAATCACTCATTTCAAATACCATGGCCATATAATCAGAATTATAGGTTGACTGAAAGTTGTTGAGTCATATTTCCAAAATTTCATTGTTGGTCGCGAAGTTTTTTTGTTTGCCAGTCTGAACTTGACAAACTCCAAAGTTAACCTGTTGACTGATTTTTTGAGGTCCCTTTTACTACCTGATTATGTTATGTAAAGTTTATTGTTTCTTCTGAATCTCGTTTTGATGTTTTCAAATAAGGAAATATCAACTCGACATCGATACTGTATGTAACGAACTTAAAAAAAATCGGTATGCATTGAGATGTGTAATGATGAGTTGAAATGGCATTGGTATACCAATTTGCCAGTCTATTTCAACATGTAAAATTTCTACAATATTTCGATATTTTCAAGATGAATAATAGCCACCTACTTATTTCTAAAGGTTGGTATTCGGGTATTCTTGACAAGTTGTTTTTTTTTCTCTTCTTTTCTTTCTCTTTTACTACTTTACTTATCATTTTTCACTTTTTCTTTATTTCAATCTCTTATCAACTAAAAATTTACATATATACACATTTGTTTTTCTCGTCTCGTTTTTTTCCTCTTTTGTTCTTTTCTCTTTTTTTACTATTTTCATATCTTTTCCCTTTTTTTGTTTCCTCTTATTTTTTATTTTTTTCCTTTCTTATTTATTCTTCTAATATTTTTTCCTTCTTTTTTGTTTCCTCTTCTTTTTTATCTTTTTCTATCATTATTATTATCTTCACATCACACTATGCAAACGGATTTACATTAATCTGGTAGATCAATATATGAAAGGATTATTCATCTATATGTATGGAAATATGGGCAGATCCACCTCCAACCAAGAAATGCTATCTCTGTATCTGTAGAGTAGGGAGCGTGAGTGTAAGCCCACGCACATAGGCCACATGTGACTCATTGTACATCCTCCCGAGGAGTTGTACTCCTAGGTCATCGTCCATCCTGTCCTTTCCAGGAAGGTGGACAGGTCGCTGGGAGACATCTCCTTTATATCGGCAGCTGAAGCCCAAGACTCGCCGACCACACACTCTCTTATTGACGATAACTCCGGGCATTCGCACAGGACATGCCTGACAGTCTCATCTTCCTGTTCACACATCCTGCATAGAGATGTGTCCACTAGCCTAATATTACGGAGGTGTTTCCTAAGTTGACAGTGACCAGTCAGAAATCCTACTGTAAGGTGTAGATTTTTCCTGGTCATCGCCAGATATTTCTGCCCAGGGTCGCCCAAGGTGATCCTGACAAGATTACATCCTTTGATTCCATCCCATCTCTTCAAGGATTGAGCATGGGTGTAACATTTGACTAGTTCCGCAATTGTCGAAGTCATCAGGCCGTGGGTGCCACTGGGTCCTGAAATTCTTAGTCCAGCCGCTTCCTTTGCTAAAGAGTCGGCAATGCGATTACCTTTACTTCTGTCGTGCCTTTTAACCCACCTCAGGATAATGTTATTATCTACCGAGGCTTTGACTAATTCTTGGTGGCACTGTAATACTAGATCTGAGGTAACACGCTGTCTGTTCAAGGCTAATAGTGCTTGTCTGCTATCAGTGCAGTTTCTTATGTTTTTGCCAGAAATTCCTTTCTTGGTTATTTCCTTTGTGGCGATTGAGATACCAGCCAGTTCTGTTTGGACCACGCTGGTATTTCTTCCCATTCCCCACTTAATCCTTAGGCTTAGTGCTCTGGAGTACACTCCACATCCTGAGCCTTCTTTGGTTTTTGAGCCGTCTCTATAAATCCGTATTGCATTTGTAGCATCTGACTTTGTGTTCTGCTTGCTTTGTATTTTGTAGGGTTGATTGCACACAAACCTGGGTTCAATTGCATCACTTGTTGCCTGCAGCAGAGGTTGCGCAGTAAGCGCTTCCCGCCATAGGGACAGCCTTAATTGACCCATTCCTGCTTCGAGGTTTACACCAGCCGTGCGCAATCGTACCATGGCTATTAACGCAACCTCCTTAACGTACAGATCCAGAGGGGTCAGACTCGTGATCAATTCCATTGTCGCGGTTGGTGTTGTTCTCATGGCTCCTGTGATGTTTAAACAAGCCAGTCGCTGTATTTGATATAATTTTTGGATGTCCGTTGCTTGTAGAACTTTCGATCCCCATGCAATGGCTCTATACGTTAACATAGGTCATATTATTGCAGTGCAGATCCAGGTGACCACACGGGGTGAAAGACCCAATGCGCGTCCCACTGTCCTCCGACATTGCTCATAAGCCACGTATGCTTTTTTGCTTTACTATGTAGACGAGAGTTCCATGTTATCTTCTTGTCGAGGATAGTACCAAGGTATTTCACCTCTTCAGAGAAGTTTAGTTTGTTTTTGGAAAATTTGGGAGGTCTTGAGCCCGTTAAACTTCTTTTCCTGGTGAAAAAGACCATCTCAGTTCTCTTGGGATTGATCGACAGTGAGTGTTCCTTACACCATGTTTCTATTAATTTGAACCCATCCTGCGCTCTATCGCACAGTGTGTTTACAAATTTGCCGGTCTGCAAGATAACTATGTCATCTGCGTATGCAATTGTGTAGAATTCATTTTTGTTAAGGTGATTAATTAGGGTATCCAGAACTATGCTCCAGAGGAGACCCCTCCCTGTGGACATCCAGGACTCAGCACTCTCCTGGAGGTTGGCGGCTTTGTCGCCATTTTTCCTCGTCAGGATGCCGATAGTCTTATGGTGGTCATTTGAGAGTGCCTTCTGTAGCCTAGAAGCTAGTGGGAAGTCTTCTACGCCTCACAATAGGCTCTCCAGGCTTCTCTTTGCTTTCGTCTGCAGACTTTTTTGAACTCTCTGAAACTCCCTCTCTGAACTCCCGAAAAATGCTAATAACTTGCTCTTACTGAACTGATCTTCACAATAAAAGTTACCTTCACCTACCCAGGGCATAAACATTACAACAGGTTGGACATGGATATAAGTTGTCCCAATATCTCAACTTCCAAATCACGATTGAAATCTCATCTTTTGAAAAGGAACTGCCACAACGTAGAAGGATTTTCCACTAATTTCAATTAGTCTTTGACTAAGTATTATAATTATTTGTTATTATAACTTCATATACTTGTTAAATCTACTTCTGATAATTTACGTTCTCTTTGTTTCTGTATGAGACTATTATTCATTAACTATTTCTCAATTTCCAACAAGTCAATTGAATATTATCATTATCATTATGTTTTTTTTCCATAGGGTGAGCAGGTCGGGCCTTGTCCCGGAAGCTCCGACACAGTCCTCACAACATGAGGAAAGTGATCATTGGCTCCAAGAATCATTTTCTTTAACAAACGCAATGAGCTTAAACTGACACCCTTTTGCATTTGTTCGGCCAAGATTTCTGCCATCGTGCGGCGAGCCGGTATGATCTTGAATCAAAGACTCTGTGGAGCAAAATCTCGATGTCATTCATTTTTCCTCTTGTTTTCGAATGATATTATTTTCACCGGGATTTGAAATCTTCACGACAACCAATGTTTTGCTCTGATGTTCGAGAAGAACTATATCAGGCTCATTAGTAGCATCTCTCGTAGCAGGCCTGCAGTTGTGTCAAGGACCTCTTTACTCATCAACGGGCGGTTGACTGAGGTGTAAAAGACACGATTTTTAAATGGCGTAGTTTGAAACACCCTGTACACATATGGAAATCGCACGTTGAAACGAAAGAGCCCCGTTGAACTGTCATGTTTTGTGAAAGACGTATTCTGAGACACCCTGTAGACATTCAAGACTCCTACGTTAAAACGATAGAGCCCCGTCAAACTGCTATGTTTTTTAAATGGCGAAGTTTGGAACACCCTGTACACATTCAAAAATCTCGAACGGTACACACACACACACACACACCCTGTAAATCTCGGTGGCAGCCATGTTTCTCCTTTAACGCTGCACTGAATGCTTCGCCGCCATGTTCTTTCTTTAATCCGATTTTTCAGTAATTATTATCATTATATCGTTATTTTTATAATCCAACAGCGATGTTATCTCTCAACTGAATCTCTCCAATTCTATCTTTCTATGCATCGGCTACGTCGCACACGTCTCTTTCCCACTCACTAACGGTGAAAACAATTTGAATTTCCCGTTGTGCGCGCGCTAGCTTCTGTTTAGGTACTTCTGTTTAGTACTACTACAATAATGGCAGGCTATGATGAACCTCCCAGTTTCAATCTAAGGAAAGCAAAGGTCAGGTGCTTTGATAGGTTAGGTTGAGTTAGGTTAGGTCAAAAGTAAGTGGGTTTATTCGACCCTCCACCACAACCCGCAAGAGTCTGTTATGGCTCACATCTATTCATACTCCACTTAATAAACCTAACTTCCTAACGAAGTCGATTAGTTGATATGGTGGGTAATCTTTCAGGTAAGATGGTAAGATTGCGACTCATTTTCCAAACAGAGGCAACAAACACTGTCTTCAGACAGTCCGAGTCTCTGCATATGTTGACATTGAGGAGGTCTGTTGGACATCGTAGTTCATTAGTACTCTAGTCCAACAACTGTTTGTTTTCAAGCTTCGTATGGTGGAGTGAGCCTACAAGATTTTGCCAGGAGTCCATTAATCTTCATGCCATCCAGGTGTCCAATGTTTGTTGAACAAAACACGAGTGACAGGTTCTGGTCCAATGAAGCTACTTGTAGCACCCTCCTTTGCAAGGGAGCCAGCAGCCTAATTGCCTTTCCGGCCAGTCCAACTCTGTTACAGAATTGCAGTCACCTAGTTCAGTGTCGGAAACTGAACCGAATTCATCAACCGCTCGGGCAGCTAGAGGAAAATGCAAAATAAAAATAGTCTGTCTTGATTCGACTACAAGTGAAATTGTTATCATTTCCATGATGAAGTGGAACATAACGAAAATAATCAAATTATGAATTACGTCGAGTGCACAAAGACAACGATTGGCTTCTTCAACAATTCCTTCGCAATGAATTCCATAATAATCTTAAGTGAAAGATACATACATTTTATCCCATGTACTTGAAAGATAACTCTAGGAAACTTTCCTCGCTTCCTGGAATTAAACCTTTCCCATTATTCACTTCGGTGGATGCACGAGAGGAAAATGATGCATATTAACTCCCTTTTTCCCGGGGCATAGTCTTAAATTATGTTGTTGCGCTCATTCCAGCAATCTTGCGTTGGCTGCTACAAATTTATACCTTGCTCCAAACGTTCCGGATGTTTCCATGTTGAATATTTTGTTCGGAAGCTAAATAGGACGATGCACTTGACTCGCGTTCTAGCTGGACACGCGTTTGATTAAGATTTGCTGCCATCGTTTTCTCAAGTAATAACCAATGAATTTTCTAAAATTCAGTAACCACAAAAAATGTCCAGAAAGATGATTCCGACGGTAGTATAATCATTTATTTAGACATCTTCATCATTAAACGGAACCAAACAATAAAACACCAATAAAATATGTTATAAATGACTCTGACCGTAATTGAATTTTTATATTCAGCGGGCTCTTTGAAGATCAGGGTCACTATCGTCATTAACATCTTCTTTGATGATTAATCAATTAGAATCATAACAAAATAGTCGGTTTATTATAGGTATAAATTTTATAGCTTTTTTATTAGCCGGGGCGAAACCATAGTTATTGCTTCCTAATTTTATCACTCAATATTCAAAATAGTTATGGAAGTTTCCTATTGATGATTTATGGTTTATTTTGATTTGACGAAGCACTTAGTGTGTAAACATCATTTCGGAAAAAAAGTTTGGCTTCCTACGTCTCTAACATCAAACAAAACTGTGAGCTCTTCATATGTTTTCGAAGAGTTTTCATTGTAGTTTTCTTTCTTGCTTCTTGTGTTTCCTACATTTCTTGATTGATGATGGAGAAGTAGAATTGTTATTCGAAATGACATTTCTATGACTGGGATTAAATAACCATATGAATGTGTATACATACAGTCATCGTGATAAAAGTGGATTTTTGGCTTCCGATAAAACAAAGTCGTAATGTTGAGGAAGAAATAAATACTTCGTATTATGGTGCTGATGAGGTGATGTCTCATCCCGAAACTTTGTAGTACGCCTTTGAGGATGATAATGTTTCATGTATATCATATATATTTTATATCGATATTATTGAGCGTGATTGACATTTGTTTCTATCCTATACCGAATGTTTTTAGTACAAACTTAATGGGAGAAAGTAATCTTCCAAAAATGTATTGTATATATGGAAGTAGTTGTTTCGAAAAGACTTTCTTTTATATTCACATACGTTTTTTCCAGATACAAAGTGAAAGAAACTTCTGTTTACATTTATAATGCGTGGAGGTTATATTTTTTTCCTGTTTTTTTGGTAGTTTCGCACTGAAGATGGAGAAGTGGAAGGAAAAATATTTTTCTAGGATAGAGGGGCACCACTTCAATCACGATTAGGACTTAGGTATTGTATTTGAAAGAGAAAGGGTCAAAATTGAACCTTAGAAATCAATGGATTTGAAAATTCGGGACTATTGCTTCATATGATGATTTTTTTTCAAGTACAGAACATAAACACAAGACGCTCTGCCAGCGGTGCCTGTGCGAAAGTAGCAATTCACGTTGGATTTGAATCACTGGGGACTATCATGGTTGCAAATGAAGTTTATGTCTCTTATCAGGCGAATGGCTTCTGGATGGAATCCAGCAGCTTCAGGGTATGCTTACGAGCAGAGCTTCATGCATGAGAATAATACTCCAAAGAAGGTATGACCTGAGCTTTATGAAACATCAAAAGTTGCTGAGGTGTGTACAGTTTTCTGGTTCGAAACAGTGCTTTTGAGAAGTAGCCTTCGCAAATCCAGCGAGATGATTGTGCCAAGACGAATTGGTTCTCATTTTGATCACAAACAAACTTATCGAAGCAGGAAGCAAAATTGTCTGTCCTGACAGCATCGAAAGTTGCAGAGGTGTGTACAGTTTTCTGATTAGAAACAGTTATCCCAGCTTTTGAGAAGCAGCCTTTTCAATTCCAGCGACATGATAGTGCCAAGACATATTGGTGTCCATTTCCCTAACAAACTTATCAAAGCTGGGAATGGAATTGTATGTCCTGACAGCATCAAAAGTTGCTGAAGTGTGTACAGTTTTCTGGTTCGGAACAGTGCTTTTGAGAAGCAGCCTTTGCAAATCCAACGACATGATTGTGCCAAGACGAATTGGTTTACATTTTGATCCCCAACAAACTTATCGGAGCAGAAAGCAGAATTGTCTGTCCTGACAGCATCGAAAGTTGCAGAGGTGTATACAGTTTTCTGGTTAGGAACAGTTATCCAAACTTTTGAGAAGCAACCTTTTCAATTCCAGCGACATGATAGTGCCAAGACATATTGGTGTCCATTTCCCCAACAAACATATCAAAGCTGGAGATGGAATTCTCTGTCCTGACAGTATCAAAAGTTGCTGAAGTGTGTACAGTTTTCTGGTTCGGAACAGTGCTTTTGAGAAGCAGCCTTTGCAAATCCAACTACATGATTGTGCCAAGACGAATTGGTTTACATTTTGATCCCCAACAAACTTATCGGAGCAGAAAGCAGAATTGTCTGTCCTGACAGCATCGAAAGTTGCAGAGGTGTATACAGTTTTCTGGTTAGGAACAGTTATCCAAACTTTTGAGAAGCAACCTTTTCAATTCTAGCGACATGATTGTGCCAAGACATATTGGTGTCCATTTCCCAAACAAACTCATCAAAGCTGGAAATGGAATTGTCTGTCCTGACAGTATCAAAAGTTGCTGAAGTGTGTACAGTTTTCTGGTTCGGAACAGTGCTTTTGAGAAACAGCCTTTGCAAATCCAGCGACATGATTGTGCCAAGACGAATTGGTTTACATTTTGATCCCCAACAAACTTATCGGAGCAGAAAGCAGAATTGTCTGTCCTGACAGCATCGAAAGTTGCAGAGGTGTGTACAGTTTTCTGGTTAGGAACAGTTATCCAAACTTTTGAGAAGCAACCTTTTCAATTCTAGCGACATGATAGTGCCAAGACATATTGGTGTCCATTTCCCCAACAAACTTATCAAAGCTGGAAATGGAATTGTCTGTCCTGACAGCATCAAAAGTTGCTGAAGTGTGTACAGTTTTCTGGTTTGGAACAGTGGTCCAACCTTCTGAGAAGCAGCCTTTGTAATTTCAGCGGCATGATTGTGTCGAGACACATTGGTATCCATTTCCATCCCCAACAAACTTATCGAAGCAGGAAACGGAATTGTCTGTCCTGACAGCATTAAAACTACCTGAGATGTGTACAGTTTTCTGGTTTGCTCTTAAGAAGCAGCCTTTGCAATTCCAGCGACATGAATGTGCCAAGACATATTGGTGTTCATTTCAACTCTCGATGAATTCATCGAAGCAGAAAGCAGAATTGTCATTATTGTATTCGGTTGAGAGACATTTTTCTTTCTGGATAAAACCGATGCCTGTGTTTTCGTGGCATTGAATTGAACCTGGTGGCTTTCACCTCAATTCGAAATCACTTCTAGATCCTTCTGCTGCCAGTGAAGATGTGCATCTACAGTAGATGTCCTGGAATCGAAATGGAATTACGCGACAAGTGGGCTGTCATCAGCAAAGCAATATATTGGATTTGTTTCTATTAATTTTGAATGTTCCCCTTTATCGAACTCAGTTTCCAATGATGGAACTGGTAATCAGAATAGATCTTAAAAGTTGGTTAAAAGAGGTCGCAGGTGAAACTTGTATTCAGTACTCTCCAGTTCAATGAATTGTTCCTAGGAAGGAAAATATCTCATGTAATGAATTTATCATGTAAACATCTGTAATGCAATAGTGTTTAGGATTCAACTTACTATAAAAGCATGCCACAGTATTCGTTCAGTCAGTATTGTGACGCCCGAACTATCAAGTTGAAATCTTATAATGAAGTGTTTTGTATACGTTATAATCAATTTTCATCAAGTTTTGGTCAGTTCTGTCACAAAATCGAAATTCAATATAATTTTCTGAATGTAATAATTACGAAGGGAACTTATCAGGATAACTGAAATTGAATTGAGAGCAAATTGAAAACTGAATCTCTTTCCGAATGAATATTCCATCAAATTTCAATTTCTTTCAATATTTCTGAATAACCTTACGCAGTTGAAAAATATAATTATTCGGAACTTGGGAAGGTTTCATCGATATTTGACATTGCCAACATGCAAAATTCACAAACTTTCATCACCTCATTATATTGAATTTTGTGGCTAACTTTTGTTGATCAACTATTGTTCTATCAAATTCTTTAGCTACATTGAAAAGTTTTTCACAGTAACTTAACGAAAATCGAATGGAAATTCATTATACACTGCTTCAAAAGGACAATTAGAGTTTCACTATAAATAACGGTGATTACAATCAATTTTCAGAAATCATAAAATATGGACAAATATTGTCCTAGCAACAAACCAATTTCGAAATGCGATGAATATTTGAGTTGAACCACAAATGTTTACATTGCGCTAGTTATTACCGCTACAAGAGTATTATTATAGAAACTAATGGGTCATTGAGTGCCGGAAAATGGTTTGTGGTGAAAACAATAATGTTGAAGAGTGTTTTCTGTATGATCCAGTCGATGACCGGAGTAGATTTACTTTATTCATGAACATGAAGTTGTAATTTCATAAATGAATTAAATTCTTCATCTTCTTCAGATTGATGCTAGAGACGATGAGGCTGGTGGTTCATTCCGAAACATGGAATGTCCGGAATTCAGAATGGCAGTGTTGAAATTGATTGCCTTCTTCTTTTAGAAGATTTCTACATGAATAATAAAATATATTCTTTTATTTGCAGCAAAAATATAGATTCCATCTGGTTGAAAATTGAGCATTTTCACAACTTGAAGAAAATGATCTACTAATATGAGACATATGTATGATTTTTGGAAATGAGGGAAGCTTCCAAGGAAAGGAAGGAAGTAATCAATTTTAAAATAAGTAACTCTATACATGGATGTGTAGATCATGCAAAGAAGTAACTTTCAGACACAAACTGAAAGAAAGTCTTTCTGAAACAGCTACTTTCATATAAACATTGAATTACACAAAAAAATCATTTCGAAACAAATACTTCTACATGAACACTGAATTATGCAGAAGATACTTTTCTCTACTCAGTTTGTATTTCAAACATCCGTTGTGGGATAAAAATCAGATATCATTCACATGAGTTCTACTTTAAATGAATGGTAACAAATTGCACTTACATGGAACACTGTCATCCTCACTGGTTTACATCGATGTTTCGCCTTAAGACACTTGCCCCAAGGCTCTTCAGTACCAAATTGGATAACATTATAGAAAATTAATCACTCCTAAAAATATAACCCCTTCAATTCAAATATATATGATGTTTAGTGTTTTCCCAGATATTGCAATTATGGAAAAAATTTGTGAATAATATCTGAGGATACACAACAAAAACACACTTTTGTCTATTTTCCACGATATTTTTCTATTGTTGACTAGTTTCGGCTATTACACCATTTTCAAAACTAACTGATTACATTCAAATCTGAGTAATTTATACCTAAGTTGCCTATTCTATCATAAATAATTTGGTACTCACATTTTGTATACCTGTAATATCCATGTACATAACAAAACAAAGCTTTTGATATAATGTAGGTTTTGGGAACTGGATTGTAGGTTCCCAAAACCTACATTATATAAAAAGCTTTGTTTCAAAACTTACTGATTACATTTCAATCTGAGTAATTCATACCTAAGTTGCCTATTCTATCATACATAATTTGGTACCTACATTTTGTATACCTGTAATATCCATGAACATAACAAAACAAAGCTTTTGATTTAATGTAGTATAGGTTTTGGGAACCTATAATCCAGGTTATAGGTTCCCAAAACCTATATTACATCAAAAGCTTTATTTCAAAACAAACTGATTACATTTAAATCTGAGTAATTCATACCTAAGTTGCCTATTCTATCATCAATACTTTGTTACCTACGTTTTGTAAACCTTTAATGTCCATGAACATAACAAAACAAAGCTTTTGATATAACGTAGGTTTTGGGATCTGGATTATAGGTTCCGAAAACCTACATTATATCAAAAGCTTTGTTTTGTTATGTTCATGGATATTACAAGTATACAAAATGGAGGTACCAAATTATTTATGATAGGATAGGCAACTTAGGTATAAATTACTCAGATTTAAATGCAATTAGTTAGTTTTGAAAATGGTGTAATAGCCGAAACTAGTCAACAATAAAGAAATATCGTGGAAAATAGACAAAAGTATGTTTTTGTAGTGTATCCTCAGTAAACATGAATTTCCACAAAATAAACAAGTCGTCAATCAAAGAAGTGTGTATAATATCATTGAGATAACGAGCTCATATACATTATTCATGAATCATTTATACAATCATCCTTTTTTTCAAGGACAAAACACAAGCACTACAGGAAAAGTCTTGAGGTACTCTCAGAGCGGTGCCTGTGCGAAGGTAGCGATTCACATTGGATTTGAATCGCTGGAGATTGAATCCATTTGGAAAAGCGTTCTCAGAAGGTTTATTCAACATAAACGCAGTGCTCCAGATGGAAAAGTTTTTGAACATTGAAGTTCGAAGTGTATTGAGTTGAACCTCGAAATGATGGATTATGTCTTACATGAAATTTCGAAAGATGTACGTAGAATGGGATAATGTAAACTCGAGTACTTATATGACTTGGAAGTTGGAGTTCCACAAGGCTCAGTCTTGGGACCATTATTGTTTTTACTATACATAAATGATCCACCACAACATATCGGCACTACTTCGATAGTTCTTTTTGCCGATGATACTTCTATTTCCGCAGAAGCCGACAGTACTTTGGAACTTCAAGAAAAATTGAATGTGATCAGTCAAAATTTCTCAAAGTGGTATCACAGAAATAGACTAATGTTAAATGCAGAAAAAACAGTATTTGTACAGTTTTCTCCAAGAAAATCTGTGGAACATCCCATACATGTTATTATAAATAACACGAATATATACCCTTCAGAATCCACAAAGTTTTTAGGAGTTCACATCGACCACTCATTGAATTGGCAATTTCAAGTTGACATCGTGAGTAAAAGACTTAATAGCAGTTTCTATGCTTTAATGCAGCTTAAAAAATACTGAGTGAAGAACAACTGTTAGATGTTTACTATGCTCTTGTTGATTCTGTTCTATCTTATAATGTGGTCTTATGGGGAGATGCAACAAATATTAACAGGATCTTTGTTGCTCAGAAACGAATGATTCGTATGTTTCACAATCTACGTCATACTGATTCATGTAGACCTGTTTTCAAGCAAAGGAAAATATTGGCAGTACCTTCTCTCTATATTTATAACTGTCTGCTTTTTGTGAAAAAACGGGAACTCGAATTAGAAACTAACTCCCAATGTCATAATTACTCAACAAGGAACGGGAATTTGATCAAACTACAACAACATCGTACAAAATTATTCGAAAAGACGCCATCTCTAGCAGGTTCCAAATTTTTCAATTATATTCCCTCCGGCCTAAAGAATGTAGCATCAATTTTAGTATTCAAACGGAGAATCCGAGACTATCTTGTAGGTGGTTGTTTTTACAATATTAACGAATATTTGGAATATCCACATTCGCCAATCAACAATTAATATAATTCCGTCATTACCTATTTCAGCTATTATGTACATGTATAAACACTTTCAATTGTTTATTTTAAACAAGCACTTTCATGTGTTAAATTTATGTATTTTGTACTGATGTTTATATATATTTCATGTTTTTTACCATTGACGACTCCTATATCATTGTGAAGTGATCATTTTAAGGAATAAAGATATTGTATTGTATTATATTGTATTGTAGACAATATGGATCCCTGGGGAACACCAGCGTTGATGGTGAAAGTATTCAAGAGATATCCATCAACAGCCACTTGAAGGAAACCTTCTTTCAGGAAGCTGAAGAGCCGTACACAGAAATGACCCGCACGGTCCACACATGGTCAAAGGCCTTAGAAATATCAAGCGCAACAGCTCTTGATTCTCCATGTTTCTCGATTGCGTTATTCCAAATATGGGTGACATACGATAGAAGGTCACCTGTTGATCTTTGTTTCCGAAAGTATGAACGTAATTGCTCAAAATTATTTTGGTCTGCAAACGTCTAACGGAAATCTTCATATGACCGATATTTTGCACTTCATTGTTTACCGGGGAAATTCCATTTTCACTTTCTAGAAAATTTTACGTATAATAAAGTGAACAACTTGATTTCACATGATATTTCATATTTTTACTTCACCTATGAATTCATGAAATTATATTGAGTGGCTTAACTCTCGAGTAAGAACATTTTTTTGAGTATTTTCAAACTTTGTATCTCCACAACTGAAAAGTTTTGAACATATGTTAACGGACATTTTTCCATGTAAAATCATAGAGTAGAGAAAATATAGATCTTAGTGAATTTCATTGTCATTATGAACCATGGAAAAGTAATTTCAAAATTAGTTTCGCTCGAGTTAAGAAGAAAACTGAAGATGACGGCACAATCTGAATGAAATACCCACGTCCACGAATTTAATATTCTATTCAGCTAGTCAAGACGTAGATAAGCCATTGAAATCAAGTTTGTAATACAGATTTCCAACTAACTAACGCCTACATCTCCTTCCCTCATGCCTATGGGCTTTTTCGTCAAAGGGAAAAACCAGATTTAGATAGATTATTGCTACCCGTATATTAATTCTCCAAGGATGCAGTGACATTGTGCGAGGATTAACACGGGTTTCATACAACGTTTTGAGTCGGTATAAAAGGAAATTCTGGATGTTCTGAGGCAAAAATTCAAAAGGATTAAGTGATGGACACAAAGGGAATTCATAATAGTGAAGGGATCAAAAACGGAAATGATTAAACGAGAGAGCGATGCTTTGTTTTGTTTTTGGAATGAAACACTTTGAAGTGTGCGTTACGTCTTTTTTACTTCCTCATTAACTCATAAAAATGAGCAGAATGGAAATATGTAGGCGAAATTGAATTTTCAATCGAAGTGGGAAAATACATTACAGACGAGTAGAGAGGTTATAATAATAATATACAGATAGATGATATAGGTTATTTGTAACCGGGTTTTTAAGTCGTCGTTAGTTAAAATTTTTCCTGACGTTTCGTTGGCATCTTCGGTGATCTGTTCTTTTGTTTTCAACGTTTTCAACGGAAATACTGTAAAAATAAACCTATGTATCTGATTTTGCTGATATCTTTTACTAGAGTGAATTTTCAGTATCACATTCAACATTTCTGAGTAATCTCGTAAAAATTATTAATTGAAAAGGATCCATTAACAGGACAGAATCAGCACCAGCTCACAAGAGTCCACAAAAGACCATTGAATCGGTGTTCAAAAAAGTGACCGATTTCACCTCATGAATGGATTTGTATTTCCTAATAAAGTTCGACATGATTCCATTATGAAAGGTTCATGAAACCGCGACAAATTTTTCGTGATACAATAGGTTCCTCAGATCGGTTTTGCTGCTTGTTTTGTAATTTTTCATTTCGATTGTTTGTAAAATTGGTAAAACAAATGTACTCTGCGATATTAGAATTTATTTGTAGGAATATCGATTATCAATGTAAGTATTGATAAAAAAAATGTTTATGATTTTTTTTGCATGAAAACGCTCTCTTTAGTCAACTATTCATTTTCTCTGAAAAAATCAACTTTGGGTAAACATTTATTCTGAAAAAGCATCTCCACCACTGTTTTGTATTCTGAGGAAATATTCAGTTCTTCCAGTTCTTACTCATTCATCCTATTAAAAATTTGTTGAAAATGAATAAATTGTCACACTTAAAAAATTTTTTTGATTAGTGGAGAATAATACATAGTTGTTTGATTCTTTACTATTAAGAAAAGTGAAGTGCAGATATTCAATTGTTCATGAGGAATTGTTAATTGAGTAAATGAATGAAAAAATACGGAGTTAATTATTGAGGCGTTTTCATATGATCAATTTTTTCGAATCGTATGGAAATATCCAAATTACCAATTACATTTTGAATACAATATTTGTTGACGACAATTTTCTGAACAATAGTGATGAAAAATTGAGAAAAATCACATTGATATAGATTTCATTAATAAGAAAACGAGTTATTCACAATTTCTGAACAAAAATCAATCAATGCTTACATACTGATTACCGATATTATCGAAAAACAAAATATACTGAACAAGTATCCAGTAATGGACAGATCAATTCAAACACGTCTATTTTATCATTCGTTCAAGTGCTTTGTGTGACTGTGAAATTGTAGCGTGAAGTTTCAAACTAATAGTCACTTATGCAAATGATATCTATAATACCAGAGAAAGCAACATTTCCCAACTATCCATTTACCCACGACCAAATTATATTTGAGTGAGGATAATGGGTCTTAGGACGTCTGTCGGCCCGAATATACAAACTAACAGCTACTGTTCAACACCATTTAAACAGAGAAAAAGCCCTTTGGCATCCAGGAGATACACCAACTGCTTAATAGAATTGTGTATTATATTAATACGGCGTAAATATCGAATCGAGCCTTTGTTCTCGTACCAACTTTATTACTATTAATTATATTAGCAGTTCAAATCGTTAGAAAATAAATCAATGGGGGATTGAATGATTTATTTGGTCATTGAATTTGGATTGTTTCATTAATCAAAACGCATGGTCCTTCGAGCCGGATTTTGATAATTGTGCAGTCAGTGTCTATTAAAAGGTGAAGTGTACGTCCTAATAAATGCAATCGAATCAAAGATCATTCACATCATCATCAGAAGTGGTTCAAATCGCAGTTCCAATCGCAGTTCAGATTACAGTCCAAGGCGCAGTTCCAATTGCAGTCCAGATTACAGTCCAAGGCGCAGTTCAAATCGCAGTCCAGTTTGCAGTCCAAATCGCAGTCCAGAAAGCAGTTCAAGTCACAATTCGAATTGCAGCTAGTACAAAGTTCAATTGAAGAAGACTGCACCGACTTCCAAGGACAAACCATAGAACACGGAATCCTCTATATGCCAATGCGATCGATTGTGATCCTTCCTATTTCTTCAAAAGGGTTGGCGAACGGTGCTGCGAATTCGAATGTTTGGACCAACCAGGAGATGCAGCATCCAAATTGTTGAAAGAATATCGGAAAAAAAAATGTTGAAGACAAACAATGTATCTCAACGAACGATTGTAAGTTTTTTGTTGATGTGTCTTTGCAGTACTGCATGTGTAATTATATATCCAAAAAACACAAGCAAAACTTTCATACTTGACATAGAAAAATGTATAGTTTTGAAGGACGTTGCATTCAATTTATTTTCCGTTTTTAAGCCTATGGAATATTTTGAGAGGAATCCATACAACAATTTTCTAAATCCTTATTTTTGAATCTATTGATTATTGAACATTTTGATTTACAAACTTTCCACTCCTTTCTCTCACAAATGTATCATATCTTAGTCGTAATTGAACTAATGCTTCTCCGTATGCTTGACCGTATTCAACCTGAATTTATTCGATTCGGATTCCCCTACACACTCTCACAGACAGCGGTGATGACAGGTCTTGCGTTTCGTCAACGTACGGATGTTGGTCGATCAGTGAACCCAAATTCATTCACTATATTGCAAATAGCTCTTTCGACAAGACGAATATGGCGACCGTGAAATGAGCGAAGCGCGCGGTACGTTGTTCGAACAGAACACCAGATTTGATAACACATTTTCATTACTTACACGCGTTGTTGAATGCTTCATTCGTCCACCGTTGTCAAAGTTTAGAAGTCTCTATTGAAAGACCCATACTTGAAGATCACTTTTTAGGGACTGAAATTACTCTGGAAATTTCCACACAATTTGGAAATATACCCCATATGAAACATAGATTGTTTGTGAGTGCTGTTATGTTGCATCGAAGAAATTTTGCCTTCTGAAAGTTAGAGTGAGAGAGCATGATTCTCTAAAGAATTTTAGGTTCATAGGTTCTAAATTTATACCCTTTGATACATAAGAAATTCAAAAGCTTCTCACGGTATTTTGCATATCGAATTGAAGGTCAGCTGTTCAACATAGGACGGATCGAGCGAACTGTTTTCACTTTTTCTAGTGGGCCCTGTCCGATGCATTCCCTAGGTCCGAACCTAACCTAACCCAACCCAACCTAACCTAACCTAACCTAACCTAACCTAACCTAACCTAACCTGCCCAATGAGCCCTAATTTCAAAGAAACCCTACAGAACGTGCTTGATAGTTGATAGTGCAGCCTCTCTGGAAACATTGTCCATATATTTCCAGCTGTTTACTCTCTGCACAAGACATGCTGTTATAGAGAACATAGCGTCGTCCTGAGGATTATCAACCTAATTCAGTATATTCAATTTGGGGCAGACAAATTGGATGCAGATCCTTTGAAAATCAACATATTGGCTAATTGGAAATTGTTTGCCTAGGAATAATATTCAAGTTTTCATTATTCCAGATGTTTATCGATTCTGGGGCATCTAAACAGTGAACACCAGGCCGTTTTATCGGATAATGCTAAACATGTTTAGATTTCGTGTTGGACTTCTTGATTGCAACAATGAAAATTATCATAGAAATATATTCCTGATGAAATTTTGCAAAATTGAAAGAAATGAAGCGTATTGTCAGAATATAAGCTTCTGAGGGGATACTCCAACAGATAATACCGATTATAAAGTGATGGTAACTGGAATAACTGGCAACTGTTCTGGAAAAGGTATATTTTTAGAAGATTGGGTTTTTGGAAAAGACGCTTTTTGGCTCTCAATTTTCCTATTGCACATGGAAAACTTCGAAGAAGAGAAAATAAATATGTAGATGATCTATATATTTATACACACAGAAGTTTTTTCCAGACACAAACCTTTTGGGGGAAGTGAACGTTTCGGAAATTGATATCGTTTCGTTCTCGAAAACCCAAGGAAAACACCTTTGGCGTGAAGAAGTATTGCCCAGTATTACGCTCCAAAAACTTTTCTATTGCAGGAGAAAAAACTAACTGTAGCCATTGTGAACATGAAAGAAGAATGAGTTGATCAACGAAAAAGCTGAAAATTTCTGAATTGAGTTAACATATCCAGCCACGTGTGGGTATGGCTCCTCAGCTTCTCAGAAGAACTTTCGTTGCAAGTAGCTGTTGATAAATATTTTCTGACTAATTCTACCTTCAACGCTGGTGTTCCCCAGGGATCTATATTGTCTCCAACCCTCTTGTTCTTGTATATCAACGACTTATTATATATTGCTTTGCTGACGACAGCTCACTTTGTACCATTTGAATTCCAGCACATCTTCATCGTCAGCGCGCGGTTGCATATCTTAACGAGAATCTAGAGTTGGTGAGTAAGAAAGTAAGTAAGAATTTATTCAAATCAGTTATAAGACAAAATACATAGTCCTCTATGACAAAAGGATAGAAAATAAAATAAAATAAAATAAATGAATAATGATACATGAAATGTAGCGATTATACAATTCTAATTAAAGTTACGGCTACCTAAGAAAGCTTGTATTGTAGCCAGCAAACTTAATAGTATATCTTTCCCTGTATAACCAAATATAGCGAACAGGGTAAAGAAAGGAAGAAATAGTACGAAGAAGATAAAGGACGAGAAAGAGAGAGAGAAAGATCTGACTGTGATGCGCTCTGAAAGACACCTCTAATGATAGATATTTCTTATTCAAGTATCAGAAGAAGCATATCATAATTATTGTCACCAAATTTTTTTCAACTCTATTTTGAATTTGAATTTGTTTCTCATGCCTTTCAATGACTCAAGTAGATTGTTGTAAAGTTTGGGTCCCAGATAGGTTATGAATTTTCGATTATGCGTGAGTCTGCATCGTTGAACATTCATGGTCTCAACTGAACTATTACGAGTATTGAAAGCATGCTGTACAAATTTGTTTGAAGAATTAGCAGACTCTGAAAAATGTAAGTTTTACTAACACCGAATAACTCAGTTTCATCATACAATGAGTGGGTACAATACCTCCGATCTTTTTTCATCATGATCCATATTATTGAATTTTGAATCACTTTTAATTTAATTAGCGATGTCTTGAAGGTACCACCCCATACTATTATACAGTAACGTATTATGGAGTTATCCAAGGCATCATACACCATCAGTATCATTTCTCTGTTTATAATTCATGAGCTGATAAAATTTATATAATACTAGTACTATGTTGCTGTATCGCTGCTGTTTCAATATTTTGACAGAATCGGAATCAACAAACTTACGCGTGCAGCGTTATAGGACAGTGCTTTCAAAAAAAAATTCTACAGCGTCATCTAGTGGCGAGTTACAGAAAAATTGATAGCCTAAAAACCTTCCTTATGAAAAATTACTTATACGTGTCAAGTTTCATCACGATCGGTTGAGCGATGTAGAAGTTTATTAATTACTAACCAACCAACAAACATCCATTTTTATATAGTAGATATATGAATTAATATTAATTTCCGTAGTCTAGTTACTATATAATCAATGTGTGCATTCCATCGATTGGTCCACTAATACCCCTAAGAATTTCATTGTATCCATTTTCTGTATAGAAGTACAGCTACAATTGGGAATATTAGCACAAGATGTTTTGTGTATTTTTAGGATGTTTGTAAGTGTTTGATCTCTAGTTGTGGGAGCGAATGCAATGAATTTGGTTTTTTTAACATTGACACTCAATAAATTAGAACTCTACTAGTTGAAAATCGTTTCAATGCCTATTTCAGATTGAGTGTATACTTCTTCCCACGCTTTTCCAACAAAAGTGATAGCTGTGTCATTAGAACATGAAGTTATTCCAGCATTGAAATCAGAAATTTTGAAAATGTTGTTCATATATATTAGAAATAAGATGGGTCCTAAAACAGTTCCTTGGGGTAAACCTCAAGTGAAAGTAACCAGGTTTATTACAATGTCACAAAAATCCAGGTATCGGTTTTCTCCAAACATACAAATGTCTCCAAACTGGATATAAGTTTGTTGGGCATTGAAATGGACACCAATCATATAGCTGGTTATCGAAAAGGCTGCTTCTCAAAAGCTTGGGACACTGTTGCGAATGAGAAAAATTGTACACACCTCAACAAATTTTGATGCTTCATGAAGCTCAGATCAGACCTTCTTTGGAGTATTTTTCTCATGTATGGAGCTCCGCCCCTAAGCGTACCCTGAAGCTATGGGATTCCATCCAGAAAAGAGCAATCCGCCTGATTGAAGATCAGCAAACATCACTTGCAACCTTGGTAGTCTGGAACATCGAAGAATGGTTGGAAATTTGTCTTTTTTATTAGATACTTTCACGGGAGGTGTTTAAGAGACTTCGCACATTTGATTCCAACAAATACGAGACGGACTGTGGGTGCTAATCGAACTTCGAACTTCCCTGTTCAAGAATTCTTTCATTTGGAGAAGTGCATGCATGTGGAATAAACTTCCTAGGAATATAATCCCAAATTAATTTAATCTCTAGCCATTCAAATCCAACGTTAATCGCTACTTTTGCAAAGGCACCGATTTTAGAGGATTTTTTTGTAGTGCTTGTGTTCTGTACTTGGAAAAAGGGGTTTTGTTGAATATAATATTAACATGAATTATTTAACACGTTAAATGAGAGTTTGGATTGCCTCAGGTCCAAAAAGCACTTCAAAAGCGTCATAAAAACGTCGTAGAGCTTTTGAACCCTTTTTGATTTTCCACTGAGAATCCTCAGACGACATTTCACCTGCCCCACTAAATACGCCAACCAAAACATAAGATCTATAAAGGCGGATTTTCAATTAACTTACCTTGTCAAAAAAAAATTGAAAACTTCGTGTCGCGGAAGGTTGTTGTCCCGTCGGTAGGCGGAAAGATAGGAGGGTTTTGGTGTCTTGTCTTCGTGTTTATAGACAGAAGTTGATATATGGAAACGGTTGGCGACAACAACAAGATACTATTCAGTTCGCTACTTTGTTTTGCTGTGTGAATTCATGGAACATTATTAATTTATCCTAAGTGTTAATCTGTGGAGGGTTTAAATTTCGATGATGCCAGTTCTCCAATCATTTCTATATCATCATTCATTAACTCTGACATAATTTTATCCGTTACATTATCTAATCGCCTTCTCAACATTGTTTCAATCCAGTATCTTGTTTTTCTTTTCTTTCGCTCGAAATATTCGATGATAATAAAACCGCAGATCATTATAAAAACATCATCCGGAGAAGACATGATGAAAACTGTTTCAGTAGTGGAAACGACAGAAAATATTTCACAACAGAACACGCGACTGAGACAAGTTTTTGTCTGTTTGATGGAATTTCAAGTTTCGAGTTTGTTCGGAACTAAAACAATTCGGCTCCACATCTGTCCACTATGGCAGTTTCATCAAATGTACAATATTTCCACAAATACAGGGTGTAACTGAATAAGTGTAAAACATTTGAGGAGGTGATTCCTCATCGAAAAAAAGACAGGATCTTTCATATAATGAAATTTCATTGGAGCATCCCTTGTTAAGATACAGCCCCTCAAAGGGGGTATATTAAATTTGTGTAACAATTATTTTCACAAGCACTACAAAAGTCACAATATTGAAATTGACCTGACGTTTTGTACTACCAAAAAGATCCTTAGCCAGAAATTCATTTGGTTTACCCCATGGTTGTAAGGGGTGGAGAACGCAACCCCTTAAATTTATTTCCAATGTAACTTTTTGTCTTATCATTTGTTTACCATTTTAAAATGTATTTCCGATAGCCTGTTTCATTTTGAACAAAAAATATGTCTTGTGTTTTTTGCCCAAAGTGAACCAGTTCGCAGCAAAAAATTATTTTAGGAACAACTACAGAGATAAATCGCCATAAATGCGAAAATACGAAACTAATCTATCTAGTAGATCGCTATTAGCGATAGTGACAATTAAATTGGTATGACGTGGTCAGTTTGTGAATTTTCGAAATTGAATTAATAATAATTGTGTGTTGTTGTTCTGTTCTTAATTTGTTACTTCAATAATTCATTTGTTATTAAAATGGCATACACGGTCTGTCGCAGGGAAATGGGTAAGAAGCTTCTAGAAGATATGCTGAAATGTATCCTCAACGGCAGCATCCTTCACATAGAATATTTGCTCGACTTCATCAACAATTACAAGAATATGGTTCATTCGACAAAAGAACGCAGGATTGTGGTCGCCATCGAAAAGTACGAACACCACAGCTTGAGGAAGCAGTACTTGATTTGATTGAAGAACAACCTACTACCAGTACTAGAAAGATTGCTTTCCAGCTAAATGTTGATCATATGACGATATTTCCAATTTTAAAGGAACAACTCTTATACCCTTACTATCTGGAACGAGTACAGGCACTGTTACCGCGAGACTTTCCGAACCGTCTTGAATTTTGCAATTGGATGCTGGAAATGATTAGAAGAAATTGTGACTTCCTGAAGACGATAGAATTCACAGACGAATGTAGTTTTTCTCGGGACAAGATTATGTATTTTCATAATTACCACCTATGGGCTGATGAAAATCCTCACGCTATTGTCGAAACTAACCATCAAGAACAGTTTTCTCTCAACATGTGGCTCGGAGTTATTGGGGATGATTTAATTGGGTCTCATTTTCTACCTCCTCGATTGAATGGTGAGGCATACGTTCAATCTTTAAGAGAAGTGCATCCAGTACTGCTGGAGGAAGTTCCTTTGGGCGTCAGAAGGGATATGTTTTTTATGCATGATGGGGCACCCACCCATTTTAGTCAAGTAGCACGTCGGCATTTAACTGAAACATATGCAAATCAGTGGATAGGTCGAGTAGGACCACAGAACTGGCCCGCTCGATCCCCGGATCTCAATCCCCTCGATTTCTCTATTTGGGGCCATTTACAGCATTTGGTTTATCGTACTCCTGTTCGCGATGTAGAGGACTTAAGAAACCGCATCATCGATGCGTGCAGGGTAATCAGAGAGACTCCAGGAATATTTCAGCAAAAACGTGGCTCAATGCGCCGACGTCTAGACGCATGCGTAATGTCTGAAGGTAGACATATTGAACACTTACTATGATTTTTCATGTTGTGTGTTTTGTTATTAATAAATTAGTTTTGTTTATTACTCTTTAATCGTTTAATGCAGATACTAACAACAAAATAACAATAAATCCAGTTCGCATTTATGGCGATGTATTTCTGTAGTTGTTCGTAAAATAATTTTTTGCTGCGAACTGGTTTATTTTGGGCAAAAACCCAGAAGATATTTTTTATTTACAATTGAACAGGCTATCGGAAATACATTTTTAAATGGTAAACAAATAATAAGACAAAATGTTACATTGGAAATAATTTATAGGGGTTACGTTTTCCACCCCATACAACCATGGGGTAAACCAAATAAATTACAAGCTGAGTGTCTTTTTGGTAGAACAAAACGTCAGGTTAATTTCGATATTGTAACTTTTTCAGTGCCTGTGAAAAAAATTGTTACACAAATTTTATGTACCCCCTTTAAAGGGCTGTATCTCAACAAGGAATGCTCCAATGAAGTTTCTTTATATGAAAGATCCTTTTTTTTCGATGAGGAATCACCTTCTCAAATGTTTTACACTTATTCAGTTACACCCTGTATAAAAACGGCGTCTATTTCCACATCATCTCAAAATCTTTTGTAGTTTCCTAGCAACTTCCTCATCGACAGCGAATTGAAAAACCGATAATGAATAATGGATGTCCCCTTCTAAACAGGATGCGTTTCATCGGAAATCCAGGAAAATACTAAAGTGGAGAACAATATTGGAATTTTCATTTCTCTTCCACCTATTCGCTGGTAGGATCAGGAGATTTTCATCACGACCAAACCCGAATCGATTTTCTTTCATCGTGAATTCCTGTGTGTTATCAAGAATTAATGAGTGTCTTGAATTGTTCGAGATTAGGGAGCTGGAAAATTCCGTAGTTGAAGAAATGATAAAGCATCTGCTGTAATTTGCTGGTAGAATACTTATCTAATTAGTTATCAAGACAAATGTATACATTGATCAAGTTATTGTTCCAGAACTAATTCCACTGGGTGTTGAATGAACGAATGCTGCATTAACTGAATCAATGAAGCAAAACACCATTTACGATCAAGAAAAAATCAACTGAAATGGTCATCAGTAGATTAGTCTATTGATGGAAATTATTAACTCTTTCCATAAAAATTATAATACAACCTAGTGTAATTATGGATAGTATCATTGTCCATTGTATTTTTCATTGTATCATCATTGCTGAATTGAAAAAAAGTTTTATAATCAGGCGTATAACGATATGGAAGCAAATTTTTCTCTCATATCAAAAATGTTTGATTTAGGACTATCAGACTATGGATAGTATAATGGAGTGAGTTATATAATTGCCTTCTTGAAAAATTCTCTAGAGAAAATGTCTCCCTCTTTTTCTGATATAGGTCTTAGTTTCTCGGCAGTTTACGGTCGCCATAATCGTCCTACTGAAAGGATCATTCGCATTGTGCTGGATGAATTTCAGTCCACTGATTACGTAAACGATTGATCAATACCCATACGTCGACGAAACTCAAAATCTGTGGAAATCATCGCCGCTATTTGTATGAGAGTGTGTTGAAGAATCCGAAACAGTCGATTTCGTGTCGGTCACAAGAATACGGCATCTGTATCTGTATCTGTAGAGTTAGGGAGGGTAAGTGTAAGCAAACAGCACTTAGGTCACATGTGACCCATTGTACATTCCCCCGAGGAGTTGTCCTCCTAGGTCATCGTCCATCCTGTCCTTTTCAGGAAGGTGGACAGGTTACTAGGAGACATCTCCTTTATATTGGCAGGTGTAGGCCAAGACTCGCCGATCACACACTCTCTTATTGACGATAACTCCGGGCACTCGCATAGCACATGCCTGACAGTCTCATCTTCCTGTTCACACATCCTGCGTAGAGGTGTGTCCACTGGCCTCATATTATGTAGGTGTTTCCTTAGTTGACTGTGGCCAGCCAGAAATTTAACTGTTAAGCGTAGATTTTTCCTGGTCATCGCCAGATATTTCTTTGACGTTAGCTTTCCAGGTTCGCCCAGGGTGATTCTGGCAAAACTGCATCCTTTGATTCCATCCCGTCTCTTTAGGGATTGAGCATGGGTGTGATGTTTGGCTGGTGCCGCAATTGTCGAAGGCATCAGGCCGTAGGTGCCACTTGGTCCTAAAATTCTTAGTCCAGCCGCTTCTTTCGCTGAAGAGTTAGCAATGCGATTATTTTTACGTTTGTCATGCTCTTTAACCCACCTCAGGATAATGTTATTATCTACCGAGGCCTTGGCTGAATCTTGGTGGCACTCTAGTACTAGCCCTGAGGTAACATGTCTGTTTAAGGTTGCAAGGGCTTGTCTGCTGTCAGTGCAGATTGTTATGTTTTTGCCAGAAATTCCTTTCCTGGTTATTTCTTTTGTGGCGATTGAGATACCAGTCAGTTCTGTTTGGACCACGCTGAAATTTTTTTCCATTGCCCACTTAATCCTTAGGCTTGGTAATCTGGAGTACACTCCACATCCTGAGCCTTCTTTGGTTTTTGAGCCGTCTGTATATATGCGTATTGCATTTGTAGCATCTGACTCTGTGTTCTGTTTTATTTGTATTTTGTAGGGTTTATTGAACACCTGGGTTCAATTGCATCACTTGTTGCCTTCAGCAATTCGGCATTTCCTAGACTACTACTTGGCGAATTTTGCGTTGCCTGCACCCGTACAAAATTCAACTGACCCAGGAACTGGAGGTGAACGATCAAAATATCATCTTCAGCGATGAGCACTTTTTTGGATAGATGGGTACATGAACTAACAGGATTGTTGAATTTGGAACGATATCAATCCACATGAGATCCAAGAGCGTATAATCCATCATAAAAAAGTCACTGTTTGGTGTGGATTTTGGGCTGGCGGCGTCATCGGTCCATATTTCTTTAAGAACGTTGTTGGCCAGGTCATCACTGTCAACGGTGGGCACTGTACGGGTAGGTACATGATTATCAACTTCTTTTGACCTGAATTGGATGACCTTTAAACCAACGGTGCTGATGCCATATTGCATACTTAGGTATTCAGAATAAGTGATTTGAAGGCATGGTCATCTCTCGTGGAGGTGATGTGAACTGGCCACCAAGATCGTGTAATTTGGCCCCGTTAGACTTTCTCTAATGGAGCCTGTTGCGGACATTTGAACGATGTTCCACACGTAATGGCATCAGTAGGTCTTTCAGATGAATGAAAAACTTCGATAATATCTCACACACTTCTTTGTTTCATTCAAATTCGAAGATAGGAAGCGTTTCATGAAAGACCCTTCAGTTTCCGAAAATAATATTATTTTTAACATTGATTTTATTCAGAAAAATTCCGAAAACGAAATTTTGGAGTGGAATACATTGAAGAAAAAAGAATAGATTTTCAGGTGAGCAACTCTTCCAGGAAAAATAATAGAAATATATTTTCTATTGATAGTTTGATGAGAAGTCTCAATCGTGATAACGTTACGACTGTTATTGAACATGAAAAATCGTGAAAACCCTCATAGAAAAATGATCTACAAAATAGTTCACATTATTGACTATATTTATTCGGGATACATAGTAACAAAAATTTTGGGCTCAGTGCTACAATTAGAAAAATAAAAACCATTTTGAATGCCTGAAATTCACCCTGTTTCATCTCCCGTAGTCTCAAATTGTTTTTTCTGGTAATAATTTCCAATGATTCTGTAACAATGTGTATGCTGTTATTTATCCTTCTTGCCTTTCTAACAGACTTCGCCACTGACCTTGAACAATCATGCGCAAAACGAACAAAAAAATCCTGTAGATGAGAAATGAGAGCATTTAGATTTATTATTGATGAAAATGGCCCCAACACAGAGCCCTGAGGTACATCACGATGATCGTTCCCAAAATCCGACGATATATTATCAAATCTCTTTGCTTGCACTCCGTTGCTGAGATATGATTGAAAAAATATCGAGTTCCATACCCCTGATACGATTTACTGAAAATAGCCATGATGTGCTCAGTTGGGTCGAACTGTTATTTTTTTACTCATTACCACTTTTCTCTGAATCATTATCGATATATATTCCATTCCGGTATTTCTTCAAACACTATTGGCTTTATATCTGATAGTTTCTTAGCAAGCTCATTACTGTTAATTCGAATTCTAGGCACAACTCCGGGAATCTTCAATTAGACGAGCTTGGAAGTCAAAACAATTTGAAGTTATCCCTCAATGAGGCCCTTGAATGAACAGGTAAGTTCAGTCTTAAACACGAAACTGCCAGACAGTCACGAAGGAGGAGATAAGCCAGGAATGATGAAGGTCTACAATGATGAATGTGCGGCTGAGAAATTTGTAATGTTCAATTTCACAATTAGCAACGTAAAATAGGTCATGCCCTAGTTGCAGTGTACCAATACGAAGCAAATTTGCAGAACATTTATTAGATATCTGTTCAGAAGCAAAGTTAACGTTATCGGGTCTTGTTAGTAGTCTTGCTCACAAGCTGGAATTTGTATTCGATAGATATGAAGGTCTTGAAAATAAAATAATCCACAATTAGAGAAATAATGGAGAATAATGTCATTACATTGGGTCCTTTTTTGCACACAAATCACATTTCAAGCGGAAATTTACGCTATTGAATTCGGTATGGAGAAGAATCCAACCACATACATAGGCCAATAAAAATATTCTCGGACAGTCACGCGGCGTTGAAAGCTCTTGGCTCCTACCGATCAATGTCTAAATTGGTAGCAACTTGTTAAAATCAACTCTCCTCGATAGAAAGACTCAACAGATTATCTCTAGTCTGGATTCCAGGCCATACTGGCCTGGAAAGCAATGACGCTATTGACTCCCTTGCAAAGGAGGGTGCTGCAAGCAGCTTCATCAGACCAGAACTTGTCATTGTCATTATAATTGTGTCATTGTGTCATTGACTCACTCCAAGGCGTTAATTCACGCTTCAAAGCTTGATACCAAACAGTTGTTGGACTACAGTAGGGATGAAGTAAGATGTCTAACAGGCCTTCTCATAGGTCACTATCATTTGATATACCATATGCAGAGACTTGGACTGTTGGTCGCCTCTGTTTGGAAAATGATGAAACAACAGAGCACATACTTTGTGCCTGCCCCGCTGGGAACCGAATCAAGTCTTTAGAGTTCGGCAGAGCCGTAACCTTACCATCTGACCTGAAACACCACTCACTATACAAACTAATCGACTTCGTTAAGAAGCTGGGTTAATTTGGTCGAGTGTGAATAGGTGTGAGCCACAATAAACCCTTGCGGGTTGTGATGGAGGGTTAAATAGACCCACTCACTCTGGACCCAACCTAACCCTAACACAAGTCATATTGAGGGTTGCAGAACTGATGATTTAAACTTGATTTTGAACCGTTCATATTTATGTGTATCGAGAAAAAGTAGTACTCAACATTTTTTCCAAATGCTGTAATGGCTATCAAGAGAAATAAAGATGCTCGTAGTTTGTTAAATCGACATCAGGGGAAATGCAGCTCATTTTGAAACATCTATTGATGCTATATTTACTATTTTTTATAGAAAAATGACAGTATAGACTGTGGAAACTCTCAAGCAGAATTTTCTGGATTGAAGGCTCATATATGGAATACGAAAATAATGGAAAGTTCCTCCATAAGAGTTTAATATTGGATGTTTGTGAGAAGAATAACAGTACTTCCAGTAACTCCACTATAAAGGTCCCATTACACGCTCAGTAATAATGTCGTTTCAGCAGATCATGACAGAAACATCCTAACTGAAAATTGTCCCGTCATTCCCTGTCATTATTTTCCTTACCTCACATGTTCATTATCACTGACATTATTCTTCCATCATAATTATTGCCTTACGTATGAACCGTTCTGTTAAACGTCGTTACTGGATGAAGAAATGGTTAAAGAACATGAAAAATATCCACATTTAGTGTTATTGAAGGAAATAAGTGATGCTTCTGGTGTCAATTTTTCATAAATGACCAACAACTCATTTAGAAATGTTTTTGTTTTGTTCATATAAATACCAAGTGACGAATTCCATAATTCAGGAAGACTGAGTATTGGGAACTTTGTCAATGAGTTATTTTCTTGTTTTTTCAAGGACAAAACACAAGCACTACAGGAAAATCCTAATGGCGCTCTCAGAAAGGTGCCTGTCCGAAAGTGGCGATTCACACTGGATTTGTAGCGCTGGAGATTAAATTCATTTGGGAAACGTTATCAGGAAGTTTATTCCACATAAACGCTGTTCTCCAGATGAAAGAGTTCTCAAACAGTGAAATTCGAGGTGTACTGAGTTGAACCTCTAAACGATGAGTAGCCACAGACCGTCGCGTACTTCTGATATATGTAACGCGTGCAAGTATCTATAAAAGAGAGATAAATCTTCAACCTTTCTTCGATGTTCCAGGCTATCAAGGTTGCATGTGATGTTCGCATCTCCAATCAGGCGGATGGAATCCAGTAACTTCAGGGTATGTGTGGAGGTAGAGCTTCATGCATGAGAACAATACTCCAAAGAAGGTCTGATCTGAGCTTTATAAAGCATCAAAAGTTGCTGAGGTGTGTACAGTTTTCTGGTTCGGGACAATGTTTCAAGATTTTGTCTAGTGGCCATTGCCTGACCTGACCTCTCTGACCTGACACTATTATATCCGGTTCGGAGATATTTATCTTATTGGAGAAAACTGATGTCTATGTTTTTGTGGCATCAAATTGAACCTGGCTACTTTCATCTCAATTTGAAATCACTTCTAGATCCTCATTAAGACAAGCAACCTCCTGCTGCCGGTGAAGATGTGCCTCCGTAGCCGACGTCCTGGAATCCAAATGGAATGACGAGACAAGTGTGCTGTCGTCAGCAAAGCAATATAATGGATTCTTGGTTTTTTCCAATAAGTCGTTGATATACAATGAAAAGAGGGTTGAAGACAATATAAATCTCTGGTGGAAATATTCGAGAGATATTCATCGACGGTCACTTACAGGAAACGTTCTTTCAGGAAACTGAAGAGCATTACACAAAAATGATCCGAAAAGCCATAACATCAAAGTTTGGCCAGCAAACCCTTATGCCACACACGGTCAAAGGCCTTAGGAATTCAATACTGAAGCTTCTGAGGGATTTTGCCATTGATGGGTAATTCTTACAGTTATCCACTCATTTTCTTCAGTAATGATTTTCATTTAAATGATTTTTCCACGTTAAGAGCGGGACGGTGAGAGAAGCAAGTGTTGGAATCGGATGTATCGGTTTGCCACAGAATTTTTAAGCTAAGAGCGTATAAAATGCTCCAATAGGGTCAAATCAAGTCTTGCTACTGCCAAAAATCCAATTTCAACGCAATAAATCTGTACGTAAAACGAATGTAGACTCGCATTTTCGGTATTCACACGTACCTCCCATTTCGAAGAAGAGCAAATAAATGCGTCATTTAGAAAATCTTTATTGACAGGAAGGAAGCGGAGCTAGATCGGTATGGAAGTATATTTCATCTACGGGAAGCGTGATGGCCTTTTTAATGTCGAAACGCAACCGATGGGAATGTCGAAATATGTTCTATAGCCTCAATGGAGATATCATTAACGTGACTCAATTTTGGATTGCAAACAAATTTCGCTATTTGCGCTATTTACTGTATTCGATTAGACATATTGGAAGGGGCACTTTTCCCGAAGGAAGAGTACAGGAGGGCCATGATAAAGATCTTGCTACGCGGTGGCAAGGTCAATAAGGAGTATTAATTATCTCGAAGTTATGCTCCGCTTGAAACAACACGAAGAAAATTTCAGGTATTGTGTAAAAACAATTCATGCCTTACATTACTTACATTGCTTGTTCGTAATGCTTTAGCCAAAAACAACATACCAGAGCCACCTTCTTCACGAGACTTGACCCCCTTCGACTTCTTCCCCTTCCCAAAATCGAAGAGACCCATGAAAGGAAGGCGTTTTGCGACGATTGAGAAGATGAAAACCGAGAGAGCTCTAAGACATACCAGGAAGCTCATGTCAGAACTGCTTTGAAGACTGTAATGGAGCTGGCATAAGTGTTTCATATCTGAGTGGAAGTACTTTTAATGGGACCAAATAGAAATTGATGAAACATAAAAATTTATTTTTCTACACAGATTAGTATTTAAAAATATTCAGGATTGCATTCATCCCAAACACTTGAAAATACTATACTATGTACAGGTTACGGAAGTAATAGTTTGTTGAGATATATCGCACGGGGATAAAACCTCTATAAATATTCAAATCGTCGAGAATATTACCATTTATCAACGAATACTTTTTTATTGATCAACCACCAATAACCTATTCCATGCACAAGCTGATGTGACACTATGAGAGAGAAAAACTGATATCCCGCACATGTATGAATAATCTGATACAGGGGTCTCCAAACTTTGAAGCCTTTGGGCTATAATGATTTTTTCAGTTTGTTCCAAGGGCCAATTTCTGCCCTCAACTATATTTCTAGACTAAGATAGTCGCAAAGTGCGTCACCTAAGCAAATTTACGCTTCTTTTGCATTTCAATTATTATTGTGTATTGTGACAGTCAACGACATCTAGTGACAAATAGTGGTACTATGTGGTACTTTTTCAGCTATCCGCTAGGTGGCATTAGGCGTAATTGAATATTTGGAAATACCCCTTGGTTCGAGAAAGTTCTGGTGTTAGCTAGTGTATTCACCTCGAGATGGCAGTAGTAATTGCATATAAAAAGGCCACCGGCGCAACTGCGAGTTAGTCTGCGTAGGAAAGGCGAAGGAAGTGAAATAAAGTAACACCCGTCAATAAAAGTATTTTGATTTGACTTATTGTTTTTATGTGTGATTTGTTAGTATGGAAAAAATGTAGGCAAAAATATGTATGGTAGGAATAAAGGAGTGGTTGCACTTGTGTCAAAGGCTGTAGAAAATGATGGTGGTTCAAAACCATTTGTCTTACGTTGTATTATTCATCAACAGTCCTTGTGCGGAAAATGTTTGGATATGTCTGAAGTTCTGAAACCAGTCATATCAGTTGTTAACTTCATCAGTTGAATCACCGACAATTCCGCGAGTTTATTCAACAGATTGGAGTAAATGATTCATCATATCATACTGCCGTACGCTGACTTAGTTGCGGAAAAGTCCTTAAGCGCTTTTTTGAACTTCGAGCAGAGATTGAAATTTTTTTAAATGAGAAGCAGCGCCCTTTTGCCGATTTAGAGAATAGTGAATGGATGTGGAAGTTAGCATTCTATATTGATTTGACAAATAATATGAACGAACTAAATTTGAGATTGCAAGGAGAAAATCAGCTTCTCCCTGATTTATACACCAATATCAAATTCTTCAGGCAGAAAATAATACTATTTCAATCGCGATTTCGTAAAAAATGTTTCACACATTTTGAAACATGTGAAATATTCAGCCACACTACAGAGACTGAATTTCCCGTCAATTTTACAATAGAAAATTTGAGTGCTTTGAAGATGAATTTTGACTCGTTTTTCAGATTTTGATGTCATTGCGAATGAAATTAAGCTTTTTCAAAATCCTTTTGATTCTGACATTGAAACCCTGGCTCCGGAAGTCCAAATGGAAATTATTGATTTACGGTGCCGTGATATGCTTGAGAACAAATATCAAAATTCATCTTTGATGGAATTTCATAAGAGTCTTCCACTGGAACAATTTGATAATTTGCATAAATTTGCTCGTGGGTTGTTTTCTGTTTCTGATACTACTTACTTCTGTGAGAAAACGTTTTCCAAGATGAAGTACACAAAGAATATTTACAGATCTCTTATCAACCGATGAGCATCTTAAATCTCTTTTGATAATTGGTACAAATAAAATTGATCCACAACTAAAAAGTATTGTCGGTGGAAAATCACAATCACATAAATCTCATTAGTGTTTTTGTTTTACTGTGATTCATTTCAATTATTTGTTAGTTATTAATATGTTTAAACTTAGATGCTTAAATTAAGTTTTCTTTGTCATCATTTCTGTCGTTAAGTTTTACCTTGCAAGTGAATAAAACCAAGTAATTATCATTCTGTGTTTTCTTCTTCAACTTATCACAGCAGTAGTAACAACAACTAGGTAATCATTGGCTGTCGCGGGCCAGATTGATGACAGTAAATCATTGGCTGTCGCGGGCCGGATTGATGACACTGGCGGGCCGGATTTGGCCCGCGGGCCGTAGTTTGGAGACCCCTGATCTAATATATGAAATTCTCGTGTCGCAGTGTCAGTTGCCGTACTCCACGGAAACGACTTAACGGATTTTCATGAAATTTTATATGTATTTTCGTTAGGTCTGAGAATGGATTTGAATCTATTTTCCAAACACCTAAGTGATAAAGGTGTTCAACCCCAAACAGTTTTTCATTCCTTAAAGAATATTTTTTGTTTTTATTTTAATTTTTTTATGATGTAGCATTTGAAAAATACATACAACTGTCAGTTTTCCCCTTCTATCACCAATCGCTATTTTTCAATAGCCATTATAGTAATTTAATCATTTTTAACCCTGATCATAGATCAGTTACTCCCGCCAGTACAGAGTAGGGATGAGAACGAAGCCGGTTTTCTGTCTTTCTCACACAATAAGCCTTCTCTCACTGCCTACATAGTTTTTCAATACTATTATTGTTTATCCATCGAGCGTAAATACAGTTTGTGATGCCACCGAAGCTGTGAATTATCCAATAGAGCTTTTGAAGGAATTGCATTCACTAGGCATGCCACCGCATAATTCACAACTGAAGGTTGGATCGCTCCGTAATTTGAATCCACTACAGCTGTGCAACGGCACGCGATTATTCACTAAAAAATCAATTAATAATGCTGTGGATGCCACCATTTTGAATGGTAAGTTCCGAAGTGAAAATATATTGATACCAAAAAACCCTATTATATCTACAGATGTGCCAATTTATTTCAAACGTGTGTAATTTTCAATCAGATTGGTTCGTTTGTGTCTTGAATTTGAGCATACTATATTTTTCACACGGACAATTATACGTGGCATGCTTTCGAGTGGGCAAAATATCCTGTTTGGTTGTGTTAGCTGAACATGGATCAATAAAAATTTTTATACACACTATAGCATTAAGGGATTGTTTGTTGATCTTCAACTAGCGTTTCCTGATATGACTGATAACCAGTCCGTGCAGTCATTTGAAAATTGAACTTTCAACGGGTGATGATCAACTGTATTGGTAAACATGCGCCAAACTAACTGACTATTATAAGGAAATAAGTTTAGCTGAGGCACCAGTCAATCTAATAATAACACTGATGATCATCAAACAAGACTCAACCTCTGACGGAAGCACTATACTCTCACGAAGGTTCGGAATAGATGAACACTCCAATCTAGCAGACCACTTTCATAATCATCATGCAGTCATTGTTCACTGTGGTTCTGGCGTTGAATGGCACGGACTAGTTTAAGTTTGACGATAGTCGTGTCACTAAACATTCTGGTGATTTCTTGAATTTATTGGAGCCTCTACATTTTATTCTATGAAAGAAATCACATTGACAGATCAAGATCTTCTATTGATGTGGTGCTGCAGGTTTTTCCGGGTTTTTTTTGCAGCTGAAAAAGCAAAAGCGCCAATGGAATCAATTAATGTTTGTTGTTGTTTTATAATTTCATAATTTGTATTGCTTCCTTTTTCATACATCAACGGTTTATTGCTTAATATAATTGTTATTTTCAGGGATTGATATTATTTGTAAACGTTATGGTTTTGATAGAAATGACGTTTACTGGGTCAGCTAGTAGTTACACAAAATTAGTTTGGAGAGATAACAAAAATTTAAAACAGGTAAAGCCCTCACTGGAATTGCCCCACTACTATGTAGATATTACTTCACGTGTGGGTTATGAGCAATATCTTCCAGCAGCCATTTCCGTTTGATTCAAAACATATTCTAAAGTTCCACGATATCCGTTTCGCATTTTCGAACGAGTTTGAATGGAAGGCGAAGCCAAAAGCTCAACAGATGGTTGGCGGTAGACGAACAACATTATTATTCTCGGTGGAGGTTGCCAGGGGGTATTGCGTGATTCAAACATGAACGATTTTCCAGTTTGAATTATCGTATCTGATATCACGTCACACCGGTGGGGTGGAATGGTAAATGATACGTGTAATTTGAGGCACACTTATTATCGAAATTACTAGAAGTTACGTAGATTGATTATTTTTGATATGGAAAACTTTCAGAATTGGTAATGATAAGGCAAGTTGAACGGTAAAGTCTACATCCCCCTTTATAGAAAGCCGCAATGATATCACCAACCCAATATCCGTAAACCCAGTAACGAGGAATGAGTTGATCGATATCATTTCCGAATTAAAATATAATACTTCTCCTGGTCCCGATAAGAATTCTGTGTTTCTTTTCAAAAAGCTACACACGTATTTCATAGAACCTATCATTTTGGATTGTTGGAAAAATACCCAAATATTCCAAAGACTCAATCACAATACCGATTTCCAAGTCTAGTGATGGAAAATCAGTAAAAAATTTTCGCCCCACAACTCAAATTAATAACTTCTCTGAAATGCTTGGAAAATGTCTCAAAAATAGAGTCATATTATTTTGCAATAAGAACAATGTGGATAGATGGGTGTGCATGAACTGTTACGTTTCTACACTCTGAATAACCGTCAGTATCCTCAGAGCCCCTACGTCAATGAGGAATGTTATTTTGACAGGTACCCCAGAGTATTTCAGCAACAGTCAGACGGAATTATGTCCAATGGAGTCCAATGACTATTGGTCCAATAGTCCAGTAATCTGAAACTGGTATACTTGTCAAAATAACATTCCTTATTGACGTAGGGGGTCTGATGACACTGGCGGTTATTCAGAGAGTAGAAACGTAGTAGTTTATGCTCACCCACCTACCCACGTATTTTACGTATACATAAGTAACATATAAATAAGAACAATATTTTTTCTGAATCACAATATGGTGGTTCTGGAAAACGCAGTTTCTGAGAGTGTTAATCAAATCAACATAGGTGTGAGAGGTCTTGCTTTGCAAATATTTGAGGACTTTTTGACAAATAGAATACGAATTGTCAAGGTTAACGATTTTCTGAGCGATACACAACTAGTTTCCCGGGGTGTACTACAAGGAACTGTATTGAAACCCATCTTATTTCTCCCACATATGAATAACATCTTCAAAATTTCCAATTTCAATGGTGAAATAACTTCACTTCTGTTAAAAAAAGTGGCTGAGATAGGCATCAAAATGATATTCAAATAGCTGAGTTCTGATTTATTGAGTGTCAATATATAAAAAAAAAACAAATTTATTGCATTCACTTCAACAACTGGAGACCAACCGGTTCAAAATATTATGAAAATCCAGAAAACAACTTGTACAATTGTGTCAATTCCTATATATATTACTGGAGTTGCAAACTCATCTTCCAAAATCTCAGAATATTGACTGTTAAAAGTATATACATTTATGAGATATTGAAACACGTAAAATCGCACACAACTCGTTTTCCTACTCTTAATGGTAGTAAGAATTATAATAATAGAAATTCCTTACAGTTGGAAGTGCCAACACATAGATTAGTTGTATCTGAATCATGTCCCAGGCTTATGGCCATTAAATTGTATAATAAACTTCCAAGTAAAATGAAAAATCTGGCTCTAAAAAAGTATAACTACCAGATCAAAGAGTTGCTCCTGGATAAATCCTATTATCATCTCGAAGAATATATTGATTATAGCTGTACATGTTCAACATTTGTTGGTTTTGCCACCATCTCTACTCTCACTCTCCACTGAATCCCATCTATCTTGATCCAAATTTTCAGTTGAAACATTGTATTCCCTCGACACGAATTACTCAACAGTTCACCCGTCTGGTACCAAGACGATAAACTTCCAATGTCGAAAGTTTCTCTTTCTAAAACTGCCACTCATTGACATTCCCGCAGCGCGTAGGCATCAAACTTTGTTGAGAGGAACACCAACTTCAAAATCGTCATTTAAGTTTCAGTCCAGCAACTATTCCGCAGGTGGTGAATCGAATCATCTAGATCGAATTATGCCCGCGGAAAGTTGCCGAACGTGACGCAAACGGAAAACAGAAACCTACTTTTCGGCGCTGAAAATTCCAAAGAAAATGATCCAGTAGAGTAGCTAACTTGGTTCGTGAAACGCGCGTCGTGAATAGTGATGCAGCTCTGATGTTTGGTACGAGTGCTCGATTTGGAATTCATGGTTGATTTCAATTTTCAACACGCTTCATATTAGCTTCACCTGTATGTATGTATGTTTGCTTGTTTGTAGCTCTTCTTTTCATTTCATATCGGTCCAGTCAAATTAGACTAAAAAGTAGGAGTGAAGGTACATAAATTTACAACAAGCTTCAAATGCGTGTAGTTGTTCAAAACATAGTTAAAAATGAGATTTTAAAATTCCAAATGATTGCGATGCCTGGAAAAAAAATTATCCGAGGTCAAAGGTCAAAAATCTCAAAAAAAATTGGTATTTGGTGATTTTCAGGAAAACGGTGAGTTCAATCATGAAATAACCTCAGATAAAAATTGTGGATAATAGAATTCTCTACAAAAAATGTATCGATACTTTTTTTTCCAAGAGCCACCGTTTCTGAGATACGACGAGTCAAAAAGTTGTAAAAGTTGTAATCGTCATTATATGCATAAGAATTTTTTTTATCATTATGTACACTTTTAAGCTGTTTATTAAAATTTACACTTCAATAGGTAATTAAACTTTATTTACAAAAATGAGAAGTTGAAAAAAATTACCAAATTGAAGAAACTAAAAGTTAAACTTTCCCTCGGTTATCTTGAAGGAGCGATTTTGTTCCATCCTTTACATAAAAGAGGACGTATGCTTCTCCACTCACAAGCGACTTTGGTGAAATTGGTGACACGTGTGAATCGTTGTATTTGTGCCACGCGCTAGTATACGGGTGTCTGCAGTATGCTGTATAATGTCCTCTGTTAGTAGTCCCACTGTGATTTAAAAGTGCATATAGATTATAATAAGTAGCCACATTTTCTCCTGCAAAATTGTCCATATCCAATCCTTCTAGAGGAAATTCGATGACATCATTCAATTTGCCTCTACTTTCCGTTGGAGAGAATCTTTTTAAATGTATTACTAAAATATAGGGAAACTTGTGGATTGATAGGGACTTTATGCATTTTCTCCTTTCCTTGCATTTCGAACACGTCGGTTTTTCAATTCCATCCAAAGTTTCTTCTCTTGTAAAATAATCTAAGCATTGCCACAAACTCAATTGGTCGGTTCTTTGTGGTATGGAGAGAGACAGATCCCAGAAAGGATCAAATGTTACTGAAGAGTATCCACAGTGTGTGCATTTCATCGTGGATTTCAATTGGCCAACGAAATTATCTACAATCTTAGAGTTATGCATCCTCAAATATGTGAGCCATGACTCTTGTGCATTTCCGCTGTCGCTCAATTTTTCGTCAATCTCCGTTAAGATTGGTTTAGGTTTCTCATTAATTATATTAACCTCTTCATGTAATCCTTCTAAAAGATAACGGAGAAACTCCTGGGCGTCTTGATGGGAATTACCCATGAATCGAGGAGCAAAACTTTGAATCTGATTTTTTAAGGAGGCTGTATTTACTACTTTATCAAATGAATCTTCTGACCACAACTCCTTGATGACTTCTGCAAACGATTTTATTGAAGCACCCTTCATACTAGAAATACTAGTATTGATATCTTTCATGAATTCATCCTTTTTCAAATATTCCAATAACCATCTCGTATTTGATAAACATTGAATTACGCTGTTCATGAAACAGGTGTTACCAATATTTTTTAAACCATTTAACCCAAAGGTTTTGACTGAAGAATTTATCACTGAACAATCCGAAATATCTTTGAGGCCCATTTGAGAATTTTGCTGAGATAAAGTATTTTTTTCATTTGCTTTTATTTTAATTTCATTAAGTGGTTTCTTATTACCTCTCTTTTCTTTATAAAATTGGTTTTCAGGAAACAAGTAAATTTCATCAAGTTTTTTGGAATCAGGGAGAGTACCGAAAAACGAAGCTGCATTTCCTCTTTGGATGGCAATACTAATTTTCTGAATGAGAAAAGATGTGGCTCTTGATTCGTGGGTTTCATCGGTTACCTTTTTTCCAATTTCATTGATGAAAGATAAGGCTTCAGGGCCAAAAACACCAAACGTTTCAATAGCTATTGGGCGAAAGATATAATTATTTCCCAAATTCTGATATTTCCGTAGTTTGGAACTTTCTCCTAAAGAAGCAGCAGCAGATGGCGAATTGCTAATGTATCTACACAAGTAAAGTCCCAAACAATGGATTTACCATTTTTCCATGGAACAAGTGTCATACCATCCGGTCGTTTTCCATCGTCTCGACTTGTGCCTATGGGTTCTAAAATCGCAGGAATTTTTGCTGAAGTTAAAGCCCTTTTGATTAGATCATTAATTGCATAGTGGCGAGATAAACGACCAGCGCTAAAACGGCAGCTCAATCTATGAGTACCCGATTCATCCACAAATGCCACGTATATACATCTCTGAAGTTGTGATTTAAGTAAAAATATTTTTCTATTGGTATACATAAGTATAAATATAAGAATATCAGGAAGAATGAGATCCAGTCCCTAATTTCTACGCTAGTGTATCCTGTAGCCAACATCTGTATCCCTGTTCAATTGTGTGCATGGCTAAGGTCGTATACCTGCTTTGTGTCAGAATGCCCAATAAATAAAATACCGTTAGTCTTGAGCGCAGTAGATCCTCCTCGTACAAGATCACGTGTGAGTGATTCAGCTTTTTGTTTTAGAAATCTATGTTTATTCTGCGGCAAGGAATTGAATGAAGAGGATGAGAGAAAAAAATCCTCGGATTCCCGCCGTCAAAATAGTAAAGTAAGTACTCTAAATTTTGAAGATTCAATTTTGGAAGTAGCTCGGACGCGTTCCGATGCTATAGCAGAAGCTGTTATTGCTCGAGTAGAATATGAATATGATTCGGTTCCTGCTGAAACTAAGTATCATCATGATTGCTATGTTTCTTTCTTGAAACCTTTCACTGAGGGGTAAAGTTGGTCGCCCTAAAGACGAAGCTATGGATCTGGCAATGGAGGAAATATTTACTTACTACAGTCATACAGACAATAGAAATAAAATAAGTAAATAAAATCATGATAGACGGTTTTCTTGAAAAAAAAAAGATAATAATGATGTAGACAATGTACTAAAGGCTGAAAAATAATTCTCAAGGTCCTAGGTAGCAGTAATCATATCACTCTCCTCAGCTATCTGATCATTTTTTTCAATGAATATAACATAATTTTTTTAACGTATTTTATTTTTGTTTGATTTAGTTTTATTTGCCATGTTGTTTACACGAGAAATAGACATTATAACGACCAGAGGTCCAATATAGGGGCAAGGCATTATGTAGATACAACAAGATGTGGCTATTCACTATAAGCCTCACATTTTTCGGCATGTTTCAACCTTTTCCCTCAACTTGGGAGGTGTATCGTTGAACATGTATAATTTTTTGCCGCCCTAACGCCACACAATCCTCAACAGGATACAAAATCTTGACTTGAGTGGGAGATCCCTGCTTGTATTCCGATTCTGAGTTGACCAAGTTCTTTGTATAGATTATATTGGATTTGCATCTCTTTTATAGTGTACTAGACTACTCAAGCTTTGCCATTTAATACCCATATTGAGGTAGGTGTGAAAAAATATGAAATGCGCCATTTTGCGGCCATCTTGGATTTACAATGATACAGAATTCATTGAATTGTATTGTTATTGAAACGAAGTTGAAGAGTTTGGACCCCACAAAAGCTCTCGATTGTATATCTCACAAAAAACTATTGGATAAATTGAACTTTCATGTAATCCGAGAAAGGAGTTGAAGACAATCCTTGGGGAATACCAGCTCAGATGATGAAAGTATCCGAAAAATAACTACGATGATGAAGCAGAACCAGAAGCTCTGTTGATGTTGAGCAGTTTTGGCAATCGTCATTGTTGAAAAGTAATATTAATGTGGATTATACAGTGAGGTGAGTGGTTGATGTTTTTCCTTGGAAGTCAACTGTATAGTGAAGACAAATCATTCAGCAAATGAATCTGGTTCTTCAGCGCTGTTGTTATTGTTACACTTGAAGTTACCGGTGGAACTTCGTAACTGATTGAAGACTGATCGACCATAACTTTTTGATAGTGTGCTTGCCAAAAGGACTTCTTTTGGTCTCTTGGCTTCTTCAATAGCTTCTGATGAACATCCAATCATTTCTATTTTATCATAATGCTCTTTGAATTAATGGCGGTAACGATATTTCTTCCTTGTGGAATCTTGTCATCTTCTGACCAGATTCTGATTCAGCTACCAGTTTTTTGAAGTATCTATATTGTTGAGGTTTCTCTTTATTCAGACACTACTCAATATTGGAGGAGTTGAATGCAATATCAATTAGTTATTGTCTCAACAATTCTTCTCTTCATATATAGATAGTGCCTGAATTCGTTATTCAGGTAGTATTCCAACTGAATTGGTTTGATTCTGACTGATGTATATGACCTGTCATTCTTCATTTTCACTTCAGAAATGGCAATTCAGAACTATTGAAAAGATCAACTGTCATATTCCGAGGTCAAACAATTTTCCTGATCCAGCCTCTCATGTTGCGAAATGATAATGTGGTGATGAAGATCCACAAAAAACTAACGACGTGATTCATGAAGTGATTCACTTATTCATTTGCAAAGTTAGAACAAGTTGGTTCGGAGAAAAAATTAGTACCATCATTAAATGAAGCTACAGTGGAGTCCCCAATTCAGAAACCTTCCCATTTCAACTACTGAATTTTCATTTGTGGAATATTTCATGGAGGAATACAGGTTTTTCAGTTGAACAAAGTTTGAGTACCAAGTTTGCCCAGATAAGCTATCACCATACAAAATATATTTTACTGCAAGAAGCGGCTGTAGAAACGAAAATAAACAGTTTCCCAGGACCATCTTATCTGTTTCGAATTACATACAATATTCCACTTCATTTCCCTTGCTGAGTGCGAATTCAGATCCGACAAAGTGTTTCAAATGGCCCCGGAGCAATTCATTTGCTTATCTCTGGGAATCCAATTCAGTAATTATCATCGCATCAGAGCATTCTGAACATGCGTTTGTTCATATATATTCCATAATTGATTATATCCACGAAGTTATCGTCTGAGACAACTGCGCGAAGCGAATCTAAAGAGAAAAGTTTCAAGTTGTAAATTGTGCGGAAATGTTTTGAACGAGAAATTTGAAAGCTCTGAGAACTTTGTTGATTTTTGAGGAGAACGTTCAGGAATTACTGGTCAGTTGGCTTTTTTGGGACAAAACACAAGCACTACAGGAAAATCCTTAAGGCGGTTTCAGAGCGGTGCCTGTGCGAAAGTAGTGGATCACATTGGATTTGAATCGCTGGAGATTGAAATCCATTTGGAAAAATGTTCTCAGGAAGTTTATTTCACATAAACGCAGTTATCCAGATGAAAGACTTCTTAAACAGTTAAGTTTGAGGTGTACTGAGTTGAACCTCAAAACGATGAGCTGTCACCCTCCGTCGCGTATTTTTTATATGTACCGCTCTTGGTCGAATCAAATGTGCCAAGTCACTTGAACACCTTCCGTGATAGCCGTGCCTTTGATAGCTTTAATTTTGATTTTATATTGTCAAAAATATCAGCAATATGATTACGAGGTAATATAATTGATTGGATTCAGTCATTCCTACAAGGGCGAAGACTCATTGTGATGGTGAATAATGAAATTTCAGACGAATACCTGGTTAATTCGGGAATACCTCAAGGAAGTGTGCTCGGTCGCCTGATTTTTCTATTATTCATCAATGATCTACCTGACTACATAAGCTACGGCGAAGTTTTCATGTACACAGACGACACATCTATAATCGTATCTAGTGATACGATGAAGATGAAGTGATATTTAAAACAAAAAAGGTCCTTCACGAATCCGAGGAATGGTGTCAAAAAATCGCCTGATGATGAACCACTCTAAGATAACACTACTGAGATTCCACAGACCCTGTGTAGATCCCATAATCGACCAAAATATCAGATTTAGACAATAAAGTTTCTCTCAGCTGGGACGAATACATTAACAGCATTTGCTCTAAACTAAATAAACAATACTCTGCCATAAATAACCTGAGAAGCTGCCTGAACGAAGAAGGGCTAATCGCAGTCTACTATGCCCTCGTCTACTCGACCATTAGTTACAACATCTCAGTCTATGGGCTAGCAACTTCCAGTAACAGAGTTTTTCTGGCACAAAAAAGAATAATCCGTGCTATGTTCAGACTAGACTATCGTGAGTCCTGCCGAGAAATATTCACAACAAAGCAATTATTACCTTTCACAGGTATATATTCATATAAACTATTAACATATCTTTGCAAGAATAAAAATAACTTTGCGCTTGATAGCGACATTCATGGCTACCAAACACTACAAAAAATCAATTCAGATTGCAAAAGATGAAATACTCTAGTTATAAAAAATCACCAGACTACGCTGGTATGCAGTACTTCAACATAGTACATAGTTCAACAGTACTTCAACATAGTTCAACATACTTCAATAGTTTCGAGTAGGAACTAATCTTTTTCAGTTGCTGTGGTGAACCCTATAGTAGATTAAAAAAATCCAGGTCCCTCTTTATATAATATATATAGATATACTGTTTCGTAGACCAGCGCGACCTATGGAGGGATAAATAAATTTTAAGTCAATTATTTCTGGCCAATAGACTCTCCCATTTTGTTCCGAAATGAGTATATTTGCATAGTACAAAGTGATGTGTCGATATATTTATAAGGCATTGTAGGTAAATCTATCTGATTTTTGAGAAATTGTCAACAAAATTGACACTTGATTATTGAGCAAGTGAATTTATGAATGAAATCTACTATTTCTTCTCCTCGAAATGGAACTGATGAGAATTATTTACATTTTGGGTGGATGTGACAAAAATTATTCATTAGCCAGTCGAATGTATGCTGTTCACAAGACGACATTCGGATCTGTATTGGCTTTTCCATCCATCATCAACCGCATATGCCAATAAATCTTACACTCGAAATAATCTAAATCGCATTTGTCACAGCCCAATTTGCAGCTGTGCTTGTATTTGCTTCAGGAAGGGTGATTTGACATACCGTTTTCTTCGAAATGGAATTTTAAACTGCACAAATCGTTTTCCAACTTTCAGTCTACAACTCACTCAGAAGTTTGTGGCCCGCGAGCAGGATGAAAAGAAGTGTGAGGAGGGAAATTACATTTCTCTAGTTCGCGACTGGAGTTTTTAGCGTAGTTCGTTGGTTTTATTTAAGAAAATAGTAGGAGTCAAGCGGGTGCAAATTAAATGAAGACAATTCACACTCATGTCACGAGGCATGGAAAATAGAAAGAAGTTAGGGTAAAATTCCGAGATGCTTATATACTGTAGATATCAGAGTATGTATCGAGCTGGTGTGTTTTTCTTCTCGATATAATCAATTGAATTCCGCTTGATTGTGATATTTTCACTGAACAGAACACGAAATTGCAAAAAGCCTTTCACTACATTATGACTTCCTCAGGCGTGTTCTTACATGATACGTGCATACAATAAGCAACCTTAATACCTAGAGGTTACACTAGACAGAACGTTGAGTTTCAAGCAGCAGCTGAAATCAAAACGCGTGATAATATTCTCTAGAAACTATGCGATACCACGTGGGGAGCTTCAGCCTGTGCCTCGGTGTGGTTTGATAGCACTCACGATGGCCTGGTTGATGGCCAGCTCAACCACAGAATGCGGCTTATTCCGGGTACGATCAAATCAACATCTAGTTTCTGACTCCCTACGCTTAGCCACATAGCCCTTCCCCACCTTCCCCACCTCCGTATAGAGCACGCTTTCGTTGAGGAATTTAAAAAGATCATTGATATTCCTCAACTACCGATCGTCTCCAATACTCTCGACCTCGAAACAAACCGACTCTGCTCCAGGTATCCCCCTCTCAGAACTGGAAAGTCTCTGCATGATGTCGGTTTTGAGATAACTGTCCGCTGGCGAGAAGAATGGGAGGACAATACTCCACTAACCTACCGCAACATGCCTTGCATATCCAGCAAACCACTTGGATTCAACCTATCCCGCAAAACATGGTCAACTCCAAATAGAATTAGAACCAAATGCGGGAGATGCGCTGAATCACTTTTCAAATGGAGTGAGAACCTTTCCCCCAGGTGCGACTGTAAAGATGATGTGCAAACAATCAGCCAAATCGGTGAAGATTGACCACTAAGCGCCTAAACCGCTGTCGCCTTTGACTTTCGGACAGCTACTAAGGATTCAATTGTATATATACGTGACTTAGATGTTTGTTCGTAAACTTAATTTCCTGTGTCTTTTTATGCTTTTATACAATTATGTTTGTTATGTCAACTTTTGTGATGTGAATAAACAATACGCTAAATAAATCCGACCCCTATTTTAAACTTCAGCAAAGGTATCTGATATTGCTGAAGGTCACTCAAAGTCAAACGAAAACGCACTCCAAAAGCCTTTTCGTCCATGCAGCTGAAGGTCGTTCAAGGTCGAATCCTTAAATATTCGAATTAGTCTCGTGGCATGGCTCAATTCAATGGCTCAATTCATGACTCAATCAATTCAATGTCGAAGTCACCTTGTCGAAAATATAACTCTAGAATCCTCGTCTGAACATTTGAAGGTCGTTTTCAAGGTCCAAACCTCAAAACTCGAAACTTATAGATAGTTTGAATTCATTCGGGACCAATTCCATCTTGCAGGAAATGTAGGTCGTTATTTGATCAAAGCCGTTCAAGGTCAAACCCAGAACATTATTTTGAAGTCACCTCGTCTGCATCGTGTGACGTGGGTCGAGGTCATTCGTAGTTGAACCCGAAACATTTTTTAGAGGTCACCCTGACTACATCGTGAAACGTAGGTCAAGGTTGTACAAGTAGTTGAAGGTCGTTCAAGGTCGTAACCTCGAAACTTCGAAATAGCCGCTTGACTTGCTCGAGTTCATATGAAATCAACATGAGGCGTGAATAAATCAAGGTCTTTTGGAGTCAAACCCAAAACACTACTTCGAAATCAACCTGTCTGCTTCGTGTGACGTAGGCCGAAGTCATTCAACATTGAACTCAAAACACTTTTTCGAGGTCACTTTGACTACATCATGCAACGTAGGTAAAGGTCGTTTCGAATTCAAAAGTGGTGTGGGAAGGTTCTGGAATCGGCTTGAACTAACTATCGCAACACGTGTTGCGATAGTATCGGCAAACTTTATCACATAAAATCGATTGCACTCTTTTTTCGCCTTTCCTCCTCATTCGAGGAGTTTTCTATCGATGCCACAGATGGTGTCTTCGTTGAGAAAGATGTTATAGCCTTCACTGATTTCTTTCACAAAAATGGCTTTTGTTCGATATCATTTTAATATTTCGACCACATGTGAATACCTCATTTCTCAATTTATGTGTTTCCTTGGCTTGTTTATTTTCACTAATTACAAAAGAATCACTACTTTGGAATGTCAAGTCGTCCTTAGATAAATAAACATATACTCCACGTTTCTCATAAATATTTACAGTGTGTGAAGATATAAATTGTGTTAAATGATTCACGTAATTGTACTGAATGAAAAACTACAAGTCATCTCAAAATACATCACAGCTAGAAAACTTTCATGAATACTTTGGAAGGATTACATATTTTACGTTATTGGTTCAGATTTCTCTCAATGTAGAAATACTGAGAGATGAGGGTTTTACTATACTACAGATTGTAATGCTTTAAAATCTTTCCACATTGAAGAAAATTATTTTTTGACCATTTTAACTGATCTATTACCAGAATTAGGTTATTGAATATGTCAAAAATATCGATAGATATTTCCATATTTTCTAGATATGTTCCAATGGTAACTGAAAATGTGGTTAAGTGCTTCTGAAACATCAGTATTATTAGTGCTTCTGAAAACATCAGTAATATGGTTTTGTTGGAAATCAGATTAGATGTGAAACACGGTTTCCTGAAAACTGGTGAATTAAGAGTCAAAATACTGATAGATGATTTATTTTATTGCGGTGAGAGTGAAAATTGGCGCATGGTTGGGTTTGGAATATTTAAATGAAGAATTGCTTAAAGTTACCTTGGCCACTTTTATATTGATTCGAGGAAAACACGAAAACTTTCTGTACCAATTGATTTTTCTGTTGAGAGAATAAAGGATTATGTTTTATTATAGGTATATGAGCAAATTAATAGAATCATATTGAATTTCATTAGTTTGGATTTCTATTGCCTATAATGATATAAAATGATTCGAAATACCTGAAAAGATGATTAAAATTGAAATGGAAAGCTGAAAATAATAATTAGGTTGAGCAAAAACAAAACCCTGAGATGAAATTACAATTAAATGAAATACAAGCAACTGTAGGGTTCTTCATACAACGGCTTGGGTATTTTTATGTGAATTGTTTTATTTCATTTTTACTCAGCATGTTTGTATTTTTTCATGGCAAATCATTGAAATACTCTATTCTCACCAACCCAACGATTATTGTCGAAAAACTTGTCGATAATTAGAACGAAGCCACTTGAGATGTTTCATTGTTAACAATGTGATGGTTTAAAACAAGGGCTCTTCTCGAATATATTATTTATGGCCTCGACCAGTGGTGATTTTTCTCAAGAATTACTGGGAAGATATTTTATTTAGCCAATGCAGGCATTTATTCTGTTCTGAGATTTTGTTCGGGCTAATCGTAATTTTTATTCTCCTCGCCACGAGGTTTCACTATATTCTGTTTGTTCGTTTTGTTGGTGTTGTTAATACATTTTATTACTTGTAAATGCTGCGTTCGACTGATTAATAAATTCACCTATCACCCTGTCCCGACACAATAACTGGAAATTAAACAATTGGAAAGAAATAAAAGAAGAAATGAAAAATTGAAAGGATTCAAGCCAAGTTAAAGCACCAAACGACATTTTCAATTACTTTCAAAACATATTTTGGAAGGATGGAAATATTCAGTGACATAATTCAGGGAATATAGCGGTTTGAATGAGCTATATAGCTCTGGGTGGAAATTGTTTTATACATATTTACGATTCTTGTGAAGGAACTTGGCTTGAAATCTTTTAGTATTTGATTTCTTTCCAAGTGACCAATTTTAAATGGATGGTTGTATTTTATGTCATTGTAATTTCATTTCAGGATTTTTTTGCCAAATATAATTGTTATTTTCAGCTATTTATTTTGATTTTATTGATTCTCACAGGGACTTCAAATCATTTTATATCATATTAGACAATGGAAGTCCGAACCAATGAAATTCGCCATGAAACATTGTCAACCACCTTCAAACAATCGTAGAATCATATTATTTTTACAGCAATTCATCCTCACCATTTCCTAAGAAGAATAATGGGTCTTTAATAACATTTCATATACTATGGTACACAATATTAATTTTTTTACGCGAAATTTGATACAAATTATTTGATCCTTCTGTTTTAACAAACGCTACGTCTAACTTCAAAGGGTACTACAGACAAAGTAAATAATGAATCCAGCTGGAAATTGTATCATAATCCAGGAACATGTATACCAACATATTTGAGGAATTGACAGCAGTACTCTCCAAACCAGTGGAATGAAATAAAATCCGGTATTTCCTGAGCATACTTCATATATTACTAGCATCTTGTGATTTGGTGTCTCATATTCTCATGAAATATCCCATATCACAATATTTTGCCCTCTGAATGTTTTCAAAAAATGTACGAAACAGTGGATTCTACAGAATAAATGAAAACATTTTCCAAAGACGCTTCAGATATCTGAAAAACTGAATTTCAATTAGGATGGTTCTCTTGAAATACATATTACATTGTAGATCCCCATATACCAAGAGATAGTGAAATGTATCCATCACAGAAGCAATTGCCTTCCATAAATATCATCAACACCGATCCGATTCAATTCCTGACTTGCCATACATGAAAATTAACAATTTGGTTATTCTTGTACGACACATAATACAGCAGACAAAAGATTCTCACTAGGAAGCCAAATAATCCCATTACTTCAGGACAACGACTCCTTCACGTGGAATTCTCATGTACATTTAATGGTTCCTAACTGAATAATTTTCCGCTAGTTACGTTTTCAAGTGCGTATAACGAACAAAGCGTATATTTCTTGACAAAGGAGCCTGAGTTATACTCTCTACAGAGAGAGAGAGAAAGAGAGAGGTAGAGTAAACCGCTGCTGGAAATTTCAAGTTATTTTTTTTTCAATATAATTCAAAGCATTAGGCTGGTTGCTCGTTTCAATGTCATGTCATGTTTTGTAGTATGGTAGCATTCTCATTTTAGCTTGAAAATTACTGGAGTTTATTCCCAACACCAATCCGTTATTTCAATATCTCGACACGTGTTTCAATCTCTAAGTGATCATCTTCAAGAGAAAGATCAAACTGGTTTGATATCCAGTAATATTCATTTATACCAAAGGTACCAAATAGTGCATCACAAGTTCATTTTAACTTATTATTTCATTATGTCGTCGAGCGATGTCCGGCCCATTTTCCTTTATGGATTCAAATTGAACCAAAGCACCACCAAAACAGTCCAAAAATTAACCAGGTATTTGACGTTGGTTTGTGGTATTTCGTTTCGAAGATGTTAGCCTTGATGATGAGCCCAGAAGTGTTCGACCAACAGTAATCTAGAACGAGGATTTTAAGACCCTGGTGGATCCTGACCCATCACAAAAAGTTCATGGCATGGAAAATGAACTGGGCGTCAGCTCCCATGGGGTTTTGGATGCTTCAAAACGTGTAGGAAAGGTCACAAAGCTCGAAAAGTGGATGACTCACGATTTTAACTATCGACAGACATTGTCACGTTTCAGGTTCTGTTTCTCTTTGGCTTTTGTGCAACCAAAATGACCCTTCTTTGGATCGATCGATTACATGTGATGGAAAGTGGATCCTCTACCAGAACAGAAGATGTTCAGAAGAGTTGCTGGATACCGATGAGCTACCCAGTCACTTCCCAATGGCAAAAACCCACCAAAGAGACCATGGTTACTGTATGGTTGCCAGTGGCTAGTGTGACTCATTGAAATCGTGAGTAAATCGACTGAATGAACAAAAAATTCGGCCAGCAGTAGCCAGTACTGGTCAACAGAAGTAATCGGATCTTGCTCTATGTCAACGACCGTCGGCATGTTTGAGTGTCAAAGTTCTCCCTCACTCATTATACTTTCCAGACCTCTCGTCAACGGAATAACATATTCTCAACCACTTCGATAATTTTTTCATATGTAGAACCTTTCAAGAAAATGCAAAAACGGCCTTCGTCGACTTCAGCGAATCCCGAGTGCATTACTTTCATACTGACAGAATGAATCGACTTGTGTTACCTTGGCAGAAATACATTGATTCAAATGGCGCTCATTTCGAACAAATTCATTGAGTATTCACTAAAACTTCGACAGTTTGAGGTTGTATTACTACCATTTATTATTATTATTTGTGTTTGAAGGCCGTCGTAGTTAGGAACTGCATCCTGACGTTTCGCCAGTACGAGTGGCTGGGTTCTTCCGTGGTTTAATCATCCAGATGATTCACTGATCACCGGTGTATTTATGTTGACTCAGGTAGTCCGCCCCTCTTGTTGAAGCGTTGCTATTGGCCGAACTGTTATTACCTCTCAATGACGTAACACTGCATTGCGCTTTTGTCACTTCAGCATCTTTCATTATGAGATTCCAAATCCGGTTGAGCATTACCACCTCCCCTTTTCTGTTGTAGTTCTCCGTCGAAACTGACCAGAATATCCTTCTGTCCTTGTTCACCAACGTACCGCTAGAAGATCCTTTGAGAGAGATAGCCAACCTGTTTCCTGTTACCTAGATAGTAACACTGAAAATCTCGGCGTGAAAGCCTTAACTAATTTATCAGTTTAAGGTAGCTTCATAAAAATGGGCAAAACTTTTGAAGCAACTTATACAAGAGAAGCACTTTGGGGAATTTTACTGAGGAATAATTGTCATATGGAATCACAAATATACAATCAGCATGCGGTTTCAGTTGCTCACGATGGGCAGTGCTGTTCACAATTGAGGCACTACTTTTTGACAGCTGTTTGTCACTGACAACTTAGAAATATTATCCACCCCATATCTCTAGTGACAACTATGACAATATAATGAAATGGAGGATTTGGTTCTGCTATACTCGAAAAATTTTCCTATTTTCCACATGGCTATAACTTTTTCATTGCATTGATCATTCATCAAATTTGAAGACTAAATTCTTACTGATTCTAATCATTACTTGTTTGGATCGAACCGAGTTTCATAGACTTTCACTTGAATCATTTTTATAATGCCATATTCTCATCAATAAAATTGTGATCATCGAGTTATCAATAGCCAGTTGGTAATGAAAATATTTGCTTACTGTTGACATCTTCGTTATTGAGTGACTCAATAATATAATAGATCATTCATAGGTGTTTGACCGTAAACAAAGGCTCGTTTGATATAGTAAATTTTTCCTAGGGTTACTTGATTTCACGTGAATTTCAGTCATTATTGCTGATGAAACTGTGTATGATTTCACTCCCCAGTAATTTGAAGCGATTGACATCAAAAGTTTGTGGAAAACCTCTGAAGTTAACCTTCTGAAGAATAAAACAGAACATCGCCCTTCTGTTGAGGACAGACAGAGACAAATAGTCAGCATTTCTTCGACGTTCCAGATTTTCAAGACTTCTGGTCAAGCAACTTCAGGATATTCTTGGAGGCAAAACTCCAAATGTGTGAAAATTATTCCAAAGGAGTGTTAATTCCTGCTTGATGAAGTATTATTGAAGTTGATCAGGTTTGAAAACTCTTCTTTTCTCTTTGATTTACTCCTGCCGGGTGAGATGTATCCGTGGTGATGATAGTCCTCCTGAATGAAACCCCATCATATATGTCTGTATCATTGCCAAAAAGATGTACAACTCTGCCAAGCAGTGTTAGTAATGGATCCCTCAAGATATAGGGCATTCTTTTGTCGTAGGAAACCTTGTGAGGGTGTTGCGAGGCTCGATCGTGATAGGCCTCCTTTCTCTAGCTCTCGTTTTACTCTTGATGGGTCTTGAAATGATCGAATATTTCAACTCCAAACCTATAGATGATTAGATGTCATCCAAACAAGCTCAAGTGTCCAACATCGTATCAAGATAAAGAGTTTCTCAGTTCTTGCTTCTGGTGGTTACGTGGTGCAAGTGCTGATCCTCCTCAAGAGGAGGATATTCCATCAATCTGTATTGAAATGAGCTTTCGGGGAGCAGAAGCAAAATCAACACACATGATCAAGTGATGACTTACGACTTACAGATATTTTTATAGGGAGGAAGGTTACTGCAATCACTGGTGGCCATTTCAATATATTAGAACTGATCGATAGTCTTTCCAAGTATGTTTTTGAATACATCTTTAATGTGACATTACGGCTATAGTGCAGGACTACAAAAGATAGGTATGGAATAGCTTGGAGTCACAATAAACCTTTGTTATTTGCAGTGAAGGTCAGATAGATACTCTCACATTGGGCCTTTTTTACTCACCTACCATATTCACAGTAAGTATTTCTCCACTCAGTCACTCTAGAAGTACCTTGAAGATCGTCATTTAGGTATGAATGTCATGTTGAAAATATGTAGTGGCAGCTAACGATCGAGCATTCAAGTGAAAAGACTAAACTGGTATGCTATCTTCTCAGAAGTTGGTTACTATGAAGTTAAAAATGGCTTCTTTCTTTATTGAGAATGACAAGTGGGCAGATGAAGTATACGAATGGCACTGGTTTTTTTAAATTTTTTAGTGTAAAACAACTCAAAGTGTAGATATTTCAGTTATGTTCCAACTTGAAATGTCATGAAGGACTTCACCAAAAAATGCTACACGTGTTTGAAGTAGCTTGGTCATAAAACAAACGAAATAAACCTGGTGAGTTTTCTGTTCTATCAACATAAATGCACATCACATTGAACCAACTACCTCATATATACTTTGACAAAGCCAAACTATATGATGAAAGAGTTGATATAACAACCATGGATCTGGAACAACTTCAATTATAAACCATTCGTGTCTGGTATCCTCGTAAATAAAACTTTTATCACCGACAAGAGAATTCGAAAGTTTTATTAGTCTATATCTCTCAGGAATAAAATATTCTAGCTTCATTCGCTTTTTTCGTAAATTATTGGACTATAAAATGTAGCGTATTCTCTGAAATCTCAAACAAGGGTTTGGGAAGATTCAAAAGCAACCTTTCAGGATATGAAATAATTGTTAAATTTGAGCATTAAAAGAGGACGTCGATAGAATTACATTTATTACATTTATGACATAAAAACGGTGGGAAAATTTTTCAGGAGAGTGAAACATCAGTCATGGGAAACGAAATCGATATCATGATCCAAAAATTTGGAATCAATTCCCAATAATGGCCGATACAAAAATGTTGTAATATTTTTTTCATTTCACTTGTTGAAAATTCCAGTTCAATAGTCTATTCTAATCTTCATCTAGGAAATTTCGTTCAGTTTCCAAAATATTTTGACGTTATTCAAAAATATATTGAAAAACAGAAACACTTTCTCATTTGAATAAGCTCTAAAAATAGGGGACATTTTTCACACTTGTAATTTTTCATACTCGCATATTTGCAAGTTGTTCCCCTACCAGTTTCCAAATTCCACATAGTGGTCCATTTCATCTTTAATATATTGTCTGTCTGTTTCTGATTATTGATGAAAAAATTTACCACGATGAAATCATTAAAATAAATCTCATGAAATTATAAATATTTGTTATTACATTTTTCACTCTCTAATAATAGCTGTATCAAAGTAAAATTGCCAGTATGATAAATGGCTGAAAGTGCTGCTGAAAAAAAATTATTTGTAGTAACTTTCAAATTTCAAGACATTATTGCAGATAAATTTAAAAAAAATTATCTAAGTTTATTGATAATGAGCATGTTTAAACATTTTAAGATACTGATGATTGTTTTCATATATTTCATTGAATTATATTATCCTTGAGAGCCTATTGACGTGTATTATCGAATATACATATATTAATTTTGAAATATTTGTTATGACTACCAACATATGTTTACTCCTTCATTTCCTATTTTATGGCGTGGATTTCAAATAAACGTGGTGTAGTTATACACAGTGTAGCCAAATAAAAAAAACAGCCGTGGTCTTCCTAATCAGGTCTTGAATAATTTTTCAGAACAACAATATCAAATACAAGAAAAAATTATCTGAAACATTTCCTTTCCCCACAGACACAGTTTTTAAACCAAATATTCATAATGGGAATTGACAACTGATGACAAATCCAATCAGAGTTTGACTCCAAAAATAACTGAGAGATTTTGTTAGGTTAGGTCCAAAATGAGTGGATCTATTCGACTCTCCATCACAACCCGCAAAGGTTTATTGTGGCTGTCACCTATTCACACTCGAACAAATAAACCCAGCTTCTTAACGAAGCCGATTAGTTTGTATGGTGAGTGGTCTTTCAGGTAAAAGTACGGCTCTGCCGAACTCTAAAAACCTGATTCGATCCCCAGCAGGGCAGACACAAAGTATGTGCTCTGTTGTTCCATCATTTTCCAAACAGAGGCGATACACACTGTCTTTCGACAGTCCGAGTCCGATGATTGAAATGACAGTGACCTGTAAGAAGGCCTGTTAGACATCGTAGTTCATCCCTACTGTAGTTCAACAACTGTTTGGTATCAAGCTTTGTAGGGTGAATAAACGCCTTAGAGTGAGAGAAAAACAGGTTCTGGTCCGATGAAGCTGCTTGCAGCACCCTCTTTTGCAAAAGAGTCTGTTGCCTCATTGCCTTCCAGGCCAGTATGGCCAGGAATCCTGACTAGAGGCAATCTTTTATGTCTTTCTATCGAGGAGAGTCGTTTTTGGCAATTTGATACCAATTGAGACGTCGCTCGGTAGGAGCCAAGAGCTTTTATCTGCTCTTAATATCTCCTTTTCCGGAGGATCCAGTCTTCTCTACTCGGGAACAGTACTTTATAAGGCAGTTCGTAGTTGCCAGTTCGAGGAATAATGTCAGAGGTCAGAATGCTGTGACTTCCTGTGTCGACCAACAGTTTGTTGCACTCTGCATTGAATTGATTTGCAACTGACAATGTGCACAAGTCTATATGTAGTCCATCTAGTCTCTCTCTCCAGAAAAATGTGGAGAGGAGGTGGATCTACAGAAATTTCAATGGTCGCTGAGAGATATCTCATAGTTTTCATCAAGCATATTGAATATTCTCAAAACAGTTTCACTTTCTAATATGTTCTTCGAAAGAGATGAGATTTCAGCCTGAGGAAGCTTTGAAGCCGGACGATTTTGATCATAGCCATTTCGATAAATTGCCAAAAGAAAAAGTTTGCAAGAAATATTCACTTGATATTTTCAATATGTAGGTAGATGGCCAGAAATCTATTGGGAATTTTCAGTTCATCTAGAATGTTTTTTCCTGAACCAACAACGAATCCAATATTTCCAAGTTTTGCTACAAGTGCAAAATAATATATAACGTTAAATTCCTACCATGCATAAGGAAGAAAAAGTGAAACAGGATTGTTTGCATACATCAAAAGAGACAACATTTTTTCACTTTCAGAAATTACCAAAGCTTTGTTCTATCTACAGTACAGAACAACCTGATATATCCGAATATATTTCCTGCCCCAGTTGCGTCAGTTTGGAACTTAGTATGTGAAGATTTGGAGGTATTCAAGGTTACACAGTAAAAGTTTATTCGATACAAAGGAAGGGTAAATTGTTATTATTGATATTGTTTTATTTGACCACATTATATATAAACTTTTGTAGCAAGTCGTACAGAATACAAAATTTTAAGTTACACGATGAGAAAAAATATGTACATATATATACATATATACACATATACATAAATATGTAATAGATGAGTTACAAATACAAAATAAATAACAATTAGACTTTGGAGTAAAGATATCACAGCAGGTTGAGATAATAGAAGTCATAGCGGGATGATCACTCACAGGTCAACTCATTATTTATATAATTCAGTTGGCAGTTTTTAAATTCATCGAGATAATAGAATGCGTTGTTATTGAAAAATACTTTAATGATTCTCTTGAACTTGTTTTTGCTCAAATAGTATATCAAGGTATCAACATATTTTTCATAACTGTTGAATATTACTGGAATTCCATCCCAACACCAAATCGTTATTTTCAACACATCGACACGGTTTAAGTCACCAAGTGGTCATCTTCGAGAGGAAGTTCAATTAGTTTGATTTTCCTATTGAAGATGATCACTTGGTGATTGAAACGCGTGTCGAGGTGTTTGAGATAACGGTTTGGTGTTGGGATAGTAATATTAATTACCTACTCTACATCAAAGGTTCCGAACAGTGCATCACGAAAACTGTTGAATGTCTACTATATGCCCATAGCTCACCTTCATCATCAATATCCGAGGTGAATTGCTCAAGATGAACTCACCCAACCAATATGTTAGTTCACCTTTTGTACTTGTCATTTGGTGCAATTTAAGTTTATTGATATGCTGCTAATCATCTGAATTTAGTGAAAAAGTCAATCAATGAACATTCAACCAGCAAAGAATTCCATCAGTGAAGATCATGTCCGTATCATTAGCATACGGTGCTATATGACCGTCAAGTTCATTAATCTGCATTATCGCGTTTATGTAAATAAGAAAAAAGATCGGGCCAAGCACTGTTCCCTGAGGTTGCTACCAATTTCAACAGTTTTTGTTCGTTCTTTCAAATAATCCTGCATTAGTTTCAAAGCATGACCTCCAATACACAATCACACAATTAATTTGCCAATTTCCAAAATGTTGAAAGGATGGATTGGTTATCCCTGTGGCTAAGTGTAACTCACCTACTGTCCTTTCTGACCTAAGACCAATTACAATTCTGCTGTATCTCTCTACATCATGAGATATTGTGTGACAAACTTGTCTACTTCGGTTTTTCTCGGAAAGCAGTGCCTCTCTCAGACAACTATCTGAAGAATCGTACTCAAAGAGTTGTTGTTGATGAAGTTATTTCAGAATACCGGTATTAAAGGGAGTGCCACAAGGATCCATCCTTGGGCCCTTGCTTTTTAGCTTGTATATTTTTACACGCAGTTATATTTCCCTTTTTCGACTAGCGAATCTACATCTGCTCTGTCGTATATTAATAACGATCTCCAAGCCATCTTTGACATTTCTACTGCCCATAAGCTCAAGCCCAATTCTGACAAATCCACAATAATGATGTTCGGAGCAAAGAGGAACAGAGAGGTCACCAACTCTACTTTTCAAGTTCGCATCGAAAACGATATATCTACTTCCCTCCGTGGACGAGATAAAAAATTCAGCTATCTGAACCAATCTTCTTATAACGTTCTCAGACAAATTTTGCTCAACATAAACTCAAAACAGACTATGCGAGTCACTGATTATGTAAAAAATTTCTTATTGCGACAGTATTTATGGACCTGCTTTAAATAAATCGGATGCTCTCCGACTACAACGTATTCAGGATAGCTGTCTACGTTTCTCGTTTGGTATTCGGAAATATGACCATATATCCCCAGCAATGCAAGAATCAGGATGATTTTATGTTGATAAACTTAGAAACCCACACCTTCTTACCAACACTGTTGAAGTTTTGATAACTCGACACATGATTACTTACTGAAGAAGCTTAAAACATTCTCTACGATTTATAGCTTTACTACAAGGAACAGTTCAGTTCTAGTCATCCCCAAACACAAATATTCCATCTTCACCCGCTGCTTCTTGTATAATGCACCCAAATATTATAATCAACTACTCTGCGAATTTCGATCATACACCATCGTAAACTTTAAAAAAAGGTTGTCCTATAACATTCTCAGACAAATTTTTCCCAATAGAGACATTCTTTTTACACAACTCAAACTTAAGCTTTGCGAAACTTTAATTTTCTCTAAATTATCTTATTGCGATTGCATATATGGACCTGCACTTACTCAATACGACTCTCCAAAGAATTCAAAACTCTTGTTTGAGATTTTCCTTCGGTATACGTAAATTTGATCACATCAGTAGTAGGTTTGATGACTCCGGATGGTTAAGACTTGAAAAACTACGCACTCTACACATCCTCATAAATACACATAGATTACTATTAACAAATAAACCTGATTATTTATATAATAGCCTTGTTAGTTTTTCCCAGACTAACAACTATTATACTCGAAATGGATCTGTCTTGGTCATTCCCAAACACAACTCGGCACTTTTTACTCGAAATTTCTCCTATATTTCCGCTAAGCTGTATAATAAGTTGCCCAGTGACTTCAGACTTTACACGATAATGACATTTAAAAAACGCTTGAAACTTCTGCTTAAATCCTGGTAATTGGTGCTCTGTACGTCGATTTTTGCAAAACCCTTATTATTATTCATTTTAATCAAGCTTTTATTATTGTGTTTATTGTTGTATTGGTTAATTTATCTTCTATTCTATACTTGTTATTATAATAGTTTTTATTGTATATTTTTGTAAGGTTGATTTGAAAAACAGCTTATGCTGATAATCCGCCTGTTCATATAATTTATTTTTGATGAATAAAGTCGATTTATTATTATTACTTATTCAACTCATTAGCCTCTTGTCCGTTCCCGACCTTGACATTTATTGAAGCAATAACAATTTTTTTTTTGATATTGTTAACTCGACTTGTGTTCATATTATTTAATTATAGTTTCTCCCAGGTTGAGTTGAAACACAGCCTTGGTTGATACTCCACCTATTCACCATACACTAAAAGTATTTTTTTTTTTGTTGTTATTGTTCCTGTAAACCGTCATATTTCATTTTTATCTATTCCATTTGTATTTTTATGGTGAATCCAGACCTATTATTATTATTATTTAAAAATTGGAATTATTTCAAAAATATCAACTCCATAATGAGTATGCCTTCTGAAACATTGAATATTCATTTCCAACTGAAAATTTTCATATTTCAATAATCCATTTTGATCACTGGTAGAACGTTACTAACTCGTTACTTACTCATGACACTCCACTTTGTCAGCCTTTACTATATTTTTGACACTTCCCTTGCCTTTCTTGTTCATCAAATATTTCGGGTGATTGAATCCCGTCTGCACATATCAAGTATCAAGTCCATCCTGCATCCAAACGTTAATAATATCCCAACTGTGAAATATATGTACTCTTGTCACAATGTTGAGCGAGGATCTGATTTTCCGAGGAAACCAGATCGTGGTTACACCTGAAATTCGCTTCGTATCTGTCAGAGGGAGGCGGCACGTCATCCCCTTTCGTGGTTGAACAAACATCGTAGCACATTCTGAGTGTGCCTGTCAACAAGACCAGTAGACCAGAATTGGATATTCTCGACCAAAGTAAGTTGTTGAGTGCATTGTATACAGGGCCAGATAGTTCATTTGAAGAATTCATACCATTTGATCGATGTAATACAATATATTACACTCCCGGATAATGCAAAATTGATATCATCCGATGTAATGAATCTGTTTTCGAATATTCCTCCGAATGAAATGATTACTCTTGTAGATAATCTATTAGATGAACGGTCTATCAATTCTGTAGTGAAAAAGAAAATATCAAACTTGCTTACGGTATTTTTGAAACATAATTACTTCGAATTGAACGAAATTTTTTGGTCATTTGGGTTTCCCATTAGGGAAACCCACTAAGTCCCATTCTGGCAGAACTTTGGACGATTTGGACAGAAAAATACACAGTAACATGCCGGTAAAAAATTTCGTGTATTGGATTAGATATGTAGACGATATCCTGGTATGTTTCACAGGAACGAAGAGACAATAGACTAAGTTCTTGAATTTCATCAATTCTCTCCACCCTTCTATTATATTCACCATGGAGATGGAAAGGACGACTCTCTAAGGTTTTTGGACTCAACAATAACGAAAGTTAACAATAACCATGATATTATCATTTATAATTAGTCCACCCGTCCGTAGCAACATTCAACAATATGATCCTCAGACGGATAAACGTTTCTTTGTCAGATGGAAATTTCAATAAAGAACTGAACATAATAAAACAAATAGCCGCCAACAATGATCACGATAGCAGTCTAATACATTCTATATTATCGAAAAAGTTATACAGCTAAGCTTTGAAGGAAGTTTACTCAATTCGAAGAGATGAGAATAGAACTTATGGAACCTCAAACTTACTTAGGCCAACCCACTACGAATATTTCAGATTTGCTGCACAACAAAAGTGTGAATATAGCTTTCAAATCTAACAACTTAGGCATACACTTTAAGAATAATAAAGATAAAAGTTCAGTTCTAGAAAAATCGGGAGTGTATAAATTATCGTGTGGGTCATGTCCGATGTTTTATATAGGCAAAACTGAAATAATGTTTCAAGTGCGCATAAAGAACCACAGAAATAGTTTCCAGAATGAAAAAAAATCCACATATGCCACACATTTAATTACAGAGGGACATGAGTTCAGCCATGAATTCTAGCCCCTCCATTTCCAAAAGAAAGGTTTGAAACTTAACCTGCTGTAGAGTATGGAAATAAACAAATTCATAAACTCTCAATATCTCATGAACGACCAAATTGAACTGAATCATTCGCCATTATTGAATCTGTTTATTTCCAGGCGACAAGTTGAGTATATTTACGGTACTTTCGAAAATTTTATTCATTTAGATAGCTAATGAATTCATACCTGACCTTTTCAGGTGGATTCATCCATTAGAAAGTCTCTAGGTCCGGCCGAGTACATACGTGATCACCCAGGTAGTAACTAATCAATACAGCTTATATTATGCTATAACGTTTTGGTTCGCTCTTCATCAGCTATATTTAGGATTAATTCATTTTTTAGATGATTTTTGTTTCCGCAATAAACTTATACTGCAATTTATACTGATGTTCGCCAATGAGGATGACAGTGTTTCATCTATGTGAAATGTTACCTCGTTCATATACTATATTGTGAAAGAATGCTGTGAATGGTATCTGATTCAATTCCACAACGAATGTTTGGAGTACCAACTGGATGAGAAAAAGTGTTTTTGTAAAATTCAACGTTCAAACGAGTATAAACGTAGTTGTTTTGAAAACATGTTTGCTTTCGTGTAATTCAAAGTTAATATGGAAGTAGTTACTTCAAACGGGATTTTTTTCTGTAAGCGATTGAAAACTACTTCTTTGCATGATCTGCACATCTTTGTCAACAGTTTTTTGGATTCGATTGCTTTATTTCCTCCTCTGCAAGACACATTTTTTTGTATAAAGATGAAGAAGTAGAAAGCCAAAACCTTTTTCCTCTACTCAGAGTATATTTCCAATATATTCCGCTTCTTTCATAGAAGCACCTCCGATGAAAAATGATGAAAATATTCAGTCTCGAGTTTCCCGTACCGATATCTCTTTTCTGGTCCATTGGTTGCACATGCACTTGCGAGTATTATGGTATTTTTGTCTGATGTTCTGTACCGACGGAAAAGCGTTAAAATGTTCGATTTTACAGTTGGATACTATTTTCACGTTTTTTTTTCATTGAAACATATCTATTCGAGCATATGCGATATGCGATTATTTTCAACCTGCATTTTATAGTCTATGGAAAAAGAAGGATCGAGGTTGTACACAATTTCTGTATGTAACCCTGGTTTTTGGAAAAATAGCGAAGCCAAAATAGTTGAACAAAGGAAAGGAAAATAGCTGGATTTATAGAAGGAGTTGTGATAGGAACTAGGAGAGTTGAAACAATAATACATGCAAAATGAATGAGAGGAATAATGAAAAATGACTAAAAAAGTAGATTACTTTCTCAATGGGCTGAAACATCCAAATGAATTATGACGAAAGTTGATTTTTCTGGTTGTGATTTCATTGTAGAGAACCACTAGTATTAGGTTAGCTTAAGTTGGGTCCATCGCAACTCGCACATATTCACACTCAAACAAATCTGTTTCTGTTCAAAATCAATTTTTCCGTTAATCAGCTATCGCCCCCATTCGAACGACAACTCTCAGAAATTGAGAAACTTGTGTGAGCTAAGGAATAACGAGGTCTTACCTCTCAACGTGTGATTCCTAACACATCTTCTTAACGGAGCCGATTAGTTTGTATGGTGAGTGGTCTTGCGGGTCAAATTATAAAAGTACGACTCTGTCTGATGGTAAACGTACGACTCTGCCGGTCACCAGCGGGCCAACCCTGAAATCTTCTGCCAGAAGTCCATAAATCTTCTTCCCATCCAGATGTACAATCTTTGTTTGGCAAAGCCTAAAGCCATGCTAGTGACAGGTTCCGGTCCGATGAAGCTGCTTGCAGCACTCTCCTTTGCAGGGGAGTCAGCAGCCTCATCGCCTTCCAGGCCAGTATGGCCAGGACAATCTGTTGAGTCTTTTTATCGAGGAGAGCAATTTGCTACCAGTTTAGATGTTGCTCCGTAGGAGCCAAGAGCTTCTGTTGATATCTCTGTCCTGGGTCTGCGACTGTATACTCGTACAAAAATGAGTTACTGATTGAACACAAATATATATTTTCTTGATAAATAATCAGTGGACAAAACTAATTATCAATAGTTTTTTCGCTTCAGCATTTCAGCACCATTCGAAACACGTTAAAAAACTCCAGTAATATCAGAGTTTTCTCAATGTAGCGTAAGGTGGTTCTTGATTCCAGTTAGTTGCCATTTTGCTATATTTCATGTCGTGTGAGGCAAACTTTTTTGATAGTCGTTATTTCGTTAATTGGTCAAACTTCCTGTCTTTTTGAACTTTACATTGCTAATAAGCAACTACATAACATCAAAACCAAGAAGATATGCATCCGCGATCCAATGTGAAATTATCAACATTGTTGACACTTATGATGTACTGTTTGGAACCTTTGGTGTAGTAATGAATATTACTGGAGTTTTTTCTTCCCAACACCAAATCGTTATTTTAACACCTCGACACGTGTTTCGATCACCAAGTTATCATCTTCAAAGAGGAAGATTAAAACTAGAAACTAATGCGAGCTAATCCTATTTATGCCATATAAGTATTCCATTCATTTAAACCATCCAGGGTACCACCCATACAGGTATACCAACCTAAATTATTTTACAATTTTGCCTTATCTATTATTTTACAATCTATGTTTATATAAAACAATTTTCAGCTATATAAAAAGTTATTTCACAATATTGCCTATCCAAATTTATTTTTGCAATGTGTCCTTATGCAGTAATCAGTAAACCCTTACTTTAATAGATCTTTTTGTCTGTCCATAATATCTTGCATCGCAGTCCTTTGCCAACATTGTTGGGTTGAAAATTCAACGGTTGATGAGGATATTCTTTCCAATGAAATATCAGTATATCAGTACATGGATATGTCTAGTTAAAACGAAGGAGGGTTTCCAAAAATGTATGCAAGCTGCAGACGAAAGAGTATTTTCAATCAACAGAACAGCTCACACCTATGAATCTTCCATTTTCGTTAGTGTTCGTAATGAATATAAATCAGAAATAGACGAAAGTGGAGAATCACGAAGAACTGGAAATTGGGAATAAACTGCTTGTTATTTCAATGCTTTTATATCTTTTTGATTAGTAACTGTTAGGTGAAATTTGAACGAGCGCTTATTCAAACAAAATTCAGCATCGAAAAACACCCATCATCATAACCCACTCAAAAAATGGTCAATGAACCCGTTTCCTCCAGTCTTTTAGCCTTTTGGAAGTTTCAACTGTGGAGATGAAGGAGACAGATTCTAATAATATACCTATGACTCATGACAGACAATCAATTCTTTGAATGAATAGCAACATCTTGGGTAAGTAAGTCCTCAGATAAATTTGAAACGTTGGTAGGACCTCCAAACTTCAGCAACTCATGATGCTCAAGTTTGAACGTCTTTGAAATATTGCTCATATTCATTGATCTCCAAGAATGCTTTGACGCTCCTTGAATCCATCATGAGCCTCTTCAGAGCCTCAAATTGGAAGCAACGCGATAATCTGAAGTCTAGTAAAAGAACTGGAAACAATACATTCCCAAGTACTGCAGCTGATTAGAACATTGTCATTCGGGAAATGCCGGTAGTTTTCAGAGATATCGAAGGACTTATATAGAAATGTATGCTTTCACGACTGACGCCATTGTTTTCCAAATTTTGTTGTGATCTTCTTTGGCTATAATCTCCGAATATTCCAAGGGAGAAGAAGAGGAACAGAGAAGAAGAGGAACAGAGAAGAAGAGAAACACCAGTGAAAATCAACCCGAAGGTACTGTCTATTTGGCATACATAGAAGGTGTCACTGACCGAATCGGGAAAATTCTGAAAAAGGAGAAAATTATCACCGTCTTTGAACCAACGAAAAAAAATATCGGAGTATTTGAGATCAGCAAAAGGTAGCAGAGATCCACTCTAATCAGCAGGAATTTACAGGATTCTGTGTAACTGTGTTAAAGTTTATATCGGTCAGACGAAAAGAAGCAATGCGGAGTTGCTGATTGGGACGGATCCAGAAGTCTGCAGTCGCTGAACATGAACTTCTGTTTTTACAAAATCTGTTTTTCCGTTAATCAGCTGTTGCCCCCATATGAACGACAACTCTCAGAAGTTGAGAAACTTGTTCGAGATGAGGACTAAAGAGGTCTTACGTTTTAACGTGTGATTCCTAACACGGTTGCAGAATCATTCCAACTTCAACCATTTAAATTCTCTCGAGAAAAATATCTGGTCGAGGCGGGAATCGAACCCACGGTCTTCCGATTGTGAGTCAGGCGCATTACCACCGCGGTCAATTCCACAACAAACTCAAACTTACACATGAACACATAATCCTCTTAGAAAATATCGAGAAGGGAAAGCAACGTCGCATCATTATTCAACGAGAATGTATTTGGAAGTCATAAAAATACACAAACACCAGGAGAACTTCAACAGGAAGAAAAAGGGAATATATCTACCAAAGATCTGGCACACAGCAGTATAAAGCGCCAAAACGAAGCCATGCCACTCAACTCGTGAGGAAAGTTCGCACAAACCCACCATTACAGAAAGTGCGCAAAAAATCAGCACGATAAATGACATGGTAGAAATGAGAGCTTCAGTTTCAGTTGATACGTCAAGAAGAGTACTTTGACAACGCTACTGAAGATGACTGTCGCAGTTGCCGTTGAAACGTTTGGAGATTACAAACAAAGAAGACCACGGCAAAACCCGAAAACCAACCAAAACGTATAGAAGGACTTCCTACAGAAATTGTGCATCTCTAGAGACTCGCTTGGTGGTGATTGGAAGAAATATGAATTTTATGCTATTGATGATCAATTTTTATCTTTTGGTGCAGCTGAAGCCATTCCTCAATGTCTTGTTTTCTCATCTAGCTGGTATGTAACGAGAAATAGTGACACCACGACATGAAATACGTGTTCTGTAAATGTCATACGGAATTCGCAAACACTGCTGGGGAGGCAATGGCAAAGATGCAACTGCTGTTCGCGCTTTCATTCTCAATGAGAAACGGCAGAGTTCCGCCCTACTGTTCCAAATTGATGACATTATTCGTGCTGTGAATGTGCCATGCCGTTTCCTTCGGATTGTTATACCAGCCACTTACAAGGAAATAAAAATGAACTATATCTCCGATTCAAATGGGGCGAAATTGGGGAATTTTCTCCGGCGCGATTTCGGATATTGCAATTTAGCGTGTCGGATACTATTTCAGTTGTTGACTCATTACAATTTTTTCTCGAATGGTGGACTTCCATCGTCTACTATGATATAATATGATTTGAAATCCCTGAAACAACATATAAAATTGAAAATCAAAAAGAATAGCTGAAAATTGAAAAAGTTGGAATGAAATAAAAATTTAAATATTTCAAGCCAAGTTACTTCACGAGGTTTGATTGTAAGTATACACAATCGTCTTCGATTGATGACTGGATCATTCCTCGGAGAAATGACTATTTATAGATCATTCACCTATCCCCTCCTTCATCTCCCAATTCACTGGTTCAGCAGGAGATGACCGTTTGGCGTGAGTTGACCGTTTTCTGCTCAATTATGGGTTTTCATATGATACGTATCTGTACAGTGACGCATTATATGGGTATCCATATGATGCGTCATTGTACAACATATACGCAGCTTCTTTAAATTTCCTTCTAAACCAGTTCCACCCCCTGTGGATGATCTCAGCTTGGGACCACTTGATGTGAGTCTAAACATGCTCTGTTATTCCCGATTTGCAGGTTTCTCCTCGCTGTGTGTGTTTTTTGTGTTCGGCAATGCAGACTTTCAATGGCCTTTCACTCTCACCGATATAGGATTTGCCGAACTCACAAGATTGATGATATTTTCGGAATCGCAGTCTGCGTTTGGTGGTCTGGTGGTCGTGGGGCTGCTACGGATAGTGTTTCAGATCTGAAGCAGATTCTGATGTTGTACAAGAAACCAATTCTTCTTATCCTTTCCGCACTGTTTGTAAAGGCTTCTCTCCACTGCGAGGGTCTAGCTGTCTTCTAGCCAAAGACTGTTCCACCATCACTCTGGACTAACCATTCCGTTGAAGATCTTTCTTGATGATGCCTAGGTCTTTCTCCGATTTTCAATTGTAATTATCCTTTCAGGAATTTCAAATCATATTATATCAATGGAAGTACGAACTGATGAAATGTCAACTGAAGCTTTTTTCCAATTCAACCATGCCATAATATGTATATGAATTCAAAAAGAAATTGAACGGTAGGATGGAATGAATAATACGTTTTTTGCCTCAGGAAGCAATTATTCAATTTTAGAAAAGCGAATCATTCTGCTTTAAATTATGAGCTTTTAAACGCCGATGTACATTTTCAGACAATTCAGTTAATGTGAATGATACCTGGTAAACATAATATTTGCAAAATATCGATCAAATAATAGTTTCCGTTTTAACATCACAGGAGCCATGAAAACATCACCAACCGTTGCGTTGATGGCCATGTTACGTTTGCGCACGGCTGGTGTAAACCTGGAACTAGGAATGGGTCAATTGACGCTGAACCTATGGCGAGAAGAGCTTACTACGCAACCTCTGCTGCAGGCAACCAGTGATGCAATTGATTGCAATTGTCAAAATTAACCATCAAGAACAGTTTTCTCTTAACGTGTGGCTCGGAGTTATTGGGGATGATTCAACTGGGCCTCATTTTCTACCTCCTTGATTAGATGGTGAGGCATACGTTCAATTTTTAAGAAAAGTGCATCCAGTACTGCTGGAGGAAGTTCCTTTGGGATTCAGAAGAGATATGTTTTTCATGCAAAATGGGGCTCCCGCCCATTTTAGTCAAGTAGCACGTCAGCATTTAACTGAAACATATGCAAATCAGTGGATAGGTCGAGGAGGACCACAGAACTGGCCCGCTCGATCCCCGGATCTCAATCCTCTCGATTTCTCTATTCGGGGCCATTTACAGCATTTGGTTTATCGTACTGCTGTTGGCGATGTAGAGGACTTAAGAAATCGCATCATCGATGCGTGCAAGGTAATCAGAGAGACTCCAGGAATATTTGAGCGAATACGTGGCTCAATGCGCGGCTCAATGCGCCGACGTCTAGACGCATGCGTCATATTGAACATTTCCTATGATTTCTAAATGTTGTGTGTTTCGTTATTAATAAATTAGTTTTGTTTATTACTCTTTAATCGTTTAATGCAGGTACTAACTACAAAATAACAATAAATCCAGTTCGCATTCATGACGATGTATCTCTGTAGTTGTTCGTAAAATTATTTTTTGCTGCGAACTGGTTCATTTTGGGCAAAAAACCAAAAGACATTTTTTTGTTTCGAATGAAACAGGCTATCGGAAATATATTTTTGGATGGTAGAAAAATGATAAGACAAAAAGTTACATTGGAAATGAATTTTAGGGGTTGCGTTTTCCACCCCTAACAACCATGGAGTAAACCAAATAAATTACTGGCTAAGTGTCTTTTTGGTAGTACGGAACGTTAGGTTAATTTCAATATTGTAACTTTTTCAGTGCTTGTGAAAAAAATTGTTATACAAATTTCATGTACCACCTTCAAGGGGCTGTATCTTGACAAGGGATGCTCCAATGAAGTTTCTTTATGTGGAAGATCCTATCTTTTTTTCGATGAGGAATCACCTCCTTAAATGTTTTATACTTATTCAGTTACACCCTTATGTCAGTAGGATTATTAGGTTTATGAATATTTCACTGGTCCTAGCTGTCTTGTGTGTCTGTTTGTATTTTGCGTGAAAACTTTAGCACAAAACGTCTGATGACGCTTCTCTCACTCCGGCGAAATATGGCCGAAAATCAAATGCCGAAAAAGTAACAGCCGAAAAGAATGACAAAGCAGTAGAATCGAAGAAAAGAGAGGAAAAGGAAACAAAAGAAGTTGAAGAAGATGGTGCATCAGCAGTGAAAAGAGGCAGGGGTAGGCCAAAGGGCACTACAAAAATAAAAGCAGTAGTAAAACCCAAACCTCAAGCAGCAGGAAGTGGACGTGGCAGACCAAAGAAAAACGACGAGGAACCCAAAGACTCCGAAGAAGAAGAGGATGAGGAAAATCACGGAAGAGAGGAAGAAGATGATTAAACTAGTTCAAGGAGAAATGGATTCACTTCAACATTAGAGTCTTGGTTGTTATTTACTTTGTATATTATTCTAAGGTCATGTTCATTTCTAGAATAATCATTCCACATGTTTCGTGCTATCACTTTGAAATCACCCTATATTAGTTTGAGTTTTATGTAGTTGACTGTCCTATATCCTTGATATTTATATTGTAATCAGTCTGAATTTGTGTTTTCGTGTCTTGCAAGATCATCTGGTCACTGTCTATCCATGAAATCTGGTTTAATACACTTCATAATATGATCTCAACATTCACTTTTGATACAATTCAGTATTGTTGAACATGATTAGAAGTCACTTCGTTGAAGAGAAATTGATAGTTTTCTCGTATAGTATCATATTCGTCAAAAACAAAACCTTGATAAGCAATTTTATTCCGATGGTTGATGACAGGGTTCTATTTTCTGAGACGTATCTTAGTTCATGTCAAATATTATACTGTTCATCTTTTATCAAAAATATCTCAGAGAAATTTCTATTTTTCGAGACAAAACTTATAGCGAGTTATCGAAAATGTTCTAGAAACCGCACGTTGAAAAGTAAGACCTTTGAATTCCTCGTCTCGCACGAGTTTAGACTTCTAAGGATTGTCGTTCCCAAAGGAATGACAGCTGGTTGACAAATAAACGGATTTTAAACATATTTCCAATGCACTAATTTTTGGTGGATATCAATTTTTTTGTATAACGGAGGAAAAAAGACCATTCGTTACATACCCAATGAAACACACTATACATGGTTCCCTAATCCTTCAAACCTGGAAAATTCATCATTCCATATCGCAGAGGCAGTCAATCAATACTCCAACACAATAATGAACTAGTAAAACATAAAAGCAATAAAAGTCATTCGCAGCAAGGAAAATCTCCGCGCCGTTGCCCCAATCTATAAATAGACGTGTTGCCTTATTGCCATTTTCAACGAATCCGACACGATGGATTCACACTTGACCACGGTTTCTCCTAATTCGAAAACATTTCCTGATCGCCAGAGGTCCAGATTCACTTCGGATGTTTCGGGGATTACGTGGCAAAAATAAAATGTAGCGAATGGCTCCGTCCATGGGGGCTCAAAAGTCTACTCGATTAACTGACGTTTGGAATCACGAAGCGAAATCGAGATTCTCAGTCATTGCTCTCCCCCTACCGAGTGAAAACACCATTTAATTCATCGGGAGAAAGGAGTCATTAGGCAAGCCATAACTTACAAGATTTTCCAGATAGAAAAATGAAATTCGGAGGATGAGAAGTTATTTTCGAGTTACTTTTTTGTTGCTATGCCGATGTTTTCATATGCAAAAGTACGAGAGGGGCGTGGAAATGCTTGAAGGAACTGAAAGAACTGGCAGATTGCAGATTGGAACAGAGTTGAATCAGATGTGAGGAGAACATTCAGAAAAGTTTGAGGGATTTCTTTGGGGATGAGTAATTGTTTGGGAAGCCTCCCTACTACAAATTGTACAGGTAGAGTTTCATAATGAGGTTGCGGTGCTGAAGTTGAAAAAATGAATGGTTAGAAGAACTCGCAGCAAGAAAATGCCTAGGAGCCAAATCACTTTGGAGGTGAAACCTCTCAAATAGAGGACTAGAGGTCCTCAATATGTAGATGTTATTTGAAAACAATTCTTTCCGACATATCCCAAAAAATTCTGGGGTTATATCAAGGAACGTCGAATAAACTATGCCGTTGCTAACAGATCCACTTATGATAATGATGAATTATTCAATGATAAGGATATTGCAGACGATTTTGCTACTTTCTTCAAATTCACTTTCACGAATAGCGGTGTGCCGGTAAACCCCACACTAGTTCCTGAGCATGACCTTGACATCATTGAAATTGGTGATACCAAGAAACAAGAGGTTGAAAATGCTATTAAGACACTGAAACCCAAAGCAGCCTTTGGTATCGATGGCATTCCAGCTACATTTTCAAAGCTTACTGTGACTTGTTACAGCAACCACTGTGTCTCTGGAAAAAAAATCGTTTTCCAAGCTTTCCCAAAATTAGCGAAGTTACCCCCATACACAGAAGCGGCAATAAGAACAATGTAAGAAACTACAGACCCATAACTGTCTTACCAGCTTTGTCGAAGATATTTAAACGGGTGATATATAATCGAGTATACAATCACGTGGACTCAGTAATAATCGACCAACAGCATGGCTTTATTGGTAATAAATTTACCATTACCAATTCATACGCATTTAGTAACTTTGTTACGGAGGGAATGAAAAATGGCTATCAAATAGACGTTATATACACTGACTTGGCCAAGGCATTCGACAGAGTTAACCACGGGGGTTTTGATCCTGAAATTGAAAGCATTCTATTTCATTCTATTCTATATGAAATATCCAGCCCTATACAAAATATTTCCTAATTACGGTACAAAACTCCAGAGAATGATTCGTTAGGTCGTTTTAAGAAATAAAATTTAATGAATATCGTCACACCGATACGGTTGAAATTTTCTTCAGTTATTGAAAGTAAAGAAGCGCTTATTCAGTCCTAATTAGATTGGAATTATTAGGTCCAGTGGAGTCTCAGTGGACACCACACCCAATAATATTGGGAAAAAATTGTAAGCCACTTCGCATATCGTGAACACCTAATTTGGAGAACATCTGACAGTGATAGTGTTGTCATATCATCAGTGATTCCGTCATAAATAATTTCACCAACGCTGAAATGACTGACATGAACTTTATTTATGAATTAGCAGATCGAAATGTGTGAAAGCTCTGAGAATTTACCAGGAGAGATATCTCAATAGAGTATTTCCATGTTCCAAAACATTTAGAACGCTACATGCAGGATTATGTAAAACTGGGAGTTTTAATGAAAATGCAGGGGGTGAAATAATAGAAACTGTAATAACGTCTGAACTAGAAGAAGCTCAACTTGATGCGATGGAAGAAGATCCTTCAAATAATACGAGAAAGATTGCACTGCAGCTGGAAGTGAGCCCAAAAACCATATTGACAGTTCTGAAAAGAAACCTTCTATGAACATATCCAAAACAGCATGTCCAAGTTCTACTGCCTCGGGATTTTCACCCAAGATCAATGTTTTGCATGTGGTTGATTCATACGATGACACACAATAATAATATTTCACCAAATAGTTTATTTACGGACGAAGCAAATTTTTCGCGAGATGCTATTATGAACTTTCACAATGACCATTTTTGGGCCGACAAAAACTACCACGTTATTGAAGGAACTTATTTTCAGCAACGATTTCTGCTGAACGTTTAGGTAGGAATGATTGGTGACTACCTAATTGGACCATTTTTTCAGTTGGTAGGATTACCAGGTGAATGCTTCACAGACTTCTCACGAGATCACTCACCCATTTTGTTAAAAAAAATGGCGGTACTTGTAAGAGCAAACATGTGGTTATTACACAACGGGGCTACATCTCATTTTAATATTCTTGCTCGTCCGCTTCCTTAATCGTGGGATTCCCCGTGCAGGACCTCAAAACTGGCGAGACCTGATATGAATCCTCTAGATTTCTATTAATGAGGTCATCTCAAAGCTCTTGTTCAAAAAATTCCTGTACTAGATATGAATGGATATGGGGAATCGAATATTTGACAATTGCAATGTCATAAGGAATACTCCAGGTATTTTTGAACGTGTTAGATAATCAATGACAAATCGATTGCAGTCGTGTATTTTGTCAGAAGGCGGACATTATGCTCATTCACTTCGAGATAGAAATTGTTTATTATTCACTTCTAGTTTTTATTTTATGTTGCCCATGGATAGTTTTTAGATGTGATTATTTCTCTCTAAAACGAAGCTTTATATAAAGAAAACTCTAAAGACGAAAAAGTTGTATTATTAGTTGCTCAATCTAAAAAAATTAAAAAACTACAGAATGAGTGAGTGGCTTTTTTTCCCGCAATATTGCTAGCTGTGGTGCCCACTGAGACGCCACTGGACCTGAAAATTACAATCTAGATCGGGCTAAAGCATCTTAATAATTCAAATAACCAAATCGGTGTGAGGATATTTATGATAATTCATAAATACCGTTTTCTTTTAAAACTCAACCCCCCTCCGGACATTATTCATAGGAACTTTTCCTAAAAACGACCTAACGAATCACCCTCTGAAATTTCGTACCGTAGTTAGGAAATACCCTGTATATAAATATTATTTTGCTTCTGAAATTACTGATGCAACTTCTCATTCGTTCTGCTTCATCCACAGCAAACAATGTGAAGAAACAATTCATTCAGGTCGGTCTCCCCTTACCAACAGAGAAAGTTTATGGAATGACACCTATCAGAAAACAACTACTCCCCTGGCTAATACCACGAACGGCGTTGGATTATATCCGACAGGTGGCTGTGCAGGATTCTTCACAGAAGTGATTCCTGTAAATACTTTTGGCTATGCAAGTGCCGTAATCAATTTTGAATGACTGGAACGTGCACACATGCTTACAGAGTACCATACCTCGAACAAAGCTGAAGCGAACGACAAGCAACATATCTGCAATTAATCCTTCTGCCTGTAGACGAGGTCCTGAACAACCGTACATGCGAATTACCCAAATCCTCGTATAAGGAAATTAATATCACCTATAAGATAGTGGGAATTGTTGAAGATTGGCTATAAATCAAATCATCTGGGGGGAAAAATTCGTTCAGGCTAGTGTTCCCTTACCTACACAGTAGGTTCATAGAGTGACACCTAGCAGAAAACAACTACTCCCCTCCCAGAGGGACTGGGACCTCTAAAACTTCGAGGTGAAGGAATTCAAGTGTCGGGGGAGGTTGAATATCTGGGAGTAATTCTAGATTCCAAAATGACCTGGAAGCAACACTTGGACAGGATAAAGAGGAAAGCGGAGGTAGCACTGATGCTCGCCAGACGCACCTATGGAAAAACATGGGGCTAAAACCAGACATGGTATATTGGCTATACACGATGGTAGTAAAACACATGATAACATACGCATCTCTGGTCTGGTGGCCAAAGATGAAGCAGGCGACCGCCATCTACAAACTAGGCAAGGTGCAAAGACTTGCATGTTTGGGAATGACGGGAGCAATGAGAACTAACCTCAACAGCTGCATTGGAGACACTCCTGAATCTACAGGAAACAGCTCTACACATCTTATGCGAATGTGAGGCACTGAATCACAGGAGGCAGGCAATATATGGACGTACGAAATTACGTCCAGAAGAATATAACGAACATTCAACACGGAACCTGTACAAACTAGTACAGAGAACGAGACTGATGATATGGATGTCATGAGAAGATGGGAGAATGAACGGAATAAGCACAAGAAACTGCAGTATGTTCTGGAGACTTGGACTAAATGGATAAGTCAGACAGCTCTCAAGGGACCAAAAATAAACTACCCTGGCTAATACCACGAAGGGCGTTGGACAGTTGGATATAATCCAAATTGGCTATTCTATATAGGAAGTTCCAAAAGCATTTTTCATTTCCTAACAACAGCTGACTATAACATACATGTAAAATGTAATATTTTCCAAATATAATGGATATAAAGAGAATACTGTTGGTTGAACAGTATTCCACAATTTTGTTGGTTGTCATTTTTCAATACTTTGAACAAAAATTTCAGACGCCTCGGAATTTTTCATGCGCGTTGATGTGCTTTCGTTTTGTGAATATCGACCGAAATTGCCCCAAAGAGACCCATTTATAAATGGAGAATTGAAGGAGGATTCAACGGATGATCCTCTCAAACTGTCAGTCCGATTCGGGAGGATTTGTTGAGTATTGGTTTTGTGCGAATGTCCAATATATCACAATGGACGACTTGAATGAAAACAAATAGATGGTTACTGTGTGGGAATTATACGAGTCAGCAATTGTCATTCCCTACTGTCGCTTTAACGTCAAAGCTGGGTTCCTCTATGGGGGATTCCCACATTATTTCGGAGAATGAAAATTTGAAAGTCTTTTTGTTAGTGGTTTTGGTGACTCAATGTTTCTTTTCTTTTGAATAGATGGAAAGATGGAAAAAATCGAGGACAGGCGATAAAACGCTCCTTTTCCAGATGTTATCATTCTTAAATCATACGTAACTCTCAGTGCCTACTAATGCATTATTCACAACATTAATGTCAGTGTCCTGATCAAATTGAACTGATGAAATCAAACATTTAATTATGATTCTGCCAGAAATCACCAGGTTCAATTAGATATTATGATTATGATAGTGACTAGATCCTAACTCTATTGGGATGACTCAAAATATGTAAATCAAATAAAACTCACAAATACAATGAACAGATAAAAGAGACTGCGAATAAAAACGTTCAGATCATAAATTCAAACTCCAATGTGAATACTTATATAAATGTAAAGTTCCTGAGGATGGATGTATGTATGTATGTATGTATGTTTGTGGCTCACGTCTAAACGACTGAACGGATTTAGATGAAATTTTACGTAAATACAGCTTGTGCATCAGAATAACATGAAGGCTACAATTTACAAAGGTTTTGTGTAGTTTAAGTCATAATACAACGATAAGTATCGAGTAAGTCGGAAAAATTGTTGCTTCCTGAGAAATATCTTGGCGTGCGCTGCCTATACCGTTGGAGTTACATGCAGATAATGTACCGTAAGATTGTTCATCTTGAATAGTTCTGAATAAAAGTCCGCTATAGCACATATCTACCTCAAATGATAGAGATAAAGATAGAGTTTTATTCAACCATGTTACGTATAAATACATTTATTGCAGGTCACAGTACATAAAGAGAAACATTGCAATAAAAATAAAATGTTAAACATATAAAAGGAATACGTATAAATAACACAATAAAATTACACAACACAACAAAACATATTTTTTGAATGTTTCCTACACTAAATTAGTCAATTCCTACTAATTTTGGGGTGATAAAAACGAAAATAACAATGAAAAATCTTTATTAGCTCTGGTTTTTGAGATACACAGTACTAAATCTTAAAGAGTAGTTATACTATACGTGAAAAGTGAAAGTACATAAAACAATATTGTTATGTTCCTTTTAGAATATTTTAAGTACAAAATTAATAAAAAAAACATTATTCTTAGTGTTTTGACAAATAAAAGAAGTTTGTACCACCAAATTTCAATTAAGTCCATTCGATTCATTGTAAGATCGCTGTCGTTTAGCTTGTCTTTTATAAAACACTTCTGGAGCATCCCTACACACAGACCAGCAGTAGTCTGCAAGCATTGCTTCATTCCAACGGCCCTGATATCTCTGTTCCATTAAGGCAATGTCTTGATGGAATCTTTCTCCATGTTCGTCACTCACAGCTCCACAGTTTTGTGGGAAGAAATTAAGATGAGAGTGAAGAAAATGAATTTTTAAGGACATGTTGCATCCAAGTTGGTGGTAAGCTTGAAGAAGCTCTTTAACCAATGCTGTGAAGTTATCATCTCTTTTGTTACCTAAAAACCCATGTACAACCCCTTTAAAGGCTTTTCAGGCTCTTTTTTCATTTCCTGTTAAAATCATGTCAAAAGCAGGATCATTTACGATTTCACGGATTTGAGGCCCAATAAAGATGCCTTCCTTGACTTTAGCATCACTCAACCTGGGAAACTTTGCTCTCAAGTACTTAAAAGCTTGTCCTTCCTGGTCCATGGCCTTCACAAAGTTTTTCATTAGTCCCAACTTAATATGTAATGGGGGAAGGAGAACATCCTTAGGATCTACAAGAGGCTCGTAAACATTTTTTCTCATTAGGGTTTAGGTCTCCTGTAGGCCAGTTCATTTTTTTATAGTGAGATTTTCTATCCCGACTGTCCCACAGACACAAAAAACAACAGTACTTGGTGAACCCTAATTGCATTCGTAGGAGTATAGCAATGACTTTCAGATCACCACAGATGTGCCACTTGTGTTGTTCATATTTGATTGATTGGAGAAGTGTTTTCATATTTATATACGTTTCCTTCATGTGAACTGCATGACCTATAGGAATAGAGGGTAGCTGATTTCCATTATGCAGAAGTACAGCTTTTGAACTTAGTTTTGAAGAATCTATAAACAGTCTCCATTCAGATGGAGTGTGATCCAAATTCAAGCAGTCCATTAAACCATTAACATCAGAACAAACTACGAGGTTTTCTTTTTTCTCAAAAAAAGGAAGCAAATCTTTTTGACGCTGTCTGTACTGAGATATTTTCACATCATGTTTTAGAAGATTCCACTGTTGTAGTCTTGACCCTAACAGCTCAGCCTTTTCCTTAGACAAACGAAGATCTCTTATAAGGTCACTCAACTCTGCTTGACTAATTCTGTGCGGATCACTAGACCTATCGCTTACCTCAAAATCAGGGTCATAGGATGTAGAAGGATGGGTTGCTCCTTCTAAACAGTCTTCATCACTTTCCTCTAAAATTTCATAGTTTTGGGGTGGAGAAGGGACTGGCAAATTGTCTGAGTGTGGTACAGGCCGAAGAGCAGATGGGAGATTAGGGTATTTAACCGTTCCTCTTTTCTTCATAGATAAACCTTGCTCAATGGGAGGAGTTAAGCAGAAATAACAGTCGTCTGTATGATTGGTTGGCTCACGCCAAACCATAGGTACTGCAAAAGCCATTGCCCGGTTTTTATTTTTCAGCCACTCTCGCAATATGACGGAACAAGAATTACAACATATATGAGGAGCCCATGATTTATCTTGGTCCCCAACTTTCACACCAAAATAATGTTCATAGGCTGTCTTAACGATAGGTGTCATTTTACGTTTCTGAGCCTTAAATGTTATTTCACTATCGACAGAATTCACACACTTTCGAGGCATTTCAGATCAGCACTTAAATTAATTCAAAAATCAACTTCACACGATAATTTCAATAGCAACCACGTGCGTACAATTGACAAACTCACATAGGTTATGTTTACTACTTAAGAACAGCTGATGAGAGGAGTGTTATGTAAACAAACATGTGTACCAACTGTTGGTGATAAAATATTTCATTTGTTGAAAACTCAGTATACATATATATAATATAATGGTACTATATCTTGAAAACAAGAGCTAATATATAATTTTTATGGTCACTTTCGGTTTAAACACGTGGAAATACATTAAAATCATCTAATTTCAATCCCGAAACAAAAACTTTGTTGTGTTGTGATTGTAATGGAAAATAAATAATAGTTCATAAAAACTCAAAAAACACGCTTTAACAGCAACACAAACTAGAAAATGATTAGAAATTAATTTACGATTATGTTCAACATCGATGATAAGTCCTGTGGCTTGATGTAACTAATGACTTTTAATAAGTTTGGAATCAGAATGTATCTATTATCAAAAAAAAAATATTTTTTTGTAAAAAAACGTGAGGTGCTAAATATCCATCATTATAAATACTTGGTTAGGAGCTGCTTGCCAGATTGGATCCATAATAAGGCATCCCACGATTTTTTACAACAAAATTATTATTATTGTGAATGAATTTATTCTGATTTCGATATAAAAATTGTTATATGTAACTGAAATGATAAAATTTTCAATTTACTATCATTCAAAGCGTTTTGAAAAACTCAATCAGACATATATATGTTTTCTCTATTTCATATAGTGTTGGTATTTAATTCATTGTAGTAATATGTTGAATATGTAAAATAAACTCTGATAAGACAAATCATCCATTTATTCCTTTTCATATTCCCAGATAATCCTTGGATTTTTCAGTAAAATGTGTTGGTTTATCGAATATCATGAGTAAATGTCGCATTCCGTCCTTGATCTTTGCACTATGATCAGTTATACATTTTTCGTTTTTATTTCCATCCCATGTCACAATTCGTTCGCTATGAAATCCTCATTCTAACCCATATGAATAATACCTCCCTATTTCAGCTGGTGATAATTCATTTTCGTCATATTCGAGTATTAGTTTTTGAACTTCCTCAGTCATTCACTTCTTAAATATTTATTTTGATGCTATAAATATTTATTTTTGAATCTATTGATAATTTAAGACAATGAAAGTCTCAATTTCTACTAAGGTTGTCTTCATACTGAACACATATATCAGCATTACTCAAATATAATTAAAAAAAACTAGTTTTCAATCCACATACCTGATGTTTTTCTGAAACAGTCCTAAACAAATAATCCAAAATTATTTCACTATTCACTCGCGAATATGAGTCAATTTCAATTTGTTGTTAATCATCACAAACACACTCTAATCTAATGTTATCTTTTGAAGTTTCAAATGTTTTATCGCAGATTACTTAAAATGATACTCAGTGTGATTCAAATTCACTGTCCCGAGGTAGGTGTTTGTTAAAGACCCGTACTTTGAGACGAGACATTTCTTTATGTGACAAAACTCAGCTGAATGTCTGTTTCAACTGGCTTGAAATTAATTTCACTCACGTCCTCTAAATGAATGAGATACTTTTTTCGAAGTTGGCAGATGGGGCGATGACAAACCTGTTGTTTGTTGTCCGTTTCAGCCTAGTTTGGGGAATGATACTCTGAGAAAATTCGATTTTCAATTATAAAAATCATCGACTTTATTCAGTTAACTAGTTTAGTGATCCAATAATTTTTCTGAAAAAGGGGTTGGTTGAGTAACAGGATCAGTTTTTTCTTAAAAAATCAATTGTATTTTTGCCGACGTTTTGAATTCGAATGAATTCATCTTCAGGGCCCTGTAACATTTTATTTTCATAAATATACTTTCCACAAAACTTATACGATTATTATCGTTTCAATTTCACACGAATTAATCAGTTTTTAATTAAATCACTCACCGAAAAGTAGTTTTTTCATGTTGATGTTAATACTATTTCAATAATACTATTTTAATACTATTTTTATGAATACTATTTTAAGATAATACTATTTTAATTTACTATCAGACATATTAGATGCGTATTTAAAAAATAAAGATGAAAAATAAATTTTTGAGACAACACCAACACAAAACGACATGAAACAAACGAATGGATTCATTTGTGATTCTGATAGGGTGGTGTCTGTTTTTATATCAATGGCAGAAAGAAAAAGTGTGAAAAAGTGTAAATTATTCTGGTATTTTACGTATGAAATTAAAATGAGCAGTATCAAGACCATCTACATCTCTTCTAGTGTTAACACTATCGCATTTGAGGATATGTATCATTTCGCTCAAAAGTCTTTTTGATAAATATGGTTGAATATCTAGAATAGAAGGATGATCAAAATGAAAAATTTGCCATATTCAACGAGAGCTGTGGGGTTTTTCATATTCTCAGAGTCCTCATGTGTTCTGAAACTCGTGTTTCAAGATACCGCCTGATTTGACCAACATAGCATTTGTGACAGCTTCCACATTTCAGTTTGTACACAATATTGGATAGCATTTCTTGTGATGTTTTAGTTTTTTGTTTCGAGAAAAAATGCTTTCCAACTGTATTTTCATTTGAAAAAGCCACTTTTATTTCTTCGTTACCGAGTAGCATTCCAAGTTTAACAGATACATTTTCTACAAATTGAATTTTGTGATATTTGGATTTCACCCCTGAAGGAGAACCTTCTTTCTTTAATTATTTTTTTAATGAAGGGTCTAGGGAAATTATTCATCACTAGGTAATTCTCAACCAATTGGATATTTTTGTTATGGAATTCAGAATTAGAAATGGCAATTGCTCTTGATTTCAAATTCCTCATAATGTTGATTTTACTTTGAAAATTATGTTTCGAAAAATAATTTGAAAATCTCTCAGAAAAAGTTGGTTTGTGATACAAGTCTACCTTTAAAATTCGGTTTGCATCTTTGATTTTGATTTAGAAAAAAATAATCCTGTTACCCAACTAACCCTTTTTCATCGACTTTATGTGTGGACCATGCAGAGAAGTAAGTTTCAGACACGAACTGGAAGAAAAAGACACGTCGAAACAACTGCTTTCATATAAACATTGAATTTCAAGAAAGAAAAAATACTTTCGAAACCACTACTTTTATATGAATATTGCATTATGCAAAAAACGGTGTTTCCAATTCTGTTTGTACTCCATACACTCGTTATGGAATCAAATCAGATATCATTCACATGATTGCTACACAACATAGTATATGAAAGGGGTAAAATTTCGTTATAAGATGATTGACAATGTTCCATCAGAAGATGAGGTACTCAATGCATTAACGAAATTACGACTTCATGTCACGAATGGGTTGTGAAGTTCCTCATGTCATCAATAACAGAACGTAATGACATTCATTCGCTTGTATGATTCAATGCGCGTATTGCGTACGGGTATTGCGCGTATTTTGACGCACGTTTCGCTCACCAAGTTAACATCATCGGGAGATGATGTAATCATCTACATCACTTGATAACTCTGAATTGACAAGCGAAACACTCTTCAACAAAGACAGTGTTTTTATTCCGGTGTGGAAAGTTTTCTTCTCTGGACAAACTATCATTCGATCTCCATTACTTAATAATAAATCCAAGAACTTTTGCACCAGATATCTATCTCGAGCAAGCATTTCTGAACTACAAAAACTTTTCTTCACTTTTCCCTCTGTTTGTTTTTTATAAACCACTTTTTTCTCAGACAAACAACAAAAACCGCTTTGAAACTGATTCCAAACTTATTTTTACAATAACACCACCAGAAGTTCATCATCCACTTGTTGTTCAGTTCCCGGAACGTGATGTTGGGTCCAGAAGTTGCAAAAGTGATTCGTCATAGATGATAATGAGTTTCAAACACAAAAGCAACAAAGTGGCAAGGCTGGTTTTAACTGACAGCTCTAATTGAGCAATTATTTACTTTCCGACGTATTTTTATAGTGAACACTGAATCATGTTGTTGTTGACTGTTTTCAAGTTTTGAATTAACTTCATGAAGTTGTCACTGAAAGTTGGTATGGCTTCTGGGAACTTTGGAGAACCGATCCTTTAATGTGTTTTTTTTCATTTCGCAAACTGAAAAATGATTTCGATAGAAATGCTTTTGAAAATTGTAATTTCAGTGAAATGCTACAAAATGAAATTATGTGTCCAATAGAGAGACAGAATTATCCACAGTATATACAGGTCGTTATTTTTCAGCTGATCTCACAATTGCTATCTCGTAAACGGTAAAACCTACAAGGTCCGTTTAATTGGACGAAAGTTTTATATTTTGGAAAACTGGGATATTCTATTTTCAGATCAGAGAATATCAGTGGTTGTTTTCAAATATTCGCGAAAAACTAGAATTGTCAAATTTCATTTGACAATTCTACCTACAGAATATCTACTGAATAAAGGAAGAGAAACTCCAAATACCGTTTCATATTTGTTATAATTTGATACGAACCAATTTGCTTTGCGACGTTTCGTTCACTGGATTATATCATCAACTTTGAATATGGACCTGTATTTTAATACAAAGCTGTTATAATAGTGGCTACTGAAATTGAGGAAAAAACTAGAGGCCCGTATTCAAAAAAATTGAGATGTCAATGGAAATCTAATACGAAACGTCGCATTACATACCGGATTATGACAAATATGAAAGAGTACTGAAAGTTTTTCTGGCTTTTTTTATATAATTCGAAATGGAGTCGGTAGAGCCAAAAAACTGAAGTCGATAATTCCGCTTTTTGGCGAATATTTCAAAAACAACCACTGACATACTTGATCCAGAAAGAGATTATTCTTATTTCTCAGAAGAGAAAACATTTCTTCAATTTAAACCACCCTGTAGGTGTAACAGTAACCAAAATAGCAATAAAACAGTAATGTTGAACGGTTTTATTGAAAAAAAAAAAGATATTAATGTAGATCATGTACTCAAAACTAAAAAAAATCAGAAGGTCCTTGGTAGCAGTCATCACACAAATCTCTTCAGATTATTGTATTGATAAGATAAAAAATAATAAAATCGTTGGGCGTAGCGTAACTTTAGTAAATACGTAAATACTACGACCAACGATTCTATTATTTTTTCTTCTGATCAATACCGTAGATTGCTGAGGAGAGTGATGAGATGACTGCTACCTAGGAACTTCGGAATAGTAAATCACCTACATCATTATTATCTTTTTACTACACGATTTATATTAGCTTCATCTCTATGTATGTAGGTATATATGTTTGTAACTCTCAAGCTCAGGATCTGTATTTGACAGAATCACCGACATAATTGATTGATCTATTCGCGGGCAGATGGCGCTGTACGAACATATACAATATACGGCTGATTGAATATAGTTTAAAAAACTAAAAAACACGTTTTTAAACAATATCGAACTTGAAAGTTGAAAATAATTTATTTTAACTTATGATGCACTGTTTGGAACCTTTGGTGTAGTAATGAATATTACTGGAGTTTTTTCCCAACACCAAATCGTTATTTTTAACACCTCGACACGTGTTTTGATCACCAAGTGATCATCTTCAAAGAGGAAGATTAAAACTAAGAATTAGTGCGAGCTAATCTGATTTATGCTATAAAGGTAACTCATTAAGGTAAACCATCCAGGCGTACCAACCATACAGGTATACCAACCTAAATTACTTTTACAATTTTGCCTTATCTATTATTTCACAATATATGTTTATATAAAACAATTTTCAGCTATATAAAAATTAACTTCACAATATTGCCTATCCAAATTTATTTTTGCAATGTGTCCTTATGTAGTAATCAGTAAACCCAACAACATTATTTTATTTTAATGTAACAAGATATATAGTATGCTCTTTGGTATAGGTTCGTCATCGTTATTCATAATATTATTGTGTTTACTTAATTCAACACTCTCATAGGCATCTAGTTGCCTGTCGTTGTTAACTTGTCTAACTAATCTCAATGAGCTGAAGTCTATGGAATGGTTTTGTTGCAAAATATGATGGGCGACTGCTGATTTTTCAGGTGGTCTTTCATATTTTAAGTGTGCTATGTGTTCCTTATATCATACTTTAATAGATCTTTTTGTCTGTCCATAATATTTTGCATCGCAGTCCTTACATTCAATTTCGTAAATTCCAGGCTTTCAGATTTTCAAGGAACTAGGTATGAAGGTGGTTTTTAAAACAAGTCATACACTACAGAGCCTTTTGGGAAGTCCAAAAAACAAGGTTGGTTGCGTGTATGGTTGATACGCCTGGATGGTTTACCTGTATGAGTTACCTTTATAGCATAAATAGGATTAGCTCGCTCTAGTTCTCAGTTTTAATCTTTCTCTTTGAAAATTATCACTTGGTGATCGAAACACGTGTCGAGGTGTTAGAAATAACGATTTGGGGTTGGGAAAAAACTCCAGTAATATTAATTTATTTCAACTTAAATGAAATAAAAAAAACACTTTTGTCTAAATACCACTGGAAAATTTTTATTTATACGACCGGTTTCGAGTTTGATCCGATTATCAAGTATAAAACTGAGATCTGAATTTTGAAATATCAATTTCATTAGAATTTTCAGGTATGCTGCCAGGACAGGTATTTGAGAGACAGGATGCCAACTTAAATACCACCCTGAAAATTCTTGGGGTTGTTAAACTCATAAATTCAAGAGAGGAGACCTACATAAATCAAGTTGCTCGTTTAGGGGTATATGTTTCTAGTTATATATTCGAAACTTTCTATGTTTTTACCACTCATATTTGTAACAAACGTTACTGCAGTTTCGTCCTATAAGGACATTTTGAAACTTATACGTCAATATTTTAAACTTTACATCAATGTTTAATGTATAAGTTTGAAAATGTTTGTATAGGACGAAATTGCAATAACTTTAGTTACAAATAAATGTGGTAGAAAACATAGAAAGTTTCAATTATCTTTTCTTCATTATGATTTCCTACCACGTAGTAACGGCTACATCCATCAATTTATCTTTCTTATTCAATACTTTGTTATTGTTGGAAGTTACGCTCTCTGTACAATGTAAAAAGTCAAATTATTTTATACAAATTTCTTATAACAAGGATGATGTTGAAATGATTAATGACTTTTCGTTACGTAAATATTTAACTCTTGGCATATTATAATTATAGATAGCAAGTAATTGAACGTTTTGCCTGGATAAAAAAACCAAGGTTACATTATCAAACAAAACGTCAATCATCTGATGCAGCTCACATTCGGAGATATATTTAAAATTCACCTTGACTTTGAAACTATCTATATGGGTTTCATTGAAATGAGGAATTTTCTGGTGAAACACATTATTTGAATATATACCTTCATATGTCTCAATTATGAGGATCTCCTAACTGAAATGAATAGATAGCCATTGTGCACTTGTTGTACTGATGGACAAATAGAAATGCCATGGTTCTAAAAATGAAATACGTTATTGAGGAATATCACAAAAAACTGGTGAAAAGGCACGACACACTATTTCCACACCAGAATGCCGAAAACAGTGCAATCAAAGATGACAAAGACAGCATGTGAAAACGGAATACATAACTATCATGCAGGAGTATGGTTTTGTGTCGACCATTATTAAATATATTCGAGTAACAACTCAAAGTAAATCATGCCTAGATCATATATTTGTAAAAACATATGCAGACTCCGAACTTCTACCATTTATAATCAAAACAAATGCGACCGATCATTACACGACATTCCTACAAATTATATATGAAAATAATATAAATTAGCAATCCCACAAACAAATTCTCTAGTCATAACAGAATCAATTATAATCAACCAACACAGAAACTACAAAATGTCCGTTGGAATACCGTTTATGAAACGGAAGATGCAGAAACCGCAACAAATATTTTCATGGATATTATAAATACTGAAATAGGAAACTGCACAACTTCGCACAGATATAAAATACAAAAACGTAGAACATGGATTACCAATGGACTCATAAAATCTATCAATAGACAAGATAAAATGTATCAGCAACTTCTTAATGAACCTGAAAATGTGGAATTGAAACAAAACTATACTCAGTACAAAAATTAATTGAGACAGCTTTTGAGAATAACAAAATCCAACTATTATTGCAACAAAATCGAACAGAATGCTAAAAATAGTAAAAATGTATGGACCACTATCAATGAACTCTATCCTAAAAATAATTCAAAATCCCAAGATATTAATTTAATCGAACATAACGGAGAAAAAATTACAGATACCAAATCTATTGCTGATATATTCAACGAACATTACATACAAATTGGTGGAAAACTTGCAAATACAATTGACAAGGATCCTAATTTTCAACCTCCTAAGAAAAGTAATCCATTGTCCTCGATGGTCTTGAACGCTACCAATGCTGATGAAATAAATGATATTATTTTATCGATCAAAGACAAGAAAGCACCAGTTATTGATGGAATGAAAGCAGAAAAAATAAAATTATTATCACCAATGATCAAAAACCACTGTCTCTCATATTCAATAAGTTTCTTCAGCAAGGACATTTCCCAAGCATCTTCAAAAAGTCAGTGATCAAACCAATTTTCAAAACAGGTATTAGGGAGGATGTCATAAACTACAGACCAATCTCATTAATAAGCGCTATTGCTAAAATACTGGAAAAAATCATGAAAATAAGACTTGCCAAATATCTTAATGAAAAAAAAAAAGCATCTCCGCCAACCAATACGGGTTCAAAGAAGAAGTATCAACCCAAGTTGCGATCCTCGCCCTCACAACAAAGATGTATAATGCCTTAGATACAGGAAAACCCTCTCTATGTGTATTTATAGACCTTTCAAAGGCATTCGATACGGTCAGTCATGACTTGTTTCTGGAATGCTTGGAAAACATCGGCATAAAGGGAGTGGCCTTGAAATTATTCGAAAGTTATCTTTCCAATAGATCTCAATGTGTTGAACTGAAGATGGTGAGGAGCATTATTTTTCCTTATTTTCACGTACACTGTGGCTGAATATCAATACTATTTAAAACAAATACACTATAATTTGAGAGTATTAAATACTTATGTAACTCACTTACATTTTTTTTGGTAATATTTCCTTCTATTATTAAAAAAAGGCACAACACGAACAAAAACATGGACAATAAAAACTTTAAAAACATGTTTGCTTCTTGATAAACTATTGGGATAATAATTTCCCACCTAATAGTTCTGCGCTAGAACGACGCTTCCTATATTGGCGAATAGATGGCAGCATAATCATTCTTATGTATGGCCGTAAAACATTAGCTGTCTGACTTAGGTATGGTGGAAAAATTTCGTACCAGTAAACCTCAAAGGTTGGCAAAACAATAATGAATTTTTGAAAGTTTTCTTCTCAGAATGGGACCCCCTCGAATATTGATTCAGAAACATTCTGTACAATATCTCATCATCTTTATTTACACTTTGTGTGATCCACCGTTATCTGATTGCATGAGAAAATGAATGAAATTGAAAAAAAAAACTAATCAATACAGTTTACTGTACTGTATGATTTTCACTATATGGGTTTTACAAAAACCGCGCCACGTGTTCCGCTATACAATAGCTTCTTCAAGCATGAAGAAGCATGCTTGAAAAAGTTATTGTATAGCGAAACACGTGTCGCGGTTTTTGTAAAACCCTTATAGTGAAAATCATACAATAAACTGTATTGATTAGTTTTTTAATATGGATTTTCATCACGTATCGGCCAGTTCTATTCAATTATTGAATGAAATTGATATAAAAATCATAAAATAATGAAATGGGGTATATTTCATTTGCGAACTTTGAACCCAACAGGGTTTACGACCTGGAAATTTCAGCTAATATATTTTTCATAAGGCTATACTGTTCCAGCTACAGACTGCATTAAACTATGGATACTCCAGAGCCCAACTTTGTTCGTGTGTGCTCCGTATATTCTCAAGATATGAATATTGTATGCCTCCTATATTATTCGCTGAAGAGAGTTCTGTCAAAGAGTTATGGAAGCTGAATTATTGAAGTTTCTGTGCAACCGTTGTCCTAAATCGAATTAGATAAGTCTGAAATAACATAGTCGACGTTGATTTGATACCTTTATACTTTTATAGAGGAACTCCGTCTAATATGATTAATGTTTCAAAGATATGAGTTTCAATCAACATTTGCTCCCGGATTTTTGGAAAGTAATTTTGAAGAGAGGATTCTTGAGGAAGTTTCATTGAGATGGATATACAGTATTTCTGAAAATTCATGAAGGAAACATTAAAATGAAAATGTTCTGTAAGTATAAAGTATGATAATTCATGATCACTTGAATGAAATTAGTAAAAAACTTGTCTAAACGACCCAGTTTTATAAATAAAATTTATCAGTGGTATTTATAGACAAAAGTTTTTTATTTTTCATTTAAGTAAGTATACAGAAGCTTACAGTAAGAAAACACGCCAAGCAGATTAAATGAATGATTATGTGGCAGTTGAGGTGAGGTCCGATAACCATAATATGCCCTAAATAGAAGAAATTAACCAAGAATAACAAACAGTCTGCTTCATTCGTCAGGCAAATCTTTCTACCTCAATACGCCAATGCGACATGATCTGTCCCCCGTTGCTTTTGCGCGACCAAAACGATCCTCTCTTGGATCAGATCATCACTTGTGATGAAAAGTGGATTCTCTATTTGAAAAATTGTTACTTTATGGTGATCAGCGACTGATGTCATTCACTATAACTTGCCAGACCATCACAGTCCTATTGAAAGGAAAACGACGAAATGTTTTGAACATTCCATCAGCAGCAGTCGGCACGGGTCAACAGAAGAGGTCTGATACTGCTGCACGACAACGCCCGTCCACATGTTTCACAAATCAACGTTGGAAAATCCAACAAATCGAGCGTCCAAGTTTTGTCTCACCCATCAAACTCCCCAACCCACTACCATCTTTTGAAGCACTTCGATAACTTTCTTAGCGGTAGAATCTTCGTCAATCAGGACCAGGTAAAAACGACTTTCGTCTACTTCATCGAATCTTGAGCAAACAATTTTAATGTTGACGGAATTATTCGACTTGTGTTGCGTGGGAAAAACTACATTGATTCAAATGGCCCTTTTTCCGATTGAAATGAATGAGCATACACTCATATATTACAGTTTGAAGGAAACGCATGAAAGCGAAAGAATTTTTGAAAAAATAAATGTTTTGAAATCTTTCTTCCGTTAACCAGCTATCGCACCCCTATGAACGACAACCCTCCGAAGCTGAAACTTGTGCGAGATAAGGAATAACGACCTCTTACCTTTTAACGTGTGATTTCTAACACGTTTAAAACAACCTAATACTTTCATTTTGAAACTTGGGTAAGGGTATTTCACGTCTCGATTTTTTATATAAACCAATTGTTGATGCGCTTAACACTAGCAAACATTAACATCTATTTTTGTATTTACAAACTTGCCCGAATGTTTCCACAAACGTCCAACAAATTATCATTTGGGTGTGTCGTGAAAATATTTACAGATGAACCGTGTTATTCTGTTTTAGAAACAATCGTCCCAAAACATTTTAAATATTCATAAGAAATACCGAAAAGTATTCACAACCTCTGCCCTAAATTCAAAGGAAGAGGCAACGAAGTGACTGGCAATGACTGATGATTCCATTTTATTTCCGGGAAAAGAGAACGGTATTTCTTTTTCAGTGGCACTCTAATGGATGAAATGACTACTCCAATGAGGATTTTATGGAGTAACTTTATTCTCGGAATCTTTTTACAAGGTGTTTCTATTTTATCAGAAAACACCTACTACTAACGACTGATATGAATTGGCTTTTATTAGATGTTTGCCGTTTCGGTTTTTAGTGGATCTTGTAGATAGACGGTTTTTGAAATAGAGATGATCATGCAGTGGTATAACAAATACAGAAAAAACTCATAGTGGCTAGAAAGTAGATATATGGGTGAATTCATCAGTTCGGACTTCCATTGCCTAATATATATAAATCTATTTGAAATCCCTCAAAGAATCTATAAAGCATTAGTAAGATTAGCTGAGAAATAACAATTATATCAAGCAAAAAGAATTGAAATTACAATGAAATAAAATATACAAGCAACAATCAAAAATTGAAAAAGAAAGTTTTTGGCTTTCTACTACTCCATCTGATACAAAAAAAGGGATGAGAGAATCTTCCAAAGAAAGGAATGAAGTAATCAATTTGAAACTCTATACATGAATGTGTAGATCATGCAAAGAAGTAACTTTCAGATACAAACTGAAAGAAAGTCCTCCTGAAACAGCTACTCTCATATAAACATTGAATTACACGAAAGAAAATAATTCTTTCGAAACAAATACTTCTATATGAACACTGAATTATGCAGAAGATACTTTTCTCTACTCAGTTTGTATTTCAAACATTTGTTGTGGAATAAGAATCAGATATCATTCACATGAGTTCTACTTTGAATGAATGGTAATAAATTGTACTCACATAGAACACTGTCACCCTCACTGGTATACACCGATGTTTCGCCTTAAGACACTTGCCCTAAGGCTTTGGAAGATTCTCTCATCCCTTTTTTTGTATCAGATGGAGTAGTAGAAAGCCAAAAACTTTCTTTCCCAAAAAATTAATCACTCCTAAAAATATAACCCCTTCAATTCAAAAATTGAACTATTGACACGAGCCGAAAATTAAAAATCATTAACAATAAATTAAAATTGAAGGATTCCAAACCAAGTTACTTCACATTTCAATTCTCAGTATCCACAATCGTCGTGTTGATAGTTCAATTTTTGATTGTTGCTTGTATTTTATATCATTTCAATTTCAGATTTTTTTTGCTTTATATGATTGTTATTTTTCAGTTGATCCTTTCAATTTTTTATACATTCTTTCAGGGATTTCAAATCAATGTATATCATACTAGACAATGGTAGTTGATATTGTCAACCACCTTCATATGGTGATGGAAATTTTCATTAATGTAGGAGGCAAGAAATAGATAAACATGTCAGAAAAAAACGAGTTGATAACTCGAGAGTGATAAAAAATCTAGCATTTTAATATATATTTGAACAATCCCAAATTTTTCATTTTCATGTATTACTTTCTTTTTGTCTTAGCTTAGATAGATTTTTTGTGAGATTGAGTGGAAGAACAACTCGAAAGCACTTGTGCTAATTGATTTGAACTTCGCCTTTTTTTATATTAGCAACTGGCTCTGTATAATTTATCTGAATATTTGTATGTAACTACAGCTGAGAAACAATAAAGACGATTATTATTATTATTATTATTAAATTATTCAGAAGCATATAATATATTCAGAATTTGAAAAAGAAACAATTTCGGAAGAAATACTAATGATGATTAGGAATATATTCTGAATTTAGGGTATACTTCACAGAAAAAACAAATTAACGTCAATTGTCGGTAGTATGATAGTATAGTATATAACTAACAAAATTATCAATGAAATACCCCAATGGATACAACCAAAGGAAATGAGACTGAAGTGTTCACATATTTCTTTCTGTTTCGTATTTTCATCAATGCTAAAAACATCTACGAACTTCAAACAAGACTCCAATTTTGAGGCCGTCGTGCATTACTTAGGATTATCCTTGAAAAAAATTTGAGTCTAACAATGCTTTGGAGATGGAAAATGTCATATCAATATATTACACGTAAGGAGAAGTGAGCTCATTGTAAAAATTCATTGACATTTGATATGTCTCTTGAATCACATATTGAAATCCTACCCCTTAAACTTTTATTGTTCCAACAATTCCTACATCACTACGTACTATATTTATGATATTAACGATATTTCTGCCTGTAATTTTTGGACGAAAGATTTAGAGAAATTTATAATCAAGCAGTGAGACGAAGCATTCTTGATAAAGATATTCAGTTCTCTATCGATTATACTACAAGCGGTATCATTTTCTATCGGAGGAAAATAAAAACCAATCTGAGTATTATCTGCTTACAGTGAATGTTACAATATCGAAAACTTGTAATGAGATTGGAGGTATATACCGCAAACAACAGTGGTCCATGAATTCATCCTTGGAGAACTCCAAATTCAAAAAATGAATAATTTAATTGCATTTGATCAATTTTAACACTTTGGGATCCATCCTTAAGGTAATTTTCACAGCATCTGGTGAGAGAACCAAATAGTTCAGAATTTGAATTATGAAAGATGAGTAACAAGGAATAAATCAGTAGCTGCAGCCCAGTGGCGTAGCGAAGGGGGTCTAGAAGTCCCCGGAGTTTTGAAACAGATAAAAAAAATTAGCGTGGAGAAGGTAAAGGAAAGGAATATTTCATCAGTTCGGACTTCCGTTGTCTAATATAATATAAATTGATTTGAAATCCCTGAAAAAAATAAAAATATTAACCGAAAATAACAATTTCATTAAAACAAAAAACTGAAATTACAAGAAAATAACATACAAGCTACAACCAGAAAATAAAAAATTGAAATATTAATAAAAACTGAAAATCAAAAAATATTAACAAAAATGAAAAATAAAAATACGTCACTAGTGAAGTTACTTGGTTTGAAATCTTTTAATTCGTATTTTTTTTTCATTTTTCATTTTTGTTAATGATATATTTTAATTTTCAGCTTTTATCAATATTTCAATTATTTATTTTCATTTTTTATTTATGTTAATAATATTTTTTAACTTCCAGCTTTTATTAATATTTCAATTTTTATTTTCTGGTTGTAGCTTGTATGTTATTTACTTGTAATTTCAGTTTTTTGTTTTAATAAAATTATTATTTTCGGTTAATCTATTTATTTTTTTCAGAGATTTCACATCAATTTATATTATATTACACAATGGTCTGAACTGATGAAATACACCACGAAACATTGTCAACCACCTTCAAACAAAAATGGAAGAAAGAAAAGTTATCATTACTCGTGTTTACAAACATTGAATTATCATACCGTTTTTGGTTTGTGTTTTTGTGTGAATCATGAATTATCAAACGATACGTTTGAGCTTGGCAGCTCGAGTAGTGTGAGGGCGGTGTTTATATAGCTAGCCAAATTTCGTCTGAACTGTCACAGTAAGTCTAGTTCGCACGCCAGCCGCTAGTGGAAATAGGAGATTAGGGCTGTAACTTGGAGCATTATTTTTTAAATTCCCTTATGTAATGGTAAACGTTAAAAATATACTTTAGCTATTCTCACACACTGTTGTTTCTCCAACCTTATTCATCTATTTGAAAGAGTTTGGAGCTCTGGACAAAACTACAACGCTATATTTATGTTTATTTGGATTAAATACAATTACTTTGCTTCATCAAGAAAGAACTGAAATAATATCGATATATCATGAATTTAAGCTTTCTCGATTATGGAAAATGTTGAAATCAGTTCCAAATCCTCTATTTATTACCCTGTTTTTTGAAGATTTTTGCCGGGGGATTACCCCGGACCCCTCATGTTTTTAGACCCCTTCGAACGAAATTCCTGGCCCGCTTCAAAACCATGTTGATGAGGAATACTATATTACTCAAATATTCCCCCAATTCAACCTGTCTAATTTGTTTGCTCATTCATTTTTTGTGAGCGCAAATGAAAGGTTTTCTTTTAACCGAAATCAACGTTTTCTCCTGTAAACCCCGGCCTGGGTAAACAGCCATCACACTCTGTCATGACCCGTAACTCCCAACAGCCTGTACGCTAATTCAATCTCGCATAACTGGAAACTGAACAGAAGGGTACTTCATTACACGTAATACGCATTTTAGCCCAATTAGAGTTAAGGGCTTTGGGGCAATTGACTCTAATGTTCTATGTTCTCATCTCCGTATCGAGGCAGGGATATAATTTGACACATGTATGAGCTTTCAATGCTTTGAATTTATTGACTAGTGACCCGACCTGCCCCCGCACAGGTAGCGGAAAATTAGCCTCTTTTTTTGGTAATAGTGTCATATCAGCTTGGCCATGTGAAAAGATCTAGCACATCTTTCGGGTATAAATTTGACGGATGTGCTATTGAAGAAACATGGAATCACTAGAAAGTTATGGAACACTCCAGATCATTCGAAAATATTCCAGTGCGCGTGTCTTCAACTATAGCTGACTCATAAAACTATCTTTTTCTACGGATGTCATTACTGGCATTCACTATTGCCAGACGGACAATTTCCATCTAGCCACTGACTTCCTTCATCGTACTCAAACTACCAGGGTGGTTCCATAAGTACCCGACGTGGCCTAGATATGGCGGTATCAGAAAGAACACAATCCAAGTTTGTTGTTATGAATTTGATGACGCTGCGTTGTTTGGTGTTTTGAAAAAGTTGGTAATCGTTATACTTTATTTTTTTCCTGATACTTTTTTATAAGCATGGAAATCGTCACATACACAAGTAAAGATTGTGGTTGAAAAATATCAAGCGATAGGAACATATGTAATATACATGTGAGAAAAGGAAATATATATAAATATACAGGGCTATTCAAATTCGTTTCTGTACATGGGGATCACGTAAACGATAAGAGACAGAGTATCGTTTAAATTGTGGCAGAGATGTGTATTTTAGAGACCTAATCAATGATGTGAAGAAATCGAATATAGCTCTTTTGGTTCTGGAGATATACAGGAAAAACCAAAAAATTCCGAATTATTTTTTTGCCTATATTTTCTTTATTCGCAGACATATTGAAAATCTGTCCACATTTTGCTATTGGCACTTGATGTGGGCTCTCAGAATATATCCATGAATCCTTTATACAGGGTGTCATCTGACTTTGGCCACCCCCATCTTTGAATTTTTAAATACGGACCTGTATTTTTTGTTGTAGTTTTTGAATCGTAGACGTTCACTTCATACTGAGAAATCAAATTCAAATATATATTTCGGGATGTTTCGGTAATATTCGATTATAATTGTGTGAATTATTCTCTTTTGAATTACGGCCCTGGAAATTGGTTGACTGAGTTGAATAAAAACATAATAACAACTGTCACTTCTCCCTATGTATTGTAGAGTTTTTTTTCATTTTTAGGTGCCTATTAATATTTTTTCCATTGCTCTGAGCGTTTTCTACAATGAACTTCGAATAAGAAAACGTTTTATGATTATTTAAATGGAAGCAATAATAACATCCGAAATGAACACTATAATTTTAATGAAAATTGAAATGAAGTAATTTATATAGGTACCCAAAAAAATTATTGCCGCAATAAATGTTCGAATTGCAGTCCTTCCATTTCGAGACATTTTTAAACTCGATTTTTCAAATTATTCATTGCCCTTATTACACTTATTTGCTGCATTGTTGCGAAATCATTCAAAATCCTCAATCTCCAGTCTTCCACATTTTTTATCTCTCTGCCAGCGTAAATCCTATTTTTCAATGTCCCCCATAGAAAAAAAGTCCAATATAGTAAGATCTGGTGATCTTGCAGGCCACTATATTGTCCCATTATTTGTCTCGAAATGGAAGGACTCCAATTCGAACATTCATTGCACAATTAATTTTTTTGTGTATATAAATTACTTACTTCATTTCAATTTTCATTATAATTATAGTGTTCGTTTCGGATGTTATTATTGCTACAATTTTTTGTTCTGCTCATCAAAACACATATAATATTATTTTTGTTATAGATATGTTTCAGATAATCATAAAAGGTTTTCTTATTAGAAGTTCATTGTAGAAAACGCTCAGAGCAATGTAAAAAATATGAATAGTTACCTAAAAATTAAAAAAACTCGAAAAACTCTACGGTACATAGGGAGACGTGAAAGTTGCTATTGTGTTTTTATTCAACTCAGTCAACCAATTTCCAGGGCCGTAACTCAAAAAGGAATAATTCACACAATTATAATCGAATATTACCGAAAAATCTCGATATATAAAACTTAATTCAATTTCTCAGTATGAAGTGAACGTCTACGATCCAAAAACTACAACAAAAAATACAGGTCCGTATATAAACATTCTAAGATGGGGGGGCCCAAGTCAGATGACATACTATATAAAAGATTCATAGATATATTTTGAGAGCCTACATTAAGTGCCAAGAGCAGAATGTGGACAGATTTTCAATATGTCTGCGAATGAAGAAGATATAGGCAAAAAAATATTTTGGGATTTTTTGGTTTTTCCTGTATATCCAGGAACCAAAAGAGCTATATTCGATTTCTTCACATCACTGAATAGGTCTCTAAAATATGCAACTTTGCCATAATTCAACCGACACTCTATCTCTCATCGTTTACGAGATTCCCATGTACAGAAATGAATTTGAATAGCCCTGTATAATGAGAGTACAAAAAAAGTTAATTCTGTTATATACTTACTGAGCTTACATTATATATGTGAAATTATTGCTAATATTCATAATGTTAACTGAGTTCTATAACTTTTATTACTTTAATATACATTATATACTAACCACACTTTTAAACATTGTAGAGTTTTCCACTAATAGCTATCCCTTCCTTTAAAAGTAGAGGAATCATGTTTATTTCTTGTAATTACTTTATTCTTTGTAAATTTCCAGTGTAACCACTGCCTTTCATGAAATAAATTGATTGATTGATAAAGAAGTGATGTCTGCAGTTGATAGTTATTTTGAGCAGCAAGACAGTTCTCATTGTAAAAACGGTATCGAACGTCGCTAGGAAAAGTGTATAGAACTGCAAGGGATAATGTTGAAAAACAAATAGTTTCTTATTCAAAATTTTGTATTTTCTTGGTTGGGCCGGATATTTCTTGAACCTCTTACTATGCGAAGTTGATAATCAAATCACTATAGCTGTGATGTAATTGACCAATACTTGATGAAAATCCAAGTACCAAGTAAGAGAAGAAGAATTTCATTTCTAACCTTTCTACTTCAGATGTAATGGGTCATCTTTGTAGTTGAACCCATGCTCCTGTCAAAAAAGGGTTTGCAAATGTGGATATTATCTACACATTCAAGAAACCACTTCTATGTTCTTTTATTCTTCGAAAAAAAGGTATTTCCGTTTGATCAAGATGAATTTTTGGGCAAGAACACAAGACAAATTTCATACTCCTGATCTATCAGACACTGAAATTCTGATTCTATTGCTTTCAGTGTTGCTTGCATTATAATTAATCCAGTAAGTTACGTCCCAGTCTGTCCTTTTCAAACGAGCTATGTTATTGGTGGCTTCATCGAAGTCTGCCAGTGTCTTATGACGGTTATTGAAGTGGGATAAGCCTGATGAATGGTTTGTTTCCGCAGTTTTGAACCAGCTGAACATTCTTTCAGGATCAAACTCAGATCCATCCATCCAAACTGTCCATTTCGTTCAGATCTATTCCACTGAATATATCACTGACATAATTACACAACTGATAGTGAACCTATTTTCGTTTTATGAAGCTAATTCATATTCAATAATCAACTTGTTTTGTAACTTTGTGAAGCATCATAAATAGAATTGTACCGAATTCAATAATAAATTGATATTGTGAAACAAATACTTGGTTCAGAACAATGGATATCATATTTTGGAATTCAATGAGCCTGCAAATTCGATGATGAGTTTATTTTCATTGTTAATCGACTGACAGATTTATTCTATGATTTACTATGGGTCGTTAGAGTTCAAACTATCGATACCAATCACATCATTCATTTTAATTTGGTTTTCTTTTTACTAACGGAAGTCAAACGAACGACCAAATGGACTTTTTTCTGTTTATTTATTTCCTGGATTTTTTGACGAAATTATGAACCTTTGTTTATGATCCATAATTTGAAGTTTCATATATTTTCGAAACTCAGAGCAACAATTCAGAGGTTTGTTCACTTTTCTGCATTCATTATCAGCTAATCTTTCTGTTATCTAGATTTTTCTTTTGGTCAATTCTCTTCGGATCTTTATCATTGTGAGGATAATGGGTAGTCCTTCAGTTTTAGTATGGAAATGTCAGTTGCTTTGTTATTATTGGGTATTTTACATAAAATATATTCATAATGGATATCCAAATTAGGTAGAAACATAAAAAATGAAGCATCTTATATATAAAAATTGACAAAAGAATTCATATCGTACTTCAATCTGACAGAAATTAAAAAGTGTCACTACAAAAATGAGGATTTTAATTCTGATAGAATACAAATAGATTCTCTTGATGAAAATTGAATGAATTTAGGTCGATGATGGTCACTATCTTGCACTGACGAGTGGCTAAAGAGCCCGAAACCGGTCTGCAAGTGTGCCCATTACAAAATTGAAGGTCGACTCTTTCAGTTGTAATGCTAATTGCATATGCAGGAAATTTTCTGTGAAGATTCCTGCAATGACGCCTGTCGGATATAATCCAACGCCCTTCGTGGTATTAGCCAGGGAAGTAGTTGTTTTCTGATAGGCGTCAGTCCATTAAACCTACTGCGTAGGTATATCGAGACTGGTTCGAACGTTTAAAGTTAATTTGCTTTAGATTTGAGTAAATAGTGTAAGAATCCAAATATTCATTCATAAATTAGTCAATATATTCATATCGACCTTGAGGAAGTAGAAAAATATAACTCTGATGATGAATGTGAACATGTGAAATTTTTGGAAATGGAAAGATGATCGGAATTTTGGAAAAGAAGTGGCTGTATAAGAAAAAAGTTTCGTTTTACATATTGAAGAATGAAGTTACTCACCATAGGCTCCACTTTCAATCCTGAAACAGAAAAAAAACTTTATGAGAAAAATTATCTAAAATTTCTTGAGGATTATTCATCTAGCTCACAACATTATACGTCTATATTATATGTTTGATGGAAATTTGATGGAAGTATGAGGGCACTAAACTACCCTGTTTTTTCAAGGTGGTTGACAATGTTTCGTGGTGTATTTCATTAGTTCGGGCTTCCATTGTTTAATATAAAAGAAATTGATTTGAAATCCCTGGGATCTCCAAGATATGTATGTTGGGAAATCCCAACCTTCTCCTGGTTTTTTCCCTTTTTTTTATCACCACTTTTTATCCTCCCCTTTTTATTTTTCATCAATTTTTTTACTATTATTTTTCTCTATCTTCACGGCCCAAAATTTCTCAACTTTTTCCCAACTTATTCCCAAGTCGAAAAAGCAGGGGGGGAGGCTCCTTCCCATCCCCCCATGGCAACGGCCCTATTTACATTATCTTATGAAACCCTGAATATTGATACATTATATTGATGAATTCGCCTCCAATAAAAATGTCATGTACTTCTTTCCGTCAATGTCTCTGGGCGTTTCACGGACTGCCAAGTATTTCCAGAACTCTATTTTATATCCGTTTCAATAAATATGGAACATTTCACAGCTGTCGTACTGGAATCATTTCAAACACACATTCCACTTTTCGATCTGCAGAATCAATTCGCAAAAGATATACTGTTCAATCGTATCCCATTCCCGTATTCTCACTCTTGTACACGTTCCACTCGACCTACATAACTCCCAATAAATCTTCGACAGTGAAGTGACAAATCGAAAAGAGAGCTGGAATAATATTTATTTATGATACACTGCCAATTTATAATACACCCGTAGAACAAAAAACTGTCGTGGTCACTTTCAAGAAATTTCAAATCCATTTGAACTTGTTATACCAAAATAGTGAACATATTCGGATTCAAAACAACTGTAGTTGGGACAACAGAAGAATACACATATGTGATTAATAAATAATGCGATAAAACGCATACTTTTTGGAACATCTTTCCTTCTTCAAGTGGTGAAGAAAGTAGTTTATGCTCTTATTCAATCAGAGAGAGTATAACCTACCTTGGTATTTATGTAATTACCAAAAGGTAGTTCGGCTCAGGCTAGTCAATTATTGTAGAGGCTGGACGTGGGTGAGAAAAATATGTTTTTTAGAGTCGATGGAAAAAAGTAAGCCCTGGGGCGCCAGTGGGCCCCACTTTTGGAGTGTTGTGTCCACTAATTGTTTAATTTTTGATTTTTATATCATACCCACTCGATAAAATCTCTCTTTGTATTTATATCCTGGACCCGGATGTCACGCAGGTAGCTATAGCTGCCTACGTGGTCATGTTAGATGTAGCCTGGGAATTCTAGGTCTTCTAACTGGAAGCACAAATGTGCGATTGGCTTCTGTTGTTGACTCCGTGCATATGTGTTATTTCCTGCTTTCGGCAAACAAGTGTTGCACATCTTTACACTTGGCTACACACCGCGCTGATGAGGCCAATAGCCAGAAACACGTGTCCGCGGTTTGCCCCACTTTTGGAGTGTTGTGTCCACTAATTGTTTTATTTTTGATTTTTATATCATACCCACTCGATAAAATCTCTCTTTGTATTTATATCCTGGACCCGGATGTCACGCAGGTAGCTATAGCTGCCTACGTGGTCATGTTAGATGTAGCCTAGGAATTCTAGGTCTTCTAACTGGAACCACAAATGTGCGGTTGGCTTCTGTTGTTGACTCCGTGCATATGTGTTATTTCCTGCTTTCGGCAAACAAGTGTTGCCCATCTTTACACTTGGCTACACTGCGCTGATGAAGCCAATAGCCAGAAACACGTGTCCGCGGTTTGCCCCACTTTTGGAGTGTTGTGTCCACTAATTGTTTCATTTTTGATTTTTATATCATACCCACTCGATAAAATCTCTCTTTATTTATATATATATATATATATATATATATATATATATATATATATATATATATATATAATTATTATATATATATATATATATATTAAGTATTGGTTCTTTAAACTTTATAAATATATATATATATATATATATATATATATATATATATATATATATATATATATAAAGTTTAACGAACCAATACTTGATACAAAAAAACGTTCACAGTAGAGATATTAATACGCCGCTAAAGGCCGTTTTGATCACGATATTACTACTGGAGAACTCTTACTTCGGAACAATATCGAATCAAAAGATTCGACTATTGAACTGACAGAGATATACCTTTACGTAAATTGAAAATGAGGAAATAAATGAGCAGTTAAAAGTAACTGCCTGAATCTTAATTTATCCAGAATCTACTTTTCGATTGACTTCAATCAAACTCGATGATTATTACCCCCGCCAACAGCTGTCTTAGGTGCTCAGAGGAAAGGAAAATGCTCAAAACTACTCCAATTTTAGGCCCCTGCGATGCAAAGAAATGCTCCACACGGTGAAAAGGTACTTTGTGCAAGAGCCTAGAATTATTTATTAACAAAATTAGAATTCCTGAAATCATAATAAAAAAAAGAACCCTGAGATTATTTTGATACGATTATAATAACTATCGAAAGCAAATTATTACAACAACAATTATCATCACTTCGTATCGTAATAGTACCTACCTATCTCACAGAGACCAACATTTTATAGAACTGTAAGGATGAAGGACACTATAAACCTTCAATATCACCAGATTAGGGAGCGATGTCCCCGACATTGTCTGGTTCGACGTTTTCGAGAGGCTTTCATCTTTCGAAAGAGAAAGTGTCGGACTCCGATCGACTTTTTTATAACACTCCAAAGTGGAATACTAGCAGCACGGAAAATAAATTACACTTTGGGCTCTATTTCCCATCTGAATTGCCGACGCTGAATGGAAAGGACGGTAGCAATCCTTTTTTAATTAACATCAAAATGTCATTTCCGGAAGAGTGACAGGACCGAAGGTCGGTTTATGCGCTTCGCTACCCACGAGAACCGATAGACAATGCGTTTTTCCCATACAGAGCCACATTCGATCACTTACAACCTGGGAGTTGTGAATATACATCACTAGCGAACTGCCTCGGTTCCGCACGGGTGCAATGCTGATACTAAATGTTTTTACCACAGTTCAACCACGAATTTTATAAATAGGATTCACATGGCTGCTTTCTTTCTGGATATGTATTAAGATACATTGCTGCTGTATTTACAGTATTTTTGTGGCACAAAATGTAGCACGTTAGCATGTCAAACTTTTCTTTATGGCTATAATGCTCACCCGGCATATTCGACGATAATAACACGATATTATCTATTCAACAATAAATAATAATAACGACAACAGTATCAACAACTCTAAAAACAACAACTCGACAAACAGGCTAACAACAACGACAATTACTATTCTATCGTGTAATTAAATAATATTTGACAGGCTCGGTGACAGGTATTTACGTCAAAGCATTTGTTTGCAACGCCTACTTAAAGATTTTTTTAAAACTAGAAAAAATGTAATTTTCCTTCAAATTAAAAAAAAACAATGGCATGTGATACATCGTTGAATTCGTAATAAAAAATGGAATCAGATACAGGGTGTACTTTTGTTTCGGGTCATATAAAAAAATAAAGTTGATGATGGTTTCTTGAAAACGAAACGTCGGATATAGAATCTAAAAATACCATCGTATAGTACCTTGAAAGTGCTAATGACAAAGTGTTATTCGTTTTTTGATATCTTTTCAAATGAAGTCAGAAAAAATAAAATTGATATTGTCAAATTCTCGTTTCTCCCAAATATCTCAGCAGGCCATGAAAATTCTTCAAGTTTCTAAACGGCATGTGAATAAGCTTCAAAGAACACAACTTTTTCCTAATTCAACCTAAGCTGTATCTCCAACAGGTACTGAGATTCCCATGCTTAGGATCCTTATCTTGGACACACTGTATATACCATTACAGATAATAAATAAATAAATCATTACAGATATGTAAGCATCTGAAATACTAAGAGTTGAAATACATCATCGTAATATTACTTTAAGTCATAGTAGGCTTTTTGCAGAAGTACTCCTTCGAACAATTTTCTGAATGTTTTTAAATTTGCTATTGCCCTATAGCATATTGGAAGGTGGAAAGAAAATTTTGTAATTGCTGATTTTGGGATTGGCAAGGGTAAATTCCGACTTCCTCTCGTGTGGTAACGTCTGTCATTAATAACTGCTGAGTTGGAATATTTTTTGTGAATTGAGCAAACGGTTTCTAACAGGAATAAACAAGGAACAGTAAGAATTTTGTGACTGATGAAAAGTGGTATGTAGTGGTTTTGTGATTTGCCCTTCATATGTATCTGAGAGCCTATTTTTGTAGAACGAATACTCAATTTAGTAGTTGTTGACAACAAAAGCTCCAAAAGGCAATTCCATATTTCAAGTGCGACTCTACCAAGGAAAAATACACAGTTCTGGCTGAGAATTGATTGAGTTCGTTAGGAACAACTCGAACTGCTATTTTTTTTGCATAAATTTGTTATATACTCATCAAATTTCAATTTATCATCTATAAATACCCCTAAAAATTTTGTGTGACTTTTGTTAACTATAGCGTGATTTTCTGTAAGTAAGTCGTCAAAATTGAGTTTGAAGCAAACTATTTTTGTTTTATTTGTGTTGAAACATAAAGAGTTTATATCGCACCACTGTTCAACCCTATAGAGATCCAGGGTTATGATGTCTTTGAGATTATCTTCATTCGCCCCACGCCAAAGGATCGTGGTGTCATCCGCTAAAAGTGTGAACTTTCCTTTAATATCAATGGTTACCAGATCAATCAGATAAATCAGAAAAAGGATAGGACCCAGAACCGAACCTTGTCGTACACCTGATGAATTATACTCAATATGTGATGTTTTTCCTTGGAGTTTTACTAATCATGATTCATCACCAGTTATGTACATTTCAAGCACATCTGGATCGCCGTTGACGTTATTCCAGCATTCCTGGGCGATGCTCGTGCGACGGTTTTTTTGGTTGAAATTCAGCAATTTTGAAACGAACTTTGCTTCATGCGCAAAATTTCCGAAATTGTATGGCTTGAGCCAACCGTATGCCACCGTATGCCACTGTCAACACCTCAAGCGTTTTCGATCACCTCATTCGATTTTTTACACAAATTTCAGTGATCCATTTTTTTGACAAAAAAAAATTGCAAAATTCTAACTTTTGTGCCTGTCACCAACAAACTAGGTAGCTGAAACTAAAAATCTGTGTTTTCATCAACCAGCTATCGCACCCTTACGAACGGCAACCCTCAGAAGTAGAAATTTGTGCTAGCTAAGGATTAACGAGGTCTTACCTTTTAACATGTGATTCCTAACACTTGTTTTTTGAAAAGACCACGTATCTCAGTCGTCGAAAATTATACTTTTGTTCAATGTAAAAATCTGAAAATTCAAGAACAACAGAGAGAATCAACGATTTCCTCCGCTTCCGTCCTCGCTTGTGGAATCATGTACTTGAGACCATTTGAAGTGGGTTCCGTTCCATTTTGAGTATTTCCACTGTTTGGCTCATCCATTTTTGCCAGTTTGACTGATTAAATCACGAGAAGTAAATGAAACTACTTTTTGATTGAATGGGATATCAATCTTAATGATTTACTCTTTTGTCAAAATTTTTTTCTCAAAAATAACACTACTCTCAAGATTTTTCATCGAAAAAATGCGTTTTTTGAATAATTAAATAGTTCTTTCAGATTACGCTTGCGTTTCTTTTCCCCTCAATTGGAGACTAAACATCAAGGCTTCAATTTGTTTTCGAGTTTGAGGCCCATACCTAAATAAACATGAACAGTTAAGATTTTAATTATAGAAAATGAGAACAAACTTGCACGGAGATATTATCAACTGAAATCTATGTAACTGACTTTGCAATGCAAAATATCATTGCTAATTTCAACAAAACAAATAAAATATCAGAAATATACCCGAAACAGGAATTAACTTTCAATTAATGAACCTAAAAGCGGATTTTGCGTTGGAATATTGTCAATTATGACTGTATCAATAACTCCAAAATATTCAATTTCCATTTGAATTACGGTAATTTATTTATTAAATGTTAATTTTGTGCAAAATATTCATATTGAATGTAACATTGTATCAGTTTCGATGGGACATGAATTAATTTTGTGATTGCATTCAAAATTATGACTCATCATGAAAGTTTAGTGAATTCGTAAAATTTACGACATAGTTTCACCTTCTTAATGGTTTTTGTTATTTTGAATTTTTATTGAAACAAAAAGAAAATCTCAAGGACTCTTCCAACATAGCGAGTTTGTTAGTTTCAACTCAATTTTGTGAACCAAAGTTATGAATTTTCGAATGGAATGTCTTCAACGTTTGTTTGAAGGTGGTTGACAATGTTTCGTTGTGTATTTCATCAGTTCAGATTTCCGTTGTCTAATATAATATATATTGATATGAAATCCCTGAAAAAAATTAAAAAGATTAACCGAAAATAACAAAAAACAAGAACAAAAAACTGAAATCACAAAGAAATAACATATAAGCCAACAACCAAAATAATAAAAATTGAAATATCAATAAAAGCTGAAAATTAAAAATATCATTAACAAAAAATGAAAAATAAAAATTAAAATATTACAAACCAAGTTACGTCACGACTTTTCATTTGTTAGTATCCACTTCGGGTGATAACTGGACTTATTCCTCCGAGATCCGACGAACCAACCAATAAATAAATGAATGAACGAACTAATGAATGAACAAATGAACGAATCAATGATTGAATGAATACAGGAATGAACTGATGGATAAATGAAAGACCTAACAAACGAACTGATGAATGAATAAATGAATGATAGAACTGATGAATAAATTAATGGAAGAACGAAGGAACGAATCATTGAATGAATGAACGCATGAACGATCGAGTCAATGAATAAATGAATGAACGAACGATATAATGAACAAATTAATGAACAAACGAACGAATGAAGGAATCAATGAATGAATGTATAAACGAATGAACCAATGAATAAATGAATGAACGAACGAACTAATGAATGAACGAACGAATCAACGAATCAATGAATGAACGAACGAATAAACGAATCAATGAATGATCGAATGAACTGATGAATAGATGAATTGATGAACAAACGAATGAACGAATCAATGAATGAATAAACGGATGAAGGAACAAAAGAATCAAAGAGTTAATGAATGAATGAACGAACTGATGAGTGAAAGAATGAACGAACGAACTGATTAATGAACAAACGAACGAATGAACGAATCAATGAATAAATAGATGAACGAACGAACCAATTAATAAATGGATGAACGAACGAACCAATTAATAAATGAATGAACGAACGAACTAATGAGTGGAAGAATGAACGAACGAACTAATGAATGAATTAAAGAACAAACGAACTAATTAATGAATTAATGAACAAACGAACGAATGAACGAATCAATCAATAAACGGATGAACGAACGAACTAATGAATAAATGAATAAACGAACGAATTGATGAATGAACGAACGAATCAATGAATGAACGAAACGAGTCAATGAATGAATGAATGATCGAATGAACTGATGAATAAATGAATTAACGAACAAACGAATTAACGAATCAATGAATGAATAAACGAATGAAGGAACAGGAGAATCAGATAAATAATGAATGGACGAACGAACTAATGAGTTGAAGAATGAACGAACGGACTAATTAATGAATTATTGAACGAACGAACGTATGAACGAATCAATGAATAAATGGATGAACGAACGAACCAATGAATAAATGAATGAACGAACGAACTAATGAATGAACGAACGAACTAATGAATTAACGAACGAATCAATCAATGAACAAAACGAATCAATGAATGAATGAATGATCGAATGAACTGATGAATAAATGAATTAACGAACAAACCAATGAACGAATCAATTAATAAATAAACGAAAGAAGGAACAAGAGAATCAATGAATAAATGAATGAACGAACGAACTAATGAATAAACTAATGACCGATTGAACGAACGAATGAATGAATTGATGAATGTTGTTGTTGAATTATGTTTTTTAGCTGTCGCACCCCTACGAAAGACAACCTTCAGAAGTCGAAACTTGTGCGATCTAAGGACTAACGAGGTATTACCGTTCAACGTGTTGGACGATAGCAAGTGAAAATCGATCATTCAGCCTGCGGCTTGAACCAGCTACTCACACATCGGTCGATTGTGGAAGTGAACAAAGCACCCACATCGAATCGCCCGGCTACCGACCTACCAATGAATGGACAGACGAGCTGATGGATGTGACTGATCAATTCATTTGAGACTTGAATATGATTTGAGACATTTAACGCCTATACAACTGGCGTATCGCTCATTAAGAAACATATTATGACGAATTCATTATGATGCAGTTCATTTTCAAAACTTAAATCAGGTGTTCGGGCTCTGTTTCGTTCTTTGGTCTCTGTGAATAAAGAAACTTAAGAAAACTCAATTTTCCACAACAAAAGATTAAGAACTTTCGGAATATTGTTTCCCGGTTCGGTTGGAAAAACAAACCCGCAAATAATATTTTCCATTCTCTGTACATCTGTCAATCTAAATTAATATTTGCGAACACATTTTCTTTCGTATGATTGATTACCACCTGCTCAGCCGATCAGTAAACACCTCGTATAATTCAAGCGACTAAACGAATTTAATAACAAAAATGTCGAAGAAAAACGGAACGATGCCAGTGACAAGTTTTCAGCCAATACAAAAACGCGCGTAAGCCATTCAAACATCGGAACGAGGCGTGATTGATGATGCTTTTTCTCTTAGTTCTCCCTCTTGCCATTCATCATAAGGATCTTGAAGGATATTCCTCGAATGCTGACGTATTTTCCATTTTGTCAATGGAACTGTGGCCAGGGCTATTTGCATAACGGAACCTTGAAATATAAAACGCTGTTCGGGAAAAATGGGATGGAAGTCTGCCAGCAGAGCGGTAACTGGTGTTAGTTTTTTTCAAGAAATATGAACGAGCCAAATATGTTGGCCCTTTCTGGACCTAGACTTGGGCCAGGCAGAATCGCGAATATTGCAACATTTCGTCGTATTCCATCATCGTTATTGAATTTTCTATTCTGAATTGAAGTCAGTCAGTCTATAGTTTTCAGTATCTTCAGCATTATAATCTACTACCTGATACACATTGTTCACCTACTGGTTTTTCTCCATATACTGTCTATGGAATACCGAAACATGAAATTCATGGAACATGAAAGTATGGAATTCATAAAATTCATGAAACAATGAAATCAACACGGGATAAATTTATTGATTCAATGAAGTTCCTGTTGACCACCCAGTTTTCCTGGTGCAAAGTAAAGTTAAGTAGCTATTATTGTTGATGACTATGGTACGTGTCTATTATGCTTTTCTTTGAAGCTATGAGCTTTTAATGACTAACTTCAGAACTTCTGTCATGAAAAAAATATATTATATTCGGAACTGTGACATTCAAGAAGAAATATTATGGAACACAAAAGAATTAACACGCTATAGATCAATTGATTCGGTAAAGTTTCTGCTGTGTATTTTTCCAACCAGTTTTTTGGGAAAGATATTCATTTTCAATTTTTGATGAAACACAGTTGATAACTATGATACTTGTCTATCAGGACTTTTCTTGAAGCTATGAGTTTTTATGATTAACTTTAGACCTTCTCTCCTTACAAAAATATATTATATATGAAACTAAGACATCCCAGAAGGAATATCATGGAACACAACAAAATCAACACCTGATAGATTGATTGATTCGGTGAAGTTCCTGCTGTGTATTTTTCTTCCCAGTTTTTCTGGGCAGATATTCAGTTTCAATTGTTGGTAGAACTTATCATATGGATGGTGCAAAGTGAAGTTAAGTAGTTATTATAGTTTTTAACTATCGAACTTGGTCTATCAGGCATTTTCTTGAAGCTATGAACTTTTATGACTAACTTTAGACCTTTTATCCTAACAAAAATGTATTACATATAAAACTAAGACATCCAAGAAGAAATATCATGGAACACAACAAAATTAACACGTGATAGATTGATTGATTCGGTGAAGTTCCTGCTGTGTATTTTTCATCCCAGTTTTTCTGGGCAGATATTCATTTCCAATTGTTGGTAGAAGTTATCATATGGATGGTGTGGAGTGGAGTTGAGTAGTTATTATAGTTGATAACTATGATACTTGTCTATCAGGACTTTTCTTGAAGCTATGAGCTTTTATGACCAAATTTAGACCTTCTGTCCTAACAAAAAAATATTATATATGAAACTAAGACATCCAAGAAGAAATATCATGGAACACAACAAAATTAACACGTGATAGATGGATTGATTCGGTGAAGTTCCTGCTGTGTATTTTTCATCCCAGTTTTTCTGGGCAGATATTCATTTCCAATTGTTGGTAGAACTTATCATATGGATGGTGCGGAGTGGAGTTGAGTAGTTATTATAGTTGATAACTATGATACTTGTCTATCAGGACTTTTCTTGAAGCTATGAGCTTTTATGACTAACTTTAGACCTTCTGTCCTAACAAAAAAATATTATATGTGAAACTAAGACATCCAAGAAGAAATATCATGGAACACAACAAAATTAACAGATTAATTGATTCGGTGAAGTTCCTGCTGTTAATTTTTCCACTCAGTTTTTCTGGATGTATATTAATTTTCAATTTTGAATGAAACTCATTGTGAAGATAGATTAGTTAATCCAGTAAAGTTCCCGCTGAGCATTTTCTCACCCAGTTTGTCTAGTGCAGAGCAGAGTGAAGTTAAATAGATATTATAGTTGATGTCTATGGTTCTTGTTCATCATGCTATGAGCTTTTCATCATTAACTTGAGAACTTCTGTCATGACAAAAATATATAATATCTAAAACTATGACATCCAAGAATAAATATCATGGATTACAATAAAATTAACATGCGACAGATCAATTGATTCAGTGGAGTTTCTGCTCTGTATTTGTTCGCCCAGTTTTTTTTGGGTAGATATTCTTTTTAAATTCTTGATCATGAAGATAAATTGATCAATCTAATAAAATTCTACTTAACATTTTGTCAGCCAGCTTTTCTGGTGCAGATTAAAGTTAGGAAGCTATCATAGTTGATGAATATGGTACTTTTTCATTATACTTCTCCATGAAGCTATAAGCTTCATGAAATATGATAAGACCTAAATCAATTTTCTAATGACAAAACACAAGCACTACAGAAAAAACCTAAAGACACTTTCAGAGCGGTGCCCATGCGAAAGTAGCGATTCACATTGAATTTGAATCGCTGGAGATTAAATCCAATTGGGAAAACGTTTTCAGTAAGTTTATTCAACATGAACGCAGTATACTAGATGAAAAAGTTCTTGAACAGTGAAGTTCGAGAACTTTTTCATCCAAGCCATATAAATGAAATTTATATGGCTTGGATTCAATCAACAAGACATAGACACATTTTTGGAGAAGTGTCATTGTGAGAGAGATTAGTGTGGAAGAAAAGAAAGGAATACAAAAAATGTGATGCACACATGGCATGACTGAGATTATTGATATATTTAATTCTTCTTCTCTGTCAGTTTTATAGTTTATGTATATTGGTGGAGAAACAGAATGTCAAAAAGGTTTTCTTATCAATAAACTGAAAACAAAAAATGCCGTTTTTTTTTGACGAAATGAAATTTCTATAGCTTGGATTGGATCAATCAGTTGAAGTACCGATTTATACCAAATGTCATATATAGATATAATTGCTATAAACAAAGTGAAAAAACCAAGATACATCCATCACAATACTGAGACTATGGATTAAATTCATTGTTTTTTTTTTCTCGTCAGTTCTTTAGTTTCTGTGTATTTGTGAAGAAATGAAGAGCCAAAAAGGATGTTTGTTCAAGAACATCAAAATATATTTCAAATCATCCTGCTGGAGAGTTTTTTCTTGTCCATGAAGTTGTCATCAATCTTTGAAATTTGAGTTACCTTAGATACCAATGAACCTGATGTTGGATTCACTCTACCAGTTGTAGAAACGTTTTTTACGAAATGTCATGCGAAAGAATTTTTTCCGGTGACATGAAATTTTAATGAAAAATTTTTCTTAAAATCGAGTGCTGATGAGAAGTTGAGACTGGTGCAAAAGCTATATATTTTGTTTGATGTTTCCAATTTTTCTTTCCTTTTTTTGGGAGTTTCCAGGATTCAATATATTGATGGAGAAGTATCAGGTCATTGATATTTCCCAGATAAATATTTCAAATATTCATCAGGCTTATCACTTCACTGTCAGTGACACCAAAAATCAGAAAGAAAGAAGGATGGTCTGTTCCTGAATATATATGAATTTATCAACTTCTCAAGTGCCCAGCACTAGGATTTTCGAAAATGATTTTCTTTCATATGTTTTCGATCTTTGTGGTCTACTTCGTAAGTTGGAGAGTAGAGGGTACTGCTGAGTGAAACATGTGCTTGGACTTGTTTTTCCAACTTGTTAACTAGCCTGGAATAGCCCAACAGAAGAACACGTAGACCTCAAACTGTTTTGCTATATATTTTCACATCATTTCATCATATTTATCTCTTTCGTTATGTCATCATCATCAATAAACTAACATTCACTGAAGTTTGATTGCGCGACTCGAGAATTTTGAAAATTACTGAAAACCTGAAAATGAAAAAACTGGATTTGCTTGAAGGTCGTTGACAATGTTTCGTGGTGTATTTCATTAGTTCGGACCTCTATTGTCTAAAATAATATGAATTGATTTGAAATCCCTGAAAGAATCTGTAAAAAATTAAAAAGCTTTGCAAAAAATAACAATTTTATTAAACAAAAGACTGAAATTACAAAGAAATAACATACAAGCAACAACCAGAAAGATGAAAAAATTGAAATATTGATACAAGCTGATAATTAAGAAATAAAAAAATAATAACAGAAAATGAAGAATTAAAATTAAAAGATTCCAAACCAAGTTACGTCTCGACGTTACGATTGTTGGTATCAATAATTGTCTTCGGGTGATAACTGGACTTATTCATCCGAGATCTGACTATTTATAGGTCATTCGAGTGCTTTCACCTATCCCCTCTTTTCTCTCTTCGCTGCATTGGTTTTGGCTGGAGATGACCGTTTGGCGAGATTTGGTCGTTTTCCGCTTGATAAGACGTTTCCATTTGTTACGTATCTCTACGCTAGTTTGACTGAATGCGTTGTTGGACAACAAATACGCGGCTTCTTTAAATTTTCTCCTTAACCAATGTTCCTCTTTGTGGATAGATCCAGCTTGAGCCCACTTGATGTTGTGTTGATGAGTCCAAACATGCTCTGCTATTCCGGATTTGCTGGTTTCTCCTCGCTGTGGGTGTTTCTTGTGCTCAGCAATGCGAACTTTCAATGGCCTCCTAATTTCACCGATGTATAATTCTCCGCACTCGCAGGGTATTCGGTAAATGAAATTCTTGGAATCGTAGTCCGCGTTTGGTAGCCTGGTTTTCGTGAGGCTGGTACGGATAGTGTTCTCAGATCTGAAGCAGGTCCTGATGTTATCCTTGAACCCAAGCCTTCTTATCTTTTCTGATAATCCTCTAATGTAGGGAAGTACAAGTACTGGTTGTGGCGGCTTCTCTTCCTTGTGGAGTTCTTGGTGTCTTCTAGCTGAAGCCTGTTCTACCATCACTCTGGAGTAACCATTCTGTTGAAGATCATTTTTGGTGATGCCTAGTTCTTTTTCGAGACCTTCCTTTGTATTACAGAGCCTGAAAGCACGGTCTAGTAGAATCTCAATGATTCCTCTCTTAGTCAATTGATGGTGGTTGGATTTCCGTTTTAGATACTGTCCTGTTCAGGTACTGTGTGAGTGGGTTTTTGATATACAGATGTTTTCCATTTAGTGTCGGTCCTCTTCACCAATACGTCTAAGAAAGGCAATTCGTTGTGGACTTCCTTCTCCATTGTGAAAGGGATGGAAGGACTTACGTTGTTGATGTGCTTCAGGAAAGTATTTAGTTCTGCATTCCCATGGTTCCATATTATGAAGGTGTCATTAACGTATCTCAACCAGATTTGGGGCTTCTTGTGGCCAGAGTTTCAAATAGTCATATCTCGGATGAATAAGTCCAGTTATCACCCGAAGAATGATTGTGGATACTAACAATCGAAACGTCGTGACGTAACTTGGTTTGGAATCTTTTAATTTTTATTTTTCATTTTTTGGTAATAATATTTTTCAATTTTCAGATTGTATTGATATTTCAGTTTTTCATTTTTTTGGTTGTTGCTTGTATGTTATTTCTTTGTAATTTCAGTTTTTTGTTTAATAAAATTGTTATTTTTTGGTTGATCTTTTCAATTTCTTACATATTCTTTTAGGGATTTCAAATCAATTTATATCATAGTAGACAGTGGAAGTCTGAATTGATAAAATACAAAACTGGTTTTATGAACTTTTGTTTATTGTAATGATAAAGTAGACAGGATTGAAAGTATTAATTAGTGTTGATACTATTTGGAAACATATATAAAAACACTGATGTTTATTTTCCTTTGGAATCGATTGTGACCAATAAATTATACTATTCTAGTCGTTTAGACATAAGACGGTAGTGAAACAGAAGTATTTGTAATAGTGTAATGATTGTGTTTGGAATGGTGAAATAACATTTTAGTGGATCGTAAAGATAATTTTAATGTTGAAAGATCTCTATAAATTCAGGGTTCATAAATAGAAGGTGAATTGTTAGTTGCTAGGTTTCATAAAGTTGAGTAGCTATTATAATTGATGTCTAATGGTACTTGTTTATTATGTATTCCCTTGAAGCGATAAACTTTTCATGACCAACTTCAGAATTTTCAGAATTTCTGTCATTACGAAAATTTATTATTTATGGAATAGACAAGATAGGATCTGTCTCAATCCATCAGAACGTACTCATGCTCATTACTCATTTTAAATGGATCGCTTTCATTTTGGACTTTGAGGAAAACAGATAGGTCAAATCTCATATTCAGCTCTGTATCTCATTTTTCACTAATCCATCGAAAAATTGAATCTCCTTACATGAGATGCATACATTACCTGGAAGCAAACATCGTAGTTCTCCCAGGAACAGTCAGATGAATCCTTGATGACCTCAGTACCAATGAAGCAACAGATTTTAAGTAAATGCCTGTTCTGTATCTGACACCAGCTTTCTGCAAGTCATTTTACCATCGATACAAACTAGGTATATTTCCTACGAAATGCTCCACATGGAGCATTTCAAAGACAAAACACAAGAACTACAGAAAAATCCTTGGAGCGCTTTAAGATCGGTGACTGTGCGAAAATAGCGATTCACATTGGGTTTGAATCGGTGGAGATTAAATCCATTTCGAAAAACATTCTCAAGAAGTTCATTCCACATAAACACAGTTCTCCAAATGAAAGAGTTTTTGAATAGTGTGGTTTGAGGTTTACTGAGTTGAACATCAAAACGATGAGCAGTCACAGTCCGTCGCCTATTTCTGGTATGTACCGCTCGTGGTGAAATCAAATGTGCCAAGTCTCTGATGTTCTAGACATCAAGGTTGCAAGTGATGTTCGCGTGTCCAGATGGCTCTTTTCTGGATGAAATCCAGCAGCTTCAAGGTATGCTTAGGGGCTGAGCTCTATACATGAGAACAATACTCCAAAGAATATCTGATCTGAGTCTTATAAAGCTTCAAAAGTGCTGAGGTGTGTATAAACTTTTGAGAAGCAAACTTTGCAATTCCAGTGACATGATTGTGCAATTTCAACTACACAGAAAAATGAAAATCTCAAAGTGAAGAACATTTCGATTTAAAGAAATCTTGCTCTCCTATATTCATAATGAAATATTTTTTTAAACTGAAAAACATATTCTCTCAAGTTGAATTTGAATCATTATTTCAAATGAATTGAATAAATGCTTTTAAGTAAAAAAAATATTCCACCAAGATTGTGCATACATTTCAATGGAAATAATCACATTAGCTCAAGAGAAGTAAGTATGCATTCTTCAGTCTGGGCAAAATTCAATCTCGAAGCAAAACTGTTTTGGGTTTTGAAATAATGATATGTTTACTTGGAACATTATTTGAATGTCTCCGTATGAGAAATTAATTGTTTTCCTTTGAAGAGAAGCATTTATCATTGAAACGCTTCTATGTGCATGAATCAAATAAACCCATTTACTTCATCATCAAAGATGAAATTATGCTTCTGTTTATGAACTGTCCCTCTCATTTGGATATAATTACTAACTTGAATCCAAAGTATCTCATCGGTAATATGAACAGCTATAAGTGGTAAGGAAAGAAACTAAATAATACATTACATATTATGATTGGTTTATTTGAAGCAATTGCAAATCATAAATATTATCTTGAAAAAGCATGTGATAAAAAACAAAACGTAATAGAGAACTAAATTTTCTTTGCAAATCTTTGCTTGAATATCATATTCCAACCGTATACTTTTGAGAGATCATACAGTTATACAAATAACAGAAGTAAATATTCAATCAGAAAACATATATAAAAAAGGGACATATTCTTGACAAACTGCAAATTAACAAATAAAATAAAATCGAACCTACAAACAACATTACAACTCAGACAAGAGAATAAATCAATTAGATAGTAATTTTACAGAAATGAAGTTTTTAAAACTAGATGCCATTCTGGTAAATAACATTAAAAAAATCACTATCGTCGAACAAGTTCTGCATTCTGCTTTTGTTTGTCCACAATTGCCGGAACATCACTTGGAATCTGAAACGAAACAAGAAATCAGCACATCATTCTTAGCCACTATTTCAAATATATAGAAAGGTAAAAATATGAAAACAGCAGCCACTTAATAAAAAAAAAATGTTTTTTCAGTAAAACACTGTTCAAGTGGGTTCATTTCGTTAACCAGCCCAATTGTTGTTCGCATGCGTCTGGCAACCCTCAAAATTTCAAACTTGTCTGAGGTCTTATTATTTAACATACGATTCCTAGCAAGTTGAAAGGTGCTTAAACACTATTTGATCAGAAATAAATAATCAATCCAAAAGACGTACCTCAAATCCCTTTGAAGTGGACAGAAGTCTATACAGAAAAATTGCCTTTCAAAGTAATTATTAGGGGATTAATGAAAAATATTAAATGTTTCAATGAAAAAATGTAACTCATGATCATACAAACATACTTGAAGGAATATGATTCGCTATTTGAATAACAGCATTCACTGTTTTCACGTTTTTGGAAATTCATATTTCATCTCTAGTGAGTTTGGTAATATTTCTACCTATTTGTTACATTCCCAAAGGAAATCTATCAGATAATTTCAAGCTGAGTAGGGTATATTCAATTTGTCCCAATGAATAACATAAAAATATTTCTGAAGTGATTACAGAAAGCAAAGACGTTTCGGAATTCAACAAATATTTACATGTTGAAATCAGAAAGTGGCTGTCACATATAGAAGCTTTTTATACCTACTGGTAACTATTTTGGTATTTTTTGTATTATAATTTATTGTAGAAACTATAAGTACCTCTATCTTTCAATAAAAAATGAATTCGGTCCAACAAAAAATCAAATTTCACTTAGAGAAAATGCTCTCATTTGAAACAAGATAAAATTTATGTTCAAAACAAGAGATTGTCAAATTTGAATTAACGTGGGGGATTTTTCAGTTTAAATTATTATACACTTGCAGAGCTCGGCAAATGTAATAATGCATGTGTGAAAAATTACGGAGCATTGGTATAATCTCCGCCAAATAAGGGCAAAATTAAGAGTTGCCATCAAAGTTTACCACTTTCTCTTTGATTCTACGTATACAACGCGGTACTTACTGATATAGCGGAGTTTTATCCAATTATAATACTTACCCATGAAAATATCTTTCAACTGTGCAAGTCCCCAGTCTTGCAGAATCTGGTCCATTATGTTAGATACAAAATAATCGGAAAGAAATTGCAGTGCCTACAGACACATAAAACACTTCCTCCTATAAATCGCAACACACCAACATTCACTTTCCAACACATACAGGCGCGTACGCGATGCTTACAACGGAATTCCCCGCTCCCCTCTCACCTGAGAGGGTCATAGAAAGACCAGAGCACCACAGTTTGTTTCAAATTGAAATTCCTGTTATTTTCAGTCGATCATAATATAGTTTTGTATGTAGATTCACAAAACTCTTGTTATAAACGAATTGAGTTATTTGAAGGGATACAGTATTAAATTCAAACAAACACTATGTGTTCAGATCAAGTTGATTCAAATAGGTGGTGGATTCTGAGATGATATTATATTTTCTTGATTCAAAATAGTTCATTTTCGCAATGATATAATCAAACGAATGAGATAAAAATTCCAAAGCAACCTATGATCTTCTTTTAAAGAAATACTTTTTACTGTGTACCACAAACTTATCGTAGCAGAAAGCGGAATTGTCTGACCTGACATTAATGCATCCGGTTCGGATACACTTATCTTCTCGAAGAACACTGTTTTTGTGGCATAGAACTGAACCTCGATAGTTTCAAGCCTGATACAAATTCTTTGTCTCAACATCTCTAGTTGTTTTCAATAAAATCAAGCTCAGCAATCAAGTGAACAACAAATCAGATATTGTCGAAATAGAATGAATTTGATTTTCATAGAATGCAATGTTATCAATACTTGGAACTGGCTCTTCATAAAAAAACGTCATTTTCGATAGGCGAAAGTATCTTGTTCCTTTCTCACTTGTGTTATCATTATTCATGCTTGACGTCAAGAAAAACAAAGAAAAGTGCGCTGGATAGATTAATAATTGTCATGGATTCAGGTAAACTGATACCAGTGAATAATAAAAGAATGAATTGCTGCATAAACTCTAGTATCTGACATCAGAGGAATACTGAATACTGCAAAAATAAACGAACAAATGAACAAATGTGTTAGGGTTGGTCACAAAATGAAAATATGGATACTGATGATTTTGAAAGAGTTCATACAAGAAAGCAGAAACGAAACCAAAGACTACCACCAAATAAAACGATTGGACAAGGAGAAGAAACTTATACCCATGGTTTCGAAGGAACTCCACCTGAAGCAGGAATGTACTTATACAGGGTGTTGCCCGAAGTCAAAATAACTCACATAAAGAGCTATCTGCAGGAGAAGTTAGGAGAAGATGAATATCATGTAGTGAAAGAGTTACCATCACAAATTTCGTGAAAAATGCTAAGTTATATGGGAACCTAGAACAGATAAGTTAATGTACCGTCCTCGATTACTTACCTTTTGATTTCAATATTATTTTGTGAATGATGAAAGCCTTTAATTTCATTTTTGAGAAAGCCAGAGCAAACTCTATTGATACACCAAGAACTATGAATGATAGCACATGCGTCATCAATAAAATACACAAATACTTTTCCCATAAAAGTGGGAAATAGATTTAAAAAGTCAACACTCGTAGTTATTCACAGAGAGAAATCTTTTTAGAATTATAGCCTGCGCTTGGTACATTGAAAGCTACGCATTTTTACATTACACTGCACAAATAGTTGTCTTTACAACTAACGAACTATGGAAATTACAATTCCAACATGGAGTAACTTTCATATCGTAATCAGAAACTCAAACCGCAAATTGAGGAATACCTGTGTATAGTCTGTCTAGAAACAAATTTGTATATAAATTGACCGTGTCCTAAAAAATTCATTCAAGATTTGCTACCATTCTTAATTGAATACCTACACCACCTTTATCTATAAATAAAACGAACAAGCCGATCAGGCACCTTTCTCAATTAGTCCGCTCCTGGCGTTATCAGTTACGGCAATTAGTACGAACTGACTTAATTCGTTGGAATCACGAAACGGGAGGGACTAAATACAGTTTTGCGACGTGTAGATTACTGGAATGACAAGAATTGATAGTCTAAGAGTGTTAACTTTTACGGCCGTGGTTTGACAATGAAATTATTCAGCAAATTCGTCTAAAGACTAAGTATACAAATAACAAAAAAGATTTTACCAGCATTTCGGACAGAATGTCCTACGAAAGGCAGTCTTTAGATATTCTTAATAGCTTTGCTGATTTTTCCTCAAAATCATATATCACCAGCTCTCCAACCGAATTGAGAGATGACCATTTTGGCTCATCCTTTGACAATATTAATAAATATCTGCATCAAAACTAGTACCATCCCAGTTCTATGGAAATTATCTAAAGTTTGGACAATTTATAAAAAAAAGACAAGTTTGATGGTAATTATAGACCCATATCAGTAATATGCAACTTCGCCAAAGTGTTTGAAATCCTCATATACATATAGCAGGTTATATCCTCATTCGAGTAATCAAATTACACCACTTCAACATGGTTTAATGAAGAGTCGCTCGATTATCACTAAACTTTTTCTCAATGTTACCCAATATATTTCTGAAACCATTGTTAGGAGATTCCAAACTGATGTCATATATACGGACTTCTCTAAGGCGTTTGACAGACTCGATCACGGATTATTGCTATCGAAATTATACAGGTACGGTTTTTGTCTGACCCGGATCCAATTTTTCATATCATACTTCACTGACAGGCGTCAGTATGCTGTATTCAATGGCTTCAAGTTCGTGAAATATGCAGCTACCTCGAGTGTTTGACAAGGAAGCAACCTAGGTCCACTTCTCTCTAACGCCTTCATAAACGATATACTTGAGGTCATTGACATCAACTGTTTGATATACGCGGATGACCTGAAATAATATTGGAGTATCAGTGGCATCGAGGACTTTCTTCAACTCTCCGTCAATCTGAGACGTGCTGAGCAATGGTGTTTTCGCAATAATCTTCCTTTAAACGCGAGTAAATGTAAATTATTAATGTATACACTGAAAACTTTTCCATTATCATGTCAATATTTGATGAAGAATATTCCACTTCAACGGCCTCTCACATCCACCGATCTAAGTGTCACCTACGACACAAAACTTTCCTTCGTACCACACACTAAAGCCATTCTGTCTGCTGCAAACAGAATGTATGGATTTATTGCACGAATCCCCAGATTTTTCGGATCCATCTACATCTAAAACCTTATACTATGCTTCCGTCAGATCAAAATTAGAATATGCATCCATAATCTGGAATGAAACTCACTGTTGTATACAGAGAAAGTTGAATCAGTACAATGTCGTTTCCTAAAACTTCCCTCCTTTAGATCAGACAATATCTATCCACCAATTGGATTTTCCCATGATGCATTGTTAGCTAGACATACTAAGAATAGTTTGAGTTGTCATCGTGATTGTCACTCCACCATTTTTCTTTTTAAGCTGATTAATAATTCAATCATTGACCCACATATTCTGCGAAAACTTAATTTAAATATACCTAGACCAACCTCTAGAGTGGTTAATCCTTTTTATCTGCCACCACGTACAAATATTCTGAAACGTTCACCTCCTCATAACATGTGTGTCAAATGCAATTCTGCAAGTTGTCAGCTCGAATTTTTTTACTGTTCCACATCGGAGATTAGGTCTTATTACTTCAGCTAATTCCATATGTATTGTTTATATATCATAACTTATTGTAATTGTATTGTATTGTGATTTGACTTATATCCCTGTTCTGTAATTGGATGTAACCTGTAAAACAGTGTATAAATAAGTAACAAATAAAAAACTGTGTCAAAGCTATTCTTCAAGTTTTTTGGACGAGATCTACAGGTTTTAATGCCCACTGCGAAAGTCTTTATCAAAGGCGGTAATGTAACTGTCTAAGTGCTCAAGTTGTTCTTAATGCAGAAACAATGCAGGTGGGCCTCGCTCCATTTCTCCTAATTGGATTAAAATACTTTGTTTGTATACAATTAAGAAAAGGTAGCCATATTTTATTATTGTTTAGTACCTTTTCCTTTCCATTGAAAGTATGTTTCTGGATTTCTATTGCCTCTATTTTGGGTTTTATCGGATATTTGTGTATTTTCGAATGAGATGATCTGAGCGCCTTCTTTGAGAGCATGTTCAGCTACAGCTAATTCATCGATTTGTCCAAGGTGAAAATTTCTCTTGCGTACAGAAAGACGGGTAGCTATACTCCTTTTCGTGGTTTCGATGTAGACGGACCCACAGCTACAAAGAATCTGGTAGACCCAAGGTGTTACTCAAGGCTCTCTGACCTTAGACTTTCAATGATAGTTTTTGTTGACCTAACTATTGGTTTCACATCGTGTTTCTCTAAAAGTCTCTCAATCCAGTCTGCAACAGTTTCAACATATGGAAGAGGAGTTTTATCCTCAACAGGCTTTGCTGGGATTACTTTGACGTTCTTTCTCCTGACTCGTATGACCCACTCGAATTTTACTCCGATGTATTCATTTCCTCTGAAGGCACTTTTATGTGACTGACTTTTCAGGGGATCTCTCAGATTTACAGATGTCTAGTGTCCTTAAAACCAACGTTTATATTAGCCCTCTCCTTTGTTGTGGATGGTGGTTAGAGTTTTTACTCAGGTACCTGTATGTGTGTTGGTTTCCTGTAAACTATATGGCCCAATGTTCACAAGAACATCTGGAACCCAGTTCCTTGGGTTTCTCGTTCCATCGTGAATTGGATTTTTCGGTTGAGACAGTTTAGATGTAATAGAAAATCGTTTGGTATCTCCCCGCCATCCTACCATACCATAATATTAAAAATATAGAGAAGCCAACTATACGGTTTCACAGCCGCTTACTCTAAAGCTCGTTGATCGAAATTTTTCATGAGAAAGTTTACCGGACTGATTAAACTGTCCATTGCGGTACCATCCGTTTCTTCGTGAAAAACAGCAGTCCTCTGGAAAAGGGCTATCATATAGTTTGCCTACTAGCCGTCTCGTGTCCTCAATTGGAATCACCGTGGATGAAAAGGCCATGTCTCCAGGTTCATATCTCCAATATAAACAATATATACAAAGAAAATGGAAATTTGGAAACACAGGGATGATTTCAATAGAAAGAAAAACGTAACGAAGAATGGAAAAACGTTGCTTCTTGTCCCTAATTGTACAAAAAGTCATTGAATTCAATTACCTATGATGATATAAACTAGGAGAAATTGTAGTCTGCCAGTATTTGCGTTGAGAACAACTGGGGCACTTCAATTGTCACCTCAAAGCTTTTGAAAACGTCTACCGCAGTAGTGGACGGTGTACAGAGAACTCTCAAAATAGCTTTGACATAACTGATAGTCTACTTTTTCTGTGGTGGTGATATTCGTGAACATACAGCGTGTTCATTTGAAAACTTATTTTCAGGGAGGCAATTTATGAGATATCTTTTGACTGTCTTTGGAGTTTTGCTGCGGTCTTCTTTGATTATAATCTCCAAATATTTCAACTGCAATTGCGACAGTCATTTTCAGTGGCGTCTCAGCTGTAAGTGAAGCTCTCATTTCTGTCACGTCATTTATAGTGCTGAATTTCCGCGTATATCCATATCAACACAAAGTAGCAGCTTATAATAGTATGATTCACAGATGAGTCAATGTTTCTCTTTCCATAGATGATTTCAAAAAAGAACTTGATATCATTAAGCAAATTGCAGTAAACAATGGGTTTGAAGCTGAATTAATTAACAAAATACTTTGCGAAAAAGTCTACGCCGTAGCGATTCAAAACGTTTTTCCTATTGATTGTTGGATAATCAAAATTATAGAGCTCCAACGTATATTTTGGACAAACAACAGAAAAAGTGGTTTCATTTTTGAGGAAACGAGATATTAAAATTGAATATAGAACAAGTATTACCTTGGGAAAGTTGGTTAAAAATAATAAAGACGAAACATCCAAATTCGAGAAATCAGGAGGATGAAAATTGAAGTGTGGAGAGTGTCTTAAGGTATATATTGGTCAAACTGGCAGAACATTTGGGAATCGAATACAGGAACATCATATGAGCTATGTAAATAAGAAGACAAGTTTAACATATTCAAATTATCTTATAGAAGACAATCATATATTCAACGAAGAGTTCGAAATTTAATACGTAGAAAATAAAGGTTTGAAACTGAATATTTTGAAAGTAATGTAATGAATGACCAACTGGATTCGAATAGATCACCATTAATGATCACCATTAACGCTTCAAGTAATCATAATTGAACAGGTACCTCAGGTTTATAAAAGTTGTAGAAGTTTAGGTAATTTGATGGAGGTAGTCTCAATAATTGTAGGTACCTGTGGTATATGAATTTCAGCGTGAGATTCAACTCTTAATATTCAAATCACTGTTGAGAAAGCTACTGTCTTAGCAAAAAATGTCTCGAATAAAGTGTGTGAAGATCAAATCATAAGGTGTAGTTTATGAAAGTACTATGAATATTCAACAAGTAACGGCCGAATCTATTAGAAAAAATCTATTGATTTGATTCGGATGTACATCATCCAAAAATGTATATTCAAGTTTATACTAAAAAGTAAAATTCTAATAAAAGATATCGAATCAAATGTATTTTCTAAATGATCGATGGTCAACACCGCCGATCAGTGATAAAGGTTTACATTTGAAATTTCAAATGTAGAGTAGCCAGGGATCGGAATCACCCTGTATAAAAGTTCCGTTACTACCAGATTTTCAATATCCCCAACTCTTTCATAATCCAAAGGATGTCTTGTATATGTTATGAGCTACCTATTGTACGTCATCCTGTATAAATACCATTCACGTCAATGTGGTTAATGTGAACCTCCGTTTTCGATGATTTGTTTTCTTGGGAAGCACTCCAACCATTTTTAATATATCTCAAGGCCGCGAATATTGAGTTGAATAACGATTTACTGTCGAGTGGTCCTCATACTATTTTTAAATAACTAGTTACAAATTGATTTGTCAAAATGGGACGGTTGCTAATTGCCCAAAGGAAAAAATGTAGCAATTTTTTTGACTGAGAAAGACAGTCCTATTTTAATTCTTCATCCTTCACCCATGAGATATTATGTGGGAGAATGAAGTGAACTTTGGTATGATTTGACAAGAAGTAGGCATGATATAATCGGGTGTACCTCATGGCACATATGAGAAGCCCCTTCTAATAATTTTGTTGATCAGTAAATTATCTGGAGTTTGAAGTTGAAATTTTGGATAATCTGTTCTTTGTAGAGCATTTTGGAGATTCTGAAACTGAAAATTTTTTGTAACGAAAGGATGTTGACACTCTTAGCTGATGGATCATTCATATGTATTGAGTGGATCTGAACAAATGTTATATAATGTCTATAACTTGTTCGATAAAACTCATGGGGAAGCTTTCTAGTGATGATTCAAAGTCAAAGACTAGAAAACATCAAACTTCCATATTATATACTAGTAGAACTTGAAATGGAGTAGTCATTGGTGAATTAGTTTTGGAGAGTCAAATAAAGGGTCTTCAAAAAATACTTCTACAATTGGAAAATAATAACGAGTACCAATCCACATGAGATCAAAGTATACTCCCAATGCATCACGAAGAGGTTACTGTTTGTTATGGATTTTGGGCTTGTAGCCTCATCGGTCCATATTTCTTTAAGAACGACGTTGGCTAGGCAATTACTGTCGAACTATAAGTCAATGATTACCAACTTCTATTGATCTGAATTACATAATCTGGACACCAATGAAGCGTAGACTGAAATAATCTGTTAGTTCGATGACATTTTGGAAATATTCACTGGAAAACACCGACTCTAAAATATCCTATATCTTCTTGCCGATCAAAATCAAATAGTAAAGTAAACTGTTCCCTAAATGAGTTTTATCCATGAAATTCTTTCATGGATAAATAGGATAGGTTCATCAAATCCAAAACCAAAAGTTAATTTCATGCTGAAAACAGTAACGATAGAGAAAATTGAAAAAAAAAAATTAATGAAAAAGCTTTCTCGAAATCTGACGTTCTATTTGTATCATTCACTGTCGAGAGTTCTATCAGTCTCAATTCGCTCCCATTAACTTTTTGCTCCACTTCATGGATCAAAGTCCAATTTCAGACTTCGTATCATTAACATCATTCCGTATACCTCGTTTCATTTTCTCTGTGTCTCATAAATCATCGTCTTCATCAAGGGGCAACAACGAGGAATAACTCCCGTTGAAACGAGGAGGAAGAAGGTCTATTGTACTTATGAAATTCCTGTTTCCACTCGTCCTATTTCATCCACTATTTAATTTTCGTCGGGAAGGTTATAGCAAAACGAATGATTAAAATCGCGGTCGAAAGCTTTATGTGAGTGAAGTAGTCTAGACCAGTTTGCTTCCTTTTCTGTAGGTTCCAACTTCAATTTGATATTTTTGAACTGACGTTTGTAGGGGTTGGTACGGTATTTTTTGACTTTATTATGATGAATCTTGATCGATATTGTTGCGTGTTGGTTTATAAAAGGAGAAAACTAATTCGTTCGTGAAGTTATTGTGTTGAATAGTAATTACAGTTAGGTTAATGGAGGACATCATACATTTCTATAGGGAGTATAACAGAAAATTATGAGTTGCAGTCCTGGTGATTCTGTTTCCCTTTCAGTGTAAAAGCTTCATGAAGCAAGAGCCGAATCGATCCCTCTACGAAACCCTTCATCACTTGGAAGGATCGATTACAGCTCGGGAAATGGTTCTGATGCAGATTCTGTGAAACATGTTCTTCCTTACGAATCAGTAGAGAGTTGTCGAGCGAGAAAGGATACATTTCAATACATTATTGTTTCAATTCTTGCACTAGAACGCAATTAGATACCAGCAGAACGGGATCGGTTCGCAACTCGCACCTAGTAGGATGAAAACTGACGAACGATGCGGGCCAAGTGGATGCGGTCTCCTACCGATCCATGTGTTTGGATCGTTCCTGCGATGTCGTGCGAATTTTGATGAATTGATGTCGCAACTCATCGCAGTTCGCCGCTCTCAGTGGACGAGAGGCCTGAAGCAGGAATTCGTTTCTTGGGATATTTTTCTTTGACGAAGTTCAGAGGTCATTGTAGGCTTCATTTCATAACGTCAATTCTCATGGTTTGACTGAATATGAATATTTTTCAGTCTCTTTCTAGTAGAAATAGTATCATTACCTCGGAATATCAGGTACACTATAAGGTAGCATCGATTTGCTGCCATTTTTCAATTATCAGAAGCACCCTCTTGATCTGATATACTTCTCAGGCATATTATATAGACTGCTTGTCTACTCTGCTTGTTTTCGAAGGATTTTGACGAGAAATAAGAACCTTTGCTCAAAAACTGATGATTCAAACAACTTTTTCTAGCAGACACATCCAATTTGCAAATATATACTACCCACTGTATTACATCCTGACTTCTAATGTTCATGAATGTAGATTTCATTGCCTTCCTTCGAGATTTTGAGATTGTTTCGTACAATGAACTATATTAGTAAATGTATATCTCTTTCATCGATGTAAGTGCTCCTCAAGGTTTGATGGTGAGTATTTATATCTCATTTATCTGCTCCACAGATGAAGGAAGAGGGAGGTTAGACGGGCAGGAAATGAAAATTGATTCGAACTGAACTATTCATGAACGTTCAGGAAAACAATGGTATGCATTCGTACAAAGAATAAAACGGATCAAAGTGTCGCAAAAAAATTAAATTTTGATATAGCGGGCAATGATGAAAGAGAAATGAAAAGTACCATAAAGAAAGTCCAAACCGGTTGAACAAACTACTCCCTCATGCAATAACCCACCATATCGCTCAGAAGACCTTAGTAATTTGCTGATATTGCATTTGCAGTGAGTTATTGATGACTTTTCAATGGTCCTACACCGTCAGAAGGAAGGTTTTCTGATTCGATGATGATTTTTCAGGTCCCCTCCTAGAGGTTGTCAAGTCTATGGTACAGAAATTATTCAACATCAGTGTATCGAATGTTTTTGGATTCTAAGACATAAAATGTTTCCATCAGATCTGTTATCCATTAACTGGGGTATAGATGAAGGATGTAATACCTAGCGAAAGCTATGTATGGTAATATATATTCTAATTTCGGGAAGAGACAGATTTTTTCAACTGAGATTTTTTTAAACGCCGGATCTGTCTCTCATACAGTGTAAAGTTATGACTGAGGGACCGAGAGTGTTTATATAAACAGTCAGATATATTTGTCAGGAAGTTCAAGATGTAAATATGGGCATATCAATATCCCAGCATTGAAAGTTTTGTCAATTCAGCTAAATAGGTTTTTTTCTGATGACCTCCGTTGCTCGTGGGCGACTGTTAGAAAGAATGGTTTGAGAGACGGGGGCACTATGAATCCGTGTTTTCTTCCTGGCTTTTGAAAGAAGAAAAGACAGTTTCTGGGAGCTCTTCGCCTGAGGCAGTGGTCTTAAAATGGTGCGAAAGTTTTTTCGGGAAGTAAGTCTGCGTGAATTTTGAGGAGGTTCGAAAACTTGGGAGTTTGGAGGGTTCTCTTGACGGTCGATCAAGGATGGTATTTTGTTTTCGGAGATAGTTCCTTGGGTGGAATCTTCAATTTTTTTTATTCTTGAAAAACAGATGGTTGGCGCGATTTTGGGTAGTCTTTTATTCTGACGTGGGAATAAATGAGCGTGTAAGGTTCTAGCGGAAATCGAGCAGTGTAGTGCAGTAGTTCAAATAGGGGACGAGTAGGCAAAATGCAGCGGTGAGTTGAATATACATGTGTACTAACCATTTTATGATTTTGGAAAGGAGTTAGTTATAATAAATATTGAGTTTTATGTTTTCGAGATTTGGTTGTGGTTCTTTTTTTTATCTTCTGTGTGTTTATGTTCTTTGTCTATTTTGTTATATAATTTTTTGTTTCCTTTATTTTTCTTTATTACTGAATATAGTATCTTCTAAAGGTTTCAAGAAGGCTTTCATTTCAAAATTTACCATAGGAACCTCTTGGAAGAAAGTGTCTGCGAATGTTTAAGATCTTTCCTCTCTGCAACTGAAGACCTCCCCCTAGTGCAGAAGGCGTAATTCGAGCCTCTTTCGGATTTGCCAGATATCTAAAATTTGTTGTGAAGAAATTGGCATAAACACGGCAATAGCGGAAGGGCTATCAAGGGTTGATAGACAGTTAATGACGTATTATTCCACTGGAGACTCAGCGATGAACTCATAAGTACTCATGGTGGTCACGAGTCACGAAACGCCACTAGATCAAGTCTTCTTTTCAGTTGACTTGCATAGAAGGATTAATTCTGACTAAGTCTTTCCTATCAGGAATCAAAATCAGTCCATTTTCATACTGTAAGATTTGGTGAATGCCTCCCGAAATACAACTTAAGATATATGCATGATTTCTCACTGAGAAAGAAGGTTTATTCGTAGGTTTATAATTGCAGTCAAGCCGCAATGAAGTCGTCGAGTTCCAGGTGCACTGCTGTTTGTGTTGGACCTCTTCTGCACTGACGGGGAGCAATAAGCCAAACTAGATCCGTACGGTGTATAACACGATTGATTTCATAGAGGTTCTGCTGATGAACGAGAAGGCAACATCTTCCAAATTTGTCTTCAGCGAGGAATCTTACAAAAATTTCAGTCAAACATAGTGCAATACCCGCCGTGGTATTAGCCGGTAGGCATTTACCAGACCTACAGAGTATAAATGGTGGGTGAGTGTTCTAAAAATTCATTAGAAAACATTAATTCTCATAATATTCATCTTTCTCTAGAACAAATCAGTAATTTCAAATTATTAATTTGAACTACGCCTTCGATGTCCTAGGATTAGATATCCTAGATTGACCAGCATGTGTCTTTACACATTATTATTATTTTCTTGTCATTTTGATATTATTATCAAAATGAGTTCAGAACTAAGTATTTCTCTTCACCAATTGGGGTCATTGTAGCAAAAGCCAATTTTTTCTCAAGTCTAGAAAAAATGTCTTGAGACTATCCCAGTCTAATTTTGAAGGGGTTCTTTTCCATTTGTAGATATGATGGAAAACATTATCGTAATTGAGAACCCCGAATTGTCGCCTAGTAATTTGCATCAAAGAACAAATGTTCGCTTATTATCCATTAATCGATACCTTACAGAAAATTGGCAGGATAAAAAATGATGTTAACGAAGATACTGTTTCTGACCACACTGATAGTAACCGTCTGGCTCTAAGTGATAAATTGCTTTCTAAATGCCTAATAAATTTCAATAAACAAACTACGTGTCATCTGTGATTTAATGATATCTCGAATCACGGTAGTGTGAAATATGTGGCCTCAAATTAGTTTTCTCAGATTGGTGAGGGGCTTTGAAATTGGATATTTGGTTGTTTATTTGGGTGCTTGTTCACTTATTTCTGTTCAATACACTCGTTTTCTGGTTAATAAATCTGTTCTCGAGTGATTTTGTATTGGGTGGCGTGTGAGTGTGAATTATATTCGATGGAAATTTTTGACTAGCTTTCAACTAGTACCATTATCCTTCCGTTATCCTACCGAAGGATTGGACTATGCTAAATCAATAAGTGACAGAAAATACTTACATTGAAACAAAAGGCCGCATAGATTATTTTACTTCTGCGCCTATACAAGGATTTGTAAACATATCGTCCAAAACACATACAACAAAAATGAATTGAAGAAACAAGAGATTGACTCAGAACAATCAGATGGTTTTTATTAATAATACGGAGACTTCGGAGAGGATATGCAGCTCGTAGATGCAACATCTGGATGACGGAAAGACGTATACTCACTTCAGGGTGGAATAACGCCACTAACAAGAGGTTACAGCAGTGCAGAACTCTCTCCGCGGCAAGTATCAGCACAATCAGTCATCGGGACTGTCGGGGACAAAGTTGCTGCAAGTGATATGCTTGCCATTCCAGTCTCACTCTACTGGTTAAGAGTAGTGAAGTGGACTCAGGAGAAGCTGTAACCACGCGACCCGAAAAATGATGAACCTCCAGAGGAGTTTGTATCCCAAGTCGTCCGTTTTACGGTTGTACTTCCCCCGATAACAGGAATGCCGTGGACTTTTGAGTTTGGAGTATCTACCTGACAGAATGTTACTGGATGGAGCCTCTGAAGTCATTAGGAGTTGGGATCACCTTCTCTGTATGAACCGCGACCATGGGAGAGCAAGAATTGGAGCATTTGAATACTGTTTTTGACACTAAACGGGATGATCACAAGTCTGTCAGCGAGTTAGAATTCGTTCAACAATAGGCCATGGTTATGGAGTATCCTTTATCTTGGACTATCAAAGTGACTGACTTTCGCTCTCCTCGGAAACTGAGGGGTTCAACAAGCCTGCCAGGATGTCGTCTACAACACCTCAGTCTACTGCGGTCACCTGATAGGTATAGAGATATAGGGCTTCTGAGATCCTATGTACTTGCTGTCAGCACGTTCAGCATATGTGGTTTCAGTCTTCATCCATCGACATAACACGGCTCTTAGATTGCTGTATTACTACCTAGGGCACTATTTCGGCATTGACGATACCCCGGTGTTACCCTTCGCTCCGGAGTATATTGAATCCGTTGTGAGGAACGAGAAATGCTGAATTCTGCAGAACTATTCATTTTCCATCCTCAGGCTCATACAAGCTGTCGTCGATATTTGTCGTGGAGTTTTTAGCTCCTGGGCCTGACTTGACCAGCGCAAACTAACGTTAGGCATGATAATAATATTAGTAATAACGAACGATGTTATTGGTAGAATCAAACTGAAATAACAATAGCGCCAGGGAATAGGACGTACCAGAAGACAGAGTCAGCACTGGCTCTCATCCGAAGTGCTTTCTTTACTCAACAAACTGAATTGAACTATTACAGGGTATGACAACTCAATCTATTACAATCAAACAAGCAAATTTACATGTTATTGTAGACTACGGTGAACTTCAATCCTCTATGAAGTTTCAACATAGCATAATAACAAATTACGAATTACAACCAACGAAAATTCACAGTGATAATTCACTTGATTTCAGTTTGGATTTGTAAGAAAGAATCGACATATATTTTTGTTATAGATTCTAGTTATGTTAAAAGCAAGTCTCTTTCATCAAAATGTTTTTGTCAATCGCCCTAAAGATGTTTATATGTTTGAAAATATGTTTTTTTTTCCGTCAACCAACTATCGCACCCCTACGAACGACAACCCACAGAAGTCAAAACTTGTGCAAGTTAAGGACTAACGAAGTCCTAACTTCCAACGTGTGATTCCTAACACGAGTTGGACGATAGCAAGTGATAATCGATCGTTTAGCCTGCGGCTTCAACCACCGACTCACACATTGGTCGATTTAGAGAGTGAAGAAAGCACTTACGTCGAACCGCCCGGCTACTGACCTACCGGTTATATTCAAAAGGACAGTATGTTGAAGTCTGAATTTCGACTGACACTTGGGAATAATACTATTCTCTAGTTCTATACCGTTTATTTCTAAGCAACCTGAACGGCTTGTCAACTGAAATATAAGGAAAGCAACCTACAAACGAGTGTTTTGAGGAGACGTAATAAATAGATAAGTCAGATGTCTCATAATTGGGAAAAATATGTTATTTTTTTATGACAAACAAAAAATAGAACAGGCTTTTATCAAAAATGATAAATAGTGATGAATTTTTGAAAGGTCGTATAATACCTGTCAAAAATGTATGACTTTCTCAGTCCTAAAGTATAAAATAAATTCCATCTGTATGTCATCAATATAGATAGTACACGTGAAAATATTGGAAAAATGAAAAAAATAGCCCAAATTTAGGAGTAATTTGCCAAAAGCACTTGTACGGCTTCCATAGGATTCAAGATGTATGGCTAATCATCTATCATGTACGGCATTACCAAGTAAATTCGCATAGACACCACGCCCTCGCTCCCACCATCATCCCCACTACCATCTGAAATTATAAATTCGAGTATGAACGGAGCTCGCCGTTGAGTCGTTGTTGAGGAATCTACGACCGCCCCAACGAGTCGCCGTCAGGCGACTCCGGTAAGCATATTAATCAGACTTTCTTTCAGCAAGTTCACCGCAGAACAACTCGACCGCGATTCAAATATCCTGGAGATTCACTGAGGAACGCTCGACGCTACCAACAATAGCCTCCTGCAAACATTCAGTTTGCAGGAGGCTATTCACGACAAAACATTTTTACCCATCACGAAAGAATAGCACATAAAGGCTAACTTTCGACCGTACATGTACGGCATGTACGGCATTACCAAGTAAATGATCGTTGCAGATATCGAAAACTAATGTCATAAAAGCCGTCCAGCCGCATTCCTGTCAGCAACATCGACCAACATAGTAACAATGTGGATCAATCTGAATGACCAATCAGAAGTAAACATTCGCATAGACACCACGCCCTCGCTCCCACCATCATCCCCACCACCATCTGAAATCCTAAAATCGAGTATAAACGGAGTTCGCCGTTGAGTCGTTGTTGAGGAATCTACGACCGCCCCCACGAGTCGCCGTCAGGCGACTCCGGTAAGCATATTAATCAGACTTTTTTTCAGCAAGTTCACCGCAGAACAACTCGACCGCGATTCAAATATTCTGGAGATTCACTGAGGAACGCTCGACGCTAACAACAATAGCCTCCGGTTAGTTTTTGGGCCCCCCTGGCTAATCATCTATCATGTACGGCATTACCAAGTAAATGATCGTTGCAGATATTGAAAACTAATGTCATAAAAGCCGTCCAGCCGCATTCCTGTCAGCAACATCGACCAACATAGTGACAATGTGGATCAATCTGAATGACCAATCAGGAGTAAACATTCGCATAGACACCACGCCCTCGCTCCCACCATCATCCCCACCACCATCTGAAATTATAAATTCGAGTATAAACGGAGCTCGCCGTTGAGTTGTTGTTGAGGAATCTACGACCGTCCCCACCAGACGACTCCGGTAAGCATATTAATCAGACTTCCTTTCAGCAAGTTCACCGCAGAACAACTCGACCGCGATTCAAATATCTTGGAGATTCACTGAGGAACGCTCGACGCTAACAACAATAGCCTCCGGTTAGTTTTTGGGGGCCTCCATGCAAACATCCAGTTAGGAATAGTCACGACAAAACATTTTTACCGATCGCGAAAGAATAGTACCTAAAGGCTGACTTTCGACCAAAAGAGGTCAGATGTCAATCTTGCCGAAGTGCTCATCAGTAAGTTGAAGACCGCTCGGAGAGCGGGGGTGGATGGAGTGGGGTAGTAGGTTCTCCTCGCTAACTAGCTGGGGGGGGAAGCTTCTACGTCAGGGCACTCGACCAGGGAGGGGGCATGGGGTCGTTGTTGATACTTCGAGATATAATTTTCATCCTCACGGTGAACACACATACTACCCCAGTAGCACGTGAAACGTTAGGTCCAGATTTAGTTCCCTTTAATCGTGACTTTGGTCGTGGAAGCCTTTGTTCTTATACTATCTGAATCCATGAAAGCAGTACTCAGAAAATTATTCATTTTAAGAAATATCAGATGAACGACAGCTCATATTGACTGATTTCAGCATTTCCATCCAACACTGACTTCGGTAAACTCAAGGCAGGCCTGAATAACACCCGAAGAAAGGGTAATTTTGAGCAAACGGAATAATGACTTCCTGTGCTTTCACATTCATCCAGGCATACTCTGGAAAACGCCACCAGTCGCTTCAAAACGAGTCCAGGTGGCAGTAAAATGAATACTTATTATCACATAAAACGACAGTGACAAAGTACGAAAGCGACTTTAATTTCATTTGGAAAACGCTAAAAGAGCCAACAACATGGAACGGTTTTACACACTTGCTGCCAACCCTCAAATTTGAAATGGGAAGTTTCAAATCGAATGTGACTAGCGAGTTCATATATTTGATCATTCAAAGCAGGGTGTAACTCATAATTTATTTGACATTTTTTGTTATTTGCTTCCGGAATTCGGTTGGATGCATGAGTTCGAAAATGCTTTTCGAAGCGCGAAACCACGAATGAACATGTTCGAAATCAGAGTGTCATGTATTTAACAACAATTGGAAATTTGGAAGTTTGTATGGTTGTATGATTGACGGGATTAGCTTGAAAAAAAGACAAGAGCATGTTTGTTGATTCAGGAGATATTGGGCAGCTGATCCATGCGGCATTGTGAAAATGAAAAAATCTTCCTACAAAAAATATAGACAATTCAATAAAATAATAATAGAATGGAGTAGCCGCAAAAATCACCGGGAAAGTCAAATTATCTGAAGGAACAATTCGTCCAGTTCAGTCTCAACTCCCTACACTGTAGGTTAACGGACTGACACCTATCAGGCTTCTTTCCTGACAATACCACGAAGGGCGTTGGATTATATCCGGCAGGTGTCAGTTCACGATTCTTCACTGAAGTTAGTCCTGCATATGCTGTTCGTGATACAACTGTTGCAATATATTTTCAACCATTGGAACACACTTGCAGACCGGTTTTGAGCTGATATGTGTCAGTCCATTAACCTACCATGTGGGAAGTTGAGACTGACCTGAATGAATTGTTCTTTTAGATGATTGACCGCGGTGGTAGTGCGCCCGACTCACGAATGGAAGGCCGTGGGTTCGATCTGGTTGAAGCTGGGATGATTCTCCAACCGTGTTAGGAATCACACGTTGAGAGGTGAGACCTCGTTAGTACTTAGCTCGCACAAGTTTCTCAACTTCTGAGAGTTGTCGTTCGTATAGGGGCGATAGCTGATAAACGGAGAAACAGATTTTAAAATAGATTTAAAGAAAGATTTGATTCATAACCAGTCTTTAAGTATGCCCACCGACTATATGTGAAAAGCGATTTATTTCCAACTGGAGTAGCCAGTTATAGGAAATGCTATTATTACAGAGTATACATGAAATAAATATGAAAATAATGGAATTCAGAAATGTATAAAAGTAAATGCTGAAACAAAATATATATATAAAATATTCGTATACGTAGAATTTCAAAAGAGGAATGAAAAATTGAGTATATAACACAAAAAATTACTTATGCAATGAAGCAGTACTGACACAAATGTTATTTATTGTATTATTAAAAGTGATTGTGGATACAAGATACCAAGGTGTTCAGAGAGTCAATATGAATATCGCAATGTTCACAGATTTTATTGAAGCTACTGCACATAAAATTCAATGGTGAACGTAGCATATAGTACAGGATCCCGCCGCAAAATCACTACGTTCATAGACTAGTTAATCAAACTCGAAATTTCACATATATTTATGAATAGGAAAATACATTGAAAACAGGTTGCCAGTCAAAAAGTGACCGCCAATATTTTTATTTGAAAAAATCAAGCTACTAAAATACTTCATGGAGTAAGAGCCGCAGCTTGAGAAATGGTTCTGAAGCAGATTCTGTGAAACATGTTCTCTCTAATTGATCAGTAGACAGTTCTCCTGAAAATTGGATTCGATAATTTAGGAAACATTAGCTACATGAATAGCATTTTACAAGTAATGTTCATGCCGAGCTTTCAACGATGAACGAGAACAAGAATGTTTTCCACTTATTCACCAAACTCAAACACCTGTTCACGCAGCTGCAGTTTCGTAAGAATGTATTTCTATAAATGAATCCAAGCATCCTATTCGCATCAGCAGTCATATTTCTTATATGTGTTGTAAATGTTAATTTACAGTCGTATGTTATACCAAGATCTTTTATGTCGTGTACGCGGTCATTGTAGTATTGTTGATTGAATAATCGTACATTAAAGTTCGCTTTTTTGTTGTGAATGATATTATTTTACATTTGGAAATGTTCAGTTTCAGATGATTATTAACACCCCAAAGTTTGATTACATCTAATTCATGGTGTACACGTTGGGAGTCAGTAATGTCGTCGATTTCATAATATAGTTTCAGGTCGTCTGCAAATAGTAGGCTAGGAATATTCGAGAAGAGGTTGCCAAATCATTATTAAAAATAAAAAATGAAAGAGGTCCAAGATTAGAACCTTGTGGTATCCCAGATGTAACTACGTACTGAGCCGTTTTGGAAGATTCATATTCGACGAATTATTTTCTGTAATATATATATCTATAATATACCCTGTATATATTCCTATATGAATGTCATGCGCATGTATTGGTTAACTGGGAGTTTTCATACTCGAACATGGAACGAGTGGCGTTTGATTTTGTATCGAAACAGTTGAGTTTTATATATGTTTTAATATTCAGTAAATGTGTTATTCGGGCTACTTTATTTATTGTTATACAGAACCCACGACAGAAAGTTCCGTACACCACAATGATTCAATTAGAGAGTTGGTTAGAGAGTCTCAATTTTCGTAAAATTTCGGATATGCGGTTGGTTACCTCGTTCACGGGCAGATGGGGCGATGTCAAAACTGTTGTTTATTGTTCGCTTCAGCCTAGTTCGAGGAATGATACTCTGAAGGGATTCGGTTTCCTGTTATCGGAAATCACCGACTTCATGTTGATGATAGAATTTCCTCTGCACTGACGAGTGGTCAAACCGGTCTGCAAGTGTGTTCCAATAATTGAAAATATATTGCGACAGTTGCAGGAATGCAGGAATAACTTCAGTGAAAAATTCTGCACTGATCCCTGTCAGATATAATCCAACGCCCTTCGTAGTATTAGTCAGGGGAGTAGTTGTTTTCTGATAGGTGTCAGTCCATTAACCTGCAGTGTAGGAAGTTGAGACTTTCTTGAACGAATTGTTCTTTCCAGATGATTTGATTTATATCCAGTCTTCAAGTATGCCCACGGACTATATGTGAAAATCACTTGCATTTTCTTTCAGTTCAATTGATGTTACTATTTTCATCATCATTAACATGTGTGTATAACAGAGGTGATTTTATCTTCCAATGGAACTTGTTTTTTGGTCTGCATTTGGTATGACTGCTATCTACCACACCAATTCATGAAAACAGCAGCAAACGAATTCCGCCAAAACTGGATTTCGAACAAATCCGTTCCATACTTTCATAATTGTCGTGAAACAAACATTGCCATAATTCCCAGTACGCACGAAACGACTATTACAAGGATATCTACTACCCCAAACTCATTAACGACATAATGACTAATAAAAGTGGCGTCATAATTATAAGTGCGAGTCTGGAGGAAGCCAATTCCGAATTTAATAATGTAGAGCTAATAAAAGGAAAGATGGCACTTGACGCTATTTCTTACTTACTTTGTGGTGGAAACATGATTCAATGATCAGACTGAGAGAAGCCTTTATTATAAACTGTTGAAATTGAGAAGTGATACTGAGGGAATGCCTCATTCAAGTTCATATCCGCAATATCACCATCAAAGTCTGCATACTTTATATACTCCATAACAGACTTCCATAGTTGAAAATAAGGATTTGTCAATGATTTACATTCTTTAATTGTCAAATTTGATATTTGCTTGGGAAATAAACAAATCTGCTGATGGCAATCTCATCCAAATTTGTTTTCCGTCAATCAGCTCTTACCCTTATACGAACCACATTTGAGCCAAGGATCAACTCGGTCTTACCCTTTGACGTGCGATCCCTATTAGGAGTCATTGAAATTTTATGACTACAAATTAAATTTTCCTGAGCTGAAATGAAATTTATGTTCCAATCATTCTGACTGAATGATATGAGTTTGTTTTGGTCTCCCCAATACGCTGTCTATGAATGTGGCGATCCAAATTACTCACCGTAAAGTCAAATGTGTCGATACAGAAGATTGTTCGAATATAATTTATGAACGAGGACGTCTGCAAATACAGATCAGTTTAGGATCAGTTCGAGCGCAAGGAAAGCGACGGTGAATAATTGAAATGTAGAAAATGTGGAATCCAGAATAGCAAAATGAAGCTTCGTTTCTGTGTAGGTGTACCGATTATGTATCATTGAGAACCCCCGCATAGATATGAATCGACTCATTATATTCACAGGTCTATAGACCTGTGAACACAGGAATGGAAAATCTTCATCATGATGGATAATTTAGGTGCAACAAAGAAAGAGAGATAGCTGGTCATGTTTGTTGCGATTTTCAGACACTTCACTGAATGTTCAAGAGAATATGACAAATATTGAACGAATGATCTAGAAAAAATATCAAAAATTTCAAAATGAGTGTCGTCAATGAATAATGGGAAACCAACTGAAAATAGTGCAAGTTTCAACTTGCGCGGTATCTGTCACTATGTGAGTCGTAGGTATACGGCTCAAGTACAGCCGGAACAAAAAGTAAGATTGATTATAAATTATTTGTGTTGAAGCCGTTGCAATTTGCACTTCGGTATGCAATTCGTGCCGGAAGTAAAAGGCAAGCAAGCATTTGAATGGCCACAGTAGACAGATTATTATGAACGTCTCACTTCATCGAATTTCTGTTACCTTGTAATCCCCTTGAGTCAAATTTCCACTGCGTTGAAACTCAACCCTTTCACTGACGTCCTTTAAATACAGAAATTGTCGAGTTGATTCTACTTGGCGCAATTTTGACAGAGTTAGAATTAGACGTAATAGGAACTTGACGTAGTGAGAATTCGACGTAGTGAGAATTCGACGTAAAAATGATCATCTGCCAAGGAACAAAAAGTTACGCCACCCCTAAAAATCGTTACGGTGGAATCTGGCCATGTTGAATTAATTTTAGTGTCGACAACTTTCCTATTTTGGTGACTTCAAGGGAAGGGTGACTTTCGATATAGTGAGATTTCGGCGTAGAAGAAATTTGACTTGAGTCGATTTTGACGAAGTGAAAATTCTACGTTTGTTTGAAGGTGATTGACAATATTTCGTGATGAATTTCACTAGTTCGGACTCCCTTTGTCTACTATATAAAATGATTTGAAATCCCTGAAACAAGTAAAAAAGAATAATTAAAAAAGAATAGTTGAAAATAACAATTATATTAAGCAACAATAAACCTGAAATGAAATGATAGTGAAATAACCTACAAGTAAAAATATAATAATTGAATAAATAAAAATTAAAGGAATGAAAAAAGAAAATAATAAAAAAAAAAGTGTAGAGATTCCAAGTCACGTTAGTTCACGACGTTTCGATTGTTGGTATCTACAATCGTCTTCGGGTGATGACTGGACTGATTCCTCCGAGAGATGACTATTTTATAGGTCGTTGAAATACTTTCACTTTCTCTACTTTCCATTTTCCGCTTCACTGATTCCGTGAGAGATGACCGTTTTGGCGGGAGTTGGTCATTTTTCGTTTGATGATGGGTTTCCATATGTTTCGTATATCTACGCTGGCCTGGCTGAATACGTTGTTGGACAACATGTATGCGGCTTCCTTAAATTTTTTCTTGAACCAATGTTCCTCTCTGTGCAAGATCTCAGCTTGGGACCACTCGATGTTGTGTTGATGGGTCCAAACATGGTCTGCTATTCCTAATTTGCTGGTTTCTCCTCGCTGTGTGTGCTTCTTGTGCTCGGCAATGCGAACATTCAATGGCCTCCTAGTTTCACCAATATAGGATTTTCCGCACTCACAGGGTATCCGGTAAATGCAATTCTTGGAATCGCAGTCCGCGTTTGGGGGCCTGGTTTTCGTGAGGCTGCTACGGATAGTGTTACCGGATCTGAAACAGGTTCTAATGTTGTACTTGGAACCAATTCTCCTTATCCTCTCCGATAATTCTCTGATGTAGGGAAGTGCAAGCACTGGTTGTGACGGCTTCTCTTCCTTGCGAGGCTCCTGCTGTCTTTTAGCCAAAGTCTTTTCTACCATCGCTTTGGAGTATCCATTCCGCTGAAGATCATTTTTGATGATGTCTAGTTCCTTCTCGAGACCTTCCTTTGTATTACAGAGCCCAAAAGCATGGTCTAATAGAGTCTTGATGATTCCTCTTTTTGTCGATTGATGGTGGTTGGATTCGTGGTTCAGATACTGTCCCGTATGAGTGGGTTTTCGGTATACAGATGTTTTCCACTTAGTGTCGGTCCTCTTCACCAAAACGTCCAAGAATGGCAATTCATTGTGGATTTCCTTCTCCATTGTGAAAGTGATGGAAGGTCTCACGCTGTTGATGTGTTTCAGAAAGGCGTCTAGTTCAGTATTCCCATGGTTCCATATTATGAAGATGTCGTCAACATATCTCAACCAGACTCGAGGTTTCTTGTGGGCTTCTTCAATGGCCAGAGTTTCAAACCACTCCATATATATGTTGGCTATGACTGGTGAAAGTGGCGATCCCATTGGCAGTCCCTCATCTTGTGTAAAGAATTCGTCCTTCAGTTGGAAATAACAGTTTCGTACACAGCATCCTAGTAATTCCATAATTACTTCTATAGGTAGATTCGTTCTCTCTTTCAGGTTCCCGTGTTTTTTCAAAATCTGGTACAACTTCCTTTCGATTGCTGCAGTAGGGTCCCGTACGATCTTTGTGTATTGTCCTTTCTGCAGAACCTCTTCGATCTTCTGTTCGTAGAGAACGGTATCCATTACCACAGTAGCGTTTCCTTTATCTGCAGGTAGGATCTTGATGGTGTTGTCTCTACGTAGGCCGTTCAGAGCTCTACGTTCTTCCTTGCTGATGTTAGATATTGGAACTGGTTCTCGATCCAAAATTCTACGTAGTGATACGTACCAAAACTATTGGGAATATTATACATTTTATGCAGCAGGAACCACATGCGAGTGAGCATATGGAAGATTGAAGTTGCATAAACTAGCTTTTTTGTGAAAAAAAAATCATGACATTGTAATTTCAAGGAATGGCTTCAGGAAAATCTTAGTCCTGATTTGTCGCTCATTCCTGTCTATTATTTTCTCATAAGAGACAAGGTACCTTACCATAATGTAGAAAGCAAAAAGTGACCCACTTAGCTGTGTCTTTGAATATTGAATGTTCAGTAGATCAGCCGGCGGAGTGTGGCGAGTACTCGTAAACATCGAGGAGTTCGTGTAGCGAATATCGTGTTCGTACAGTGAGCAGAGAAATTATACTGTGTGGTGAACTGTGAGTAACTTGTTGTTTTCGGATAATGCATTTGAAGAGAAAATCGAAAGACAAGGTTCCCAGTGGACAAAGCTGAGAAATTGTGAACAACATATTGAGATTATGCAAGCGCAAGTAACGGCAGCGTTTCACGTATCTACGTGAAAGATGGGTGTTCAAGAACGAACTACGCAAGCTACTGTCGTAAGTCATCAAGAATTTGAATTCAATGAAACTTTTCTGTGTTTCTCTGAAGCAACGAGTTGTTCAAAAAATACTGTGAAGAAAGTAGAGCCATATCCAAACGAACTCTTCAAAAACTTTTCTGCCGTGAGATGAAATTGCTTTGCAGACACTTTGGAACCCGATGAGTTTTATCCGATTGAAGAGCTAACTCATGAAATAATCGAAGATGATATTACAATTGACATTAATGAAAATGGAGGTGACATGACTGGGATGGTGGTAGTAGCATAAATCAGAAAAACAGTCCTGGTTATAGTAGGATCACATATGTAACCTGGAAACATGAAATATACGAGTTTCGATGAATTAGTTTAAGCTTTTGCAGAATTGCAGTTCCAAACCAATATGGTCTTCAAACCCGAATGAAGATGGTATCTGTATCTGTAAATAGGGAGGGTGAAGATAGGCCTACAGCACTTAGTCCACATGTGACCCATTGTACATCCTCCCGAGGAGTTGTCCTCCTAGGCCATGATCCATCCTGTCCTTTCCAGAAAGGTGGACAGGTCTCTGGAAGACATCTCCTTCATATCGGCAGGTGTATGCCAAGACTCGCCGAACACACACTCTCTTATTGACGATAACTCGGGACATTCGCATAGGACATCTGTTTGAAAAAAAATATGTTTTTCCGTTAATCAGCTGTCGCCCCCATACGAACGACAACTCTCAGAAGTTGAGAAACTTGTGCGAGCTAAGGACTAACGACGTCTTACCTTTTAACGTGTGATTCCTAACACGGTTGCAGACTCAGCCCAGCTTAAACCAGATAAATTATATCGAGAAAAATATCTGGTCGAGGCAGGAATCGAACCCACGACCTTCTGATCGTGAGTTGGGCGCACTACCACCGCGGCAACATGACTGATGGTTTCATCTTCCTGTTCACACATCCTGCATAGAGGTGTGTCCACCTGCCCCTCATTGTGGAGGTATGAAGATGGTAACACTGAAATATAAACTTTCATTCGGAACGTGCGATTACACTCTCTTGCCTGCATTCAATTCTAATACTTTCAATATTTTCATCTTTCATTGAATCCTTACAGAAATCTCTTGAGTTCAAAAATGTATCCCACATATTTTACTTGACTTTGTCCATTCTTTCCTGTCATCCGTCTACTCTCTCACACATTCTTCTGCACATTTAGCCTTTATTTCCATCCGCTAGCTGTGCCACCATATTTTTCATCGACTAAAAGCTCCACTTCCTTCACATACCTAATTTGAACAAAAGAATTGAAAAAGTTAACATTTCTTAAGCTAACATATTTTCTCAAAAAGCACTTCATGAATGTCATTGTCATTTCTCCCCCATTATTCAAATCTGGTGAAATTCCTAATCCAGATATTTTTAAACTGGATATAAGATGGAGAACATGGATATATTTCCCAGTTGAAATCGGGGTACAATTTCCCAGATTTATCCACACAGCGCCCTGCGGAAACATTCATCCCCTCTGAAAGATAATCAGATTTGTCTGCTCCATATCACCCTCAGATTTCACTTTGTAAAAATATCAAGTTCTCCTGATCAGCTATTCCTACCGTATATCCGGGAGGGCCATTAAAAATTCAAGGGTACAAAGATTTCTCTCAGGACTTGTCGATTCATTTATTCAACAAAAGAGGACACGTTGACGAGCTTTGTTGCTCTGGTCTCGAAACGAAATGAAATACTAACTATTGATTTTGTGTTCTCATTATATCGTAACAAACCCACCCCAATAAGAATATGAGGAACGTGAATTCAGGTGGATCAGATGGGTTTTTGAATTATGTGATCTACAGTGCCTAAAGATATTGATGAACGTTCGATCAACAGGCGACCTTCTATTGTATGTTGGAATAACGCAATCGAAAAACATATAGAATCAAAAGATATTGCGCTCGATATTTCTAAGGCCTTCGACCGTGTTTGGCATGAGGGTTTGCTGACCAAACTTCGATGATATGGCTTGTCGATTCATTTTTATATATGACTCTTCAGCTCCTGTTAGAACTGCACTGTTCAAGCACTCTTTCATTCGGAAAACTGCGTTTATATGGAATAAACTTCCTGAGAACCTTCTTCCAAATGGATTTATTCTCTAGCGATTCAAATTCAATGTCAATCGCTACTTCCGCACAGGCACCGGAGCGCTTTAAGAATTATTCTATAGTGCTTGTGTTCTGTCCTTAACAAACACTACAAAAAAATTCTACTTCAACTCCTAATTAGAATAAATTCATAACCAATCAAGCTCTGTTATTTCATTTTACTCAGCACTCATTGAGAATTTTTTGAGGCAGCCGCACAGGCACTGCTTTTACAGCGCCTCAAGGATATTTTTGTAGTGCTTGTGTTTTGTCTTTGAAAAATCCAAAAAAATTCTACTTCACCTCTTAATCAGAATGAATTCAGAACCAATCAAGCTCTGTTATTTCATTTTGCTCAGCACTCATTGAGAATTTTTTGAGGCAGCCGAAAACCCGACTGAAATATTTTCTGATCTTAGTCATGTTTTTAACTATGTCGAATACAATATGTTCATGTCATATATCACCAAGACATTTGTTTTTTTATATGCCATATAGTATAATATAATAAAAGTACATCAGGTATTTACGTAATAATGTAGGTAAAATTCATTATAACATCAAAATTAACAGTTCAAGGAAAACTTTGCAGAACGCTCAAATACAATACCACCACTTACAACGACTCACTCTGTAATAATATTCCTTGCCTCAATTTGGCTCGCTTGGTAAACGCCTCAGATTCAGTCGATTGCGCTGTAGTTCGGCCGCGCATAAAATTCGAGGTGGGGAATCTTGACCCAAATATGGCGGAGAGTGAACTTACTTTTGTTAACTTTTATACGGTGCCTAAGGCAAGTGTTTACCAGCGAGCATGACAGTGTTCCAAGTAAGTAAAACTTTTACTTTCCATTCAGTATATTGTGTAGAAATCCTGTCATTAATATCTGACTTAGTTTCATAACGAATGTTTGGAATACAAACTGAGTAGAGAAGAATGTTTTGTGTATAATTCAGTGTTCATATAAAAGTATTTTTCTTGAAAGTAGTTTTCTTTCGTGTAATTCAATATTTATAAGAAAGTAGCTGTTTCAGAGATGTTTTTTCTTTCGATTCGTATCTGAAAGTTACTTCTTTGCATGACCTACACATCTATGTATGAAGTTACTTCTTTTAAAATTGATTACTTCCTTCTTTTCTCTGATTTCCACATATTTCTGTATCAAGATGGAGTAGTAGCAAGCCTAAAACTGTATTTCTCAAAAAATCCATCGTGTTATTATTTTTCATCTCCAAGACGTTGTACAGAAAACATAGAACTTCATTCATTTTCAGAAATGATCTTTGCCTTGTTAGGAATCGCACATTGGAAGGTAAGACCTCGATTCTTCTAATTAACACAAATTTCGAGTTCACCGGCATGTCGTTTGCAAGGATAACTAAAAACTTCATTTTGACCCAATTTTTTCCTTCGTACATATGAATTTTGCATAGTTTTTGACTTTTGACAATATTTTTTTGATTTGCAAACCGAGTTCTTATCATTCTATGAATGAAAAGTGAATACTAGTCTTCAACATTGAATGAAGTCAAAATAGGATGACAAATTAGAATATATTTGAATCGAATATGTCACTTATTTACACCAAAAAAAATATAAACATTTTGATATTTTTCATAACATTTGGATTATCATTACACTTGATGAAATTCAGAATTTACAACAATTGTCAATCGCTCATAATCGCACCATTGTGGTACGATAACAAAACATAAATACGCAAAACACTCAGCAATTCCCACTGCAAATATCATTTACATGAAAACCAATTTCCGCACCAATTCCGTATACCCACCGTATTTTCATGCACGAATGAACAAGTATACAATGTATGGCTGGATATGTTCAGAGACAACAGCTTTGAATTCTCATGTCGAGTTGCGTCGTAAAATATTTTACAGCCCTCCACGAGAAGAATGAATGAAAAAAATACATAAAAAATGGAAGAGTTACAAAATTTCAGTATTGGGAAAGAATAGAAGTGTGTTTCCAGTTGGGTATCCACGGTGAACATTGTAACATCATAACTATGATGGTTTCCTTGAGACGTTTGCTAATAGACCAGATGAGTTTTGAGCAAGTATACTGAGTAACAAACATTTCAACACCTATTTATTTCGAAAATATTTCATTAATTTTCAACTTACATACTTGACAGATAATAGCAAACAAACGAGTAAGTTTTCAGATAAATTGGATGATCGTGAAACCAGTGAAGTTCAATAGTGTGTTGCAGATCCTCTATGTCTTATTCACTCATGGATACGTCTGGGCATTGTGCTGATAAGGTGGTTTATATTCTGTTGGGGTATCTCATTTCGCCCTACTTATAACTTATGTCTCAGTGCTGTCATAATCTATGGGGGCTGTTGTAAATTCAGAAGTCTGCAACCAAAAATATCCCACACATGTTCGATCGGTGAAAGATTGGGCGATCTGGGTGCCCATGATGATGAGTCGTTAATGTAATTCTGATCCACGAAGTCTAGAGTTACCCTAGCCACATCGTTGTCTTGTTATTATATGGGGTTCTCGATGGTCTAAACATATGGATGGACATGAGGCTCCACTATTTCGTGGATGTAACAAAGAGCTGTCGTGTTGCCTCTAATAAAGACTGAAGGTGTCCTGCTACCACATGAAATGGTATCCCATACTATCAAACCAACAGTATGGTAAACATGCCTCTCCACATCAAACAGGGGACCTCGTCTTTGACTGCGACGCCTTTTTACTCTTGCTCCTCCATCCTGCATTCCCAAACAAAAACGAGAATAATCTCTGCACCAATGCAATTGGTGCAACAATGCTCCAGAGCAGTGAACTTATAGTCATGCGGGACCATTTGACAAAATTTCTGTCAGGCCGTAAACCTCCAAGTTGGTTGATTAGTTTGTAGTAAATATGAAGTACCTCACGATAACTACAGATTAATACAGTACAGTACAGTGAAAAAATGGAATAGTTGTTCTAATTCATCTTTGAATAAAATACGCATGAAATTTTCAATGTCCTTTAATCATTAGGTAAAATCTGTAACTGTAACAAAAGTTGCATTATGAGTCAATGTTGCTCTACCCAAATATTTTCATTTTTGATTCTATCCGTGGGTGACGATCCTAAACGTTGTAATTAATAGCATGAAGAGTTATTGTATCCAACTTCAACTTATCTGTTTGCATCAGATTCCACGTATTCATCAAACAGTATTTGCATCCAGCATCACCAACTCAATCAACTAATTTGCGGTCCAAAAACCAACAACGTACGCTCAAATTATTCGAATCCCACAAATGAACGAATGCCTCCCCTATTTCGTTCTATTAAAAAATCGTCAACACACATCTGCGTTTGCCATTCCGTTGCCACATTTATCACGTCATTGCCACACTTATCACCTGCGGACACTCTAATGGTAATTATCGGCGTGTCAGTAGCTAATCCACTAACTGATTTTTCGTGGAAGCGATTGTTTGAATTCATTATGGAAACAAACATAGGCTCAACTTACTTTCGCACCCCATTGTGTGGATCGTACGGAAATAATGGATAACTGGCGTGGACCTTTTTGGTGCGTAAAACCTCCATTTGGGATTATACAGATATTTGACAATGATTGCAGGTAATAACGCAGCATGAACTTTATATTCAGCTTGAACACTCCTTCAATTCGAATATTGCCAGAACAATGTTTGTTTTCTTCATTCAATTCATAAAAATAGCATACAATGCTTTTGGAGAAGTCACAAAGAATACATTTTATAAACGAAGAAAATAGTCGTTTATCAAAAAAGGACTTGCATACAAATAATTTTAATTATGTTGAAGATGCTAAAAGAATATCTCAATCAAAAGTGACGAGATTCAAGAAGTATTCCTTCCACTATCCTTTCAAATAAACCAAGTCAATTTTCAAACATTATCGAGTATATTATATTTGTTGTTTGTTTGAAGGTGATTGACAATATTTCATGATGAATTTCACTAGTTCGGACTTCCATTGTCTACTATATAAAATGATTTGAAATCCCTGAAACAACTAAAAAAGAAGAATTGAAAATGAATAGCTGAAAATAACAATTATATTAACCAAAATAAACCTGAAATGAAATAATAGTGAAATGAAATACAAGTAAAAATAGAACAGGAGTAATTATGGAATTACTAGGATGCTGTGTACGAAACTGTTATTTCCAACTGAAGGACGAATTCTTTACACAAGATGAGGGACTGCCAATGGGATCGCCACTTTCACCAGTCATAGCCAACATATATATGGAGTGGTTTGAAACTCTGGCCATTGAAGAAGCCCACAAGAAACCTCGAATCTGGTTGAGATATGTTGACGACATCTTCATAATATGGAACCATGAGAATACTGAACTAGACGCCTTCCTGTAACACATCTAGAGCGTGAGACCTTCCATCAATTTCCCAATGGAGAGGGAAATCCACAACGAATTGTATGTCTTAGACGTTTTGGTGAAGAAGACCGACACTAAGTGGGAAACATCTGTATACCGAAAACCCACTCATACGGGACAGTATCTGAACCACGAATCGAACCACCATCAATCGACTAAAACAGGAATCATCAAGACTCTATCAAACCGTGCTTTTGGACTCTGTAATACGAAGGAAGATCTCGAGAAGGAACTAGACATCATCAAAAATGATCTTCAACGGAAAGGCTACTCCAAAGCGATGGTAGAAAAAACTTTTGCTAGAAGACAGCAGGAGCCTCGCAAGGAAGAGAAGCCATCACAACCAGTGCTTGCACTTTCCTACATCAGAGGATTATCGGAGAGGATAAGAAGAATTGGTTCCAAGTACAACATCAGAACCTGCTTCAGATCCGGTAACACTATACGTAGCAGCCTCACGAAAACCAGGCCACCAAACGCGGACTGCGATTCCAAGAATTGCATTTACCGGATACCCTGTGAGTGCGGAAAATCCTATATTGGTGAAACTAAGAGGCCATTCTTGTGCTCGCATCGCCGAGCACAAGAAACACACACAGCGAGGGGAAACCAGCAAATCAGGAATAGCAGACCATGTTTGGACCCATCAACACAACTTGGAGTGGTCCCAAGCTGAGATCTTGCACAGAGAGGAACATTGGTTTAGGAGAAAATTGAAGGAAGCCGCATACATGTTGTCCAACAACGTATTCAGCCAAGCCAGCGTAGAAATACGCAACATATGGAAACCCATCATCAAGCGAAAAATGGCCATTTCCCGCCAAAACGGTAATCTCCAAAGGAACCAGTGAAGCGGAAAATGAAAGCGGGGATAAGTGAAAGTACTCGAACGACCTATAAATCAGTCCAGTCATCACCCGAAGACGATTGTAGATACTAACAATCGAAACGTCGTGAACTACCGTGACTTGGAATCTCTTCACTTTTTATTTTTATTTTCTTTTTTCATTCCTTTATTTTTATTGATTCAATCGTTCTTTTTTGACTTGTATTTCATTTCACTATTATTTCATTTCAGGTTTATTTTGGTTAATATAATCGTTATTTTCAGCTATTCATTTTCAATTCTTCTCTTTTAGTTGTTTCAGGGATTTCAAATCATTTTATCATTTAACTAGTGAAATTTATATTTGTTGTTATTTCAATAAGCTCAGTGATTTTTCTGATTTTGAATCGTATTAAAATACTAAAAATATTCGAACAGCCACCTGGTTCATTAAGTTTTTTCTTGACTCACTTTTCTGAAATATGAAGATTTTTCTCGACTAGTAAAAAAATCAATTTCGAAGCTGAAGAAAAGAAATCAACCAAATTTTGTTGAGATATTCGAATAGGTGATTTACAATGAAGTTTCATTCACGACTCCAACTTGATTATAAAATATAGCATGTAAGAATTTCACAATAGAACAAAGGGTTGCAATTTGTTGAAATTATTTGGGAAGATATTTACTGAGAATTTGAAATCGCTGTTATAACAAATCCGTTTTTTACATGTTGAGACCTCTTTCTTGAAAATATCAGGTCTTACTCACATACTTGAAGATCTGCAGAAGTAACTTACCTGAAAATAAAGAAAAATAGATGAAAATGCATCTTAAATGAAGTAACAAAACAAAAATAACAATTGATGGATGTAAGCCATTACTACGTGGTAAGAAATCATAATGAAATATTTCCGATGCGCTCCACCCAGCGCATCGGAAATATTTCGATGATATCTCACACATACTTTGTTTCATTTATATTTAAAAATAGGAAGCGCTCAATAGAAGACCCTATATATATCACATTGGTATGTCTCATCAGAAAACAATTCGTCGAATATGAATCTTTCAAATCGCCTCAGTAGATAGTTACATCTGGAGTAGCACAAGGTCCTAATCTTGGACCTCTTTTATTTTTAATTTTTATTTATGAGTTGGCAACCTCTTCTTGAATATTCCTAGTCCACTATTTGCAGACGACCTGAAACTATATTTCAAATTCGAAGACATTATTGACTGCCAACGTGTACAACATGAATTAGATGTTATCAAACTTTGGTGTAATAATAATCGTCTACAACTAAACGTATCCAAATGTAAAATAATATCATTCACAACAAAAAAGCGAACTTCAATGTATGATTATTCAATCAACAATACTACAATCAACCGCGTACATGAGATAAAAGATCTTGGTATAACATACGACAGTAAATTAACATTTAAAACACATGTAAGGAATATGACTGCTGATGCAAATAGGATGCTTGGATTCATTTACAGATATGGCAAAAACTTCAAAAGTATTGCCACTTTGAAGTTGCTATATTTTGCGTATGTCAGATCGAAGTTAGAGTATAGCTCTGTGTTATGGAATCCAGTTTTCGACTACCAAAAAACATCAATTGAGAGCGTGCAAAGGATGTTCCTAAAATACTTATGTCTAAGAGTTGATAGACAAAACCTCACGAGAGGAATCGATCATAACATTTTGTTGACACAATTTAATATGACATCTTTGGAAAATATGAGAGTTATACTTGGTATAAAATACTCAACAACACAATTGACAGTACGGCAATTTTTTAGTACCAAGAAGTGAGGATCGACACAATCTGAAATTCTATTGCGAAGCATCACGCACAAATTTCATGCTACGATCACCATTGAATTTTATGTGCAGTAGCTTCAATAAAATCTGTGAACATTGCGATATTCATTTCGAATCTCTGAACACCTTGGTATCATGTATCCACAATCACTTATAATAATACTATGAATATAATCATTGTGTCAGTACTGCTACATTGCATGATTTGTAACTTTTTGTGTTATATATTGAATTTTCCATTCCTCTTTTGAAATCTACGTATATGAATATTTCATAGATATATATTTGTTCTAACATTTATTTTTATAATTTTCAATATTTCATTATTTTTAATATTTGTTTTATATATACTTTGTAATATGAGCATTTCCTGTAACTGGGTACCCCTGTTAGAAATAAATCTTTTTTTTTTAATGGCTCACATCAAACATGATTTATATTCCAATCCTTCATCTTATAGATGGGGGCATTTCGGAAAAAAAAACTCCTGAAATAGAGAAAATAAGTAATTTTCATTGAAGAATTTTCTACTTCCTTTAACAACTACTCAGTTTATGAGTGAAACAGAGTGAAACATAGACAAAAATAAAAAAAGTGTGTGTTTGAATGAATGAGGTCTATGTTTATTGAAAATAATCACGAAACAAGCTTTCTGATAAATGCGATACTATCGGATTTTGAACACTCTGAGAAAACAGGCTGTCAACATGATTGATTCCACCATATACCGCACCCTCACCCATCAGGAAATCAACCAGTCGAAAGTTTTCAGCGGATTTGGCAGCCTTGAAAAATGCTCAAAAATAAATTCCCCAACTCACCGTAATCGTTCGGAAGCATGCCATCGCTTCATTAGAATAAACGCTATCCTATCTATTATTGGAACAGAAACGAGAACGTCGTGAAATTCGAGTTTAATGATAATTGATCGAAATGAACCTAATCGTGAGACATTATCTTCTCAGTTATGTGCCCATAAAATCTGCACTGATATACATGGTATAATAGTATATTATTGAACGAGCGGGAAATACAGCCATTACCCCTGGGAATAAAATTTGACGAGAGGGTCTTGAACCACTCGAGAGAGTAATGACCATTTCTCGCTGGTAAAATTCAATTTTAATTCAATTCAATTTTCATTTTTTTAAAAATCAATGTGTATATCATCAAAGCTCAACATATTGCTCTTTAGAATAAATTTCGATATCGACCGCTTTAGCCTAGGCGAGATTGCCTGTCTGTCATGTGCTCTATCAGATAAATTTGGAGTTAAATCATTGTTTGACATGGTGAGTAAGTAAGTAAGTAATTTTATCCATTTCATGTTATTCAATCATTCAGTTACATGATTTGATTTCCCTGCGATTTACAATTCAAATTATTCATATCATAGAACCATGTATTAGATAATCTGTAGCCACCTAAGCTAGGCTTGTGTCGTGGGTGTTACAGACTAACATTAATTGTATAATATAATATACAATAAAATAAATATATAAGAAATAAGTGTGAAACTTTTGAGAAGATGATTCCTCATCGAAAAAAAGATAGGATCTTTCATATAAAGAAATTCAATTGAAGCATTCCTTGTTAAGATACAACCCTTTAAGGGAGTACATAAAATTTGTATAACAATTTTTTTCACAACTAGGTACCGAACTAGTGAAATTCATATGCTAGTTTGATTTTCCAGGCCGTTTCGACAGCGCTTTGGTTCAATTTGAATGTGAAGAGAAAAGTAGGCCAAAAATTGCTGAAAAACATCATATAGTAATGAGCTGAATTCGAGCAAAGGATTAGAATTTGGAAAAAATCAAAATCAGCAATGTATAGAGTACAACATTCTCTATCGATCGGTATATACCACGACTAGAATACAAATGACACTGAAACGGACAAAATTGTTGAAACAACCTTATAAATACAATGTCCAACTTAGAACAAACAACCATAATATTCTATATTCATCTCTTGTCCATTTCCTGAAGAACATAAACCGATGGTATAACAACACAATAGTCATCAATAGACCAGCTATCATTGTTATGGTCACGTTCAGACCATTATATCCAGTCTCTATCGCTACTGAGACGTTCTGAATTGGTTTTTATGTTGCTTCCTATGTGATAATAAAAAGAAACGATGAAAAGAATATATATATATACCGGAATCCTCCTCAAATTCAATCAATTCTATTATCCCTTTTTTCATTTCGTGCGACATTTACAAAGCTACCAATATTATGACACAAGAAACGAAGGTTTTCTTTGCAATATTTGTCTTCCCTTATTGTTTACTCCGATGTAACGTTTTGCTGTTTCATTCATCACAATGTATTATTCTACGAGTATACAGCAAGCGATATAAATGGATGTGTCTTCAACCATGGAAATATCTGGATTAATGAACCATCCGTTCTCTCGGTGACATCAAAATGACAGGACAATCATGAGATTGGTGAAATGGACCCTGATAATTATTCATACATGTGAAACAGTGTGCAATCAGATATGTCAATTTCAACCCGTCTTTGTATGATTACTCCAATTCTCGGTATACACGGGCAGATTGTACAGGGCGTCTCCTGAGTCATTATCAAAACTGATGGAGGTGATAGAGGAGGTCGTTTCTGATTCCTTGCCATTTTTGAGTAATTTTTATTTTTTTGCTTCCTTTGTGCAGATTATATATTTGAATGGATTCGAGGGATGTGCTTCAAACGCTAGAATTTGACAATTTTCAAATGTACTTCACTTTCATATTGCTGTTTTGACCCACGATTGTTTTATCGTGAGAATGAAAGCTCAATGCACACACTAATTAAAATAACTCTTGTGAGAAGATGAATGGATGAGAAAGATGAATGGCAAGATGTACTGTAGACAACACAAGATTCAATTCTTACTGTTTTTTTGTACCTTGGGAGCTGTCTGACTTGTCCATTCAGTCCAAGTCTCCAGAAAACTCTGCAGCCTCTTGGGCTTATTGCGTTTATTCTCCCATCTCCTCATGACACCCATTCCATCAGTCTCGTTCCCTGCATTAGTTTGTACAGATTCCGTGTTAAATGTTCGTCATATTCTTCTGGGCGTAATTTTTTACGTCCATATATTGCCTGCCTCCTGTGATTCAGTGCCTCACATTCGCATAAGATGTGTAGAGCTGTTTCTATCCCTTCTTTGCATAATCTGCAGCTGAGGTCTCCGTTGTACAGCCCCATTTCATTCAGATGTCCTCTAGGCGGACAATGACCGGCTACTAACCCTGTACTTATTCTGAGCCGATCCCTACTATATTGAAGTAGTTCTTCGGTTCTTTTCTCGGACGTTTCCCTAATGAAGGTTCCACTGTGTTTGTTACCAGGTACTTTTGTCCAGTACTCTGTATGCTTCTTATTGGTCCATGTCCTAATCTGGTTTTATAGCAATGATTTTGGTAGCCCCAGAGCTGGTTCAGGACCTATATATGAAGTTGATGATCCGCGTCTGGCGCATTCATCAGCTTCATCATTACATGTGACTCCTGAATGCCCTGGCACCCAGTACAAAGTTAATTTGTTCCTGTTGGCAAGTTCATTCAGTTCTTCATGGCATTCTCAGACCAGTTTTGATGTCACCTTCGTGTCTGTCAGAGTCCCTAGTGCGCTCTTGCTGTCTGTAAAAATATTGATCCGCTCATTTCTTTGAGGTCTCAATTTAATAAGCCTTGCACACTGCAAGATAGCATACACTTCCGCCTAAAAGACGGATGTGTATAGTCCTAGCGGATAGCTGTAGTTTAGATTTCTATCCGCTCGGTATATTCCAGCTCCTGTTCCATGTTTGGTCTTCGATCCATCTGTATACCAGGTGTTTTTTCCAAACATATTTTCGGGGTGACTAATGATCTTCCACTCTTCACGGCTTATGATTTTGGCCGTGAAGTTTGTGTTAAATTCTTACTGTACTATTACAAGGTTTGAAACGTAATGAATGATTTTACAAAAATGGTAATGCAATATTCGGGTTGTTTAGGAAAGAATATTCGGGAATATTGAATTCCATGAGGATAAGTGGATTAGAAAAGACCCGTACATTAGAAGAGCAACTGGAGAACCCCGATTGGGAATAATGGAAAATTAAATAACTTGAACAAGATTAGTTGACAATACATAAAATAAAAATAATGCCATGAAACAATATGTTTTGTTGTACAAATTTTAGAGCTGGCAACTCTAGGCTACAAACTAAAAAATTAAGATTCACTTGAGAAACATAATAATTTCGATAGCAAGCTTTTGAGACCGAACATGCCGCCACCCATGAACTGTTCAAGTTCAATAAAATAAAATAGAGCTGTTAATTGAAGGGTGGAAGGCAAAGTTTCTTAGTACAGCGCTTGTACTCGCCATTCTTAGTTTTTAGAGTCACTACACGAACGAAGCCGTCTTCTCCTCGATGGATTGCGGTGATTCTTCCAATGGACCAAACAAGTGGGGGTAGATTGTCTCCATGGATCAGAATCAAATCTCTAACTTAAATCCTGTTGGTTGATTTAGAACGTGATGCCAGCTGATACGGTTATTTTAGATATTCCTTATGCCAGCGATCCCAAAAGTGCTGCTTCAATTTCTGCGCATGTTGCCAGGCAGACAATCGGTTGGATGGAGTGTCAGTGAAGTCAACCTCTGGACAGCTTGTCAATGGAGCACCAGTGAGGAAGTGGCCGGCAGTCAAAGGCAAAAGGTCGTTGGGATCCGAGGATAAAGGGGGGGCATAAAGGACGAGAGTAAAATATCGCTTCGATCTCAATTATATATGTTTCTAATTGTTCATATGTAAGTAATGTATCTCTAACAGTGCGAAGTAAATGTTTTTCAAATGATTCAACTGCAACTTCCCAAAGTCCTCCAAAATGAGGAGCTCGGGGTGGTATGAAATGCCAAGTGATTCTCTCACTATCAAAATGTTGTTTTATTTCGGTTTGGTAATCAGCTGAATTGAATAAGGCTTGTTACTCATGGTCAGCGCCGACAAAGTAAGTGCCGCTGTCAGAAAATATTTCAAGAGACTTTCCTCTGCTAGCAAAAAAGTGCTTAATACTAGCCAAAAGAGCTTCCGTAGTAAGATCGGAAACAAGCTCTAAATGGATAGCTTTAGTGACCATGCAAATATAAACTGCAACGTAGACTCCGAGTTTATTCCGATCACGTACATTAGGCTGCACCCATATTGAATCCGTATTTCTCTCCACCCGATGTGGGACGACCATCGGACGACATCGGAAAAAAAACAAACACTTAGGTTTTAAAGTAGGTGCCTTCATTGGAAAGGGTAGTCCGATACGACAATAAACGATCACTACCGATTACTAACCGACGAGTAGTCAAATCAAAAGTGTTTGTTTTCCGTCCGATCTTTCATTCCGACGGAGTGGTAATAATGAATAATAAAACTGATAGAGTTTTTGATAATTCTTGTGAGAGATGAGCCTCGCTTGTGGTACCAGCGAAACAAGGATTACCATAATAGTGATATTAAGCCTAAACTATGGGAGGTTATTGGGGACCAATTACAGGTAGAAGGGCTGATGTATGCTCTGAAGGTAGACTGGCCAGTTATGTCGTATTTTATGTCTTCAAGAAGACGTTTCCATTGTCATACGACGGTAGTCCTATCCGGGTAGTTTCTTATAAATAGGAAAGTTTTGGAAAATTTCCCTTCAGATTTATCTTTATTAAACTGATGCACCCATACCTTTTTCCTACGTCTTCTATTGAGGAACACATTCTTGTCTTGTATAAGCCACCACAAAAAATCATCTTCAGAGTCACTCATAATTACCCGCAAAACACATCTTCAAAATTTAACCTATCGGGTTCAACTGAGTCCAGTGTAGGCAGTTACAACGGACTGCATCGGATCGCGCGGCGTCCGATAATCATCCCACATCGGGTCGGGAGAAATACGTATTCAATATAGGTGCAGCCTTAAAAGACCAAATGGAAACCCCCGATTGGAAATAATGAAAAATTTAATAACTTAATGAAGATTAGTTAACAATACATAAAATAAAAATAATGCCATGAAACAATCTGTTTTGTTGTACAAATTTTAGAGCTGGCAACTCTAGGCTACAAACTAAAAAAATTAAGATTCACTTGAAAAACATCTGGTACATTTCGTCGATTTCCTCACAATAGGACACTGCTGTGATGGTTTGGCTTAGTTGCATAAAGTTATAGTGAATTATATATGCCGCTGAAGACCATACAGTAACCATGGTCTTTTCATGGTGGATTTTGGTCTGTGTTCTGAACATCTTCTGTTGTGGTAGATGATCCACTTTTCATCCCACGTGACGATCCGGTCCAAAAAATAATAGTTTTGGTTGTGTAAGACCTGAGAAAAACTGACTTCGAAACATGACCTTTCCAATACGTTTCAAACCATCAAAAATCGTATTAGAGCTGACGCCCTGTTTTTCCGCCATTTCACGCACCGTTTGTGTTAGAGTAGTATCCACCATGGTCCTCAAATCCTCGTCTTGGATTATCAACTCCGAGGCCGTTCTCCGGAACGAAATTTTGCAAATCAATGTCGAACATTGCGTTCATTAACACTAATATTGAGCGGTGAATTGGCACAATGGAAGGGCGCCCGACTCACGATCAGAAGATCGTGAGATCCCAACCTCGACCAGCAATTTTTCTCGGGAGAATTTAGCTAGTTGATAATAATAATAATAATAATGATAATCTTCATTCAAAAGCAGATACATCAGTGAAAAGAGAGAACAAAAAAGAAATATAAAAAAAAATAATATATACATATATAAATAATATATTATATACATATGAGATGCGCGCTGAAAAGGCGAAGTTCATCGTGAGCATAGATATGCTCACAGATGGTCTTCCACTTAACCTGTAGGTATTCTAAACAATATAAGAAAAGAAATATTTTAAAAATATTAAAAAAAAAAACAAAAAACAAAAAAATATATATACATAAATATATATTCACACATATACAGAGTGACCCATTTGAAAGCGGGCCACCTCTCTAAAACTGTTATTTATTATCCGATTCAGAAGTTTTTTTTTCAATAGATAGAGCGTCAATAGTTCTATTAGAGTGCTGTGAAGTCGAAATATAAATAAAATTTTCAAGGCCTACTTCGAATTTTTTTCAAGGTCAAAAATCCAAAAAACATACTAGCGATTTTTTTATATGAAATTTGACGACGCCACTGGATTTGTGATGCTTTCAAATGGTTGTGACTGAAATTTCAAGATAAAATAATGTTTTTTAACAGAAATATGGCATAAGTAAAATATACCAATCACTGTCAAAATAATTCAAATAGTTGTATATTAAATAACAATTTTGTAAATAATATGGTTTGAAATACTTCTTCAGAACATAACAACTTTATGTGCGATATAGTTATCTTTATTAGCACACTGCAGTTTGTTGTCAAAGAATAGAAATACACATCTTTATATCATAATATAATTATCAATATTAAAACCATAAATGAACCACTACAAAAGAATGTATTAACATGACAATGCCCACACATTAAATTTTGGACTGTTCCACCAAATCTCCATTCAATTCGATACATTTATCATATCGTTTTCTAATGTTAACCAAAACATTCAATAATTGATTTGAGGTGATATCTCTGCAAGCCTGTCTTATTCTTTCACGCAGTTCCTCTTTGCTCGTTGGGCGAGTTTTGTATACTTTTTCCTTAACGGTGCCCCATAAAAAAAAATCAAGTGGAGTCAAGTCCGGGGATCTGGGGGGAAACTCAATCAGTGAACTATTTCGCCCTATCCACCGATTAGGAAAATTTTCTTCCAGCCAATCTCTAACAATCCTGCTATTGTGGATGGAACAGCCATCTAATTGAAATAGAATATGGGCCTCTTCTGCTAGTGGAAGTTCATCCATAGCGTTGGAAAACTCGTTTTTCAAAAAATTCAAAAAAATTTGACCATTCAAATTGTTTTCAAAAAAAAAGGGGCCAATTATTCTGGTATGTAATATTCCGCACCAAACATTTATTTTTTGGGAGTACTGTCTTCTGCAATTTATTATCCAATGTGGATTTTCTTCCGTCCAGTACCTTGAATTTTGAGAATTAACTGTTCCATTGGTTGTGAATGTTGCCTCGTCACTGAACAAAATTTTTTTCAGAAAATTCCTGTTATTTAGATATTCTCCTTGAGCCCATAAACTATACTCCATCCTCTTTTCATTATCGCCTTCTTCTAAGGTGTGAAGAAACTTTGGTTTAAAGGGCTTCATATTATTATATTTCCTAAGATTTCTCCTTATTGTTTCACGCGGTAAGTTGATGTCCAAACTTGCAATTCTCACACTTGTTTTCGGATTATTATTAAAATAATTTCGAATTCGTTCAGAATTATTTCGTCTCTGCCTTTGTACAGTATTAATATTCTTCAGGATATGTTTACTAACAGCTCCATACTGATTGAAAATTTTGTTTACTCTTCCAACTGTAGCTCTGCTAATATTTCGACGCTCCGGATGCATGTTATTGAAAATTCTACATACTTCCCTTTCGGATCTGTCGTTGTTACCACGAAGTTTTACTATTTCAATTTTCTCCTGCAAAGTCAAATTATCTGCCATACTTCTTTATTAGTGTAGGTACTTGAAGAGTTATAAACTTCACTATTAATACTGACAAATTTGTGTCTTTTCGTCTTTTATTTTAATGACTTGTCATCTCCACGGCAACTTAACTTTCAAAGCCTTCTAATAAAAATAATATTTTCGAAATGTGGCATCCCAAACATGTTTGAATGAAACCAAGATATGTAGATATTCGGAATAACTGACAACCACCAAAGAGGAACTGCGTGAAAGAATAAGACCAGGCTTGCATAAATGTTACCCCAAACCAATGATCGAATTTTGATCGAATCTTATGATTAGTTAGCATTAGAAAATGGTAGAATAAACGTATCGAATTAAATCGGAAATTAGTTACAAAGTACGGAAATTAATGTCTGGGCACTCTCATCTCAATCCATTTTTTTGTTGTAGTTCATTTATTTCATCAGTATTGGTTATTATTGATTATTGAATATTGATTACTATTTGATGTAAAGATGTATATTTCATTTCTCTGATGACAAAAAAACTGCAGTGTTTTGATGGACATAACTATCTTCTATACTTTATGGAGTTCTGTTTGAAAGAAACATAATTTGACACCATTTTGAATAACTGCTGTTTACAAGCTCGACTGCTAACGACGTGAAAGAGCATTTTAAACGATATTATTAATAATATTGTGATTTAATATGACGACAATTCGAAATATTTAGATAAAGTGATAAAAATTTTACTTATGCTATATTTCTGTTAAAAAAACATATTTCATCTTGAAATTTCAGTCACAACCATTTGAAAGCATCACAAATCCAGTGGCGTCGTCAAATTTCATATAAAAAAATCGCTAGTATGTTTTTTGGATTTTTGACCTTGAAAAAAATTCGAAGTAGGCCTTGAAAATTTTATTTATATTTCGACTTCACAGCACTCTAATAGAACTATTGACGCTCTATCTATTGAAAAAAAAAACTTCTGAATCGGATAATAAATAACAGTTTTAGAGAGGTGGCCCGCTTTCAAATGGGTCACTCTGTATATATATATATATATATATATATATATATATATATATATATATATATATATATATATATATATATATATATATACACACATATACACCCATATACACATATATAACTAGAGCACTAAAAAGTCTCAACCAAGAGTTCCATATTCTATTCAGTAACCGTAAGTATTATCTAGAAAGAAAACCATGCATGTTCAAAATAACAGAGAAAAAAAAAAGATATAAAAAAATCATACATTTCAATCCAGTGGGAGAGAGAGAGAGAGACAGAGAGACAGGGGTTTCAACCATCATGAAGCTGGGATTATTCTGCAAGGTTACGTGGCTGACGGACTGCCAATAGCCATGATGCTCCCTAAGTGGCTCGTGGAGTTATCAACATTGCCCACTCAGGGCACAAAATTTTCTATCAACAAGTTTATACGACGACACAGTGCAGTAGACATCAATGCAAACATTCACAAAAAAAGATGACATAAAAACAAAAATTTTTAAGCAACCGTTCGCTAACAAGGTAGCTACGGTGAAAAATGTTCGTCTAAAGTTTGAAGGTATGACGTTATATTTTGGTTCCACATATTTTTGATAGACTATCAACTGTGATTGTATGTTATCTGTCAGTTTTCTGGAAAAAATTACATTTTTGAATGAATATCCGGAATTTCTTGGCAACAGCATATCAACACAAGTCGTCTCAGCTACCTGTGGACTTTTTGAATTGAATAACGGAGGTATATTCGTATATTTGGACAGCAAACTTCCTGCCCAGCTTCCTCAAGAGTAGTAGTATATGCAATATTTTTTGCAAAAATAGCTTTCATCATAGTTGAAAATGAGCATGTAAACTGATTCCGAATGCTTGATATCAGAAATAACTTGGTGACTTCACATTGCAGGAAACTACCAATCATAGTGTCTCTCATCAACTTGCGAACTGACAGCTGTTGAACGAGAGCCAAATTCACGAAATCTTGGACTCCTATTGAGTTTCAGCTTTTGATATCTATCTACATGTTGTGAGAAACTTACTTACTCAAATGACATTTCTTGATCTTTCTGGACTCATCTATTTATATTGCTGAACTTGACTCATGATCCCCACCAGTTAGTTCAACATAGAGCTTCTTCCTCCTAATAGATCTTTCACTGATTTAACGATTCAGTTTTTTTGTTCGTTGGAGTAGGTCGCCAAGATCATCAACCTTCTGGGTTTTCTTGACTCTGTTGACATTGTTTCTGTTTAGGAATTTCTGTGACGTTTCTGTAGAACCTGGGACAGTGGAGTGTGATATTGTTGTTGGTATGTTTTTGGCATGTTCGGCAGCGACATTGCCACAATTAGAGAAACCCCGATATACCCAGCGTTCCCAGACAATCCCGGATTCTTCTTCATGTTAATTTCCTCATTCTCATTTTCTCTCATCTCATGAATCGAAAAAATGCTATTCGTCAACCATTTTGAAAAATTTTCTTGAGTTCAGTGCTACAGCTTTTTGGAAGAAAAAATATATGTGATTTGAATAGTTGCAAGTCAAATTGGGCTGAAAATTTTAGACCTGATGATCGGAGAAAAAAATATTTCGTTTCAGAATGATGCAGGAATTGACGAAAGATTTCTTGGTGTTGTTCTACAGAAAACAGTAATCGAAAATATCTCAAAATCTGAATATGTGCTCATTGATTCAAGCCATAATTGAGAGAAAAATCAAGTGAGATGTGAAAAACTGGCTAGTATTTTGGGGTCACTTCTGAGTGATTCATGGAGATGAAGATATTGGTAACAACGATGAATTTCAATATTTATTACAAGCCATGTAACCCGTATCTTCTGCTAGATCATTGTTAGACAGTTTTTCTACCTCATGGATTGATTATGAGAATGAGAAAGACCAACTTGAGATGGACGTGATTGTATATGTAGGAGCTACTTTCAAAACGAGTAACAAACAATACATCAAGTACGCCAGTAACTATTTTGGATAACAACCTTGAAACACAGCTGGATGCTCTTGAATCTTCCAGAGAAACATACGTATGCTTGCCTCATTCATTTGTAGAATATACTGTATCTGAAGAAAGGAAAGCATGATGATGTTACTGATGGTACCATGAATGAATTCGTTTCTTGTTTCAATTAGGCTACTGATCATTCAACTACGTTAAGAGGTTTTCTTCAATAACAGATGGAAAGTATGAAGTGAATCAGTTCCACCTCGTTTCTGTCAAGGATTCCAAATGAGGTGTGGCAAATCAAAAAATATCTATGAAGCAACTCATCATGGTCGAGTAGAGTCTGAATTTGGTACAACAGACACATTTCATCAACTGGAAAATGGAAATAACAATAGTTATGATGTTCAACCACCATTCGAAAAGAAAAATATAGAACAGGAATAGATGCGATGAAATAAAACAGATGTCCTACTCGTAGTTTTATCATACTGGTTGTTCTTGAAAATTAAAATTCATTGTTGAAATGTTGAGATCTCGTGGTATCAATATTGATAAATTTCCATTTGTTGAAACTCATACTTTGTTATTTGTGATTAAATCAATCGAGCAACCAATAACAAATGAAACCACTCGTCCTATAAACTCGTGGTTTTATCATGCTGGTTGCTCTCGTTCAAGTTCAAAAATCAATTTCAAACTCCGCAAGGTCATATTCAAGGTAATGTGACGACTTTACGAGTGGTGCAAGGGGAACACACCGCTAGGTCACTCCATGTCATATGATAGTTCAAGGTCATCCATCAAGTTTGAACGTCGCAAGGTTACATTCAAGACCATGTGAGGTCATTTTCAGTTATGAGTTTCAATTTTTTTCTCAAACTTGCAAAGGCATCAGCTGCAGCAACACCTTCCAAACATGCTCTTGCTCATGCTTCTACTTTTTATTTATTATATTGTGTAGGAATCCTGTGGATGATTTCTGATTCAATTGCACAACGAATGTTCGGAATAGAAACTGGGTAGAGAAAAGTGTTTTTTTTTGCATAATTCAGTGTTCATATAAAAGTATTTGTTTCGAAAGAATTTTTCTTTCGTGCAATTCAATGTTTACATGAAAGAAGCTGTTTGAGGAGGGCGTTTTCTTCCAGTTTGTGTCTGAAAGTTACTTCTTTGCATGATCTACATATCTATGTATACAGTTACTTCTTTTGAAATTGATTGTTTCCTTCTTTGGAAGATTTCTAAATTTTTTTGTATCAAGATGGAGTGGTAGAAAGTCAAAAACTTTTATCAATCATAATGATATTGAAATAACTTCCAGGGGTGACATTACCCTGAATAACTTTCAGAAAAATGTGTTGTAGAAAAAGCGACCCTGAGAAAGGATTGCATACCCGGAAGAACTTATGAGAAAAAAATCCACTCGATTTTATGTACATAGATATTCATGTAGCATTGACCATGAGTACAAAGCATTCATATACACAAGTATATCAGTTGAAACCGTTATCGACAACTCCTACAACTATGAAGCATGAGTGTCCCAATTCGAGTACACCGCACGCCTCGCTGTCAAAGTGTCGTATACGACACTGCAATACATCCTTGCACCAATTAATCCTTGTTCTGACGGCAACCGTCTGCTCAGCGAGCAAGTGTAAAATACCGACTGCTTAGTGAATGGCAAATTTTGAAATAGCCTTTGAGGGATCATCGTGCTTACCCCTTACCGCTGGCTCCAATTGCGGACTGAACCCTTCAATGGACTGAAATATTTAGCACCTTTCTGATGAAAACCATTTTCTCCACTTCAACTCAATGTCAAGTGCAAAGTCCAATTTCAAGGTCAAACGTCGTGTTCGAAGTCATATGGCGTACTAGAGAACGTTTAGGGTTTTCAAGGCCATATGAAGTGCACAAAGCTCAAGGTCGTGTGACGTCCTAAGATCACGGCCGAGTGGTGGGGAGAGGTTCCAAAATCGGCTTGAACCACTTACAGACTTTGGTCTAATGGCAGAATTGACCCCTCACTATTTACTTTCTCAGTCCATAATGTTCATTGGTATTAATCATTTTATTCTTATTCTCAATTATAATTTTTTCATAATGAAAAACAGATAGAATGTCAAAAAAATTATTTCCTCTACATGTACCCACATTTCACTCGGAACAAAATTATGGGACGCCCCTCGTTGATGTTGTAGCAGAACTGATATGAGCTCGATGACATTGACGGACAGGATGAATATTAATGTAGGCTTACCTGTTACATATTTATCAGCCTCCGTACACGTCTATAATGTATTCGTTATGAGTTTGATACTCTGGTCGATACTTCATCGAGAATAGCAACAGAAAACGGCTCAGACGGGTCATTTTAGTCTCAAACAGAAATGCAGTATGGCATTCCAATCTGAAGTAACTGATAGACAGTGGAAAGTTGGAATTGTTACCAAAATTTGTTGTTTCGTAACCAAAAAAAATATTGAGGTTCGATTTATATACAATTGTATTATGATTGAATACCATACAAGCTGTTTCAACTCAAATAGGCAAAACTGGGAGCCATTCATCATTTTTTCCCGTTGACATGGTATTACCTATCATGATAAAATGTGGATTTTTTTAGAAATCGAAAAGTGGAACGGTTCATCAACTCTCTATTCCTAATGTTCCGTATTTGATTCGACTATTTCTTTTATACTGATGAAATAATGAGATAATTGAAGGCTGATCTACCAAGACGATGTTTCACAGATAAATTTCAACAATAAAATCCACCACACCAAACATCCACCAAAAATCCACCACACCAAACAAACATGAGCTTAGCAATTTGATATGAGATTTGAATTTACCAAAACAAGCATCAGAACTGCTTTAAGACTGAAAGAAAAGTACTTTTTGGGGCCAAATGTCAGTATTACAGCATTCAGAGTACCATAAAATAAGATTTTACCATATTTCAGTGTAAATAAAGAACTTTTTCACTGTAATAATATCTCAATATTACTTCTAGGAATAGTTTTGAAAGAATATAAATCTAACAGCTGCAAAAAGAGTTCAAAATATATTTTACTCTACAATGTGAATGAATTTGCATCAATACCAATCGCTCATTCAGAAAAACTCAACAAAAGATGTTGAAAAGCTTTAAAATTTTGAGAGCAGATATGACCATGGAGTTATATTTTCTTCACAGTCATCTGGAGAGGTTTTCTGAGAATCTGGAAAATTTTAGTGGGGAACAGGAAGAACGCTTTCACCAGGATCTAAACGTAATGAAAGAAACGTAGAAGGGACCGCTACTGGCTGGTTTTCAAAAGGAGATTGCCTGCCTCCCCAAAAAATAACATAAAACATAAGTTTCAAATAAATGTAATGATTTTTTTCTTTCTCAACTTTCATGAATGATATTAAATATCAAAATAAAACATTAAATGATAATTCTCTATGGAAAGTTATTATAGGAGAACATATTCCTTATGTCTCCTTCACTTTCACTGATTGAAAAAATATGAAAATGAAAATTAAAAAAAAAAGACTAATTTTTCAAAACCTTCAACAATTCCTTGAATTGTCAGCAAAACCACGTTAACGTTAAGGGCAATAAAACCACTAGATACCAATGTTATTTCATATACAAATCTCTTAGGCGCCTATCTAGTTTGAACTGAAGCATTCTCTGAGATTTTTTCTGAAATATCCGAAAAAACTACAAATTAACCTCATAATCTCATTACATAATTGAAGGAAGATAGATCTGCACCTCTACGAAATCAGCTCAATGAAAACGATTTCCTCAGACTGAATCCTGGCAATCCATCAGAGGGATTTGCGATGTAATACTATCCACGCTGCTGCTGAAGTCAGTTCGAATGGAAAATACGGAACAAATGCCGTTCAATTATTCAACGATGCCAGGATCCCGCTTTAATTGACAGCATTGTTGATTACGGTTTAGGAATTAATGAGTAATTATCATCCGGGCAGCACCGAGAATATCGGGTTATGACAGTAGCGTGTTTATCATTGGTCGTTTAATAACCAAGTTGGCAGTGGAATGTTTCAATGTGGACGTCGAGAGCACTGACATTTCAAACGAAATAATTTGTTAGTACTTTCCTAACTATATGACAGGATGAAGCAGGACGACCTTACTGATAGTAAGGACATTCTAGAATTGATAAAGAAGAAAGAATTCAAGCATATTTCACTTTCTTTCGAAAAAAACACCCAAACAGCAACAATTTTATAAACAGCTCAAACAAGAAGTGGAACAAAGAAAAAAATAACGGTGAAACAAATATCAGAATCAAACACTTCAACGGCTCTTCAAAAATAGTGAATTTTTAAGCACTAAACCCATTTACACCTTCAACTGTTATTACCAAAATGTGCGAGGGCTGAACATGAAAACTAATGAATTCTTTAACGCAGTGAGTGCTAGAGAATTATGTTATGTTATATGTTTGAGTGAAACTTGGCACTCCAGTAATGTATTTGATGCAGAGCTTTTCCCAAGTACTACAATATTCCAATATGTGACAGAAATTTTAGCCAAACAAACACAACCAGAGGAGGAGGGGTTATTCTCATGTCAAACTATCTGTTTAAAGAATCCGTAGTGCCCCAAGGCTCGAATTCAGGACCTCTGTTGTTCTTGATTCTCATTAATGATTCAACTAAAATGATAAACAATTCAAAACTTACTCAGGGTCATCAGCTCTACGCTGATATTCAAGGTGATAAAAAATTATGGAGACTGCTTAGACCCACAATATGAAAGGAAAGTCTAATACAATTTACTTACGAAATTGATAACAATACCATACGTCGAGTTAATGAAATGAAAGACCTTGGCATTAATTTTGATGAGAAATTCACTTTTATTTCAGTCCGCTAGTCGAATGTTGGGCTTCATAACGAGGAACACCAGATAATTTAGAGATACTAAGGTGATAATCACGCTATTCTATGCTTATGTGAGATCCAAACTTGAATATGGTGCGATGATGGTATCCCATTTATAATTCTCACATACAGCAAATTGAAGCTGTCCAAAGAAAGTTCTTGAAATTCTTGTCTTTTCGCACTACAGGTATATTTATCCCTAAAGGGGAATTGACTATTCCATCCTTTTGAACCAATTTAATATTATATCACTGAATAGACGTAGACTTCTCATTACGGTCACATTTCTATACAATTTAATAAATAATAACATCTCCTGTACTCCGCTCCTACTAAAAATTCATTTTTATGTACCACGCCTCACGTAGTAGAACAAATGCGAATCTCAAAGCACCAGTAAATTTAATGTGTTATAATTTTAATTTAGTATGTAACATGTGTGACATTAATGAAAACTCTTTGAACTTTATCAAGGACTGTATCTTACATAGAACCTTTCATTTATAGTTTTTTTATATAACTTTCATATGTTTTATGTCAACCTTGTGAAGGTCAATTCATTTATAATATGTCAATTGAATCTTATTATATTATTTCATTTATATTATTATTATCATATGTAATTTGCCAATTTAATATGTAATATGTGAATTTAATTCAATTGAATGTTATTATTTTAGTATATTTTCTTTAACATTTCCTGTAATTGGGTGTTCACCTGTTGGAAATAAAGTGCCATCTATCTATCTATCTATCTATCTAATTTCCTTCGAATTGAAAAACAAAAAATTGGATTTTCAGTAACAGACCAAGTGTCAATACCATTTATAAGCAGAAACCATTGGAAAAACTGAATTATACGCATTACAGTTTATTAGGCTGAATTTACGAAGATCTGTGTCTACATGTATATACAGTATTAACCCTGCGTCCGACACGTGGACTTTTGTAACATTTGTAGACACGTGGGGTGTGTGAGACCCCAATTTGATTTTTCTGTTGAAATTAACATTTTCTTGAATTTTAACATAGTTGTTTTGAGAATTCTATACTGTAATATCTCTTTTTGCAAAAAAATTATCTCTGATTTACCAAAACGAGCAATAAATCGTTATATTACGTCTTTACCAAAACAATGAGTTCTTTTAATGTAAAAAAATGTAGGTTTACTCGAAGAAATATTTTGCACATAAAACGACTAAATGAATATCAAATTGCTGGTTCAAACAGATAATGAAACATCATAAAATAGAAATTAAAAAAAATATATAATCGAAAAGCATAAAAAAAATTAGAGGTCATCAACATTTGTCATTTCTACGCAAGATTCGCAGTACATTTCCGCATGGTCCAGAAATATGAATTTATTGCAATTGTTACAAATGTTTTTTGTATTTCGATAAGGGGCACGATGGCAATTTCGACACCTTCCTTGTCCATTTTGTCCTTGTCCATATTCTGTTTGTTGTCAGCTTTGCGTGTAAGTATACTATATACAAACGGTTGGTGAAATAATGTCCTCTCGGATCGCAGACTCCAAATTTTATTATTTTTTTGTGAATAATTTAATTTAATTTAATTTAATTTAATTTAATTTAATTTAATATAATCATATTATACAAAAGCACTGTAACAATAGGATTCTCAAAATCAATATACAATTTTTATACAATTTATACAATTGAAAATGATAACAATACAATAAATATGATATGATATATATACACACACGTATACATATATATATATATATATATAAATATATACATATATATATATATATAAATATATATATATATATATATATATATATATATATATATATATATATATATATATATATATACATACATATATATACCATACCTTTTTACTAGGAAATATAGTATACATTTTATAGTTCAGCAAGTTAATCGAGGATTTGGTTAGCTATACTAATTTCTGATTACATTACTGAGTTTGGCACCTAAGTGATTGAACACTTGTATTGTGCAACTCTATTATATATGCGGATTTCAAATAAGTCTTGTAACAAAATGGCTTAGGAATAATATCAAAACATAATGAAAACTTCATAAGCGTATGTCAGCAAAGAAGTGTAAATGTTGCAATAATTTATTTATTCAGTATTTTTAGAAAGGTGTAATAATTATGAAAAATATATTTTTTTGATAGAACACTAAATTTCTTGAAATTTTTTTTCTTTTATACTGGATGGAAGAAGGTTGAATGCCTTAGGTAAAGTATATATTAAACATCTATGAACAATATTTTTGTTGCAGTTGGGAATTCTTAAGTGATGGTTTGTAGTACTTCTGGTTGTATAGTTATGTGAAGGATGGTTCTGATATTGCTTGTATTTGTAGGCGTATATACATAGGCTATAAAAATATAGAGATCTTATTTCACCAACGTCTTCATTATAAAGTAGTGTTGTCTGATAACGTTTTGTTTTCCTATATATTATTTTTAATATATAATTTTGAATGACATTTAGTTTTTGTAGAGCATTTTTGAACATTCCTCCCCATACTAGAATACCATAACGAAAGGAACTATTTATTTTCTTTTTATATACTCTGGTATCATATTATGTAGTCGAGGTCCGAGTTGATCTGAACGTTGTTGTAATTGCTTTTTTCGATTTAGGTATCTTGTTTTGTTTGTTCCTGGTACTATAATTGTGATCGACAGATTTAAGTTGCATTTTATTGTTTTTCACATTAACTAATAATTTGATGCAGTAAGCCTGCCTGACGACAAATATATTTTGGCCTTTTCAACTAAATTTTCACTGGAATATGTAGCTTTTCTTCCAAGAATAATTTTCAGTATGCATTTGTGAAGAAAACTGAGCATTTCTAAGTCGTTAACACCTCCCAAGCCGTAAAATATATGTGACTGTACCAGAGCATAATATACTATTTCCAAATGATTTTCACCTGAAAATTCTTCCAATTATTTGAATTCAAATAAATGACCTCTCAGTTTTCCTACTATACTTTCAATTTGATAATCCCATCTGAGATATATGTCTATCACAATTCCTTGCATGAACACAAGATATAAAAAACCATTCGGCCCTGTCATATCTGCTGTATTAGAGTGTTAAGGACAAAATCTATTGACATCATTCAATATAAGAAAGGTCAATATAGCGTGCAACTTCCTTCGATTTCGGAAGTAACTGTGCTATAAACCAGCCTAGACTGAATCCAAATCCCTTCCAAGTTCCTGTTTTCGACAAACCCCGACTAAAATCTCCGTGAGTCGCATTGTATAGAGGAGAATTCATCTTCGTTACTGAACGGTTATTTTTTATATTCGAGGATTATTTTTCCTCGAGACAGCGTTCTTTTCAATGACGGAAATTTCATTCAGTTGTACGGGAAATTGGTTCCTTCGAAATGAACGATTCTTTTGTATACGATGCCGAGTTGTGTTCACACGGAAAAACACATTTTTTGCTCGCTTTTATTCCACTAGGTAATATCTTCCATGGTGCTGAAATTGTCGCGTTATTATACCATGAACATCAATTTGTGAGTTTGGGACAGAAACGACCCTAACATATGAAGAGCCATCAGATTAAAAGGAGCTTTGTTTTTGCTATCAGAGCTTTTCGACGACACCATTTTAGAAACAATAAAGTCCAACAGGAATCGATCCACTAGAAATAATAATAATATAATGGCAATGATGATAATAATGGGTCATTATTTTTCAAGTGAACCACTCTGTTCGAAAAATAAGGTGGATTTCAATATGAGCATTTGGGAGCATGGTCATCTCACGTGGCCACCAAGATCGGGCGATTTGATCTCGTTGGACTTTTTTTGTGGGTTTTTTTCGAGTGGCAGGTATATGCGTATAAGTCACAAATCACATCCTCAAAGCCAACATAAACCCATGCCATCGGCAAAATTCAATCAAAGTCATGGACAACTGTATGTTTTTGATGGGCTCTCATGGGCACTCATATAAGCCGTAGAGGATATCTGAACGAAATTATATTTCACCCATAATGGCATCAATAAGTATTTCGAACGAATGAAAAATTTTGACGATATGAATGACGAATGAAAAACCCTGTATATGTTTGTCTCTTTCGAGTTACTAACACGAAAACAAACATAGAAGAATGGGAAAAATAACGAGCAGTCAAGGTTTAGCCGGGAAAGCTTCTGGTATATGGAATTATGAAAAAAATAGAACATAATTTATTTTTTCATTGATTTATTTCGTACTCTATTCTACAGGATGAACCCAATCACAGAAAAAGGAAAAAGAGTGGCATTTACAAATATTACCTGCATAATATAATTTGTGCATCTAGTAAGCTAAGAAATGTCTTTTGATTTGTATAATCTGACAGTTGAATATATCTAATTCACGACAAACAGAATTAGAGGTATCGCACATTGTATAAATTGGTGATTATTTCATTATATTTGTTTGTGGAGTGTTGAGATAAAAGGTGACACTATTCCTAGATCTAGAAACCCAAAAATTCAACGGATGTAGGTAACAATTGAGCGCAGGTAATGATATTGTTCATGACCTTGATTAAAAAAGATATAAATAATATTCACGCCGTACCTCGAGACTACAAAAATTGTGAGTTTCGAACAATTCATTATAAGGTATGTCTACAATAGAATATGTGCCTTCAAGTTTAAAAGACATATTTTAGGAAGCGCCTCTGTAGGGCTTCTAGTTGATTTATATGAACCTGATAGTAGGGACTCCACACGACAGATACATATTCCAGCCAAAATCGAACAAAAGTGAAATAAAGTAATTTCAATGTTGAAGCTTTTTCGAAGCCTTTTGTATTTCTAACTAAGAATTCATACATCCGATTAGCAGCTGTCAGAGTAGTGTTAGTATGTTTTTTGAAAAGCATCAACTAGATTACTAAGTGTGTCAAACATGAATATACATTGATGGTCATGTTTACCATGTTTACCAATAGTTATCTGACTGTTTATCCCATAGAAAGCAAACAGTCAGAGTTCAAGATAATATCTCACAGGAATTGGTTATACATATAGGTGTGCCGCAGGGTAGCGTTTTAGGACCTCCACTTTTTATCTTATACTTTAATATCTTGTACTTGTTTATTAATGTTGATTTTGTACATTTTTTGCAGATATATTAGTGACATGCTACGATACAAGCTCAGATAAAGCTATTGATGATATGAATGCCGCATTGACGGATGTAAATGAGTACCCCATGGCAAATAAATTGTAATTGAATAAAATCATAACTAGATAAATGATTATGACAACAGAATATAAATGGAACAACCTTGATTCAAATGAAATAAATCTACAAATCCATGATGAAAACATTGAAATTGTTTCATGTATCAAATATCTTGAGTTGAAGTTAGATAATTTATTACTTTTTGGGAATTATCTCGATTATATATGTAAAAACTATCTGAAAAACTATATTCCTTTGCAAGAATTTCTGGTAATTTATCCACTTAGTCTAAAATTCCTGTATACAATGCGATTATCCAACCTCATTTTGATTACTGTGCCTCTATTATTTTCTTGTTTAATCTAAATCAAACATCTCAATTACAAACACTTCAAAATCGCGTTATGCGAATTGTTCTAAAAGTGAATAGATTCACTGAAATCGGAATCATGTTACAAACTTTGCGGTGGCTACCAGTTTCTTCACGGTTGTGCTACTCAACTATGACATTTATATATAAAATTCAGAAAAATCTATCACCTTTATATTTTTCTGAATTTGTTAGTTTAAATTCAGAAGTGCACAAATGTGCCACAAGAAATCATACTCATTTTCATTCAAGCAGAACAAATAGAAGAAGTGCAATGAATTCTTCATTTTTTAAAGGGTTTGATGCATATAATAAATTATCAAATGTAAATGAATCTAGTACATCATCAACTATTTAATAAAAACAGTTATTGAAATCCATCCATAATGCTAGATAGGGTAATACTTGACAAGATAATAATAATAAATATGGTATTTGTATGTTATTTTCTTATATTTATCATTATATTGGAGCTGCACCTATATTGCAATGTATTTTTAATAGCATATGTCGTTATTTTTCAAACTAGAAATTTTCATTTTCAATTTCGAACTATATCTACAGTTTGAGTTTTTCATAATTATTTTCAAATTCTATGATGTTGATTTGAAGGTGGTTGACAATGTTTCGTGGTGCAACCCAATCACATGGGACGGTATCTGAACTAGGAATTCAACCACCATCAATCGACTAAGAGAGAAATCATCAAGACTCTACTAGACCGTACGTTCGGGCTCTGTGATACAGAGGAAGATCTCAAAAAGGCACTGGCCATCATCAAAAATGACCTTCAACGGAACCGGCAACGGAATGGTTACTCCAAAGTGATGATAGTGGAACAGGCTTTAGCTAGAAGACAGCAAGAGCTCCACAAGGAAGAGAAACCGCCACAACCAGTACTTATTATTCCCTATAACAGAAATTTGCCGGAAAAGATAAGAAGGATTTGACCCAAGTATAATATCGGAACCTGCTTCAGATCTGTGAACACAATCCGTAGTAGCCTCACGAAAATCAGGCCACCAAACGAGGACTGCGATTCCAAGAATTGCATTTACCGGATACCCTGCGACTGTGGAAAATCATACATCGGTGAAACTAAGAGGCTATTGAAAGTTTGCATTGCCGAACAAAAGAAACACACTCAGCGAGGAGAAACCAGTTATTATGCAAAAGCAGAGCATGTTTGGACTCATCAGCATAACATCAAGTAGGCTCAAGCTAAAATCATCTACAAGGAGGAACACTGGTTTAGGGGGAAATTCAAAGAAGCCGCATAAATGTTGTCCAAAAACGCGTTTAGCCAAGCTAGCGTAGAGATAAGTAACATATGGAAACTTCTAATCAAGCGGAACATAACAAACTCATTGTAATTTCAGTTTTTTCCTTGATGAAATTGTTATTTTTCAGCTAATCATTTTAATTTTTACAGATACTTTCACGGATTTCAAATCAGTTTATATCATTCTAGACAATGGAAGTCCGAACTGATGAAATTATATAATGTTGGTAATAGGTTTCATATAATATTTTATACTAGGGTTACCTATTTCAATAAATATATTCTTCTTCTTCTTCTTCTTTACGATCCAATTCAGCGGATTCTCCATTGATTTATCTTGAATTTTTCAGGTTGTGAAAAGTTATACACTCGAAAAAACAATATAAAATAACCAATAGACATTTCAATGATTGAGTTTGTAGTATGAGAACAATTTTGAAAAATGTAAATTCTCAAGACATACTTTTATACTCTAAGAAACACACTTGAAAAAACTATTATATAACAAAACACGTGTTGAATTTTTGTGAAGTTGTTTAATGAAAATCTCTTCTTGAATATATCATATTTTTGCCCCAGAATGTTTCGAGAATACAACATCATATTTCATTTAGAAAATTTGCAATTGAATACTTTTTCCTCTGCTTCAATATAGCTTTTTCAGATCCACTTTTAGAAGGTACAGAATTGAAATGAGTCGAAGCACCTTAAGAGACATCTGCTGCTTTTCAAATTTGTAATAACTGTTTGACAAGCATGATTATTATTTTCTTCTTCTCCCACCAAACACGTTGCAAAATATCCTGTACAGCCTGAAGTCACTCAAAATTATTCAAAACCGTACAAAATAATTCACGAGCTAAATGAAATTCGACGGGAACTCAACGACTGTAAGTATTTCATTTCCTCTCAGGAATCTCTCTGGACGATACGAGAGGGAGAGATAAAATTATTAATATCAAATTTCCATTAGGAGGCTCCCCAGGTACACGAACGTGAGTAAGGAGTTGACCACTGACCATTGAATCACGACGCGTTTGAGTATGCAAACCTTAATTACATATTCATTAGTCCAAACAGGTAGGGTGTGAGAAATGCAACTTCCTAACTTCGGCTGCGGCCCTTTCTATCCAGCTAGTTGGAGTGATTTATATTAATTGAGTTAATCAAGGAACTTGATGAAGCGATTTGGAATCATCTGGAATGTAGAGGAAGCTGATTTGTTAGCCATTCCAAATATGTGGAAGAGAGCGATAGATCCAATTTGGCAAAGATATTCACAAATGACTGACAGTTTTGGCAAGTTTGTGAGTCCCCACTGAACAAAATCATTAACCTGACCTCCGTTTATTGAATAAATATCCGCACCCAATCATTCTTCACGGAATAAACAGTGGTTATATCAGATGATGGTAGACCATAGGAATGATGTCGAAAACCGAATTATGTTTGTTTATGCCCGCAACAGCTGCAAACTCAGAATAAATGAAAGCAAAGAACTTCACAATCAGGGAAGTAGGGAAAAACTTCTTGCCGAACCTAACGGGTCTAGATCATTCTGGTCGGTAGATAAAGCTGTTAATCGAAAGTTCATAAAACTCACAATTCCACAACTAATACAAGAGAATAGTTCAATTGCATAGAGAAAAAGCAAATCTAGTAGCTGAAAAATTCGCGGCCCCCTCCACAGTCGATTTTCTAGGAATGGCACTTTTCCTATACTAGAATTCACACTGCCGAAAAGGCACTTGTTCTTGGTCCATAGTATTTTGTAGACTTTTTCCAACCTGTCTCACAAGGAATGGGTTTTTCTGTTGGAAGATTGCTCACTTTCAGCCAATTCTCAAAAAAGGCAAGAAAGACCTTCCAAATAACTACAGACCAGTTGCTTTGCTATCAGTGATATCAAAAATCACGAAGAAAAATGTAAACCACCATATCCTTGAATATTTGAAAGGCTTCAACATCTTGAGCGATCATTTATATGGCTTACGGAAACAAAAATCAACAAGCGACCTATAGTTTGTCACCCATATTTTGTACAACGCAATCGTGGATCATGGAGAATCAAGAGCTGTTGCGCTTGATATTTTGAGGGCCTTTGTCCGTGTGTTGCATTGGAGTGTGCTGGCCAAACTTTGATGGTATGGTTTCCTGGAAGAATGTTGCCTGCAACGCTGGTGTTCCCCAGGAACACCAGCGTTGCAGGCTCATAAATGGTTTGCTTCTTATCTATCGGGTAGAAGTCAAAGGATTGAATATACAACAGTATCTGATGTTTCTAACATATCTAACGGAGTACCACAAGGATCAATGCTAGGACCAACCCTATTTCTACTCTATATCAATGACTTGACTACCATTGATATTGAGGGTGAATTTACTTTATTCGCCGACGACACTACAATATTATGGCGCAATACCAACACAAATGATCTATATAATGCCATTTGCTCTGATATTTCCAAACTTTCAGATTGGTGTAAGGCCAATTTATCAGCTTTCAATGTCTCAAAAAGTAAAGTTTTATCCTTTAATTGTATTCTTGTTAATATTCCTATAGCCTCGAATTCGAATCTGATCGAGATCACGTCATGCAACAAATTTCAAGGGTTGATAATAAATTAAAATTTGAGGACCACATAATATCTCTTATCAAAAAACTTTCATCTGGATGTTATGCTGTGAAAATAACTTCTAACGAACTAAGACTAACTGCAGGTAAAACTGTCTATTATTCATTAGTAGAATCACATCTAAGATATGTAATACCTTTCTGGGGGGTAAGCAATCAAACTCGACTCGAGTCGATTTTTATTCTGCAGAAAAGGTCATTAAGATTTCTCTGTAGAGCCAGGCGACGAAATTCTTGTTGGCCTTTGTTTGTAGCAAACAAAATTTTATCACTGTATGCTCTATTCATTTTAGAAACAGTTTGCTTAGTGCATGAACATAGAACAGAACTTCCCTCTATTGTCTCTCATTACACCACACGCCAGACTCTAAATTTAAGTCTTTCCATACCTAACACTACTTTATTTAAAAATTCTATATGGTAAAATGGTCTCAAGATATATAATCATCTTCCAAACTACCTAGTTTGCAAGAATTTCATGACGATACCTCTTAATCATATTTTATACACATTTCTCTCTATACATTATTTTTTTAAATTATTTTTGTGTTTGTATATGTATGTATGTGTGTATGTATCAATATTAAATTCTGCAAAAAGGATTTGAAGCTTTATATCTTCTATTAATTATCTGCGAGCGACAGTTGGTAGTACTGTCATGTAGCAATGTCCATGCGGTTTCCCTTGTTGACTTGTTTTATGAGTTTTATATTCTCTGGTGGGGGGGAATTATGTTTGTTTTGTATGGCGTGTGTTGCAAGGTTTGATTTATATACTGTTGGATTTATGTATGCCTTTTTGTGCTCATTGTACCTTTGGGTCAGTTTTTTCTTGGTTTGGCCGATATAGAATTTGTTGCAGTCCGAGGAAAACTTGAACATCCATAAATTTAACAGTCATAAATCTCTTATCGAGGAACAAGTACAAATCAAAAAACAACAAGACCTCACATTCAATATATTAAACAAAAACATACACATTCCTAGAGAAGATCTAACACAAAGAAGAGTACCTGATGCAGAACAAATACAGGGAAATTCACCTAAAGTACCTGAAATACCTGAGTTAAGACGCTCTGACCGTATAAAGAGGCAGACAACAGGATGACCAGTTCAGTTTGAGCAGTGCCTAGAAGATGACAGTACTACCAACTGTCGAAATACGAAATACGAATTTCAAAATTTTTATTTTTATATTTATGGTAGGACTCTAGATTTTTGTATTAATCTACTACCTTATATTCTGATTTTATGCACTCGACTATGTTTTTTCTTTCTCAAAATGTTCACCAAAGCTTTGTCAATAAGAACTTTTCTTTGGACAATGAAGCATATTTATTATTATTATCATTATTACATTATTATTATTATTATTGGCTGTGGATGCAGATCTTCACCGGTAGCAGGAGGTTGCATATTTCTATGAGGATCTAGAAGTGATTTCAAATTAGGGTAAAAGTAACCAGGTTCAATTCAATATCACAAAATTCTGGCATTGACTTTTTTCAAAAAGATAAATATCTCGGAACCGGATATGATAATGTCAGGACAAACAATTTTGCTTTCCGCTTCGTTAGATTTGTTGGGGGTTGAAATGGACACCGATATGTCTTGGTACAATCATGTCGCTGGATTTGCAAAGGCTGCTTGGAAAACTGTTCTGAACCAGAAAACTGTACACGCTCATTAACTTTTGATGCTTTATAAAGCCCAGATCAGACTTTCTTTGAAGTATTGTTATAATGTAAGTCTCGCCTTACAGGCTTGTCTGGCCATCTGTGTTTCCATCAGTATCACACCGTCAGCGGCAATGGAAATCCTTCTAGATCTATCTCCTCTTCACATTGAAAAAAATACTATATGAACTGCATATAGACTTGTGCACATCGCCAGTTGCAGTGCTGGTTGACGCTGGAAGTCACAGCATTCTGGGAATGACCTTCAACTGTTAACTACGATCTGCCTTATAGAGTACTTCTCAGAGAAGAGTAGATTTTCTGGAAGGGGTGAATATTAAGAGCAGATAGTTGTTGTTTCACAGATGGATATAAAACACCTCCAGGTGTTTTCAGTCGCAGGCCCAGAACACAGATATCAAGCTGCCTAGAGATCTATGCGACTGTATTTCAAGCGGAAATCTATGTTATTGAAATGTGTGCAGAGAGATTGGTAGAATCCAACCTCATACATGGGTCAATGAAATTATTTTCGGACATTCAAGCGTCGTTGGAAGCTCTTGGCTTCTACCGAGCAACGTCTAAGTTGCCAGCAAATTACCAAAAATCACTCTTATCGATAGGACGACTCAACAAATTGTGTCTGGTATAGATTTCTGGCCACACTGGCCTGAAAGGCAATCAGGCTGCTGACTCCTTTGCAAATAAGGGGTCAACAAGCAGCTTCATAGGACCAGAATCTATCATTGGTATCACTTCGTGTTTTCCTGAACGAACATCAAACACCTAAATAGCAGGAAGATTTTAGGACTTCAGGTTTTCAGAGTTTGGCAGAGCCACACTCTTGCCATCTGATCTGAAAGATCAATCACCATATAAACTAATCGGCTCCGTTGAGGAAACTGGGTTTATTTGGTCGAATTCGAATAGGCGTGAGTACCTAACTCAACCTAACCTCACCTAGTACTAGTGGGATCAGCTAAAGTATAATGTAATGAATGGAAAGATATTCAAGCTTATACAATATTGAGAAGCGAGCTATTTTTATTTGAAAGACATTGAGATAATTATCCGAATGCGTGCTAATGAACATAAAATTCTTAATTGCATATCAACGAATGCGAAATAACTTAACATCTACCAACTAACACTCACCAAAACAAGAATAGTCAGTTTGTAAGGCAAACGTCAACGAGAGTGAAACAGTCAACCGTAATTACTTTTCTAAGTTGATTTATCTTCTGGAGTCTATCGCACTTATTCAATAACACCCTGTATAGATAGATAAGTAGAAACCAATATTCTTTTCCCACAAAATCTATCATTTGAAAAATATTACCCTTTTAAATGAACAACATTCGTTCAGGTGAGTTTTTGTACAGTAACTAATTGATTGTCTTTTTTTTATTTATTCAACTCTTGACGGCTGGGATTAAATAGTTTCTAACCGAAAAATATTTACATGTTGCATATGTTCTGTGTCGCGTTTCAAACGATTTACGTATATAAAAGCTTCAATTTGTTTATTCAAGATTTTCCGTTGACACGCAAATTTTTCTTGAAAACTTTTTCAACTGCTCGCAACGACACCCACATCATTAATTAATGAGTTTGTCGTTTTTATAAATATATGTCTATGCAGATGAGATGTGTCAGTACGAACATACATTCTGGTGTGAAGCCAACACCAGAAATAATCCAGCAAGTGAGAAAATAGCGTGGTTGATAAATGAATAGCGTAATTGCGTCTTCATTATCATTTCCATGTGTCCGATATACAGTATGTTTATTCATGAAACGACTCACTACAAAATTCCTCGAGGAATGGCGACTTCTCGTACAAAATATCAGTCGTTCACCATTTATTCCGTGCTAAAAATCGCACATCAAAACGTGAGACCTAGTTAATCGTCAGCTCGCACATGTTCCGACTCTTGAAGGTGCTTGTGGATGACAACTGCTTACATAGTTACATATTAAAATGGAACATATAAAATGTTTTTAGCAAATATTGAACACCTTTGCATTTACCTCTCATTTGAAGGATAATCAATTGAGCTATCCATAATACTGAGGTTCTTAGGAAAACAATTCGACTGCAGCGTGATACTAGCATGTCGATATAGTTTGTGACAAGCTGAACAGATGTTTTTATATGGTCACCACACTCTAAAACATGCTGGAAAGAGAATGTCTGCTTGAAGTTTACTATGCACTGGGATACTCCACTATTTCATATAGTATCGTTGTGTGGGGTCAAGCGTCCGAACTACAAAGAGTGTTTGTGTTGCAAAAACGTATTATTAGACTTATTTCATGCTTATCTTATATAACATCATGCAGAGACACTTTCAATATTCACACGGTGCCCCTATTCGTATATTGAAACTGTTGACTCAAATTTTCAAGAATCTAAACAGCTTTAGAAGGTATTGCGATATTCACATTCATGACACCAAAAACAGAAGAAATATTTTACTGAAGAGAATGTGTCACTTCATGCTCCAGTGGATACTGGAATACGTCTATCCAACATTCTGCCCCTCGAATTGGGAGAGAGCAGATGTTCAGATATCTTCAAACGCAAATTTAAAACAGAACTGCCCGAAGGATGCTTTTACTCCCCCTTTGAATTTAAACTTTTTTGTGATTAGTGACTTTCAGTACTGACCTTCTCATGCTTCTTCAAATATTGCTTTATCTTTGTGATGGTCTTGTGATTTTTCAAAGACGGCGAAGTATGCATCACTGAAATACCCGATTCAAATTCAATTTTTGACTCGATGTTTCATAACATTCAAAAATGTAATTTTTTTTAACCATTATTTTAAATGTACATAGTCATCAGAAACGATTCAGTTTGTGAATTTGGACTAATCCGATTTATCTATTGTCAGTAGGGGATGCAATAAAATTTGAATTCGAATTTCAATTTCAATTTCAATTTCAGTTTCAGTTCTGTTTCTGTTTCGGTTTCAGTTTCAATTTCAATTTCAATTTCAATTTCAATTTCAATTTCAATTTCAATTTCAGTTTCAGTTTCAGATTCAGTTTCTGTTTCGTTTCAATTTCGATTTCGATTTCGATTTCGATTTCGATTTCGATTTCGATTTCGATTTCGATTTCGATTTCGATTTCGATTTCGATTTCGATTTCGATTTCGATTTCGATTTCGATTTCGATTTCGATTTCGATTTCGATTACGATTTCGATTTCGATTTCGATTTCGATTTCGATTTCGATTTCGATTTCGATTTCGATTTCGATTTCGATTTCGATTTCGATTTCGATATCGATATCGATTTCGATTTCGATTTCGATTTCGATTTCGATTTCGATTTCGATTTCGATTTCGATTTCGATTTCGATTTCGATTTCGATTTCGATTTCGATTTCGATTTCGATTACGATTTCGATTTCGATTTCGATTTCGATTTCGATTTCGATTTCGATTTCGATTTCGATTTCGATTTCGATTTCGATTTCGATTTCGATTTCGATTTCGATTTCAATTTCAATTTCAATCTCAATCTCAATCTCAATCTCAATCTCAATCTCAATCTCAATCTCATCTCAATCTCATCTCAATCTCAATCTCAATCTCCATCTCCATCTCCATCTCGATCTCGATCTCGATCTAGATCTCAATCTCAATCTCAATCTCAATCTCAATCTCAATCTCAATCTCAATCTCAATCTCAATCCCAATCTCAATCTCAATTTCAATTGGAATTCGAATTCGAATTCCAATTCGATTTGAATTTGAATTTGAATTTGAATTTGAATTTGAATTTGAATTTGAATTTGAATTTGAATTTGAATTTGAATTTGAATTTGAATTTGAATTTGAATTTGAATTTGAATTTGAATTTGAATTTGAATTTGAATTTGAATTTGAATTTGAATTTGAATTTGAATTTGAATTTGAATTTGAATTTGAATTTGAATTTGAATTTGAATTTGAATTTGAATTTGGATTTGGATTTGGATTTGGATTTGGATTTGAATTTGAATTTGAATTCGAATTCGAATCTAAATTCGAATTTGAATTCGAATTTGAAGTGTCACACATCGACGCAATTTTTCAGGTTTGTTATGTTTAAACGTGACCAAACACCGCTCAGAATCATCAAGACCTTCTTGTTCAGTGAACTCGGGCGGCACCCACTTTCATCAAAGTTTTCTCATAGTCAAATTCTCATGGCTGTCGTTGTTCATCTTTCGCTGACTGAACCAATGTGCATGCTGTGGCGAGTGCATTGGCTTGGGATGTGGGGGTTGAGCAAACCCGCCATCGGATGCTGTTGAGTTCGGCAGAGCCGTACTCTTACCATCTGACCTGAAAAACCACTCACCATACGAACTAATCGGCTTCGTTAAGAAGCTGGGTTTATTTGGTAGAGTCTGAATAGGTGTGAGCCACAATACACCCTTGCGGGTTGCAGTGGAGGGTCGAATAGATCCACTCACTTTGGACCTAACCTTACCATGGCAGCTTACCCACGGAACTTTACCTTTCGATCATTCAAAACGATTTTGTTTTTTTTTTTAATGTTTTAGACGTCCACTGCGTTCTGCATCATCAGTGTCTCTACGACCACGTTTGAAGTCAGAAAACCAACGTTCAATTGTTGTTTCTGATGAAGCGGAGTCCTTTTAACACTGTTCAAGCCATCGCCTTCCTTGAACGTTTTTTTCTACCGAGATTCATTGTTTTGGAATTAAAAAAAGGGTGTCATTCTCTGCTCAATAACTTAGAAACTTATGAGATGAATATCGTGAAATTCCGAAAGGTTTTCTTTGAAAAAGGGATGAATGCAATAAGACTAGCGCCATATATATGTTAGTCCTGTTATATATATCCAAAAATAGATATGAGTAAATTACGCAAGGTAATGTAAAATATTCAGCGAAATCCATTTTTCGTGGGGGAAAAATCAGTTTTTCATCGACGTTTTTTGGGTATCTGTAACCTTCCACAATCTGATTATTGAAGTGAAAAGTGTTAAAGAAGAAGGAATAAGGTGTAAAGGTGACCTAGTGAATAAATGCTTGTGTTTTTAAATAGTTCATTTAGTGAAAAAGAAGGCTGAAAAGTTGCCCTTTTCTGAACTTTGAAGGGCCGTAACTTTTTAAATGGGGGAGAGCGCCGCTTTGATCTTTCGGATTCGTAATCTACGCATCAAAATACGTAAGTACAGTCAAAAATTTTTTCAAAATCGCCGGGTGTCCACATAACGAAAATTTACCCCAAAATCTGCCCCCGTCTTCAGAAATGGATAAAAAATTCGAATATATTTGCAGTTATTCCTTTTTTGATAGTTCATTTCTTTACTTCTTCGACAGATGTCAAAGAAGTTTTGAAATACAAAATTATGTCAATGTTGTTGATTGACAACTGAAACATTCAATGTAATACAAGGTACTCTCCGATATCGGTCGGTTGCCATTTCGCCACTATCCAAAGTTTTCTTCAAGATGGGCAGCCAAGTACGGTCTATTTCTAAGGAGCTTTTCGAGATAAAATTCTCTCCAGACATGAGAATATACGCTGATTCTTTTAGCTTACGTCTCTTAGAATGAGGCTCATTAGTAATCATTCTTGTCCTATTCCATTCCACCCGATGTTCACCGTCTGATTTTAAAATGTGTTCTGATAATTTTGATCCTGTCAATTGTCTATTCTGTATGTAATCTCGATGTTCATTCTCACGCATTTTCAATGGTCTCGAGGTTTCACCAATGTAACTTTCACCACAAGAACAAGGTATTTCATAAATACAATTTTTTATTTTTTCCTCAGTGTTGTTGGTTTTTGTATGTGTGAGTATAGATCTCAGTGTATTTTTTGTTTTGAAAGTAGTTCTAACATCATATCTATTTCCAATTCGTCTTATTTTTTCAGATAGTCTTGGAATGTAAGGTATAACGTTAGTTGTGAAAGGTGTCGGTGGATGTTGAGTCGGTAATTGTTTAGTTGGATGTTGTTGAATTTGTGAAGCTGTTTGTATAAAGAAATTAACTATCAAAAAAGAAATAACTAAGAATATATTCGAATTTTCATCCATTTCTGAAGACGGAGGCAAATTTTGGCCTCCGAAACGTGAAAGATAAGTATTATTTCTCAACAATTTTTTTGATAGGCAAAATTGTTAAATACGACAAGTTACTGATAAATAGAAGATTTTTCTTTGTGAAAAATACTTTGATTTTCACGCAGTAACTTATCGGGGTGAAAGGAAAAGTTTGCCCTTGTACAGTTGTATAAAGTTCTCCATTATAATTTTTATATTTTTCAGATTGTGGAAGGTAACAAATACCCAAAAAAGGTCGATAAAAAAAGTAATGTAAAATATACAATCAATTACCTGTATGTAATTGATTTTTCCGTGTTTTTTTTTCAATTATTGTTCCTCTGACTACTTCTATTTTCATCTGATAAATTGATTTGTTTCTCTATATTTTTGGGGCAATAATATTAAATGGAACTGAACAACGTAATTCCGACAGTGTTCTACTCCCACAAAAAACACAGTTCTGGTCATATTTTGCCACCTATTCAACATTAAATAGTGATAAATGTTCAAATTAATTGAGAATCTGAAGTGGAATTATTGATCAGTTAGAAGCGCAAAAGAAATATCTGTTGGAGAATTTTGCAGAGCTTCCTTAATATTTAATGATATCTTGGAGTGAACCTTCAGGTGCAATCATTTCATGACTGATATAGATCACTCTTGAGAAATCGATGAAACTTTGTTGGAACAACTTCTCAGTTGGGGATTGAGATCAACAACAACTCAAAAATTCAACGGAACTTTCTGAAATTCCTTGTTCACGCTATCCCTATAGGGTCTCTCTTCAGTGTTCTTCATTGTTTATTCTCTGTAACCTTCAGATATGTGTTTCTTGCCTCAAAAACGATATCCCGCCTCTAGAGACGTATACCGGGTGTCAACGAATCTATTAGACAAGTCATAACTTCTAGACTATTAGGTGTATCAAAACGAGATTTGGTACAGATAAATGGTATGTGGAGAGGAGAGTTTTCACATATTTTTCACTTTCCGGTCACTTCCGGTTTCAGCGGAAATGGCTCCGGTTCTGAATTTTTAAATGGAACACCCTGTATATTGTAACATTTTTGGATTTCTGAGACAATTCTGGATCAGAAATTGACATTTCCGGAAGTTTTTCAGCCTACTTGATTTTTTCAGAGTCACTTTTAAAATTGCATCTAGGTGGCCATGATCGGACGTAAACTAATCTATGGACCTCAGGTGATATCAGAAAATTGCAATAGCGGAGTTTTAGTGACTAGTGTGTTGAATATGAATGAGACAAGTTTACAAAATAACATTTTCGTGTCTAACTATTATTTTTCAAATGGCGACCATTTTTTGACAAGCACTTTCCGAAAAAAGGATTTTTTGACAAATCTAACGATACTAATTTATTTGCGATTGTATTACAAATAAGAACATAAATTAAATATTACTGAGGAAAATACTCGATACAAATTCATTTACTTTTGTCAAGGGTGCCATGGATAGGAATGATGCATAATATTTTGCGGTTATTTCCATCAAGTCCACTTTGGAGAACAAAACGCTCACCTAGGTTATGACAGTGACATAAGCTTTATGAGCAGAAAGTAGAAGTTTCTCTTGATTTTCGTTAATTTTAGTTTAATTTTTCGTCGAAATAATGTATACTCAACGTGAAAAAGTGGATATGTTGTTATTGTTTGGAGAATGCCACAGAAATTCAAGGAAAGCTGCTGAGTTGTATGCTCAGAGATATCCCAATCGGCAACACCCATCTCATCAGTATTTTCCCTATGTTGAGAGTCGTTTTAGGCAAGAGGGAAATCGAGACGCAGAACAGAGGTTTGTCATAAATGAGGAGACTGAGATTAACGTTCTTGCTATGGTAGAAGTTGACAAAACGGTTTCTTTAAGAGAAATTAGTAGAGAAATGCAGATAAGTCACGAATCAGCAAGAAAAATACTGAAAAAGCACGGATATCGAGCATTTAAATATCAGTTACATCAACATTTGTATGCTGACGACGGCAATAGAAGAGTAGTATTTTGTGATTGGTTGCTTCAAAATCATAGAGTTAACCCAAATTTTATCAACTTCATTCTATTTTCCGACGAATCACGGTTTACAAATAATGGCATGTTTAATAAGCAGAATTGTCGGTACTGGGCCCAACAAAATCAACATGCAATGAGAGAGGGCAATTTTCAAGAAAGGTTTGGCGTCAATGTCTGGGCTGGTATCGTTGGAAACAGAATAATTGGTCCAATATTGTTTCAAGGTCAGTTAACAGGTGTTAGATACTTGGGTTTTCTTCAAAATGAAATCGAGGATCATCTTAATGATATGCCTTTAGAAGTTTTACGGCAAATTTACTTCCAGCAAGATGGAGCACCACCCCATAATAGCAGAGACGTACTTGATTTTTTAATAGAGCATTTTAATAATAGAGTTATTGCAACCAACGGTCCAGTACGGTGGCCTGCCCGCTCACCGGATCTGACTGTGTTAGATTTCTTCATTTGGGGATATGTAAAAGAAAGGGTCTACTATGCAACAGCCCCAGCCACTCTCGAAATCTTAGAAGAAAAGATTCAACAGGCATTTAGAAGTATATCGCCTCAAATGTTACAAAACGTGTTGAGAGAAACAATTGAACGAGCTGAAATGTGTCTTGAACAAGGAGGGATGCACTTTGAAAATTTACTATAGTGGAATTTTCAAGAACTTAGGATATTGCAAAAAATCTAAGTGCATCGCTGAAATTATTAGTTAAATTTGTTAAATTTGTTGATCCAATCGCAAATAAATTAGTAACGTTAGATTCGTCAAAAAATCCTTTTTTCGGAAATTGCTTGTCAAAAAATGGTCGCCATTTGAAAAATAATAGTTAGACACGAAAATGTTATTTTGTAAACTTGTCTCATTCATATTCAACACACTAGTCACTAAAACTCCGCTATTGCAATTTTCTGATATCACCTGAGTTCCATAGATTAGTTTACGTCCGATCATGGCCACCTAGATGCAATTTTAAAAGTGACTCTGAAAAAATCAAGTAGGCTGAAAAACTTCCGGAAATGTCAGTTTCTGATCCAGAATTGTCTCAGAAATCCAAAAATGTTACAATATACAGGGTGTTCCATTTAAAAATTCAGAACCGGAGCCATTTCCGCTGAAACCGGAAGTGACCGGAAAGTGAAAAATATGTGAAAACTTCCTCTCCACATACCATTCAACTATACCAAATCTCATTTCAATTCTCCTAATAGTCTAGAAATTATGACTTGTCTAATAGATTCGTTGACACCCGGTATTATTGAAAACCAGATGGATGAAATTTGTGGTGAAATGCTGGATTCTTTCACTCCCAACGGTTCGCCTCCAGATATTTCAAAGAAAATAATTTATTGAGAATAAATGGTGTAACAGCTAGAGAGAAATATTTCTCATGAAAAAAAATGGATCAGAGCAGGTCAAATTCCTCGAATACAGGTAACGAAGCATATATTGACATAGTTCAAGTTCTTCAAAGAAAGTCATTGGATATCTCCTCACCCACAGTTTATGAGTTCATTATTATCCACAATGCTAATGAACTTTCATGTCATACTAGTTCGTTATTGTATTCTTGATCCACCTATTTGAATATCAAAAAAATCTAAAATTTCAATTTGATTTCAATATTTTTCGTTAATGAGAGTTGACTTCATAATTATCGCTCAGGAAATGTTGATGTGATGAATCAGCAGGTCATTAATGATCCAAAACTTTATAAGACTGATAAGCAGTTGGAATTTTTGAAACGAAATACGGTCTCAGAAGTTTTGTCCATTTTCAAGAGTCTAATTCAAACATTAATATCTCAATGAATAGTTATTTGATTTAATGAAAATAGGCGCCATTTGAACCACTGCCCTTTTATCACCATAACAGAATTCTGCGTTTGTTTGGAGGTGGTTGACAATGTTTCGTGGTGTATTTTATGAACTATTAACACGAGCGGAAAAATTTAAAGAATTATCAACAAGAAATGAAAAATAATAGTTATTTATTATACAAGGGAAAATAGTATTAGATTATATCTCGAAGTGATGGAGGAGACAAAAAACCGAGAGAGTTGAAATAATTGAACAGGATTCAAGATGTCAAGATGAATTTATCCATTTTCAACAAGACGGTGCACCACCCCATTCCGTGTTAGGAATTACACGTTAAAAGGTAAGACCTCGTTAGTCCTTAGCTCGCACAAATTTCTCAACTTCTGAGAGTTGTCGTTCTTATTGGTGCGGCAGCTGAATAACGGAAAACAGATTTTTTTTAACAGATTATGCCCAGCAGGTTCGAAATTTTTGAATAATCATTTTCGAGGACAATACATTGGCAGAAGAGGTCCAATTGAATGGCCAGCACGATCACCAGATTTGACACCACTGGAGTACTTTCTGTGGGGATATTTAAAGTCTAAAGTTTATGCTACACTAACAGCCAATTTGGATGAATTACGTCGTATAATTATTGATGAATGCCGAGCTATAACTCCTGAGATGTTGAATAATGTAAGAGCAAAATTCGAACAAAATCTTCATTGTTGCATGGCGCACATTTTATACATTTACTCTAAATTTCCTATGTGAGTTACCCTTATTAGGTGTTACTTTTTTTGTGTGTGCTTTAAAAACAATTATTGGGATTTATTAACCCTAAAACAGTTTTTTAAACTTTTCTGTGTCATCAGCATTCAAGGAAATCAGCAGGTTGTATTCGTTGTGTAGGTAAGTTTTTAGTACGATTCACTTTTTTATCAGAAGCATTAAATATCCACGTCAAAAGGCAATCTTCATAAGGAGGTGCCACTCAATTTACCTAAAATGTAAGGGTGGTAACCAGCCAACCAACCAACTTTTTTACGAAATCAAATGGACGCGTATTAGCAGGTTGTCATAAAAAACAAAAATTTATTTGTTTTATGGAAGTTCTGAACGTAAATTGTACCTTAAAAACAATTTGATTTATTTTAAAAAGAGTTGAACTCAATAAAAATACCTTTAAATCTTCAAATTATCTCGAAAACTAATCGTTACAATTTTTTTTTCAACAGAGAAGTAAAGGTTTTCGAAAGACCTTTTAAACAAGGTGTCATTCGACCTACTTTCCCTATCTAAATAAGGGTCGTAGGACGCACTCCTCCGAGGGGGTACGTACTACAAAAAATCTGATTAGTCTGAAAGGTGTCTCCCTTTAATTAGAAACCGACGTGTCCTAGCTTTTTTTTTTAAATCTCACTTTTTATATTCAAAAACGGTTCTGTTGAGTTTTCGTTGTTACACACTTTATAATATTCATGCAGTCATTGTTCCCTTTGGTTCTGGAGTTGAATTTGGTCATTATTACGCCTTGGTCAAAGACGAAACGGACTTGTTTAAGTTTGACGATAGTCGTATCACGAAGTGTTCTGGCGATGCATTGAATCTATTGGAGCCTCTGGAGACACCCTACATTCTGTTTTATAAGAGAGAGGACATTGATAAATCAAGATCTTCATGATGTAGTGCTGCAGGTTTTTCCGGGTTTTCCTGCAGCAATTTTATTGTTGTTTTTATTTTTATCGTTGTTTTAATAAAAAAATTTAAACAGGTAGGCTGTTGTACTTATAGCGTTGGTAGGAAACCAGTCAATAGAAAATCAAACATCTGTCAAATTAATTCTGTGATTTGATTTGAAAATTGCGAACTTAGTGGTCAGTAATTATTTTGAAAAATGTCTGATTCAGAGTATTCTCTGACTCCAGCGGAGTTAGTAGAAGCAGCGAAAGTAGCGTCACAAAAATTATTGCCAGCTAAATTGCGGGAAATTTATGAAAGCGCGTATTCAAGATTCATGAAATGGAAGATGAAAAAAAATGCAGTTCTTTCTCGGAGACGGTATTATTGGCTTATTTTTCGGAACTGGTACAACAAAAAAAGCCATCAACAGTATGGTCGAATTATTCAATGATCAAAATTATGTTACAATCGAATAATAATGTAGACATTCCAAAATATTTCAAAACTTATTACTTTTCTGAAACAAAACGGGAAAGGTTACGCGCCCAAGATATTAACGAGTACACATATTAGTGACTTTTTAAATAATACTCTGGATGATTATTTAATGGCCAAGGTTGTTGTTGTATTTGGAATTGCAGGAGCTTGTCGAATTTGTGAAATCAGCCAGGTAACATTAGATGATATTGAAGATTCGGGAACGTTATTAATTGTGAAACTCAAGCAAACAAAGAGTGATGTAAACAGGAGAATTGTAGTTACTGACGATTATATTAAATTTTACCGAATGTACATAGACCTTCGTCAGCAGCAGCAAAGGATCGCCGCCTGTTTTATGCATATCACAATGTCGAATTTGAGTCACATCAAGCCGCTTCTGGAACAGCCGGTAGAGGTAGAGCCTAGTAAATTTGAGGCTATGCAGGTTTGAAACTACACTCACTGACCTTCGTATATGAGATGAATAAGACCAGCACTCCATCATACTTTGTAATCAAACTGAGAAAATCCAAAAATCTCATTCTCAGTATGAAAACCCTTGAGAAAGCTATGATAGAACATTTATTGCGATTGTTTGCGCGGTTTTGTGAACCGTCTAGATTGAATACTAATATTATCCTTACAACTATGCATTTTCATTCATAAATCAGCGTTCTGAACATTTGAATTTCAAGGTCAAACGTTATCATATTGACTTTTATTTATAGACCGTGAGATAAGAGGTCGTAAGTTTATCGGATAAGATCATTTGAACTGATAGTTTTCAGTTTTATCACATGTATTATGAATTCTATTGATTTTTCTATATGAAAATGGTATCACAAAGTTGTGAATTGAAAGAAAACTGGTCAAGATGTGGAATAGTGTAGTAGCTAATTTTGATGGATTTTTTCAGGATACCTAAAACAGAGCAAAAATTTAATTTTTGCGAAAAAATTATTTTAAAATGATTTTTTTGACAATATTCTACAGGGTAAGAGGCAGACTACGATGAAAATTATAAATTTGGTGGTACTAACCACCCCACTTTCAAAACAAATTAACTTTTATTCGTGAATAATTAAATTTCCACATTGTAAATAACTTTTTGATCTCCAATGACTTGCGTACAAATATGCAGTTCTCTTACCTTCGTAGGCTAGGTTGGGTTATAGGTTAGGTTAATTTTCAATTTCCTAGGCTAGGTTAGGTTTCTGATATGAAAACTTTCTCTCCTACTCCGAAGACTAGGTTATGTTATAGGCTAGATGAGTTATAGATGAAGAAGTTTGCTTGTCGACTTTGTAAGCTAGGTTGGGTTGATTTTTTGAACCACAAATTACCTCCTCAACAACACAGGTAAATTAGGATATAGGTCAGGTTACTTTTTGATGATAAAATCTTCTTCAACAATGTTGCTCAGATAGCTTAGGTAGGTAGCTGAGGTAAATTACTTTTTGATATCTAATTTTATCAATTGCTCATCTCGATTGCGTACAAATATGTCCACTTCTGTTTTCTTACCTTCGTAGGCTAGGTTGGGATTTAAATTAGGTTGATTTTCGAAAATTTCCTCTTCAATTTCTTAGGTTAGTTTTTGATATGATAATTTCCTCTCCTACTACGAAGGCTAGGTTATGTTATAGGCTAGGTTAGTTATAGATACGATTTTTTTTGACTTTGTAGACTAGGTTAAGTTTGAGTTTTGATGCAAAAATTCTTCCCTCAACTGCATAGGTGAGTTAGGTTATAGGTGAGGTTGATTTTTGATTAAAAAATTCTCTACCACTCAGTAGGATTGGTTGGTTTTGATAAAAAAATTTCCTCTTCGAATTCGTAAGCTAGGTGAAGATTTAGATCAGGTTCATTTTTAATGAGATAATTTTCGAAAATTGACAGGAAATGTGAGATGAAATATGACAAGATTCAGGTTTGGTGGGATTATATGGAGAATTTAATAAATTACAGTTGTCACTGGAAATTCACTCTCATCACTATGGATTTTCAAAAAATATCGGATTTTTTACTATTTACTCCTTCATAGAATCATATCATTATAGAATCATTATAACAAGTATTCATTCTCATGATGAGTCAAAAAAAATATCCAAACCTTCTTCATTTACATCAAAAGCGTAGTACATCAAATACGATAAGTGTGATATTGTTATATCAAATAATGAAGCAAACAAAATTTGGCTAGATTGTTCACTTTTGTAATGGCCTGCTTCTGAACCCCCAGAATAGGTTTTGATAACAAAAAGTATTGTTTTATCATTTCAGACAAACACTGTGAATATTTTCTTCATGTCAGGATGTTCTGAGACTTCTGAAAATTTCATCAAAATTGGCCACATCATTATTCTCTACACATTTACCAAAAAAAACCAGATATTTTGCAGTGAATTTATCCAAATCAAAAGATGATTTTGAACTATTTTTCTGCTGAAACTCATTTATCTCGAAGTTTTGAAAAAAACCGCCAGCATATTGTGTCTATCATCACGTCTACCCTGCAATAAACGGTAATGACGGAAACGAAAGAGGTTCTTTATGAAAGTTCCACTTACACCGCGCTCATACTCGTGTAATTTATTTGACCTTGCTTAAGAGTTGAACAAACATATTATGAGGGATCATAAACAAATATACTTATAATGCACTGTTTGGAACCTTTGGCGTAGTAATGAATATTAACTACTGGAGTTTTTTTCCAATACCAAATCGTGATTTTTAATACCTGTACACGTGTTTCGATCACCAAGTGATCATCTTCCTTTCGAAGAGGTGTCGAAATAACGATTTGGTATTGAGAAAAACCTCATTATTATTCATAAACATATATGTTGTAGACAATGCCATCTATGGGACCAGCTGAAAGCTTAGACCTTGTTCATTCAAGATAGTCAGAAGTAATCCCTTTTGTCTTTTTCTGCAGCTTTCTCTGCAAGTGAACATCTAGAAGTAATAATTATAATCCTACGCCAGACAGCGCTGTTTCAACCTTGCATAGTTCTATCTCATCAGTGATACTAGGCCGAAATACGAATGAATTGTTGAACTACAGTGCTAAACCTCTCTCGACTCGGAAATCCAATACTGAGCATCCATTTCTAATCCTCTTGTAATGGATGTCTGAATATTCAATTAACTAAAATAAATCCTGAAGTAATGTTTTGAATTGATAGTTTCTTGAAGGAATCATCAGGTCTTCATCAAGTCATTACTCAATAATGCGACGGAATAAATTCAGCATTTCCGATTCGCAACATAATTGAAATTGAATCATCTATATCGGCGATTCAAATCCCAACTAATTATTAGTAGGGAGCTGATAATTTCTCTATAATTGATGAAGCTTTCCGACCGAAGTGATTTCCCAAATCGAATTAAGTAGATTAGAGCTGAAATGGATCGATTAATCCGGAAATGAAATTCCTTAAATGTCAAGTATGTGATAGACGAAGATGCATAACAAGCATGATACAGGATATATTTCTCTTAGAGTATTTTCTCATCTCCATTTCGAAGAAAAGTACACAGAACTTCTAATAAAATAGGAAAAAGTTTTAATATGGGCTCAAGGGTTCTGTGCCTTCTCTCACCATATGTCATCTCTCTCAAACTATTTTTCGTACATTCAAGGATTTGATAGTGGGTATCATAACTTTCATGATGCAAAAGATGATCCAGTATATACTGATTATCTTCAAACAAAAAAGTGGGAATCTTCCAAAAGAAGGAAGAAAGCAAAACATTTAGAATAAATTCTTCAAAAACTCATCATGCAAAGAGTAACTTCCACACACAAACAGGAAGAAAAGCCCTACTTTCATATGAACATTAAATTATATAAAAAACAATTATTTCTGTTCAGTTTGCACTGCAAACATTTTCTATAGAATTGAATCAGATATTATTCATAGGATTACTACAGAATATAATTTATGAAAGAGATAAAATTTCTCTTACATAGAATACTGTCGTCCTCAATGACGTACTTTCGATGTTTCGGAATGGAACACTTGACTTATTACCTCCTTAGCACCGATCTGGACCGAAGTTATTTAATTTTAACCAAATATTCATAGGCAACTACAGTTGTTATATATGTACTCTGTCTTCTGAGTCATAAGTGCAGGAATTTCACAGATTTCTTGGTTTCTCCACTTTTTTTTTTTATAAAAGTTCCACATTCTTTCTATATTAATTGACAAAAAGAACGACCGTTTCCCGAGGCATGTTGAGAAACACTTCATTTTCCTGGTCTGAAAAATGACGTATGCTGTCTGAGTTTCGATAGCAAGTTCAACTCACCTTTCACAGTTGATTTCATACACGAGTGTGAGTCAAGTAGCAAAACAACAGGAATCATAAGGATTTTTTGCATAAAAAATAGGTAAATGACAATCATCTGTTTTTGGAGTCCATAATCATCAGTGCGAAGATAACTTACAGTGTGTCTTATCCACGAATAACTTCAATTTGTTGAATTGAAAAATATTTCTTATTCGAAAACTCAGTAGTCACTTGGCTGAAAATGAATCTATTCAGATCGCTTGAATCGCTCATTTCAAAACATATTGCCCAGGAACTGAATTATAGAAAATGGGGGATACTGAAGTTGCAGAAATCCGTACAAAGGACGAGGATAACCTTCTTGTGAATCTGAACAACGCGAGGCAATGTCCTGCGATAGAGAATAAACCGGGATATATTATACTGAAATGAAATTTCAAAACAACATGGAAGACCTAGAATCCCTGACAACAGTATCTCATAAGACTCCCTCTGTTTGGCACCCAACAAGTAGAACGGTGAGACGGTGAAATAATATCTCTTGCTGCTAAATAAAATAATGATACTCCAGAAATGTAACTGATTTTCTCAGACACCTAAACTTGGTCTGATTGATCCTATTGATGGAGATACAAAATGATGTAAAAGTATATGAATGACGCTTTTATAAAACGCTAAATGGACCTTCACAATGTCATTGGAATAGGTGAAAACTGCCTTTATTGAATAGTACCTCGTTTTATGTTCATGTCAAAACAGAGTAGAAGCGATTTTCGTGACATTACTTACATTCGATATGAACTTGGCAACACCGTAAAACTCATTCATACAGCATAATTTGATTTTATACGAAACAAAGACGTTATATCTGGAATTTTGTTAAAGAGATTTCTGATTGAGTAGTTTCAATTGAATATTTATATCCTATTTTTATTCACATGCATTTTGGAACGTGGTTTGAAAGGATAACATAGTCAATTTTGAAAATTCGATTTTCCTTCAGGATGAAGAAATTTGAATGTTACTTTACGATGTATGAACAATTTTTTATAGAATTAACAAATAATATTGATTTAATCTTTTTTTTCCGGAAGATCTATCGAAACTATTCATCGAAAGTCAATTCCATATTCACCAGAAAACATGTGGATTTGTATATTCTTTATACAGTGTGTGAAAGTCGAATGGAATAAACTCATTATTTCGTTTAAAGTATATATTTCAACAAAATCCCGAAATACGTCAAATTTTAATTATAATTTGACATACTTCACCGGAAAAATGCTACCTTTACCTTTAACCTCCGTCGAATGACAGGTACAAAACACATTTTTTTAATGGAAAATAGAGGCTTGTGATATATCGTTTGAAAGGTCTCTTCATTCTCTATTGAAAAATGGTATCGCTTTCAAGTTTATTGCAACAATTAAGATAAAATAAATTAAAATCTTATGGTTACCGAAATTCGATAAAATACGCTCAAAACTTATTTCAATATACTGAAAACTTATTTCATGTTGAGATATTGGTATTAAGAAAGTAAGCAAAAACCAAAAACCTTTCTCAATCTGTGGATAGGGAGGCGAGGATCGATTGAATGGACAGCGCGATCACCTGATCTTTCATCATTAGATTTATTTTTATGGGGGTATGTGAAGAGCAATGTGTGCAAAATTGAACCTTTAGATTTGAATGACTTGAAAGAACGACTAACGTTTGCGAATAAGTCGGTCACGTCTAGTAGATAGATAGATATATTTCATTGTCCAAGAAAATACAATCTAATTGACGAAGCTTGTTGAAAAATCTGGTATATAGAGCACTTCAAAGAATAAAAGAAAATAAACAATTCAAAAACACAAATACCTAGAAACACAACTTGAGCAAAACTCAGTTCACATATCTAATAGATAAAATATAATAAATAAAAGAAACAATTCAAAAACACAAATACCTAGAAACACAACTTGAGCAAAACTCAGTTCACATATCTAATAGATAAAATATAACAGTTCACATGTCATGGCAATAAAATAAGATATACAATGTGTCTCACTTCTCATGGAAACACCCCCGTATCTTCCGTAATATTCGAGGTAGGACGATGAAACTCTCAGGACTGATGGAAATGCTCAAAATGCACCTATTACCTGAATGGGGTTGGCCAAAGTGATATACACTGTCCGCCACTCGCGATGGAACACCCCATTTTCACGGTAAAACATATTAGGGGGCAAAATAGGCTGAAAATTCCTTCAGATTTGTGATCAGAACTACCAACCTACTACGATTACACTTTTTTCCTGAAAAAATTTCAGTCCTGACAAATCCGAATTTGTCTCACTTCTCATGAAAACATCCCCGTATCTTCCGTAATATTCGAAGTAGAACGATGAAACTCTCTGGACTGATGGAAATGCTCAAAATGCACCTACCACTTGAATGGGGTTGGCCAAAGTCATATACACTGTCCGCCACTCGCGATGGAACACCCCATTTTCACGGTAAAACATATTAGGGGGCAAAATAGGCTCAAAATTCCTTCATATTCGTGATCATCGTTCTACCTCGAATATTACGGAAGATACGGGGGTGTTTCCATGAGAAGTGAGACACACTGTATACCAGTATAAAATATAATTTAAAGTATAGGTGTCAATATAAACAACAGAATAACACCTAAATTGAATCACAGCAAGGGTTGCAAGGGTATCTTTAATAAGATTTCTGAACTTTTTATAGCATTTTTCCTTCCTAATTTCGTAAGGTATGTCATTATACAGCTTTTTACTTCAATACATTAAAGAATACTTTGTCTGGCTTGTTTAAGGAAAAGCAAGATGTTTTTTTTTCAGTTACTTGCCGGGCTATGTCATTTGTATGTTCCGGAGTTCCAACCATATTATGTTTTCTATAAATCAGGCAAACATGTTTAACATGTCAAATAATGTAAGAAGACAGGTTTACGTGAGATTAGGATGTTGCCAAGACGATAACGGTGAACATTTTCAACATCTTCTTCGTTTCTACATTTCATTGCGTTTTGCATTACATTTTAGTTTTTGAATGTATTTTATCGAATTTCGGTAACCACGTGATTTTAATATTATTGTATTTCGATTGTTGCAATGAACTTGAAAGCGATAATATTTTTAAATAGGGAATGAAGAGATATTTCAAACAATATATCACAAAACTATAGGTACTTCCCATTAAAAAAATTGGGGGTTGTACGGTCATTCGAAGGGGGTTGAAGGTAGGGGTGGCATTTTTTAGTTGAAGAATGTCAAATAATAATTTACATCCGATATGTTTCGGGATTTTTCAAAAATATGTACAGTGACCGAATTAATGAATGTATTCCATTTGGCTTTCACACACTGTATAAATTTTCATAAATCTAGAAGAAATATTCACATAACGCATCGTTTGATGGCGTAACCTCTTCGAATTAGTTTTTTTTTCCGTGTTCATTTAGCATATTTGAATAATGCAAATATTTTCACAAAGGTTTAACTGCTGTAACGGATTCATAATTATGACTCGTTGTCTTGATATTATTTCAAAAAACGTTGAGATTCAGATAAACTATACCGTATACATTATCATGTGGATTTTCAAGGTAAATATTGACAGCGTTTTGATAAAGTGCCAATGTATGACATCAAAACAACCAAACCGTTGAATCAACAAACATTGTTTAGGAGTATCGGCAAACTTTACGAAACAGGAAGGTGTAAAATAATAATGAACAAGGTTATCAAAATTTTGGAATTCAAAGTCAGGTTTTGTCACAAAATCCATAGTTCTGGTTGAGTATTTAAAATCTGAAAGAAACATTTATAAATAAACAGATGAGCTAGCGATAGGATCCCCACTCAAGTAAAATCACTTTATTTCTTTAAGACAACATACAGTTGTATAAGAAAAAGTCATGGTTACAACCGCATGGTAGTATGGTCGGGATTTAAATGAAGGAATGTACAAAAGGAAAATAACAGTACATTAAGGATTATATAACACTATAAAAAAATGTTTACATAATAAATATGCATATACATTGTACACAGAATATTGACTTACATAAAAAACAGATTGGCATTAAATAAGTTGAAAGTATTCATTCAAAGAGTATAAACATTTCTCAACCAGGTATCCTTTCAGTTTTTTTTTGAAAGTACGTTCATGTTTTAAGCTTTTGATAAAGGAAGGTAAGTTGTTGAAAATCTTTGCGCCGATTCGAGCTGGAGCTTTATAGGAAACATTGCGTTTAAATCATCCTTACGACGTGTGTTGTATTCGTGGAAATCTTCATTTATGAAAAACAAATCCCTAGTTTCGAACACATGAATACATATTTAAAATATGTAGAGGCCTGCACATGTCAGAATTTCGAATCTTTCAAAGATTTCTCGACAAGAATAGTCTTTTTTCACACCAGCGATACACCTACGAGGACGTTATTCAACAGTGTAGAGTCTCCCCATAGGCAAATACCATACCTCAATCGACTCTATACTTGTGCGTTGTATAAATTTATTAATTGTTACTGTGTCAAAACAACTTTGAGATTCCTGAACATATAGTGGAGAGATGAAAGTTTGGAAATCAGGAGCTTGCAATGTTCTTTCCAATCTAAATGTGAGTCAACGAATAATCCTAAGAATTTACAGCTATTATTTATAGGCAGATGTGTATTATTTAAAATTATATCTTCATCTACCAATTCCCTCTGATGACTATAGAATTTCACAAGGTTAGTTTTGTCTGCATTAAAATAGAGAGTGATTTTATTGAACCAAGAACTTAGTTAGAGCAGTTTCACAGGTTTCTTTCAGTTTTATTTGATTTTTGTTGGAAAAATCAGTAGGGAAGTGTCGTCTACATAAATAGCCATCTCAATATCCAGAAAGGAATTTGCTATTTCAGTTATGTACAAAATAAAAAGAACTGGGCCCAAAATAGATCCTTGTGGAACACCTATATTAATATCGGTATTGGCAGATGTAACATTACGAATTATATTATTTTGATGATGTTTCAGACTCACATACTTAGAACGACATCTAATAAATGATTCTAACCATTATAGACAAACACCTCTAATAACATAGTTATACAACTTTGATGAGAGAATATCGTGGTCCACACAGTCGAAAGCTCGACTCGAGTCACAGAAAATGCCCATTGGGACCTCTCCTTGTTCTATATGGTTTATGAGATTATAATAGAACTCATAGATTGCGCTAGATGTTGATTTATCAGGTCGAAAACCGTGCTGACTATTCGTCAAAATATTATGCTCATTGATAAAATTCATCAGTCTGTCCAAAAATCCACATTCGAAAACTTTCGAGAAACTACTGCAAATCATTATAGGTCTATAATTTTCCAAGTAATCGGGACAGTGTTTTTTATAAATAGGGATGACTTTTTCTTTCTTGAGGGTTGTGGGAAGTTTTCCTGTTTCAAATGAAAGATTCAATAAAAATGTCAAAGGTCCTATTAAAACATTCATTACTTTTTTTGAAACGAAAGTGGGTATTTCACCTGGACCTGCAGATGCTTTATTTTTCAGCCTATCACTGAGCAGATTAAATAATTCATCAGGTGAAAACGGTCTGTTCACTGCAGTATTTGACTGGGTGATCTTTTCTTTGAGTTCTAGCGGGACATTTAAAAAAAAAGTATTAAACAGATCTGATACAATAACTGGGTTTTCCACTTTTATATCATTGTGGAACACATTGATATTTTTGTGTCCTGTTTTGTTTTTATTGTTCATTTCGGATATTACTTTCCAGGCAGTTTTACCCGGACCATATCATTACCCGGAGAATATTATTTTGATAGTATTGTTTCTTTTTAGATTCTAAAAGCCGAGAGTGTCGTTTTTGTGATTCTCTGTAAAAATCAGTCAGCACCGGGTATTTGTTTTTCAATGAATGAAGATCCTTCAACTTACAACTAGATATTTTGACATCCATGTCCACTCATTTTTTAACGTTAGGTCTACTACACACCCGTCGTAAAGGATAACTAATGTCAAAATAATAGAAGAATATTCATTACTATTACTATCTTGCATTATATCCGAAATAAACCTACAAACGAAAGATGAGAAAATTGTAACAATAATCAAAACACAAGATGAAAAAGGAAATGGTTCAGATACGTTGACGATGGCCTATACATATCACAAAACAAAGGAATAAGAATTGAACAAATAACAGAGAAAATCCTCAAAATAAATCAATAACTGATTTTCGCCATAGAGAAAGGAAACGGCTCGAATGTCAATTACCAGGACATAACTATCGAATACACTATAACGAAAGAAAATTTCATATTGCATATACAGGAACCTACACAAACAAGCTCCACCATACCTGGAAGTTTGAGCCACTCACAATCACACAAAGTGGCTGCCTATAACGCATTCATCTACAGAATGCTGAGGATACCACTTTGCAATAAAGCCCGGAACAAGGAAAGGAAAATCATATGACAAATAGTAAACGAGACCGGATATGTTCAAAAGACAATAGATCAATTAGAAAGTAGAATCAAACAAAACTTACAGAATAAGGATCAAACTACTCTAACAGAATAAACGACACAGAAATGGACTGCATTCATATTCACAGGTCACCAAACCAAAATATTAACAAACATTTTCAAACCCTTGAGCATTAACATCACTTACAAGCTGAACACGAAAATAACACAAAAAATGAATAACTATGAAAAAGAAGAAGACAAAATCCTAAACGGAGTGTACAGCATACAATGCTTGGATTGCAACAAATTATGTATCGGCCAAACCCAGAAAAAACCGATCTGAAGGTATGACGAGCACAAAAAAGCATACATAAACCTAACATTCTTCCCCATCAGAAATCGTCAAACCCATAAAACAAGTTTACAAAGGAAACCGTATGAACATCTGGGAAAATCTAAACATCCATAAATTCAAAAGTCATAATTCACCTATCAAGCAATGAATACAAATCAAAACACAACTTGGCCTAACATCAATATATTCTACGAAACAATACACATTCGTAGAAACAACGAATCTAGACAAACGCCAACACAAAGGATATTAACAGATGTAATTTACAGGCAAATTTAATGAGACGTCCGGATGAAAGGAGAGGACAAATACCTGCCCAAGCCTCAATTAATGAACCATTAGCAACAATAATGAATTCACTAAGGCGATCCAACCGTACACAAGAACAAACAAGGAGGTAAAACGTTCAGTTTGAGTAGGGCCATGAAGATGTTAGCATAGTCTGTTATCGATAGAGCTCGCTTACAATATTTAGAAGTTATTAAAGTTTCAAATACTTTTTGTGGGTTAGCATTATCCGTCGTTTTCTCAAAATTCAAAGAAAGTCATGTAGGGCCATGAAGATGTTAGCACAGTCTGTTATCGATAGAGCTCGCTTACAATATTTAGAAGTTATTGAAGTTTCAAATACTTTTTGTGGGTATATGTAGCATTATCCGTCGTTTTCTCGAAATTCAAAGTAAGTCCTTGTGTTTCAAACACCAGTATCCAATAATAGTGACGTTTGATAAATTTTACCCAAACGAGAAGTCCAGAAAATAATGTGGTTTCTTTTTTTTCGATGAGAAGGCAAAATTTCAGGAGGAGCCGTAGACAGGTAGAACAAAATCTCAAACATTTTAATCCTCATTTGTATTAAATATTGAAGTTCGAAGCCTGAAAGATAGTTATAGGACAGCAAGTCATGATGGTTAAACCTCTGAAGAAGCTAGCTACTCGCGCCAGCGAAACGTCGGGAAGAAATTCAAAAAATCCACGGCTTTCAAACTCGGAAAACAGTGACACTGAGAAGATAAGAACAGAAATATTCTGATTCTTATTTATATTAATATTTATATGAAAATTTCAGCGATTGATAATATTGAAGGGATTCAATTTGTTTGAAATGCAGAACAAGGAATTGAAATCTTCGTTTCACATTGATTGTTTTCATCTGATAATTTTCGAATGGCAATTTCGAATTCATATATAGGAAACAAGATATTTGCAAAAAATGTACAAAATGTCGAGTTTTGTGAACATTGACTTCAGATTTTATCAGTTGCATACACTATGATGTACAGTATACAGCGTGACTCACGGTCGATGGTAGGTTAGACGTTTCTGGAAAACGAAAAGCATGATTTTTCTGAAAATTTCACCTCTCACATTTCCTTCTGGTTGAATTTTATACACGTTCTGACAATGATTTGATCACTTTGTTCATGTAATAAATAATTTCATAAGAACTTCGTTTGAATAATCGATATTTGCATTCATTTTGGAAGATGATTCGAAACACCGTCGATAACTCTTTGTAAATTACTTATAAAAGTTACCGAACTGCTATAAGCTTGATAATTCCACTGCTACCTAAATCCAAATTCTAAAAAAGAATAATGTTTCTAGAAGAAGCGACTTTATTGAGAAAACTTGACGATTTAGGTATAGGGACATGATGAATCATCTTGAAGCATTTTTCACCATCTTTCAATTTACCGAGTGATATACAGGGGGTTTCATTTGCAAAAATGAACTTTTGACTACTTTTATGCACAATGGAAATAATAGTAATTTTAGCACGCCCTGTATGATATGGAGTCAATTTCTTGATGTTGTTTGAATATTTCGAGATTGTCCAAACTATCATCAGAATATCAACTTTTCATGAATTGAGATTACTGATGTACTTAATTTCAATAATGGCTATGTTTTGGACCATATTTAGCACAATTTATTTTTTATCTCGAAAACAGATAGATATAGGTATAGGATATCATCAACAAAAAAGTATTAAAATACCAGAGCAATTCCAAAAATGTATTAATATACGGGGTGTGTTCCTTTTAAAAAAATAAAGTTGCTAGGACTTTTTGATGGAAGTGGCAACGCCGCAATGCTGAAAATATTTTAGATCGATAGAACAGATAAGGAAATGTGAGAGGTGAAATTTTCAAAAAAATCATGCTTTGCGTTTTCCAGAAACGTCTAACCTACCATCGACCGTGAGTCACGCTGTATGTAGGTTTTGAGAAAACTTTTAGGATGTCGAAATACAAGTTTATAGCTGTTTATGTCGAATTTCGAAATACTAACGCAATTTCGACTAAGATGAATATACTAATAATATTGATGTGACTACAAAAACGATTATTTACACATAACAACTTTATACTCAAAAAACTTTTCCGTTCTGTGCTTCTAAAACATTACACTACTCCGAGAAAACAACAAACATCAATGAAAACGTCCATGGACGATACAAATTCCTGAATTTCCTATTACTTTTGTTTGATAACACCATTAGTGTGTCGATGCGAACAATTGACGATAGTAATTCGGGGTCACATACTTTTTAAACAATACGAACTACCAAACTATGATCGGCAAATATTCAAAACGAATCGAGAAACACCTGAAAGTGTCTGTTAACAGATCATGAATCAATAAACCGGATGACGAAGTAACTTTCAGACGGTAAACTGTTATAATGAAATAAGTTAGGAATACATCAAATTATTATACAATATATATATATATATATATCATATAAAAAACTTTTCAAATATGCTCAGCTATGAATATAAAGTATTTGGGAGTTATTATAGACCCTCATTCAAGATGGAAATTTCATATAAACAATCTAGTGAAAAAATTAAGAAGTATCCTTTTTGAGTTTAGGTAACTCAAAGACGTCCTGGATCAGAAGGAGAAAAAAACCTATATTGGACGTGTAAGAGTGTCCAAAATCCACTTGTACCCACTGGAAGTTATCCAGAGAAAATTTATAAAACTGATACTGAATAAACCACCAAGTTGTATCTTGGTGGTTTATTCAGTATCAGTGACGAATTATACAAAGAATCAGAAAGATTCGATGTAGAGCAACTGATTCTCAAAATTATATTGATGCATTGCATCAATATAAAGAAAACGCAAAAGTCACGAGACTCAATCATACATATACTACAAGACACAAAAACAAATACATAGTACCATTCGCATTTAAAAGAATGGGACAGAGATCTCATCAATTCTTGGGCCCAAAGTTGTTCAATTCCCTACCAGAAGATATATAAAATTGTGAATCTACCAAGCACATGAAAACGGCACTCGAAAAATTTATTACTAGGCTTCATGTAAAAACATTGGATGAATATTTTATTGAAATAATAACGGATTACCCCTAATCCTTTTCATCCTCTGATTTTAATATGTATATATTTATTTTCCACGTGATCTATTCTGATGATTTTTATTTTATACACCATTTCAATGGCTTTGTCATCGCAAAAATGTAAATACTTACCTTTTGCTTTTTTATACATCACAGTTAACTTATATTTCCATGTAACACAAATATTATTTTGTAAATGTTGAATATTTTACATATATGTACTTATTTTAGAATCCTTTTTTCCATTTTAGTGTACCAATAAATAAAATTGTGTTTCGCCACGTACAAACAGCTTTTGCTATTTCTGTGGCTTTTTAATTGTTCATCTGTTGAATGTATACTCTTGTTTTATGTAATTGTTTATTATATGAGTGTGTATGTGAATAGACGTATGCGCATATCACTTAATTATATATTCATATTTGGAGTTATTTTATCTACTTACATCACCTCAATCATATCCACTTTTCCATATCCATATTTTGTACTTTTTTTGTTAGTGAATAAACATGATGAATATATAACAGTAGGTAATGACAGAACTTACTAGGTACGTTCTGTCATAGGTGAAGACAGAACTTGAAACCTGATATAAATATGATAAACTTAAGTTCCGCCCTACGGAAAGAATGCTGACTAATGTAAAACTCATTTCAACCCTATTCAACTAACCTTATAGTGTTTTCCCAGGATGTTTTAATAAACATGCACGAAAAAGAAGGTTGAAATATGAGAAAAATATAATATGACAAACATTTTATGATTTTTATGGAATAAGGCAAAAAAACATCACAAATTTGCAACAGTGAAAACAGTAGGTCAAAAATCATTTCACAATCGATCCGAAAATTTTCTTCGAAGCAAACTTCGACAATATTTTTCTGTGACCTAAAGAATCTTTCGAAGGAACTTCACTGTTGAAACTACAGGTTGTTTTTCTGAGTACTTCTGAAGTCGTAAAAAATGATGTGTGTTCACAGGTTTCAGGTTTTTGCTCATGTTCAATTTTCAATACATCTTCTCACCTGACGCCTTTATAAGTTTTCCAAAAAAACCTAACCTAGTTGACATTTTCTCTTATCCTATGTGAATGGTAAAATTATTTACACATTGAAATCAAATCATGTTACTTCAACTATTTATGAATAGTTCTTATGAAAACATCCAGAATTCAAATATGTATGGTTAAAATTTATAATATGGAAACATTTGTCAAGATTGCTTGAAAAAAAAACTTATAGAAATATAGTTTGTATGAAACCATGATGATTTGATACACTTTCAGAGGTTTATTCCAGAACTAACTGGGTAACATCGAATATTCTTGAATAGTTATATTGAAACTTCTCCAAGAACAAATATGCTATAATGCTGAATGGTTATATTCGTATTACATAGCACTCAAAATGACTTCAAAACCTCATCTCAAGTTGTTTTGGTATGAGAGATATCGATTAGTATGTAATATAGCTAGCATCAACCTATTCAGCAACTAACAAATCATGATGTCCCCTCCAATAAACCGAGATGTTATTTGTTTTTGTACCTACATACCTTAATGAATATTTATTTTACTGTTATGTGGTATATACTGACCGATAGATAATATTGTACTCTATACATTGATGTTGTTAATTTTTTTCCAGATTAAAATTTTCTGCTTTTTTCAGCTCATGTCGACCAATTTTTCTCTACGAATATAAATTGAACCAAATTGTCGAATCATTTTGAAAAATTAACCAGGCATTTGGCAATGATAGTGTTGATGAACGCACTGTTTGACGTTGGTTTGCGAAATTTCATTTCGGAAATTTTAGCCTCGAAGATGAGCCCAAAAGTGGTCAACTTACACCAATCCAGGACGAGGAATTTGAAGACCCTGGTGGTGACTGACCTCCTGTGTGGTTTTTTATGGTTCAAAACGTATTGGAACGACAAAAACAGCTGGAAAATTGGGTGTCTCACGATTTGAACGATCAACTGAAGTTGTCAACTTTCAAGGTCTATTCTGCTTTGCTTTGGCGCAACCAAAACGATTCTGTTCTGATCGGATCGTCATGTGTGATAGATCACTTACGATCATCTATCACAACAAGAGATTCTCAGGACAGTGGTTGGACACTGATGAACTACCCAGACACTTCGCAAAGGCGAAAAAAGACCTTGGTGGTCAGCGGCTGGTGTGTGTCACTATAACTTTTTACAACCGGGTTGAACCATCACAAAAGAGTCATATTGTGAGTCATATTGTATATACCAAAGATTGCTTCAACAATGCCGGCTGGTACTCACCCATATTTGGAATAACACAATCGAGAAACATGTAGAATCAAGAGGTGTTGCGCTTGATATTTCTAAGGTATTTGGTCGGGTGTGGCATGAGGGTTTGCTGATCAAACTTCGATGCTATGGCTTCTCGATCATTGATGTGTATGGCTCTCCATCTTACAGAAAGAACGTTTCCTGCAAGTGGCCATCAACGCTGGTGTTTCCCAGGGATCCATATTGTCTTCAACCCTCTTTTTATTGTATATTAACGACTAATTGGAGAAAATCCGATAATATAATATATTGCTTTGCTGACGACAGCACACTTGTCTCGTCATTTCATTTGGATTCCAGGACAGCTGCTACGGAGGCACATCTTCACCGGCAGCAGGAGTTTGCATATCTTAATAATGATCTGGGTGTGACTTCGAATTGGGGTGGAAGTAACCAGGTTCAATTCAATGCCACAAAATCCCAGGCATCGGTTTTCTTCAAGAAGATAAATGTCTTGGAACTGGATATAATAATGTCAGGTCAGAAAATTCTGCTTCCTGCTTCTATAAGTTTGTTGTGGGTTAAAATAGACACCAATATGTGTTGTGTTTTACAACAACTGAACATCAAACTAAATATAACTATATACAGGGTGAATCAGAGAGTAAACAAATAATGATGAATATAAATACTGAACATTCTCTCCCACAGTAATTGATTCGAATGAAAGAAATTACTTCGAATCTGATTATTCTCGGAAAACTCCTCTTTGAATACATCAAGTATGCAAAGTGTAGATACAGCTCGTAGATGTTGTTCCGGAAGCTGTAACAACATCAACCACTCTGATTTTGCTATCCTTCCCAGGATGAACATTTGTATTTCTTCCTTTCAGCCAAATGTTCCGTGGACTATTGGGGTATAAAATAGGACAATATCTCCTATTTTGACATTTCTTCTCTGGTGGTGCCATCTATCTCGTTTTGCTAGAGATGGTAGATATTCATTAGCCCACCTTTGCCAAAATAAATCTGTGAGCTTTCATGCTGCCTTCCATTTGTCCAATAAACACAAATCCCTTTCATCGGTTTCAGCACAAGGTTACGCTGAATAATAATTTCCAATCAAGAAATGATTGGGAGTTAGAGCCTCCATATCATCTGGATCATTGGGTACGTGGGTAAGTGGTCTCGACTTCAAAATATTTTCCACTTCTGCAAATACTATCTTTGAAGCATATTCCTTGGGGTTATCTTGTTGTAAGAACTTTCGACACATTTTTCTTGATGAATCTTATGAAACTCTCCTATGGTCAACCCGTGAAATGAGATAATGGCGGGTTGAAAATCCACTTCACATTTTTCAGCGTACAAAATTCCTTTATTTCATTTTGGTCAAATGATTTCAAACCTTTTTGGAGTTCTCTGTCACTTCCTTTGAAATTCCTTCCATTGTCGCTATAAATATCTTGCAGAAAACCTCGTCTACTACCAAATTGTCGAAAAACATGAAATAAACCATCCGTGCTCAGGTCGTGGGCAATCTCTAAGTGAATTGCTCGTGTCACCATACAAGTGAATATCACCCCATATCGCTTCTCGCGACTTCTCTTGACCGAAACTAAAAGAGGTCCAAAATAATCAACTCCGATTTGTATGAAAGGTCCCACTGTCCGTTCTATTCTACATGTTGGAAGCTGTCCCATAATCTGAGGTTTCGGCAAGGATTTCCTGTTCTTACACTTTTGGCAGTTTGCTGCGGATAGCTTGTCGCATTCGTAGTATCCAAAACTTTTGTCTCATGCTATTGAATACAGTGTCCTGTCCATGGTGATTGAACTTCTTGTGATGATAAAATATAAGCAGTTTCGTAATTTTGTGTTTCAGGTCTAAAATTATCGGTCTTTTCACATATCAATCTGAAAGTTTGGAATTATCTAATCTTCCACCCAATCTGATCAAGCCTTCTTCATCAAGGAAACAATCCAATGTATACAGGCGACTCGTATTTTTCACAATGCCATGAGTTCTCAAAGATTCCATTTCTTCATTAAATATTTCCTTTTGACATCTGCTAAGTAGATTTTTCTCAGCTTGATTTGATTCTGATACTTCTAATTCACCTGAAGTAGACACCAATATGTTTTGGCACAATCATGTCGCTGGAATTGCAAAGGCTACTTCTCAAAAGCACACTGTTCCGAACCAGAAAAGTAATCATACCTCACCAACTTTTGATCTAATATGTAAAAATGGATGTTTGTTGGTTGGTTGGTTGGTTGGTTGGTAAGTGATAAACTTTTACATGGCTCATCCGATTGTGATGAAACTTGATATGTGTAAGTAATTTTTCATAGAGAAGGTTTTTAGGCTATCAATTTTTCTGTAACTCGCCACTAGATGGCGCTGTAGAACACTTTTTTTGAAAGAACTGTTCTATAACGCTGCGCACGCCTAAGTTCGTTGATTCTGATTCTGTCAAACTATTGGAACAGCAGTCATACAGCAACATAGTACTAGTCTTTATAAAGCTCAAATCAGACCTTCTTTGGAGTATCGTTCTCATGTATGGAGTTCTGCCTCCAAACATACCCTGAATTTGCTGGATTCCATTCAGAAAAGAGTTATCTGCCTGATTGTAGACGCGAACATCACGTGCAACCTTGATAGAATGGAGCATCGAAAAAAGGTTGGAGATTTGCCTCTCTTCTATAGATACTTTTACGGGAGGTGTTCAAATGACTTGGCACATTCCACCCAGAGGGGTACATATCAGAAACACGCGACGGACTGTGGCTACTCATCGTTCTGAGGTTCAACTCACTACACCTCGAACTTCACTGTTTGAGAACTCTTTCATCTGGAGAACTGCGTTTATGTGGAACAAACTTGCTGAGATCGTTTTTCAAAATGGATTCAATCTCCAGCGATTCAAATCCAATGTGAATCGCTATTTTCGCACAGGCACCGCTCTGAGAGCGCCTTGAGGATTTTCCTGTAGTGCTTGTGAAAGGAAAACGTCTGTCCACATGTTTCACAAATCACAGTTCGAAAATCAAACGAATGAAACTTCGGAGGTCTCCTCAGCCCCCATACTCTCCAGACCTCTCGCCAACCGACTACCAGACGAAATTTTTGAAGTGATCTCGTATAATAACTTCACCGTGAAGATTTCACCTTTTAACGCTCAACACTGTTGAACGTTTTTTTTTCCATTCAAGACACCCTGTATTGTACTAAAGTAACGCTGACAATTCAAAAAATCTGATTATTACTAGAATGTAAGTTCAAGGATTATTCAATATGACTCTATTAATATGTACATCGCATTAACAGTTTGATCGAAAATACTGCCATGTCACTTTTACTGAATTATTTTGCTGCCGCTCAATTTTCGTAGTTTACACCCACACGTAAACGACCAGACATATTCTTCATTCAAAAAAAGTTTGGTGATTATCTATTTTTCTAAACGATCAATCCGTAATGGCTCGTCAACACTCATCACAATAACTTGAATTATTTATATGCCATTGAAGTTGTTGAAGTATTATTTATCTTTCAATTTATTGATGAAAGCGACTGGAAAATCGTTGATCGATGTTGATATGAACCTTCTGAAATCTTTGAATACATTCCAATACCTGAATATGTCATCACTATTTTTTGAAAGGATTCGATGATTTTGAAAGAATCTTGCACCAATAACTGAACTTTTTTATTGAAACCTAGCATATTTTTTAATCTGTAGTCGAAAATGCAAGTTGTTTCATAAAAATGCAAAAGCCTGCTAAGTGAGGACATAATCTTCTGGTAAGTTGAGTAACCAATGCTCTACTGATGAAATTTCAAAGGTCATAAAATATTTTGCAATAATTTTAGAGTTGAAACTCATCAGTACCACACCGTGAGCGGCTATGGAGATCCTTCTAGATCTACCTCCTCTCCACATTTATCTGGAAAGAGAGGCTAGATGGACTGCTTATAGACTTGTGCATATTGCAAATCGCACAAATCAATTCAATGTAGAGTGCAACAGACTGTTGGTTGACAATGGTAGTCACAGCATTCTGGAAATAACCTCTGACTTTATGCTCCCAACTGTCAAGTACAAACTGCCTTATAAAGTACTGTTCCTGAGTAGAGAGGACTGGATCCTCCGGGAGAAGAAAATATTGAGAGCAGATAGTTGTTGATTCACAAATGTATCAAGAACACCTTCCGGTTCTGGTGCAGGTGTTTTCAGTAGCAGACCCAGGACAGAGATATCAACCTGCCTAGGAACCTATGCGACTGTATTTGAAGCCGAAATTTACGCTAATGATTTGTGTGTGGAGAGACGGAAGAATCCAACCTCATACACAAGTCAATAAAAATATTTTCGGACAGTCAAGCAGTGATGGAAGCTCTTGGCTCCTACCGAGCAACGTCTTAATTGGTAGCAAATTGCCAAAAACGAGTCTCCACGATAGAAATCCAGACCAGATTGTCTCTGGTCTGGATTCCTGGCCATCTCTGTATCTGTAGAGTAGGGAGGGTGAGTGTAAGCCCACGCACTTAGGCCACATGCGACCCATTGTACATCCTCCCAAGGAGTTGTCCTCCTAGGTCGTCGTCCATCCTGTCCTTTCCAGGAAAGTGGACAGGTCGCTGGGAGACATCTCCTTTATATCGGCAGGTGTAGACCAAGACTCGCCGAACACACACTCTCTTATTGACGATAACTCCGGGCACTCGCACAGGACATGCCTGACAGACTCATCTTCCTGTTCACACATCCTGCATAGAGGTGTGTCCACTAGCCCCATATTATGTAGGTGTTTCCTTAGCTGACAGTGGCCAGTCAGAAATCCTACTGTGAGGCGTAGATTTTTCCTGGTCATCGCCAGATATTTCTTCGGCGCCAGCTTCCCAGGGTCGCCCAAGGTGATCCTGGCAAGATTACATCCTTTGATTTCATCCCATCTCTTTAAAGATTGAGCATGGGTGTAACATTTGAATAGTTCCGCAATTGTCGAAGTCATCAGGCCGTGGGTGTCACTTGGTCCTAAAATTCTTAGTCCAGCCGCTTCCTTGGCTGAAGAGTCGGCAATGCGATTACCTTTACTCCTGTCGTGCCCTTTAACCCACCTCAGGATAATGTTATTATCTACCGAGGCTTTGGCTTAATCTTGGTGGCACTCTAGTGCTAGCCCTGAAGTAACACGGTCCTGGCCATATTGACTTGGAAGGCAATGAGGCTGCTGACTCCCTTGAAAAGGAGGATGCTGCAAACAGCTTCATCGGACCAGCTTCATCGGAATTTCAAATGAGGAAGAATACAGATGTTATGAACATATTTGTCACATAATAAAACAATGTAGGCATGAGGAAGCTGTCTATTTGATTGGTTACAGAGATTGGAACATCGTTGGGAGAAGTGTGTAGAGTTAGTTGAAAAGAAAATATGTTGAAAAATGAAAAAAAATTAAAACATATCTTTTATCTTTGTAAAGTCGAAAACTTCAGACCAACCTCATATTCAGGGTGTCAATTAAGTATGTACAACACACGATTCTTCAGGTAATTTCAAGATGAAATGTTCATATAAACATGGGTCTGCAAATCCTTCGTTCTCAAGATACAGGGTGTTGAAATAAAAATTAAAAAAAAGTTATACGTAAATATCCTAAATATCCTTCACCTAATTTCGTTGTAATTTGGCAATGGTATTTATAACAATGAGGAGCTAATTTAGCCCGAAAGTAATTCGATTTATTAAGTCCAGTAGCGTCTCGAGCGGGATTTGAACGAATATTTTTGTACGCCACTAACTTGTGCAATTTTCATTATTTCTTTGGATTGAGCAATTAGAAATACAACTTCTTTGTCTCTTGAATTTTTTTCGTATCTTGCTTGGTTTTTAAGAAAAAAAGTCGACCTCATTGCATATCCCTAGACCACACAAGGAATAATATGGAGAATTGAATATTTCTTTCGAAAATTATTATTTTTAAAATTTTTATTACTGATTATTTAACAATAACAACAAATATTAAATAACATTAACATCTAAACTAACGAATTGCACTAAATTGAGTGTTGGAAATGTCCTCCTTCGGCTTCAATACAACCGCCTAGCTGCCGCATCATTGAATTTCGCACTCTTCTGAAAATACCTGGCGTATTTTTTATTATGTCACATAAATTAATGATTTTATTCCGTGAATCCTCTTCACTTTGAATAGTAGTTTTGTTTACCAACGCTTTAAGGTGTCCCCAGATAAAATCATCTAAGGGATTCATTTCGGGCCAGCGAGGTGGCCATGGGTGCCACTACACTAAAGTGTGGTGGAGCACCATCGTACATGTACCACATACGGAATCTTTCCATGACTGGAATTTCTTCTAAAAGTCCAGGTGAAACAAATTCTGAAAACCTTCGGTATTCTTCTCCATTGAGTCTAGGTGGAAGGAAGTGAGGCCCAATGAGATGGTCACCGATAATTCCAACCCAAATATTAAAAGAAAACTGTTCTTGAAAATTATTTTCTATCAACGCGTATGGATTGTTTTCGGCACAAATGTGATTGTTGTGGAAGTTAATAATTGAATTACGAATAAAACAAACTTCATCTGAAAACAATATTCGACTTAGAAAACCTGGATTTCTTCTTATTTTACCGCGTAACCATTTAGAAAAAACTAGTCTCACAGGCAAATCTCTGGGCAATAGAACTTGCACACGTTGCATGTGATATGGATATAGCTGCTGGGCTCTTAAAATCTGCCACACTGTGACTTGGGTAATATTCAGTTCTTCAGCTATTTTCCGAGTACTGGTATGAGAATTTATTTCAATCTCATTTAAAACAGCTTTTTCAATTTGAACTGTTCGTACCACTGCAGGCCTCCCAATGACAACCGTCGATCTTTTAAGGCTGTCTGTTTCAGATAGTCGTGCATGGAGACGTACAAAAATTCTTCTATTAGGCGCTACACGCTGAGGAAATCTTTCATAGTAAATGCGTCTTGCAACATTCGAGTTTCCGTGAGCCATTTCATAACAGAAATGCATATCTGCCATTTCTCTGTTGTAAATTGAACCATGTTTTACAAAAATGGTTCGAAAAATAACCACTAAACACACTTTTCATAACAATTATAAATTAAAAGCTTATAAAGTTGTTTTCCAAGGCAACCTTTGATTATCATTTATGGTATTTTCAGAAGACTGCGAAATTCAATGATGCGGCGGCTAGACGGTTTTATTGAAGCCGAAGGAGGCCATTTCCAACACTTAATTTAGTGCAATTTGTTAGTCTAGATGTTAATATCATTCAATATTTGTTGTTATTGTTACATAATTAGTAATGAAAAATTGTCAAAAAAATTATTTCCAAAAGGAACATTTAATTTCCCATATTATTCCTTGTGAGGTCCAGAGATATGCAATTAGGACGACTTTTTTTCTCAAAAACAAAGCAAGATACGAAAAAAAATCAAGAGACAAAAAAGTTGTATTTCTAATTGCCTAATCCACAGAGATTATAAAAATTGTACAAAATCAGTGGCGTACATTTTTAAGTCAAAAATATTCGTTCAAATCCCGCTCGAGACGCCACTGGACTCAATAAATTGAATCACGTTCGGGCTAAATCAGCTCCTCAATGTTATAAATACTATTGCCGAATAACAACAGAATTAGGTAAAGGATATTTAAGATATTTACGTATAACTTTTTTTATTTATATTTTAACGTTGTTTATATGAACATTTCGTCTTAAAATTATCAAAAGAATCGTCTGTTAAATTTATGGTACATACTTAATTAACACCCTGTATAGTGATGCATCTTGATCTGTGTAGATCAGTCTGAATTTCATTGAAATAAGTGAGTAGGTGGTGGAGTCAAAGTGTGACTTGAAAATATTTTGAATTACTTAATCTTTCAGAAGACATCTTAGCTTCTGTGGCATCTTAAACTTCCGTAGTTACTGCTTCATCTGAGAGGGATGGATAAAATGAAAACTTCTTTTCGTATTGCCGAAAATAAATCTCGTCAAGTCATGAGTTCATTATATAAGTATCCACCGTTATCAAACACTCAGTATTCCGCAATTGATAGATCATATCAATGTTACTCACGACCAGCATACTGAACTCAACAAGAAATCAATTTCGCCAGAAATCCAACCAAGAAACTGAGTATCTGTCCACCTTGCTTGACCTTTTAATGTTAGATCCTGATAAGAGCAATAGTTTACTGAAGGTCGACACTATATTTGATAATTTGTGAAATATTAATGATCGCAAATGAGGCAAAACATATTTCTAAATGTTTATATAATGCTTTCTAGTCGATACAAACATCATGTCGGTACCAAATGTTTATATCATCCATGAGATACAACCGATATCAAATGGTTTTTGTATAAAAATCAGATGCTAAAAGCACTCATAAATCAACCAGAAAGTTCCATATTCCTAACAATTTAGATGATTTATAGAGGTAGCAAAACAATATGAAATGTTTTTCATAACATCACTGAGGCAATGTTCCAAAAAAAATGTGTAATGTATCATAATGGTGTGTGGTGTAGACGTTTTTAGTGAAAGAATGGGTAATACAGAGATCTAAATTGCATATCCTAATCAACAGTTTCTGGTGATGTGAACTGAAACAACAGCGACAATATTGAGAACTTTCTCATAACGACTTCTTCTCTCTCTCTCTCTGTGATTACTATGGCTTCTCATTCGGGCGCATTTGGCCAGGCTTCTCCTGTTCATAGTGAACAGAAGCTTTGTCTGGGGGCGCAGCTCTCTTGCTCGAAGCAATGCTGCCATCCTGAGTTTTTCCATTCAGTTCTTCTTTTAACAAAAACACTTCATTTTTCACTGGTTGCCTTCTTCTCGGGTGGCCTTCAGATGGAAATGACACAAATACACATGTTGATATATTTTATAGAACTGACGACCTCGTCGAAACCGTAGACATCCAGCCTGTTTACTGGCGTAGCGGGCTGCCACTTCACTGTTTATTCAAACATATTTTCATTTTCACTCACACTTCATTTTGAGGTTACACCTTTTGGACTCCACTCCGACCGTGACATCCAAGTGTCATCTTTGAGGGCGGTCGTTATAGCACAACCGTCCTTTATCACGATCGGAAAAAACTTCTCATAACGAATTCAAATTTCGGTATCTTATATTATTCACTGGTATATGGCCATATGTAGCAAATCTACTTCCAAGAAACTGAAGTTTCATTTGGTCCTGCTCATTATCTTGAGGTTGATTATATTCATAAAGTCTCTAAAATTCAGCAAGCTTGAGTTATGCGGTATTAGGTCGTGTTTTCGGACTACCTACATGTTTCACACAAATTATGCGGTTGGAATTGTTCACTGCAAAGAGTTGAGAATGAACAGCTATGTTTGTATACAGATGGGTCGAAAACCGAATGGTACGGGAGCTGGAATATTCTATGTGGGAAAAAATCTTCATTTCAGTCTTCCGGGATGGAGTAGTTGCCATCGAGAAACCTTATTTAGGGGGCTCAACTGAATGAGCGGATCAATAATCTCACTGACAGATAAGTTGCATTTGGAGCACTGACGAACCCAAAAGTGACATCGAAACTGGTCTGGAAATGCCGTCAGCATAGCGGACAAGAATATATTGAACTATACTGGGTACCAGGATATTCAAGTACGATAGGCAATAAATTGTTCATGACGAAGGATTTCAAGAGCGAGGTTTTAATAATGAACGAGAACGGGAATGTTCCCTACATATTCATCAAACTCAAACACCTGTTCATGCAGCCGCAGTTTCGAAAGAGTGTATCATCTTTCCCTCCAACTGATTTCCTGGAGTCTTTGAACTCCACTAGATACCTACTCGTTAGGACAAGAAGGATTGTTCCGAATTCTTGGGGTTCTTATGGAATACTCTTCGTGAGCAAAACAATAGCAAAATCAATACTCCACAATACTCTTGTGTTCTGCATCAGTCAATATAATAATAACACTGATGATCTTCAAACAAGACTCAACCTCTGACGGAAGCAAGAAACTCTTTCGAAGGTTCGAAATAGATGAACATTTCAATCTAGCAGACCACTATTATAATATCCATGCAGTAATTGTTCACTGTGGTTCTGTCGTTAAATTTGGTCATTACGCCTTGGTCAAAGACGAAACGGACTGGTTTAAGTTTGACGATAGTCGTGTCACGAAGTTTTCTGGCGATGTTTCGAATCTATTGGAGCCTCTGGAGACACCCTACATTTTGTTTAATGAGAGAGAGGACATTGGCAGATCTAGATCTTCACACGATGTGGGGCTGCAGGTTTTACCGGGTTTTCCTGCAGCAGAAAAAGCAAATGCGCTACTGGAATCAAGTCGCCCTGTAGCGCCAATTGATTTTCATTGTTGTTTTTATTTTCATAATTATATCCAACACTGTCAAAATAAAATTTTGAATAAATAATCTAACGACTGTGCCAGACACGAAACTTCATTTCCATTCCCTGAACCGGCTGAGCCAGGAACCTTAATTTCCAACAGAGGGTTTTCTAGGTACCTATTACTGGAATCATAATTAACCCCACAATATTGATTTTGGCGGAATTCATTTTCGGGCCAGTTGAGTTTTGGGCCTTGTGCTTATTGAAACTTCCGTTCAGGATGTCACGAAGCACAACTACAACAAAGGAGATACATCGTCATAAATGCTTACTGGATTTATTGTTATTTTTTAGTTAGTACCTGCATTAAACGATTGAAGGGTAATAAACAAAACTAATTTATTAATAATAAAACACACAACATGTAGAAATCATAGTAAATGTTCAATATATCTACCTTCAGAAATTACGCATGCGTCTAGACGTCGGCGCATTGAGCCACGTATTCGCTCAAATATTCCTGGAGTCTCTCTGATTACCCTGCACGCATCGATGATGCGGTTTCTTAAGTCCTCTACATCGCGAACAGCAGTACGATTAACCAAATGCTGTGAACGGCCCCAAATAGAGGAATCGAGAGGATTGAGATCCGGGGATCGAGCGGGCCAGTTTTGTGGTCCTCCTCGACTTATCTACTGATATGCGTATGTTTCAGTTGAATGCAGACGCGCTACGTGACTTAAATGGGCGGAAGCCCCATCATGCATAAAAACATATCCCTTCTGACGCCCAAAGGAACTTCCTCCAGCAGTACTGGATGCATTTCTCTTAAAAATTGTACGTATGCCTCACCATTCAATCGAGGAGGTAGAGAATGAGGCCGAATTAGATCATTGCCAATAACTTCTCTGTACTCCTAGTAGATGATAAGGGTATGAGAGTTGTTCCTTTTGAATTCAAAATACCGTCATGTGATCAACATTTAGCTAGAAAGCAATATTTTCAGTACTGATAGTAGGTTGTTCTTCAATCAAAGCAAGTACTGCTTCCTCAAGCTCTGGTATTCGTATTTCTCAATGGAGACCACAATCCTGCTTTCTTTTATCGAAAGAACCATATTCTCGTAATCGTTGATGAAGTCAAGCAAATATGCTATGTGAAGGATGCTGCTTACGAGGATACATTTCAGCATATCTTCTGGAAGCTTCTTACCCATTCCCCTGCGACTGACCGTAAACGTAATGCATATCAGCCATTTCTTCATTTGTGTATGCCATTTTAAAAACAAGTGAATTATTAAAGTAACAAATTAAGAACAGAACAACACACAATTAGTATCAATTCAATTTCGAAAATTCACAAACTGATAGCGTCATACCAATTTACATTGTCACTATCGCTAATAGCGACCTACTAGATAGATTAGTTTTGTATTTTCGCATATATGACGATGTATCTCTGTAGTTGTTCGTGAAATAATTTTTTGCTGTGAACTGGTTTATTTTGGGCAAAAAACCCACGAGACATTTTTTGTTTAGAATGAAACAGGCTATCGGAAATGAATTTTCAAATGGTAAACAAGTAACAAGACAAAAAGTTACATTGGAAATTAATTTTAGGGGTTGCGTTTTCCACCCCATAAGGTAAACCAAATACATTTCTGGCTAAGTGTATTTTTGGTAGTACAAAACGTCAGGTTAATTTCAATATTATAACTTTTTAATGCTTGTGAAAAAAATTGTTATACAAATTTTATATATCCCCTTCAAGGGGCTGATCTTAACAAGGGATAACCCAATGAATTTTCTTTATATAAAAGATCCTATCTTTTTTCCGATGAGAAATCACGTCCTTGAATGTTCCACACTCATTTAGTTACAACCTGTATTATAAATTCCACCACATTGAGCAAAAACACTTTTCCAAGTAGAAAAATGACCGAGTAGGATAGGTGGTAGGTAAACCAGCACTTCGAAATATTGACTCAGGCAGGCCTTATCTTGGTTCCCATTCCATCAGAAATGAGCAAAGCAAAGATTTCTCCTACCTCCTAGTATTTACGTAATATTTAAATCTCTCTTAGGGTAGGCCTGAAGTAAGTTGGTGAATTCAACTTCACATAGCCACCTTGTGATTCACTCCTAAATATGTACCCCTGGTATTGTATCTTCGAATTATCTTCTGGCAAATCTTCCACGGAAGATGAAATGTAAAACTGATCTCAATAACCGCTACAATCTTTCCATACGAAAGCATTTAGAAGTCATTTATATCTGAAGACGCATTAAATTCATGCAGGGCTCTTCCACCTCTGGTTTGAATGAATACAAATTTGACCAACCGCATTCGCTGATCTCCTATGAGGAAGTCTGCTTCCTTTCCTTATGAAAATTCAGCCTCTGCTGCTCAAGAGTTCGGTGCAAGGTAGGTTCCTGGTAGCACCTTGGTTCCTCAGATTAAGATTTTAAGAACTGAGAAGCTCTTGCTCCTGATCTGATATCACAGGAAGGAGAGTTAGGGTCATTCAGTAGATATTCATTTTTCAGTAGACTCAGAGCCAGATTTTTTTGTACTTCATCGTTCACAAAGAGTACCACATTGTCATGATGAGGCTTTCTACGATGAGAGGTCAATATGTAGAAACGATGAGGCATCAGGAGAATTCTCTGGTGAAGAGATGACATCAATATGACAAAATCTTTCACATCTACTGTAACTTCAAGATGGGAGCCAAAATTTTTGCAATTCTCATTGGCAAAAGTTTGCATCGGAGTTGATATTCTGACCTACCGAAAGAAAAAGCAGAAATATGTGCTTCCGTCAGCGAAATGATATTTCGAATATTCAAGACGTTCCAACAGTACGACAAAGATATTTGAAGGCAATATGGTTATCTGACTAACATTGGCCTTGAAGGCAAAGATGCCTGGGAGAGAAAGTCAAACAAGCATCAGTGTCCATTCCAAAGAAGTGAAGAAATAGCATCAAACAATAGTTAAATCAGAAGGAAGAAATGTTCGCATACCTCAAAAAATAAACGGTTTCTTTGCGAAAAATATACTTGCTATTTTGAAGTATCCCAGAAAGTCATTCGTTCTGAATAGAGTAACTGATCTATAGGCTGTATTGATTCTTCAGGCTTTTTTCGGGTACATGCTAAATGTTGACGGTGTTCCAGAATTTGATACCAGTTTTGTAGGACAAGTTGAAGAACCTGCATATATGTAGAGATGGTAGTTTATTCGCTCATTGTTGAAGTAAGATGATTGATATTTTATTCAGAACCAGAAGCTTTGATGACGTCAAGATTCTTCAAAATTCATCTGACGCTATAGAATTTTCAAACGCAAAGATCCTTCGAGATAAATTTTCCTGATTTAGGTAGTTATAAAAATAATAGTTTCTCAAAACAATTGAAAATTTGGAAAAGAATTTGCTTCAGAGATGGAGAAGTAGAACGCCAAAAACTTTTCTGTTTCAAAAATAAATATCACCCAATAACAGTTTGAGTTCATTAATAATTCAGAAATCGCTAAGAGTCAGGGACCTTGTCAAGCCATGTTTCATTAACCACCATTATGGTGGTTTCATATATGTATACGTTGCCGAGTGAAAATTTTGAACTTAAACGATAAAATCTTCAGGTAAGTAGTCGAAAGGAAATATTTCGAAGTGTGGTCAGACCTAGCATCACTGATGAGACCTAGGTTGAGTCGAAATAGCACTGTCTAATGTATCACGAATACATTGTTTTCGAGCTCTGTTTTCGACTAGTTGCCTTGCAGTGGGAGCTGCAGAGCAAGACAGAGAAAGAATCTTGATATTCGACACTGTTGATATTCGACATTGTTGATATTCGATATCATTCTTGACATTCGATAACTGACAATTAAGTTTTTTCTAGATCCCACAGTCGGCTTCTTCGTGAGATAATATGTTATCACTTCCACTCAGGCTTGTCTTTTGAAGAAGATGAGTCCATCTACTCACTACAGACTTGTATGGTGTTGGAATTCTTCTTTTAACTAGTTGCAGTTACCTGGACCGCCTTGGAGAGCCTCGAAAATGAAGTCATTTGTCGATCCCAATGATGGAATCTTCATGAGAAAGATGTCACTGCCTCCACTAGTTTAAATGAGTAGATATAATAATTTTTCACAGAATTCAATGAGATTGTTTTTGTAATACTTTCAACCATTAATAACGGTCCTGCATGGGTGATCTCTCCAGTATTTTGTAGTAGGCTTGGGGCACCTTGCTGTGTTTGCAACCTCCAGTCAATATGTCAATCCTCCACAAAATATCAGCTTGTCATTTGTGTCGAAAATGTTTGTTCTACAACACACTATGACAACTTTGTATTAGCTGGCAAAGTTGAATGATCCGTCTTCTTCCATTGTGCTTATTGAGCAGTAAAAGAAATAAATTCAAAAATTTCTAAAGATATTGAATCTATCGATATAAATAGTCTACAAGAAATAGTTCGGTGCATCACAGTTGAATCTTTAATAACATCAAGTCTATTTATCTCCTTGGAAACAGAAAAAATCGATGACGAAAATGTTATTAGCGCCGCGTCCCTCTGCACACATATAAACTACAAGGAAATTTCCAGCTGAAGGATCATTAATCATTCTGACACCTCCGATACACGTCGCTCATATTATACCGGATGAGCGCCGTAACCATACGCGAAATTAAAAATTTAAAATCCAAACACACTCACCTACAAAGGAAGATTGTATCCCTCTGTTACGAATTCGCACTTGAACTGTTTTTGTTTGCCAGCTTTCACGCAATTTCACTGGATATTTGCATTATTTGCTATATAATTACCACTTAAAATATAATTGAAATGTCCCAAAATGCTTCGACACCACACGCACTCAATTGTTTATAACCCATGGATGCGTTCTGTGAACGAACCACCAACAACCGTCGAATGTTTTTCGAAAATGTCAACTCCCTGTCAAGTCCTGAATCAAGGGTGATCAGTGCCCGACTCAGCGCCTTCTTTCACCGAAAACATGCCCGGCTTCATTCATGACACCTGTCCAAAAACTGCGGTCTTCGAATTTTCGTCGTTTTCCTCAACTTCGCCGATCCTCAACGAAAATTGCTGAGGTGCGCGAAGTGGGCCATGCTCGCAATACGATCGCCGTTAGTGAACTGTTTTATCCATAGTTCTCGCGGCGCGCTACAGTGTTTTGTTTCGGCCTGCGCAATTTTCGTTGAGGATGCTAATGCTGTCGAAATATTAGAATGGATTGTTGATTGGACAGTTTTTTCAATGGCGGTAATTATAGTGGAAATGAGTCATTCAGGTGAGATCAGACGGAGTGAAGTGTTTATTTCGTGCGAGATGCGATATATGCGAGTCGATTGGTATCATCAACGTAACGCAAGCCTTGGACTCTGTTAACTATCAGTCAATACTTATACACCAGGAATATTTGGAGTTTCGCCACGGAATAAGAGAGGTCAGCCATAAACTTGTATTAACCTTCACTTTGACACCTAAAACATGATACGGATATAGTAGTGGAGCAATTTTGCGAGCTAAGGAGTCAGGAACTGGGAGCTTTATAAAACTACTCCAAAGACATGTAACAAAGAAATTAGAAAGGCAAAACGGGAGTCTTGGAGGGAGTTCTTTGAGAGTATCTCTGATTCACCTCGCAGCACAAGAATTCACAAGATTTTCTCTAAAGAGCCGACTGCTGAAATTGGGTCGCTTAGACGATCAGATGGAACATTCTCAGTTTCCGATAAAGAACGTTAGAGCTTTTGCTAGTAAAACACTCTCCTGGAAATCTGACTCTCGATAACAACAAATCTCCCATCTTCGAGAGCGCTAAACGCCCAAAGAACAACGATTGGGAGGTCGTCAAGCACCGGCAGTTGAATGAGCTGTCAAGTCGTTTCAGCCCTGTAGAGGATGGTATAGTTCTAGCTCTTCTTCAAAATGGAGTGGAAATAATTTTACTTATCCTCATAAAATTGTATAGAGCTAGTCTGGCGTGAAGCTATATACCACCAAGTTGGTTGGCAGCAAGGGTGGTATATATACTTAAAGTGGGTCAGAAAGACCCACACCCTAACTCGGTACGACCCATTAGCCTCACATCCTTTCTGTTGTAAGGACTTGATAGAATACTGGAGGGTGGCATGGTATGCATTCCCACTGAATAAAAAACACTATGCTCATCAAACCGGCAAATCGACAGATTTAGGCTGGATCTATGCTATGCAGGTAAACAGAACTGCAACTACGACTCTTCAAGGCGAGGCCATTAGCTTCAGGGACACTAGAGGCTGTCCTCAAGATGGGGTACTATCTCCCCTTCTGTAGTCGCTCCTGATGGATAGTCTACTTGATGCTCTCGACAGAAGAAAAGTAGATCTGCAAGCTTATGTAGATCACCTTGTCATCTTGGCAAGGTCCACGTCGGGAAGGGTAGCTTGTAATATCCTCTGAAGAACGTTGGACGTTGTTCACAGTTGTTGCCAGAAAGAGTAGATGTCTGTCAACCCCAGCAAAACTGTGATATTTCCCTTCTCCAGGAGGAGAAAATTTGACGATCTAGCGCCACTTCCCCTGAATGGTGAGGTCATTCCATTTGGAACGGAGGTGAAATATCTTGGCATTGACATTGATAAAAAACTCACCTGGAACGCTCACTTGGAAAAAGTTTAACACAAAGCCAGACTGTCTCTATGGACATGTCGAAGGATTTGTGATGAATCTTGTGGTTCAGGTCCCAAACAAATCCATTGGATTTATGTGATGATTGTCATACCAATGATCACTTATGGTGCAATTGCCTGGTGGCCGAAGGCTTTACAGGAAACGGCCTAGGCGAAGCGCTCTGGCTCACAGAGACAGGGTTGTCGGCCATCAATGGTGCCATCAGTACCACACCGTCAGCGGCCATGGAGATCCTTCTAGATCTACCTCCTCTCCACATTTTACTGAAAAGCAAGGCTAGATGGACTGCATATAGACTTGTGCACATTGCCAATCGCACAAATCAATTTGATGCAGAGTGTAACAGGCTGTTGGTTGACACTGGAAGTCACAGCATTCTGGAAATAACCTCTGACTTTATACCTCCAACTGTCAACTACGACCTGCCTGTTCCTGTTCCCGAGTGGAGAGGACTGGATCCTCCGGGAGAAGGAAATATGGAGAGCAGATAGTTGTTGGTTCACAGATGGATCAAAAACACCTTCCGGTTCTGATGCAGGTGTTCTCAGTCGCAGAACCAGGACAGAGATATCAACCTACCTAGGAAGCTATGTGACTGTATTTCAAGCGTAAATTTACGCAATTGAATTTTGTGCGAAGAGATTGAAAGAATCTAATCTCATGCAAAAGTCAATGAAAATATTCTTGGACAGTCAAGCGACGTTGAAACATTTTGGCTATTACCAAGCAACGTCTAAATTGGAAGCCTAAAAGGCAATGAAGCTGCTGACTCCCTTGCAAAGGAAGGTGCTACAAGCAGCTTCATCGGACCAGATCCTGTTATCTAGGATTGGCTACTCCAAGGCGTTTATTCACCCTTCGAAGCTTGATACCAAACAGTTGTTGGACTACAGTAGGATTGGAATACGATGTTTAACAGGCCTTCTTACAGGTCACTGTCATTTGAATCATCATATGCAGAGACTCGGATTATCGGAAGAGAGTGTGTGTCGCCTCTGTTTGGAAAATGATAAAACAGCAGAGCACATACTTTGTGTCTGCCCCGCTGGGGACCTAATCAGGTTTTTAGAGTTCAACAAAGCCGTACTCTTACTATCTGACCCGGAGGACTACTCACAATACAAATTAATCGATTTTGTTAAGAAGCTGGGTTCATATAGTGTGAATAGGTGTGAGCCACAATAAACCCTTGCAGGTTGCGGTGGAGGGTCGAATAGACCCACTCACTTTGGACCTAACTCAACCTTAGTATATTGTGTAAAAATTCTGTGAATGATATCTGTTTTAATTCCATAACGAAAGTCAGGAATACAAACTGAGTAGAGAAAAGTGTTTTTTGTATAATTCAGTGTTCATATAAAAAATATGTTTCGAAAGAATTTTCCTTTCGTGTAATTCAATGTTTTAATGCAAAGAGCTGATTCAGGAGGGTTTTTTCTTCCAGTTCATGTCTGAAATTTACTTCTTTGCATGATCTGTACATCTATGTATAGAGTTACTTATTTCAAAATTGATTGCTTCCTTCCTTTCTTTGGAAGATTCCCACATTTTTTTGTATCAAAATGTAGTAGTGGATAGCCAAAAACTTTCTTCCCCAAAAATCAGTCACTTCTAAAAATATAACCTTTTCAATATAAACTACAAGTTTTATTTAAAATTTTCTTCTTCTTCTTCATCCTCGTCTTTCGGTCGCTGTAAAATTTCAAATCCCTTTGTGTCCTGGTCTTCAATGACATTAGAAGAATAGACAGCAACTGGTTAGTATAGAAGAATACAACAACAATATTGTTCAAAAATGTAACGCCATATTTCGAACAATTATTTTATAATTTGAGTGCATTGGAACCCATTATCATCAGAAACATTAATGATTTTTATTTTGAGTTTCATTATCAAAAACATATTCCCGGAAACATGTCGTAGGACCACTGTTTATATCTCCACCTGTAACGGTATTTTTTGCTGTATCAAGAATGGTTTTGACGTAATAATAGATAACAATCCAAATTTGTCGAATTACATGCCGAGGAAGCATAATTATTCGTATTTGGTGTGCATAATATTCACCTAGTTGAAATGTTCAATGAAGGAATGCATAGTTAGCAAGTTGTACGTGATCAAATACGTAATGGTTATATAATTACTCTCGATCTATATATGAACTAAATGTTTGTGGGAGCATATTCAAATATTAGTTGGAATTATTTAAGAGAAAAGAAAACAAACTATGCTATACTGATTTTTGATGACATACAATTTGCTAACGAATAAAAAAAATGCCCTTTCCAACTCATTATTTGAAAATTGATATTCATTTCAAATAAGAGAAAATCGTTTGCTTTCATGAGTTCATCTATTAGTACCTGCAGAAATACTCTTTTGCATTTCTTATTTTTGAATTCGTTATCTACATTAACATAACAATGTTGAATAGAGACCCAAAATAATGAAATTTTCTTCTTGTTATAACAGTCCACAGGTTTTTGACTGAGGTTTATACCAGTCAATCAAAAAACTAGGAATATTTTTGTAGTTGGTTTTTGTTTTTTTCCTGAAGAAAGGAAACCACCAAAGTCCCCACCATTTTTCAAATCACTCTTGAACATTGCTCCATTTCACGTATTGAATAAAATACAGTCATACTTCCTGTGGGTTGGGCTATCTATCGAGCGCGTCCCCAGGTGGCGGATATTGGAACGGCTAGGGGACTGGGGACCCTCTCCAGGAAGCCAATATGTGGCCTTACGGACGAAATCGCCGGACTCCTGGTCGGTGGCAGAAATAAGTAGGGTGAGGGGAACTAAAACTCCCCGAAAGTCTTTGCGAAACATGCCACCGTGGACCAGCCTACCCAAGCTAAGGTGTAAAGAATCGTACCGACAGCTGAATGGCCGCAGGGCCATTCCTTCCAACTCTTCCTTTGCTACTCGTGTAAACACTAATATATGAAACAAACAAAACAGGCACAACAAAAACCAATCACGAGACTGGACAGAAGTGCTCACTCCAATCTATGGCGGTGACTGGGAAATATCCATGCCAATCTACCGCTCGAAATGAGGCTGGAGTTAGCGGATCACCTCGTGATGTAATACAAAGGCGGTGCATTTGGGACGCCGAGGTCAAAAGAAGAAAGAGAGCGATAGAGGCAGGTGTGGCAGCAACTATAAGTGTATCCTCATCCTCCCCCACTACACCTCGAACAGCAAGGGCACTTCCTGTGGCGGGCGCCAAGATCTCCGCCTTGAATAAAGGCAAGGAATCGGCTGCACCTGCAGGAAAGCGCCCTGACTTGAACACCTCCACCACGGGAACCCCAGGAAGGTTGAAAGAGCCTCTCAACGACACTTATATGGCTGCACCTTCTAAAACCTTCGCGTAGGCCGCCGTGAGATACCCCAATGTTGCCAAAGAGAGTGTGTGTTCGGCGAGTCTTGGCCTACACCTGCCGATATAAAGAAAATGTTTCAACTAAGGAAACAGCTCCATGATATGGGACTAGTGGATACACCTCTATGCAGGATGTGTGAACAGGAAGATGAGACTGTCAGGCATATCCTATGCGAGTGCCCGGAGTTATCGTCAATAAGAGAGTGTGTGTTCGGCGAGTCTAGGCCTACACCTGACGAAATAAAGGAGATGTCTCCCAGCGACCTGTCCACCTTCCTGGAAAGGATAGGATGGACGATGACCTAGGAGGACAACTCCTCGGGAGGATGTACTATGGGTCACATGTGGCCTAAGTGCGTGGGGTTACATTCACCCTCCCTACTATACACATACATACATACCTACAGTCATACTTCTCATATAGACAGTGGGCATATTTGAAGACTGGCTGTAAATCAAATCATCTAAAGTTAGTAGTACTCCTGGATAAATTGTTCCTTTAGATGATTTTACAGTCATACTAGGTGAAAATACATAATGACTAACTCACCACCTCCAAAATTAAAAATAATAAAAATTTAAAAATGAATGTTGCTAATGATTCAAAATGGCATTATTTCAAATACATTTTGAGGACATCATTTCAAGAATCTGAAAAATATCGATTATTTTGGAGACGTACATTTTGGGATGTTATAAATATATTTTTTTCGGGATTGAAATACTTGGGAAAACACTCAACATCATAACTATATTACTCATCGCATATTTTTTCTGAGTTGATAATAATAATTTGTATTTGTTTTTATGTATCCAAAACATCAAAACATACTAGTTTTGTATCATTTACTCAGTATAACAAACAGTTAATGAGTAGATATTTGAAGACAGAAGTTATAAGTAATCCAACGAGTTTTATTTCATTTTGTGACAGAAAGTCTAAACGAATAGCACAAATTTGTTAATTAGTAATAATACCAAAACTGATTAAAAAATTGTTGGAAGTGGCCACCAGCACTTAGTATGCATGCTTCCGCCCTTCTACGCATGGAATTACGCACCCGTTCAAATATTCCCGGCGTATTTCGTATAGTTTCACACGAGGCAACTATTCGCTCTCTTAAATCTTCTAAAGTATTAACGGGAGTTTTATACACAAGAGTTTTGGGGTGACCCCATAAAAAAATCTTAACTGTTGAGATCGGGGGATCTTGCTGGCCATTGCTGAGGTCCTCCGCGACCTATCCAACGATTAGGATAAACTGTATTTAAATGGTTTTGGACAATTACACTGAGATGAGCAGGGGCGCCATCATGCATGTACCATATTCGATTCCTTAACGCAAGTGGCACATCTTCCAATAACCCAGGTAAGTCTTCTTCGAGAAAGTGTAAATAAGAACGACCATCAAGGAGTCCTGGTAGAAAAAATGGGCCTATTAGATGATCACCTATAATTCCTGCCCATACATTAACCGAAAATTGGTGTTGGAAATGGGTTTCGGTTATTGCAATTTTAATTGAGAACAGTGCATCTGACAACAAACAAATACCTTCTAGATCCTCAATTATTTTGCAACAAATCTGATCTCTTAGTAAAGTAAAGCGATTTTTAATTTTTTGAGCGAAAATCATGCGTTGGACAGAGAAAACCCAGCAAATCAAATGTGCTCAAAAATGTATGGAGATTTTAAACATAATTTTTAATTCAAGATGAAGCAGTAGCGTAGTATTTTTTTCGCCAAAAATATACATTTCAAAACTCGTACGTACGCCACTGGCAGAGAAAATTAAGAAAATTGTACATCAGAAAATGCGCCTTGAGGCATGGAACATATGTACCAAATATGCCAAAAATGTCTACAAAATTATCTCAGTTATTATTAAAAAACTGATTATATTTTTGAAAATTTTGCCACCCTGTATCTCAAAAGTTAAGGCGTTTAGGACATACGTCCATAGGACGTTTTCTCCTCAAAACGGGTCTAAGAATTATCTCCTTGAATATTAGCATGTGTTTAAGGAACACCCTGTATACATATTGCAATTATAGTGGTGGAATATACAGAAATGTAAGAAATTTTGAGTATTTGATGAGTCAGTTATATCTCGAAAAGGTTTGTATTTTTGGAATCAGCATAGATGAATTAACCAAAATCAGTTAATTTTTCTTCGGCAGCAAGACAGACATTATTTTTTGGTGGGCTGTGTTATTAAAAGCTATCAACCCTCAGGAAAGCTTTTTTTATGATCAGTTATCAATACTCAATTTGTGAAATTTTCACAATCATCTTTGTTATAAATGACACGAACCACAGAATACGAAATTATCATAGAACAAACGTATCCAATCAAAACTTCTGGAACTGAAATTCAACTTCGGCAAGGTCAATCCTATATGAGCATTATATGTCGGTCCTTTCCTTTCTGTGTTTTGTTCATTATCCTGTACAAGTATATACGGAAGGGCTGAAAATCCAGGACATGAATATATTATTCTACTCATCATACCTCCCGGATACATCCGGAACTTTCTCCGTTGTGTCATTTCATTCCATTTCCTGAAAAGTTTTTGCCGGAGAATAATAAAACGTTTATATGTGTTGCTGTTTTTCAAAGGACTAGAGTGATGGGATCATAAATTCTTTGGCAATCACTGGGTAATGAAATTTCTGACACTTATTGCCACTTTTTGCAATATCAGAACATATGGGACTGTAGGTTTTCTAGCCATATTTCTTTCAATCTGCAGAGTAGAAACGGTAACGATGTTACTCAAATACATATTCGAGTAATTAGTTTTCCAAGTGGATATTTGAATTTAGATTCTGAATCAGATAACAGAAGATTATTTTGGTCGCTTATTATAGAAACTGAAGTGATTGAAATGATGAATGATTCAAAAAATGAATCTGCTCCAGGCCCTGATGAATTAAATAGCACATTACTCAAATCTGTTGAGTATTTCATAGCGAAACCCTTGACTCATATCTTCAATAATTGTTCAACATCTGATATTTTTCCATCAATTCTCAAAATTTGTAATGTCATACCAGTGTACAAGAATGGAGATAAAAAATGTATTGATGATTATAGACCAATATCATTGACAAGTAATATTAGTAAAGTGTTCGAAAAATGTATAAACAAAGAGTAGTTACCTGTCTTGCAAATGAAAAAATTTTGTCAACTTAACAATTTGGTTTCAGGGAAGGAATGTCAACAGAAGATGCAATTTTCAGTGTAACTCGAAATATATATCATAGTCTGAATACTAACAAAAAAGTGATTGGAATATTTTTAGATATGAAGAAAGCTTTTGATACCGTATCTGACTTTAAACTTCAAAAGAAACTAACACAGTATGGAATAAGAGGCGTTTGTCTTGAATTTTTCCGAAGTTATTTAAGAAACAGAAAACAGTTCGTAACTGTACCAACAAATGACAAAGTGTGGTGTTCCTAAAGGCACGGTTTTGGGACCTATCCTTTTTTCATTTACATTATTGATTCACTAAATACAAATCTTGATGATGATTTATATTCGTATGCAGTTGACGCTGTATATGTAATGGATGGAGATAAATGGAATGAGACTATATCGAAGGCTGAAGTTGGCATGTTAGTTTTGAAACATAATTTGAGTTATGACTTGCTCACACTCAATATTACGAAAACTAAAGTCATGACAGTTTCATGTAGTGAAAAATATCAACGAAAACTTGATGAAATGAAAATTCGAAATGTTCACAGGAACATTTTCAAAAATGCAATTGCACTCTTAAATTAAACAGAGCCCCACAAATTGAATATTTAGGAATTTATATAGATTATTGCCTGAAGTAGAAAAAACATTGACTTGAATTAACAAAAAATTAAGAAAATGTCTTTATAAGTTCAGATTTCTGAGAGATATATTTGAAGTAAAAACACTATTGATGTTTTATGATGCATTATTTTCTAATATTATGACCTACGGAATCATAGCCTGGGGTGGTGCATATAAAAATTCGTTAAAATATGTCAAGTCTATTCATAAATATGCAATAAAAATACTTTTTAAAAAACCTTTCAGATTTCCATCGAAAGTTTTATTCAGAAAATATTCCGTTTTGAATATCAGACAAATATTTCACAAAATCAGTGCCATCTATATGAAAAAACATTTTGCAAATACTGACATAATAGAATATCAGTATGATACGAGATCAAAGACCAATGATTGCTTACAAATTGCTAAGTGTAGTCTTTCTTTTACATTCAATGCAACAACACTGCGTATGTATTGGTTGTAAAATTTACAATATAATTCCATGAGAAATTAAAAAATTGAGAACAACAGCATTTAAAGAAACATAACACAACTGGATATTAGATGATAGAAAAAAATTTGAAAATTTGCTCACATTGAAATAGTTCAGGTCAACAGATAATTTATTTCATCATCATTCATAATAAAATAATATTATTGATACATTTTCATTTTTCTATATATTATTTCATGAACAATATCTATTAACAGTTAACATTGGCTTTCTTTTTCAAATCACCGAGTCAAACACAAGTGTTCACACTTAGCAGACTGTGTTAAAATATTATACATGTAATTATAATGTTTTAAATATTCATAGACATTCGTTTGATATTGTACATTTAATAATAAATGTGAAATTTGAAGTATTCTTTCGGCAAACCTGCAAAAACTCAGACATGTGTTCATTATACTTCTTGTAGAATTCAGAATATTGATCACTAGAATACTTATAAAAAAAATTGTGACGTTTATTTCACTTCTGAGTAGAATCCAAATACATAATAAACATGAATGTATATTCTCATGGACTATGTTGAAGCGATTTTTCATTTTCATCGACAGTGGTCAACAGTTTTCACGTCTGACATTTCGCCTTCAACCGTGCTCACTTGTACTGGCAGAACTTAGTATAGTATTTCCAATACCAATTGGGACAGCACAGAGAACGAATTCCCGCCTCGACATAGGCGTCAGCATATTATTCTTCAGTGGAAAGTATCTGAACCACGAGTTCAACCACCATCAATCAACTAAAAGAGGAATCATCAAGACTCTATTAAACCGTGATTTCGGGCTCTGCAACAAGAAGGTATGTCTCGAGAAGGAACTAGACATAATCAAAAATGATCTTCAACGGAATGGCTACTCCAAAGCGATGATTGAAAAGACCTTGGCTGAAAGACAGCTGGAGCCTCGCATGGAAGAGAAGTCGTCACAAACAGTGCTTGCACTTCCCTACATCAGAAGATTATCGATGAGGATAAGAATAATTGGTTCCAAGTACAACATCAGAACCTGCTTCAGATCTGTTAACACTATCCGTAGCAGCCTCACGAAAACCAGGCCACCAAACGCGGACTGCGATTCCAAGAATTGCATTTACCGGATATCCTGTGAGTGCGGAAAATCCTATATTGGTGAAACTAACAGGCCATTGAATGTTCACATTGCCGAGCACAGGAAACACAAATAGCGAGGGGAATCCAGCAAATCAGGAATAGCATACTATGTTTGGACAACATGACATCGAGTGGTACCAAGCTGAGATCTTGCACAGAAAGTTACATTGGTTAAGGAGAAAATTCAAGGAAGCCGCTTACATGTTGTCCAACAACGTATTCAGCCAAGCCAGCGTAGAAATACGCTACATATGGAAACCCATCATCAAGCGAAAAATGGCCAAATCCCGCCAAATGGTCATCTCCCACGGAACCAGTGAAGCGGAAAATGGAGAACGGGGATAAGGGAACGACCTATAAATAGACATCTCTCGGAGGAATCACCCGAAGACGGGTGATTTTGTTTTTTCATTTCTTTATTTTCATTTATTTTTGTTCAATTGTTCTATTTTACTTGTAAATCATTTCAGTATTATTTCATTTCAGATTTATTTTGCTTGATATAATTGTTATTTTCAGATATTCATTTTTAATTTTTCTTTTTCAGTTGTTTCAGGGATTTCAAATCATTTTATATAGTAGACAATGAAAGTCCAAACTAGTGAAATCAATTTCCATATCAAATCAGATTTAGTCCCCCGAGAAATGAAAATTGATGTGTTCGTTAAAATTTTTGATAACACGTCCGTTTCTGACTTACAGGGGGGGTCAAGTTTTTGTTGGAACGGCATGTATGCATACATATGAATGGATTTGAAAAAACAAAGAAATCATATTAGTTTCCCACCGGAAATATAAAGATTAATATATATTATTCAATTATATCTATATGTGGCCATATTGCGGTATCCAAATTAAATCCGGCTTGATTAAACATAATCAAATGAAGTCACCCATTCCTCTCTATACGAAGTACCCCGAATATTGATAAAGCTTATGAATATCATTTTATAATCATAAAGCCAAGTATCTATTCAGGTAAAGCAAATAGTGTGAATTGGTTCGTGTGCAATGATTCATAAGCAATATTCGTATTTGATTATTACATTGTGCTTTCGTGAGAGGATTTTTCATTCACGAAAAATAATATTGACAGGTAGAAAATGAATAATATGTGTGATTTTTTGAGGTTATTGGCGGTGACATCTGATCACTTAATGCCGATTTTCTCCATTGCTGCTGAAGGTACTTCAATCAGGCGAAAAAAATCAGTATTTGGGTCATATTCACTGTTCTCAATTCTACAGAGGTTGAGTTAGTAGGTTCACTGTATCCTCAAGTGCAACTTTCAAGGGTTTGTTGTACCTCAAACTAAACCGAACCCCTAATAAATCCAGTTTCAGATGTCGAAATTGGCTGTTACTTGATTGAAATTCATGCAAAACAGTTTACAAAATTATAAGACGAGTTTCATTTACACTATCGTGAGAATGTATAACTTTCTACATATACACCACCATGTTATAACCATAGTTCTTCTTCTTTATAACAGTATATGAGGTTAGGTTAGGTTAGGTTTGGTTATAGTTTTTGTAAACTATATATTCTTGTGATCTGGGTTGGTTTTAATGAAAGTGTTCACCGGTCACCCTATGTATTACTGTACTAGCTTCATTACATTACGTCATATGATGGCTTATTCAAGCCTATTCCTAATAACTAAATTTTACCTACTCAATGCTTCATAGGAATTAGACGTTTGATTGATATGACTCTACTTACTTGATGACTAATAATTTTATTTGCGTTCAGATACGAACTAACCACAAATTCAAAAATTCGAAAAGAAATTTCACATACTCATTCAAATGAACACGTGATAAAATGAAATTTTCTGAGTAATCATGAGGCTGAACCATTGAAGGAAAATCATTCAATTCACTCTTGAGTTTAATGATTTCTAAACCCTCTGAGAAATTGAATCATTTCTATTCTGAATGTATCACTACATAGTCGTGCAAATATTGAATTGCTTTCGTCACTCGTCACTCAGCAAATGCTTTGAGAAGATACAGGCAGATGATATGACTGATCGGTTCAATTCTTCCTAGGAAAATAGGATTTGAACAGCATCCTATGGACTGAAATTATTACTGTTGATGTTGAAACGTTACTGACCTAGGTTGTATACACCATTCATGTGATATACCAGTCTGACCAACGTCACTATGATGAAGAAGTTTCGATACATATTATCGTAGAATTTTATAGATATGACTTGTAATATCAGCAATATTGACACTGTGGACGAAGATTTCCATAAAGTTCGCCTCCATTTCTCTGGAGAGGATCTCTAGAGCATATTGGAGCATTGCGTCTGAACCAATTCATTAGATTTATGTGATTTATGAGATTGTCAGATCAATAATCAAGAATTAGAGTGTGAAATCGAGTCCTAAAAGGGGCTCTGTGTTGTCGATTTGATTTCAATCCTGAACAAGATATCTCATTGATCAAAAATGATGGATAGTTTTGGAAATTTTTCATTGATAATTGATGGTAATGCATTTTGATACGTGCTTCTGAAAAACAATGAATGAATTCTCTTCATTAAAATTTTCATAACTTTCCGTTTCAAACATTTATTGTGAAATTGTTTATCTGTCTGAATTTTTCAGATCCGATCATTTACTCAGATTACGTAACGTTAGGTCTGAAGTGAGTGGATCTGTTCGACCCTCCACCGCAACCCGCAAGGGTTTATTGTGGCTCACACATATTCACGCTCGACCAAATAAACCCAGCTTCTTAACGAAGCCGATTGATTTTCAAACGATCATTTACGTATCAGATATGCAACGTTCACAATAAATTTCCCCCTCATTTAAAACATTTCAAAATAGGTATTTTTAGGCAAAAATTGAAAACTGAACTACTATGTAAACAAACTTAAATACTCAATAGTTTATCCATATGTATTTTTTTGTTGTTATTGGAATGCTGATTGATATCAGATGTATAATGTATTACTTTTTCTATTTTTTTTTGTTTTTTGTTTGTATTTGTTTTATTTTTTTGTTGCCAGTTCTCGTAGCTGGCTGTAGAGGTTTAGTGGTAGAACAAACCAATAGTGTTCTACACTATTGGTTTGTTTTGAACTTCGCTTTTTGGATGTATATCGTATTTCTCCCAATAAAGACCATTATTATTATTAATATTATTATAATTGGTATATTGAGTGGTCTTTCAGGTCAGATGGTGAGAGTACGGCCCTGCCGAACTCTCAAATCATTTCATATCAGATAAATGAAATTTCACCACTTTTTCCGTATTAATTGTTCGAAATTGAGGAACAAATGAATATGTTAGCAGTGTTGAAAAAACGTGTTGTGAAACGTACGGAAAAAAGTAATATAAGACATATATTTAAAGTCACGCGAAAAAAATCCAATAAAATTAAAACTACTTTGTGCAGCTCAAATCTTAGCACACATTAATCGAAATATCATGTGAAGATATGTCAGTTCTGTTTGAAAACAGCGTTCATTAATCGAGCCAGTCTTTCACTCACTGCAAGGACGATTATAAGTGATTATGACAGCAAACAACAAGATTATTTATCATAACTCAATTTGAATTTTATCTATCTTTAGAACACCCATGAGCTGAGCTATGATATAATGACTTGCTACATTTTAATGAAAACATTGAAGGTAATTAATTTCCATAGATTATGTATCGATGAAACAAGAGACGTTCCTCCATTGAAAAAAAGTGTTTAGGAAAGGTGAACTCTTAGGTCACCGAGACCTGGGTTTTGGTGGCATTGAATTGAACCTGGTTACTTTCACCTCAGTTCGAAATCACCTGGTTTTTTTTTTGGTACCTTGGGAGCTGTCTGACTTGTCCATTCAGTCCAAGTCTCCAGAAAACACTGCAGCCTCTTGGGCTCATTGCGTTTATTCTCCCATCTTCTCATGACATTCATTCCATCAGTCTCGTTCCCTGTACTAGTTTGTACAGATTCCGTGTTGGATGTTCGTTATATTCTTCTGGACCTAATTTCGTACGTCCATATATTGCCTGCCTCCTGTGATTCAGTGCCTCACATTCGCATAAGATGTGTAAAGCTGTTTCTATACCTTCGTTGCATAATCTGCAGCTGAGGTCTCCGTTATACAGCCCCATTTTATTCAGGTGTCCTCTAAGCGGACAATGTCCGGTTAGTAACCCTGTAATTATTCTGAGCCGGTCCCTACTGTATTGAAGTAGTTCATCGGTTCTTTTCTCGGACGGTTCCCTAATGAAGGTTCTACTGTGTTTGTTGCCAAGTAATTTTGTCCAGTACTCTGTGTGCTTCTTATTGGTCCATGTCCTGATGTGGTTTCGTATCAATGATTTTGGTACCCCCAGAGCTAGTTCAGGACCTATATATGGAGTTGATGATTCGCGTCTAGCGCATTCATCAGCTTCATCATTACCTGTGATTCCTGAATGCCCTGGCACCCAGTACAAAGTTAATTTGTTCCTGTTTGCAAGTTCATTCAGTTCTTCATGAAATTCCCAGACCGGTTTTGATGTCACCTTCGGGTTTGTTAGAGCCCCTAGTGCGCTCTTGCTGTCTGTAAAAATATTGATCCGCTCATTTCTCGTAGGTCTCAATTGAATAAGCATTGCACACTGCAAGATAGCATGCACTTCCTCCTGAAAGACGGATGTGTATAGTCCTAGGAGATAGCTGTAGTTTAAATTTATATCCGCTCGGTATATTCCAGCTCCCGTTCTATGTTTGGTCTTCGATCCATTTCTATACCAGGTGTTTTTTCCAAACATGTTTTCGGGACGACTCTTCACGGCTTATGATTTCGTCTGTGAAGTTTGTTTTGAAGGTGTATTTCGGTGTCATGTGCACATATTCAATATGTGCTCCTCCACTTGTTCCGAAATTTCTGTTCGGTTCGATCTTTTGTAGTTCGGTGAGTTTTCCAGTCTGAATCGTCCCATCTTAGCCTCCCCCATTATCACGAAGTGTAAAGGAGATAGATTCAGGAGTGTCTCCAATGCAGCTGTTGGGGTAGTTCTCATTGCTCCCGTCTCTCCCAAACAAGCAAGTCTTTGCACCTTGTCTAGTTTGTTGATAGCGATCGCCTACTTCATCTTTGGCCACCAGACCAGAGATGCGTATGTCTGGTTTTAGTCCCCATGTTTTTCCATAAGTGCGTCTGGTAAGCATCAGTACTACCTTCGCTTTTCTCTTTATCCTGTCCAAGTGTTGGTTCCAGGTCAGTTTGAAATCTAGGATAACTTTCCTTCTTGGATTTTCTCAGGACTTTGTTATACTCAGTTAGGGACCTTCTGTATTGGTCCCACGAACCTGATTTCCTTGCACATTTGAAGGCTTTTCTAGTTTTTTGTCTCATTCTCGTCAGATCTCCATTCCCCAAGGGCACATTCCTGTTTGATCCCAGGTTTATTACGGGATAATTTCCGTTGTACGTACAGATGATAGGTCCCTGTAATCGATCTGCTGCCAACTCTAGGTCTATGGAATCTCTGATGTCAAAATCCATGCGGTCTAAACAGGTCCACCGTATATGCTCTCCAATTTGTTTTCCGGGTATTTTGATATGTTAGGATCAAGGTCTAAACCCCTTCGATTTCAAAGTTTATGTGTCGATGGTCTGAACAACTTTCCTCACTGGACACATTCAATTTCACAACATAGTTACTTACAAATGTAGTTCCTATCGTTACGTCTATCACTCAACTACGTTTCGCATTTACAAAAGTAGGTTTATTGCCTATGTTTGAAATGTCCAAGTTATTTGCCATGAAAAACTGTAGTAAGTGCTCACCTCTTTCGTTGGTGTTGGTGCTTTCCACGGTTAGTTGGTGTGCATTGGCATTGCAGCCAATTATAAGTTGTAGTCCCTGCCGTCAAGTCTCTGGAACACAAATTACTCAACGGCAGTATATTTATTCCGTTACGGATAATTAGGCATGTTTTTGGGGTTTCTGAGGTTCTGTTATAAATCAACTCCCCTCTGATGCCCCTCAATCCCATTATTTTTCCCCCGTACACCTAGGATTCCTGTATGAGAGCAATATCAAACCCCCATCATTTTGGTAAGGACAGCTGAGGCCCCCCGAGGCAGGTTTGTTTATATTACTCTCAACATTGCTGTTAAGATCCTTCAGGACCTTGAAGGTGACCATGCCCAGCTTGAAGTAGGCTTCGAACATGTTCCCCTCCAAGGCCCTGAAGGAAGTTTCATTCGTGGAGAAGGCCAGGATTCCTTTTCCACTTTCCTGGCCTCGACCACTATAAAGTCCGCTCCCTCCCAAAGATTGCCCAAGTTTCCAATGCTTCTTTTGAGCCATTCTTTCATCCCTTCATTCGCACAGGTTATCCATAGGATCCCGTGCCAAATGAGGTCTTTTTAAATTGTAGGTTGTCGAGGCTACCAGAGGGAGTATTGTCCAATTCGCGGACAAGTCCCTCCTGGATCAGGTCTGCTTGACCCTGACTCAGGGTGACCTCAGGGTGTCGCATGTCAGTGACCGCCACCTTCTGGCCCCTAGCAGCCTCACTAATATAAGTCACAGTTCCTTTGGAAGCCCTGGGTTTTTTCAGTACCTTCTGTGGGGGAGTTTTTTGATCCTCTCTAGGTCTCTTTTTGGCCCTTTCCAGAGAAGTTGCTTAGGTTTTTTCTGTTTTTCTGCGATCTTTTGTATTACATGGATTTTCAATCCACGTTCCCGCAGCTATTTTCTCCGCTTTCATCAGTTTGCGCCTTTGCCTCCCTGATAGCCTTTACTTCTGCAGTTCGACTTTCGTCGAATCTGCAGTTATGCTTTCGGCGGGACTGGTGTTTACCGCCGTTTGACTATGACTTGCCTGCTCAGTTTTCACCTCCAGGATAGTCTTACTTTGCGAGGAGTCGCTCGAAGAGTCCTTCTCTGATATTCTAGTAGTTCTTATAGTTCTTTGTTCCATTCAAGTCCCACGAGTATGGGGTAAGGGTTGTCCACATCCATGGTGCCCCCTATATGGATGTGAGGCTGGATACTTCAGGAGGTCGCCTGGTATCCCAAAGGTTCCGTTAGTGATAACTGATGAGGTTCAGTTACCATTCATCCTTTGGCACGGGGAGCATAACACCTTGGATTAGGCCTGGGTCCTTTTTAGTCTGACTGTTCTGTTACGGCCTCTTCGGCATGAAAGACCCTACCAGTAGCTGAGCTGTCGCCGACATAACTTCATCGCAGTACGCAAGCCCTCCCACCACGACAAGGTGACGACCCTTCGGGGGGCGAAATCACCTGTAGATCCTCATCAATATAATCCACCTCCTGGTACCGCTGAAGATGTGCATCCACAGCCCACATCTGGGCTTCCAAATGGAATGGTGAAACAAGTGTGCTCTCGTCAGCAAAAAAATATATTAGATCGTGATTTTTTCCAATAAGTCATTGACATACAATAAAAAGAATGTTGAAGACAATATGGATCACTGGGGAAGTCCAGCGTTGATGATAAAAATATTTGAGATGTATCCATCAACAACCACTTGCAGGAAACGTTCTTTCCAGACAGCCATACACAAAAATGATTCGATTAGCCATAGCATCAAAGTTTGGCCAGCAAACCCTCATGCTACACACGGTCAAAGCTTCAGAAATATCAAGCGCAACACTCTTGACTCTCCATGTTCACCGATTGCGCTATTCCAATTATAGGTAGAAGGTCTCCTGTTGATCTATGTTTCCAGAGCCATGATGATGATCGCTCAAGATGTTAAAGCCCTCCAAATATTCAAGTATATGGTGGATTACGGCTTTCTAAACCCAGTAATTGGAGCAACTGTAACCGTTCCTTCCAGAAGACTTGTTGCATTTATATATTATTCGTGCAACTGCTTTTTATTTTTCAGAAACATTCATCTGAAACGACTCACTATTCGCTTGTCACCGAACGTGATCGAATATTATTCAATAGTATTTGTGAGATCTTCTATTGAAAAATTTCCAATCGTGAACTCATCGCATTTTCAGTGAAATATGGGCATTGTATTGTAAACAAAAAACTAATCATTATTGGAATAGCCGATTCTTTCTGGACTGTGATTGTTGAACAGGTTCATTACAGGTGAGTGGATGCCATTATTTGTATTTTATAAAATTATTCACTCAAAGAGGAAACTCATTAATACATTCACTGAAACGTAGTTTAGAATTGATGAACTGAAATGAAATTGTGTCATGTATTCCAGGAAATACTGAATTGTGCACTATTTTGTGGGGGATTATAGCGGGAAAGACGTGAATCGAAAAAATATAACCACAAAAAAACTATGACGAAATTGATCGGGATTTCAAATCATGCTTTGGTTCTATCAATACAAATCCATTATAAATACACTCAAAATAATAAAATAGTCTCTGTTTTACCAGGCAAATTGGTATCATTAACGAATATTATAGAATTCCAATAAATATTTTTCAAGGACGAAATACAAGCACTACATAATGGAAGAGTTCTTTAACGTAGATGTTCGAAGTGTACTGAATTGAACTCCAAAACGATGAGCAGTCACAGTTCGTCGCGTATTTCTGATAAGTACCGCCCTTGGTGGAATGAAATGTGCCAAGTCATAGAAAGTATAAAAGAGAGACAAATCTTCAACCCCTCTTCGATATTCCAGACAGACTATCAAGGTTGCAGGTGATGGTCACGTCTCCAATCAGGCGAATGGTTCTTTTCTCGATTGAATCTAGCAGGTTCAGGGTATGCTTAGGGGCAGAGCTCCATACATGAGAACAATACTTCAAAGAATGTCTGATCTGAGCTTCAGAAGGCATCAGAAGTACAGTTTTCTGGTTCGGAACAGTTTTCCAAGCTTTCAAGAAACTCATCGAAGCGGAAAGCAGAAGCAGACAGCTTACTTTCTAATACAACTTTGATTTCGCTCGAGATTTCGAAAGTTTATGTTTCCGAATCGATATGTTTTAGTCCAGAACCTCTAAGTCGAATTCAGAAATCAAAATACATGGTTGGTCACCTTGGATTTTGAGTTGATTGAGTTGAAATTTCTGAAAATTGCACCACTGGCTGAAAAAGCTAATAGTGACCTTCTATTCAATTATTGTTAGTTCATGATCAAGTATTCATGCTCAATTAGCTGAAGTCGTTTTGAAACAAACATAAAATTTCCGAAAGTTCAACTATCAATATAAAGGCATATACTCATTCAAATTGCTTTCCATACCATTTCAATTGAAAATTGAACTGAACATTCTTCTGTGATTTCTAGATAAGTGATATGAAGATTACTATCTTTAAAACGATGAATATTTGAGATTTCAATAATTGTATGTCATTCGTATCGAAAAAACTAGTTATTTTGAATTCAGTAATAAAAATATTATCGCTAATATTGCACCATATATGAAATAATTCACACTGTTCTTATTGTAAATCAATGAAGAGATGAATGGATATACTGGGTGTAACTGAATAAGTGTAAAACATTCAAGGAGATGATTCCTCATCGAAAAAAAGATAGGATCTTTCATATTGAAAAATTTCATTGGAGCATCCTTTGTTAAGATACAGCCCGTTGAAGTGGGTAAATGAAATTTGTATAACAATATTTTTCACAAGCATTAAAAAAGTTACAATATTGAAATCAACCTAACGTTTTGTACTACCAAAAAGACACTTAGCCAGAAATTTATTTGGTTTACCCCATGGTGTAAGGGGTGGAAAGCGCAACCCCTAAAATTTATTTCCAATGTAATTTTTTGTCTTATTAGTTGTTTACCATTTAAAAATATATTTCCGATAGCCTATGTCATTCTAAACAAAAAATGTCTCCTTTTTTGCCCAAAATAAACCAGTTCGCAGCAAAAAATTATTTTACGAACAACTACAGATATATATCGTCATAAATGCGAAAATACGAAACTAATCTACCTAGTAGGTCGCTATTAGCGATAGTGACAATTGAATTGGTGTGACGCTGTCAGGTTGTGAATTTTCGAAATTGAATCAATACTAATTGTGTGTTTTTGTTCTGTTCCTAATTTGTCACTTTCATAATTTACTTGTTATTGAAATTGCATACACAAATGAGGAAATGGCTGATATGCATTACGGTCTGCCGCAGGAAAATGGGTTAGAAGCTTCTAGAAGATATGCTGAAATGTATCCTCAACATCAGCATCCTTCACATAGAATATTTGCTCGACTTTATCAACGATTACGAGAATTTGGTTCATTCGACAAAAGAACGCAGGATTGTGGTCGCCATCGAGAAGTACCAACACCACAGCTTGAGGAAGCAGTACTTAATTTGATTGAAGAACAACCTACCACCAGTACTAGAAAGATTGCTTTCCAGCTAAATGTTGATCATATGACCATCTGCAACGAGTACAGGCACTGCTACCGCGAGACTTTCCGAACCGTCTTGAATTCTGCAATTGGATGCTGGAAATGATTAGAAGGAATTGTGACTTTCTGAAGACGATAGCATTCACAGACGAATGTAGTTTTTCTCGGGACAAGATTATTAATTTTCATAATTACCACATATGGGCTGATGGAAACCCTCACGCTATTGTCGAAACTAACCATCAAAAACAGTTTTCTCTTAACGTGTGACTCGGAGTTATTGGGGATGATTTAATTAGGCCTCATTTTCTAACTCCTCGATTGAATGGTGAGGCATACGTTCAATTTTTAAGAGAAGTGCATCCAGTACTGCTGGAGGAAGTTCTTTTGGGCGTCAGAAGGGATATATTTTTATGCATGATGGGGCTCCCGCCTATTTTAGTTAAGTAGCACGTCAGCATTTAACTGAAACATATGCAAATCAGTGGTTAGGTCTAGGAGGACCACAGAACTGGCCCGCTCGATCCCGGATCTCAATCCTCTAGATTTCTCTATTTGGGGCTATTTACAGCATTTGGTTTAATGTACTCCTGTTCGCAATGTAGAGGACTTAAGAAACCGCATCATCGATGCGTGCAGGGTAATCAGAGAGACTCCAGGAATATTTGGGAGAATACGTGGCTCAATGCGCCGACGTCTAAACGCATGCGTAATGTCTGAACATTTACTATGTTCTCTACATATTGTGTGTTTTGTTATTAATAAATTAGTTTTATTTATTTCGCTTTACTCGTTTAATGCAGGTACTAATTACAAAATAACAATAAATCCAGTTCGCATTTATGACGATGTATCTCTGTAGTTGTTCGGAGAATAAGTTTACTGGTTTACCATGAGGTAAACCAGATAAATTACTGGCTAAGTGTCTTTTTGGTAGTACAAAACGTCAGGTTACTTTCAATATTGTAACTTTTTCAGTGCTTGTGAAAAAAATTGTTATACAAGTTTTATTTACCCTTTTCAACAATGGTTGCTCCAATTAAGTTTATATGAAAGATCCTATCTTTTTTTCGATGAGGAATCACCTCCTCAAATGTTCTACACTGATTCAGCTACACCCTGTATAACTACCCACTAACGGAAAATTGATTCAATATTCTTTCAGAATTTTGTACCAATTTGGCAGTACCTACTTCTTGATATACTATTGGAATAATACGAACTCCAAAATGTTGCCAAAGCTAAGGAGTCCGAATCATCCACTTTATGTAACAGATATATACGTGTGGAATATACACAGGTTGACAAGAGCGCCCCCAGCCATGAAACACCCGAATTACGCTCAGGAATCGACAGAACATGCAACCACCTCTTCTGCATCCTGACATACTCTACGTTCGGAACGAACTCGAGGTTTTTGACAATTCCTCTTGATAAAATATAAATCCCCAGATTCAAAATTATGAAGTTTTCTATGCATTTCTACTGTTATTATAACGACTCCATCATAGAAAAACCTGTCGTATATGGACGTAGAATCATATGTAAATATGTAATGTATGATCGCAGAAACAATAGGGAGATTGAACTCAGGAATCTCTCAGAATCCGAATATTATGGTTTGTGTGAAATTTATTCTTATTTCAACAAATCTAGTGCATTTCATCACTGAAAACTGTGCGCTAGCCTTCAATGCATTCAGTGCCTTGTGCATTGGAAAAAATAATCGGTTTTATTCCATTTCAAACACATTGAAACTTTTTTAGCTCAGTCTACAGAAAAGTAGTCCTATACCAGTAAATTCACTTCCCGTTATTATTTCTCATAACACGGAATTCAATAACAAACAATTCGAACATGAAATGTTCTTCCAATACAAATATTTTTATTGCCAATTTCCCGACGACACGGCCGCGACTCTTGCAATAAAATGCAGCGCTCGAGAGTTATTCGCTGACGGGCCATATAATTTCACCCTCTACGGTTGAATAAAGAATATGGCAGATATAGGGGGGAGAGTTGAGATCATATTAGGAATTAGCTAGAAAATTGCATGATAACTGAAACTACAAAATCTGATTCATATGGAATCTACTTAAAATCTTTCAAAATATTGAGGGTGAATCACATTTATGGTTTATTGATTCAGAGAAGGAAATGACTCACAAAAATGTACAGATCTGTTAGTGAAAGTTGTGGAAAGTGGGATTGTGAAAATCTTCCAGTAGGCAGGGGTATTCTAACATCCCCCTTGCAGAGGGGGATGTTAGAATACCCCTGCCTACTGAAATGTCAGAGTTCTCTTGAATGTCCCCTAATCCTATTCGTGACGCTAAGCCCACTCAGAATCAATAAGAGAGCCCTCAAAACACCGGTCCTTTTCACGATTATGAGAGGATATGCCGTGATTGAACTTCTTTGGTAGCTGCTTGTGTAACTAAATAATCTGCTGAGTCTACAGAGCAGATAGATATATACATAATGACCTTCACTGTTCTTCCTTTGCATTAAGAGCTTCTCAGTTCTTCAAGTCCTTATCTTGTTGTCAGACCTAGGAGTCTAGATGGTGCAACCAGAAAGCAAATTACGCCTCTTCTGATTATGCCTTGTACGAAATTCCTGAACAGCAGAAGCAGAGGAAACAAACTACCCCTGAGTAGCTCAGCAAACGCTCACGATGAAACGGTGATTCACCTACGCCAAAAGCAAAAAAGCTCTGCAATGCTGAATATAGTGTATCGTCAGTTATAGTTGATTCTTAGATATTCTCTGATGCATTCTGGTGATTTATAAACGTTTTTCGACATTCCTCTGACTCTTTCCGACGTTTCCTGAATGTTTTGCGAATTTCACAGAAACTTTAATGAAACTTTCAGAGAAGGACACTGATTGGCAAGTGGACTGTATAAACGCATACTCTACATTATTTCACATAACGTCAAAGTATCATCAGAGGCCTCCATGATTTATGACAAAGGGACCTTGCTGATTCACAACAATGCGCCAAAGTGAACATGAACCGCATATTTTCCTGGAGTTAATACACAGAGCTGCACATTTTGGCATTGATGTCTGCAGAGTATCAGGAGAGGGTTTTCTGATTCATAGTTGTAGTTGTAGTCATACATACCATGCAGGGTACTTACTACAGATACTCTTCAAGCGACACATTGGTGTTGCTCAACTACATATTAGAGTTCTCATCAGATTACATGTACTTTGGAATGAATTATTTTCCCCATCAGGAAATTCAGGCCATGGTAGCACAGCATATGCCTTCCACGCCAATCACTGGATTTGATTTTCTGTTGATCTCAGAAATAGCTCACCAAATGAAGTAATCAGCTTCGTGAAGGAGCTCCATACATTTATTTGGATTTGAATGGGTGAGATCCATAGTAAATCTCCGCGGGATTTGGTTGAGGGTCGTAAACACCTACTCAATTCATACTTACCACTGATTCTGATCTCAAAAGTCTGAAATTCTTTCAATTGTTGATGTTGATAGTGTTTTGAAAGATGTGATCAATCTATCGGAAGTCTCAGCATCATATGGCTTCAAAAAAATTAGCGTTAGGTACAAAAGACTTCGTAGGTCTCAGTAATGAGTAAAGTAGTATTATTAGTAGTAGTATTATCGATTGAAAATTAGATGATCAGATATATACATCGGAATTCATATTTGCTGAAAGCTTGGAGATCCAGACGAAGTTTCCTGAGCAAGGTTATTTCGAAGTACACAGAACAAGTGTCTTTGAAAAAAAAAAACTTTTTCAGAAACAGCAAGACAGGAAGCCACCGTTTTCACAACTCAATTCTGGAACTTCAATTCATTCATCAATTCAATGAATAATTCGGTAATTATAACAGACACGAGTGATTAACCGAACGTCTTTATTGGCAGACAATGCGAAGTTCTCATGAGAAACGGTCATTCTTCAAAGCTGTTTCCAAGTCTGGAGAAAAGAACGAGATTTTTGTTTGGATAAGATAACTCTTAAGAGGTAACTGGAAGAGATGTACTTAGTCTTGCATATTTGCAGGTAGTTCTATGAATGTGAATAATCCCATATTTTTGGGAACTGAATGAGTAAGGGTCATCAACAGAAAGAGTAGGAATTTTTGAGCAGATTTCCTGAGCCATAGTGCAAGGCCCAAGCTAGAAAATAGTAGGTAGGCGTCAAATGTTCTAACGTTATTGAAAAGGTTGATATTCGTCTCATACAAAACTTAAGTTCACAGGAGATACATCATGGGATTAGAAGAGATCCGAACATATAAAGCCCCAGAGGTCTCGAATTAATTTATAATTATTCGTAAATGATGAAATATACTGTCGTCAAATAAGTTGGAATAGATGGTGATCCAATTGGCAATGACTAATGGAGGTTCAGACATCAACATTGTAATAGCGGATCTCATCTCACTCAGTCCGGTTCATGATGATGAACAATTTAGATTTCTTTCACGTAAGTACTAAACATAGCTTCCTAAATATGCTATGTAGAGGACTATAAGACATAAAAATTGGTAATACGTAAAGATGTAACTATGTTCAAGAATAGAATGTGACTGATGAGTTGAGATCATGAGTTGAAAAACTTTGGAGTCGCAGAATGTGATAATTCGAGAAGAATAATTTAGATAACATGTTATTCAACGCAAAACCCAAAAGGGATAAATGGAAAAAATCGGGCATATACAGACTAGAAAGTAGGGTCTGCCCAGCAGCTTATACAGGTTAGACGCAGAAACTTTGACATAAGATACCGAGAACATGTATTATCAGATAAAAAATCAGCCATATATGGACATCTAAAAGAAACGAACCATACAATAAATAAATGAAACGTGAAAATTCTTCATACATGTAACAAAGGAAGGGAGATGAATCTATTGGAAGCGTTGGAAATAAATAAATTGTACAAGGACCCCAAGTTCATAACGCTCAACGACCAACTAGATCTATGCAGCTTGCCCCTTTTGAATTTTAGGATCCATCCAATAGTTGGTAATCGTGACATATTGTAATATTGGTAACGTGTTAGGACAGGTACCTAGAGCAGATACTTGTCCACATTATTTAAGACGCAACTTGACAATTTGTGGTAGTTACTTGAAAATGGCCTTATAAGCCGGAACCGGTCGTAACGAATAAATAAATACAGTAGAAACTAGACAAAAGTATTTTCTTTATTCTATATACGTATGAAGTAACTCATGCGTATTAATTTGATCAGATTATTCTGTGAAATATTCTGAACGACGTTCGGAAAATCAATATTCAGTTTTATCTAAATCAATCATTATTGGACATAATCTGCTTCTTTTGAACGGTATTTTTTTCCATTAAGAAGCAGTGTGAGATTGAAACACGAAATTGTTTTCAATCCATTGGAAAATATTGAAGTCGAATAGTTTTTTTTCAAGCGGTGAATGCATTAAGACTAGCCCCATCTATGTGTTAAGCTCAAAACTTTCCAGTCCATGTAGTATATCCAGGACTTCACCTCTCAGTTTCAAAACTGTGAAAATTACCTTCATTTCCCGAAAGAATTTCTGATTCTCATTGTTGATTGGCCAAATCATTTACATTTCAAAAAAATATTCTTCTCCTAGGTATTTTTCTATCACTCAGTGGAACTTTTTCTATCGAATATTTAATTTTTGACGTCTTTGTACCTACCTATCATCCTGAATAAAAAAACGAAATTTCTCGTGGCGAAATGATTTCATGAAGGAATTCCATATTTTCCACATTTAATTTCGATCAAAGTAACACCCCAAATCAGGCCATGGAAAAACTCGCTTCCTCGAACACCACATCGAATCGACACACTTCGTGTGTTTGAATATAATGCACTGACCTCAATCCACATCCGAAAGCGCGTTTTCCCTCTCACTGCTGCCGGAAAAACGCCGGGATTTTCTTTAAACACGCCAAATTCGAATAAAATAATGCAAATAGCAGGCTATTGGCTGAGTAAGCATAATGTGGTTTGTTCAGGTTTCGTAATCTTCATGCTCGATTTCGCCACTTGCTCTACATGTGTCTCGGAATTGATGTCAATTCTAAACGGTTGAGCGAAATCATGAGGTTGAAATGGTCACGTGTTGGGAATCACACGTTAAAAGGCAAGACCTTGTTAGTCCTTAGCTCGCACAAGTTTCTTAACTTCTGAGAGTTGTCGTTCGTATGAGAGCGACAGCTGATTAACGGAAAACAGATTTATAGATCCTCAGGCATATTAGCCTAGGCATATCAGCCTAGATTATTGCATGAAACTATCAAACGGGACCAATTGTGGGTTCAGTCGCTGTTGTAACAAATTTTTTTTCAGAACGAGTTCTTTTCTCAATCACCAGAACTGCGATACTCTTCTCGACGCCGCATTTCACCAACCAATTCGGCATCTCACTGATTCCAGATAGGAGTCACTTCAACGTCAAAAGACACTTTCCATAAGAATATTTTTCAGAACAGTGAAACAACTTTTGCATATCACTAATTCATTATCTTGGATAATATTACTTCCTTCCCATTGGTTGACCAATAATTGACTACACTGAGAAATAATCAAACTTAACTTTATTTCGCTTCAAATACAACAAACACTTCAACTGAAACTTCAACTATTATTAAAATGTCTATCGTCTTACTAGATCGCTCCGCGTATCGCACTGTAACTTCCACTTGACTGTGTCGATAGGAGTGTGGATGGCGATCGAAGGCCCTGGATTATTCCTCGGAATTCCATCGATGCCGGTATCATTATTCTGGAAGCAACGCCACGCCTGGAACGGTGGCCAACATCGAACATTTGGGAGCTCTTAGCTACGTCACAATTGGTTCATGGCTACCAGTGGCGGCCGGCGTTATTTTCTTTAGGGCATGATTCACAACAATAATATATTTAGCGAAAGTCCTCCGGCTGATCATACTTCGATCAATAGGAGTAGTATACAGCGATTGTCACACCTGACACCAGCTTGATTATTTGACGAAATTGACCCCTAGTTGTTCCGAAGAAGTTCCCCGATGAAGGAAACCATCGTTTGTATGTCTGTCTGTGTGTCAGTCCGTCAGTTCATCTACTTGTCCTTAGAACTTTTGTTGACGATATCAGCCGAACGATACGACATATTTCCTTGAAATCATCACCACATATGAAGCTCCATCAGATCTTCTTTTTATAAATTTTTGGATGGAATCGAAAAATTGAAAGAGTTGTTTCATCGGCGATAGTTTTTTTAATTTTATTTACAAAAAACTTAATGAAACCTTCCTTATGACGAGTATTTCGCTGTAGCTCCAATGATAAATTCAATATCGATTATTTCAGAAAAACTATAATTTCATATATTATTATTATTATTATTATTATTTATTAACTTCAGGTACAATATAAAATATAGAATATAGACATAGTAAAAACAAGTTAAGTTAATAAACTAAGAAGTCACATAAACTGTTTCCAGTTTGTGTGTGACTGTGAAAATTACAATCAAAGTTAAAATCACTTAAAGAAAACTAATAAAATAATAAAAATACAACATTCATATTCAACCCTAGATATATCCTTATTTACACTTACATTAGCTAAAATATATATATACACATATATACATATATATATACATATATATATATATACACACATACACACATATATACAAACATACACATATACACATACATATGGTCAGTTTGTTTTTCAATTTAAAGATATATTTATATAATAATGGAACACTATTTGAGATTAATAACTATATATGTATAGACACAGAAATATTATCAATACACTATTTTATGTATCTCTGTACGTGGCAAACTAGTAATGTAGTCATTTAATCGTTTTTTAAATTCATTTTGGTTTTTTGAACTTTTTATTTGATTGGGTAGCGAATTAAAAAATTTGAGGCTGAGGTAGCTGTAGCTTTTTTGTCCTACAACTTTGTTCATAAACGGCATTTTGAAGTTGAGTTGTTTTGTTCGAGTGTTGTATTCGTGTTCTATCCTGGGGTGTTTTTGTTTTGATTTGAAGCATTTTATATTAGTAAGCAGAAAGAAGAGCTGCTTCGTGCTGTTTCGTGATAAAGAACATTTGTTGGGTGATTCCTCTTTTTTTTGAAAATTATTTTGAGGATTCTTTTTTGTGTTATTATCAGTTTATTCATAGTAGTCTTTCCAGCTGATCCCCATGCCAGTATCCCGTAAGTTATATGCGTTTGGATGAGAGCGAAATATAACGTTTTGAGTGTTTTGTTGTCTAATATGTCTCTTAGGACCTTGAAACGGTGCATTAGAAATTGGAGTTTTTTTATTACATAGATTATATGGGATTCCCATCTGAGTTGGTCATCTATAACAATCCTGAGATATTTAAACTGTTCAACAGGTGTGATATTAAACAAGCTGGACACATTGAGGGAAGTAAAAGATGGTGAGGAGCGCGCAGAAGCATAAATTGGTAGGTAGTACGTTTTGCTGAAATTTATTGTGAGGAGTTTATGTGAAAACCATTTTCTGATATTTCTGAGATCAATCTCTACTTTATTTTTCAGGGAAGACCAGGTAGTGTCCTCATAAAAAATGGCTGTGTCATCAGCATATGTGAAAATTTTTCCTATTGTTGGTACTGAGAATAAGTCATTAAGGTGAATATTGAAAAGAATTGGGCCCAGGGTAGTTCCCTGAGGCACACCATATTCTATATTCTTGTATTGACTTTTGTGGTTTCCAATATAATTCTGAAACTACTACAAATATCTTGCTATTGCCGTGATTATTTCGTTAAAATAATTTGGCAGCTGGTGTCACTAGATGAGAATTTTTTCACATCAAATTTTGGATGTTGAGGCAATTCCGAAAGGAGATTGAATTCAGCCTCCTGCACGAAGAGAGGGTCTTCAGCTGCAGTTGATGAAGATCTTACTATGCTGAATTCTAATACAAAAGCCGGCTTCAAATCTGGAACTACTATTTTCAATAGTGAAGAAACAAAGGAAAATTAAACAACAAAACAGAAACCAAAATGAAATGTTAATAATCAAACCTCGACCTCAAATTTCGCATCTTCACCGTAATTCTTACCATATACGAGAGCTTGGCCAATACTTTCGGACTGCTACTCAACTATGAGTCCACTCTGTATACTGATTTTTAGCTAACTTCCTCTCACATGTATAGGTAACTCACCGCCCGCCGCCTTTCTAGCTCGTCCAGGTTAATTTTGCAGGTTATCCAAAAAGATATCGTGACAAACTCCACCTCAATTTTAACATGAGTATACTCCGTTTCGTTCTAGGAAATTATTATCTATTTTATTGCACTACACTGCTCGATTTCCGCTCTCTCGAAGAAAATCTCGCTTTGATCCCTCCGCTTTGACTATTCAAAAAGAAAATAATCCAGGAAGACTATCTTCCAAAGACCACTGCTTAAACAAAAACCCCGCGAACACTCTCTCCAAAAAATCTCGTATAGAAATTGCTGGTACCAAACAGTTGTTGGACTGTAGTAGGGATGAAATACTATGTCTAACAGACCTGTATCTGTATGTAGAGTTGGGAGAGGGAGTGTAAGCCCACGCACTTAGGCCACATGTGACCCATTATACATCCTCCCGAGGAGTTGTCCTACTAGGTCATCGTTCATCCTGTCCTTTCCAGGAAGGTGAACAGGTTGCTGGGAGACATCTCTTTTATATCGGCAGGTGTAGGCCAAGACTCGCCGAACACACACTCCCTTATTGACGATAACTCCGGGCACTCGCATAGGACATGCCTGACAGTCTCATAATCCTGTTCACACATCCTGCATAGAGGTGTGTCCACTAGCTCCATATTATGGAGGTGTTTCCTTTGTTGACAGTGGCCAGTCAGAAATCCTACTGTTAGGCGTAGATTTTTCCTGGTCATCGCCAGATATTTCTTCGGCGCCAGCTTCCCAGGGTCGCCCATGGTGATTCTGGCAGGATTACATCTTTTGATTCCATCCCATCTTTTTAAGGAATGAGCATGGGTGTAACATTTGACTAGTTGCGCAATTGTAGAAGTCATCAGGCCGTGGGTGCCACTGGGTCCTAGAATTCTTAGTTCAGCCGCTTCCTCGGCTAAAGGGTCGGCAATGCGATTACCTTTAGTCCTGTCGTGCTCTCTAACCCACCTCAGGATGATGTTATTATCTACAGAGGCTTTAGCTAAATCTTGGTGGCACCCAAGTACTAGCCCTGAGGTAACACGCTGTCTGTTCAAGGCTGATAGTGCTTGTCTGCTATCAGTGAAGATTGTTATGTTTCTGCCAGAAATTCCTTTCTTGGTTATTTCTTTTGTGACGATTGAGATACCAGCCAGTTCTGTTTGGACCACGCTGGTATTCCCATTTCCCACTCAATCCTCAAGCTTAGTGACCTGGAGTACACTTCACATCCTGAGCCTTCTTTGGTTTTCGAGCCGTCTGTATAAATCCGTATTGCATTTGTAGCATCTGACTCTGTGTTATGCTCAATTTGTATTTTGTAGGGTTTAATAAACACAAACCTGGGTTCAATTGCATCACTTGTTGCCTGCAGCAGAGGTTGCGCAGTAAGCGCTTCTCGCCATAGGCCCAGCCTCAATTGATCCATTCCTACTTCGAGGTTCACACCAGCCGTGCGCAATCGTAACATGGCCATTAACGCGACCTCCTTAACGTACAGATCCAGAAGGGTCAGACCCGTGATTAATTTCATTGCCGCGGTTGGTGTTGTCCTCATGGCTTCTGTGATGTTTAAACAATTCAATCGCTGTATTTGATATAATTTTTGGATGACCGTTGCTTGTAGAACTTTCGGTCCCCATGCAATGGCTACATACGTTAACATAGGTCTTAATATTGCAGTGTAGATCCAGGTGACCACACGGGGTGAAAGACCCCATGCGCGTCCCACTGTCCTCCGACATTGCTCATAAGCCACGTATGCTCTTTTTGCTCTACTCTGTAGATGAGAGTTCCATGTTAGCTTATTGTCGAGGATAGTACCAAGGTATTTCACCTCTTCAGAGAAGTTCAGTTCACTTTTGAAGATTTCGGGAGGTTTTAAGTCCGTTAAACTTCTTTTCCTAGTGAAAAGGACCATCTAACAGACCTTCTTACAGGTCACTGTCATTTGAATCAACATATGCAGAGACTCAGACTATCGGAGGACAGTGCGTGTCACCTCTGTAAAATGATGGAACAGCAGAGAATATACTTTGTGCCTGCCCCCATGGGGGACCGTATCAGGTTTTTAGAGTTCGGCAGAGCCGTACTTTTACCATCTGACCTGACCATACAAACTAATAAGCTACCATATTTTTTAAGATACAAGGTTTGGAAGCTGATATATTTTCGTCTGTTCTTTTGTCGATCTCAAATAGGTGAGTATTTCTCTGACTGTGCGTCTATCGAGAAATTCGTAGATTGTTTCTATAAACAAATTTCATGGATGGCTGAGTTCGTTTATGAGAAGCGTGATTTGGTGTTTGAGGTTCTGAATTGAAATGAATTTTTTTATTCTCGAAAAAAAATTCTAGAATACATAAATTTTACTAGGGAAGGACACTTTCACTTGATCAGTTTGGTGCTTCAGCCAGACTTGAAACTAGCAACATAAAGAGTGAAAAATCACATTTGAGCATCTCTGAAAAATTTCGAGAAACTCACGAAACAAGTTACATCTGAAATAAAAAACCAACATAAAACAAAAGTAGCTTTCTTTCAGTTTTCTGTCACACATTCATCCATTTTTTTTAATTTTCTATGAATGGTCTTCAAAATGAACTGACAAATTATTGAACCATAGTCTCCAAGAGTCAGATCATCAGATAATCAAATTCAGTCTATACGATTCCCCAAGTGAAATATAAAGTTCGTGGGTTATTTGTCAGTTACAGTCGTGCATAAAATTATTTTCAAAAAACTGTTCACATTTCATTCTTTTTCAATCTGTCTCAAGAGTTCTGATCTCATCATAACGAAAGTTTGAAGAGATGGAGTTAATTAGTTACTTCAGGGTCGTCTTGTCTGAAGTTGTGATAGAGATCGACTTTCTTAACTAGGTCGACTGTCATGAAAAAAGCACACTCTAGATAACCTTCCACTCGATAAGTGAAGTGAAGATGTGTCTGTACTTGTCTCCAATTCGATAAAACGTATCATGATTGACGGAGAATACTGTTTTTTCAAAGATTAAATGTCTGTGGGTTCGAACAAACTGTTTTTGGGCAGCATTTTTTCAGCAACCGTGTGGAACAACATATCGATGAGACACATTTCTTCATTTTATATTTTTGTAGGACAAATCTTGAACATTTCAACTGTAATCGGAATCAAATTTTAAAATTCTAACAGTTACTAGGTTAGGTCCTAAGTCTATTCGGCCCAGCACCGCAACCCGCAAGAGTTCATTGTGGCTCACACCCGTTCACACTCGACCAACTGAACCCAGCCTCTGAACGAATCCGATTAGTTTGTAGAGTGAGTGATCTTTCAGGTTAGATGGTAAGGGTACGGCTTTGCCGTACTGCTGCCTCATCATTTTCCAAACAGAGGGGACACACACTATCTTCCCACTGTCGGACTCTCTCTGCTTGCTATTTATTATATATTTCAATGATTTATGTATGAGTATTAACTCTGATGTGTCTTCCATTTTTTATGCAGATGACTCCACACTCGTTGTGAAAAATTTAAATAAAAGCAGTGCTTTACAGACCCTTAATTGTTCAGAACAGAATGCTAAAGTTTGTTTTCGATGTAATTTCCTTTTCTTAAATGAAAGTAAAACGCAGCATCTCAGTTTGAACCATGCGGAAAAATCTAAGGATAGAGTTAAACTATTGGGCCTTCATATAGACTCTCAACTAAATTTTTCATTTCACATTCAGGATCTAGCAAAACGTCTGGCCAAAGCTTCTTATGGGTTGCGTCAATTGAAATATCAGCTGTCCTTTGATTATTTAAAAATAGCGTACTTTGCTATGTTCCACGGCATAATGACTTTGATTATTTTGGGAAGTGCGACTCATGCCAATCAAATATTCATAGCAAAAAAAAAGTCATAAGAATAATTTCTTCTAGTGAATATGACGCTCATTGTAAGCCCCTTTTTAAAAAATTTAACATCATGCCGCTGCCTTGTTGTTATATTTTGGAGTGCCTCCTTTATGTTGGGAGTCAAATTTTGGCGAATGAGGTAACCTCAAACTGCCATGTACATAGGTACAGTACCAGAGGTGGTAGTGATCTGCGTCTTCCACTTTTCAGACTAACCAAATCTCATAATTCTTATTTATATTCAGGTTTTAAAATGTTTAACGCCCTTCCACAAAAACATAAAAATTTCATTACTTTGAAAACATTTAAAAATCAAATGCGCAAATATTTAGTTTATCATTGTTTCTATTCTGTGGAAGAATTTTTGCTTCATGGGAGTGCATGTGTGTGTGAGTATTGATATTTTATTTATTTTTTTATATATATTTTTTTGTTTTTTATAGCATTTGTTTTGTTTTGTGTTTAATGACAAATGTAGACATGTTTTTATTGTATACACGAATAAATATATCTATCTATCTATCTATCTATGATGATTCAAATGACAGTAACCTATAACAAACCCTGTTAGACGTCATATTTCATCCCTACTGTAGTCCAACAACTGCTTGGTATCAAGCTTCGAAGGGTGAATACACGCTTTGGAGTGAGTCAATCCTGGAAAATTCTGTTAGAACTCCACAAATCTTCTTGCCATACAGATGTTTAATCTTTGTTTGGCAAAGCCTATAGCGATGCCAATGACTGGTTCTGGTTCGATGAAGCTGCTCACAGCACCCTTCTCTGCAAGGGAGTCAGTTGCTTCATCGCCTTCCAGGCCAATATTTCCAGGAATCTAGACTATCTGATAAGTCTTACTATCTGGAAGAGTCGTTTTTGGCAATATGCTACCAGTTTAGATGTTGCTCGGTAGGAGCCAAGAGCTTCCAACGTCGCTTGACTCTCCGAGAATATGTCTATTGACTTGTGTATGAGGTTGTGTTCTTCCAATCTCTCCGCACATAATTCAGTACCTTAATTTTTCCTTTGAATACGATCGCATAGGTTCCTAAGCAGGTTGATATCTTTGTCCTGGGACTGCGAATGAAAAAACCTTCCGGTTCTGTACCAGAACCTTCCGGTTCGCATTTCGGGTCTGCGAATGAAAACACCTGCACCAGAACCGAAAGGTGTTTTTGATCTATCTGTGAACCAACAACTATCTACTCTCAAAATTTCCTTCTCCCGAGGGATCTAGTCCTCCGTACTTTATAACGCCGTTCGTAGTTGACAGTGGGAGGTATAAAGTCAGAGGTCATTTCCTAAATGCTGTGACTTCCAGTGTCAACCAACAGTATATTGCACTCCGCATCCTGATTTGTGCAATTAGCAATGTGCGCAAGTCTGTATGCAGTCCATCTAGCCTCTCTCTCCAAAAAAAATGTGGAAAGGAGGTAGATCTACAAGGATCTCGATGGCCACTGAGGGTGTGGTACTGATGGCACCACTGATGGCGAGACAAACTTGTTTTTGTAAGCCAGAGAGGTTCGCCTTGGCTTCGCGAGAGCGTCACTAATCCTAACACGGGTTAGTGAAGATATGCCAGAAGAAGCCATTGTTTGGCAAAACACGTGTTGCGTTTTTGTAAAATCGTTTAGTGAAAATCTCACAATATAGTGTTTTTGAACACTTTAGTTATAGAATTTCATCAAGTAACGGGCAATTCCATCATATACAGTGTCACACATAAAGTCCGCATAAAAGGAATTTTTTTTGTTCATCTCTTCAAGCAACTTTTGATATCTCCATTAGGTTGTGCTTTGAAAATGATGCCAAATGACTTGCATATGACCGATCAAGTGATTTTTCTTCCCTGTCAAATTTGACATTTTTCCAAAAAATGTTCAGAAAAGCAGTTATTGCTCGAAATTTCGAAAATCGGTGAAAAGATGATTGTTTTTTCATTTTTCAACCAATTTTTAGCTCTCTAGTACAAATTTAGTTTTTTTACAGTTTTTCTAAAATTTGACATTTGCCGATTTCTCAAATTTAGCCAAACCTCAACAATATTAGTGCTTCATGCCTAACTTATCTTTTTAACGCATTTTTATTACCAATTGCAATTCTAAATACAACTTATTTCGCAAAAATTTAAAACACCAGAAAAAATTATGCCAAAAATGATGCAAAGTTGATACAGTTTTTAAAAACAGATAAATATTTCACTTCATTTCTACTTTTTGCGGAAGAGCTTGATACATGAGCATGATTAAAAAACAATATCAATGAGAAGTCAATAATTTATTCTTTACTGCACTTTTCAAACAGTTAAACTTTGATTTACAAATTACGAAAAATTACAACGCAATTAAACTAAGGGAAGGGATTATACGAAAGTAATTTCACATTTACTAAATATCTTTTACGAGGTATAAATGAACAAAATTACTTCAGAAATCAATTTAGATTTTGTTGCCTAGAAAACTAAACCGTAAAAAATTCTAACAAACATCTGTTAAAATAAAGTTATTATTTAAATTAAGAACACTAAATCAAATCGAAACATATGCCTATACCATGTAAATACCAATAGGAATACAAAATAAAAAGTCACATTTCGGTGTGCCTTCCACCACGTTCAATGCAATCAATTGTCCTTTTTAAAACATCTTTAACTGCATTCTTTATACTACGGAGTTTCGTGCTTACAACACATTCTCGAATAACTGCCTCTAAATGATTTATATCTCGAAAAGGTCTTTGCTTATACACCTTTTGTTTCAAGTAACCCCACAAGAAGAAATCTAGTGAGGTTATATCAGGAGATCTAGGCGGCCAAAAGTATTCCATATTGCGACTGATTACTTTGCCCCTAAATATTTCCAAAAGACGCTCTTTAACCACCCTTGTAGTATGAATAGGTGCACCATCACACTGATACCACACAACATTTCTTACTTGAAGGGGCATATTATCCAAAACTTCAGATAGTTCGGTATTCACAAAGTGTAGGCAGTCCGCAGAATTTAAATTATGTCTAAAAAAGTATGGTCCTATAATTTGATCGTTTAATATGCCACACCATACATTCGTCTTAAACGAATATTGATCTCGACATTCAATTACGAAATGTGGGTTTTCTTTTGCCCACCACCTGCAGTTTTGCGAGCTCACAACGCCATTTGAAGAGAAGGTCGCTCACTTCATCTGTCCATAAAATTTGATAAGGAAAATGATAATTTTCTTCTTTTTCCCCTTGAAACCAAAAAGAAAAATACAAGCGCATATCGAAGTCCCTTTCTTTTAATGTATTGATAAATTTCGGTTCATAAGACATAAATTTATTTTTGTGTAAAATACGTCGTACACTCTCTCGGTTAACATCTGTTCTATCAGCAATATCTTGAATACTTGTTTTTTTATGTTCTACGACATCCAAACATATTTCAAATTCCACTTCTTCAGTATGTCTAGAAGGCTGATGTGCTTTTCTAAAATTACTCCCAACCGAGTCAGTAGATTTAAACTTAGCTATCATCCTACTAACTGTTGACTGATGAATATTTCTTGCAGGATGTCTGGCATTGAAAATATCAGCTACTTGTCGGTGACCGGTATTCTCGCCGCATATTGAAACGATTTCAATTTTCTCTTGAAGATTCAGCATTTTTAACAATACACTAGACAACGAATAAACTATTTTAAATCTAAAACTGATAAACACTATTTTGAGTTATTCAACAAATGTCATATGACAATAAAATATTTTGCTTATTCAGTTCAGTTCAATTGTTTCCACAGTACCCTCAGTTTAATTTCGTTGTAATTTTTCGTAATTAGTAAATCAAAGTTCAACTGTTTGAAAAGTGCAGTAAAGAATAAATTATTGACTTTTCATTGATATTGTTTTTTAATTATACTTATGTATCAAGCTATTTCCCAAAAAGTAGAAATAAAGTGAAATATTTATCTGTTTTTGAAAACTGTATCAACTTTGCATCATTTTTGGCATAATTTTTTCTGATGTTTTAAATTTTTGCGAAATAAGTTGTATTTAGAATTGCAATTGGTTATGAAAATGCATTGGAAAGATAAGTTAGGCATAAAGCACTAACTTTGTTGAGGTTTGGCTAAATTTGAGAAATCGGCAAATGTCAAATTTTCGAAAAACTGTAAAAAAACTAAATTTGTACTAGAGAGCTAAAAATTAGTATATGGGTGAAAAATGAAAGAACCATAATCTTTTCTCTTTACCGATTTTCGAAATTTCGAGCAATAACTACTTTTCTGAACATTTTTGGGAAAAAATGTCAAATTGGATAGGGAAGAAAAATCACTTGATCGATCATATGCATGTCATTTGGCATCATTTTAAAAGCACAACCTAATGGAGATATCAAAAGTTGCTTGAAGAGATGAACAAAAAAAATCCCATTGATGCGGACTTTATGTGTGACACTGTATATTTCTGGACTAGGCCGTGAAAATGCTACTTTCTCAAGGAGAAAACGTTTGGGACCCGGACGGTTGCTGATCATTTTTTTTCCTTTTTGCACCCTATAGTTGGGGTTCCTCTGGAGTTTTTTTCTGTCGAAACGTATCCAAAAATAGCTTCTCCGAATATTAGCACGTTAAAAACACCGTGGGTCGCTGCAGTCCCTCACATCGTTCAGAAGTCAAAATGAATTCAAAGTGATATGTGTTCATATTTACAGATTTGTAATGCTACACGCAGTGAAGTTTTCCAAGACAAATGAGAGCCGTCTCACCACCCTGAATAATGAACCTCGAAACAACAGAACTACAGTACTGATGATTGATAACTTCAACTGCATGAATTCGCAAGAAGCTCCCCGATCTAATTAACCAAGAAAGCAGCCGGCGCAAACGAATCAGAGTTCAAAATAGAGTAAAAAGTTTCCCACCTTCCAATAAAGGATCCCCACAAACCGAGGTGCAATGAAAAGCGGAGCTTTCCGCATTAACGAGGCTTCATAAAATTGGCAAAGTTACCTGGAAGCTTTCGCTGTGGAGATATTATTCATCTGGTGGTCGGTCAAAAGCCAGTGTTGTCATACAGGGTGGTTTGATATTTTTATTCAGAAGATTATTTTACTTTCTGAACTGATGTTATTCACACAACGGAACTTGTGAACTACCACATGTCCGATATCTATTGATCTTTCAAGAGAAAGATCAAACAGTTTGATCTTCCTCTTGAAGATGATCGCTTGGTGATCGAAACACGTGTCGAGGTGATAAAATAACGGTTTGGTGTTGGAAAAAACTTCAGTAATATACATATTATGAAACAAAACCAAGCGATGATAGAAGTCGAAGTAGTCGATTAGGAATGAGACAGGTAAAAGAGACTATGAGTCATAATCGATTTGAAGCTATAAGAAGGGTAATTCATTTCATTGATAATATGAACATGTTACCCAGAGAAGGCGAAACACATAATAGGCTTTATGAATTGAGACCCATTATAAAGGCTCTGTCGTTGAAATTTCAGAGTGTTCCATTGGAAAAAAGCCTATCAGTGGACGAACAGTTATGTGCTACAAAGGCAAGGCATCATTTGAAACAATATATGCCAGCAAAACCTCCTGAGTGGGGTTATAAGCTGATCGTTCTTTATGGAGCTAGTGGCTTCTCCTATAATTTCGAAATTTATAGTGGTGCCGAAAATCAGCCAAAATTCAGACTACTAGATGAACCAGATTTGTGAGCAGCTTCAAATACTGTCATACGTTTATCCAGAGTGGTTCCAACCAATTTGAATCATGTGGTCTACTTTGATAATTACTATACATCACTTCCGCTCATGTCGTTTCTGGTTAGTAGAGGTATATTTGCTCTAGGAACTGTGAGGAGAAATCGGGTTCCCAATAATTGCAAGTTGCCTTCAGAAGAAAAAATTTAAAAAATTGACCGAGGAACTGCCTGTGAATATGTCTGCAATTTAGATGGCGTTGATATTTCTATTGTCCTGTGGAAAGATAACAAAAATGTTTCATCAATGTCAACTTTCGTGGGAGAATTGCCGAAAGGAACAGTCAAACGGTTCGATGAAATACACAAAAAAATGTGGAACACCAATGCCCAAATCTTGTGCTCGAATATAACAGGCATATGGGGGGTGGGGATTTCCCAGATAGCTCGATTGGCCGCTATAAAGTAATCATGACAAGTAAGAAATGGTACATGAGACTCTTTTACCATTTAGTAGATATAGCTCCAGTAAATTCTTGGCTTCTCTATAAGAGATGTGCGGCTCAAAAAAATGAAACAAAAATTTTGAAATTGGCAGAGTTCAGAGCAGAAATTGCTGACTGCATCTGCAGAATTGGAACTGAGCCAATAGTGAAAAGAGGAAGACCATCTGACGTAGAAGCAAAGATTGAACAGGAGAAAAAACGCTTTGCGACCACCTCCTATATTCCACCAAAGGACGTGAGTTTCATACCAGTTGATTTCACATAATCTTTTTACCTAATAAACGCATTTTGTCTCAAATTTAAGACAACATTTTTTCATTCAAATTTGAAAAAATATGGTATATTTATTTTTTTTTGGTATTTTTAGAGAATTCTTGAGAACTTTCTGAACAATCCCGTATTTTTTTCATATAAATACAAAAAATTGAGCATTGTAGGGTTAAAAATCTGTTCTTTTTCTCCGTCAACCAACTGTCGCACCCCTGCGAACGACAACCCTCAGAAGTCGAAACCTGTGCGAGCTGAGGATTAACGAGGTCTTACCTTCCAACGTGTGATTCCTAACACGAAATAATGATATCATGTTCAGTACGAAAAGTCATGAATTGATTGAGGTTATGATTTATAAATGCAAATAATTGAGTTAGGTGTCATTGCCGACGACGTGCAGTTTGCAATTATTGACTGATTGAAAAGCAGTCATATAGATAATTGACGATTTTTTCAATAGTCATAGTGAAATATTTATGACCCGTATGGTTCAAATATTTCATAATATTCGCGACACATATTCAATCATCTCAAACCGAACTACATTTCATTCAATCAATTGAACCACAGTATTTATCTGTCACCTGTCTCCATACTTCTACGCAAAACCCCATCAGTCACAATTCCAAACGTCGAATGCCCTTTCAGCAGTGTACCAGTTATTTTGTTTACTAATTGAGTAAAAACTGTTCCACTCGGTTTGTTTTGAAACACTAGTCAATGTTTCGAAACAATCCCATCAAACAGATGAGGCAGACGGCGTGTTTCGAACAATTAGAAGTATTTAATGACAGCCCTGTTGGTGATAATTGATCGCTAGCCGGTGATTTATATCAAACGTCACTGGAGTTTTTAAAAAACTTTCGGTATAGCCCTAAATTTTTCACGAATACAGTTTTTCACAGCTTCATTTATGATGCAGACTGAACGACGTGGGAGTAGTTGAAATTGTCACCGCTGAAAATCGAATAATAATTGAATTTCATGAATTTCAATTGAATAAAGAAGGATTAGGTGTATGAGAAACATAAAAGAGAAGTGGAAATTTATGAATTTTTTGCTGCCAGACTTTTGTGAAACGATTTACTCGTTTTGGAGACATGGAGACAAAAAATAAAAAAATTCAATTGATTTTGAATAAAATCCTCGTATATGAATCAAAATGTTGACGATAAATTGTAAATTGCGGTTAAGTGTTCAAATGGTTGATTTGTAGCTTTTGGCTACAGTTGAAGACTTTTATCCTTCATTTCAATGTTAGTATATCTGAGCCCAATTCTACAAACAATGTTGCAGAAGATTTGCGGGAATTGTTCCGTGTATTGTACAGGGTTTTCAGAATTCAAATATTACAATTTCACAAAAAGTTTGTTTGAAGGTGGTTGACAATGTTTCGTGGTGCATTTCGTTAGTTTCAGCTATTTTTTTTCAATTTTTTACAGATTCTTTCAGGGAATTCAAATCAATTTATATCCTCCTGAGACCCAATGTCCATCAGGATGGACATCGAGTTTTTCGCCTCTCAGAATTTAAATAACAAACAAAGCGATGTGAGTCCACAGTACATCGTAATTGACATGCAAATAAAAGCATCTGCTGAATCACAGACGAATCACGCCAGTTTGAACGTGACTGAACCAATTTATTGTTGAGGTTAAGATGGCGTCCGGCAGAAAAAAACATTAGGAGGTGAATAAATACTTTTTGCTAATTCTATTATCATTTTTGATTGTATAGTTATTTGTTGATGTATTTTAATGTGGCCAAAATAGATAATTACCCTTTTAGTTTTTTTTATTGGATGGCAATAACAAATACAGCTGGCCCATTTTAATGGACGTCAGGACTTGCAGTCAACTATTTATTTCGTTTCAGATGTTTTTGGAAATGAAAAATATTTGGTTTTCTTTACCGACTATGATAATATTATGGAGTGCTTGGATGCAGATGATTCCGAAATTGAGGGAATGTCAGATGATGAGGATATGCATGACATGGAGGTGGAAGTTTTCAATGCAGTGAGTGAAAAAAATGCAAGTTACAATTCAGAAAGCTGGTCGGATTCTGACAATGAGCTTCTGGTGAACGTTCAAAAAAAATCGAGCACAAAAATCAGGTACTCTGCGAATGGCTTGGAAGAAATCTGAGCAGTTTGCGGCACCCGACTTTGTGGATCAAGGAATCCCCAGTACATCAAATTATATTTTGACGATACTGATTTTCAAATTATCTGTGACTATTCAAATTTTAGATTCATGGAAACAATTTGTGAGGGGCAAACCAAATCCAGAAGGATTGAAAAATTTCGTTTGTGCAACTCCGGAAGGTCTTTTTCTGGATTTTGAGATCTATCAGGGAAAACATACAATGTTACTAGGTTGTCCAAAACACTGGCGAAAGGTTCACACATTTTCGTTGATAGATACTTCACAACAATACCACTTCTTGAACACATGTTTGCTAAAAAATTGTGTTGACGGGAACAATAATGAAATCAAGAATACCTGCAGCAGTTCATTTGACGGCCGAGAAAGTTATGTCGCGGTTGGGTAGGGCTTTTTCGGAACAAACTGTTCGAAATGATGGCAAAGTGAATGTAGTACATTGGTACGATATGAAATCTGTATTTCTCGCATCAACCGCTTTAGGAACTGAACCACAAGATGAATGCCGTAGATGGTCCAAGAAAGAATCCCGTTATCTCACCATAAAAAAACCAAATATCGTGAGGGCATACAAAAGTTGTATGGGAGGCATTGATTTCATTGATAGGATGATCAGCTATATCAGAATGAGTATTCGCACGAAAAAATGGACCGTAAAAACAATCATACATTTATTTGATTTGAGTATTGCCAATGCCTGGATTCAGTACCGAGATGATAGACAGCAACTTGGTGATAGTGCGAAAACAACCATGAAGTTTGTTGATTTCAAAATTTTGGTGGCAAAATACCCTTTGGAAGACTCAACGGACAATTATTCTGGAAGTAGCTCAATTCCTCAACAAGTAACCTGATATGGCCCTAAGGGTTCAACAAGAACATCAATCGAAACGTCAACAACAGGTACCAAAAGGAAAATTGAGCATTTTCAAAATTTGGCTGTAGATCTCAAAAATTCAACCCGCTGCAAAAATACAGACTGCAAAGCAAAAACAAAGTTTTTTTGCGAATATTGTCATGTTTTCCTCTGTATAACAGCAGAAAGAAATTGTTTCAGAGACTATCACAGACGCTGATATTTTTGTCACTATATCCTGTTGTCCTGATGATGGACGTTTGTTTTTTTGGACTCAGGGATAAAATGGTATACTGAGGACGAAAGAAATAATTTCGAAATTGAAATTTCTAATGTTTCCTGCTATCACGAATGCTCAGGACTTGTTTGTTTTGCTACCAGGAATTTTAACAGTTATGATAGAATCCATGTCATTAATATCATCTCGTCTCTAAGGAATACTCCTGTAATACCAAATACTGCAAACATCTTTTACGAAAAACAAAACTATAAATTAATTAATATTATCAAATTTGCCAGTTACCCTTCGCTTATTCATTATCTGGAGCTTCTGTTGAAAATATATCAGAGATTCATTATTTTTCATACCCTCTCCGGGGAGGAAGAAATATTAAGAGCAGATAGTTGTTGGTTCACAGATGGATCAAGAACACCTTCCGGTTCTGGTGCAGGTGTTTTCAGTCGCAGACCCAGGACATAGATATAAACCTGCCTAGGACTCTCCCCGATAGAAAGACTTGACAAATTGTCTCTGGTCTGGATTCTTGGCCATACTGCCTTGGAAGGCAATGAAGCTGCTGACTCCCTTGCAAAGGAGGGGCTGCAAGTACCTTCATCGGATCAGAACCTGTCATTGGCATCGCTTCAGGCTTTTCCAAACAAAGATTGAACACCTGGATGGCAAGAAGATTTATAGACTTCTGGCAAAATCTTCCAGGACTGGCGTTTATTCACCCTTCGAAGCTTGATACCAAACACTTGTTGGACTACAGTAGGAATGAACTACGATGTCTAACAGGCATGGTTCTAGGTCACTGTCGTTTGAAACATCATAAGCAGAGACTCAGACTGTCGGAAGACAGTGTGTGTCGCCTCTGTTTGGAAAATGATGAAACAGCAGAGTACATACTTTGTGCCTGCCCCGTTGGGTAACGAATCAAGTTTTTAGAGTTTGGCAGAGCCTTACTCTTACCATCTAACCTAAAAGAACACTCACCATACAAACTAATCGGCTTCGTTAATAAGCTGGGTTTATTTGGTCTGGTGTGAATAGGTGTGAGCCACAATAAACCCTTACGGGTTGCGGTGGAGGGTCGAATAGACCCACTCATTTTAGACATAACCTAACCTACCCTCTCCAAATAGCTAAATATTTACTTTCTGCAGATCTACCTTCAGATGTCGACATGTAAGAGTATATGTCAATAGGATTGTGTGAATATGTATTCTATGTATTATGTTCTGTCAAAAAGTTGAAGTTCCAGTTGAAGTGTGTTATTATTATCAGGGCGAATAATATTCTGGCCACTCTTCATTACTATAATAATTATTAAATTTTATCGAATATTCTTAGAAACAGTGAGACCCCATTAATTATATCGAGGATCCCAAAAGTGATATCAAGATTAGTATGGGAGAACAACAAAGAACTAAATAACAGCGTTCTCCAAAATCATAGGTAATTAAAACACTCAAGGGTGTACAAGACACTGATTTTCAACTCCACGTTCGGTCCAACTGTGGGGTTACCCCAGATCAAAAAACTCCTGGGAAAAATGAAAGAAGTTCATCACCAAAATAGAAAGATGGCTGATAATGATTATAGGACTACTCATTGGAAATTATTCATAATATTGAAAAAATTATGGAAAAACAAATGAAAGCACATCTTGATGATCACAGACTCATTCCCATCATACAGTCTAGTTTCAGAAAAGGGCACAGTTGCGGTTCGGAACTTCTCCATGTAGTGGATGATATTATGAAAGCTACAGACACGGGAAAATACACTCTCTTAGTTATGCTCGATTTCAGTCGTGCATTTGACACAATCAGTCATGATATCTTATCAATTCGGATACATCTTGGTATGACTGAAACCACAGTAGCACTTCGTAAATCATATTTGACGGGAACACAACAAATGCTACGTATTGACCTAAACTATTGTTGTAAATTATGACCTAACAAAAAAAAACGAAAATATTTCGTTTTTCCCCGTCGGTTGACCAATCATTGACTACACTGAACAATAATCAAATGTCTATCGTCTTACTAGATCGCACTGCGTACTGCACTGTAACTTCCACTTGACTGTCTCGATGGGAGAGTGGATGGCGCTCATATTTGGCAATCAAAGGCTCCGGAACATTCCTCGGAATTCAATCGAAGCCGGTAACAATATTTTCGCTACATCTAGAGCGGCAGTCAACAACTTATATTGGCACACTCTCAGCTACATCATAATTGGTTTATGGCTACCAGTGGCGGCCGGCGTTATTTTCTTAAGGGTATGATTTACAGCACCGTCCCCTTCCCTGAGGTTGTTCACCCCGAACAACATTCCAAGAGAAACCTTCACGACCCATGTGAGGACTCGTCTCTATGTAGACAAATTTAGGCTTGCTTCTGGGTGACAATTGGATTCTGTACACCATATCGTTTATCATTTTGGTTACCTGATGAGATTTCTGCCATGGTCTCTGCAATTCGGGACACAAACATTTCCGACGTTGGGGTTGGTAGTGCCACACTGCATCGCCCTCCATGAAGCTCACTGGCAGCGACTTTTTGTCAAATTTTATCTTCATGTTGTCCCTGAAAAGCTGTAATTTGGACCTGGCAAATTTGTGTACAATTTCCAACATCTCCTTTAGGTCTTTCACATACTCTGAAGAAGGTACCTCTTGGGAATCATCAGATACGCTGCCACACAATGAGAAGCTTCAGTTATCTTCATCTTGCTTTGCGAAAAGAAGTCATCATCAGCCATTTTAGTAAGTCCCTGGCAACATCCGGAAGAAATTACTGCGTCACAATTAAAAACTTTTCACAGTGATCAAAGCTGTGGATTACTACCACTCTTTTTTATATGTCTGTGAATTTTTGATAAGGTCAGACCTCTCAGCACTTAGGTGGCTCTTCAAATTCAAAACCTCAGAGTGATGGGAGAATTACAAACTTACGATTTTGATATTCAACATCGAAAAGGAAAGAGCCAGGGAAACGCAGATAGCCTCTCCAAAGGATCATGCCTGACATTCGGATGCAAATTTTGCCAACTCCAGCAAAACAAGGATACCCAGCTACTAGAAGGAGAACTTTTCATCAGACGTGATGAAATATCCGCCAGAGAGTTCTATATAGACAGCTCTGATAGGAAATTAGCTCCCCTACCTCCCGCCGGTTCCTTCTGACCCGGAGCAACCGGCGGTAGCAACCTGTAGGGGTTCCTTATCCAGGGATACGAACAGAAAACCTGAGAAATCACCTGACCATGATTGTGCACGGTCATTTACAAACTCTGAGGGTGACACTACCTTCATGACGAGGCAAGAAATCATTATAGCGCAGAAGGAGGATCCTGTTTCGAAAACTGGACGAGAATGGATTGTCTAAGGAGTGAGGCCGAAATGGCAAGAGATCTTCAAGTGCGGCCGACAAGAAAGGGGTTACTGGCGCCAATAGAACTCCATATAATCCCATTGGGACCCTGCGTCCTTAAGAAAATAACGCCGGCCGCCACTGGTAGCCATAAACCAATTGTGACGTAGCTGAGAGCGGGCGAATGTACGATGTTCGCTGCCGTTCTAGATGTAGCAAGAATATTGCTACCGGCTCTGATGAAATTTCGAAATATGTTCCGGCACCTTCGATTGCCATCCACTCGCCCATCGAGTCAAGTGAAAGTTACAGTGCGGCACGCGGAACGACCTAATAAATTTAAATTTCATTATTGTTCAGTGTTGTTTAAAAATTGGTCAACACACGGGAAGAAACCGAACAGTATTTAAATCAGGTGTACCCCAAGAATCTATTCTCGGGCCTGTTCTCTTTTCGCTTTATACAAGTCAAATTATCGAACGTACGAAATATTGTCGAATGCACCTTCATTCAAACGATACTTAAATTCTCTATTCGTTTGATCCTAATGGCATTGTTGATGCATGTGAACGGATCAATATTGACATCAATACATTTGTAGTTCCATCTACATACCCCGGTCTACAAATTAATGCTAGTATGTCAAATATTCTAGTCTTTGGTCCAAAACTTTATAGAAATTTGATAAAAAGTCTGGTGGAAATTAGAATTGAACAAGGTAAACTTGAAGTGATTGATTGTGCTAAAAACCTGGGAGTTATTATGGATAGGAGATTTTGTTTTAAGAAACATGTAGATGAACTGATTCGCAGAGCATTTGGATCTTTGGAATTGATTCACAGTAGTAGACAATAATTTTTAATAAAAATCAAATACATTCTATGCGAGAGCTTGCTTTTGTCCAGTTTCAATATCACAGATCATCTGTATGGTCCAAATCTCACAGTTCTTCATAAAAAAAGTACGAAAAATACAAAATTTTCATTTGAGATTCGTTTTCGGTATTCGTAAATATAAAAGCATCACCTACACTTTGAAGGTTATGAACTGGTTTTATATGAATAACCGAATCATCCGAATAACCGAATGATCAAAACTAAAATACCAGAATATCTTTATGATGAAATTAAATTCCGAAATGATGTACATATATTGAAGAACTTGAGGTTCAAAGGGCTTTCAACACCCACATTGCATAAAACACAACAATATAAAAGATCTTTCAGTTATCAAATCTCGAAACTTTTTAATGAAATTTGAAACAGTTTGAAAGAGATGACCGAAGAGAACTTAAAAATGATATTATTGATGAAACAGAACACCTCTCGATAACTATGTTGAGAATACTTTTTTCAATTATTAACTTTTCCGTTATATGGCGCTTTTGAGGTTAAGTGGTAGAGCAGCTCAGTTGTATAATTGAAGAATAGTTCTATATATTTTCTTAAAGAAGCTGAATTCCACCTAATATGCCAATAATTACTTACTTAAGTTGGAAAAATGTATTCATTATGTGAAAAAAATAAAGTGCTATTATTATTATTATATCGGTCCCATTAACGATGACCAGACTATTCTTCGAAGATATGAAGAATAAAATAACAGGAGGTAAGCATCAAAACTGATTCCAGCAAAAAATATACTGGAAAAATTCAGCAGAAACACTTGTACAAATTGGTATAGGGAGTAAAAATATTGGAATGTGTGTTTTGGATAAGTCGAATGACATCCAAGAAAGAAAAATATGGATGCAGCTCCTTCTTCCGCCTAGAACGTGAAAAGTCGCAAAATATATATAAGCGAAGCCACAGCTTTGTCACATAAAACTCGTCTTTCCTTGTTAGCTAGCGACCACGACTGCTTCCAGAATGAAATTATGCTAAGTTCAAAATGACTCCAACCTCTTTGAAGCCTGACATTCACCAATAAACTTCCGACATGCTCTTCCTTTGTACTATCTCAAGCTCCATTTGGCAGAGCTCTGACTGTTACGTTCAAAATGAAAATAAAAACAGAGTGCATTTCGAAATACATTCCACCGACACGGTACACATCAACTGTCACACATCAAGACACCAGAGAGCCGTTCGGATTATTTTCAAAGGAAAGAAATAATCATCCATCAAAACGGTTACACGAAAACTGCATTACTGTCAAATATTCTACGAAGCAGAGATTTTTCAGTGACTTAATCCAACTGCTGCGGTAATGATGCAAAGAAACATCCATCAATTTCTTTTGAAACTAATATTGATTTTCATGAAAAGTGAACTCGAAACCGTTGGGAGGCTATGAATCCATCATTTCGGTGAAGGTGAAGAAATGGAATCAAGAACGCTATCCATCATCATATAGAGAAAAAACCTATCTTATCAGGTGATTAGTTTTCTCTATGAGAAGAATAATAATAGTAATCACTCAAAACAGCAGATTTGAAAAATTATCATCGAACTATTCAAAAGTTCTGGAAAGATGATGCACAGAATATACGGAATCCACAGGATCGATCAATTGATATGACTTACAATAATTGATACAAACTTGAAGATGTGAAAAGAAATTTTAAAATACGTTGCAGATTGTCCATGCTATAATATCAAATGAATAAAATGAATATCGTTTGGAAAATGAAATAATACGAGTCATAAGGGAGAAGACTTAACAAATGATGAAACTGAAGCATATTATTTGTTCAATGAATTTCTTGAATGAATATAGCTGTAAAAATTGACCATTTCAATTCACCAAAAGATTTTTCAAGTGATTTGAACTTACTGAAAGATATGCTCTCGAGGGCCAAATGGAATCACTTCGGATACTTTGGAAATATAATTGATTTTCATCTTCAGAATCGTACTTTTCCTAATGAATGACAAGACTCTTCAGTGACGCCCATTTTTTGAGCAGGTGATTCAAAACAACTTGCTAATTATACTTTATTTTTCACAAGGACAAAACACAAGCACAACAGAAAAATACTCTGAAACCAGTCTCTGTGCAATTTTTTTTTCAAAAGACAAAACACAATCGCTGGAGATCGAATTTATTTGGAAAAACATTCTCAGGAAGTTCATTTCACATGATTGCAGTTCTCCAAATGAAACAGTTCTCAAAGAGTGAGGTTCGAGGTGTACTGAGGTGAACCTCGAAACGATGAGTAGCCACAGTCCGTCGCGTATTTCTGATATGATGCCCCAAAGGGGGCCACGCTCTTCGAATCTCTCCGATACTCGTTCCATCCTGCACCGATTAGGTCACACGTTTTTCTCTCCCACTCACTAAATTCTCTCTCCGTGAAACAACAACAACGCGTGACCTTGTACCGGTGCGTGCTTGTACCGGTGTTATTCATCTACTGGATTTGAATTTTCCGCTGTACGCGCGGTAGCTTCTGATTGGTCGACTGTATGATGGCAAAAGTGGAGAATTGGCTCTGAAAGTCTAAGGCCCAATTCACACAGAGACGAAGCGCGGACCTTTGTCCCTTCCGTGTAAACTGGGCCTGAGGCTCGAAGAGGTCCAGAATTGACCTGCTCAAATTTGCACGTGTTTCTTCATAGAGAATGGGCCAGAACTCTTGCAGCTACATTACTATAATACAAAGTTACTTGAATACCTCCCGTGAAAGTACATACAGTGTGTCTCACTTTTCAAGGAAACACCCCCGTATCTTCCGTAATATTCGAGGTAGAACGATGAAACTCTCAGGACTGATGGAAATGCTCAAAATGCACCTACCACCTGAATGGGGTTGGCCAAAGTGATATACACTGTCCGCCACTCGCGATGGAACACCCCATTTTTACCGTAAAACATATTGGGTTGGCCAAAATGATATACACTGTCCACCACTCGCGATGGAACACCCCATTTTTACGCTAAAACATATTAATGGGCAAAATAGGCTCAAAATTCCTTCAGATTCGTGATCAAGACTACCAACTTACTACGAATACACTTTTTCCCGGAAAATTTCAGTCCTGAAAAATCGAATTTGTGTCACTTCTTATGGAAACACCCCCGTATCCTCTTTGCAATTCCAGTGACATGATTGTGTGGAGAGGTTCTTGTGAAACCCTTTAAAGTGAAAATCATATTTATGTGAAAACAAAAGCCAAGTTTCTCTCAAAGAATTTCGTCAAAACCAAAAAAAAAATCTACTTCAATTATTACGGAAGATACGGGGGTGTTTCCCCATGAGAAGTGAAACAAAATCGGATTTTTCAGGACTGAAATTTTTTCAGGAAAAATGTGTAATCGTAGGAGTTAGTAGTCCTGATCATGAATCTGAAGAAATTTTGAACCTATTTTTCCCCCTAATATGTTTTACCGTAAAAATGGGGTGTTCCATCGCGAGTGGCGGACGGTGTATATCACTTTGGTCAACCCCATTCAGGTGGTAGGTGCATTTTGAGCATTTCCATCACTCCTGAGAGTTTTATCTTTCTACCTCGAAAATTACGGAAGATACGGGGGTGTTTCCATAAGAAATGAGACAAATTCGGATATTTCAGGACTGAAATTTTTTCAGGAAGAAAATGTGACCGTAGTAACTTGGTAGTCCTGATCACGAATCCGAAGGAGCCTATTTTGCCCTCTATTTTGCCCTCTAATATATTTTAGCGTAAAAATGGGGTGTTCCATCGCGAGTGGTGGACAGTATATATCATTTTGGCCAACCCCATTCAGGTGTTAGGTGCATTTTGAGAATTTCCATCAGTCCTGTCAGTTTCATCATTCTACCTCGAATATTACGGAAGATACGGGGGTGTTTCCATGAGAAGTGAGACACACTGTATAGAAGAGAGACAAATCTTCAACCTCTCTTCAATGTTCCAGGTCATCAAGGGAGGCAGAGCTCCATACATGAGAACAATACTCCAGAGGAGCTTTATGAAGCATCAACAGTTGCTGAGGTGTGTATAGTTTTCGAGAGGCAGCCTTTGTGATTCCAGTGACATGATTGTGTGGAGAGGTTCTTGTGAAACCCTTCAAAGTGAAAATCATGCAATGAACTATAATAAATAGTTTACAAAACTCTTCATCGATCATTATACACCACGACAAAGAAGAATAAATATTTATTGAGATATGTAGACATAAAAACCGACAAACTGAAATAACCCCGTACTTTGAGTTCGGCAAATTGAATTAAAAGCATTTCTAGCAGATTCAAAGAGGATTTATCGATGTTTCGGATACATCGTTTGTCCCATCTCACAGAAATAAGACCTGCTATCATATCCTTGTCAATGTCTTGGGGATTGGATATTTCATTATTCAACAGACTTGAGTCTGAGTATTCATTAGTACACCTTGTCAGGCCACAGGCAGTTCATCCAAGATAAATGAAGTATCTGGAGAGGATGTATAAAGTTCCACTTGCCAGTTTCGAGAAGAGGGTAGGATGGTTTCTTACTTCCACGACATGACCTTTCTCTGTGTAGTATGTTTGTTCGGTGACTTGATATAATCAATGATTCATCCTAAAAGAAGATATTTGGGAGAATGGAATGAATATGTACAGTAGAAAAAGGATGTTGTAGCAATATGATATTATCTGTTTGAGAATGGATGAAAAGTTATCTGTTGATATTATCTGTTTGAGAATGGATAAAAAGTTAATTTTCAAGGGTAGAACTAAAATCCCTGGTATGGAATTCATCAGAAACAAGCATTGGTCACAAACACCAAAACTGCAGTAATCTTCCCGACGTGTATTCGTTTCATCAACCAAGTGGGCTTCTTCAGGAAATTGAGTAGCAGACCAAAAAAATATTGGAATATATTGTGAATATAATCATTATTTCATCATCATTATGACGTCAACATTAAAAATTCTTTCTAATTATTTTATTGTGAGATTACTTGATCGACCCTATTTTTGGTCAACCCCGTATATAGACCCACAGTGCAGATTATATTTCACTTTCGCTGAGCTTTTGAAACAACTCAAGCGAAAACATTTCATGATCTTGAAAAAGAATTAATTTCACGTAGCGTATTTTTCCTGGACATTAATTTAACGCGACAAACTCACACAATATATCTGGAGCATAAAGAGATACCGAAGGCATAAATCTTCTTTTCTGTCATTCCAGGATTATCATAATGTATGGTTTCCCATTCATTTTCTCGCATGTAGCTTCTTTTATCAATAATATATGGCAGACTCCGAGATGAATTACAAGGAATTCAGCAATCGAAAGAGGAATAAGTCAGGGAATGGTTTTTGAATAAGTTAGTTTTATTCCAGTTGATTGATGGATTTTCTGTATTTATCGGTGAAAAGTGGATGAGTTTTGCATACTTTCAACCTTTTCTGGTCAGATGGAGGTTTTCATTTTATTTTGTGTAAGGAGTAATATTGATAATAATAATAAGTTTCGTCCTGAAAGGACATTTTTAAACTTTTGTATTAGCTTCAAAAAATATCCTTATGCAGTAACTTTCCGGCATATGAAATTGGCAATACAACTGAAAGAGTCGACCTTCAATTTTGGAACGGGCACACTTGCAGACCGGTTTCGGGCTCATTAGCCACTCATCAGTGCAAGATAGTGACCATCATCGACCTAAAGTCAATGATATTCCATAATTGGAAATCGGAATTCTGTCAGAGTATTTCATTCCTCTTCCTAAGTTGGAGCGAAACAACGAAATGTCGCTCCATCTAGTGTACGAGGTACTAACCAACTGCATATCCGTAATAGGCCTTTTCATCACAATTTTTTTGGGCGCATGCGTCAGTATCAGCCATCTTTTCCGTACTGTTTTTTGTAAACAACCAAATTAAAGAGCCCTCAACTCAAGTTTTAAAAATTAAAATATAAATTGAAGTTTATCAATTGTAAAAAAAGTGAAAAAAAAAATAAAGAAGTAAGTCAAAATAATCAGAAAAAAATTTTTATACTCCATTATAATTATGTTATCTGTACGAAAAGGAACAACAAAAAGGTGTTGTTATGGAGTATGTAAAAGTGATACGCGATACAAATCATTCAAAACCACCTAATACTATTTTATAAATTTTCCAAAGCCTTGTCTGGAATATCGCAAAAAAAAGAATCAAATCATCAAGCAAATTACATATTAAAGCATGTGCAAAATGTGCGAAATGTGAATTATGGGTGAAAAAATGTGGCAGGAGTGACCGAGGCTTAAAATCTTTTAATGATATTATCAAGGATACTTATATTTGCTCACTACATTTCATTGGAGAAAGTGGTCCAACTGAACAAAACCCTGATCCTTTGAGCTATCAAGAAATTCAACATACGTACATACGACTGTAAATTTCACATATATAATGTTGTATTAAATATTTCCCTCTAAAAAAAATCACTAAACATATTCAATTCAGTATTTGCATATTTGTCTAATTGATAATGTCATATGTACAGCCTCAAAATATTAATATCTTGATCTATTTATTAGTTCCATAAGTAATAGTATTGTCAACTGAAATATATTTTCAATTACATCAAATAAATTGACATTATTAATAAGGGTAATACTATTTTTTATGGTTTTAGATAGTAAACAAAACCTAACCTAACCTAAGCTAACCTAACCTCTCAATCAGCTCACTTCTTTTCCTTATTGCGGACGCCCATGACGTTTTAACCACCTTTTCAACTGTTCACAATTATGAGCCTCAACTGAATTATAAACAAGTGAAGCACCATCAATGGTTTTTTCCAATAATTTATTCATTTGTAGAGATAACATACCTTGCCCAGCCATTGTTGATTAAAACAGTACGAATGTTTTGAATTACCGCCATTTCAATATGACAGCTACGCTTGCGCTCGTCTTATGATGAAAACGCCTATTTGCCCGATTCCTCTGAATGAGGAAGTGGGCTATGCTTGAACACTGGCAGTAAACAAATCTAAAGGAATGACGGTCTGCAAGTGTGCCCGTTGCAAAATTGGAGGTCGAATCTTTCAGTTGTATTGCCAATTGCATATGCAGGAAATTTTCTGTGAGAATTCCTGCACTGACGCCTGTCGGATATAATCCAACGCCCTTCGGGGTATTGGCCAGGGGAGTAGTTGTTTTCTGATAGGCGTCAGTCCATTTAACCTACTGTGTAGGTATATTTGACACTGGCTTGAACGTTCAAAGTTCATTTCTTCAGATTTGCAGATTGTTATGTTTTTTCCAGAGATTCCTTTCCTGGTTATTTCTTTTGTGGCGATTGAGATACCAGCCAGTTCTGTTTGGACCACACTGGTATTTTTTCCCATTCCCTACTTAATCCTTAGGCTTAGTGATCTGGAGTACACTCCACATCCTGAGCCTTCTTTGGCTCAGGATGTGAAGCAGATATAATGATGTCTTGTCGCTGGAATTTCAAAGGTTGCTTCTCAGAAGTTTGGAACACTGTTCCGAACCAGAAAACTTTACACACCTCAGCAAGAGAAGTTGAACGATTCCTCTTCTGTTTATTTGAAGGTGGTTAATAATGTTTCGTGGTGACTTTCATTCGTTCAGACTTCCATTGTCTAACATGATATAAATTGATTTAAAATCCCTGGACAAATCTATAACGAATTGAAAAAATCAGCTGAAAAATAACAATTATATCAAGCAAAAAAACTGAAATTACAATGAAATAAAATACAAGCGACAATCAAAAAATCAAAAATTTGAACTGTTAACACGAGATAAAAATTAAAAATTATCAACAAGAAATGAAAACTAAAAAATTCCAAACCAAGTTACTTCATGACGTTTCGATTGTTAGTATCCACAATCGTCTTCAGTTATCAGTTATCACCCGAACGCATAGTGGCTCTCAATTAATGCATGATATAATATTTTCATTTGTTGGTACGTTAATATATTTTTGAGGCATCTGAACTTATGTAATATTATTCGAAGCTTTCTGCATACATAGTTTATATGTATTCAGTGAGCTTTTTATATATAGAGGGAACCAGTGAGGACCCAATACCGTTTTTTGTGGTACTCTATATGTTAGCTTCATTGATTCAGTTGAAGTCTCGCCAATGCGAACTCTTAGGTCACGATCTGTTGAATAACTCTTCGAAAGTTTGCTAATGTTACCTCTCATGGCATTGTTTTCCAATTTTTCTAGTGATATCTTATAGCTCAAAGTATCGAAGGCTTACGGGAGATCAACAAATATACAAAGCGTTGGTTATTTGTATCTAATGAATTGTACACATATGTTGTAAGTTGGCCAATTGTATCATTCGTTGATTTTTTCTCTCTGAAGGCGTTAAGATAATCGCAAATTGGGACGAATTCTCACAAAATCTAGACATCCTGATTCAATGATTTCTCTTGAAATTTTACGATGTTTGAAATGGAAAAAAAAATGGTCTGTAACTCTACTTTTATGATTTATTTTCATTTTCAAATAGTGGCTTCACGACTCTACCCTTCAGCGCTTTTGGGAAGTAACCTCTATCAAAACATCAGTGGAAGAAATAGGTCAAGGGAATTTTCATCTCATCGGATATATTTTTCAAAGTTTCTGGTCGTAAATTATCATACCCAGGTGATTATTTTTGTTTCAAACACATGATAATCAATTTGACTACTGTTTGTTGTATATAGGTAGATTGAATTCCTTTGAATATTGTTATGAACACTTTTATTTTCAATTCCGAATATTGGATGGTAAGAAGAACACGCTATTATAGGTTTAACATTGAAAAATGATAATTATATATTTGGAAATTGTTTAGTTTGAGTGCCTCATCAATTTTTTCATGAATAATACCGAATCAACACTAGTTTCATTTTTTTGTGTGAAAAATGAACATTTCAACAATTTCATGAGATGTAGGCAATTCATTATGAAAACAATCTGAAAACGAATACAGTGATGTTTTGATTTGTGTGATATATTGATACATTACAGCTAGTTTAAAAATAGGAGATGGAGTCGAAATTCAAAACACAATCAATCAACACGTGTCACATTCTGAGCCAGACATCTGAGTTACTTCACGTCCTAATAATAAAAATAATTCTTCCAACATTGATAGATTATCAACGAAATAGAATGAATATGACAAGGGAATTGTTGAATTTGCATAAAATATCACTGAGTTGAATCAAATTGGGGTACAGATTCATGAAACTTACTAATAATGCTTCTCTTCAATGATTTTGCATACAGTGTCCACCATTGAAAATTTACTGCAAGTTGAAACCTGTCATTGGAAGAATCTTCCACGGAAGACTTCAATATCCATCTGAAAATTATCAGAAAATTTAGTTGATTTCTCACCTCGGTATCATCATCTATGTATATGACAACATGTATAAGTGTATCTACTGATGTTGAACTAGGAGTTCCACAAGGTTCGATTCTAGGACAACTGCTTTTTTAATTTTTTTTCAATGACCTCGCCATACACATGTAGACTGGAATTATGGTTTCATACCTGCATGATATATAGCTCAAGAAGTTTGAACACCAGAAGAACTCCAGATGAAACTGAAACTGCAAAAAATTTCATAGTCAGTTGTAATTAATAATAAAATCATGTCAAATTATAGCAGAACCGTAGTAGCTACGTCTTTTGAAAAAATTGACAATGTTTTCCATATTTTGTGTTAACGATGAGCCAGCCTATCCTTAGAATCTACAAAACTTGCAGGAAATTGGGGTGATCATTATCCCAACGGAAACAATTCGAGCATATAGGTTAACACTCAAAACATTTTTTTTTGCTTGGGAAAGAAAGTTTATCGCCTTTTTATTATGCATCTTGATACAAAAAATGTAGGAATATTCCAAAGTAAGGAACGAAGCAAATAATATCAACAATTAACTCTATACAAAGATATGTAGATCATGAAAAGAAATAACTTTAAGACACAAACTGGTAGAAAAAGCCACAGCTTTTTTCATATAAACATTGAATTACAAGAAAGAAACATATTTTCGAACAAGTACTTCTATGTAAATGCTGAATCATACGAAAAACGCTATTCTCTTTTCCGTTTGTATTCCAAACATCTGTATGGAATCGAATCAGATATCATTCACAGGATTCCTACACAATATAATTATTGAAAATTTCACTCACATGAAACACTGTCATCCTCACTGGTATACATCGATGTTTCGCCGTAAGACACTTGCCTTATCGACTCGGCTCTTCAATAGCAAATACGGATGGATAACATTATTAGAAAAAACGGTCAATTCGTTCATAATCACAACTTTTTGTCACGAAATTGTTTGAATTCATCCTTGTCAGCGATAACAGTACGTAAATAATATTCTTTCGCTTATTTGATCAAATCCCAGCTGTTGGAATCTTGTTTGAATTGAAAGGGTATATTGATCTTGAAACAACAAATGTGGGAATCTTCCAAAGAAAGGAAGGAAGTAATCAATTTTAAAAGAAAGAAATAACTTTCAGACACAAGCTGGAAAAATACTCTCTTGAAACAACTACTTTCATGTAAACATAGAATCACACGAGAGAAAAATACTATCGAAACAAATACTTCTATATAAACGTGTAATTCAATGTTTACTCAAAAATAGCTGTTTTCGGGAGGTCTTTTTCTACCAGTTTGTGTCAAAAAGTTACTTCTTTGTAAGGTCTACTCATCTTTGTATAGAGGTAATTTTTTATTGAATTGATTGCCTCCTTCCTTTCTCTGGAAAATTGCCACATATTGAGAAATTGAAAGCCAATAACTTTCTTTCCAAAAATCTATCTCTCCTATAAATATACCCTCACAATTTAAATTGTTTTGCTAAACTCCAACTCAAAAATCTCACGATATAAAATCCCTATTTGACATATTATTATCGCGTGAAGAATATATTTTCATTTTACACCCTTGTACTCGCTGTTCTTCAGTCCTCATTGACTTTTCCTTGCTCCTCTTGCAGATTCAGATAATCTTGAAAAACCTGAATTTCTACAAGAAATAAATTGATGGATGTAGCTGTTACTACGTGGTAGAAAATCATTATAAAGAATCGAAACTTTCTAAGTTTTTTACCACGTTTATTTGTAACTAACGTTATTGCAGTTTCGTCCTATAAGGACATTTCCAAACTTATCGTTGAATAAAAAATGAGGTTGCATTAGCCCATATATAACACTACTGAAGGTAATAATAGAGGTACTCAATTGGGTATCTCAATTTTGTTTACTTGTGACAATGTGTATACGCTAATTCAAAAACCGGTCATAAACTAGGAAAAACAATGTGGAAGTGACATTCAGACTACATTCCAGGTTATCTGATTTCCTTTTCAATGCTAAAGATAAAGTGGACAAGTTGGAGAAATCTGGAGTTTATAAGCTTAAGTGTACGGAGTGTAATTTATTTATTCAATTATTTATTCAATACATACAGCAGGCCAAAAAACCTATTTACAGGTGTATACAATTAGAATTGTGATTATTATACATATAGTAAGAATAATTTTTAATGAAACGAAGAATCCCTTTTTTGAATTGTTTGAACGATAGAAAAAATATATTGGCTTTCCCTGAATTTCTTTAGAGATATAATTTGGAACTCGTCCAACAATGAGTCATAGCTATTACCTCTCGTGGGATAAGCACCATGTTGTTTGAAATATGTATATTTCAAACAAATTTTTGAACATTTTCTAAACTAGATATATGTTTCATGTGGAACTGATTCCAAACGACACTGCAGTACTCTAATTTACTCCCGATCAGTGTTGAGTAAACTGTTTTCAAAGAATTCCTTGCAGTAGCATATCAAAAAACCCAGACTTCTCATTGAAGTTGATATTACATTCTGAAAATGATTGGAAAACGTGAGTTTTTGATCAAACAAAACCCCAATATCGTTTGATTCCGTGATTCGTGTTAAACTTTCACCATCTAGTACATAGTTGAATGTTACCGGTGATATTTTAGGTGTGCATAATAGTGTTAATGTGGGAAAATGTGGTCAAAATTTTTCAAAACGGTATTCTGAACATGCAAGGTCCTTCAGACTTGGTAAAAATGATTCCTTGGATACGGAAATTTTGCACTATGCAAAAGTTTATGTCCATGCATAGAAAGTTTCAGTTCTCCTTTCTTCATTACACAAAAAAATATTCACAAAATGTTCCGGTCTTATCCAACAGTATAATGAATATAGCGTTTTTGGATCCACTGTACATCAATGGTAAAACGAAACCACTTCCCGTATTTCTATAAAAACACACCGAACTAATATCGTGTGACCCCAACCAATTACGATGACAAGTTACTACTTAACAATTCGGCGAGCGTTTGCCCCACTCATAACAATAATGTACAGCCGATTACTTTTTGATTTATAATTGGAGAGTACGACATTATCGTCTATGTTGAAACCGAAAGATGATGAGAATTTTAACAAGAATTGGTGGCCTTGAGACTCAAATTAATATGAATTTTTTCGTTTGTTTGGGCTATTGCTTCAATTACCAATATCACCAAGGACTAGGTTTTTCCACCTTCGATTTGAGCGTCGGTTGATTGAAGTGATTTGAAATGAGCCTTCTTTTTACAGAGATGCACATGTACTACAGAAAAATTACTAAGCCTTTCGAAGAGTGACGTCTATGATGATATTGCATGATACTGGTGCGGAAGAACGTCGCTGGTCTCCTCGAATAGTTCTTGTGAGGAGAATGTTGAGTCTGTTGCTGAAAGAGCATACAATTAGAAATTGATTTTCTATAAATAAATTAATAGATGCAGCCGTTACAACGTGGTAGGAAATCATAATGAAAAAAAAATTGAAAACTTTCTGTTTTTCACAATTTCCATTTGTAACTAAAGTTACTGCAGGACATTTTCAAACCTAAACTTTGAACTAACAAGGGTTTATTAGATTAGACTAGCACCCCTGTGAGTATTAATAGAGGTACTGGGCTTGAGTATCTGATATATGATGGAATCGGCCGATACTTAATGAAAATCCATAACCAACGTATTTTAAAAACACTTGTGTGATTTTCACAAAAACGCAATACGTGTTCGCCATACAATTGCTTCTCCGGGCGTGTCTTAATAACAGGTACTCACTCAAGCCAACTACCTCTATTATTACCTACAGGGGTGCTATATAACTGCTAATGTAATGAACCATTCTTAGTTCAAAGTATAAGTTTGAGAATGTCCTTATAAGACGAAACTGCAGTACCTTTACTTATAAATGAAAGTGGTAAAAAACATAGAAAGTTTCCAATTCTCTTATCTCCATTATAATTTTCTCAGATTTGCTATCTGTGACTACCAACCAAATCATCAGATCATTACTGCTACTTTTGTTTTCTATTTCAAGTTTCAAATTTGTTAATTCTTTCAGACAAAAAGGTTGAACCTCTGAAACGACAAATGATCCGAATTATTATTTTTTGTATGCAAAAAAGATAAGCTTGGTAATGACATCAATATCTCAGAAGATACCAATTTGTGGTGGTTAATGACAAAGAGTCAAAGATCCACAATTTTGAAAGCCAGTCACTTTATGTGGAATAATATAATTGTTCTGTTGTCAAAATTCGCCATTTCATTCTGTTCAACATTTGGGAAAAATGTATTTTAGTACTCATTACATCAAAAATCAAAATAAACATTGATCTAATCATTGATAGGTGTTTATGAAACCCAAGATGAGAAGGATATACTCCCTTCTTCCTCTGTTGCATGTGGTTCATTAGCGATATTGGATCTTGATGTTGATCTCGTGTGTGATTTCGAATTGTGATGGAAGTAATCAGGTTCAATTCAATGCCACAAAAACCCAGGCGTCAGTTTTCTCCAAGAAGATAAATGTCTCCGAACCGGATATAATAATGTCAGGTTGGACAATTCCGCTTCCTACTTCAAAAAGTTTGTTGAGGGTTAAAATGGACAACAATTTGTCTTGGCATAATTGTGTTGCTGGAATTGCAAAGGCTGCTTCTCAAAATGCTCTTGATGCTTTATGAACTCAGATCAGACCTTCTTTGGAGTATTGTTCCCTTGTATAGAGCTCTACCCTCAAACATACCTGAAGTTGCTGGATTCCATTCAGAAAAGAGCCATTTGCCTGATTGGAGACGCAAACATTACGTGCAACCTTGATAGCCTGGAACATCGAAGAATAGTTGGAGATTTGTCTCTCTTCTATGGATACTCTCACGGAAAGTGTTCGAGTGACCTGGCACATTTGATTCCACCAAGAGCGGTATATATCAGGCAAACGCGACGCTGAAGGTTCTTTGGGGTTCACAGCTGAGTCTAGAGTTTGTCTGATAGTTTTTGTCGGCCTGAATATTGGTTTCACGTCGATTCTTCCAATCCGGTCGGCAACATTTTCAACATAAGGAAGAAAAGCTTTTTCCTTAACCAGCCTATCTGGAGTTACTTTGACGATCTTTCTACTGGATCCTATGGCCCGCTCGAATTCCCCTTTGCTGTACCCATTTCCGTTGAAGGCGTTCTTCTGGTGACAGAATTTGTCGTGAAGACTCTGAGGTTCACAGATACATCGTGCTCTATCAACCAACGTTTCAATTGCCCCTCTCTCCTGTTGGGACTTGTGATTAGAGGTTTTGTTCTAAGTGAGTTTTGTCTACGTGAGTTGGTTTCGAGTACACTCTGTGGTCCAATGTACCATCTTCACGTATTTTCACAAGAACATCCAAAAAGGCTAGAGTCCCTTGGGTTCCTCGTTCCTTTTTTTATTCAAAGTGGGACAAGAAACCCAAGCAACTGTGGCCTTCTTGGATGTTCTTGTGAATAGACACTATGTACTAAAATCTCACTCACATCCTCAATGGCAAAAAACGATGTTTCAGAGTAAGACACTTGCCTCATTGACTTTTCATCATCAATTTGGATAACAATAAAAAATGGAGCACTCAACTCATTCATTAAATCACGACTTTATGTTCATACAACTTCATCACGCCTTGGATGTTCTTGTGAACAGACACGATTCAGTAAAATCCCACTCACATCCTCAATGGCAAACATCGATGTTTCGATGTTTGCCCCATTGCCTTTTTAGCATCAATCTGGATAACATTACAACACTCTGGATAACACACAACTCATTCATGAATTCAAAACTTTATGTCATGAAACATCTAAAATCTACCCATGTCACCGATAACAAAATGAAAGCAAAAATCCCTATATTATATTTTATAGCATTTCCATAAATACCATCTGTTTCAATTCGATTACGAATGGTTGGAGTACAAAGTGAATAGAAAAAAGTTATTTCCGCGTAATTCAATGCTCATTTTGAAGTAATTTTGGAAGGGGTTTCTTTCCCAGTTTGTATCTGAGAGTAACTAAGAGACCACATCTTTTCCTACTAGACTCCAATTGCTTTCTTTCTTCTTTCAGAAGTTTCTCACATTTTTGTATGAAAATGGAAAAGTGGAGAGTTTGCTTTTAGGTCTCATATTTTAATAATGAAAATATAATCAAAAACAATTACTACCTCATTACTGGCCACTTTACTACATGGTTTGCGTCAAACTGGACAGTTTTCAAGTTTTGGAGAAATATATCATTCAAAATATGATTTATTTGTGCCATTGATTTTTCACAAAGATTAAAAAAATAATATATTTTTTGTGGAAGTGAATGTTTTCCTCATTGGGGTCACTAGCAAACCTAAGAATGACCGCTTTACCTCGGTCTCCTGTATTTCTTTCTTTTAGTAAACATGACAAACGATCAAACGACCAAAGTCTCCACCATAATATTAAACAAACCCTAAGAGAAATGATGGAGACTGACCCTTGAATTACAAAAGTTGATAACCCGGTAACAAAGTCGAGTGTTTTAGTTGTTCTTTGTTCACACACCACTGAAGTAGAGAGGAAACGGGAAAAGTTTGCACATTAGTGCTGGATACAGTTGTAACGGTGCCAGATAGTTTCACAATATGTTGAATCGTGTTCTCTCAGGTGCGAATTCCATTCAAGTAGAAATACAGCGTGTTCACGATAAGGACTTCTTGCACTGGCATATCGGAATCGAAAAATCCGAAAGATTTGTTTTCCATCATTTAGCAATACTTTTATTCGAATCTTAGTCATTTCAGCCTGAGCAATTTACATCATACTATGATTTTGACACTTTTCATTACAATTCCTCATCTGTAGTTCTTCAGGGTTCGATTCTCGGCACAATTAAATTTTTGTTGCTCATCAATGACGTCAACGATTGCATCAATTTTGATGATTTTTTGCGGATGACTCAAAGATATAGTCATCTATTGATACTATCGAATACTGTGAATAAATAGGGTCTTTCATCAATCTCCAGCGATTCAAATTCAATGTGAATCGCTACTTTCGCACAGGCACCGCTCTGAGAGCGCCTGGAGGATTTGTCTGTAGTGCTTGTGTTTACTCCTTTAAAAAAGCGCTTGCTATCTTCAAATTCAAATTAAACAAAGTGTGCATGAAATATCATCGAAATTTTGTATTTGCTTGGAATAACTATCGATGCCATTATGTGTGAAATGTTCAGCACTGCTTCTTTGTATGTAGCGTATTCAAAATGATCACTTTTCCAATACACATGGCACATAAATCAGACCGAATTTGACGGATGGCATGAGTTATGTGGGTTTTGAGGACTACTGTGATTCGTGGATTATTCTCATACACCTACGACTTGAGTAAACTTCACAACAAAGAGTCAACGGGATCAAATCGTACGATTCCGGTGGCCAGTTCACATCACTTCCTCGAGAGATGACATGCCCTCAAATGGCTCGTGCAGAGTATCGAATGTGGCATGATGTGTGTGGAACGTAGAGCCGTTCTGTTAAAACCACATGTCGTTGGAGTTCAGATCAACCAATTCTGGTCAAGAGAAGTTGGCAATCATCGACCTACAGTGCTCGCCGTTGACAGTGATGGCCTGGCCAACGTCGTTCTCAACGAAATATAGGCCGATGACGCCGCCAGCCCAAAATCACACCAATAAGATTTTTTTCAAGATGTATTGGACGTTTTTGGATATCATAAAGTTATCCAAATGGAAGAGTTATGAACAGTACAGTTTGAGATGTACTAAGTTGAACCTCAAAACGATGAGCAGCCACAGTCTGTCGCGTATTTCTGATATGTACTGCTCTTGGTGGAATCAAATGTGAACACTTCCCGTGAAAGTAGGTATCAATAGAAGAGAGACAAATCTCCAACCTTTCTTCGATGTTCCAGACTATCAAGGTTGCAAGTGATATTCAAGTCTCCAATCAGGTGGATGGATCTTTACTGAATGGAATCCAGCAGCTTCAAGATATGCTGAGGGGCGGAGCTTCATACATGATAACTATACAAAAGGTCTGATCTGAGCTTTATAAAGCATCAAAAGTTGCTGAGGTGTAAACAGTTTTCGAAACAATGTTTCAAGTTTTTGAGAAGCAGTCTTTGCAATTCCAGCGACATGCCAAGACATATATTGACCCACTATACAGTGTGTCCAAGATAAGGATCCTAAGCATGGGAATCTCAAAACCTGTTGGAGATACAGCTTAGGTTAAATTAGAAAAAAGTTGTGTTCTTTAAAGCTCATTTACATGCCGTTTAGAAACTTGAAGAATTTTCATGGCCTGCTGAGATATTTGGGAAAAACGAGAATTTGACAATATCAATTTTATTTTTTTCTGACTTTATTTGAAAAGATATCAAAAAACGAATAATACTTTTTCATTAGCACTTTTAAGGTACTACACGATGGTATTTTTAGATTTCATATCCGACGTTTCGTTTTCAAGAAACCATCATCAACTTTATTTTTTTATATGACCCGAAACAAAAGTACACCCTGTATCTGACGAATTCAACGATGTATAACATGCCATTGTTTTCTTTTCAGTTTAAAGGAAAATTACATTTTTTCCATTTTTAAAAAAATCTTTAAGTAGGCGTCAAATATTATTTAATTACACGATAAAATAGTAATTGTCGTTGTTGTTAGCCTGTTTGTCGAGTTGTTGTTTTTAGAGTTATTGTTACTGTTGTCGTTATTATTGTTTATTGTTGAATAGATAATATTGTGTTATTATCGTCGAATATGCCGGGTGAGCATTATAGCCATGAAGAAAAGTTTGACATGCTAACGTTCTACATTTTGTGCCACAAAAATACTGTAAATACAGCAGCAATGTATCTTTATACATATCCAGAAAGAAAGCAGCCATGTAAGTCCATTTTCTTAGAGCTGGCTCGAAATTTAAAAGGATATGGTTCATTTAAAAAGCCTGTTTTATCTCGAAAAAAGGAATCTTCAGAAGAAGCCCAAAATAATGTTTTACAAGCAGTTGTTGAGAACCCTGAAATATCAACCAGGCAAATCGAAAATAATGTAGGAGTAGCCAAATCCACAGCTCAATTTATTTTGCGTAAAAATAGATATCACCCCTATAAATTTAGGATTTGCCAAGGACTTAAACCAGGGGATTTCGAACGGCGCCGAAATTTTTGCGAATGGTATACACGTGCGTGTGAAGAAGATTATAATTTCACTTCAAAAATAATATGGTCCGACGAAAGTATGGTCACTAATAATGGTATCTTCAACCGCCGCAATACGCATTACTGGGCTCAGCAAAATCCACGTGTTAAGAAAATATCAAGACATCAAGAACGTTTTGGGTTTAATATGTGGTGTGCAAATTTAGGAACTGAAATACTAGGTCCGTTTTTTTACTATAATTCTTTGACCGCCGAACGATACCATCATTTATTGCAAAACTATGTAGAAGACTGTTTAGATAATTTACATCTGGCACAGGTCAATAACTGTTGGTTTCAACAAGACGGTGCTTCTGCACATAATTCTGGACAATTTCGAGAGTATCTTTCGCAGCGATTTCCTGGAAGGTGGATTGGAACCTTTAGTGAAGTGTCTTGGCCAGCGCGATCCCCTGACTTAACTCCTCTGGACTTCTCCATATGGGGTTTTGTTAAAAATCGGGTTTACCAACATTCTTTTGAAACTGTACAGCAGTTACGAGAATGTGTAACTGTCGCATTTAACAGTATTACACCAGAGATGTTACGTGATGTTTTAAGTTCTACAGTTAGAAGATCATACTTATGTTTGAAAATAACGGAAACCTGTTTGAACACCTCCTTTGAATTAAATAAAAAATGCGTTAATTTCTTTGTTGTTTTCATTACTTTAAAAAAATCATTATTAACCTACTTAAAAATGCATTTTAAAAATAGAAAAAATGCAATTTTTCCTCAAACTAAAAAGAAAACAATGGCATGTGTTACATCGTTGAATTCTTAATAAAAATTGGAATCAGATACAGGGTGTACTTTTTTTTCGGGCTATTTAAAAAAATAAAGTTGATGATGGTTTTTTGAAAACGAAACGTCGGATATAAAAACTAAAAATACCATCATGTAGTACCTTGAAAGTGCCAATGAAGAAGTGTTATTCATTTTTTGATATCCTTTCAAATAAAGTCAGAAAAAAATAAAATTGATATTGTCAAATTCTCGTTTTCCCAAATATCTCAGCAGGCCATGAAAATTCTTCAAGTTTCTAAACGGCATGTAAATAAGCTTTAAAGAACACAACTTTTTCCTAATTTAACCTAAGCTGTATCTCCAACACGTACTGAGATTCCCATGCTTAGGATCCTTATCTTGGACACACTGTATATTGATGTGGATAATCAGCTGCTTCCATTGTCGAGAAGTACCAACATTTTGGGTTTGGTTTAGACCAACTAAAAATTGTATACTATGCTGATGTGGAGTAGAGGTTGCACTATGGTGTCCGTTTTTAGAGTTGGTCCACAAACGCAAGTGAAGGTTTTTTGGCTCAGAAGAATAAAATAAGAAGTATCACTGGCCTTAGTTACATGGAGTTCTGTAAACCTTTTTTCAAAAAATTAGAAAAACTAACTTTACCCTGCTTGTACATAATGGAAATTTGTGTCTACGTTTTTCAATATGGAAGTCGATTTTCTTTAATTAGCTTTTCTCATATAATTAACACTAAGCAAACAATATTATATCAAATTCTGCTAGCTCAAGGGCGGATTACTCTCAAAGGTCCTAGTGTTGCAGGTCCTCGTTTATTTAGTGTTTTACCAAGTGACATGAAAGGAAGCAAAACATTGGAGAGTTTAAAATGAAAAACAATATTTTTCAGTTTTGAATGCGTATAACAGCGTTAATGGTTATTCAACGTGTTTCAGTGTAGTAGTTTGTGATTTACTTTTGTAATTTAGCTCACACTGATATGCCCAATACAATAACATTCAGATATGTTGAACAGGAGAGTAGAGGATTTGATTTGACATATTGGTGTCTATTTCAACTCCCTATGAACTTATCGAAGCAAGTTGTGGTTTGTGAAAGGGCGTGTTTTGGTGAGCGACGCGAAATCGACTGCCTCGAAATATTCTGCAAAATCTCACAGGCAGCGGTGAAGTTTTTGGCATATTTTGTGTTCAGTTGAAGTACGGGTGTTGGTTGATCTTCTACTGAATCAGTGGACTCAATTTATCCACCACATTGCCCATAGTCCTCTCAGTAGGACAAATATGGCGACCGTAAAATAGGCGAAACAGACTGATTTGGCAGATATAGCTTCAACGAGATGGTCGTTATCAATTGACAAAGTAAGTCAAATTAGATATAAAAAAAGTTTTTGAATGTTCATAAATTATTAATTCGTAATTATAGATAATTCTTATTTATATATTTGCCTTTTCCTTTACTTTGCTTATATCAAGTCAAGATTAGAATATCGCGCTGTTGTGGGATCTCCATTAATTCTCCGTTCATTCATTGAAGATATTTAACGTTGTTTTTTAGATCTAATTCAGAAAATTGTTCTCTCTTGCCAATATTCAGATGTTATGGATATCTCTGTTATTTTTCTCCTCAGATCTTCTGGTTGGTTCTGCGCTTTATGATACTGTAACCTCACCAAACCTAAATGTGTTGATTTCAAAGATTTCAAAAAAAAATTAAAATTTAAACAAATATACTTTTTTACTGAACATTTTTTTAATACTATTGTTCTTACGTCTTGACGAAATCCATTTACGTTTGTTTGTTACACGCGGTCAGCTTTCATTCTAATATTGTTTACATTCCATGTGCATCTACAGTGCATTTTTTTAATTAAATGGAAAGGGAGGCCTTGTGATATATTTTTGAAGCTCCTGACGAATACTTCACAACCCTAGAATATGGTCAATATCTTCACCTACTACGGAATGGCGAAACATTTAATAATTTCATCAAAACAAACACATTAATATCGATATTTCTAGAAATATTCCTTTTTATCTGCAATATGGCAATTTCAACAACCCGATAAGGTTTGTTAAGTTATTTTTTGTTTATAAAAACGTCAAAAAATGTCAGTACGATAATGAACATCATTGTTCAGTTCGAATATTCTTATTTAGTTTTTGGTTTCACTAGTAGAAAAGTACCACGTCAACAATCTCTGAAATGGTAATATTCTCGTTCATCGAAAGAAAAAATTCAAGCGGTTTTTATTTACGGTGCGACGTGTAACTTTCACGAGACCGAAAGGATTTTAAATGAACGTTTTTAGAATCTTCCTATCTGTAGAAAATATTTAAGAGAACTTGTATCCAAATTCAGGTCATCCGTTCATTCCGGAAGACCAGCAAGTGCAAATAAATTGGTGTGATGGTAGTGAATTCTGTATTGTCTACTTGTTCCGTCGCGAATGTTTGTGAGGTGTCTCCTTCTACTTTGTGGCGACTTTTGAAGAGGAATAAGTATCATCTATATGAAATTAAAATGGTACACCAATTGACTGAAAATGACCTTGATCGAAGAACAGAATTTTGCGAAATCATATCTCCACAATATTTGTTTTAGTGATGAATATACATTTTCTTAAACGGCAATGTTCACAGACAAAATTGCCGCTGCTATAACAGGAGGGTCATCAACAATAATTGAATTATGATTGAGTGTAATATTTTCAGCACTAAATCTGTTTTTTTTCCCAACTCGCTGTTTATTATATCCCAGGTTTTCTTCTGTTATTGGCATTGTTAATTTTTGTGGAAAAGTAACTTATCTTATTCTAGTTAACGTTTTCTTTTGTGTTCTTTTAGTCAAGTTTTGTATAGAGCCACCTTGCTAGGGTCGACTTGTTGACCTGCTACAATTAATCAAAAAAGCAAAAAAAGGTGTACGAAACTGAACCTGCTTCAATATTGGATATACTGCAGAGAATAATAAATATTTGTAGATATGTTGACGTTACTGTGTTCGAGAATGTTTGGTGTGAAATATTGGATAGGCTGTTCATATGTCAAGAAGTTCAAGGCAATCCATTCCGAACATCTCCTGAGCTGAGCTCAAGCTCTCATTACCTCATAATATGTTGTTGAATACCAATGTATTCAAGCAATTATTAAAATTTCCGCCATTTTATAGTTGTTGAAGATTTTGACAATATATTCTAGGATTATGAAACATCTGTCAAGATCTTCAAAATGATGTGTCACAAGACCCCTCTTTCCAATTGATTTTGTTTTCTCAGATGCCGCCCAGTCACCATCTTGAAAGTTTCATCTGTCAATTTCACTTCAAAATAAAGTATTCATGCATTAATTTCGTTATCCGAAATTTCAAATTTTTGAGTTGACCCGTTCAAAAAATAAAAGGGGGGGGGAACATTAAAGAAATGCACTGTAAATTCGTATGAACAACTTCAGCAATCTTTCCCACTGATACTATAAGTAAACACCCATTCTCTTTAACTTGTCGTATAATTCTAACTTCACTAAATGTGTCGTGGCTTTTCTGAAGATGCCTGTCGAAATATCAGAAATATAGTGTTATAAGAGGACTCGCTTCTCGCTTGCCGCTGTGAAAAATGAATATATACCGGGTGTCCCACATTTTATGTGACAGGCAATATCTGGTTTGTTGAAGGGGATACACATAAATGTTTCATACAGAAGTTTTAGGAGTTCATGAGAGCTATATTTTGATATAATTTTTAAATATACAGGGTGTTTGGTCTAGGTGCTACAGACCAACATTCCATTTTTTAAATAGAACGCCCTGTATATCATTACATATTCAGATGCTACGTTAAATTCTGATATCATTTCATCTTTGGTTTTTGAAATTCGGTTACGGCGTTGTTGAGTTATTGCTCAAAATGTAAAGTCTTGAGAACGACTATTATTTTTTTAAATATCTCATACAATTATTCTCTCTGCATCAGATCACATGAAAATTAGTCAGAATTTTGGGTGTTCGAAGTAATGGTTTCAATTTTGAGTTGTGGAATTCAGTCAGGAATCATTTTGAATATGAAACAATTGCGAAATTGAAAGAGGTGTATTCGAAAACAAATCTTTAATTAATAACAATGTAAATAATATAACTTGATAAATCATTTCATAAGAATGGTAGGTACCTAGAAATAAGTCATAAAAATTGTTCAAAGTGATGCCCATTAGATATTATACAGGCTTCGAAACGTCGAATCACTTCTCTCGTACAAGTCGCTCTTATAATATCAGGCGTAATATCACTGCACGCTAGTCGAATTTTCATTTTCAGATCATCCACATTCAAAGGGGGATTAGTGAAAACAATATCTTTTAAATAACCCCATAGGAAAAAATCAAGCGGTGATAAATCTGGGGAACGAGCCGGCCACCGAATTGGACCCTTATTACCAATCCATCTATTTGGGTACGTTCCATCCAGATATTCAGTAACAACCTGTGAATTGTGAGGAGGAGCACCATCTTGTTGCCACCAAATTCCTTGTCGTTCTGCTATGGGAATATCTTCCATGAACTGGATCAAATCATTTTCTAGAAACTTTAAATATCGCAATCCATTGAGATTTTCATTGAAAAAGTAAGGTCCTATGATGCGGCCATTGAACAATCCACACCATACATTAATACCCCAAGTAGTTTGAAAATTACTTTCGCGGACCCAGTGGGGATTTTCTTGAGACCAATAGTGACTGTTATGTCGATTCACAATTCCATTATTGTGGAATCGCGATTCATCGCTCCACAAAATTAGACTGAATATGTTAGGACTTTCATGTAATATTACCTGAATACAAGCAATGAATTCAAGTCGTCGTTCAAAGTCCGTGGGTTTCAAACCTTGTACCAACTGAATTTTGAATGGGTGGTATTTATTTTCTTTCAGAATTCTCTGTACATTAGATTTACTCACACCGACTTCTTCTGCAAGAGTACGGATAGAAACATGTGGATGAATAATAATATAAGCCAACACATTGATCTCTAAATCTTCAGTTTTAACAGATCTCGTATGATGACGATGCTTTATAGTAGAAGGAAATGACCCAGTTCGCAATTTTTCTACAACTCTCGAAAAAGTCATTCGTGACGGAATGGGTCTGTCTGGAAAACGTTCTTGGTATAGACGTTGTGCTTGACGGCAGTTTTTCTGACATTCCCCAAAAATTAATAACATATCAATGCAATCACTTGGACTAAACGCGAAAGGCATACTGGAGTTTTCGCACAAAGAACACAGTTACTGTTTTGTAAAGAATCACTGAATCGAACTGACAAGTAGATACAATTCAACAACATTTGTTACTATGGCATCAACAAGCATAAACTACTTGATGAAATTGTGCAATATAAAGCAATTCACCCTCAAGTTAGTCACATTCTCAAGAATTTCAATATTATATTCAACTGATATCGATATCGTATCGTAGAGGTGAGAATAATGGTTTGTATTCAGTAGTAGTCTAGTTCAATTTAATGAAAGATATAGACTGGATTCGTGTACGAGTAAATAAGTTTTTTTGAAACTTTATATTTAAGGAATAGTGCAATAACTCAACAACGCCGTAACCGAATTTCAAAAACCAAACATGAAATGATATCAGAATTTAACGTAGCATCTGAATATGTGATGATATACAGGGCGTTCTATTTTAAAAAATGGAATTTTGGTCTGTAGCACCTACACCAAACACCCTGTATATTTAAAAATTATATCAAAATATAGCTCTCATGAACTCCTAAAACTTTTGTATGAAACATTTTTGTGTATCTCCTTCAACAAACCAGATATTGCCTGTCACATAAAATGTGGGACACCCTGTACATTTATATATATATATATATATATATATATATATATATATATATATATATATATACATATATATACATATATATATATATATATATATATATATATATATATATATATATATATATCTATTTCTTTCAAAAATCTTTAAGTTGCACAAAAATATATCTGGAATGTACTTCCTGCGGTTTTCATCTTTTTTCTGAAACATTCGCCCCCTTTGCCACCTCCTGTATAAAGCCCCTACACCTGCATCATCTATTGATTTTCAATCCCCCAATCCAATACATACGAATTTGTCTTCTGAACGCTTCCTGCTTCCCCACATCGTATGAGCTTAAAAAATAATGGCCCTCATAAAACCCTGCCTTCAAAAATTGACTGCGCTGACACACGCGTAAAAACATTATGTCGAAAATCGAATTATCGTGTTGACGGTAGGCGAGGAAAAGTGAGACCTCATTAAAATTTCCAGCCTGTTTTAGTTTGGCGTCTTTCGCTCCTGAACCTCTCTGAATTCTGGGGAGAACACTAAGTGAGAGAGGAGGTCTCCCGGTGATCAATAATGCATCACAAGTCTGAAATGTGGGAACCATTATGAGCCAGGAATGTTTCGGTGCGAGACGAGTATGGAACGTATGTTTTGCTTGGTAATTTTGGAAAGAATTCGAACGGAAACAATCGGAATCGATGATGAGACTTTCAATAAGAAAACGCATGACTTATGGAAAAGAATAACAATTTTATTATAACCTCGTTACAATTGGTTAACTGAAACACAAACATTATACCGCTGTGCTAGAACAATACTTAGACAACTTGACACACATAGTTTTGAGAAAATTGAGTTTTAATGTTGTAATTGTAGCTGATATTTACATTTCTCAAACTGAAAATGTCATTTTATGGTGTTTGGTGTCTAAGGTATATGGAAGAATAATGTTAATATCATTACCTATTGTTATAAAGTGTCAATTTTGTTTTTCAACTTCTTTTTGTAAGGTATCTTTGTATTACACTGGAAAAAAATATTTTGAAGATATTTCGGTTTCCGCTCGAAGTTATCTCAGTATTTAAATTACTTTTTTGTTTTTGGTATAAGTTATTCCTACTTTTGTTGAATAAGTCCTTGTATTGTTTTATATTTTTTGAACATCAGTAAACTTAACGTCCGTTTTCATTTTTGACAATAACCTTGTATTGCATGGAGTGTTGAGGAAAATTTTCGTTTCTGAAGTTGTCCTTCGAATATCGAGTTAATGAAAACAGCTATAGGAAAAAAACATTTTTTTTACAAGTAAAACGAATATAAACTCTCAACAATAAACAAAACTAACTATTAGGCACTATTCCTTGGCATAAAAATAGGAACTTTGATGACGACAAGTATAAAAAAGGATATTAATTTCTTGAAGTTTACTCACTCTCCTCATGATCTACCTTTTCCGCTTTATTAAAGGCTTTCAAACTCTTTAAGAAATCATGATATTCTACTGGAATATGTTTGAGTAAGATCAAAAGATCTGTATTTTTTCAAACGATATTTTTGGCCTGTTAATATACGCTGCACTGATGTTTCATTAGAAGCTTGAATTAAATGTGTTCAATTATAAAGGAGTATATTTTTGAAGAAGATCTATTTTTTTGAAAGGAAGGTTTGGCTTTCTAATTCTCCTGCAATCCTGTGAATGATATCTGATTCAATTTCATAACGAATGTTTGGAATACAAACTGAATAGATAGTATAATTCAATGTTCATATGTTCAGACCAGGTCGTTAGCCGATCCAGCCTACTTACTCAACATTGCGTCATATGCGAACTTATTTATACACCTTGTTTTCTCATTTAATTCATTCAATTGTAGTCATTTGCCCTAAATGTACAAATAAAAGTCTCAAAAGCAAAAAGCCTCGAAGCAAATCTTTCGAAACAATTGGCGCAGTCGGTAGGATACGAACCTATGCTTGAAAACTGCCAAAATTCAAATTTCGGAAAGCCGTTCGTCTTGCCAAAAATCAACAATGGAGTGTTAAGGACTGAGACACTCGAAAGAACATATTTGAGGATAGAAAATATACCACTGGAAGATTTCCATCAACTTCAGAGACGATGCGACAAATCAAATCAATAAACTTTATTGTATGAGTGTGAGAATGTCCGTATAGGACGAAACTGCAGTAACGTTAGTTACAAATACAAGTGGTGAGAACATAGGAAGTTTCATTTCTTTATCTTCATTATTCGATAATTATCGAAATATAGTCATATCAGAACATATTCATCAACTGGGTTTCCATTGAAGTTGGAGTCAGTCGAGTAATCAACTTGTTGACGTCATTTTGACATAACTTCAGGATCACTTGGTATATGTCCATTCCATTATATATTTTGAGTAAGTACTTCTCTGACGAAATCCGTCATATCGCATTCATTTGAAAAAAAGAAAGCCGAATGCACTTCTCCATCTCAAACTCCTATAGGAAACTCGATGCGACACACTGTATGCGCACCCAAAAGAAGCGAGAATTCAACCGTTATCGCTATTTTCCTTACGTGAAAATTGTGAATACGACATTTTCAATGAAAATATATCGAGTTTGTCTTACCTTCGCGAACTCACATAACGTATACAACAAAAAATTCATCGCTTTTTTCTCCAGAGCGCGGCTTTTCCATTGGAAAGTATCTTAGAATATGAAAGGGAATCATTATGGTTGAAAGACTTCAGAAATTGAGTCTGGGGATAATGTTCTGATTGGAATATTTCTTAACAATTTACTCGGAAACCGTATACGAGGAAATTTTCTTTGATGGCACGCAACATTTCCAATGGGGTTTATTGAATTTTTTCAATAGGTGACAACGAGGAATATTTGCTGAACGATCTGGCAACGAGAGCTCAACGTAGATGATTCTGGGAAATGTTGCTTTTCTGCAGTTCTCTCCACAGATGACTCATCAGTTTATATGCTCCGTGTATTCTCATGATGACTGTTTTTGGTTCACGATTTACATTACACCATATTTATACACATTCTGACAGAACAAAATTTGTGGCCAATCTGAGAAAGCTAGTGTGCTCCAACCATGTAAAATGTAGCGTTTGAATCTCAAGCTCGCTCCTTTCGTCTCACAGATAACAATAATCGTTATTTTCAAGCCACAATGATACACAGTCTAACAGAACGAAGGTTGTGGCTAAGTTGAACAAACTAGTGTCGTCTAATCTGCTGAAATGTGGCGTTCGACCTCCAGGCTCGTACCGTTCGTCTCGCAGGAAACAAGTACCGTTATTTCCTAGCTACAATGTTACACTGTCTGACTGAACAAAGATTGAGGTTGAACTGAACGGGAAAGTGTCATTCATCCGGCCAAAATGTGTCATTTGACCTTCAGGCTCGCACCGTGTCCCACAGAAAAATGTTACCTCATTTTCTAGCCAAAACGATATGCAGTATGACCGAATGAAGGTTGTGGCCCAGCTGAGTAAGCCAGTGTCGTCCAACTGGCTTGCTCTCACCTTTTTTCTCACAGACAACAAAGACCGTTATTTTCTAGCCACAACAAAGATTGAGGCCAAACTGTGCAAGCTAGTATAATCTAACCAGCTAAAATGTGGTGTTTGACCTCCAGGCTCGCACCGTTCTTCTCACAGATAACAATAATCGTTAATTTCCAGCCACAATGATACACAGTCTAACAGAACGAAGGTTGTGGATGAGCTGAACAAGCTAGTGTCTCTAATCTGCTAAAATGTGGCGTTCGACCTCCAGGCTCGCACTGTTCGTCCACAAAAAGAAGTACCCTCATTTTGTAGCCACAACGATACACAGTATGACAAAACGAAGGTTATAGCCAATCTGAGTAAGCTAGTGTCGTACAACCGGCTGAAATAAAGCGTTTGACCTTCAGGCTCGCACCGTTTGTCCCCCAGAAAAAAAGTACGTTCATTTTCTAGCCACAACGATACGCAGTATAACAGAATGAAGGTTGTGGCCCAACTGAGCAAGCCAGTATCGTCCAACTAGCTAAAATGTGGCGTTTGGCCTTTATGCTCTCACCATTTTTCTCACAGATAACAAAAACCGTTATTTTCTAGCCACAACAAAGGTTGAGGCTGAACTGTGCAAGCTACTGTCATCTAACAGGCTAAAATGTGGTGTTTGACCTTCAGGCTCGTACCGTCCTTCTCTCAGAAAACAATATTCGTTATTTCCTAGCCACAATGATACACAGTCTAACACAATGAAGGTTGTGGATGATGTGAACAAGCTAGTGTCGTCTAATCTTCTAAAATGTGGCGTTTGACCTCCAGGCTCACACTGGTCGTCCACAAAATAAAGTACCCTCATTTTCTAGTCACAACGATACAATGTATGACAGAACGTAGGTTGTAGCACATCTAAGCAAGCTAGTGTCATACAACCGGCTGAAATATAGCATTTGACCTTCAGGCTCGCACCGTTTATTCCACAGAGAAAAAGTACGCTCATTTTCTTGCCACAACGATACGCATTATGACAGAATGAAGGTTGTGGCCCAACGGAGCAAGCCAGTGTCGTCCAACTGGCTAAAATGTGGCGTTTGACTTCAGGCTCTCTCCATTTTTCTCAGAGACAACAAGAACCGTTATTTTCTAGCCACCACAAAGGTTGAGGCTAAACTGTGCAAGCTAGTGTCATCTAACAGGCTAAAATATGGTGTTTGACCTTCAGGCTCGTACCGTTCTTCTCACATATAACAGTTAACGTTATTTCCTAGCCACAATAATACATAGTCTAACAGAACGGAGGTTGTGGATGAGCTGAACAAGCTAGTGTCGTCTAATCTGCGATAATGTGGTGTTCGACCTACAGGCTCGCACATTTTCTAGCCACAACGATACACAACACGACGGTTGTAGCCCATCTGAGCAAGCTAGTGTCGTTCAACCGGCTTAAATATAGCTTTTGACCTTCAGGCTCAAGTCTCACCAAGTACCGTTATTTCTCAGCCACAGTGATACACTGTCTGGCGGAACAAAGGTTGTGGCTGAACTGAACAAGATAGTGTCATACAACCTGCTAAAATGTGGCGTTTGACCTTCAGGTTCGCACTGTTCATCCCACAGAAAGAACTACCCTCTTTTTCTGGCCAAAACGATACACAGTATGACAGAACGAAGGTTGTAGCCCGTTCAACCGGCTGAAATATGGCATTTGACCTTCAGGTTCGCACCGTTCGTCTCACAGAAAACGAAGACCATTTTTTTCTAGCCACGCCTCGTACATCCAACATCGAATAACGCAAAGGTTCTACGTGAGGAGAGCTCTTTGGATCAAACCTGACGGAATTCAAAGTGGCAAGAGGTCAACAAATATACCACAGACCGTACTCCAGGTGTACAATATGCTGGCATTCCAATGAGGGTAATAACTTCAAATAAATCATAGTATATAGGTATAAATATCAATATAGTGAGTTTCACATTCAATTAACTGGAATCCCACATCCGGGATTCTTCAATATTTGCAGGTAATCAACAAGGTTGTTGAAATCGTCAACAACACAAGTTCATTTGGAACCAACATCTCACTCGACCTCAATATTCATATATTTTGAGGCAATTCTCACTTCCATTCAACCAAAATCGGCAAGTCTCGACGTTTTTATGAAATTCCTGGTGGAGGTTCTATTTCCATTCTGTATGGCCACCTTGTGTACTGATCTAGTTTCCTTCTTTACTTGAAAAGTGATTCCTCTTCGAGTATTGCATTACTGCATTACAGCAGTAGTTCACTCATCTCCCCAAGCAAAACTTTAAACCACCTCCGAAGTCATAATCTTTATACCACCCTGTAGTCCAATTGGCCCCTTCCGCGTTCCAGAAATCACCCTCAATTAAACTGGTAGCTGGTTGCCATACACGAGCTTCCTTAATATTATTATGGACCGTTTCTGTTTGCGAATAAACACGGCATTTCCTTGAAGGAACGGTTCACTTTCAAACAATGTAAACCTTGTGGCACATTCAGATGTTTAGAGAATGGGATCGCTTCAAGTGAAGCGAGACAGAATACAACATAAAGTGACCCTTTCGTTGGGATTGTAATTATCCCTTAATGGCGTATACCTGTTATTTTCAGGAATTTGTATTGTTGCCAACTAGCGCTCCTATGAAAATGGTGAAGATACGGTTAAATACTTTGAATTTGAACCATTTCACGTTTTTTTTTTTTGAAATAGTGTCTCATGACTCATTTCACTTGATCAATTATGATTGATAGTTAATATGAGAAATCTCATTCTTCCCAAAAATATACCGAAGCGTTCATGAACTGTTCCTTACAAGTTACTGATTGATTCTATGAAATCCTTGATGAATGTATTCCAGATAAATGCTCGAACAGGTCAATTCTTATTTTCAATTGCCATTCTGGCATATAATTTGCCACTTACATTTCTTGGCAATCCCCAAAATTCAAATGAAAAAGTCCTTCTCATTACTCGATTCATAGATTTTTATACCGAATAATACTCAGAATAGTTTGTAGAATAATTGACAAAGACAATAAGCATCACTTAATGAAAAATCACTCATTCAATGGTACCCAGAGAGAAATGTTAGATGTTTTGGTTCAGGAAGCCTGAAATACATTTTCAGAGGAGTTCCAGAATGGTTACTCTTAGTTCAGTTATGTGACTTTTTCAATTTGTGAATATGAAATTCACCAGATGCAGATGATGGACATCTGCGAAACAATCATGATCTCATAGCTATTAATATTTTCTCAGCTCACATAACTCTGGAAATTTGAAGACGACTTTTGATCATCACCAGCGAAATAAAACCCAAGGTCTCTGGTTTGATCCGGAAATCATATCTGACCACTTCAGCTGAATTTTCTAGAATACTCTGAGGCTGCCACCTTGGGGGTAGATAAATACTTTTCTATTGAGACAGCGTCGGTATTGTGTGCAAATTCATCCAAATATCTCTTTTATTAAAAAAATCTGGTTGGCTGAAACTGGAGAAATCAAAAACTCCCCACTTATTGAACCTCATCAATAGTATATTGGATATCCATGAACATGAATATCCATTCTTGAAACTACAAACCCTTTCCAACACCAACAGGTTCGCCACAAGGAAACAGTACTCGTCATCCCAAAGTACAAGTCTTCGATTTCCATCTTCAGTTCCTCTTACAGCTCACCTGAATATAACGATATACTTTTCATTCAATTCAGGATATGAAAATGCGCTTTGCTTAACGATAAAAGGAAAATTGCGTCATCTTGAAGTGAAATAGGTTGAACTTTAGATCTCTCACCCTAGCAACGGTCTATTCGTCAAAAGGAGAAATGGATCACAACTCAATGTGATCCTCGTCCTGCCGCTTTGACAAGGCGCATTTGTCCTGAATGAGGTATGTGATGAAGTAGTTGTACTTTTTCAATAGGTATCATGAGCTGAACTCAACCCAGCTGGGTGACGTAACCTTCTGAAGCGATAAACTCCTCGTAAACTCCCCGTTTATTCGACTGAATTGACGACTGAATTGGAGACAGTTTCAAACCTTTGCGGATGGCTCCATTTTATACGAACCATGAAGCAATCACTAGCATTCTGAAAATCATATTATGCAACCGTTTTGAGGAAGATGGCTTCATTGAAACAATTTGCCCACAGACGTTTGATGCATACATGATCATGGACATTGTGTTGAAGATTAGGATACCAAACTTGGACTTCCTGGTAATCACAGAATGGGGGTATCTATTCTTGATCGTGTGTTGGATCTGATGTATATAATGTTATGAGTTCAGAGGTGAGTTTTCGATCTATCACAAGACTCAGGTTTCTGATTTGTAGCTGCTATTCCATCTTCTTTCTCGAGATCTTCATCCTTTTAACCAGAGAAACTATATGCCTTCGTAATCTAAGTCCAGCGCTTCAGGTCATCCAATGCCCAGATCGTACAGTGAAGGTTACAGCATGACAGCCTGAGGTACTCCGGTCTAGATTTCCCTTCTGTTAGACATGTCTCTTTTTACTCTTACCTGAACGGTTCTACCATTTGGAGAAGATTCAAAAAGCAATTCAATGTGAGATTCTCACTTCCAAGTGTAAAACTCAATTTCGAAATAAATGGACCTTCCTCATAACGGTCTTTTCTTCAAGAGGACAAACAGAACAGATTTCAGGGGAATATCGTGATCTTCTCAGGCAAAGGGCCGTCTGTAGCATACTCTACAGCTTTCCTGTCTAACTGGTTACCATTGGACTCGTAAACTCCCAAATTCTTTGACTGAATTGACTACTGAATTGGAGACAGCTGCGAATCTCTGCCATTACCTTCATTTAATATGACTAGCATTCTGAAAATCTTATTTAACGATCATTTCAAAACAGATGGCTTCGTCGAAGTGGTTCATCACAGACGATAACACGCTTCAACATCGTGTTGTAGATTGAGATCCTGTTCTTCAGATCAAGCTTACACTTTCTGGTAATTGAATAATGGAGAGTAACTATTCGTGATTGTGTTCTGTTACAATGTTGTGAGTTCAGGTGATCCCTTGATCAGTCACAAGACCAAGGACCTTCATTCATAACTTCCAATAATCTTCCTTCCTGAGATCGTTATCCTCGTTGTTGCGGAGATATGATATTACGAACTGAGGAATGTACGCGATTGTAGATGACAATTTCGAGAAGTTTTGCAAAGTTTGATAGGATTGAGATAGGACGATAATTCCGAATATCAGATGGATCTCCAGACTTAAAAATGGGACAAACTTGTGATATCTTCCATAATTCAGGAAAATTATTATTTTTAACTGCAAGATTGGAAAGTGTCAGTAAGGGATAGACCAATACACCGATGCAAAATTTGACCAAAAAGGCTGATATCTTATCAGGACCAGAAGTGAACTTATTTTTTCAGTTTACGTACTGCTCGCTGATGTTTTCAAAGTTTCCATTATTATAAAAACAATTTGAATTTGATAAGCATGGATATAAGGAGTACTTATCGATGAATTACATTTTTTTACTCATTCCCTCAGGTTTTCTACAAAAAGTGAACTTTTTTCTCCTCAATTCAATGACATCATGGCTCATGTTGGAAAAATAAAATATCAAAAAACATGTCAAGTGTCTGAACGTAACAGTCTAGGGAAAAATAAAAAGCCATAAACTTTGCAACCTCATTTCCATCTCTTTGTCCTGGACGTAGAAAGTGGGATACCCATAACTAGAAATTCAGTGATAACCGAATCGTAAACAAAAGAATCCAATCGAAAGCCATAACTAGATATTCATTTTCCCCAAGGCGAAGCGGAGGTAAATAATTGAATATGAATTCGTTCCACCGGGGCATCTACCAAAATCGATAAAATTTCAATAAAATCTCTCTCTCAGAAAGTTACCAGTTTCTCTTGAACAGATTCTGAAACGCATTGACTATATAATCATGTCAAGGAACATTTGAAATGACCAATCTTTAGGAATCCTCAGAAACAGCTTCAATTTGGATGTTTTTTTTTTATTTTTGTTGGTTTTATGAGAAACGCAGTTTTACGTGGTCATCTCTCCAAACAAATTCTTGATGTAATCATTATCTATCTACTTTCAGTTAATCACATCAGATATCCATAATCAACATGTTTCAAAGGTACTGTTTTCACCCTTCCTAAATATAATAGCCACTTGAAATGGAACTTGAACTCGTAAAAAAACATTCACAATAAGAAAAGAAGATCGTCTTTGCTATTGTTCGGGTTTGGCTGTCTGATGTTTCGTCCATAACTGCGATAGACATCAAAAGTGATAAGGTGGTGGACGCACTATTTTAGTCTAACTTGAAGAATGAACAACAATGTTCAGAATTCGGTTCTCCGAGTTTACTCCATCGGTATTGGACATGATTGAGTTTTTATTGGTTGGATGTGAAATATCTATTGCTAGAAATGTGTCATCTGGTGTACCACAGGTTCTTTCTTAGGGCCGCTTCTATTCTCAATTTACACAACCCAGTTTGGAATGTTTGTTGGTCATTGTTAAATACACATGCACGCTGATGATATTCAGCTTCACCACCAATTTTTCATAGACGGTCTGAATGATAGTTTTTGTATTGATTAAGATACTGCTAGTAGAGTACAATGCATGCAAAACTCTTGTAATATATTTATGTATGACATAAGAAAATATGATCACACAAACTGAATGACTTGAAATGGCTTTCAATGAGAGAAAGATTCAAGTTCTATGTTTTGTGTCTGTTTAACAAAATTCTATTGTCTAAAAGTCCAACTTATCTTCATGAGAAAATAATATTCAGAAATGATATTCACACTCTCAACATAAAAATCTGCTAACAAGTCCTGCACACAGAACCTCCCTCTTCGAAAGAAGCTTCCAGTTCAATATGTATAAATCATACAATGTGATACCTTCTGAATTTGAACAATATAATACAATGATATTGAAAAAAACTCAAAATATATTTACTGAACAATTCCTTATGATTTTACTCATCTCCTATTTTTTTGTATTTTCTCAATTTTTTCTTTTTTTTTGAGTGTGATCAAACATTTGAATGTTATAAGAAAATAATGAATGACGCAAAAAGTTTAGGTTCAGGTTAAGATTAGACAGACTTAGGTCAAGTAGGTTTAGGTAAGGCAAGCAAAATAAAAATACTACGACAAGAGTTGAGTGGTAGAGCACCAATTGTAGAACTTCTCCGTGAGATTTCCTGTGATCCATGTTTGTTTTTTTTTTTCCCAACTGATCATAATTGTGCACCAGTGTACGTAGAATCTAGAAATAAAGGGGAAGCCAGACTTCAATAATGTTATTTTCGTTTCATTTCATCTGAAATTGCATCGGTATATGCAAGGTGACAATTTTTCCAGTATTCAAAGAGTTGGGTTATGTTGTAAATCATGCCCGAAAGAAAATAACGCCAGCCGCCACTGGTTACCATAAGCCAAACGTGACGTAGCTAAGAGCGCGCGAATGTACAAAGATTCCCCGCCACTCTAGAAGCAGCGAGAATAATGCTACCGATTTCGACGGAACTTCGGCGAAATTTCTACGGCATTCGATTACGATATTTGAAGGCCAGCCACTAGGATATCGAGACAGTCAAGTGGAAGATACAGTACGGTACGCGAAGTGATCTAGTAACACTTATTTTTGTAATCTAATCCTGAGCTGATATTAGAGTCTCTTTCATGTTATGAATCAACTTGAAAATATTATCCTTCAAAATTCTCCCAGAACGAATCACTTTGGGAGAATTCTGGAGTGGACGTGCATTTGAAAGTGAAAAAAAGCTGGTCGTCAAAGATCAGAATATCCGTGGTTCATGCAAAGATTCAAAAATCTTAGAAATTACTTTTGCTATTTAGCCCTAGATATTTCTTCATCTCTTTCGTTGTTTCACATATTCTGTTCCAGTTTTTATGGAGGGATTCTGGAGGCAGCGATGAAATATTCAACGGTTTCCTGGCTCCTTTGACTTTGTTTCGGAAGAGGGTTTGGGTATATCTGAAATATTCCTGGTAACATTAGAGTTTTGCAAGAAACTCTCATGGAACGATATTGAGGGTCACTGAATCATTAACAAGTACTCAACTGATGCAAATCATTGTTGATACTGAAGGAGATGAAATTCGGCAATAAATGAGGGAGAAAAGTCGAGTTCCACTTCTTCAAAGAACAGCATCACTCATTCCACAGTGAAATACAATCAAAACAATAATTTCAAATTCAGAGTTTCACTTGGAAATGGAAGTGACGACAACTTGAAATCGTTTTACGATTATTGGAGCATTCTTATCGAAAAAAAAAGCAATTAAAGTTCGTCATTTGTCACCAAACTTGAGGAAATCTCCAGAAAGGGAATGGGCAATGAGATAAATGTGTGATCAGGATAGTGAAAGAAGTTCGGAAGTTGACACGAGCGGGTGATTGCTTATAAATCGTTCCTGATGGTGAATAAAGATGAATAGGGCCTTTTAGGAATTGCTCAGATGTTCTGTTGAGGAACGACGAATACTTCACAAGTTGTTTTCAATCATTGAAAGAAATTCATTTGGAGTTTCTCCTTTTTCTTTACTTGAAATTGCTTTTCTGCATCTTTCGTGTCTTGAAGACAGTATTTGGTGTAGTATTAACAAAAATATTGTCAAATATGGAAAATAATCATGGAATAATTCAAATTCCTTCAAGCGAATACATGAGTTGAAAGGTGTTTCAACTTCAACTTCAATATTCTAAAACAAAAACACTCAGTATTCAGAATTCCATCTTTTAACATTTCAAGTTCATAGACATAAAAATTGATACGATCACAGAATATAGAGATATAAAACAATCTCGAAATACGCAACATTTACATAGAGTGCATCTGAGCATTTTACCTTAGTAGATACAGTGACCGGATCAAAGTTGCAATATCAGCGTATAAATCTTCATGAATATTGAGGGAGGTCAAGATCGTGAACAAATAGTATTGAGAAAATCATTCAGTATCTATTGATCGTTAGAAAAAGGTTCCAGCAATGCAGCACATCTCCTTTTTTTCGGTCCTGCTGGGTAGCAGTATAATGTAAGTTTTTGGTGATTCATTGTATTGTTGATTAACATTTTAGTATAACTTTATTTCTGAATTTTCCCCGTTTCGTTACAATAAATATTCAATTAAGTTTCTAAGTGAGTTCTTTCATTATTTAGATGAATGATAAATGGGTGAAACAGCGAATAAAATCCTCTCGGTAATAAGTCTAGCGAGTACTGAGTTGCCACGACTCAAATCGAAAGGGTTTGTTTTTAGGAGATACTCATTTTTGGAAAAGTTTTTGAAATTCTACTTCTCCATCTTGATACAAAAAAATGTCATAATCTTCCAAAGAAAGAAACGAAGCAATCAGTTTCAAAAATCAACTCTATACAAAGATATGTAGGTCATGCTAAGAAGTAACTTCCAGTCGAAAGAAGACTAGTTGATTTTCTCGAGAGAAACCAGATATTGAACAAATGTCAGTTTGGATTCCAAAGTAGAAAAAACACTCACGATGCCATTTTTTCATTATTGTACAGTCTATATAACAAATTAAATGATGGAGAGATTGCAGCTGCTATGTTTTGTGACATATCGAAAGCGTTGGACTGTGTTAGTCATGGTACACTGCTTCGGAAATTACAACAGTATGGTATAAGAGGTGCAAGTCTCAATTGGTTTGAATCTTATTTATCTGAGCGTAGTCAAATTGTTGAAACGACTAATAATTCTGAGGAAGGAAAAATAAACTGTGGAGTTCAACAAGGCTCAGTCCTTGGTCCACTATTATTTCTCTTGTATATAAATGATCTGACATTTATTGATATTGAAGAATAGTTCACACTATTCGCTGACGACACTACAATTTTATGGCATGATCAAAATTCCGCTGAACTTGAAACAGTAATAAATTATGATGTTAGCAATATAAAAAGATGGTGTGACGCAAATCTTCTCAGTTTTAATATCTCTAAAACGAACGTAATTTGCTTCAAATGTTTCATCAGCAATTCACAAATTGACAACATCTTTGTTGAGAATAAACCATCAACCAAATTTCTGGGACTATCTATTGACAGTGATTTGAAATTTGAAGACCATATCAAGAGTCTCAAATCAAAGTTATCCTCAGCGTCTTATACTGTGAGGCTGATATCTAATGAGTTGGGATTTGCTGATGCCAAAACATATCACTCTCTTATAGAATCTCATCTACGATATGGAATTCATTTCTGGGGTGCTTGTACTGTGACAACACTACAATTAATTTTAGTTATACAGAAAAGAGCTGTACGTTTTCTGTGTAAAACAAAACCACGAGATTCTTACAGACCACTATTTGAGGAAAAGAAAATCCTCACTGTAATATCTATTTTCATTAATGAAAGTATGTCTCATAGCAAAACATCAAAATCGATTTTCACAAATGCCACTTGAGAAAAAACCGACTTTAATTTGCCCATTCCAAAATATTCCCTCATTAAAGACTCTTTCATTTATAATGGGTTAAAAATGTTCAATCACCTTCCATCAAATCTGAAATTTGCATGCAATAACATAAACTTTAGGGAAGTTTTGAAGGATTTTTTTTGTGCGAGAGCCTATTATAATTTCAGAGTACTATCAAGATACTTTTTGGTTCGACTTGTGGCTGACTCGTTTTATGTAAACAATATTGCAAATTTTACAAATAAACTCTTATTGGCTATATTCGTGCGCGTAATGTATTGTGCTATGTAAATACTAATTGTTTTTGTTATTTTTTTGTTCTTTGTACATATGTTCAATAATCTGAAATTTCATTCAACAACTGCCAATACCTGCCAATGTATATTATTTTATAGTGTATAGTTTCGAGAACATATAGTGTCTAGTTTCGAATAATTATAACTTGACAAGTAGCGATAGCTACTATGTGTGAATTTATTTCTTGAATAATTTCAACCAATCTTTGTCAATAACATGTTAATCGTCAGACAATTAAGCATATTTTGACTTTGACTTTGACAACCTGGAGAAAGGAAAGTAGCCCTCCCGAAACAGCTGTTTTCATAATGTTATCCGTATTTGCTACTGGAGAGCCGATAAGGCAAGAGACAAACATGTCTAGCAGTGAGGATACCATGTAAGTAAAATTTTACTTCTTCCATTAGTTATATTGTGTAGGAATCCTCTGAATGATATCTGATTCGATTCCATACGAATGTTTGGAAAAGAAACGGAATAGGGAAAGTGTTTTCCGTATAATATAATTTTTATAAGAAGATATGTGTTTCTGAATGAATTTTTCTTCCAGTTTATGTCTGAAAGTTGCTTCTTCTATACATCTTTGTACAGAGTCAACTTTCGAAATTGATTACTTCTTTCTTTTTTCATATGATTGAAAGCGATATTATTTTTCCATTCTTGTGTTGCATTCATTATTTCCACTTTTTCTTCGTCCATTATTGAGAAACGAAAAGTGACAGAATGGTACGGACCGTGTTTCATATCACTGGTTTCGAGAAAATTTTGAAAACTTCCAGACAAAAATGTTGTAGCATTGTTCGTACACAGTTAAAAGGGTGAAATAAATTTCTGAAATAGCTGTCAAGAACTTCACTCTGAAATTAAAAATTCATTCAGTTTATAAACTATCATCTGTTAATTTCTGTTTTCACCATTGATTATTTCATTGTGAGTATGAATACTCAATGGAAGCAACTGGCAAGATGTACAGTAGACAAGACAAGATTTATTCTGACTATAGTCTTACAAGGTTCAAAACGTAATGAATGTGATTTTACAAATACAATATTCCTCCTAGGTGGTTATAGAGGGGGTTCAACTTGGTCATTGTAAGGAGAGAAAAAGGTTTGGATTAATATAGGTAGGAACAATAAAGGAACAATAGAGAAACGATAAAGGAAAAATAGGGGAATGGAAAATCTAGCTATTTGTAGCTTACAATATTTACATGGTAATAAGCCTAAATATACGGGTTTCTTTGGTGAAGATATTCGGGAATATTGAACTTTATGAGGATAAGTGGATCATAAAATGCCCATACCAACTGGAAAACCCCGATTTGGAGACCCTTGAGGATAACGAAAAACTGAATAACTCGAACAAGATTAGTTATCAACACCTAAAATGAAAATAATGCAATAAAACTCTTTTCAGTAGAAATTTCAGAACTGGCAACTCTAGGCCGAATACTGTAAATTTAAGATTCACAATTCACAGTTTGAAAAATTGAAATTTCGATAGCAAGATTTTGAGACCCAACAATTTTGTTATATGTTCATTTTCAGTTATGGAATTGAGCGAATAGTTCTGCATTGGGGTGCCAAATGATCTTTTTGCCATATTTGTGGCAAGTACAATTCTTATAAACACAAGCACCTGCGTGTTTTGAATATTTATCATCTTAACAAATTCAGAAAATGTGAAACTGTCAAATCAAAAAATTGGAAAATGTAGCAGTATTTATTTTAGAATATTTTCTAGAATATTTTTCCAATATCAATCTATTCAAAATCTGTTTCACCGTTAACCAGCTGTCGCACCCCTACGAACGACAACCCTCAGAAGTCGAAACTTGTGCGAGCTAAGGATTAACGGGGTCTTACCTTTTAACGTGTTATTCTTAACACAATATGTGATCATTATCTACCAATGTCGATAATGAGATGGAAGCAGAAATATATTTTTTCGTGAGCTAATTGAATCAGAGTTTTACAAGTTTCTGTCTTGGGACCACAATTGTTCATTTTGTACATTCATGGTTTGGATGAGAAAATATGTGTGCTTTGTAGTTTGCTGGGGAAGGCAGAATTTCGACGCAATTGGATCATGAGGCCAGAAACTTGGAAGAAATGGAAGTCACACAGCTCGTGAGCAGTAACATAAAAATAAAACTTCTTGTCATTGCTTTTCAAATGAAGTTGTTGTTCTTCTCTACCCCACCAATACGAATGAACCAACCATCGAATCAACTGCATATGTTCCTGACCTACTTTCGAAAAATCATCGATTATAATTTCACACCGCTTCATCGTATAACAATTAATTCCATTATTCTCTGCCGATAGTCCATTAAAATCACTGTCAGGAATTTTTCATCAGGGAAACCAATCATAAACTTTTATACGACAATAAAGCGTCATCTGCTTGAAAGCTGTTTCAAATTTCTGGTTATATTCCCATCTCTCGTTTTACGTTCACTTCGGAATATTCACCTCGTTCCTCTTTTACGACGTTATTAAAAGTTGATGCTCCTGAATTATAAACTAATGATGAGGAATGAGGAAACCTGAAAGGAAAATTATTTTCAGAATTATATTGGCCTGTGGAACACAAAATACCAATCAAGGTTTGTGATAGGGTTTTTGCATCTTTCACTTTTCACCAACTCAAACATTATTTTCGTTTTCCAAGCAGTCTAACGGAGGTAAGATATCCATGAAAAAATAATTTTTCGAATCCGGCAATGCACAAATTGCAACATCAGCCATAGAAAAAGCAAATCTACCAGCTGAACAATTTGCGTTCATCTCACACTCAATTTTCTGGTAAAGGGACTACCCTCTATTACCACACTGTAATCCACAATGCCGAAAATTACTTTACGATGTCTTACAAGAAAGGGGTCTCTCCTTATTATTGGAAGATAGGTTGCATTCAGCCTATTCCCGAAGAGGGGAAGAAAAATCTTCCAAACAACTATAGTCCAGTCGCTTTGCTATGAGTGATGTCAAGATCAGAAGGTTCATCAACAGGTTCAACTCAGTACACCTCAAACTTCTCTTCTCAAAAATTCTTTCATTTGGAGAACTACGTGTACGTGGAATACCCTTCCTACGAACATTTTTCCATATGGATTTAGTCTTCAGCGATTCAAATTCAATGTGAATCGCTGCTTCCTCACAGGCACCGATCTTAGAGCGCCTTAAAGATTTTCCTCTAGTGTTTGTGTTCTGTCCTTGAAAAAAATTAGGTATACATTCACATTCAAATTCATATCCACTCTACTTCCTCTATTAAGGGTGACTGGCAAAGGGAATGGGAGAGCGGAACAATTGGGAGACTGTTCTACAAGTTTTGTAAAACAGTTGGGCATGAACCGGTGGATCTGTCGAGGAAGGTCGTGCAGTTGTTGACAGGACACGGAAACTTCCCAGGATACTAAGCTAGATTCAACCTAGGACCGGAAGTGCCGTGCCCCTGTGGATACAGAGAACCGGAAACGGCAGATCACGTGATTGAGAGATGCATGGACGGAGACAGGATTGGATGGTGCGAATGGAAGGAAAGAATGGAAAGGGAAAAAGGTGAGATAACACTTAGGAAAGGGAATGGAAAGAGGGATGATTGGATAAGTTTTGTGAATGAATGGGCGGAGAATGTTGTTAGTAATGAATGAAATAATAAAAGAAGACAGCTGCGGCGTACAGTGGAGCTAGGAATTGGGAAAAAGGAAAAAGATGAGTGCTTAGTCAGGTCAATCAGACAAGTGACACAACCAAGGTAGGTTGGGCGAGAGGATATCCAAAAGAAGAATAGGTAGGTTATTATTATTATTATTATTGGATTGTCAACAGTTTATTTTTGTTATTGGAGCAGATATTCAAGTTGGTCATTTTAGAATTTCCACTTTTATTTTGTTATTGTCAGTATTAGTATCATTATTTATGTTACATTGTAAAATTGGAATATTGTAATATTAGAAGTATCAAATAAAAAAAAGTCTTCTACCCCGCTGGTTCGTCCTCCCGCATTGTCAACGCTCTGCAACGGGGATGCGAGATGGGGGTGAGTTAGGAGGAGTAGGGGTTCCCTTGGTACTGGTAGCGGTAGATAGAGGGAAGATGCTCAATTGGAAGGCCGTCGGCTAGGACAAGGAGAGCAAAGGCAAATTCATACCCCCTCTATATGTCCCGAGAAAAAGTACATCCTGTATAATATAGTATTTTTTATAATGAATGTAGTCAAATAATTATTATTATTGATTGACAATATAACGTCGTATGGCACACTACGATTCTACCTAATTTAAGTAAATCCTTTCGCCCGTTCTAAGGGCGGAATAATGTACTAGGGAAGTATACTCGGACTTCCTCATTTTCTCTTGTACATTAATGACTTGTCTGATTTCCCTAAAGGAAGTAGGTTGTTTATGAATGCATATAATATTTCAACAGTAGTTACTGGGGATATTTCCAAAGAAGTTTCCATAAAAGCTAACAATATTATTGGAGATTTTCTACTTTAGTGTGGCATAAATCAATTGACTGTTGACTTAGAGAAAACAAAATTAATGCAATGTTTATCAAAACAGGTAGCCAGTGGAGACATTACTGTCGAATTATGAGATTTTTTTGGCACCAGGACTGATTAAAAGTTCACTTGGTTCGAACAAATCAACTATTTTTTGTCGGTCTCATTCTGACTTACCCGTACTATGTTATGACTATTACCAACATTAAAAAATGTTCAGGAGGTTGACAATTATTCTTATGTTATAAGGAAGTTACATCATGTCATCACTGCACACAGGATGTTATACTCTTGATGCACTGTTTGGAACCGTTCGAATAGTAATGAATATTACTGGACTTTTATCCCAAAAACAAACCATTATTTCAACACGTGTCGAGGTGTTAGAATAACGGTTTGGTGTTGGGATGAAACTCCAGTAATATTTACTAGATGTTATGTCTCTTCTCATGACATATCTTCAGTTCTTCGCAGATATTTCAGAAACCTTGATTTCTAGGCAAATGAAGTTTTATGACTTCTAGGTTGAGTATTGATGAGCCTAGCTGATGTCAACGTTAGGTTAGGTGTAAAGTGAGTGGGTCTATTAGACCCTCCATCGCAACCCGCAAGAGTTTTTTGTGGCTCACACATATTCACACTTGGCCAAATGAACCCAGCTTCTTAACGAAGCCGATGAGTTTGTGAAGTGAGTTGTCTTTCAGGTCAGATGGTACGGCTCTGCCGAACTCTAAAAACCTGATACGGTCCCCCAGGGGGGCAGGCACAAAGTATATGCTCTGCTGTTTCATCATTTACCAAAGAGGCGGCACACACTGTCTTCCGACAGTCCAAGTCTCTGCATATGATGATTCAAATGACAGTGACCAGTAAGTTCATCCCTACTGTAGTCCAACAACTGTTTGGTATCAAGCTTCGAAGGGTGGATAAACACCTTGGAGCTAGCCAATCCTGGAAGATTTTGCCAGAAGTCCATAAATCTTCTTGTCATCCAGGTGTTCAATGTTTGTTTGGCAAAGGTTCTGGTCCGATGAGGCCGCTTGCAGCACCCTCCTTTGCAAGAGAGTCAGCAGCTTCATCACCTTCCAGGCCAGTATGGCCGGGAATCCAGACCAGAGACAATCTGTTGAGTCTTCCTATCGTTTTTGTCAATTTGCTTTCAATTTAAACGTTGCCCCAAGGAGCTTCCAACGCCGCTTGACTATCCGAAAATATTTTTATTGAGTTGTGTGTAAGGTTGGATTTATTCAATCTCTCCGCACACAATTCAATATCGTAAATTTCCGCTTAAAATACAGTCGCATGAGTTCCTAGGCAGGTATATCTCTGTCCTGGGTCTGCGACTAAAAACACCTGCACCAGTACCGGAAGATGTTTTTGATCCATCTGTGAGCCAACAACTATCTGCTCTTAATATTTCCTTCTCCCGGAGGATCCAGTCCGCTGTACTCGAGAATAGTACTTTATAAGACAGTTCGTAGTTGACAGTTGGAGGCATAGAGTCAGAGGTCATTTCCAGAATGCTGTGACTTCCAGTGTCAACCAACACCCTGTTGTACTCTGCATTCAATTGATTTGTGCAATTGGCAATGAGCACAAGTCTGTATGCAGTCCATCTAGCCTCTGTCAGGAGAAAAATGTGGAGAAGAGGTGGATCTACAAGGATCTCAATGACCACTGACGCTGTGGTACTGATGGCACCAGTGATAGCCAGACAAGCCTGTCTCTGTAAACCAGAAAGCTTCGCTTGGGCCGTTTTCTGTAGAGCCTTCGGCCACCAAGCAACTGCACCATAAGTGATCATTGGTCTGGGACCAATCGTCCAATTTTCTCCTCTTTGAGAAGGGGATCAACATAGTTTTGCTGAGGTTGACAGACATCTGCTCCCTCAGGCACCAACTGTGAACAACGTCCAACGTGCTTTGGAGGATATTAAAAGCTAACCTTTTCGACGTGGACCTTGCCAGGATGACAAGGTCATCTGTATGAGCTTGCAGATCAACTTTTTTTCTGTCAAGGGCATGAAGCAGATTATCCATCAGGAGCGACCACAGAAGAGGAGATAGTACACCACCTTGAGGGCAGCCCCTGGTGACCCTGAACCTGATGGCCACGCCTTGAAGAGTCGTAGTTGCAGTTCTGTTTACTCGCATGGCATAGATCCAGTCATTTATGGTCGATTCTAAACCCTGCCTAGCCAAAGACAATCCTATAGATTTAGGTAGTACATTGTCAAACGCTCCTTCAATATCAAGAAATACAGCAACAGCAATCACCTTGTTGTCGAGAGAATGGGTGATTTTCTCAACGAGGTTGCTTAATGGTGAATCTGTCGATTTGCCGGTTTGATAAGCATACTGGTGGTTATTCAGGGGGGATGCATATAATGCTAGCTCATTTGTTAACTCAGGCCAACGAAATGGGGTAAAATATGACCACATACTATCGTAACTACGACACTGATTTACGAAAATTGAAAACTGTAACTTTCAATTATCACGTTGATAAACCTTGAGTGGTGCACCAAGTTTGACATTTTTTTCTTTTGGAGTTTGGGAGGAAAAAAATTAATCTATTTTTATTTCATACTTTTGACACCCTGTAGCTCAGAGAGTATGCATTTCAGTACGAAGCTCATTCGAAGCTCTCCATCTCAAAATAAGGTGAAGAATCTAAAGCCGGAGTTTGTCGTTTTTATTTTGACTCACCCTGAACTCCGTTCAGTAACTTTCAATATACCCACAAAAAATAAGCAAACAGCTACTGAACTGACGGTTGAGCTTTCACTATTCTGATATAAATAATTCAGATATTGCAATTTCGGAGCTTTTCACAAATCGAATAAATGGAAACTCCAACGTCCAAAACTGGTCCCAGTTCGTGCATAAAACTCCAACTCGCCATCTTGGTCAAAAACTCATATCTTTGATCGAAAGCAACAAAATCAAAAACCGCTTCCAACACATGGATCCAGCAGTCGCCGGATCTCGCAAACTCTTTAAGAACGGCCAACTTTTCCAATACTTCGCCAATTTCCTGCGAAAGCTCTGGAAATGAAAACGTTGGAAAGCGTGAGATGAATTTCGATGCAGCTCAAGACCTATAATACGACAAAAATGATTGCGTGACCATGAAAGGAGACTAAATATCTGGATTTTTCTCGAGTTTCTGGAAATGTTGAGAACGTAACGGACAGGAGTGAGATGGTGTTGCCCAAATTTGAAACTACTCAGGATTATGTCCTGTCGTCAAATCTATCGAAAGTTACTTCTCTTAGCCTATGTGAAGAATACAGAAAATCAAAATCAGTCTCAAAATTCTGGAATCTTCCAGGCGATGGAAAAGACGTCATTTCTAGCACATATGCAAGTATTGAATTCGATGATGTTATTATTGAAAATGATAATATCAAAATGTCAAATAGTCTTAATGAATACTATGTCAAAAGTATTAACGATATCACTGATTCAATTAAAATACCTCAAGACGAAATTCCTCTTATAGTTAGTCCTGTTTCACATAAATTGAGATATTTCAAGATGATTACCATTGTGAATCTCAAGGAAATAATATTTTCAATGACAAATAAAAATAGTACAGATGAAATATCTACAAAATTGTTGAAAGAATGCTTCTCAACCATCTCTAAACCACTTTTGAATATGATAAATTATTCTTTCGAAACTCATAAAGTGCCTGATGAAATGAAAATTGCAACAATTATCCCAATTCCCAAAGTCCCAAATAAGAATAAAGCTTGTGAATTGAGATCAATAAATATGATACCAATTATAGGAAAAGTACTAGAAAAAGCGGTCTACAATCAAATTGTGGATCACTTGGAAGGTAATAAGGCCCTTACATGTGTTCAGTCAGGGTTTCGTAATAAACACAGTTGTGAAACTGCTCTGCAATGTGTGCTCCACGATTGGAAGAACACTTTAGAAAAAAATCAAATAACAGTGACCGTTTTTCTGGATTTGCAAAGGGCTTTCGAAACTATTGACAGAACCAGATTATTGAAGAAATTGGAGTCAGTTGGAATTGTAGATGCAGCATTACAATGGATTGCAGACTATTTGAATAACCGGAAGCAAAAATTAAGACTTAACCATGTTACATCTGGCACACTCGATAATAATATAGGAGTACCTCAAGGTAGTGTTCTGGGTCCTTTATTGTTTCTAGTTTATATAAATGATATGGTTGAGGTGGTGAAAGAATGTTGTATACACCTCTTTGCTGACGACGCTGTTATTTATTACACTGGGAATAATCATTCAACATGCTTCAATGCAATCAACGAAAGTTTAGAAGCCATTCAAAATTATTGCTGTGGAAACTTATTGAAAATAAATACAAACAAAACAAAATGGATGTTAATCAGTAGAGATAAAATGTATAGGGAAGTAATGAAAACAGAGCCAAAACTTTCAATCGATGGTGTCCAGATAGAAATGGTTGAGACATTTAAATATTTAGGGGTTTTGGTTGATCGTCAACTGTATTTTAATGACCATGCAAAAAATGTTATAAGAACAATTGCCATGAAAATTTATTATTTGAGGAGATGTTCTCCGCATCTCACTCAGTGGAGTAAACTTATAATTCATAATACACTTATTCTTTCTCATTTCAACTATTGTGCAACAGTGCTTTATCTGGTAAATCAAAATGTGCTAAGCCGTTTGCAAAAATTGCAAAATCGAGCTATGCGAATTATTCTTTGTTGTGCACGTGACACGTCAATAAATTATATGCTCGATACTCTTCATTGGTTACCGGTTAAGACTTATCTATTATATCACTCCTTAATATTCATTCATAAAATTAAAAGAGGTATAGCACCTGAATACTTGCAGAATATCTTAGTTCTCAATCAGGATGTTCATCAGCACGATACTAGATGTAGAGGTAATCTTCGCGTTCCTCTGGTTAGCAGAACATATAGCCAAAACTCTATTTTTGTTAAAGGTGTAACCATGTACAACAATATTCCGGTTTATGTAAAAAATTCTGAAAGTCTGAGTATATTTAAAATCAAACTCAAGAAGCACCTATTAACGGATGGAAGTATATTGTAGTAACATTTTTTTTTATATAAATGTTGTGTGGTTCATTTTATATATTATATTTGTTTGTAAGTTTATACACATGTGTGCGAGTCACCTATTTTATCATTGTATATTTGTATATTGTTCACAATGTTTTTATTAGTTTCATGACTAAATAAGGATCTATATGTATATATATATATATATATATATATATATATATATATATATATATATATATATATATATATATATATATATATATATATATATATAACTGGTTGTAAATCAAATTGATTAAAAGAACAATTTGTTCAGGCTAGTCTCGACTTACCTGGTTAATAGTCTGACACCTATTAAAAAACAACTGCTACCCTGGCTGATACCACGAAGGACGTTTGATTATATTCAACAGGTGTCAGTGCAGCAATCTTCACAGAAGTATTACACAGATTATTTACACTTGGAAATAACGAAGGATACTAAGATCTTTCTTTCTCGTAACCTTACATCTTTGATCTTCTCGATGAATTCTTGTGAGTTCTCAACATTTACGCTGGGTTGCGGAATCGCATAGTAGTGAAATTAAGTCATAATGATCTCCTGAAGTTCCAGTACGATCTATCAAACAGCAGAACTAATTATTAATTTTACATATAAGTATTTCTTTACCTCTCTCTCCTCTAGTTTCTTCTCATCCACCTAATGTTTGAAATCGATGTTCATTTTCCGTTTTATGACATTATGAAATATTCAACGAACCAATAATATACCTCAAAAACTTGTCTCCCGTTTCAAAACCACTCAACTCTAATGAATATGCATGAACTAGCTCGTAGTTTCGAAATGAGAGAATTCTATTCAATAATTGCTCGTTTGAGCCCAATAAAGAGAGATTGACAATCAAGTAGGATATATTCGATGCAATAAAATTAACAATCGATATCGCACTGGTAGTTTTAAAGGAACCGACGCAGATCGCGGAGTAACATATTCATCTCCTGGGATCATCAGGAAGAGGTAGACTTACAATTCGTTCTTCGAATCGTTCTTCGAATACGAATCAATGAAAATGTGCTGGCTGAATTTTGATAATGTTTCTCTTCTTTTCCTGTTTGGCTTTTGAGAGTTTATTACAGGTCGAGTGTATTGGTTTCCAGATAAGACTAATTAATGTCGAATAAGAATCAGTAAAAATGTGCTGGCTGAATTTTGATAATCTTTTTTCTCCTTTTCCTGTTTGGCTTTTGAAAATTCATTGTGTACTCATTGGTCACTGAGATGATAAATATCTGCAAAAACATAAAACCTGTTTTGATTTTGTATTGCTGCTAGTTTCTACTTTACTATACTCCAGTCTCTTATTTATTAAAGGCTGCTTCGAAAATGATGGAACCTCTGATTCATCTAATCAATTTTTCTTTCTTTGAAGGTATTTTTCCTTCCCGGCTCAAGCAAGCAATGGTCGTCCCTGTCCATAAAAAAAGCGATAAGCATGTAATGTCGAACTACAGAGGTATTGCTTTACTATCTCCATTTTCGAAAATATTTGAAAAATCATATCAAAACAGACTTGTGTCCTTTTTAAATAAATACAATATCGTATCTGACAACCAATATGGGTTTCAAGTGGGCTTGTCAACCCAGAATGCCATCCTTTCTCTACATAATCATGTATTATCAAACTTCGACAACGGTGAAAAATCACTTAGTGATTTGACACGAGCGTTTGATACCTTACATCATGGTCTTCTTCTTAATAAACTGTTTGACATGGGCGTCCGTGGTCCAAGTCTGAAATGGATTGAAACCTATTCAACTGGTCGTACACAGGTTGTTAAACGTTGTTACAGGTGTGCCCCAAGGTAGTGTTTTGGGGCCTACACTATTTATTTTATTTGTTAATGACCTTTCAAAAATTATTCATCCACAGTGCTCTATACAATTTGCTGATGACACATCTTTTACTGTCAGTGGTTCGGAATGTGAAACATTGTCGGTAAGAGCAAATGATGCTGTATCCAACATGCAAAATTATTGTTCCAAGAATGGCTTGATTCTGAATAATCTCAAAACCAACACCATTCTCTTCACAAATCACTCAATTCAGGAAACTGATTGTAGTGTATTGGTTAGGTCTGAGACTAAAAGTATTGAACAGGTAAACTATAAAAAATTTTAGGAGTTTTCATTGATTCCCAACTCAATTGGAATCATCATGTTGAGTTCATACTGAAGAAATTAGCGACACACTGTTTCGTTATATGGAATCTGCGTAATTTTGTGTCTATTGAAATTCTTAAAAGTTACTATTATGCATTTGTTCACTCTGCCCTCAATTACTGTATTATTTGTTTTGGCAACTGCAATAGAATCAGTAACTTATTAATTTTCCAGAAAAAGATTATTAGAACAATTTGTTTTAAAAAACCACTCGATTCCTGAAAACTATTTGCAAAGTTGAATATATTAACTGTTACTTGCATGTATATTCTTAATTGCGTGATATACGTTAAATCAAATTGCTCCAAGTTTCAGAACAGAGATGATACATGTCTTCTTTCGGGCTTCACCCTGAGAAAAAACTATAACATTTTGATTCCTAGTCATAAGTTAGCCAAGGTGACTAATGGACCTCATATCATGTCAATAAAACTGTACAACAAGCTCCCAATATCCATTAAAAAAATAACTAGTGTGAAGCTCTTTAAACAAAAAGTTCGGAAACTATTTTGTGAAAAGGTATTTTATTCGCTTGATGAATTTTTTCAGTCTGATTTGGAATTTTAAATTTCAATTATTGTATCCCTTCTATGGTCTGAATGTTATATAATAAGTCGTATAATTATGTTGTTTTATGATTGTGACCTCATTGTAATTGTACTGAGTTATATGACTTTTTCCATGCCTTCCCTAGGTCTACGGAAATAACGATTTATTGATTTTTGATTTTGATTTTATTGAATGAATTTTTTGGAAATATATTCACTGAAAATAATCCTCGAAAACGATATATTCAAAATCCCACTCAATGAGTTACAGTTAGAAGAAATATGCGGTAATGCAAAAAAGTATGATTACAAAGTAAATAGTTGTTTGGTTTGTTGTCCGTAGTCTGCAGGTTTCAGTGTCGGACATTTCGTCCACGCTGCGGTAGAAATCATCGAAGGTGATGAGGAGAATAATTTCGGTCGTCCTTACATTCAAGATTTGGAATTATATTTCAGATTATCAATATTGGCCAAAAAATTACTTATTGAACTAATTTTTTTAAGGTATCGAGTTAACGTCTTTGAAAGTACAAAAATCAATGATGATTATTCACGATGAAAGATGTTTTGTCACCATAGTCAATGAAATAGGAAGAGATACTGAAATCACTAGAAGTTAATAGTTTTCATTCGTCAAATATACTGTTGAAAATTTCATAAGCACCCAAAAAAAAACTCAAAATCGCTAGCATTCACGGAAGGTGGTATATAAATTGCCAATATTAACACAAATCAACACCCTACAATCACCAATATTGATTTGAACACATCGGATAACGGATTGATTGTAACCGATTAGATACAGCAACCAACTCTTGAAGATGAACATTTGTTGATCGACATGCGTGTTAAGCTGTTGTAAATAAAGGTTTGGTGTTGGGACTCAACTTCGGTAGTATTCAAGTGCTTGTCTTGTGTTGTATTGAGACATCTTATAAGTTTAGTTTTTAAATTTGCTATGCATTAGACATATACTGACTCTAAGATAAAAATACAAGGAAGTGTTGAAATTATATGTTTTATAAAGAGTGGCTTGCAAGAATCCCGGAATTTAGCTTTGCACATATACCTTACTGCTCGTTGCAAGACAAAAATCATATTGAAAACATATTGACTACTTGATCCCCAAAAACAGATTCCATATCTCAGATGTGAATCGAATAGAGCATAATACACACTTTTTGCCATATCTACATCAAGTTCCCATGAAATGGTCCTTACTGCGAAACATTCTGATGCCAATTTTTTTCTGAGTTTTTCAATGTGACTTTCGAATTTCAATTTATCATCTATATATAAACCCAGAAATTTTGTTTCCGACATATAACCGATCACCTGATTTCCTATATGAAAATTTTGAAGATTACATTTGAGAGTTAGGATGTTAGTTTTTGGTATATTGAAAGACAACCTATTAGCATCACACCAATTTTCAACTCTACTAATATCATTCTCGGTCATTTGATGCAATTGTGTGCCATTTTTATCATGCCAAAGTATTGTGGTGTCATCTGCAAATTGAGTGAACTCTCCGGGAATATTAATTGAGGCTAGATCATTTATATAGACTGAGGAAAAAGTGGGTCTCTGAACTGATCCTTGAGGTAACCCCATTCAATTTTTAATTTGTGTGATGAGTTGCCTTGAAGATATACGCTTTGAGTCCGTCCGGATAAATAAGAATCAAACCACTGGATTACTACATCTACAAACCCATATTTCTCTAATTTTTGCAATAGAATTTTGTGGTTAACACAGTCGGAAGCCTTTGTCAGATCACAGAAAACTGCTGTTGCAACTTCCCTATCATTCAGATTCAGATAAACGTTTTGAAGAAGGTTGAATTGATCAAGTTGATAGTGTTATGCTTATCCAGAAACGCCAAAAGTAATGAAATGGAAACGAAACCGAAGGGTTATATTGAATTTTCCTCATCTGATTTGAAACTGATGAGCTGAAGTTTGCATGGCAACTTGACACATCCTCGTTGAAAAAATTAATTAGGAAAACATCGGAAACTGATATAGTCTCTTCCTGCGTGTGAGTTCATTGTCAGATACGGTAATGTGAACAATGTATGTATGCACTCCCGTTATTTCACATCGTTAAATTTGCTACGAAAAATGTCAGACCCACGCAAAAGAGAATTTTATTAATTACATTTTTGTATAATGAACTTGATGGAATATAATCAGAGACTCTCCTACAACAACATGTTTTTGTTCAGGAAAATTTCCATTAGGTTCGTATACAATACATGTTGTCATCCAGTGTAAAATGAATTATTCTGAGTCTTGAATCATAATCAAACTAACTGTTAATGACAATCTTCAGTAATCATCACCTAGTTGAGACAAAGTTGGTTTTTTTGCAGTTTATTATGTATTATACAAATCAACTTCAATGAAGTGAAACTTATGAAGCCTGCAATTGGAACCAAGTTCAATTGAATTCACTATGTGAAGGTCCCCCACTTTCTAATCCATTTGTGATCGCTTCCGAAACTTTGCGATCCACGTTAACTTCATTTGCCCAAGTAAAAACCCAAAAATCACTCTTTAGTAGATACGACGGCCGGTAATGGGTTTATCTGTTCCACTACAAGAAAAGAGATAAGAGAATCGTCCAAGGGTATGTCTTTCCTAATCAAATTACCACTCCTGGAAACTATCCTTAATTCAGTGACCAGTGTTTTCCAGAAAGAATATCCTGCAAATGAATGAACGGGGTAACAGGAGAGGATACTGCGGATAATTTGGGTTTAGAAAAGTTTCATGCACATATACAAAATGTAAGGAAAAAATATAATCAGATGTAGGAGTTTTATGTGAGTTGCGATTTTTCTTCTTGCTGAAACATCTGAAAATTATTTACTTTTGTTTCGTTCATTCAAAACTTCCACCAAATCGACTTTGGACTTCTAGAAAGCATAACAAAATAATGCGATATAATTCAATGTCAAATTTCAGATCAAAGATGGATTTTTTCATCTATTCGACCAAACAAAAACATCCGAATACATATTTCTGACATCTAACATTATGATCGATTCACAAGAGAAATACATTCTTTGAATACTTTTGAAATAAAAGTTCAAAAATACCTTTCTTTACGCTGCAATTTGAACACCGTGGAAGTATTTCATAAAACAACATAGTGTCAACAGTTTCCCGCTTGAGACAGACGCCAAGAGGGTTGTCGAATTCAATGTTTGAATAATTCCAAAGTTCGGTGAAAGCTTGATCCTGCAATTAAATTTCACCAGGGAACGAGCAAACACTTCTAATCGTGGACAGGAGCCCTTGATTCCCAAGAAGTCAACTTAGTTTAGATTCATAAACGTAGCCGTTGGATCTGTAGTACATCCCAGCTTTTGTTGAAACACAAATGAATCGTCTAGGATTTATAGGGAACAACTTTTGATGATATAGGTATAGTGCTTTCATTCCAAGTCCGTTACTTCATCGTGTGAATAATATAGATGTATTTCAAGTCTGGAATGGCATTGTTTTTTTGTCGAGACTAGACAAGAAAGAGGTTTTCTCATATATCTCGACCAAAAAAATGTCTTTCTTTTCTTCGACAAGGTATTCTCTCATCCTGTCTTGACTTGTCGTATTGGTCTATCAACAACATTCCGATCACAGTGAAAGATGTGAAAGATTTGAGAAATCGGATAATTGCTGGGTGTAACGTAATTAGAAACGATCCTGTTCTTTTTGAAAGAGTTCGGGAGTCGATGAGATATTTCTGCGAGAAATATTAAGGTTAGGTCGCGTCCAAAGTGAGTGGGTCTATTCGACCTTCCACTGCAACCCGCAAGGGTTTATTGTGACTCACACCCATTCAAATCAGACAAATAAACCCTGATTCTTTCAGCTCAGATGGTAAGAGTACGGCTCTGCCGAACTCTAAAGACCTGATTCGGTCCCCAGCGGGGCAGGCACAAAGTATATGCTATGGAAGACTTATCAGCGAAGTATATCGCAACTTTTTGAAACAAACGCTACTTCAGTTTCTGGAGGATGTACTATTGGTGACAAAAAATGCAATGTGGTTTATACACGTTAGTACACCGGCGCATTTTAGCACATTGGCTCAAGAGGTTTGAACAGTTACATACGGAGATCGCTAGGTTGGTCAAAGTGGGCCTACTTATGCCCTGCTCGATGACCGGACCTAAACCCCCTGAAGTATTTCCTATGGAGCCATCTGAACTTATTAGTTTATACTACTCCAGCGTAAGATTTGAGAAATCGGATCATTGCTGGGTGTAACGAAATCAGAAACGATTCTGGTGATTTTGAAAATGTTCGGGAGTGGATAAGGAGAAGATTGCATTCTTGCATCCAAGCGGAGGGTAGTCATTCTCAACAGTTCTTGTAGATTGAGAAACATTACATGGAATAGTTTCTCAAATTTTTGCCGCATGTTTAATAGACACCCTGTATATTGCATTCACATTTTGAATCTCGATGAAAAAACGACAGGAAGCAAAATAATATCATCGATTGTTTGGAATCGACGACATATCTCATTACAAATACGCCATCTTTGGGATCAAGTGAAAACTCAATCGTCGAATATGAAGAAACAAGGCTCCCTAAGGCGGTCAGTTCCAAAACTAAGCTTCGACAACGGTCACCGATGAGATTCGTTCTCTGTCTTTCACTGCACCTTGCACTGTAAGGCAGCTAAATGTTAACTAGATCCCAAACACAACGCATTCATGTATACCATCTATAAAGCTCTTTCCAACACGAAAACGGCACCTGGTAGAGAGTTTTTGATAGTTACTGATTCTCTCAACACCATTATTTTTTTTGTCGGGAATATATACCCATCCATCACTTACTGGTAAATATGATTGAAGAGGAGATGAACAATTGAATATCAGGATAGTTACTTTCTTTACTAAGGGTTCCTTCACCTACCGGAATTACTGGAAACGATATAGCCGATAAACTTGTCAGAGAAGCTCAAGAAAATCCAGCAGGATGTCATTGACCATGCAATGAAACGAAAAGAAAGGAATAAAAAATTCGCAAACGTTGATGGTGCTACAAAAGATGTGATTCGGCGAACAATCTATGGTGTATACCAAAAAAATGGAGTACAAACCTTGGAAAGGATTTGGTATAACTTACTCGACTATCCCGATTACAATTACAAATCTTAAGAAACTATACGAGGTGTCTTATTGTTTTGTGGTTTCAAATATAAAAAATTTAACAATCGGATGGTCATAATGGAATCGACACGCATTGGTCAACTTCGACAAGAATATTTGAGGCGAACGGAAAGCTACCGAAAATCCAGCAGATATATAAACTACCTCGACGAAACTTGGTTTGACACCTATGATGTTGTCAAATATGGCTGGGTAGACGAAACCAAATATTGTGCTTTGAACATACCTTCTTCAAGGGGAAAACGTGTTATAATTCTGCATGCCGGGAATGAAAGTGGTTTCGTACCTAACGCCTTGCTTCTGTCGAAAATATATTGTTGATTTCATGCGAAATCATGACATGAACATACCCGAAAAGATTCCAACGAAAAAGGTATTACTGGCGAACATAAAAACGTAATTTAAAAAAAAAGTATATTATTCATTCGATGTATGAAACACGTGGTCATATTCTCTTACGTTTGCCTCCATACTATTGTGTGTTCAATCCAATTGAAATGGTTTGGGCCACAATGAAAGAAAGCTTGCGGAAATGTAATCAGTCACCGACTTTCAATGCTGTAGTGCTTGACAATATAAGGCAAGTGGTGAATGAAGTAGGTAATAGTGATGTGTGGAAAAACTGTGTGGCCCACGTTATAAAAGAAGAGAACAAATATCATTTGCAAAGTTCTATAAATCTGATCGTTATTCAACCCGATGATGATTCCACCTCATCCGACTATAGCGAAGAAGAATTTTATTTTGTAAATATATGTTTGACGAGAATTCGGTGTGATTATTTGTGTTTTCATTGTATTTTAGAGTTTTCGACCCGGAAATCAACTACCTTAAATTTCGAAGTTTCTCATAATCACCCACGGTGGAAAAATTCAGTTGTGATAACTTTTTCATGGGGTGATCAATTGCTATGATTGTAAGAATAAGTAACTGAGAAACTACCACTGAAGAATAATATGCTGACGCCTATGTCGAAGCGGGAATTTCTTCTCTGTGCTGTTCCAATTGGTATTGGAAATACTATACTTTTACCATTTCAACTTCTTCAGAAATATATCTTTTTTTCTATATCCTATTTTCAATATAAATATCTTCAAAAATGCCTACCACATTGTTGTGAAATGACCTCGTGTATTTCCACTCACATAGTTGATAGTTGGAACTACCTGACATATGCAGATGTTCCGGAAGATCAACCAACTACATAATCAATCCAGCAAACCCCTATTCAATTATACAAACAGAGTATCCGAAGTGATTCCCATATTATGCGGTCGACTGAAATTTTCAATAAAGCAATTCTATACCTACTACTATTGTTTATCACGTTCATTATGATACAATCATATCAATAGTTATAAATATTGTACAGACCCTAATGGCTACCGGTCATTTCCTGATAATGTTCAATCACATTATCGTTCGATTGATTCAATATCATTTGGTATAATGAACGAATAATTACAGACACGCATGCATGTGATGCATGTTTCTACTAAGTGCAAGTAACGTGGTACTGGCTATCAAGAAACGCGCCTTATCTACAGGAGCCCGAGACTTTGCAAGCTCATAATAATTGTCTTACTGAAAATTCCTTCTTTGTACTGCTCTCGAAGAGAATGTACGCTTTCTTAAGTCTTATGTTAGACGATTTTGTTTTTAAAAATTGAGTTTCAGATTTGTAATACATAATTGGCGCAGTCGATAGGATTCCCAATGGTAGTGAAAAAACATTTGCGTTGTGCTGGGAATCAATTTCGTGACTTTGATGTTTGAACTTCTACGGCAGGGATCGAGGAATTTCAAGGAGCTCTCTGTAGAAGAAATGATCGAGAAAGGGACCAGGAAACTACAATTACCAAACTGTAAGTGCCAAAATCCTTTCCTAAACCCTCTGTTTGAGGACTTTGGAGAAGATAGGGTAGTGACGTCAATTCCAACTGAATATTGGATAATAACATTAGATTTACTTGCAAAAATAACTGATTATAACAAAAATGTACTGAATTTGGAAGTGAAATTGTTGTCGATTAATAGATACTGAATTCTACTGAAAAAAGTCAAAACTTTATGAACGATATTGAAAATATTTTGGAACCATGGGATTTCTTTTCAGTCGAAGAGAATAACAAAAACATTCCAAAGATGCTTTCAGTAGAACCTCAAAGGGTCGACTGGAACCTTTTCAAATATCATTTAGAAAATATTAGACGCTACTATGGAGATGGTAATACTCTTAAAAAATGCATAATTCGTTTAGTCCTGTCAATTTAGACATTCGAAGTTACCTAAATTCCCACCAAGCTGAAAATCAGTAAGATTGTTTAAAATACAATTGAAAATAAAATCTTTCCCCTGTATGGAAAAATTTTTTTCAAGGCTAAATGTCAAAAAAATTTGTTTTTAGCGATTTTCAGCAAAAGGTGAAAACGGTGGCTTGTAGGAAAAAAGTATCGATATATTTCTATCTAAAATTTTTGTTTGAATTATTTTCATGATAAAACTTATGCCCTGAAATCGTTTTGCTGAAAATAGCAAAGAACTAATTTTTTTTACCTTTGACCTTAAATAAAAAAAATTTCATACAGGGGAAAGATAGAGAACTTTCAATTTTCATTTTCAATCATATTTCATATAATCTTACTGATTTTCAGCTTGATGGGAATTAAGGTAGCTTCACTCTTATTTTTTGGTCTTATTTGACCGGACTGTTTAAAAATCTGTTTAAAATCTGTTAAAAATCTGTTTTTCCGTTAATCAGCTGTCGTTCCCACACGAACGACAACTCTCAGAAGTTGAGAAACTTGTGCGAGCTAAGGACTAACGAGGTCTTACCTTTTAACGTGTGATTCCTAACACCTGCTAGGAATCACACGTTCACCTGTTAGATTATGGCATATAATATGAAGATGCTGCTTTTCAAAAACATATACTTCAATGCATCCAAGAACAATCATGAGGAAAAGCAGAAGCAATGGTAGGAAATAGGGTGGAATTATATATTTGGGAAAAACTGACTTTGATTATTTAGTTTAAGAACTCATGAGAACTAGGCCTTATAGGGAAGAAAACCTTAATAATTTTGAGAGGGATACAACTGTTGAAAAGTAGTGTTGTGCAGAGAATAAATAATGATGTCAATTTAAGTGAACCTGAAAAATTATGTCATAACGCCACTGAGTACCTTCATAGTAGTGGCAGTCTGAAAAATAATATACATGATGAAAACTCAGTTTTACTGGAAGATACAATGACATATGCAAATAGTTCAAACGAAACAAAGAATACAACTCCCTAATTTGTTGCCTAAACCAAAATTTAGTGATAATTCACACGAAAATAATTCTAGTACTCAACAGTGTTTCAATCATAAGCCCCACTTTCAGCGATACCCCCAATTTTCTGGAATGATTAACACCTTTCCAGATACAAAATAACCAAAAGCCAAATCAGCCTGTTCAACCTCGACAACAACAAACTAATTTCCGAACAAATCGTGACCTTTTCAAACCCCCAAAAAGTGTTTTCAAACCCAACCAAATACCACAAAACTGATTACCCAAACCTCAAGAAATCCAGCAGTAACATAATAAAATCGACCATTTCAAAATCACGAATTTCAAAATTTCGAAAATGCTAATATGAATTCAATTGGTTAACAACGTAGAAGTCCAAACTTTGTTTCTGAAGAATTACAGTCTAACGAATACGAAAATCAATTTATGACAGACGGCTTCTATCCTGATGAAAATCTATATTTCCCACCTGTGTATCAACATGATTGATATCGAAATCCCAAACCTGACGAAAATATAGAATTTGATAATGACGAAGATCAAAATTTTTCTTCAGAAAACCAAGACGAAAACCTGACATAGAAGACTATAATATCTTCTCAAAAAACAACAATATTGTACTTTGAAGATATAGTTGCTGTATCTAGCGCTTTTTTCCCTTTATGTAAAATATCAGAAGGAGAGGTGGGATTTTTATTATGCATTATTTTCAAGATTCCTTCCTGGGTCACTTCTAGGTTTTTGAGAAAGTTATTAGTTACTCCACCTAATGCTAAAATGCCATACTTCATATATGGTCTAGTAGAAGAGTTGTACTTATGGGATTTCCAATTGCTGGACCTGTTTGGAGAACTTGAACAAGGAAATCAGGGATCTTATTTTTTCACAATATGTTCAATATGGTAATTTTTATTTCAATTTGCCAATGTATTTTATTTTGTCTTTGGATTCCATTCCTATTTTCATATCAGAGGAGGAATTCATTCTCAAAGTTTCGTACACCGGCGGATTTTTTTGAAAATTGTGCAAAAGGTACAAAGAAAGTCTTATCTGAATTCATCGTGAGAGTTTTACTGGCAACTTGATTTGCCTCATGTATAAAACATGTTAGGTTAGTTATCGTGGACCTTTTAGGTAAGAACCCATGTTGCTTTTCACTTAGACATGGATAAACGTGGTTTAAAATTTTTCCATGAATAATTGTTTCGAAAAGCTTACTGGGTGCACAAATCAGTGCTACTGGCCAATAGTTTTGTATATTCTCCCTAATACCACTTTTAAATATTGGACAAACTTCAGAGCGTTTCCATAGTGTAGGATAAGTACTAGTTTACAAGATTGAGTTATATATTATTTTTAAGGGTTTGATCAAGACTTGTATGCATCCTTTAACTATATAAGAGGGAATCATATCTGGGCCACAAGATTTTTTTGGTTTAAGTTTTTTTGCGGTTTTCAGAATATCTTCATCATTTACAGAATCTATATCTAAACAAGAGTTCGTTGAAAAAAATCCATTAAGATTTTCTGTGTTATAATCCGCTTGATCTTTTGAATATACTCTCGAATCTTGAAATCATACCAGCTTGCCGCACTAAGGCAGAAATCTTAGCCACACAGATGCAGAAGGCTGTCATTCTTGGCTCACTGCGCTTGCTCAGGGCACATGATTCTTGGTCCCAATGATCACTCACCACACGGTGTTGGGAGTGGTCATTGGTTGATAATGTTGGCCCGCCTTTCCGAATGTATCGGGGCTTCGGGGTATAGGGCCTGACCAGCGCACACTACGGTGAAAAAAAATAATGATAATAGTTGAATAAATAAAAATGACTATTAGTGCAAAAGCACTTGCTTCGTATAACAGGAACAATACAATTTCAAGAATTTATTAAAACACAGATATTATATATAGATATAATAATCTATATATAATCAATGAAGTCGCCCCGGAGCGCCAATTAATTTTTATTGTTGTATTCAGAAATATATAAGGTTGAAGCTATTACATTAATGATAGTGAAAAGGATATAAGAGTTCAAGATAGAACTATCGTTAGTGGCAATTTCAGTTACACTACGTAAAATACAATGTAGTTAAAAGTAAAACTTTCAGATAAATAGAAAGAAAAATACATACCTATATAGGGCTTTTCATGATGAGCGTTAATTAGCCGTTTCTGACAAACTATTTAACGGATAAACCTGAAAATTTCACAATATGCATAATACACGTCTAAAATATTTCAGACGAAGCGGCGTTGTTGCTTCTACTATAAAGTAGCGGCTTCTTTGATTTTTCGAATGGAACACCCCGTATATAATATCATATTATGATTCATTATCACTTTGTGAACAAATTCATATACCATTTCCCTATACCTATCTATTACCGTTTAGAAGATATAAATTAATTTCGTTATTTTTTTTACCAAACATGAACTTTTATAAATGCTGAAAATCTTGAACTCTCTTGCACTAAAACGATCAAATTTGAAATGGAGAGGAAATGGGCCCGGGAACGTCGTTTTCGACGTTCCCGGTCCCGAGAGAGAAAATGCGTTAGTTTGTGTTCAGAATTGGCTTCATTCATCGACGTTATCTACACCAAAAGCCACACAATCAGCGCCTACCTAACATTTCAAAACAACTTTTGTAGAACGATTCATCTTTTGCCTCGAAATGAGCCTTAGTTTCAGCAATAACCTTTTCATTCGAGCGAAATATCTTACTGGTAAGCATTTTTTCGAGTTCTGCGACAGCCAGTAGTCACTGGGAGCCAAATCCGGCGAAAAAGGTGGACTTGAGAGCAATTCAAAGTTCAATTCATGTTGTTTTGCCATTGTTTTGAATGGCTTGTGACTCTGTGTGTTCCCTTCTGAAGATTAATACTGACTGAAAACGCGGAGAATGCAATAAGACTAAGCGACATCAATGTGTAAGGCACGAAACTTTCCAGCGCAGGTAGTAAATCAAGATTAAAAAAATCATTTGTGTATACATATATACCCAATATAATATATTAAAAAGCAGTCCAAATGACATCCAACCCCAGCACAATCGCTCAAATGTTGCTGAAGAGTGATTTTATATTACTTTCGGGTCTCCGAATGTGACAATTATTATGTGGTCCGATTTAATGCCACCGGAATTAGCCTCATTTGAGGCCAACGATGGTTGTCGACGACGTGCGGGTTTGGATAATGCTGGACGTTATCGCAAAAAGTTTGATGAGGGTAATTTCGGAGTTCTGTGAATGTTTGTGAGAGACAAACACGTTGAAGAGATGAACCAAGATTTTTATTTGAATAGTTGAGAGTTTAACTGCATGAGAAAGAGATAGATGACACTTTATTTCCAACAGGTGTACACACAATTACAGGAAATGGTAAAAAATATGCTGGGAAAATAACATAATCAGGATCATTTGATATACTGTGAATGAATTAGTTTCCACAATGTTGATATAAAACAATGTGGAAGTATAAAGAACGGTAATATAATATATCTGGTGACTAAAAAATCTGTGGACTATTCTTTTTTTTGAAGAAAAAAACACAAGCACTACGGAAAAATCCTTAAGACACTCTCAGAGTGCTGCTTGTACGAAAGTTTAAAAAAATTCTGTTTGAAATCTGTTTTTTAGTTAATCAGCTGTTGCTACCATACGAACAACAACTCTCAGAAGTTGAGAAACTTGTGCGAACTAATGACTAACGAGGTCTTACCTTTCAACGAATACTTCTGTATTCGGATACAGTATCCGGATACTTTATAAGTATTCGAAAGCTGTATTCGGATGTTTTTCAAATTTTGTATTCAGTATCCGTATCCGTGGCCAAATTTGTAAGTATCCGAATACCGAATACTTTTTTAGATTTTCCGATACTTTTAAATTATTCGATGAATGAGAACCAGACCAAACAGCCCCATTTTATGCAGGCGTATCTTGTCGCATTTTGTCGGGCATCTTCGAAAACGGGGAAATACAATTTTAGCCACCTCGAAAAATGATTTATTAGAGGGCCTTAGATATAAAAAATGTGCAGCAGACCCCACTTGTGATGGAGTGTGGTGTGGTGAAGTGATGAACACTTTGAGGTATTGGTACTGACGAAGGCAAATTTGAACTCAAAAGTACTATTACAGATATAAATGTCACATCTAGCGAACAATGTGGTTAAAGCTAAAAATACAATAATTAATTGTGTATTTCTCTCCAATTTATGATAAAAATCATCTGTGAACTTAACAATGGAGTCATAAGAATGTTTTTCAAAATCACTACAATTGTTGAAATGAATGATAAAATATTGTGTTAGGAAAGAAAAATATTTTACGAAAATATAAAAAAGTACCTCGTTTGGGAAAGTCCAATATGTTAATATGGGTGACCATATACAATTCTTGCACCTTGAGTCGGAAGCGACGTTAGAAGATATTTTACGATGCGATAGGCATTTAGTGTTGTTTTGAATATTGATGTGAGAGAAGATAATCATAATATAATTCAGTAATGTTATTTCTGTTCTAAAAAGTTGATATATATTTGTGTATTTTCATTCGTTTTCCTCAATTCATATTGCAGTCAATGCGAATATTACCAAAATTAAGAATGAGTCCAGAAACCGATATACCAAATATGCTGAAGAAATAGGATTTTGAAAACCTTATTGAAGTTTTCGTAGGTGGGTATGAAAGTAGTGGTGGATCTTTCATATTTTGTTTGATTTCTATGAGAACTAGTGCTATGTCTCATTCTCAAATTTCAGACTGTAAAAAGGCCTTTGGATACCACTGAGGATGGTAAATTGATAATGGCTACTTATAAACCAGAACGTGTATTTGTAAGAAATGAGATAACATCCTTAATAATCAATAATGAATTGGAAGATGACAAAAATAAAAGGTGAGTCAGAATTCCATTGAAAAAAAATTATTTACCAAAGGAAATTGTTTTCTATTATAACTAATTTGTAACAAAAATATGAACAAATTATGGAATATTAGTTTTGAAACTTTTTATTTTAAAAGTTTTCTCGCTAACTTCATAAGTATATAATTATAAAATTTTATATAATTTTCTTCGCCGATTTTCAATTTATTTTTAGAATTTCCTGTGAGAGATTTAGAAAGGAATTTATGATATTTTTCCATACAATAACCCAGAAGTTCATTATACACCTTATGTTATTAATAAAGGAAAGCCCAAAGCCGCTAGGGGCACACTTTGGTCTAATTATATTTATTCAAGGATTCAAATAATTTATTACTGGAAAATAAATGTTTTATTTTGTTCATTTTGTTAAGGACTGGCAATACTAGAAATAATTATTCTTGAAGTTTTTACCTTCTACTTAACTGAATTGATAGGAAAATCTTGAGATGGGAAAAGTCGATAGTTTGATCCTAGAAAATTTCACTACTTATTTATACTAGATAGACATTCTCAATGTTATTATTTTCGTTTGGTTTTACGTCGTTTGACATCTTTTAAAATGTTTATTCAATATAAAAAATAGATCAATGATTTGTATTTTGAAATCCTTTACCAGTTTACTTCCTAACTATGCCTGCCATTCCTCAACTTTTTTGACAAATCACTTTATCAGGATTTGTCGATGTTACATTCAACTTTTTGAATTCAATTTTTGTTATATTTTATAAATGAAAATTGAACAAGAAGTAGGTAACAGAAACATATTTTGGTTTACTGTGAAATGAAGTTGAATTGATACTATCTGTATTATTTTCCTCCATAAATATTTTGTACTTTTTCAAACAACGTTTAGTGATAATTGAAACGTGTTTCAAAAAGTGATAGATATCTTTCCATTCATCAATCATTGCATAGTAATTACTCATATGATCTGTTTGAGTTTCCGCTACAATATATTGCAATTATTAGCACAATTCCAGTAAATTATTATTATGTGCTGTATGAATTTTTAACTGAGGGTTTGGTGTCAGTTGGTACAATTTTTAAAAATTCGTGATAAAAGTTATAAAATTTCTTAATACAATAATGCCTTGAATATTTTGAATTTTTTTTATATGATTCGAATCTGAACTATTGAGAATTTCAACAGAGAAGAAGAAGCGGTGAACCTCAATTGGATATGGAACCCCATTTTGAGGAATTCGAGAATAACGAACAAAATGACAACAGGCAACAAGTACAGGTACAAGTACATGTACAAGTACAGGTACAAGTACAGGTACAAGTACAGGTACAAGTACAGGTACAAGTACATGTACAAGTACAGATACAAGTACAGATACAAGTACAGGTACAAGTACAGGTACAAGTACAGGTACCAATAAAACGGATTACCTGACAAGGCATAAATACGCTTTACGAAGCCTAAAAGTTGGTCATCGGACAGCAAGTCATGATGGTTAAACCTCTGAAGAAGCTAGCCACTCGCGACAGCGAAACGTCAGGAAGAAATTCCAAAAATCTTCGGCTTTCAATCTCGAAAAACAGTGACACTGACATCGTCCACTCTTCGACATGTGTGTTTATGTATACGATGTTGAAAATTAGTTTTTAGTCATCAGACTCTCTATGTTGGAATTGAAAGTGTAAGGAATCCTATGAATGATATCTGATTCAACTGCATAACGAATGTTTGGAGTACAAACTGAATGAGAGAAAGTGTTCATCGTATAATTTTAAGTTCATAAAATGTATTTTTCTCCTTTAATTCAATGTTTATATGAGAGTATTTGTTTCAGAACGGTTTTCGTTTGTGTCTGAAAGCCACTTCTTTGCAAGAACTACATATTTTTGTGTAGAGTTTATTTTGATATTGTTTGCGCTTTTTTCCTTTCTTCAAGATTCCCATATTTTTCTGTTATATGAACATGAATAAGTAAAAAATCTGAACCTGTCTTTTTCAAAAATCTATATCCCATTGTTTTCCCATAGTCTTGAATTATTGTTTTCACCCACAACAAACATATATTTCCTAGAAAAATAAATCGTTGTTATTATTATTATTATTAAATCCTGCTCCATTACCATTCTTAAGAACTGCAGTCCACCGCAACTGAATTGGAAGCCGCTTCTGCACCGCAAAATCTCCTGACATCTTGTCGTGCATAACTGTTGCGCAATTAACTGCATTTGCAGTTGCAACATCAGTCTATCCTACCGCAGCCATCTGCACTTGAATGAACAGATCATTCGACCGAGAATGTCGACGCAATGCCGAACGTTCATCTACGATCCTTGAGAAAGCGCTTGAAGGGTTTGAAAGACCGTCGCTAAACCCTGCACATCCGCCAATATTTAAACCAGTGCGTCCGCCAGAATTTCAAGTGTTTTCTTCGGATGTACGTCAGGAAGAAACCTCGCTAGGAAGGCAAAACATTTTAAGAAGTTGTTAACTTCATGGAATTACTTGTAATGAAGCAATTCGTAATGTCGACGCAATGCCTAACATTAATCTGCGATCCGTGAGAAGGCACAGAGTTTGAAAGAACATCGCCAGACTCTGCACCTTCGCCAATAATTGAACCGTTGCGTCCGCCATAATTTGAAATTTTTTTCTGCAGCTGTTCATCGGGTAAAAACATCCTTAGGAACGCAAAACATCATTGAAAGTTGTTTACTCCATGGAATTAGTTATAAAGCATAGAAAATGTACTACTTGTGATGAAAGAAATGAATTGGAATCTTTCCAAAGTACGGGGGATAAAATAAACTTAATTTCAGATGTGCATAAAAACTCAGTTTTTTTTTATTGGGAAAGAAAGTTTTTTGACTTTCTACTACTCCATCTTGATACAAAAAAAGGATGAGGAAATCTTCCAAAGGAAGGAGAAAATAAGTAACTCTATACATGGATGTGTAGATCATGCAAAGAAGTAACTCTCATACACAAACTGAATGAAAGTCCTCCTGAAACAGCTACTTTCATATAAACATTTAATTACACGAAAGAAAAAAATTCTTTCCAAACAAATACTTCTATATGAACACTGAATTATACAGAAGATACTTTTCTCTACTCAGTTTGTATTTCAAATATTCGTTGTGGAATAAAAATCAGATATCATTCACATGAGTTCTACTTTAAATGAATTGTAACAAATTGCACTTACATGGAACACTGTCATCCTCACTGGTATACATCGATGTTTTGCCTTAAGACACTTGCCCTAAGGCTCTTCCCTGACATTAAAAATCGTAATTCATGAATGAATTGTATGTATTTTCTATAATGTTATCCAATTTGTTACTTGAATTCAGTTTTTGTGTTTTGAAATGTTTCATTTGATATTTCATTTGGATTTTGAACTTGAAATATTACTCCATCTCTGATTTGAAATACTCGTGCTGAAAACAATTTTTGTTCAAAATTGAAACTGATTTTTCATGAATCATCTACCTCAAAAGAGTGCATCAGAAAATTAAAATAACTGAGAAAAAAAAATTGCCGTAAATCTTCGAGTGATGCAGGAGGAGTACAGTAAATTCTGCTTTTCAAATGACCCTACAGAAAGAAATGTAACGGCGAAAGGTCTGGTGATCGTCGTGGCTATAGTGCTCCGCTTCCCAATCCAGTCTGATCTAAATACTGCCGAAAAGGCAGAACATAGTGCGTAGGAGTCGTATATTTTTGGCGATTAACTGTGCCATATAGAAAAAAAAAACATTTATCACTGAAGCAAACGTTGAAAACAAAATGTGGATTTTCCACCGCTCGTTCACTAACTAACTCGTCAAGTTGCAAGCGTCGATCGAAATCATCTTCATTCAGTTCTTGCGTTAATTTAATCTTGTAAGGATGCATTTTGTGTGTTTTCAAAATACACCGAACGCTAGTTCGTGACACCCCGGAAACAAATGCTAACTTTCTTGTTCTCAAAGTATGTCAAGCTCAACATGGCCCAGAATTGCCACTTGTGTCGCCTCATTTGTTACTGGTAGTTCGATTTGCCGTTTTTTATCCGCTACAGATACAATTGCACGAAAATTTGCAATTAAGTAGAAAACATACTGTCACGGCACAGTCTTCCCATTTTGTTGATTGAACAGTTCAGCGGCTCTCGTAGCACAACTTCTATTTCCATAGAACAGTTCAATCAACTCAACTCTCTCTGCAGTTGTGTAAGCCATTGTTTATTTAGCAACACTTTACTGCACTCACTACTAGTAGTAATTTAGATATCACTCTCAACATGAAAATTAGAAATAGAAACAGCATTTTTAACCATTTTTCAATTGTAAAAGTCCTCTTATCAGAGAAGAACTGAAAAATTAACAATGAAGTAGTGCAAGAAACAAATGAAAGAGTTCCAAATACATTCCAACTGGGCAGTGGCGTACAACAATTTGTTGCTAGTAACAATATTGGAAAAGTTAATTATCGGAAATAACTCTAAACTAAATTTACACCATTGTTTAGATCATTTCAAGATCTTTCAAATGATATGCGACTCACCCCCTATTACCCATTAAAATTCCAAAGATTGTTCATTCCTCTGCTCCGGGGTTGGAGTGACGACGCTGTAAATGGGGAAAAACTGCCCCCCTCCCAATAAAAAATCGAACTGTTTCAGCGTTTTTTCGGATTTGCTTGATTAGTATCCAAAACCTCCATGTCTAGTTTTCGATGGCCCATCCTGTATATAATTTTATTACATCTTATAGTTTTCAACGATTTCACCTGAAAAATGATTCGAATGATGAAAAATAAAAAAAATGTATACGATTTTTTGAATCAAAAATGTTCCTACCACATGGACATCGTTGAGTTATGGTTTTTCATCAGGTTTACCAACAAAATAAAATATTAACGTAAATATTCTGAATCAGTAATTTTCAACATATTTTTAACAAAATTATCGATTCAAATTGGTAGATACTTGTATGATTGACAATTTTGACATTTAATTCCATTCAATATATGAAAACCGAGAACATTTTCCACCACTAAATTCCATTCAATTGCATCCCTTCCGCAGTGAATAGACTTCACTTCTTTGTAATAACCATACGTATTATTTTCTCCTTGCCAACTACTGCTGATAGCAATTTCTTTCACATAAAAAATTGGTTGGACCTTTGACCCCGCACCTTCGCCAGGATTTGAATCGGCGCGTTCGCCAGAATTTTAAATGTTTTCCGACTGAACGTGATCGTGAATATGAATGTGGAAGTTTGTTGGGAGTATGCGATGTCACGCGTCGGATGAAGGGATATATTTTCAGAGGAATCACAGGGATGTTTTTCGTTTTGGAAAAATTTCGAACGGAATTTTTTTTCATAGGGAGGAAATAAATTTGCTCATATATTCTTTGGAGGATATTTTTTATAGAGAAGTCATTATTAATTGACTCATTTCAATTTTCAATCTTTCACAATCTAGGTACTGATACACACTTGTCTTCATCAACTTTGAGGTGAGAAAATAATTCATTCACTTTTTTTGCTTGAAATGGTTGATATTTCGAAAAAAAATACCCTTTTGGTTCTCAGAACAACTCGTGAAAAATTAATAGAATCAAATATAGAGAGTTTCGAGGACCACGTACCTATGCATGGGATGGTGTCCAGCAACTAAATAGAATGGAATCATAATTGTCATCTAAAACCTCGCAGAAAGGCTACAAACACGAGGAATCTGCATATATTATTTTGACAAACTCTCTGGAAATGAATCATACCCGGTTACCATTTCCGAAATTAGGTTGAAGATGGAAATATGGATAGTGTTTGATAGTAGACGTCTCTCTGTTCAATTCAAAAGCATAATATCATGATTTGACAGCATTATAAATGCAAAGCACCAGGACCATTTTTGCTTTTGATAATATCTGCCACAGTAGCAGATGAAAGGTCAGGTATAAAAACATGCAGACCATTTTCAGTAAACCTGGAAACACCACCGAGAACACCGGCTTTCACGGCCAGTGTTCAAAGAATATAACTATGCAGAAGTACCGACCCTAAGACTATCAAATATGTCACTTAATCATTTAATTCCGTCGAAACGAATCTACTGATCCTCAAAACCTTTCTCAAAAAAAAAAGTTGGTCTTTAGATCAGAACCACCGTAAAGGAGCTGAGTATTTCGTGGATCCTTTTCTTATAATGTGGCCTACCTTTATAATCGAATACTCGATTCGATAAAATCACTTTTCGCGCTAGATTATAGAAATAAACACAAAATTCACTTACTGGAACACAAATTCAACTCCTCTGTCAAAAAAATAATTTTGATATAAATGAGCATTTCATACAGTTTGATTTTCATCAGTTTTTTATCGTTGTTAGTACCAACAGAAATGATTCTGGTGCATTTGGTACTGATATATTATACTCGTATATAGGATTTACGTATATTGTGCATGTACAATATTTTTTATTTGTTTTTTCTAGGTTGAATGAAAGAGCAACTTCTGATTGAGTATTTCGTGACAGAAATTGAATTCTGCATTTTGATAGGTACATCGGTGAATTGTATATATTATATTCCATACATTGTATTTTTTTTCACTTATCAATACAAACATTATTATCATTACTTTTATAATAATTTCCCGGTGTAACATCAATTCACCTCACTTGATAGGCAAAACTAATCACTAACTAATCATTAATAACTAGTTACTAATCGACTAGTTATTAATTACACTATCATTGAAGAGGTGAACTACCTTGGTACTATCCTCGAGAAGAAGCTAACATGGAACTCTCATCTACAAAGTAGAGCAAAAAGAGCATACGTGGCTTATGAGCAATCTCGGAGGACAGTGGAACGCGCATGGGGTCTTACACCCCTTGTGGTCGCCTGGATCTACACTGCAATATTAAGACCTATGTTAACGTATAAAGCCATTGCATGGGGACCGAAAGTTCTACAAGCAACGGCGATCCAAAAATTATATCAAATACAGCGACTGGCTTGTTTGAACAGCGTGGTGCAAACAGAACTGGCTGGTATCTCAATCACCACAAAATAAATAACCAAGAAAGGAATTTCTGGCAAAAACATAACAATAGGCTCTGATAGCAGACAAGCACTATTAGCCTTGAACAGACAGCGTGTTACTTTAGGGCTAGTACTAGAGTGCGACCAAGATTTAGCCAAAGCCTTGGTAGATAATAACATCATCCTGAGGTGGGTTAAAGGGCACGACAGGAGTGAAGGTAATCGCATTGCCGACTCTTCAGCCAAGGAAGCGGCTGGACTAAGAATTTCAGGACCCAGTGGCACCCACGGCCTGATGACTTCGACAATTGCGGAACTAGTCAAATGTTACACCCATGCTCAATCCTCAAAGAGATGGGATGGAAACAAAAGATGTAATCTTGCCAGGATCACCTTGGGCGACCCTGGGAAGCTGGAGCCGAAGAAATATCTGGCGATGACCAGGAAGAATCTACGCCTTACAGTAGGATTTCTGACTGGCCACTGTCAGCTAAGGAAACACCTACATAATATGGGGCCAGTGGACACACCTCTATGCAGGATGTGTGAACAGGAAGATGAGACTGTCAATCATGTCCTGTGCGAGTGTCCAGAGATATCGTCAACAAGAGAGTGTGTGTTCGGCGAGTCTTGGCCTACACCTGCCGATATAAAGAAGATGTCTGCCAGTGATCTGGCCACCTTCCTGGAAAGGACAGGATGGACGATAACCTAGGAGGACAACTCCTCGGGAGGATGTACAATGGGTCACATGTGGCCTGAGTGCGTGGGCTTACACTCACCCTTCCTACTCTACAAATACAGATACACCATCATTGAATCAGGCAGCCCCTATTTAGAATGGAAAAATTCATCTGATTGAGCTTGTTATAAAAAAGAACTATCTGAGTTTACTTTGACATGGTTAATATACACAACTGCCACTACTAATCAGGTCATCCTCAATTTTTTTGATAGATTGACCTAGATTCAATAATTTTTCATATTGTGGAAAGAAAGCTTTCAAGCGTTCTACCTACTACTATTTTTTTTTCAAACCACCCTCAGTTTCAATTTGCGTCATTCCACGGTACACTGTGGAATAAGGCATATCGAATGAAATGACTAGCACAATTCAAATATTTCTTTAGCCATCCATTTTCTGTCTCAGTCACCACAGTTTAATATTACTCCTTCTTGCTGAATCTGACAGTGTCTAATCTGATAATTGAATGCTCTCCATACAAATTAACATATTTCATTACTCAGAGCGTCGGAAAAATTAATTAAGGGATCTCTTTTCAATCAAATTACTTTCATTTTACATAAGGACCTTTAGTTACTTTCAGTTAACTAGTTTTCTCATTGTGTCGGATGAGTGAAATTTTAGATGTCATCAGCCGTGAAGAGGAATTTTTATCGTACGTAAAAACATACTAGGAGAAATATCAGGATACATTTATATATATATATATATATATATATATATATATATATATATATATATATATATATATATATATATATATATATATATAAATATATATATATATATTAATCAGATGGTCTGAAAAGATGATTGTACGAATATATGTATGAAACGTTACAGATATATATTTTACTCAACAATAGATTGATATAAAAAATTAGCAGCAAATCGAAACGAAAAATATTTTGAAAATTAATTTTGACATGAATCATTAAATGACAAGCAGCACAGGTCAACTAAGAAGAAGAATAACTCAGGTAAAACTCAACAACATTTAAGTAGTAGGTAGTAGAGAGTTTATGGACACTCTATATCTGAACACGTAACGAATACCGTTTTACCAGTATAGTAAGAAGTGAGTTGAGCAGGGTCAACAACCTTCTGAACACGTAACAGCACACCTAGATAATGACAAATGAGATTTTGTCGAAACGTCGGTGAAATTAGAGATAATATCACAAACACGGATCAAATATATATATATATATATATATATATATATATATATATATATATATATATATATATATATATATATATATAGCTGCGTAAACGCAAGCGAAACATATGTTTCGCTTGCGTTTACGCAGCTATTTTTATCAAGTGCTTTCTTGGTTTTTTCTCATTTTGTCTTCAATCGAGGACCGCCTGCCCGGTACTGACGATGCCCAATAGGCTGAAACAGCTATATACCGGTGGCTCTTAAATTGAAATCAATATGGGAATGATCAAAGAGTACTTATCTATTTATTTTTTGATTTTCATGGAATTATTTTCCAGCAGCTTGACTGCATTAACCTTTCTAGATTATATATATATATATATATATATATATATATATATATATATATATATATATATATATATATATTTATATACAGTAGAATGGGATAACGGGGTCTCTCAGTCAAAAACTCTGCTTTACTTTGCCAAGCTTTCGCTTCTAGTGGGAAGCTTCTTCAGGGCAGTAAAAATGAGTAAAAAACAATTAATTGAACATATGAATCGACGAGAAAAGTTAAACACTGATGGAGTTTTTTTGGTTTGACAAATGTCATACCTTCACATAAATTATTTATGTGAAGGAGATATCAAGACGGAGATATCAACCTGCCTAGGAACCTATGTGACTGTTTTCGTGTGCAGAAAGATTGAAAGAATCCAACCTCCTCGTAAGGAAGATACAACAGATTGTTTCTGGTCTGGATTCCTGGCCATACTGGCCTGGAATGCAATGAGGCTGCTGACTCATTGCGAAGGAGGGTGCTGCAAGCATCTTCATCGGACCAGAACCTGTCATAGGCATCGCTTTGCTGAACAATGATTGAACATCTGGATGCCTAAAAGGTTTATGGACTTCTGGCAGAATATTCCAGGATTGGCTCACTCCAAGGAATTCATTCACCCTTCGAAGCTTGATACTAAACAGTTGTTGGACCACAGTAGGGCTGAACAACGATGTCTAACAGGCCTTCTTATCCTCCTCCTATCGAATTTTTTCAACGAGCGCCATATTTCTGGTATGTTATCCTTTTTCCAATCACCCATTCAACTGTGTATGTTCAGATTCAGATTTTAGATTCAGATTTATTCATCTTCAAAAACATTTACATCACAATTTCAATACAATATTACCTTTTCAAAGCAGAAATAGTCACCTAAGCGCAGTATGGCTTGTTTTGTGCTCTATTCCTACTTCGTCATGGTATACATATTAGTTTTTATATAAGTTTTCCGACAGATCACAACAATACATTTGTGTTAGTATTTAAACAATTGATGATTAGTGTCTACAGGTTGACATATATTACTGGAGATTTGATATTTCGTTAGTAGTTATTTGTTTCGAAAAACTGAAAACAAGACAAGTATTTACATGTTTTGCAATAAGTATATCACTAAGGAACTATTTGTTTCAATAAATTTCTTAACGAGCATTTTGTAATTTCTATGTTTCTTGAATATTATTTTAATAATTGTATTTTGAGTGACTTGTACGTTGCCCAATATATTAGTAAACATTCCGCCCCATGCTGCTATGCAGTATCTTATGATTGATTCTGCTAGAGATTTATATATCAGCACCAGATTTGATCTTGACAGAATATCTCTCAGGTAGTTATTTTTATATTATAACTTCCATTCAATAGAATGCATGAAAGCATCGCGAAATCGATTAGGCAATGAGGAAAAAATCGTCACGTACATAAAAATCAAACCAGTTTCATTGTACTGCCTTCAACCAAGTTATTGAAACTCCCTCGGAGACCTCAAAGTCTCTCTGCAACTGCTAGACCTACTTCCACGATTCATTCACAGAGAGCCAAAAAAAGTTCGGAAATGCCCCCATAGAGTACAAAAGACATAATGTAATTAAAAAACGTCTCTTCATCCTGAAAAGCGTCTGTCGCTGCAGATTTGGAAAGTGATTAACATAATGTCGGCCATATTAGTGTTGAAACGGGAGCGAATTTAAAAGTTCCCAGAGCCGTTATATTAAAAAAGTTTACAAAGCTGCTTTGCGAAAGGCGATATATATGAAGGTGGAGGAGTGCTTGGCTATCATAATTCAGAGCGATGTAACGAGGTCATCTCTAATGTGCTGTTTACAAGATCTTTTGAAACGCTCTCGAGATGAAAGTAAGTACCTATTAAAAGTTCAACTTGTTGGAGAGCGTTGTTATTTATTGGATAGGAATGTGTGGATGAAAGGAATATTTCGTTAATGGAAATCATTTATTTTCATTTTCAGCTGTGGGAGAGAGGATATTACTCAAATCAGTGATTAGATGGAAAATTATTCAACCACATTATACAAGAAACATTGTTGTTGCTAGTCACTACATAGTAGGAAATATGGCCCTCACAGCATGTGATTTAAATGAATATTCTCGAAAAAATTACAGATTTATCGGTTGCGGCGGTACCGGTCGAAGAATGGAAATATTCGCAATTATGGAGTGCATAATGATAATAATAATGGGGATAATAATATGAATGCTAGTAGAAATAACAATATCCTGATGTAGTCATTCTCGACCACCTGAGTAAGACGATATTTGTTGTGGAGTTTTCAGCTCCTGGCGAATATCGTCCGAAAAGAGGAGGAAAAACGAATAAAATATCGAGATTTTCCCTTCGAAATCCGCAGACTCCATCCAGATCACTCTGTCAAGATGGTTGTTCTGATTTTTGGAGTCCTTCGTGGAATGATGCCTTCTCTTCTCTCGAATATCAAAATCATACCGGCCTGCCGCACTAAGGCAGAAATCATAGCCGGACAGATGCAGAAGGCTGTCATTTTTAGCCCACTGTACTTACTCAGGGCACATGATTCTCGGATCCAATGATCACTTATCCCACGGTGTGGGGAATGGTCGTTGGTTGATAATGCTGGCGCGCCCTCTCGAATGTATCGGGGCTCCGAAGGATAGGGCCGTACTAATTCATACTTCATTATAAAAATAATAATGATAATAAGGAGCATTTCTCTCAAGGTCAGCTGCCCGAGCAGCTGATGAACTCGGTATAGTTTTCGACAGTAAACGAGGTGACCAGAACTCTGTCATCGAGTTGGAACCCGTTCAGCAAAAAGCTCACATAAAAGCCGCAGAAATCACCTCACTTCTGCGGAAACACAAGGATAAGCCAATGCATAAGATCTTCTTCAATAACATTGGAGACCTTGGCTTATCAAAGCGCCTGACTGTCGCTTTCCTCAGGTCGAGTGGGCTGAGGTCGGAAACTGAGGGGTTCATTATGGCTTTCCAGGATGGTGTCTTCAACACCTTAGTCTACCGCAGTCGCATGATGTGTACAGAAGTTTTTGTCACAAGGTGCAGGCCTGCCGCGAGGCGCCCGAGACCCTAATGCACTTGCTATCAGCATATCCAGCATATACGGTATCGTCCGAAAAGTGGAGGAGAAATGGATGAAATATCGAGATTTTCTCTTCGACCTCCGCGGACCCTATCCAGTCCACTCTGTGAAGATGGTTGTTCTGATTATTAAAGTCCTTGGTGGAATAATGCCCCCTCTACTCTGGATTTTTAAAATCATACCGGCCTGCCGCACGTAGGCAGAAATCTTAGCCGGACAGATGCAGAAGGTTGTCATTCTTGGCTCCATCTGCTTGCTGAGGACACATGATTCTCGGATCGAATGATCACTTACCCCTTGGCTTTCACTGACCTTGGCTTTCAAAATTTCATTCTTGAGATTTTATTCTTGAGATTTGAGGATTTGAGGATCGTGGTGGAAACTAACTCATCATAAACGGTGCGTGGAATGACGAAAAAACTGGGCGTCAGCTCCAATATGATTTGAAACGTACTGGAAAGATCAAGAGGTTTGAAAAATGAGTGCCCCTCGTTTTAAGTAATAGACAGAAATTGTCACGTTCCAAAGTGAGTTCTTCTTTGTTTCACCTCAACAAAAACGATCCTTTTTTGGATGGGATCGTCACGTCAGGATCTATTTCTAAGGAGATGTTTGAAATATACTCATCTCCAGATGTAAGAATACACGTTGATTCTTTCAATCTTCATCATCTCTTAGAGTGAGGTTCTTTGGCAATCATTCCTGTCTTATTCTATTCAACTCTATGTTTACTGTCTCACTCTTAAATGTATCCTTACAATTTTGATCCTGTTAATTTCCTATTCATGATATGATTTTGATGTTCAATGCACTTTCAATGGCACTGAAGTTCAAGATCAATGTATCTGATAAATGCAATTTTCTGGTTCCTCTGGTTTGGAAGAATAAAATGTTTCGATCAAACATAGCGGGACTATTCAAAATTGTGCATCCGAATCATCTGCATTCAAGAAAATTAAGGCAGGAATCAATCTGTCCTGAGTCCAACGGAAGAGCATCATCCTGGAGGTAAACCACCTTCTCGATTATGGTCAATCCCTACGCCAGGTAGGAGTTATTTATCGTGACAGCCATCTAGATTTCGGATAGGTTGGAGCCTGGCTCCCTGGCTAATGTTTGTCAGAGGGACAAATGACTGATGGAGGTGATGACGGGATGACGGCATGAATGTCCTCAGACATAAGTGCCGTCCTTCGCGGTGTACCTCTACCTGGCTGGGGTGGGATGGATGTTGAAATTGTTCATCTTTTAACGGAGGACATAGGGGCCTTCTATATCGGGAGGGGTCCTATACAGCTTGCCTAACTAATGGGTTTTCATGAGTTTCTGCGCAATCAAAAACTCGCCAATTCCTCGACTGAATGGACTGCCGAATAGAGGGCAGCTGCAAATCTCTGCGGATGGCTTCATTCCGCACGAACCCAGGAGCATTCACAATCATCCTCATTAACTTGTTTTGTTATTTCTCCAGAATGGAGATATTATACGTAGCCGCTTGTCCCCAGACGCCTGAAGCATGCATGATGACAGGCTTGAACATCGTATTGTAGATGGTAATTTTATTTTTAAGGCTCATTTTGGATTTCCTGTTGATCAGAGGGCACAGACTGACTATCCTACCCTCGATCTTTGTTTTAACGCACATGATGTGCGGGTTCCAAATGAGCCTGCGGTCTATCAGAAGATCGAGGTACTTTACCCGCGCTTGCCAGTCAATCTCCCTTCCAGAGATTCTCACTTTTCTAGCCGGAGAAGATTTAAATCTTCCCATGGATATCACCCGAGTCTTGTCCGGGTTCACTCGGATCTTCCAATCGAGATACCAGCGCTCGAGGTCGTCCAATGCGCGTTGCATGTAGACGACACCGAGCTCCCGACCCATGGAAGGTGAGAGGAGAGCCGTGTCATTGACGTATAGGTATGTCTCCACACGCTTATCCTTGGAAGGGCACTGGTGTAAAGTGAGTACAGCGTCAGAGAGAGCACGGCTCCCTGTGGCACTCCAGTGAGGATCTCTCTGTTGTCAGACAGAGAGTCCTCTACTCTAACATGAAATGTTCTGTCTTTCTGGAAAGACCCAATCCACCGGACCAGTAGACCTTCGTGCCTTACACGGTCAAAGGCCTTCGAGATGTCTAATAGTACAATGTGCGGGAACAGGAGGTTCTGACCCTGTTTTGGGATCATGACGACAATCGCGAGTATCTATCCGAGTAGCGAGCATCTATCCGAGCTGGGTTGTGAAGGTATCCAATTTGTCTCAGATCTCATGCGGTAATCAGGAGAATGAAGATCATCGCCCAATACCAGGATTACTGAATTATGATCGGAATCCAGTTACGACAGAACGCAAATTTCGCTACCCAGAGCTGAGAAGCGCGATGTCTAGTACGTCAGGCATAGTCTGCCCGCGATAGCGATAATACGTAGGCTTATCTGGTCCCAGCACCAGATATTCATGCCAGGTAGACCTGCATGTCGTCTTGATTTCAAACAGGTTGGAGCCTGGCTCCCTTACCCTTTGAACTGATGTTTGCCAGAAGGACAAACGAGTCATAACTGATTTTGGGTGATGATGGTATGGCGGCATGAAGGTCCTCAGACATCAGTACCGCCCTTTACGGTGTACCCCTACCTGACTGGGGTGAGTTGGATGAGAAAGTTGTTCATCTTTCAACGGAAGATAAAGGGGTCTCATTCGACAGAGTGTCGAAAAATTTTGTTATATAAGACATGCTTCTAATTATTTTCGGGCGGTATGCAAGGCAAAATATGCGTGCTCCATCTAGCGTAGGAATATTGTGATAGCATAATATTTTGCTGTTACTGCTACTTTGTATGTGTGAGTATAGGTCCCAGTGCAGATCTAATATATTATCTATTTCCATCTTTTCATATAGTCCTGGAATGTAAGGTATAACGTTAATTGTGTTGTGGAAGTAGTTGGTGGTTGTTGAGTTGATTATTATTGAGTTGGTGGTTGTTGAATTTCTGATGCTGTTTGTAGGGTCATATGGTTTTTAATTGACTCTCCATTTTCTACTGCATTTACTGTTGAATTTATGAACGAATCTGAATAAGCATTCTCTTTCAGAATAGATTCCATCAGGGCTATGTTATAGAGACACTACATGTCCAAATATTCAGACTATGGTTTGATGTGTAGTGACGGTATCTATTGGTTTGTATTTTCTTTCAATGAACATTTGTATCCAAATGATCTGACGATTTTTTCAACACATCAAGGAAAGGAAATCGACCATCTTGTTCAATGTCTTTGTAAACTCTATTGTCGGTTCTTGTCCTTGTTGTTTCAAAAGAGCTGTAGTTGATTGGATCTAAAGAAGGAGTTCGACACAGTGGGTTCAGTGCTGCTAACCTTCTCACTACAGTTCGGAGGAGAGTTAATAATTTTCTCATTTTCTAAAATATATTAATTTTCAGAGCCAACATTATTTTAGAGAATGAATATTATCGAATATCCATCCAGAGAAGTTGTCAATAACTATTTCTATCCCTACGTATATAACGATTAGACACACTGAGCATTCATCTGATGTTTTTCCGTCTCTGTGACATTCCTTGAAACTCTATCAAATAGCAATTTGTTAAAAAAATAACAGTTTCACGTTTAAGACAATAAGAACTATTTTGATTCGTTAGCAAATGTAAATTATGCTGGGGAACGGAAGAGGAAATTGTGGAGTCAAAGAGATGAGAGGCTGATTACGGTTTTGAACTGCATCAAAGTTATGTTTTGTCTAGACTCCAATTAACTTTTGTCTGTGATCGTCTGTTATGTTCTGTTTATATAATAGAAACAAGGTGTGGAGTTCATGGCTGTTCAGGAAAAGATAACTGGGGAGTTAATGAGAACCAACCCAATTATTTTGACGTAAATTTTATACAAAGTATATATAAAACAATTGGTTTCGTGGTGTTACTCAAACTTCCATAATAAATCAATATTCATAGAGGATATGTTCAACTGTTTTCAATACAAAACTGAAAATAGCATTTCTGAAAGCTGGTTTCTATTATTTGAACTTATGAAAAACTCAATTCGTTCAATAACTTTTCGTATTTTTTTGTTGCTTATTAGAGAAGAGATGAAAACATTTGAAGTATGAATATATTCAGCTGTCTTCCAAAATGATTATTTTCATGAGAATCGTTTACTCTTATTTTGAAGATTTGATTCGTTTCATTTAAAAAGACTTAAACCAGTTTTTCATTCCTGTGGTATATCAAAGTATTGAGCAATTGAAGATTAGGAATCTATGAAACCTAAAACAGTTGTTCTTGTATTTTATTTGAAAATGAAGACATTTCGATGATCGCAAATAAATATTATCAATGTTCGAGCAACACAAATTGAAATCATATGATTTTTTTATCGAAATCATCCTAGAAAATTTTATTTTGAATCAAAACTATAACATAAAGAATATTGGACAAGAATATGACTCATAATGTGAGTGAAATTCACAAAAAAAAATCTTGAATCATGTGAATCGTATCATGAAATGGATTGTTTTTCATGCAAGTTGATATTTGAAGTTCAGGTGTATTCAAAAATTTTCATATACTTTTGTAATTCATAGGAATAGTACAAAATTATGTAGACATATGAACAGCTACAGGAAAGAGTATTAAAATAAGCTTGAAATAGTTTCATAATTATCATAAAAATCTCGCAGAAAAGTGTTAAAAAACTGCTACATAACAATTTACTTTTATAGGAAAATAAGTTTTATAAGTTAGTTGCAAAAACGTTTCTGGATTAATTTCCTGACTATTTTATAATTGTTTTTTAATCTTATTCCATAAACGTTTCTATGACAAATTTATAAAACACTTTTATTGCCTACAACTGTATTGTGTTCACCGATCATCTAATATAATCAATTAGCATTTTGGAAATAATTATAAAATACTAATGAAATAAAACTGTTGCAACACCATGGAATTATAAAACAACTTTGCTGGTTGGGAATTCCTCAAAAGGATTTTTATTCATCACAGCTGCTGTTTGAAATAAATATCTTCATATGTGAATGAAATGAAAATTCTTCAACGAAGTCGTCGTATATTCTGCTGGAACAAAATTGATTTTAATATTTATTTTCCAATCGAGCCAAAAATTGAATGTTCTTGTCACCAAAAATAACAAATCATACACATGACATTTTCATTCTGACACAAAGAGGATTGCTCCTTGTATGAATTCAGTTAATAGTTTGGGATCTATGAGTTCATAATACCTCCGGAATTCCTTTAAAGATATTCTAGAGAAGAGTAAAAATCCGTTTGTATATTGTATATTAATCAGTCTCCTATCGAAGTTGATTCGGAAGTAATTGATCCACCTTCTTCTTTTTCAGTGTGGCCAATGGACTTAGGTCCTTCTTGCCCCTCAAATATGAGCTGCAGTTTTCGTGGTTCTAGTTCCCTTCCAGTGGAAGAGCTTCACGAAGCTAGAGCCGAATGGATCCCTCTACAAAACCGTTCATCACTTGAAAGGACCGATTGCGGTTTGAGAAATGGTTCTGAAGCAGATTGTGGGAAATATCTTCTGCCTTACGAATAAGTAGACGGTTGTCCTGAAATTGGATTAGATAATTTAGGAAACACTTGCTACATGAATAACATTCCACAATGTTTCCTACCTATTCACCAAACTCAAGCAATTGTTCATGCAGTTGCAGTTTCGTAAGAATGTATCATCTTCTCCACCAACCGATTTCCTAAAGTCTTTAAATTTCACTAGATACCCATTAGAACAACAGGAGAGTTGTTCCGAATTTTTGGGGTCCTTGTTGAATACTCTTCGTGAGCATAAAAAATTGCAGAATCAATACTCCTGACCGCTCTGGATTGAATGATTCCGTATAGTCTATCTCGTTTTGTGTTTGTAGATCTTCTGCTGGAAAACTCCTCACTTGTATCAGGAAGCGAGAATGTATGTGATTTTCTGGAACTTTAACTAGCGTTTGGTAATATAGCACTCTTAGGGCCGCGTTATGTCGATGAATATAAGCCGTGACCGCATATGCTGAACATGCTGATAGCAAGTGCATTAGGGTCCCGGGCGCCTCGCGACAGGCCCTGCACCTTGTGTAAGGAACCTCTATTTCCATCACGCGACTGCGGTAGACTGAGGTGTTGAAGAAACAATCCAGGCAAGCCATGATGAACCTCTCAGTTTCCGACTTCAGCCCACTCGACCTGAGAAAAGCGAACGTCAGGCGCTTTGATAAGCCAAGGTCTCCAATGTTATTGAAGAAGACCCCATGCATTGGCTTATCCTTGTTTCCGCAGAAGTGAGATGATCTCTGCGGCTTTTATCTGAGCTTTTTGCTGAACGGCTTCCAACTCTGTGACAGAGTTGTAGTCACCTCTTTCAGTGTCGAAAATTAAACCAAGTTCATCAGCTGCTTGGGCAGCTGCCCTAAAGAGAAATGCTCCAATTCTTGCCCTCTCATGGTCACGGACCATGTAGAGAAGGGGATCCGAACTCCTGACGACTTTACAGGCTGTATCCAGTACCATTCTGTCATGTAGACACTCCAAACTCAAAAGTCCAAGACCTCCCTGTTGTCGGGGGAAGTACAACCGGGGAACGGACGATTTGGGATGCAAACTCCTATAGAGATGCATCATTTTTCGGGTCTTCACGTCGAGTTGATACAGCTCCTCCCGAGTCCACTTAACTACTCCAAACGAGTAGAGTAACATTGGAACGGCAAGCATATTTGTTGCAGCAACTTTATTCTTCCCCAACAGTTCCGATGACCAGATCTGTCGAAGTTTGTGCTGATACCTGCCGCGGAGAGAGTTTTTCACTGCTGTTACCCCTTGGGAGTGGCGATGTTCCACCCCGAGGTGAGTATACGTCTCTCCGGCATCCAGATGGTGAAGGATGCTTCCATCTACGAGCTGCACATCCTCTCCGTAGTCCCCGCATCGTCCTCTTTTGAGATGGACCATTGCACATTTGTCTATCCCGAATTTCATACCGATATCATGCGTGTACTCTTCCACCACCCTCAAGGACTGATGGAGATCCTTCTCTCCAGAGGCATAAAGTTTAAGATCATCCATATAAAACAGATGGGTGACCTTGTGCCTCCGGTTTCCGAGGGTGCCACAGTTATACCCCCGAGTATTTCTGAGCGCAACGGATAATGGCAATAGTGAGATGCAGAAGAGAAGGGGACTGAGGGAATCACCCTGAAATACACCCCTTCTGAAAGTGACCCACCCTGTTTGGACTCTTGCTTGACCAGATATTATGGTGAAGCGAGTTCGCCAAAGTGATATCAGTTGTACAATGCATCTCACTATGTTATCGGGTACCGCAAGGCATCTGAGCAAATGCAAGATGAGCTCATACGAAATTGTATCAAATGCCTTACGGTTACGCTTATATTGAGGTTACGAGGAGGTTACGCTTATATTGTATCGAGTCTTGAGTATTATATGTCGTTTTGGATTTCTACTCAATACGAACTCCAATGTTTGAGAACCCTTTAAGATGGAGAACAGCGTTCATGTGGAATGAAGTTTCTTAGAACGTCTTTCGGAATGGATGGATTTATTCTTGAGCGATTCATATCCAATGTAAATCTCTACTTCCGCACAGGCACCGCTCTTAGAGAATCTCAAGGATATTAATGTTATTCAGTAGAAAATGCCTTGAGTAGAAAATGCCGTTAGTAAAAATAATTGCTTAATCGGAATTTCTGCATTTTATCAATTTGATTTCTTTAGGATATATGTCCTCATTTCGAACAGTTATTGCATTCGTTCGTGATGAGTATTTGAGTCGCTCGGATTACCTAAATGAAATCATTTGGTGTATTCCAGTACAATGGAATGCCACAGTTGATCACTGATCCCTAACCCTTCAATTAATGGGCACTCAACTGATGAAAAATTGATGGGATTTTAACTCGGTCCATTCATCTGCACTAACTTGTTTATGGAAGAGCTTTTGTGCTTTGCTATAATGCAAATGGTTCATCGAGATGCAATATTGGATTTGATTCATTCTGGAATTATGAGCTCAGTTCCAACATTTGAATAGAGTACACACAGGGTATGAGATTAACGAGCAGTTGGAAAAAACATAAATTCAGTTTTGTGACTGGATGGGTGGAAAAAATTCAATGATTCTCTGAGATTAGGTGGAAATTATTCCAGAATGAAAATACCAAAATTATTTGTACGATATAAAAATTATCTGTAATGAAGAATAAAATAGACTTCCATTCCAGTATTCCTATTTTTTGGGTTTGGAAATCGTGGATTTCTGGAATTTTTTCCTGACGTTGACTCCACAGGTATTTTTGTGTGCTGATGCCTGTACTTGGCTGTAGTGTGAACTTCGTGAAGCGTGTTCATGTTGATTGCAACTGAGCACAGGTACTGCATTCTTGCTGTAAATCAATAAAATAACGATAAAAAAACTTTTGAAACAAACCTTTATTTAAGTGCCCTAAAAAAATCAAAATAAAATTTATCACATTAACCACATTCATCTATGACTTCACAGAATTGAATATATAATAAAAGCTTGTCGCGATGCCTAGAAAAAATCTCTACATATTCAGTCAGATAAAATATAAATCAAGAAATATTCTGACAGATCAACTATGTACTGCAATAAGGCCCGGTTCCATAATATCGGTCAAAAGCACACTTTACCAAAAGGCGCCTTTTGTCAAAAGTCGGCTTTGAATGTCCCAGGTGTTCCATAATCGAATGTAAAGTCGCCTTCACTGAAAGGGTGGTTTTTTTGCATTGAATGATAGTTGGCATCACTGAGCGTACATAAAGTGGGGTTAAATGTGTTTGTTTTGGTTCGTTTTCGCACTTCGCTGCCTCTGAATTTTTAAGTACTTTGTTTCTTTTCGTGTTGATGGCTTCAAGCATATATATATATATATATATATATATATATATATATATATATATATATATATATATATATATATATATATATATATATATATATACAGGCTGATTCACGGTGGATGGCACATTAGACGTTTCTGGTGAACCAGACAACGGATCACTTTGAAAATTTAATGTAGGGCATAATTGGACATTCTCTAGTCAACTAAAATATTTTCGACAATGCGGTGTTGCCACTTTTATTAGAAAGCAGTAGCAACTTTGATTTTTCGAATGGAACACTCTGTATATAATATTATTTTTGGAAGCTCCAACAATTGCCCGACAACTTTTTTTGATATTTCCCTATACCTATCTGTTACCGTTTTCGAAATAAAAATCAATTTCAATTTTTTTCTTCGAAAATCATGACTTCTAAAAATGCCGATATCTTTTAGTTAAGAAGTACTATGATATCAAAATTTGGTTTGGAGTTAGGTGATACTTGGACACTTTCCACACGTTAGCCTAATCTCCGTTACTTCAATACAGGGTGGTAAAAAAATACAGTTTTTTCGTTTGCTTGAAAAAGTTGCTGAAATTTGATTATTTTAAATGGAACACTCTGTATATTATTGAAAATTCGGAAAGCTGCTGAAATTTGCTTCCTTTCTATGTATATCATACCTATACCTAACTAGTCAAGTTTCGGACTTATGAACATTTATTTGTGAAAATGTCCCTTCAGAATGGTATTTCCATTCTGTATTTGGTAAGCAGGCCATGATTACTATTTGACAGTAGCGTTGTGACATTCTCCTAATAATATCGACATTTTCGTCACTTCAGAAGTTGCAAATACCTTCAAAACGATGGAACAAAACTATTCAAACGAAGTTCTTATGAATTTGTTTATTATTTTTGGACAGTGTGACAAAATTATCAGCAGAACATGTAGAAAGTTCAATGAAATGTATCCGAATCTACCGCCAATGAACCTCAAGAAATTTATACGAATTCAGAACAATTTCAATATGTTTGGATAAACTTTAAAAAAGCACCAAGAAACTTGAAATTGGAAATATTGATATGAATAATTATAAAAAAGTAAAACAATCATGTGGAATATTTTAAAATATGTTCGAATCGCTGGCCGTTCACTTCCAAGCACTTTAAAATGCGGGTGTTGACTGCTTTCGTGGTGGCAGATCTGATTTCATTGGGATCCAAATCTTCAAATGTTTGGGCAATCCTTTCTTACAATTCATCTCTCGAACGCACGGGTATTTTGTTAACTTTTCCTTCAAACATTCTCCACAAATAAAAATATAATGGATTAAGATCGGGTGATCTCGCTGGCCAATTCCATGGTCCCAAGCGCCTCATCCACCGATCGTCAAATAGTCTATCCAGTTCTGCGCTCACTTCTCTTGCAATGTGCAATGTGCAGGAGCTCCGTCTAGTTGGTACCAACAGTTTCGATAATCTTCGAGTGGCAGATCATCCACGAAACTGTCTACAGTATTCTCCAAAATATTCAGGTAGCTTCTGGATGTTAATGACTCCTCGTATATCACGTACCTCAATTTGTTGTCCATCAACATGCAGAAGACATTAAAACTAAATTTTTCTTGAAATCCGGCTTCTTTTGTGACGTGAGGATTTTCACTGGACCAATAATGACGATTTTTTCTATTGAAAATCCCTTCTCTCGGAAATTTCGATTCATCAGTCCAAATAATTTTATTTAAAAAAAGTGGATCTTCTTGAATACGTGTCAACAACATTTCACAAAATTCTAGTCTCTGTTGAGGATCTTGAGGCTTCGTTGCTTGAATTTTGGTGAATTTATAATCATGCATTTTATGTCTTCGCAAGATTATTTGAACCGATGAATATTTTATACCCAAATCTTCTTCAGCACTTCTTATCGATGACTCGGGAAATGCGTGAAAATATGCTATGACATTAATCTGGTTGTCTTCGAAAATTACGGGTCGAGGCAAGTTTCTTGGTGCTTTTAAAGTTGATCCAAATGCATTGAAATTGTTCTGAATTCGTATAAATTTCTTGAGGTTCATTGGCGGTAGATTCGGATACATTTCATTGAACTTTCTACATGTTCTGCTGATAATTTTGTCACACTGTCCAAAAATAATAAACAAATTCATAAGAACTTCGTTTGAATAGTTTTGTTCCATCGTTTTGAAGGTATTTGCAACTTCTGAAATGACGAAAATGTCGATATTATTAGGAGAATGTCACAACGCTACTCTCAAATAGTAATCATGGCCTGCTTACCAAATACCGAATGGAAATACTATTCTGAAGGGACATTTTCACAAATAAATGTTCATAAGTCCGAAACTTGACTAGTTACGTATAGGTATGATATACATAGAAAGAAAGCAAATTTCAGCAGTTTTCCGAATTTTTAATAATATACAGGGTGTTCCATTCAAAATAATCAAATTTCAGCAACTTTTTCAAGCAAACGAAAAACTGTATTTTTTTACCACCCTGTATTGAAGTAACGGAGATTAGGCTGACGTGTGGGAAGTGTCCAAGTATCACCTAACTCCAAACCAAATTTCGATATCATAGTACTTCTTAACTAAAAGATATCGGCATTTTTAAAAGTCATGATTTTCGAAGAAAAAAATTGAAATTAATTTTTATTTCGAAAACGGTAACAGATAGGTATAGGAAAATATCAAAAAAAGTTGTCGAGCAATTGTTGGAGATTCCAAAAATGATATTATATACAGAGTGTTCCATTTGAAAAATCAAAGTTGGCATTGTCGAAAATATTTTAGTTGGCTAGAGAATGTCCGAATATGCTCTCCATTAAATTTTCAAAGTGATCCGTTGTCTGGTTCACCAGAAACGTCTAATGTGCCATCCACCGTGAATCAGCCTGTATATATATATATATATATATATATATATATATATATATATATATATATATATATATATATATATATATATATATAGAAGTAGGTAGGTACCTACTCCTCCGGCATACCTTATAGAAAAATTAGCTTGTTACATTTCTTAGTCCATTCATTTCATTGATGGCGTCATTATCACATGGCCGAGTCCCAGTTGATTTCGAAAAGTCTAATTTTTCTATCAGGAGACATTTGTTGTTTCAAGTTACCGCTTTCATTGGCAAGTTTTTCATTTCGTTTCAATTTCTCTTTCTCTTACTTTCTTTTCCTTTGTGTTGATGTTTCTTCATTCCCCATAGTGTTTCCACGAGTAACAAAAAAATTTTACACCCTGATGCCACTCAGTCCTCGGCACGGCCTCGCCTTGACTTGGGTGGTAATTTGGTGAAAAATGCGCCATTTTTTTCAGCTTAGAGCTTACTCGTGCCTGACGAAACACCGTTCCGGGTTTGATTTTGGAGTTTTCCTTCTCCTAGACGGGTTGCAGACCAATGCTAATGACGCCCATCTCACCAAATTACACAAGTCATAGTAAGCCTCTTGTGCCTGTTGCTCACATAGCGTGATGGACCCTCTAACTCTGGGAACTTAGAGGGTGGTAGATAATAATATTTTTAAAAATGCAAATAAATAGGGGTCCTTACAACCTACTACACCAATCATTGTCTTCTTTTCAGAGTCGGAAAGTAGGTATTTGAAGGTAAAAGCTTGATTTAATTTTTTTCTATAAATATATTTTTTTTATTGAAGCCAACCCTTATCTGCCTATCATAAGCGAATGCGAATACAAAATTTCGTGGCCCTGCTATTACCGCTAAGGAGATCTCTCCTACGGAGCCGATCCTGGCAGCAGCATCAGGTCAAGTTCATGATTAACATGCATTGTGGTAGGTTCTGGACCACCATGCAAAATTTCAGGTCAATCAGATATCGGAAAGTGGAAAGATTTGTTAACATACATACAAGTCAAGTTGAATAAAAGCTTTTTAAAAAACAAGTAAGGAAACGGTACAAAATATCAGAATAGGAAGAAATTCAAAAATTTCTATTTTCTCAGTTGCTTGAAGTGGGAAGAATTAGTAATCATGTTGGATTGGTCACATTTTTATCAGTTCTTATACAGGATTTCTCTGAAAATGTCTAAATCGGGTAGTATTTTGTTTTTGTTGAAAAAAAATCTTTGAAATGGGATTCTGTTTTCTAGAGCTTGATTTCTATGAATTTACCAATGATATGAAAAATTTTCAATATTTCCTATGGAAACATAATCATGTGTCCTGAAAATGTTGCATTTCATTTTCGTTCATAAGTAATTTATCAATAAAACATAAGTGAAGGATATTACAAAATTGTCGGAAAGAGTCTCCATATAGAACACATCAATAATGCATAAAGTATTAAAATTTGATCTGGAATAAAGCTCTGTTGAATAACTCTGCAAAATTTGTGTAAATCAATAAGTTATTCAGTTCAGTACCATTGTTAATATCTGAAGTCTACTTTACCGAAAGGAGACTTTTCACTAAAAGTCCCCTTTGAAGTAGCATTTGGTTTCAATCTATTCTTTTCCTATACACTTTTGGTCTTCTAGTATAAATGAATTCTTCATCAGATGAACTTGAGATAAACGTTTCAAAATCATTCATATTATTATGATCAACGACTAAACAAAACACAAAACTAGCAAACGTAGAAGTAGCACAAAAAGTCACAATTATAAGAATTGAGGTTATATTGTCGTTAAATGACACTTCATTCAGCGAGTTAAAATAGTGAAATCGACACTTTAACCTTAAAGGACGTTTTTGGCCTAAAGAATACTTTTAGTTGGTTATGAAATCGAAAATATTTATTAAAGTATCCTTTAAGGTTGAAGTAACCTTTATGTTTCTTTATGAAATCGGTCGTAAGATAAATACATAAATCATGCATTTTCGCCGTTTCTTTGTTAGTAAAACTTGTAGAGAGTTGTGTATGTTGGCTTGGACATTTAGAAAGTAATAATTTAGGTGGCATTCGAACGTAAATTGACTTCGATTTACAACTGGTTTTTCACAATCATTTTATAGGCGCATGATGTTATACGTCCAAGTAATAATGATGAATCTACCTGATATTTGAAAGTTTATGGCATTGCGTGTTGTTACTTCTATGCGTACATTGAAGTTTAATTATGTACTCTCGATAGTGTTGTCAAATGAATTTAAATAACTTTTATTGTTTATTTGATGTTGTCAATATATGATGTTCAATGTGAACTAATTGTATATGAGATTATTTTAAGATATTTATGTCCTATCTCCCCCGCTGTATTTTGGGGATTGTTATTAACACGGTTGCCGGACATAATATAAGTATTATTTTTGATTATCATCGTTGTGAATGACTGGTTAACTCCCGCAATATTTCGTAGATATTTCCTTATATATGGATAATCACAATTACAATTCAGGAAACAATGTTTATTTATGTTCTTGAGCTATGCCCCGGCTTGGGAAAACTATAAAAACTGGTGTTTCTACTAATTATAATTGAAACTACAGATCACTAATCATATATTTCAGGTGTTTGTGTGCTTGAAAACTGTTCCAGCTCATATTTCAACATTTTATTTGGAATAATGATCTGAATTCAACTATTATATATCAGCCATCACATGTTAAATCTCATCTATTTTTTTATATAAATATACGTTTGAAATTTATGCGTGCCTTGTGACTCAGTAGTCTGCTTGATAACATCCAGCTATCCATGACACCAAACTTGAGATGTAGATTCTTATATACATTGAAACATACTCTCTGTGTTTCGAAATTCAAATGCACCCGAATCTTATTCACTGGTATCTCTTTTTCGCATTGTTCACCATCGCTATTGGCATCACTACACAGGAAAAAGTCTGCGTTGTTATCACACTCGTTTTTACTAATAGTACTTTGTCCAAGGTCGCCACAATTTAAACAGATAACAAAAATTTCAAGTAATTAATGTGTCTACTTTCATCTCATAACATTGTACCTCGTTCCTATCCTTGAAGTACCATGCCTTGATGAAAGTCAATAGTGACGATAGGGTTCAAATAGAGATCACGACAGAATAGTGTGGGTCAAAAACGCTGTTATAGAAACCTTTAGAAAATTGAAATTTTTTCTGTAAAATATGTGTACATACCAGGTAAAGAAAAAAAACTATCCCAAACAACAACGAGGCAGAACAATAACGCTGTATTTCGAAGTGGAATCCAAAGAAAGTTCAATTGGTCAAATTTGCATCAAGATCAGAATAAGTTGAATCAGTTCCGTTGACTCTCATCAGCTCATCAGTAACCAATAACTTCTAAGAGTGATTTCATGTAGATACAAACTGTAGTTTCTCCACTTCGGAATTGCGATTGGAAATATCCACTCAGTTTTCCAAATCTGTCATCACTTCGGAGACACTAACAGGAACAAAGGGATTTTTTATCACCTCTAAACCATACGTCGGTCTGACAGGATTTCAGCTGTCCAGCTTCTCAGAGCAATATCGACGTCTCACCTGGGTAGATCGTGCGGAACAATATATTGGAGAGAAAGTAATAGTGCAGGGAAATTATGAAATTCTGAAGTTCGCCCGATTGATTAATCAGAAATGATTGATTTCTTCACTTGAGATTTGTAATAAGTCTCCATATCGAATTTTTGTGGAGGAGGTCACTACGGTATTTCCTTGGGAAATCATTATTGATTGTTGAGACTTGGTAGGGCGGGAAATATTATTTGCGAATAGTAGCTTCATTCATACATGAATACATTGAATATTACAATAATTTGATACCGTGACATTAAGAAATGCAGTTCAAATAAACGAGAAACCCACTAAAACCGAAGTTGTGCGGGGGATTTTTATTACGAAATGCATAATCACTGGTACACACAGTTTGCTGCCGGATTTTTTTTGTTTCTAGGTGATTTGGGTCTGCTAAATCTAAAAATGCCACCAGATTTGCTCCATCAGATCGTTTTCAGAAATACGACAACAGATCACATTTCTAACATATAAGGTAATTCAACACAGCACTACCTACATATATGTAGTGCTGCTACTCATCAAATAAACCAAACACGAGTAAAAAGTAATATATTCATTGTACAACAATATACTTACAGAAATCATCACACATATCTGCCAAAAAAACTTAACTTTTCATGTAACCTAACCAGCATCGCAGCACAAACCTGTTATTCGGCATCACCTAAAAACTTCCTTTCACATGATTTTCTTGCAAAAGTTTCAAAAGGACGGTCCCTTTGAAGACTCCAGCAGTAATCTACCATCATATGAGTGTCCCATCTCCCTGATACCTCTCTTCCATCGTTTTGATATCTTGGTGGAAGCGTTCCCCTTGTTCGTAAGGTCACCAAGATTTTCTAGGAAACGATCTAAGTGGCTGTGGTTTGAAACTCATATGACAACCGTATTTGTTAAAATTACTTCCACTAAATTCCGGTAATTTTCCGATTTATTGTTTCCAAGAAAATTTTTCACAACTTCCACAATAGAGCACCATGCATTCCATTCAATTTCAGTCATTGATTCTGTAAAATGCGAATCTTTCACAAGTTATCGTATCTGAGGCCCATCAAATATTCCGGCTTTCAATTTTTCTTTACTAAATGCAAGGAATTTGCTGGACAAGTATCCAAAACAAGGACGATTCTGGTCTAGGGCCTTTACAAATTGTTTCATCAGCCCTAGTTCAATATGTAAACGGAGGTAATATTTTTTTCTCTCGGTCGACCAATTCTTCGTTAACTACGTTAGCTTCTCCTTGAACTAAAGCATCTCTAGAACGACATTTTCTTCTACTTCAGTATTGGTCTGCAGCCCTGCTATCCCAAAGACACAGGAAACAAGTATATTTTGTAGAGCCATCTTGTTGTCCCAGGAGAAAGTTCACCATCTTAAAATCAACACAGATTGATTTGAATTTCTCCTTTCAGTTTTGTAGAATGTCCAATTGGTATACTTCCATATTTGTTGCCATTATGTAGAAGAACACACTGTAAACTTTGTTTGGAACTGTCTATAAAAAGACGCCAGTGATCTGGTGTATACTCTGATACACCCATTTTTTCTAACAGTCCTTTAATATTGTTACAAATAACCATATCATCTTGCTATAACAGTAGTATGTAATTTTGGTATCTGGGTAGAGACGTTTCTTTTTCTTTAGTCTGAAGGCAAGCAACTCATAAGAATCCTTTGGAAGGTTCAAATCTCTAATGAAACCGCTTAGCTCTTCCTGAGTAAAGCGCTCAGGATGTGTTAAATCCCTTTCAAAATCACTGTCATCTTCCTCCACTCTATTAGTATCTAGTTCGTCAGATAATGTTTCGACATTTTCCTCTGGTAACTTAGGTAGGCTGATAAATATTGGTATATGTATCTGCTCAAGCTGATGTGGAGTATGTCTTATTGCTGAATCCAGGTTAGGATATGTCCACGTATGTCGATTGTTACGATTAATGCCCTTTATATTCACAAGACAGAAATAGCAATCGTCAAAATGATTTTTTGTCACCCTCCAGACCATTGGAACACCAAACTTTAAACATTTTCGTTGTCCTTTCGTCCACTGTCGCAAGTTTTCAAGACAAGTTTTGCACACTACATGTGGAGCCCAGGATTTACCTTGATCTCCTAAATAAACACCAAAATAGGCTTGATATGCCCTTTTAATAAAATCACAAACTGGTTTTATACTTTCCTTTACAATGTACTCGCCACATATGCAGCAAAAAACGTTCGGGTTATTCACACAACGCCTGTTTGTAAAAGCCATGGATTTCAGTTGTCACAAACAAAATATTGCAACGAAACTCAAGTTCTGACTAAATATTACAATGGAATGCAGTCGACTTTATAGGAATTTATTAAGGCCATTTCCGAGAAAATACTATTTACTTTTCGGACAATAGGTAAGGAGCAATTAGCGCTAATTTCATGTTATGGGCATTTCCAATAAGTACACTTTAATTAGAAGTCATTAGTATGCATTTGTCTTAGAATTTGTGAAGTTTGTTCATAAACATATTGCAATTATAGTGGTGTAATATACAGAAATGTAGTTAAAAGTTAAAATAAATAATTATGGACATGAATATAATATTAAATTACATTACTTTGATAGGTATATTTGAGTGGGAAGTGTAAATGTGCAAAGGTATAAAATGAAAATAAAACAGATTTTGAACTTACGATAACTATTGTCGTTTTATTTGTTTATAAGAATATTATGAACGATGTCCCTATCAATATTGAGTATATACTCTTTGAATATGTTTTTGAGTAGGCTAATATTATTTATTGTATAAATGTAGGTCTTGTGCATGTTCGGTTTGAAGTTGAATATTTTCCCACTGTGGTATTTGTATGAGTGTTGACCAATGAATTTTTTTGTTGCATTTACTTGTACATCCCCCTTTGATTTAGTGTGGGTATTATAATCGGATCTAATTGGTCGAAGTGTCATTTTGTTTTTGTATATATACAAGATTAGGTTGTTCATGTATATTTGTCTGACATCGAGTAGCTTCGAGTTGATTAAAATTTGATCAGAAGAATAGTTATTTGATATGATATCCATATTGGCAGATCTTATGTCCATAGGGAAATGATTGTACATTTTTCCACCGTTGTAAAAAATGAAGTCTCTGGTGATGTTTTTAGTTGGCAGAGTGAGTTTCAGAGTGTGTCTGCAGTTTCGGGTGTTAAAATGGGAAGAGGATGCAGCAAAATTTAATATATGATCATTTATTAAACACACAGATTCCAGTATAAATAATGCAGTTACCGTTAGAATTTTTGAAGAAGGTTCTACAGGAGTCTCTTGGTTTGAGGTTTCCTAAATACTCTATTACCCTTTTCTGTAAAATTAGTAAACTTTTGAATGAAGTTGAACTGCATGATCCCCAAAACCTAGGGAAATATCAAAAGTGGGATTTTGCATTTGTCATCCTGAAATGTCAAAACCAATTACTGAAGGAGAAGCTGATATGAATGAACTGAATAAGATTTTGTTTTATATAGTAATCTGCAACCGAATTTTTGCACACTCCTAACTAAGACGTCACACTTCTGAAGCCTTTATTTTCTTCGAAATGGTTAATTCTCCTGGAGTAATATTGGAGAAAGACTTTCGCCTAATATAACTGAAACGTGACCAAAGCCGGTCTGAAACCGGAGATTGGCCTAATTCGCATCCCCATTTTCTTCAGTAGGTCTCAACCCATTTCGCTTTGACAATATTTTTGTTCGATAATGTACTAGATATTGTGTTACTAAAAGATTTTCCCAATCAAGTCTTGCTATGGAAGACCCATCTGTCTTGTAATTTAAGACTGATTTATCTGATAGTTTATTAGGAAAATACATTTTGATGGCAAATTGGATTCAAAAATGGAACGTGGAGTTGATAGAGCTGTTAGTATCGAATATTTATTATCACTAACTCAAATGAAATGAATAAAAACACTTTCGTCTAAATACCCCTGGTAAATTTCATTTATACGACCAGTTTGGGGTTTGACCCCATTATCAAGTCTTGATAATATACTTGATAATGGGGTCAAACCCGAAACCGGTCGTATAAATAAAAATTACCAGTAACATTTAGACACAAGTGTTTTTATTCATTTTATCTAAGTGATCATGAATTACCATAAAGTAAACAAGACATCAGTCATACATATTATTATCAAAATAAAATAACGAAACTTACTGGAATGGAAGATTTGCAGCCGTGGTTCTAACATGTATTGACATAAATGTTCAAACCTTTGTTCATCGGCTTCCTTACTTAAAATAGTATACAGCGTGTATACTATGTGAGGTGGAATAAACATTTTTTTATCGTAGAATTGAGTTCTGCTTGAATGAAAATGAATTACAGAGTTTCGTCACTGTGAAAAGTTGATTGAGTCGAGGAGTTGTGGTCCTTTTCAATTTTTTTCAGATTAAACGAAATGTGGCAGTTGTATTTACTCACAAATGAAATTCACAAGACGTAATAATATCATTGCTCTGTATACAATATTTTCATTCATCTATTTTATACTTCATCGATCTTGAAACACATACTTCTTGTAATTCTTTTTTCATTGGCCTGCTCGTTTTTTGTCGGGTGGTATTTCGAATTTGACATTCATTGAATAAAAATCATACTTGACTGACTCTCTCACTGACTTATTAACTCATCAATTGACTAACTGATTGTTTCACCAACCGATTGACTGACTGACCGACCAACTGCTGACTGACTAACTCTGACTGGCTGATTAACTCACTGGCTGACTAACTTACTGCCTGACTAACCAACTGCTGACTTAATGACTCACTGACTGACTGTCTCACTGGCTAACTGACTCACTGGCTGACTGATCGACCGACTGCTGAATAACTGACTCACTGACTGACCGACTGACTGATTCATTATTTCAGAAATGCACTGACTCACTGACGGAAATGAAGTTTTTTTTGAGCAATTCAAGAAATGGTTCTATGAGTTTTCTCCAAAATCAAAAATTTTCGAATTTGGTTTTTATTGAATGAGAATCAAATTTCAACAGATTATCACTCCGTTTATATTACGTCTTCATCCACCGAAAATTCACCATCTCTTTAGTTTCTTTTATAAATTACAGTCCAGCAAGTAATGCTACTTACTCATTCATCAAAAACCGTCTTTCACTACCGAATAATATTGATTTTCGAAAAACTTTGTAGAACAAAAATATTCTTTATAATCAGTCAATCTTGTGATGCACTGTTTGGAACCTTTGGTGTGGTAATTAATATTAATGGAGTTTATTCCCAAACCGTTATTTTAACACCTCGACACGTGTTTCGATCACCAAGTGATCATCTTCAAGATAAAGATTGAACTGATACAATCTTCCTGACTAACTGAAAATACCTGCAACGGAACCAGAAGATATCTGTTCTTAATATTTTCTTTTACCGGAGGATCCAGTCCTCTCTACTCGGGAACAGTACTTTATAAGGCAGTTCGTGATTGACAGTTGGAGACATGAAGTCAGATATCATTCTAGAGTGCTGTGACTTCCAGTGTCAACTAACAGTCTGTTGCACTCTGCATTAAATTTATTTGTGCAATTGGCAATGTGTACAAGTCTATATGCAGTCCATGTAGCCTCTCCCTCCAAAAAAATGTGAAGAGGAGGTAGATCTAGAATGATCTCCATGGCAGCTGATGGTGTGACACTGTAGGCACCACTGATGCCCAGACAAGTCTGTGTCTGTAAGCCAGAGAGCTTCACCTGGGCCGTTTTCTGTAAAGCCTTCGGCCATCAGGCAATTGCACTATAAGTGACCATTGGTCTGACCATCATCACATAAATTCAATGGATATGTTTGAGACCTAAACCCCAAGTTTTACCACAAATCCATCGACATGTCCATAGGAACAGTCTGGCTTCGTGTAAAATTTTTTGCAAGTTAGCGTTCCAGGTGGGTTTTTTATCAATGACAATGTCAAAATATTTCACCTCCGTTCCAAATGGAAAGACCTTACCATTGAGGAAAAGTGACGTAAGATTATCCAATTTTCTCCTTCTGGTGAAGGGAATTATCACAGTTTTGCTGAGGTTAACAGACATCTGCTCCCTCAAGCACCAACAGTGAACAACTTCCATCGTGCTTTGGAAGATATTACAAGCTACCCTTTCCGACGTGGACCTCGTCAAGATAACAAGGTCATCTGCCTAATTTTGCAGATGTACATTTCTTCAGTCGAGGGCATCAAGCAGATTATCCAATAGGAGCGATCACAGGAGGGAAGATAGTACTCCACCTTGAGGGCAGCCTCTGATGATCCTGAACCTAATGGCCTCGCCTTGAAGAGTCGTAAATGCAGTTCTGTTGCCAGCATAGCATAGATCCGGCCACTTATGGTCGATTCTATACCTTTCCCAGCCAGAGATGATCCTACAGATTTAGGTAGTGTATTGTCAAATGCTTCTTCAATTTCGAGAAATACAGCAACCGTAATCTCCTTGTTGTCAAGGGATAGGGAAATTTTCTTTGCAAGGTTGTTTAATGCTGAATCTGTCGATTTGCCAGTTTGATAAGCAGCCAGACTAGCTCTATACAATTTCATGAGAATGGGTAAAATTATTCTCAGTCCGTTTTGAAGGAGAGCTGGAAATATACCATCCTCTGCAGGAGATTTGAAGGGTTGAAACGACTTGATAGCCCATTCAACTGCTGGTGCTGTGATAACCTTCTTGACGATCTACCAAATACAGAGAAGTTACTTTCAGACACAAACTGGATAAAAAAGCCCTCTCAAAACAACTACTTCCATTTAAACATTGAATTACAGGAATGAAAAAAAATTCTGCTGCTTCGTCTACGATTTTAATTAAAGAAAAACAAAATATATGAAATATTTCCCACATTCGCTACTCATAATAAACAAGTCAAATGAAAATAAGCCGCTTCCATCGTCTGTTTCAGCTGCTATTTGCCCAAAACTCATTATTCCATGCTGGAGAGAAGATCGCCGTGGTTATGCATTTCAGCTCGAAATTTGAGCAAGGGTTTTAATACAAGATGAGGGGGATTTTTCAGGGTGGATAGAAAGGCTGAAAGTAGAGTATTGCACTCTAATTTGTATTCATATAACGAGGTGGAGATGTATTCTGCACGGGCAGTTGTAGTTGAATATGACTGAACTTTGCTTCATTTAAGCAAACTGCGGGAGCTAACTATTTCAAACTTTCTGCAGAATCATTTCATTCGGTGAAAAAAAATCTTGCTACATCATCATCGAATAATACGACTACAGAGTTTGATTTACTGGTTTGATCAATTATATTAACAAAGTTATGAACCAAGTTTGTCTGACTTCAAGAAATGAATGTAAGCGTCATAGAAAATCAACCTACTTGAGCGAATGTGATGAAAAATATGTAAATTTTTTTGGAAATGAAGACTTGGACGTAGCTCATGAAAAATATTATGAACCGAGTTAATATATCACAATCCAATGATGATTAGGTGAAAAACATAAAAGTTGACTTGGGGTCCTTTATATTGGTCAAACGAAAAAGTTGGTTCGAAAAGAATGAAAGAACACTAACGGAGTCTCTTGAAGGCCAAACGGGCATGAGTTCAATCGAAACTACGATTGGAGGGAAAAGGTATGGAACCTGATATATCAGTGTGTTCAGTAATTCAAAACAACTATTCTGTACCACGTAAAACTCATATATTTTTGTTGGATTAGTTTGTGAATGTCAAAATTAGTAACTATCCAAATTTTGACTAGAAAAGGTATGGAAACTCAATAGTTTTGATAATTTCTTCTATAACTTATGTCCATTTTCAGTATTCAAGTGATAAGTTGAAGTTATCAGACACCCTCGTGAAAAACATTATACAGTGTCAGTTTTCATTGTTTGGCAGTGCAGTTATCAAGAATGTTTTTCTTGCAAGTTTATAGTATCAATGCATTGACTATTTCAAATTATTTACCAATATACAGGGTACAGACTCAAAGCGTGGCTCATGAAAGTTAGGTATTGTTAGATATTGGATAACGAAGCAGCTCTGAAGAAACAGCCTGGAATGAATTCCACTTCAGGCGACCCCCAAACACTCGCATTTGTAATTTTTGATCGCTTACGAATATTCAATCTGAATTAACAGAAGTTATGAAGTCTTATTGGATGATATCAAAAACTGATACTGTAGCTTTTTGACCCGGGAAAAGTATTGGAAATCTATTCACACTTCACTCTTGCAATTCGTATTTCAATATCATAGAATAATCATAAAAAATTTGTAATCAGGGTTTCGTCTCCCACTGTGATATTCTGAATACAAAGCTATGGCATTTGTAGCAATTTTTGTAGATATTGAAAAATCTAGGTTTTTTTAATAAATAACCAATTTGATGAATTATTTTTGTCATTACGGTATTGATATTCGCATGTAAAAAAAGTATTCACAGTTCATCTACTAACACACCATGAAGTACCTAAAATGTACTAAAACACTGTACTATGTACTGATATTTTAATCGAGACTTTCCCTTGTCATAAATTCCACAAGTTCCTAAGAAAACTCAAAACTTTTATATCTAGTCCGTATTTAGATTCTCGAAGTAGCTTGAGAGTTAATATTAATAAATCTATTGAAGGTTTGTGTTTTATAAACATTCACAATACATGAAAAAAATGAAAATTGATTTCATTCGGATGATTATTGAAGTCGTAATGGAAAAAAGTCAAATTCATTTACTGAACGTTTGGAAAATATCATCACAAAACACACAACAAACCGAAAACAAAACGGACACATATATTACATCAAAACACACACATATACAAAACACATAACTCACAATATATGAAACGCACAAAATCGCAGGCAAATACAGGTTGGACGGTACTTGTTAAACAGTTTTACAAAAAAGCTACACGTGTTTCGCCATAAAATGGTTTGTTTGAAGATGAACGGCAATGCTTCATGATGAATTTCATTAGTTTGGACTACCATTGTCTGATTTTATATAAAATGATTTGAAATAGCTGAAGTAACTAATTAAAAAAGAGAAGGAAAATTAAAAAAGGAATAGCTGAAAATAACAATTATATTAACCCTGAAATGAAATAACAGTGAAATAAAATACAAGTAAAAATAGAACCATTTTATAAAAAATAAATATAAAAGATTCCAAGCCAAGTTACTTCACGACGTTTCGATTGTTAGTATCCACAATCGTCTTCGGATGATGACTGGACTAATTCCTTCGAAAGTAATTCAATAACTTTAACTTATATCCGCTTTTCTTTTTCCGCTTCACCGGTTTACAGGTAATGACCGTTTGGTGGGAGTTGGCCATTTTTCACTTGATTATGGGTTTCCATATGTTGTGTATTTAGCTTGACTAAATGCGTTGTTGGACAACATATATGCGGCTTCTTTGAATTTTCTCCTAAACCAGTGTTCCTCCCTGTATATGCTCTCAGATTGGGAACAAACATGCTCTGCTACTCCTGATTTGCTGGTTTTTCCTCGCTCTGTGTGTTTCTTGTGTTCGGCAATGCGAACTTCCAATGACCTCTTAGTTTCACCGATATTGGATTTTCCGCACTTACAGAGTATCCGGTTAATGCAATTCTTGGAATCCTAGACTGCGTTGGGTGGCCTAGTTTTTGTAAGGCTGCTACGGAAAGTGTTCCCAGATCTGAATCAGATTCTGATGTTGTACCTAGACCCAATTCTTCTTATCCTTTCCGATAATCCCCTGAAGTAGGGAAGTGCAAGCACTAGTTGTGACGGCTTGTCTTGCGAGACTCCAGCTCTCTTTTAACCAAAGTCTGTTCCACCATCGTTTTGGAGTAGCCATTCATTTGTGATGACGTCTAGTTCCTTCTGGAGACCTTCCTCCGTATTATAGAGCCCGAAAGCACGGTCTAATAGAATCTTGATGATTCCTCTTTTAGTCGATTGCTGGTGGTTGGATTCGTGGTTCAGATACTGTCCCGTGTGGGTGTGTCTTCTTCAACAACACGTCTAAGAATGGCAATTCGTTGTGGACTTCCAATTCCCATTGTGGAAGTGATGGAAGATCTTACACTGTTGGTGAGTCTCAAGAAGGCATCTAGTTCAGTATTCCTATAATTCCATATTATGGAGTTGTGTTCCATATTATGGAGTTGTCAAAGTATCTCAACCAGGCATGAGGTTTCTTGTGGGCTTCTTCAATGGTTATTTTTCAGGTTCCCGTTTTCGGATAGCTTCCTCTCTATGATTTGAAGGCCTACTCCTACCGGAACGTTGGTGTAAAGGCTTTCCACGTCGAAACTGATAGGTTGATCTCGCTGTGTGACTTCTATTGCCCTTAATAGTTCGAAAATGCCTTGAACTCTTCACAAAAGATGATGATTTTTTTTGTAATGGTTGTATAATGGGAAATAAAAATCTATACAAGTTTTGAGTTGCCGAATCTCTGAAGCTGATGATCGGTCTAAGCGAAACGAAATGAAATGGCTTTTTTGGGCGTGTTTTTATTTATTTATATCAAGCGTGTTCTCATACGACCAAAGAAGCCATTGTAAGGCCAAATACGTGTTGCGTTTTCATTAGAATCCCACAATAAAGTGTTTTCTGAATACATATTGTATGCCTCCAAGTTCATAAAAATTATGTAATCATAATTCGATAATATAGTGAGAGTTGCTATGGCAAAGTATAAACAAACTTTCCATCTTCCTGCAAATAGAGAAGATGTAGCAAAAAAAATAATTTTAGTGTTTATGTTTTTTCCCGTTCAACTCTGGGACGAAGTAGGTCAGAGTCAATTTATATGGTATCAACTATCATCCGAAAATAAGCAACATTGTTATACTTCAACTCACCCTCTTGCTCGTACCATTGAGGAGATTCTTATGCATATATTTGAATTTGAACAACCATGTATCAGAAATTATGGTTTGAATTATCGGGAAATATGTTACTAGACTCTGATGTCTGGAAAGATGGATTGGAGTCAGTTTATATAACATCAGTCAAACCATTATCATCAGCATTATCACTTTACCCCTCACTCATGAATCTACAATGCTCCATATTCTCAGAAATATGAAGAATAGAAAAATATGAAGGAATTCATCACAGATAATAAAAAAAGTTTTCAAATTGGAATCACCCAGTACCAGGAAAAAAAGTTTTGGTCAAATTATTTTCTCGTATAACTGAAAAACTCCATTTCCAAATTAGTGTCGGGAATTCATATGTTCCATTCTGAAATCGAATGGTTTCCAGATGGCATCATCCATCACATTCGCATAAAAACGAAATAGAGCCGGCAACTCCGCTCTCGACACTTCGAAAGCAATTTGAATTTCAAGTATTGCCATACGACACGCCGATCTGCTCCTGGATAGAACCGGATTAAAGGCTCAAGCAGCCGGAGTTAATCTTTCCCCGGAGAGGATGAATCAAGATCCTTCACCAGACATTATTCGATGGAACGCGAGCTGCGACATATGCAAGATACACCCTCTCGAGTAAATAGACCGTATTTGTGCTTTTATCGTACTTCCAATACATTGATGGAGCTTGTAATTTCTGAAAGAATCGAGTTAAATACATTTTCAGTCAGTTCCGTTGTCAATGGCGATGATAGTTCTTCCACCATCATTTCACAAGAAAATGAATCGTTCGGTAATAGCACTTTGTTAATGAATTAAATACCGTTCGAATCAACTTCTGTAACAGCAGAGACCTCAACTACTGACTCATGACTGACTTACCGACCGACTGACCAACCAACTGATGACTGACTTACTCACTGACTGACCGATTGCTGCTGACTGAACTGATCACCCACTTACTGACTTATTGTCCGACCAACCGACTGACTGATTCATTCCCGACTGATGACTAACTCACTGACTGACTCAATGATTGACTGACTGATTCACTGATTGACTGAATGAATCATTGACTGACTGACTAACTGACATACTGACTCACTGACTAATAGACTCACTGGCAGACTGAGTCACTGACAGACTCGCTGAATGACCCACCGACTGATGACTCACTGAGTCACTGATTGACTCAGTAACACACCAACTGACTGCTAACTGACTGACCAACTGACTGACTGACAACTGATTTACTGACTGGCTTACTAACTGTTGATAAACTAACCTACTGACTGACAGACTGACTCACCCACTGACTCACTCACCGATGACTTACTGACTCACTGACCAACTCGCTGACTCACTTACTGACTTATGACTGACTGACTTGCTAACTCACTTACTACCTCATGACTGACTAACTCGCTGACTCACTTACATACTCATGACTGACTCGCTTAGTGACTAATGACTCCCTGACTGACTTACTGGTTGATGACTGACTGACTTATGACTTATGACTTACTGACTTATGACTGACTGACTCACTCACTGGTTCACTGACTGATGACTTACTGACTTTCTGACTCGCTGACTGACTGACTGGCTGGCTGATGATTGACTCGCCATCTAGTGACAGACTCCTGGTTGATGATGGACTCACTAACTGACTGACTCACTGACTCACATACTAATAACTCACTGATTTCTAACTGATGGCTAACTCATTGACTGGTAACCGGATCACTGACTGATGAATGACTCGCTAAGTGACTGACTCATCAACTGACTCACTGAATTACTGACTCAGATTTGTAGACTGACTGATTGACTCACTGACTGACTAACTGACACACTGACTGAAGATGTAGATCATTCTTCCATGAAAATCTTCAATTTCCTCAAAATTCAATCTGCAGAACAAATTTCCATCCCGAAAATCACTTTAAATTTTTCAGAAACAATTGACACCTGATGATCTATTAATTTGTGCAGATATTGTATCATTCTGAAATTTTGTAATCAAAATTTGAGCTGAAGAATATTTCTTTTGTAACAATTGTTTCGAAACTTTCGAAACGCTAAGCATTTTTCTATACAATCCAATGATTTTGATAAGGTATTTTCCGAAGGAAAAAACCTTCCGACTGGAAAATTCTATGTTTCGTTTGAAAATTTTGAAAAAAAAAATGTTTTAGAGTTTCGATTCACCCAGTATATCTCCATAACAAAATAAGAACTTTATTGAAAATGGAAATGATTGAATAGATTCACTTTTTGATGATTTTTTTATGTTACTTCTGAATCTCTCAATATTTCCTCATATAATGATTTGTATTTTCAAAGTACTGAAGAAAACCGTAGTTGGAAATCCATTTATCTCTCTTTTCCAAAAACCCAACTTTTAAACACCACGCTGTCCTGTAGACCTGTATTGATATCTACAAGTTTTATGAAAAACATTTTTCGATAATTTCACTCCTGTTTAAACTCCTCCTGTGACACACAATGTACGTTCTATTATTTGAACTGTGATGAAACAAAGAAATTCACATAGTGGATGTACTGCTCCACATTGAAAAACGTATCTTTTTCGCATGATCGAAATATCATGTAAGGTTAATGCAAAATAAATATGATAGTTCTCGTCATCTGCATTACTTTTTTGTTCGAGTAAAATTTGTTATACTCCCTTCAAATTCCTCAATCCTAATTCTACATCTAGTAAAACTATTTTTCCTTCATCTTCCGATCTGCCAATGAATTGATTCAGTTAAGTAGAACAGCGGTCCAATTAAATCAATATTGAAGTTGCATAACTTCTCAGAGAATTCGCCCTTTGTGAACTTCAGGAATGAAAGATTAGGCAACGAAGGAACCGAACTCCACGCTTCCCTTTCAGCCCAACTTCTGTGGTTTGACACAACAGGCCAATGGTTATATAAGCTTCCAATAGGTTTGAAATAGGGTATCCCGAGAAACCACTATCGGATATATCGGCGAAACAGAATAATAAAAAGACCACTTGATGACACAAACGTAGAAAGGAATGTGACATCCAAATGGTGCATTTGAAATTGATGAATGGTTTCCCAAATTCGAATGATCATTGTTTGTGATTTATGAAAAAATTGAACATTAGAAAGTAGAAATAGCTTGATCAAAAATGATTGAATGCAAACTCATAATGGTTCAATCCTATCCAATCTAGTCAAAGGAGAAGCATAACTATTAAAACATTTGAAAAATCAAGAAACCAATTTCTATCATACAAAACGAAGACATGAAGTCGTGTTATCTATACCATTTTCAACTCAGTTACGGCTGAATTTATTTCAATGGTTTTTAAGTTGCTGGATTTATCTCAATTCGGAATAAATTTAGAGAAGAACTATATCCTTTATGCATAATAATATCAAGTAACGGTGAAATATAAAAGTAGATGAAATAGTTGAATGAAAAAAGAAAGTAATACAAACCATGCAATTATGAAACAACAAAAATCAATTGGCGCTCCGGGCGACTTCATTGATTCCAGTGACTCATTTGCGTTTTCAGCTGCATGAACACCCCAAAAAACCTGCAGCACACATCATCTGAAGATCTTGATTTTCCAATGTCCTCTCTTTCGTAAAATAAAATGTGTCTCCAGAGGCTCCAATAGAATCAATACATCGCCAGAACACTTCGTGACACGACTATCATCAAACCTAAATCAGTCTGTTTCATCTTTGACCAATGCGTAATAATGGCCAGATCCAACTCCAGAACCACAGTGAACAATGACTGCATGGAGATTTTTATAGTGGTCCGTTAGATTGACGTGTTCATCTATTTTAAATCTTCGTAAGAGTTTGGTGCTTCCATCAGAGGAAACGCTAGTTGAAGTTTCAGAAAATCACATACGTTTTTGCTACCTCTTGAACATTTACTACGAAGTAAACAAGTGAGGATTTTTCCAGCACAAGATCTACAAATACAAGACGAGATGGACTGTACGGAGTCATTCAATCTAGAGCGGTCAGGAGTATTAATTCTGCTTTTTTTTGCTCACGAAGAGTATTCAACAAGAACTCCATGAATTCGGAGCAATCCGCTTGTGGTCCTAACGAGTATCTAGTGGATTTCAAAGCAGGAAATCACTTGGTGGGAGAGATGATATTTTCTAACGAAATTGCAACTGCATGAACAATTGTTTCAGTTTGGTGAATAGGTTGGGAACAGTCTCGTTCTCGTTCATAGTTCGAATCTTCGTCATGAACAACACTTATGAGATGCTATTCATATAGCAAGTGTTTCCTAAATTATCTAATCTTAATGGAAACATTAGAAAAATAATGAAGGAATCGAATATTAAATTGACGAAGCGACACGACGTTCGGTTGTCATGATCCATGCAACCACAATTGAAATTACGACATCTGTGATTGTGCGCAGATGTACAATTGTTATGTTACAATAGAAACATCGAGAAACTCGTGTAGTGTACATCGTGTTAGTACAGTGAGTGTAGATTTCATTTTGTGCGGTGAACTGTGAGTTATTTGTTGTTTTTGAAAATGCCATTGAACGGTACCTAAACAACGTATTGAGATTTATGAAAGCGAAAGCTACGGCAGGTGAAATAGGAATTTCTCTTATGAAGGTGAGAAATAATAATAATGATTAGTGAAAAATTGTAAGCAATATTGTATTTCAACTTTGAAGGTTCAAGAGTAGCTGAGGCCACATAAACGCTTCCGAATTCAATCATTCCACTGATAAATCACACTGATTTCAGGTCAATAAGCTTTCTATCGATGGTAATGAAACTGATGATTCGCTAGGCACTTTGATGGTTCATTCAAGGCTTCTACTGTTTGACCTATGAAATATATTATGCCATTTTTTGTGCTGGAATTGTTGATGAAACCAAATTGTCGTTCTAGATAAAATCTATCTATAAAAAAATCAATAAGTCGACTTTGAGGCATTTTTCTGAATTTTTTGATAAATTATTGATAACAGAGATGGGACGATAATTATTCGTATTCATTACATGTGTCTGTTTTGAAATCTGTAATATGTAATATAATTTACATTTACTCAATCTTTCACAAAACAAAAAACTAACTCAATAAATGAAATTATGTAGTTTTACTACTTTGATGTTTTTTTTTGTATTTTCCCTGAGCAGTAATGATTCACTTTATGAAACTTATGTACTGATATAAGTTCTGAAAAGTAGAAATTTGTGATTTATGCTTCTCTTAGTTCACTTCTTCCACTATAATATCTTTACATATTCTTCTAACTCGATGATCCCTGATTCTATATTCGTTTTCTAAACGCTATATTTGTGTTTTTTCTCCAGTTAAATTCAATGAATAATTGCGTGAACAGAATCCTGTTAAATGTATAGTGAAATATTTCTTAATGAAAAAGCAGTTTTTATTTTAATTTAAAAACAAGTTTGTTGTGTGTTTTGGCGAAGGAACCGGTGATCGATATTCAACATTATGGCGAAAGAAGGGGTGTTTTCATTTCCTTTTGATCCTGATTTTCTGTTCATCTGTCGATTTGAATTTGTTTCCACATGTAACGGATGAACTACGCTCATGTACAGCATTACAAGCGTTTCCTTTGTATTATTCAAATTCCTTCAATTGCAAAGCCGGACACAGGTAAGTTCCAGCCTCTTCGTCCAGAGCACAACGACACAAGTAGGTCCAATTTTAATGAGTTTTGAAATTAAATAATACCAAAAGCAGGAATATGGAAGCTAGGGAATAATTAGACATGGAGAGTGACTCCACTTCGTCAACTGGAGTTGAATATTGAGATTAACGTTTTCGGAGTTGGGTTTCTGGTGGAACGGGATGGAATGTCATGAAATACTCTCCATAAATTATTAATTTTGCGATGATTGTGAACCAAAGTTTCCTTTTCTGAGTTTCCATTTATATTTTCATTTCAGTGTGACCAGTCCAGTCGCATACAATAGTATTTTCTCATCAATAACTCCATTGGAAATTCGAATTCATCATCGATTCACATCTTCTCGACCTTCTGCTTGTACCACTTGTGAATATTTATCTGAGTACAGTCATCGTATGCCACTGGCAACATTCCAAATGAATTTGAGCACTCAATTCCATTTTTCTGCAAATTATTCGATCAATTTTGCAAAAGTTGAACTACTATGGCTTCAGAGGAGTGTGTAATGACTGGTTCATGTCTTACTTAAGTGATAGAAAACAGTTTGTATGATCAAACTAAAAACTATCACACACTAAGGACATCTTATGGGACGTTCCACAAGGATCAGTACTGGGCCCGATTCTTTTCCTTATTTATGTAAATGACCTTGTTACTCTCACAATTCAAGGAAATTTTACGATCTTCGCAGATGACACCACGCTCCTTTGGCATGGAAAACATACTTCTAATATGGAAGAAACTATTTCTTGTGATTTAGAAGTTGTGAAAAAATTGTGTGACGCAAACTATTCGGGCTTTAATATTTAAAAAACAAACCTACTCACCTTCAGCTGTAATATTAACAATTTATAATTGAATGGACAAATTCTTGAGAATAAAAACCAATCCAAATTCCTGGGAATCTTCATGGGTACCAACAAAAATGGTATATCATTCCTTGATTGAGTCTTATCTCAGATATGGTGTTGCCTTCTGAGGATTTTGCAGTCAACAACTTTTTCATTCAGTATTTGTTTTGCAAAAGCGAGCGGTTAGATACTTATGCATGGGGGAGTGCGTGAGTCATGCAGACCATTATTTTTGAAAGAAAAAATTCTCACTGCTACTTGTATTTTCATACTTGAAACTGTTTGCCTGATTTCCAAAAACATAATATGGTTGGAACTCCGGAACATAGAAATTACATAACCCGGCAAGTAACTGAAAATAAAATACATCTTCCTGTTCCGAAAGCAAGCCAGACAAAGAATCTTCAATTTATGACAGTGAAAAGCTGTATAATTACATAACTTACGAAATTAGGATGGAAAGAAGCTATAAAAAGTTCAGAAATCTTGTTAAAGATTCCCTTGCAACTGAAGCTTACCACAATCTTGATGAATATTGCAATGAAACTTTGTTGTGATTTAATATAGGTGTTTTTTTGTTGTTGTTTATATCTACACCTATACTTTAAATTATATTTTATACTGGAATATATCTTATTTTATTGCCATGACATGTGAAGTAATATTCAAGTTCTGTATATTTGTTATTTACATCTTTTGAAAGGAACTATACATACTATTTTTTCTACAAACTTAGTTAAATTTTATTTTCTATTGTTATATTTTATCTATTAGATATGTGAACTTAGTGTTTCTGTGTATTTGTGTTTTTGAATTGTTTCTTGTCTTTCATTCTTTGAAGTGCTATATATACCAGATTTTTCAACAAGTTTTTTCAATAAGATTGTATTTTCTTGGACAATAAAGTATATGACCATCAATCTTTTTCGATAGCAGAAAATCGTCGAACACACCAAACACTTCCAACTCTTATGCTTTTCACAAACAAACTGAACATGCTTAATAGCTGAAACTGTAGACATATGTTCAACACGAGTATACAAAAAAAAAATTAAAAAATCGCTAACTGAATTTAGGTAGCCTGCGAAATTTGATAATTCACCTTATTTTTTGAACGGTTCACGTACGTATGTACAGTAACAAATTACACTTTCAATACATGTGTTTATAATTGAAATCGATATACCCAACAGAAAACAATCGAATAGTGAATATCTTTTTTTTTCTTTTTTTGAATGCTAACGCAATATCAACAAATTTTCAACGAAAGTAATTTTTTGTGGAGGAAAAAATCAGGTTTTTCATCGACCTTTTTTGGGTATTCGTTACCTTCCACAATCTGAAAAATATAAAAATTAGAATGGAGAACTTTATACAAGTGTAGAAGGGCAAACTTTTTAGTTTAGCACGATAAGTTACTGCGTAAAAATCAAAGTATTTTTCACAAAGAAAAATCTTTTTTGAGTTTTATCAACGAGCGGGAGCCGACAATAAAATTCACAATAGAGATTGAACAAGATGGTTGACTCCCTTTCCTTGATGTAATATTAGAGAAGTCATCAGATCAATTTGATACAAATGTTTATCGGAAGAAATCACATACAAATAGATATCTTCACTATACATCAAATCATCATGCGAGTGTTAAAAAAGGTATAATAAATTGCCTTTACAAAAGAGCTGAAACGATATGCAATTTAGCTGAAAATCCCAATGAAGAAATATCGTTAATTAAATCTGTTTTGAAAGATAACGCATATCCAGATTCGTTCATAAATTCAACGATAAATGCAATAAAAAATAAAGAGTCAATTAAAAACCAAACGAACTTACAAACAGCTTTACAAATTCAACACCATCCAACTAAACAATCACCGACTCAACATCCACTGACACCTTTCACAACTAACGTTATACCTTACATTCCAAGACTATCTGAAAAAATAAGAAGAATTGGAAATAGGTATGATGTTAGAACTACTTTCAAAACAAAGAATACACTGAGATCTATACTCACATATACAAAACCCAACAACACTGAAGAAAAAACAAAAAATTGTATTTATAAAATACCTTGTTCTTGTGGTAGAAGTTACATTGGTGAAACCTCAAGACCATTGAAAGTGTGTGAGAATGAACATCGAGATTATATAAAAAATAGACAATTGACAGGATCAAAATTATCAGAACACATTTTAAAATGAGACGGTGAACATCGAGTGGAATGGAATAGGACAAGAATGATTACCAATGAGCCTCATTCTAAGAGACGTAAGCTAAAAGAATCAGCGTATATTCTCATGTCTGGAGAGAATTGTATTTCGAATAGCTCCTTAGAAATAGACCGTACTTGGCTACCCTTGAAGAAAACTTTGGATAGTGGCGAAATGGCAATAGACTGATATCGGAGAGTACCTTGTATTACATCGAATGTTTCAGTTGTCAATCAACAACATTGACATAATTTCATATTTCAAAACTTCTTTGACATCTGTCGAAGAAGTAAAGAAATAAGATATCAAAAAAGGAATAACTGCGAATATATTCAAATTTCTTATCCATTTCTGAAGACGGACGCAGATTTTGGCCTCCGAAACGTAAAAGATTATATTATTTCTTAATATTTTTTTGATTGGCAAAATTGTTAAATACGACAAGTTACTGATAAATGGAAGATTTTTCTTTGTGAAAAATACTTTGATTTTTACGCAGTAACTTATCGGGGTAAACTTAAAAGTTTGCCCTTCTACACTTGTTTAAAGTTCTCCATTCTAATTTTTATATTTTTCAGATTGTGAAAGGTAACAAATACCCCAAAAAGGTCGATGGAAAATCAACAAATTATTTTCTTACCACATAAAAACCACGAAAACCCACATAAAACTTCTCTAATTTTACGAATTCAATTCACGAGGGTCCTTCTTTCCATTGGGTCAGCGTTCCCGGTTGCCTGACCGAAACCTACAAACTATCGAGCAGGCGATCTCAATTGAATCGCAGAACAAATGAGGTGTAACACTCGGTAACAAATTGGGGATCAATTTCCCATTTTGGGGAATATTTGTGGAGTTCTCTGACTCGGATATGATCGAGTCAGGAAGTTGATAAGGCATTGTGGATTAACAGGGTTGTTTTATCAATGAGTTGGAATTTTATTCTGATTTACCGTTTTTCAACATAATGATTTGACTTACAAGATGACCCTCTTCAAGTGATCACCAGATTCTTTTGATGAAACATCCCATTTTTTTGAAATTCTGGAGATGCTCCCAACTAGCAATTTTTCATTTCATAATGGTTATGAAAACGTTTCGGAGAAACAAATTATGAAACTGTATTCCTTCCAGAAATGTTTTTAATATGTTAATAAAACGGCTATAAATAGGAAATTGGCACCGTTTTATTAAACATTACAGTCTTTGTTAATATTTTGTAAGGCCTTTTACAAACACTACAAAACCGTTTCATAAACATTTCAGTAGTTACTATGAAATTTACACTACTCGTAAAGAATCTTATGAAGTAATTGAAATACAATTTCAAAACAGTTTTTTAGTAATTCCAAGTGAGCTTTATAAAATATAATGCTGCCTGAAACGACATCGATAAAATAAAAAAGTGGTCAAAATGTTTTTTTGAAGGCGCAAGGAGTAAGTTTGTATTGGACACTAGGAAAATATAATAGATTTGTCATCAACAAACACTAACGAATAGAAAGGTTATACGTTACCCCTATATTACTGTTAAGAAACACTTAGTTCTAGGAGTAATGGTATTGCGGCAGAGTCGGAATACATTTAAAGCTATAGATTTTTATAAAAATGAAGATAGGTGTCACGTATTGTATTTCTTGGTCAAAATATTATACCACCATGTAAACAAAGTAAATCATGGCAGCCTTGGCGAAAGCAAAAACTAATAGTTTTTTTATGGAATTGACTGGAGAACTGAAATAAAGACAGTCTATGAGAAATCGTCGTTTCATTTAGATATATGACATGGCGCAGTCGGAAATAAATTGAAATTAAAGTTGAAAATTAAGTAGATAATTGAAAGTAGAAACGAGATGGGCTCAAATTGAAAAAGAGTTGGCAGCAATTTTGTATGGTTGTGAAAAATATCACGAATATTTATATGGACGTAGTTTTGTTGTGGAAAGCGATCACCGTCCTTTACTTGGTATTTTCAAAAACCATTATGTGCCTGTCCAGCTCGTCTCCAAAGAATGGTATTACAGCTACAGAAGTATGATTTTAAATTAATTTTCAAACCTGGTAAAGATTTGTTTGTGGCTGATGCTTTGTCACGAGCCTGTGACAAAAATAAAAGACATAATCATAATTTTGTTGACAATAATATAGATGTTTGTGTTATTGATAATGCTTGTCAAATTACAGATAAAAATTTTTTTAGACTTGTTAAGTATACAACTGAGGATTATGAATCAAAGCTTTTAGATAGGTTCATAAAAAATGGTTGGCCAAGTACAATAAAGAAAGTTCCAGAAATAATTAAAGATTATTACAAATTTAGAAACGAAATTGTTGAAAGTAATGGTATTTTATTTGAAGGATCTAAAATTATTGTACCAAAAAAGCTGAGGAAAGAAATTATTCAGAAAATTCATTTAGGGCATTTTGGAGTTACAAAGTGTAAAAATCGTGCGAAACAATCTTTTTTTTGGCCTAGTATGTGTAGGGAAATAGAAGATACTGTCCTGAATTGTAAAGTATGTCTCAAACACAGAGTGTCAAATCCAAAAGAAGAATTAGTGATGCATGACATCAAAACAATTCCATGGTATAAAATTGGGTGTGCCATTTTGTATTTGGGAAGTGAAATGTATTTACTTGTAGTAGATTATTATACCAAATGGGTTGAGGTTATACCATTAGATGAAAACGCTCACTCTCTTACCATTGTTAAAAATCTGAAAAGTTTATTCGCAAGACTAGGTATTCCTGTTATATTAATTTCTGATGGTGGCCCTCAATTCAAGTCACTTTCGAGAATTTGCTGAAAAGTGGGATTTCAATCACATTATGTCCAGCCCTCGATATCCTCAGTCAAATGGGATGGTGGAAAGAGCAAAACAAACTTTGAAAAAAATGTTGGTAAAAGCTATTGAAGATAGGAGGGAGATAGAGTTGGTTTTGTTAATGTATCGAAACACTCCCATGGAAAATGGCTTTACACCATCTCAACTGATGATGTCTCGTAATTTAAGGGATACATTACCAAGCACTGAACATAATTTGAAACCACACAAGATCAATTTTGAAAATTACAATAAGTCATTAGAACAGCAAAGACAAAAGCAAAAACAATACTATGATCGTTCTTGTAAAAATTTAAGACCTTTGAATATAAATAGTAAAGTTAGATATCAAACTCATTCAGGATCAAAATGGTCGTTTGGTAAAATAACAAACAAACCTAGAGAACGCTCATACGGTATAGAAAAAAATGATGGAACAAATATCGTTAGAAATAGAAGATTCATTGAAATTTTGCCAAGTCAAAATGATCCACCACCTGACAATAATGATATCGATATAACTGATCAAGATGAGTTTGAATCTTCATCTTTGTCTAATAATAGTAGTTACTGCTACTCTAATCCAGAAGCAACATCATCTGGTAGATCAGTTAAAAAGCCAGACAGGCTAATGTATTATTGAAAATGTTAATTTCGTTATTTTTATGAAATTTTAATTTCATTGTTTTATAAAAAAAAAGGGAGATGTCACGTATTGTATTTCTTGGTCAAAATATTATACCACCATGTAAACAAAGTAAATCATAGCAGCCTTGGCGAAAGCAAAAACTAATAGTTTTTTTTATGGAATTGACTGGAGAACTGAAATAAAGACAGTCTATGAGAAATCGTCGTTTCATTTAGATATATGACAATAGGATTTCTCACGTATTGTTTGGATAAATATTGTCTGTCGAGATTGTGATAATTTTATTTCATAAACTTTTATAAACGTTTCTATGAAAAATATATAAAACACTTCTATTGCTCACAACTGTATTATATTCATGGCTCGTCTAATATAATTAATTAGCATTTTGGAAGTAATTATAAAATACCAACAAAATAAAACTGTTGCAGCACCATGCAATTATAAAATAATTTTGCTGGTTGGGCTCTGCTGAGATGATTCCAAATGTGTATCATAATTTGCTTTCACTTGACACAGTGCAGGGTGCATTTCACCATGGGTTGAAAAATTCAAACGTCCCAAACTGAGATTATCTGTGTCCCAACAGAATTAATTCACTTGACGTTACCATTCATAGCAGTTTATTTTATTTTCAATAAAGACAGAAAAGGCAAGTGAAAATGAGTTTTTCATCAAAAAAGTTTCCTTGTGGGATCATAAACCACTAGAGTTAGATGATATAGAGCGTAGGTTTGCTGCTGATATTAAAAACACTCTTCTTGGACTGCTGTAAAAGGCACTCTGCACTTGATGAATCATGTGATATTGTTGATGATAAACATATGTTAATTTTCGTGACATTTCTTGACATTGAGTGTCAAATTTTTAGCGAAGAGTGGCTAGCAATATTGCCGTTGAAAAGTTACACTCGAGGAGAAGATTTATTCAAGGTCAGTGATGAATTTATTACTGAATCTAACATTAGTTGAGATAAAATGGTGTCGCTTTCAACTGATGGAGCCCCAGCAATGATTGGCAAAGAAACAGGTGTAGTACTGCAGTAAAGAGAATCAGGGATATCGTAATATCGTATCAGTGCATAATTCATCAGGAAGACCTTTGTAGAAAACTTAGTGTTACACTGAAAGAAGTGATGGACAGCTTGGTCAAGTTGATCAATTTCATGATATCTCATTGTGCTCTTCAGCACCGACATTTCAAGGAGTTTCTTTCTGACAGCATATTCTGACTTAACTGCAACACGACATAATGTTCGTTGGCTAAGTAAAGGTCGATTAATTGAAAGTTTCCGGCTGATAAAAAAAAGTGTAATATACTGGTCGTGGCTTTTTTAAAAGATATTTCGAAATATTCACAAGCGCTCAACACAGAATCACAAGGAAATGGAAAATTATTACGTAATCTGATACAAAACGTGTCTGATTTTCCTCGCAATCTGGATATCTTTGAAAAAGATATTGCAGGACAAGAATTTATTCATTTGAATTGGAGGGGTTATATTTTTAGGAGTGATTAATTTTTGAGAAAAAAGTTTTTGGCTTTCTACTACTCCATCTCGATACAAAAAAATGAGGGAATTTCCATTTCTTTCTTTGAAAGATTCCCTCATTTTTTTGTATCAAGATGGAGTAGTAGAAAGCCAAAAACTTTCTTTCCCAAAAATTTATTCATATTTTCACAATTCTTCAATATTGAAAGAACTCTGAAGAAGACATTGCAGTGTTTGTGAAATTTCTGGCCGATCTTAGGAACGAATTTGCTACAAGATTCCAGGACTTTGCAGAGATAGGTAAGCTATCTCGGTCATTTGAAGTTGATGTAGCAGCAGAATAGACAATTGTGGCTGCCAAAGGCATCACTTCAAATAGAGATAATTGACTTACAAGAAGATGTCTCTTTGCAAATATATAAAACGGTATCCACTGAAGAATTTGGGACCAAACGTGTTCCAGAAAAATATCAAGATTGCAAGAAACTAACTATAAATTTGGCCACTATGTTTGGCTCGACATATGTATGCGAAACATTTTCTGAAATAATAATTTTGTGAAAAGAAAATATCGTTCAAGATAACCGGATGCCCACCTAGAAGAATTTGCTGTAACTCTCGAGAACCAAACTATAAAAAAGTGGCGAGACACTTTTTTATAGTTTTGTGTTTTATAATTCAGAATTTTATTTGAAACCAAAATAATACATAGGTGGTACTTAATTTTTATCAGTTGTTTTTTCTGGGCCTCGTTAAAAATTTTCCACAGTTACCGGACTTCACCCAAAACTACTTGCCGACCCCTGATATAGAGCTTTCTCACAAACATGATTTGATGTCGTTTTATTCTGTGGTTGCAAAAAGATTAACTTTTCAAAGTTGCAACATCCATTATTGTCCACAGAAACACTCTAAATCAAAAACTTCAGTGGTTTGGGTTCCCATGAACCGAGAGGTGATGTAGCATTCGAAAGACACTGGACACTTTTCAGATTGTAATTTTTGTGGAAATTTCAAATTTTGCAAAAATGGAATGGAGCTAATTTCCGCCTCTGATAATGTAGCTTTTCAAATCATCTGAAATAACAATCCGTTCAGGCAAGTCTCAACACCCTACACTGTGGGTTAATGGACTGACACCTATCGGAAAATAACTACTCCCCTGGCTAATACCACGAAGTGCGTTGGATTATATTCGACGGGTGTCACTGCAGGATTCTTCACTGAAGTTATTCCTGTATATGTGGTTGGCGATACAACTGACGGATTCGATTTTCAATTATTGGAACACACTTGCAGACCGTTTTCAGGCTGTTTGGCCACTCGTCAGTGCAAGATAGTCTCTATCATCAACATGAAGTCGATGATTTCTTATACTCGAAAATATAATTCCTTTCAGGGTATCATTCCTCGAACTAGGCAGAAACGAACGACAAATATCATGTTTATCATGGCCCCATCTGCCTGTGGACGAGGAAACTAACCACCTTCTCGTATAAGGTAGAAAACTTCACAAATTGAGTGGGCATAGTTGGAGACTTGCTGCAAGTGAGTTTTAATCATTAAAAATCGATTGCCAAGAGCATACGCAGAAATAACTTCAGTGAAGAATCCTGCACTGACACCTGTCGAATATAATACAACGTTCTTCGTGTTATTAGCCAGGAAAGTAGTTATTTTATGATAGGTATCAGTATATTGACCTACAGTGTAGGCGATTTGGCCAACTCAATCTGTAAAATGTAGCTTTGCATTGGCCAAACAAACAAATCATTCACGACATCCCAATTTCATGAAAAGTTTTTTCAAGAAGTTGTTCTGAGATAAGAAATGAGTTGGACTAATGATATCAGGTTTGATTTTCCCGAAATATTTTCGACGTAAAGAATTTTGTTTTTAACGCTAGTCTCTGTTGAAACAAATGTGTTTCTCTGGATTGATGTTGAATATGCATGAACCATTAGGTAAATTAGAACTTTTCATCGAAAACTCGAGATAATATTCAGGTAATTTCAGTGGAAATGTTTGGGGAGGAGATATCGGGTCCTTGACTTTAAGAGAGATTGTATTGAACTGAGGCACATTCCAGAGAATTTTGTTGAATGAGAAATATGTTGGCATCGGAATTGGAAATATTCGTCAAATTGATGTTGAAGGCTGGAACACCAGAATCAAATGGAATTTTCTCGGGAAAGAATGTTACTGAAAATTGCGGCTCAAGGACATGCTGATGGTTTTCAACTCAAGCAATTTTCTCAAACACTAGAACTGCAAGTGATTTCAGTTCATCCTCTTATTTTGAATACCAGTATCGTAAACCAAGTAGGAAGGCATTATAAAGCCCTAAAAACACCAAAGTTGATGAGAAACTGTTGATCAAAAGAAAAATTTAGGAAATTATTGAGTGGAACTATTCAAGTAGTTTATGTGATTTAACATATATGTCCTTCAGCTGCAGCTGAGGTATCATCTTCGGAGGTAATGGTCCTGCTAAATAGCCTGCGAAATGGCGGTAAAAAAGCATCGTTATGGTAATGCAATCACTTTTCTCAACAAAAGATTCTAGCCCTGAATCAGAGATAAACGACGACTAAATGAACCTAACATTCCTTCCTATAGTATTGAATCAGAAGCAAAAAGTTCTCTATCAACGACCCACCATTCAGGAAGCTACTTATAATCTCTTCAACAGTGAAATATCTCCTGAGTTTATTCAGCACCAAATTAACGAGGAGCAGAAGCAGAATCTGCACTAGGAAAAAGAGCAAATGCCCTCTGAGAAGGTCAACGAGTACTTATGCTCAAACCAAGATTTAGCCAAACCGGAGGCTGGAAAATAAGCTTGGCTGTATCTAATGTATCGTCAGGTATGGCTGACTCTCCAGTTGGAGAGGTTGCTGTAGTCATTGAAAAGGAACCTCGAACATCTAGCAACTTAGATATAGACCATTCAATTGGAATCTCATCGGCATGCCGTTAAATCTGCCGTAGAGTAAATCCCAGAAGGTGATGCGCAGGCACAATTCCAGAGCTGCATATTCTGTCATAGCTACAGATCATCTGAAAGGACCAGGAAAGCGTTTCTTGGCTGGAGGTGCTGCTAGCATCCTGCAAAGATGAATGGGTTCTTCCATAGAATGTGTCACAGAAGATCCACTTCGCAGCCAAATAACTGGATTCATTTGGTCCAATTTGAATGAGGACGTGCCACGATGAAACTTTCACGGGGACGATGGAGGGTCCAATAGATCCACTCTCTTGAGATCTACCCACCTGTGTACCTGTTAGATAAATCATAAAACAATGTAGAAAGAATTAACAAAGTTGGAGTTTCCGAATATGTGCTTGTGCGAAAGTAGCGATTCACATTGGATTTGAGTCACTGAAGATTAAATTCATGTGGAGGGTCGTTCTCAGGAAGGTCACTCCACATAAACGAAGTTCTCCAAATTGAACAGATTTCAAACAGTGAAGTTCGAGGTGTACTGAGATGAACTCCAAAACGATGAGCAACCACAGTTCGTATTTATGATATGAATCGCTCTCGATGGAATCAAATGTGCCAAGTTACTTGAACACTTCCAGAAACAAATCTCCAACCTTCCTTCGATGTTCCAGACTATTAAGGTTGCAAGTGCTGTTTGCGTCTCCAATCAGGCGGATGGCTCATTTCTGGATAGAATCCAGCAGCTTCAGGATATGCTCAGGGGCGGAGCTCCATACATGAGAACAATACTCCAAAGAAGGTCTGATCTGAGCTTTATATCAAAAGTTGCTGAGGTGTGGATAGTTTTCTAAATCGAAACAGAGTTCCAAGCTTTCGAGAAGCAGCCTTTGCAATTCCAGCGGCATGATTGTACTAAGATATATTGGTGTCCATTTCAACCCCCAACAAACTTATCGAAGCAGCAAGCAGAATTGGCTGTACTGACATTATCATATCCGGTTCGGAGACATCTATCTTTTTTGAGAAAACTGATGCCTGGGTTTTCCTGACATTGAATTAAACCTATCCACCCTAATTTGATAATACCACTTGATCCTCATAAGGATATGCAAACTCCTGCTGCCGGTGAAGATGTGCCTCCGCAGCGAATGTCCTGGAATCCAAATGTAATGACGCGACAAGTGTGCTGTCATCAGCAAAGCTAAATATTGGGCCATCAATACCAAGACAAAATATTTTTGAGTAAATTTTCGTTTTGAGGACACCCGGCGATTTTGAAAAAAATGTTTGAGTGTACTTACGTATTTTGATGCGTAGATTACGAATCCGAAAGAATAAAGCGGCGCTCTCCCTTATTTACAAAGTGAGGGCCCTTCAAAGTTCAGAAAAGGACAACTTTTCAGTCTTCTTTTTCACAAAATAAACTATTTAAAATCACAAGCATTTATTCATTAGGTCACCTTTACACCTCATTCGTCCTTCTTTGACACTTTTCACTTCAATAATCAACATTTTTTCAATAAAAATGTTAAAAAATGTACGGAATTGCTTTTTGGTTACATATCTGTGTATTTTAAGTTAATGGCATGATTGGTACGACTGATGCAGTCAATATTACTAAAGTAATTCAAATATTTTTCACCTTCATTCTTTAGATCGTAAATTGGTTTTTGGTGGTGTATTACGAATTTGAAATAGTAGGCGGCGGCAAATACCAACCGCTTTTTTCTAAAATCTCACTAGTAACTAACCTATAGAAGAATGTCACCAGGAGGATTCGTTTTTAAATTGAAATTTTTATAAGAAAAATGTTGATTATTGAAGTGAAAAGTGTCATAGAGGAAGGAATAAGGTGTAAAGGTGACCTAGTGAATAAATGCTTGTGTTTTAAATAGTTTATCTTGTGGAAAAAAAGGCTGAAAAGTTGCCCTTTTCTGAACTTTGAAGGACCGTAACTTTGTAAATAAGGGAGAGCACCGCTTTTTCGTAATCTTCGCATAAAAATACGTGCGTTCACTAAAAATATTTTCATAATCGACGGGTGCCCTCAAAACGAAAATTTATCCATTTTTGCAAAAATCACAAAACAATTTCTGCAATAACTCATCTATAACATTCTAGAGAAACTTAAACGATATTGGACGATACACTTGTGGGAAAAATATTTGTTAAACAAAAATAATTGACAGATTTGTTTTGAAAAGTTGAATCATTAATTTCATGCAATCTCATTAGAGACTCCACATTTTTGGAGACTTCTAAAATATAACCTCAATCTATTTTGTCATAGTACATACTTGTCAAAACAATCATCAACACTCGAATGTCCGAAAAGAAAATCAAGAATCTGTCCCAAAAATTCGAAATTAGCTCACGCAGCTCTCAAAGATTTCCAAAATCATCCTCCGGCAGAGACTTCAGCCAAAAATCTTTGGACCGTGAACGTAACGATCCGTCTCCAGCATCTACCGCTGAATTTCCATCACGCGCAGATCCGCTTTCGCGCTACAAAGTAGCTCCTTTGCCGGACGCCTTCCCGAAGCTGAACGACGTTAAACTCCCCTTCGTGAGAGATGTAGGCGTCAAAGTTGCGATAGAGAAGCTCTCCGACATCTTGGGGTGCAGGGACTATAAGCTGAATGCGATTCAGTTTTGGTTTCTCGACATAATCGCCGACTGTCTATGGAGGGCGCAAGATGAATTCCAATTTCCGGACCTCCAGCAGAAAATAATATTGGAGTGGGTTCTGTATACTTTCAATCTGGTGAGAGGTGAGTCTGTCGGAAATAAGAGGTGTTTGGTTTTGGAATGAGATTTGGTGTTTGGTGAGTGGGAAAGGGTTCAAGCTGATGTGTCTTAAATTATATCAAATATGATTCAAATATTCACTTTCGCTGGCAGAATTTGGAAGTATATTTTCGTTATGAGGGCTCACGTGATATTTGACAAACATGCACAACTCACGAAGATTTTCTAATTTTGAAAGATCTGATATACGAAGCATACTAAATTTAATAACAATAATAATAATAATAATAATAATATACTTTATTGCCATTGAGATTAAATCTTGTGGACAAAGTATTGAAATATAAAATCTGAATATAAAAACACCTACAAAAAAGTAAAGTTAGAACATATTTTTTAAATAGACAGATATATATATATATATATATATATATATATATATTATATATATATATATATATATATATATATATATATATATATATATATATATATATATATATATATATATATATATATATATATAAATATGAAAGTTATTGAGTGTCTTGATATTGAAACAGAAGTTAATATCGGACATAGCACTCATGAAAGTGGCAAACCATAGACACGTGTTTCGGGCTTTTGGTCCATCATCAGTATGGTGCAGCCAAGTGTAAGGATGGGCAACACTTGGTTACCAAAAGATACAAATACAAATGCACGGAGCCACCAACAGGAGCCAACCGCACATTTGTGGATTCAGTTGATAGATCTTGTGTTCACAAGAAAAATATCAAAATCACCACGGAGGCAGCTATAGCTACCTGCTTGACATCCGGGTCCAGGAAATTATACAAATATGAAAGTTATTGAGTGTCTTGATATTGAAACAGAAGTTAATATCGGACATAGCACTCATGAAAGTGGCAAACCATAGACACGTGTTTCGGGCTTTTGGCCCATAATCAGTATGATGCAGCCAAGTGTAAGGATGGGCAACACTTGGTTACCAAAAGATACAAATACAAATGCACGGAGCCACCAACAGGAGCCAACCGCACATTTGTGGTTTCATTTGATAGATCTTGTGTTCACAAGATTTTGGTGATTTTGATAGTTTTCTTGAAAAATAAATAGATAAGTACTTTTCGATCATTCCCATTGATTTCAATTCAAGAGCCACCGGTAGACAGCTGTTTCAGCCTATGGGGCATCGTCAGTACCGGGCAGGCGGGCAATTGAAGACAAAATGAGAAAAACCAAGAAAGCACCTGATGGAAATAGCTGCGTGAACGCAAGCGAAACATAAGTGGAACCACCTATTGGTGTTACACCCAAGTCAACTTGCCAAGTTTTTATGTCAGTGTTGGTGGTTTGACCAATCAACCAACTAATGTTTCGCTTGCGTTCACACAGCTATTTTTATCAAGTACTTTCTTGGTTTTTCTCACTTTGTCTTCAATCGAAGACCGCCTGCCCTGTACTGACGATGCTCAATAGGCCGAAACAGCTGTCTACCGGTGGCTCTCAAATTGAAATCGATATGGGTGTCATCAAATAGTACTTATCTATTCATTTTTTGATTTTCATGGAATTATTTTCCATGAAATTATTTTCGAAGAAATTTTCAATCCTGTTGTAATCCATGGTTTCATTTTTTTTGACTTCGACTTTTTGCATGGGGAATGAATTATCAAATTCAATAGCGCGTTGTGAAATGCCAGGAAAATATCATTATTATTCAGTACTGATATTTATTTCATTCCTTTCAAGAAATTCACACACTCACTATTCCATGAAATTTTTATTAAAAGTTTAAAAGATGTTTGAGAACAAAATGAACCAAACAAGAAAACTACAAATATAATTAGAATTTCGGGAAATGCCAGGAACGTTTCATTAATATTCAGTACTGATATTCAGTTCATTCCTTTCAAGAGATTCACACACTCCCTATTCCATGAGATTTTTATTAAAAGTTTAAAAGATGTTTGAGAACAAAATGAACCAAAGAAGAAAACTACAAATATCATTAGAATTTCGGCGTGAACTGAAAAGTTCGGTGTGAACTGAAGTTTTTCAGTACAAATTTTTATATTCATTTTCAGATTATGGAAGATCAAAGGGGGTAGATAAAAAAAGTCATCATTGTATTCTATTTTGTAGAAAAACTATCATTTCTAGTTATTTTTTGGTTAAAATCTTTCACGATTTGGAAAATGAACTAAGCTGAATCAATAAAGAATCTGCTGAAGTCTAATGAAAACCCTCAAATAGAAATGCCTGTGTGCTCTGGCATAGAAAAACACATGCCGCGGTATTGAAAACCTTCAACGGTGGAAATATCATATTGAATTGCGTTATAGAGTTTGGATATGATATCTAGACATTTCATTCTTCTGCCGAAAGAATTTTTTATGATAGAGACTCTGGTGTACTTCTCAAACACCCTTTATTACTTTTGGGCAGATTTTGTGATGATATAGATTCATACATTTCGCAGGTTAGGTTAGGTTAGGTCAAATGTGAGTCGATCTATTCGACCCTCCACCACAATCCACAAGGGTTTATTGTGGCTCATTCCTATTCAAACTCGACCAAATAAACCCAGCTCCTTAACGAAGCCGATTAGTTTGTATGGTGAGTGGTCTTTCAGGCCAGATGGCAAGAGTACGGCTCTGCCAAACTCTGAAAACCTCATTCGGTCCGCAGCAGGGTAGGCATAAAGTATATGCCCTGCTGTTTCATCAATTTCCAAACAGAGGCTACACACACTGTCTTTCGACAGTCCGCCTCTCTGCATATGATGATTCAAAAGACAGTGACCTGTGAAGAGGCCTGTTAGACATCGTAGTTCATCCCTACTGTAGTCCAACAACAACAAGAACGACAGTTTAGTTCCAAGCTTTGAAGGATAAATGACCTTCTTGGTTGAGCCAACCTTGGAAAATTTCGCTAGGAGTTCTTGAATCTTCTTGCCATCCAGGTATTCAATGTTTGTTTGGCAAAACCTGAAGTAATGCTAATGACGCGTTCTGGACCGATCAAGCTGCTTACAGCACCCTCCTTCGCAAGAGAGTCAGCAGCCTCATTTCCTCCCAGGCCAATAGGGTCAGGAATCCAAATCAGAGGCAACTTGTTAGGTCTTTTCATTGGGTAGAGTCGTTTTTGGCAATTAACTGCCAATTCAGACGTTGCTCGGCAGAAGCCAAGAACTTGACTGTCCGAGAATATTTCCTTTGAGTTGAGTATGAGCCTGGATTTTACCAATCACTCCGCACACAATTCAGTAGCAAAGATTTTCTGTTGAATAACGGTCGTATAGGTTACGGTTAGTAACTGCTGGAAATGACTCGATCGAAGCTATTTTTTGAGTTTGTTTACTGTGTTGCGCAGGATTTCACGTATGACACTTCATCTACTACTGCGATGGCTTACGAAGCGATGAAGCAATGGACCCAAATGAACAACCGTTCAGTAAAAATGTCAATTCAACTCCAAACGAGCCTGCCAATGGAAAATTTTTCCATTGACAGGCTCATTTGGAGACAGCATTGAGAAAATTCTAAATATATATGACTTGAAATTCATATTCAAGCAAACAAAAACCACCAAAGGGAGTTTAAGATCAGCTAAATACTCTGCAGTAACTTCAGCCACACAGGAGACATACCAATCCCTTCTAGATATAAATCTTCCTATATAGGTAATATAGAGAGAAGTCTTAGTACCCGACTCTTGAACATAAGAGGGATTGTCGCCTGGAACATGAAGAAAAATCGGAGCGTCAACTTTACCCAAAGCATCCGCTTTTCCATCAAATCAAAGTTGATTTTCAAGAACTATATCATGACAATCGTTCGGTGGAAATAGTATGGGTTCCTTCTCACATTGGTATTCTCGGTAAAGAAAAGGCAGATTTTGTAGCACGTAACTCCTTTGAGAACCCTGAAGCGATATATATATATATATATATATATATAAAGTTCATCATGAAGATTTATATAGTTTTATTAGAACGAAAATTTCGCAGGATTGGACAGAAAGGTGGCAAAAGCAAACCGCAAATAAATTATTCAAAGTGAATCCGGAATTGATCAAACAGAACTACTCATACTTAACCAGAAGAGATCAATTCACAATTACTCGTTTGAGGATTGGTCACATCAGAATAACACATGAACATTTATTCAAGAAACAAACTCCCAAATTATGTAAATTTTGCTATACACCGTTGACAGTGGAACACATCATGTCTCTGCCCCTACTACAATGAAGAACGAAAACTAATGAACATCAGCGAGAACATAAAACTTACTTTGAATAAGAATGTGGAGAAAATTATACAATTTATGAAGACAATTAATGTATACAATCAAATATGAAGTTCGTATATATGTGTGTATATATCTATAAATGTGTGTATATATCTATTATAACTTGTAATGTACCCCGCTTATAACCCTCTGTGGTTTATGCGGAGCTTGTTTAAATAAAAAAAACAAATCGTAATCAATGGAATATGCGCTAACGTGATGTCGTTGAGAAAGTCCCAAGCGCCCGATGGATTTCGAAGATTTCATCCAGGACTATAAAGATTCAAGAATCGAAACAAGTTTTACTGAAAAAACGAGGGAATTGATGTGAATGTAGTCTGATTACCTGCACTCAACTGTACATACATCAGGTTATTCAATTCAACAGATATGAAAGCTCACCACTAATGGAATGGAATCAGAGAGCAGAAATATCAATGCAATATCTGTCAAGAGGGCAGGTGGTATTTCACTTCTTCCGTTGCAAAATTCCGCTTTAGAGATTTCAGCCTCGAAGTTGAGTCCCGAAGTGGTCAAACTACAGTAATCCAGGACGAGGATTTGGGGAGCCTGATGGAGATTGACATATCACAAACAGTGCGTGGGATGGCTGAAGAACTGGGCGTTGATGGTTCAAAACGTGTTAGAAAGTGGGTGCCTTGCTATTTCAAGCCCATTTGTTTTAATAAACAATATATTTATACGCATGCCCAGATAGTATGATTGTCCCACTTGCTCTCACACAGATACTGTGTAAGGAAATTCAATCCTGGCGATCCTGGCATCAGAATAACAAGATGAACTTATGAAATTACTGTCTTGTCACCGATTTTTAGATTCTTAATAAGTGTACAAAGTTTCAAATAAATCTGTCCGTTTGAAGTTAGTCAAAATCGAGTCCAAAGGAGTTGGTTACAAACAAACATACAAGTGAAGTTAATGAAAGCGTTTCAAAAACGGACAACAATATGTTATTTACTCGTGATGCACTGTTTGAAACCTTTGGTGTAGTAATGAATATTACTTGAGTTTTATCCCAAAATCAAATCGTTATTTTTAACACCTCAACACGTGTTTCGATCACCAAGTGATCATCTTCAAGTGTTATTTGCTCATTCATTACAAAAGTCTATACGCATTCTGACTGACTCAAAAATCTCTTGAACCGCCATGAACGATTTGATCAAATTCGTCACTTACCGTCTCAAACGCCAACTCAAACGAAATTCTTCAGTCGAAAGAATTAAACTCTAGAAGTTCACAGTCTTTCCTTTTCTGCAGACGTTCCAAGTTTATTGCATTATATCGAAGTGTATTTTGAATACGCTCATCGTGGTGAGAGGTTTGTGTCAATATTGGGTTTGGAAAATAGGGAATGTTGCTCCTGTTTGATTTAGAAACGAGTTCTATTTTCGTTGAAATCGTTTATCGCACGAGAACCCTCTCAATTGGAATTTGTTTCTGAGGATTCTGAAATGCTCTCACTCCTATTGCTTTCCCGTGTGTGCAGAGGAAGGTTTCCGGATGTTAATAGGGCGGTAAACTGTTTTCTCTGCGCTCCTTTCCCAGTTGTAATTTGTTATTCGATACAAGAAGACGAAACTCGTTGAAATTTTTTGGAAAAATATGTATTAATCCAAGGCCCCAGCTGGAAATTCCGAGAAATTCCATACTGGACTTCAGGTATACAACTTCAGGTAACAAATTTTAGTATGTAAGGACTAACCAGACTAGACTAGGTATCAACTTTCTTCTTCTGAGGAAGCTAACTTTGTTGGCGAAACGCGCGTCGAGTGCAAAAATATCAGTTTGGTGTTAGGGTAATTGATCTCGAGAAAAGTAATTCTCTTTTGCTGTATAATTTTCTGTTCTGTTGAGGAAGAAATGTTTTCAATCCCTAAGGATAGTTTTCAAACTTCATGTAAGTTGAAAAATATATCATTATTGCATTTTCACTGAGAGCCTCTATTGCACATGTATTGATAAATTGATGAATGTAACTGGTACTAAGTGGTAGGAGATCATCATTAAAAATAACGGTTTGGTGTTGGGAAAAAAATCTGGTAATATTAAAAAGGAGAAATAAAACTTTTCAATGTTTTTTCACCACTTTGTATTTGTAGGTAACGTTATTTTGTAATTGACAACTTCCCTCAATTGAATAAATGATGTTTCTTTTGACTTTTATTGAAAAAACTGTTATAAATGAAAATTATAAATCAACTGAACTGAATGATGTTCTCATATTCATAACTCAACACCCCGCCTGAATAAGAAGTCCATCATTCAATCCTAATAGACTTTGGAGCTCTAAAAACATATCTCTCGTCAGTCCTTCCGTCAGTACATCTGCTTCTTGCCCGTTCGATTCCACATATCTCAGCTCCATTTCTTCGCTTATTACTTTTTCTGTGATGAAATGATATTTGATATCAATATGTTTGGACCGTTTTGTATCGGGATTCTTGGAAAGCTGAATACGTCCCTGATTGTCCTCAAATATTTGTATGACACTACAAAAGTCTATTTTCATGTCAGTTATCAGATTTTCCAACCAAATTCCTGCACAAGCAGCATTGCAAGCAGCAACATACTCAGTTTCAGTAGTTGAAAGTGAAACACACAGTTGTTTCTTTGTTGTCCAAGAAATCAGATTTCCAAATGATTCAAATAACCAGAAGTTCATTTCCTATCGATGTCATTTACCCATTCAGAATCAGAAAAGCCAGTAGTTACTGGAGCCTTTTCTCGTCGCCTGTAACAAAGTTTCAGTTCAGAAGTTCCGCGTAGATATCTTAAAATTCTCTTGAGGTGTTTCCGGTGTTCCTCTCCTGCACAATCTTGAAAATGGCTCAAATAATTTACTGCAAAACAAATATGTGGACGTGCAGTTAGCATAATGAACATAAGACTAACAGTGAGTTCCCTGTACGGTTTATCAGTTTTCAGACTAATGTCGAAAATTTTCTCTAATTTCAAATCTTTTTCTGTTGGAGTAGGTACTTACTGATTTACAGTTTTCCATTTCATATTGCCTCAAAAGACTTTCAATATTTCGTTTCTGATTGATGATCAGCTCATTTTTCTCCAAATTTTGTTGGATATGCATTCCCATATATAATTCTACTTTACCAAGGTCAGTCATATGAAATTCTTTTTCAGTTCCCTTTTCACTCTCTCTATTCCTTGTTGGCTATTTTCATTAAGAAGTCATCGACAAAAAGAACCAAATATATTATTTCATCATCACAGAATTTGGTATGTAAACAGTAATCACTGACAGATCTGTCAAAACCGATTTTCAGTAAGTATTGACTGAAACGTTCATTCCAACACCATGGTGATTGTTTGAAGGTGATGATGGCTACTCCAAAGCGATGGTAGAAAAGACTTTGGCTAGAAGACAGCAGGAGCCTCGCAAGAAAGAGAAGCCGTCACAACCAGTGCTTGCACTTCCCTACATCAGAGGATTATCGGAGAGGATGAGAAGAATTGGTTCCAAGTACAAAATCAGAACCTGCTTCAGATTCGGTAACACTATCCGGTAACACAGCCTCACAAAAAAACCAGGCCACTAAACGCGGACTGCGATTCCAAGAATTGCATTTACCGGATACCCTGTGAGTGCGGAAAATCCTATATTGGTGAAACTAAGAGGCCATTCTTGTGCTCACATTGCCGAACACAAGAAACACACACAGCGAGGGGAAACCAGCAAATCAGGAATAGCAGACCATGTTTGGACCCATCAACACAACATACAGTGGTCTCAAGTTGAGATCTTGAACAGAGAGGAACATTGGTTTAGGAGAAAATTCAAGGAAGCCGCATACATGTTGTCCAACAACGTATTCAGCCAAGCCAGCGTAGAAATACGCAACATATGGAAACACATCATCAAGCGAAAAATGGCCAACTCCCGCCAAAACGGTCATCTCCCACGGAACCAGTGAAGCGGAAAATGGAAAGCGGGAATAAGTGAAAGTACTCGAACGACCTATAAATAGTCATCTCTCGAAGAAATCAGTCCAGTCATCACCCGAAGACGATTGTAGATTCTAACAATCGAAACGTCGTGAACTAACGTGACTTGGAATCTCTCCACTTTTCATTTTTTATTTTTTTTCCTTTTCTTAATTTTTATTTATTCAATTGTTCTATTTTTACTTGTATTTTATTTAACTATTATTTCATTACAGGTTTATTTTGGTTAATATAATTCTTATTTTCAGCTATTCATTTTTGATTCTTCTTTTTTAGTTGTTTCAGGGATTTCAAATCATTTTATATAGTAGACAATGGAAGTCCGAACTAGTGAAATTCATCATGGTGATTGTTTCAAGCCATATAATGACCTATTCAGCTCACATACTTGTCCATTCTCGCAATCCATTTCCTCCGGAACCTCCATATATACATTTTTTTCTAGAAATCCATACAAAAAGGCAGTTTTAACATCCATCTGGAACAATGGGTATCTGTATTGGACTGCTACTGACATAAATAACCTAACTGTTGGTTATCTTGCAACAGGAGCATACATTTCTTTATTCACTGGTTTCTTTCTGCTGAAAACCTCTTGCTAACAGTCTACTTCTATATCTCTCTACGTGTCCATTCACATTTTTCTTCTGCTTGAACACCCAATTGCTTGTTATAGGTTCCACTTTTTCAGGGCAGTCCACTGAAGTCCACGTATTATTTTCCATTAAGGAGTCTAATTCTTCTCTCACCGCATTTTTCCATTTGTTTGCATCATCTTGTGGTAAATTATCAATATCTTTATAGTTTTCTGGTACATTTTCTGTTATTGAATCTGTATTTAGTGTAGATTTCAAAGTCATCTAACCAGACTGGCCTTTTTGTAATTCTTTTCTGATTTACTTCAGATGTAGAACCTATTGATGACATTTCAATGATTGACGTTTCATTTTGAATATTTGACAATCTACTTTCAAGATTTCTCGTTTCCTTTTCTGAATTTATCATCTCTGATTCTACTTGATTTTTATCAACTATTTCTATGGTTTCTTCAGGTTTTGTACAATTTGAATTTTCTTTTGCTTCATTTATTCCATCAATATGCGTTATTATTCGATGTTCAACATTTAGATTTTCGATATATCATTAATCATCGAAACGAAAGTTGAGAAGAGCTACTGGAACCCTCTGTACCTGGGAGTGACGAGCTTTGGCGAGTCACCCGCAGGCTCAGGGGAAGAAGACTACTCTCTCACCCATTCACGGAGAGCGCGGAGTGTGCTACTCCCCCGTCGACAAAGCGTTAGCCTTTGCTGACACGATGGAACGTCAGTTTCAGCTTATTGTTGACGACGATGACGTCATCGACCGCGATATGTTGTTGGAAGACCGGGTTCACCGAATCCTCTGGAAAGATGACGATGATGACATCCGTCCAGCTTCTGTGAAAGAGCTGAAGGGATACATCAGGGCCGCGAAGGCCAAGAAAGCTCCGGGGGTCGATTCAATAACCAACAAGTTATTGAAGAGGCTCCTGGATAACAGCGTTGAATACCTGTTACATATAATTAACAGTTCATTGGCCCTCAGACACTTCCCCAGAAGGTGGAAGCATGCGATCGTCGTCAAGATCGCAAAACAGGGTCAGAACCCGTTGTTGGAATATCATTGACTTTAGGTCGATGATGGACACTATCTTGCACTGACGAGTGGCTAAGGAGCCCAAAACCGGTCTGCAAGTGTTCCCGTTCCAAAATTGAAGGTCACCTCTTTCAGTTGTATTGCCAACTACATATGCAGGAAATTTTCTGTGAAGATTCCTGCACTGACGCCTGACGGATATAATCCAACGCCATTCGTGGTATTAGCCAGTGGAGTAGTTGTTTTCTGATAGGCGTCAGTCCATTCAAACTACTGTGTAAGTATATCCGAGACGGGTTTGAACATTTAAAGTTCTTTTTTTTTCAATTTCTTTCTCTTTTGCTGTATATGAAAGAATATTAGGTGAATGATCCATACGTTTCATATTTCATTGATAGTAGTGAAACCTCATTGTCATCTATGTTTTCTTATCTGTGCTTTGAATGAGTAATGAGTTCAGTAAAGTTTTTTAAAAAACAAACCGTTAGATAAATAACTTATTTGGGAAATAGTTCCACATCAATCAGCTCCAATCAATTTGATGAAAAAATATATTGAGTAATTCAGAAAACTGTTTATAACACGAAAAATTTGCATTCTTGTACAAAATTCCACAGAACCCCAATAACCCTTATACTTGCATTTCAATTAATTCCCAATTCCAGGACAACAAAAGGTAATTATTCTCCCATGAGAGGAAGTTATAAGAGGCGACTACAAATGATTTCACCCCTTTTGCCAAACATTTACCCAGGACAAAATCGCTCGAATATTCAACAGGGGATAAATTTAGGTAGTTGCACTAACGGGGGTTTATATACATACAAACTGAAACCGATTAAGTGCTGTGTCATCGTCTAGACGTTAGAATTGAAGACGGTGCTACCGTTAGTCGATTGTTTGACGCCTTTGATCGTTCGTCCTTTTGTGTACCATTGAATTTTCCTTTGAAATACATTTGAAATTATGTTCAGGTTTGTTACATCGGAATGTGTAGGGAATACAAGAATGCATCGATATCTGGTTGGCCTAGATCGAAATAGCTTATTATCGATGTGACTTTATACTTCACCACCATTAAACAACAACATTGTGGGGGATGAGGAAGAAAGTCAAACCAGAGTTTGTTGAAGGTTCCGGTTCAGTTGTTTCTGGATTTTCAAGGATATCCTCTATGGAGTTTCTAGAAAAGGAAAGAGCAACAATTGGGAATTATTTTTTGACATTACTTACCACACTATGAGAAAAAATTGTGAAGAAAAACAGCACCTCAAATCCACCATTATTCATCAGGTCTGGCTATGTTTGACTATAATTTCTCTCCTCTACTTTCAAAGAGGGATGATGGGAGTTATGAAAGCCTGGTTTTCAGAGTGACCCAAATTTTTGAAATGTCTAGATGCATTGCAAGTTCCCTGTAATAAATGTATCCAACTGAGAGGGGTATGTTGTACAAAAAGTACTTTGTTTTTTAAGTTTTTTCAACCTCTATTATAGTTGGCTTAATTTTTTTTCAATACAGCCTCTAATTTCTAGATGGATGCAAAAGTAGTAGTTTCAAACCCTGTATGTGAAGTTTCTGGAATTCCAAACAATTGCCGTACAACATGGAGTCAAAAAATATTTTTTTTTAAGTCAAGCCCAACTTGAGTTGATATCTGTAGAGTAGGGAGGGTGAGTGTAAGCCCACAGCACTCAAGTCACATGTGACCAATTGTACATCCTCCAGAGGTGTTGCCCTCCTAGACCATCGTCCATCCTGTCCTTCCCAGGAAGGTGGCCAGATCACTGGGGGACATCTCCTTTATATCGGCAGGTGTAGGCCAAGACTCGCCGAACACACACTGTCTTGTTAACGATATCTCCGGGCACTCGCATAGGACATGCCTGACAGTTTCATCTTTCTGTTAACACCTTCTGCATAGAGGTGTGTCCACTAGCCCCATATTAAGGAGGTGTTTCCTCAGGTAACAGTGGTCAGTCAGAAATCCCACTGTTAGGCGTACATTTTTCCTGGTCATCGCCAGATATTTCTTCGGCGCAAGATTTCGAGGGTCGTCCAAGTTGATCCTGGCAACATTGCATTCTTTGATTCCATCCCATCTCTCTAGGGATTGATCATTGGTGTTACTGGTAAAAGGTGCCACTAGGACCTATAATTTTTAGACCAGCCGCTTTCTTGGCTGAAGAGTCGGCAATACGATTACCTTCACTTCTGTCGTGCCCTTCAACCCACCTCAGGATGATGTTATTATTTACCGAGGCTTTGGCTAAATCTTGGTGGCACTCTAGTACTAGCCCTGAGGTTACACATGGTCTGTTCAAGGCTAATAGTGCTTGTCTGCTGTTAATGCAGATTGTTATGTTTTTGCCAGAATTTTTTTTCTGGTCATTCCTTTGTGGCGATTGAGATACCATCCTGTTCTGTTTGGACCACGCTGGTATGTTTTCCATTCCCCACTTAATTCTTAGGCTTAGTGATCTGGAGTACACTCCACATTTTCAGCCTTCTTTGGTTTTTGAGCCGTCTGTATATATGCGTATTGCATATGTAGCATCTGACTCTATGTTCTGTTTTATTTGTATTTTGTAAGGTTTATTAAACACAAACATCGGTTCAATTGCAGCGGAGTTTGTGCAGTAAGCGCCTCTCGCCATAGACTCAATTGATCCATTCCTACTTTGAAGTTCACACCAGCCGTGCACAATCGTACCATGGCCATTAACGCAACTTCCTTAACGTACAGGTCCAAGGGGGTCAGACCCGTAATTAATTCCATTACCGCGGTTGGTGTTGTTCTCATGGCTCCTGTGATGTTTAAACAAGCCAGTCGCTGTATTTGACATAATTTTTGAATAGCCTTTGCTTGTAGAACTTTTGGTCCCCATGCAATGGCTCCATACGTTAACATAGGTCTAATTATTGCAGTGTAGGTCCAGGTGACCACACGGGGTGAAAGACCCCATACGCTTTCCACTGTCCTCCGACATTGCTCATAAGCCACATATGCTCTTTTTGCTCTACTCTGTAGGTGAGAGTTCCATGTTAGCTTCCTGTCGAGTATAGTACCAAGATATTTCACCTCTTCAGAGAAGTTTAGTTTGCTTTTTAAGATTTCGGGAGGTTTTAAGCCCAATAAACTTTTTCCTTGGTGAAAAGGGCTATCTTAGTCTTCTTGGGATTGATCGACAGTAAGTATTCCTTACACCATGTTGGTGTAAGGTACCTGAGTTGCTAATTCGTGTAGCAAATTTGAAAGCACTCAAATTTTCGGGTCACTTTTCTTCTCAGAATTATTTATTCAAGTCAAGAAACACAATCGATAGTTCAACATCATTATGAAATTGGTAGGTGCGCTAATATTACAGCACAGTTGTTTGATAACCAATATCTAGATGAATTCATTTGTCAGGTGTGGATGAATCGACAACAGATACATAAACTTCTGATAATGAATAGTTGAACATCAAAACCCATATAAAAAAAGAACGTAGTTGGATAATAATCGTTGAGCAACCCTATATCAATGAGCTTGTGTTCATCAACAATTGTATTCAGCACCATTGTTCACGATAGAGTCCACAACTGTACTCAAGTCTTCCGTCAAAAGTTTCATCGTCAAACTTGAAATGCAAACAACTTATAATGACTTCATTTATCCGAAGCCGTGCACCTTGGCTAATCCAGGGAGAAATTGTTTACCTAGGCACATCTGGAAAGCCATTTTAATCGCCTGGGCTTATGCCGAAACTGAAGGTCCGAGAGTTTCTTTGTCTTGTAAGAAATTGTTCTCCCTGAATTTACTTCGAAGTTTCACTGTGAGATTCATACGGGCTGATTTTGAACCAGTGGCAGGGTTGAAATCTACTTGAGAGGGATGAAAGAGATTGCACAGTAATTTCAAATTAGTGTTGTATCTGTAGTGGTATTTACATATTACCATTCGGTTAATTTCATGTTCAAGGTAATATGCAGTGCTACTCAAATTTGGGTTTGTGCATGGCCATCTACCAGCTGGTAAGAGAATATTTTGGTTAATTTCATCGGTCAGTTAAAATCTACTCTGTGGATTGTGTACACTCATCGGTAACCTTCGATCAATTGTATGATTTGTCTTCATCCAAACCATAGAATACTGATGAAAACTGTCACAATGCTTGAATTTCTTTCCAAAGAGGGAAACTGTGAGTGCAGACGAAAAACCGGCTTGTTCGAAGTGCAAAAACAAAAGAAACTGCCCAAAACCTCTATTCAGAATTTCACCAAATTCCCCAGTAAGTGGAGAGTTGTACGTTGTCTTTCATATAAAGAATCACTTTATCGCATCTTTGAGTTATCACAAATTGGCGCCAAAAATGTGGAAACAATTATTATCAAATGAAAAGAGAAATGAAAATTTCTATTTTTGGGAAAGAAAGTTTTTGGCTTTCTACTACTTCATCTTGATACAAAAAACAAGGATGAGGGAATCTTCCAAGGAAAGGATTTAAGTAGTCAATTTTAAAATAATTAACTCTATACATGGATGTGAAGATCATGCAAAGAAGTAACTTTCAGACACAAACTGAAAGAAATTCCTCCTGAAACAGCTACTTTCATATAAACATTGAATTATACGAAAGAAAAAAATTCTTTCGAAACAAATACTTCTATATGAACACTGAATTATACAGAAGATACTTTTCTCTACTCAGTTTGTATTTCAAACATTCGTTGTGGAATAAAAATCAGATATCATTCACATGAGTTCTACTTTGAATGAATGATAATAAATTGCACTTACATTGAACACTGTCACCCTCACTGGTATACACCGATGTTTCGCCTTGATACACTTGCCCCAAGGCTCTTCAGTACCAAATTGGATAACATTATAGAAAATACACACAGTTCATTCATGAATTACGATTTTTTAATGTCACGGAATAAGCTTGATCTGCTTATGTCATCGATGACATTGTAATGTCATTCATTCACCTATTTGATTTAATCTCAGCCCGAAGGAATCTTATTTGAATTGAAGGGGTTATATTTCTAGAAGTGATTAATTGTTGGGAAATAAAGTTTTTGGCTTTCTACTACTTCATCTTGATACAAAAAACAAGGATGACGAAATCTTCCAAGGAAAGAAAGGAAGTAATCAATTTTAAAATGAGGAACTCTATACATAGATGTGTAGATCATGCAAAGAAGTAACTTTCAGACACAAACTGAAAGAAAGTGCTCCTGAAACAGTTTGTATTTCAAACATTCGTTGTGGAATAAAAATCAGATATCATTCACATAAGTTCTACTTTAAATGAATGGTAATAAATTGCACTTACATGGAACACTGTAACCCTCATTGGTATACACTATATATATATATATATATATATATATATATATATATATATATATATATATATATATATGTATATATATATAAGCCCTCTGATTCTCTGAATGAGTTCTCTGTCAATCCCATAAACTCGAAATTACGACTTCAAATTGAAAATTCCGACTTTAACCTCAAAATTTTGACTTCAAACTGAAAATTCTTTGATTGCTATCAAAATTTCGAGTTTGAAGTCGAAGTAAAGTTACAGAAGAATTCACTTCGGTAAATTGCATGATGTTTTATTAAACATTGAGTTTAACAGTAACAAATGATACAAAGCTCAGAAGTGGCCTTTTCAGTACTTACCTTGACCACCAGAGGGCGATGACAGTATATGTCAGTTTTTAATGTGATTACCAACAGAATTGAGACGTAGTCGCTGGCAAACCAGTCGGTATTTCAATTTAATTTAATTTTGGCGTACATCCCGGCTTCGATATGATCCGGCAGAGTAGTTGTCAGCGACTGTTAGATACCCAATTCTGTTGATACTCACATTGAATACTGACACCGTAGTGCCATTGCCCTCCGGTGGTCAGGGTAAGTACTAAACATTTCACGTGACACAAAAATGCCACCTATGAGCTTCTATGAGCTTTTTATCCTCTGCTAGTAACTGAAAACGAAACGGATTGCATTTTAGCCGGATACTGGATATTCGGCCAACCTTGCAGCCGGATAGCCAGATATTTGGCCACCGAATATCCAAGCAAGCTTGGGTAGGTGGCGCGCGTACGATAGGATGGTCCAATTCAGATTTTTTGCTTGATAAGCGAGGTTAACAATTGTTTTATTCATTGATATATTTTATTGATTGCAGTGCATCAATCTTTCAGCACCTTACAGCAGTGTGTACAGCCGGACTTATTTAAGAAGACGAGCGAAACTGCTTGCTGTCTCTTAGTGAGGAGAAATTGGTTCATTTACCACAATTCGCTCTCAGTGCTGTATAAATACTGATTCATTTGCAGTTGTTCAATTGGTGTGTGATATTTGATTGTATTCCTCAAATTATACTGACTATAGTCCGTTCATAATTTGTCGATAGCACAAAATGAGGGCCCAAGTCATAAAACGGTCGTAAAACTCGTAAAATCATAGGCGGAGGTTCCTGAGGTGTTTATTCATTAAATATAAAGCTTCAGTTTATATTCGAAACTTGCCTTGAAAGGATGAAGTTGTTACGAACGAGAATAATTTTTGGTTTAGTACATTTTTTAATCGCATTTAATTTACGGCTCTTTGGTGTTTCGGCGTCTGCGGCAGTAATTAACGTCTCTAATATTTATTTTGCGAATTTTGTGCAGTGCGTGAGTAACTTTTTTTCATATTCCTACAAACATATACGTACCTTTCGTTCCTGCTTGTTTTGTTTGATTGCTTGCGATGGTTTCGTCATCATCATCAACATCATCAAGTTTTACACCGGTACTGTTGCGTACAGTGAGTAAGTATGTCTATTCACTAAGAGAGAAGACTATTGTTTTGAACGTTCACGATGCTCTGGTTTCTCAGAATCCCACAAACACTGTTCAGAACATAATCAAGAGTTGTGCCAACATGACGGGCGTAGGGGAGTCAACAATATATAGGTTCCTATCAGAAAGAAAAAAAAAGGTATAGCTAACCCAAATACAAACGAATACTCAAAGAGGGGGAGAAAACCTATTGAAATTGATGAATTTGCCAAAAATGGTATTCGAAGGAAAATTCACGAATTTTTTTACAAAAAAGAAATACCCAACTTAAACAAAATTTTACAAGAAGTTAGAGACGACCCGGATTTGCCTCATGTCGGACGAACCAAATTGTGGCAAGTTTTAAAAGAATTAAATTTCCGGTGGGAGAAATCAGACCGAAAATCACTTTTGATTGACCGGGAAGAGATAATATGTTGGAGAAGAAAGTATCTAAGATCTATACGAAAATTTCGGGCTGAAGGAAGGCCAATTTACTATCAGGACGAAACGTGGGTAAACGCAGGTAAAGGCAGTGGATTAATAGTTTCTCACATTGACAGTGAAAAAGGATTTGCTAAGCATGGTTTGTTGGAATTTGAATCCAAAAGCACAAAAGACTATCACGAGGAGATGACAGCTGATGTTTTCGAAGAGTATTTTGAGCAGATGATTGAACATATACCACCAAATTCAATTATAGTATTAGATAATGCACCTTATCATTCACGACTAGTTGAAAGACTTCCAACGACTGCGTGGAAGAAACAGGATATCATTGACTGGCTGCGGAATAAGTCCCTGCCTTACGAAGATGGAATTATTAAAGCAGAACTTTTAAAAATTGCCCGGCAACACAAATCTAAGTTCAAGAAATACGTAGTTGACAAAATGGCGGAAAGACGAAACATCACAGTCCTTAGACTTCCACCCTACCACTGCGAATTAAATCCAATTGAACTCATTTGGGCACAAATGAAAAGCTATGTGGCTAGAAAAAATACGTCATATAAAATACAAGCTGTACGTGAATTGTTATATGAGTCTTTACAACATATTACAGAACAAAATTGGCGAGATGCAGTAAGACATGCAATAGAAGAAGAACAAAAAATGTGGGATCTTGACAATATAATTGATGCGACTGTAGAGACACAACCGCTAATTATTAACCTGCAAGACGACTCGGATTCCGAAGATGATCCTGTTTATTTTGAATTTGAATAGTTTTGTAAGTAATCGTAGTTTATATCATTTAAAAATAGGTATTAATTAAATAAATGTATCTTTTACAAATTGCAAGTAACTTATTATTTTTGAATAAAATAAAGAAATTTTTTTTAAAATAAAAATACAGTTTACAGTACCTACAGTTTAAGAATATTAATATATTTATTTATTTAAAGTAACTAATGTTTTAATCATATACTCTACGACACTGGTCACTCATTTCCACTCAAAATACCTACATAATCGGATTAAAAGTTTTATAGCTGTATTGTATTTCTTCAGATACAAGATGGGTTAGTCGAAAACATCTTAAACTGCCAGTTTTAGTTTGGTTTTTGTTATTATATCATATTAGCTGTCCTCTCTGTATTTCAGTTCTCTAATGAGGGTCAAACTTGCAGTGAGCTATCAACAAATTATGAACGGACTATAAATGGAGCAATCAATTACCTGATTTTGTTCAATCCGGTAATCAGCCGGATAGTATTCAGGCCGCCAAATAGACCGGATACCGAATATTCGTTTCATCTCTATTAGTGACTACTTGAAGTATCTGGCGATTGACATTGGACAAATGGCATATATTTTCATTTATTTTACACGCAGTGACAACAACTCATTGATTTTACTCACTTTCTATCGATTTTCAGACGAACGTCTAGACCTTTCCCGAAAGACCGTTTTCAAAATCATCCGCGAAGCCTTTTCTATTGCCGAAGATCATATCGAGACAGGAGTGCCTTCACTACCTCTACCTACCGAACTTTTTTCATTGGATCTGAAAGAACGTTTGAGTCTGACGAAAAAAGACAATGTCTCTTCATCTGATTCTATAGGCTCGAGCGATTCTTCGGAAGCAGGAAGCTTCATCGCTATAACATTTCCAGAAGAGACGAAGTTGTTCAAGCTCCCGAAGAAACCATGCCCTTGGATCAGTGATGAAGAATGTGAGTATGGTGAAGTCACTGTATTTATCATCAACCATATCATCAATAAGTTCTGCAGATTTTTAAGTAGTGGGAGGATTTCAACGTAAGTGGAGTAAAAGTAATCTTTCAAGTTCAGAGATATCGCTATCGAAGTTATCTTCTGGGTTTATTGACCATACCCTGCAAGTTCATGCCGGACGCTGGGTTTGTAACAGCGATAAACATTAGAATCGATGAGTCATTCATGATTGAAGTCTGTAGTATTATTAAACCAACGTTAAAAGCGCGAAACTATCACAAATATGAGGGCTCCACTTAATTCACCGTCTCTGCCAATCAAGTCGAGTTCTGCAACGATATCAACTAAGTTATAAGCTCTGAGACTGGTCGAGAACACCATCAAAGAGCTGAACAACAATGGAAAAGTGGACGTCTTATTAGGCATTTCGAAGGCTTTCGACCAGATCTAGTGGATCTGGCCCTTTCTGAAGGGCAGGACCTTTCAGGTCAGACTAGAGGGCTGCATATCTGACAACAGGGAGATCCTCGCTGGAGTGCCACAGGAGGCCGTACTCTCTCCCACGCTCTACTCTGTATACACCAGTGACTTTCCGAGGTCCCAGCGTGTAGAGACATCCCTGTACGCCGACGATACGGCTCTCCTCGCCTCTTTCATGGGTCGAAAGCTCGACATCATCTATATGCAACTTACGTTCGATGACCTCGAGAGCTGGTTACTCGTTTGGAAGACCCAAATGAACTCGAACGAAACCCAGGCAATAACGACATCCTCTCTGGCCATGAAAGTGGTGGTCTCTGAAAGGGAGATCGACTGGCAGTCACGGGTAAAGTAACTTGGCCTTCTAATGGGCTGTAGGCTAACCTGGACTCCGCCCTTCAGTAACTCAAAGTCCAGGATCGAGGTACGGATTGCAAAGATTATGATCTATAGTACGATGTTCAAGCCTGTCATCACGTATGTTACATACGTCTGGGTACAAGCGGCTCCGACGGCTCTCCATTTTGGAGAGATTCCAAAATGAGTTACTATACGGATGATAGTGAATGATCCGTGGTTCATGCGGACTGAAGCCATCTGCAGAGATTTGCAGCTGCCTTCCATTCAGCAGTCCATTCGGTAAAGGAATCGGCTAGTTCTTGATAACGCGGAAACTCACGATAATCCGTTAGAGAAGCTATAGATCATACAGTAGATGACCCTTACCGATATAGACGGCCCTGTTACTTAGTCGAATGAGGCCCTCTTATCCTTCGTTAACGGATGACTAACTTTTTCACCCGACATTCCAGCCAGGTAGAGGTACACCGGTACGGATGCCTGAGGACCTTCGTTCCGTCGGCAATCCCCAGTTGGTTGGGCCTCGTCTGACCTCCTGACGAACATACATTGAAAAGGTAGGTAAGCTAGGCTCCATCCTGAATGGAACCAAAACGTTCAAACGGCAACGATACCACTTGCTGTCTGGGAGTCAGACTGTTTATATGTGATGATTGTTTCCCGGTGAAAAGCAACTTGTTCAATTGACTTCATGAAATGAAGAGAAACTGAATTGTTTTCTGGAACTATTATTTTTAGCAAACAGTTGTGTTCCCTTTTTATGGAAGAAAACAATAAATTCTCAATATAAACTGACAAACCAAATGAGTTGGAAATATCTTCAGCCAGCTCTTAAATATTTTGGTTACACTTGGTTGTGGAAAGGACAACCAAAGAATATTTCTAAGGCCGTGGTCCGAATTGTGCTCACAGCACTTACGACGTTCACACTGCTAACGTCGGGTCCGATTTACGTGATCGCCAACGTCTGTTTGCAGTGTTAATAATTTGGACCACTTGTGAGTGTGCTTACGAATTCCATAAGTTGAACATAACCTAACAATGCATTTTTTTAAATAAACATGAGTGGAGTATGTGGTGTAGCTGATAAAGATCGGAAAATGCTTGTATTTCTAACATTTTCTGCAATCGGGGAAAGTGACGAGGGTAATATTGATGTGAAAGATATATTAGATATTTCGTCATCATCGAGAAGCTCCGAAGATGAACTGGTTAATACAATTCTCGTGTTAAACAACAAGCGAGGAAAATTGGAGCTTAGACTTCGTATTCAACGTTACGTCGAAGAAACGATTCCCAGATTTTCTATCTCGCCAGTTTCTTCAATTGACACGAAAAAACTCACTGACATTTCAATAAATTTCATTTCGGACGATTGAATTCACAGAAATAATAAAACACTCGATAGTTCAAATGAATGGCGCAAAATAACGTCAATGTTCAGAATACTAACGATCTGATCCGTGAGTACTGTGAGCACTACGGTGTGACGTCACATGTGACGTCATAGCGTTCACAACGCTAACGGTGAGCGTGAAAAGCACGAATCGGACCGAGCATTGGTACGCTATGAGCGTGATTCGGATCACGGCCTAATTGTCAATAAATCAGCAGTAACTGTAGAAACGATACACGAATCAGACTGATTACTATAACCAGTTACTAATAGATGAATTAGGAAGTTCTTCTTCTTTTCCATTCGTTGGCCGCAGCAACTAGGGCTATCCGACCAAGTGCTAACGAATCTACAATTACTGAGTATCGTATAATGCGGTGAGAGTATAAGTAGAGCACTGCCACATTTGCCTCATCATCTTTGGATATGTCTACCGCAGTTGTGGATGGCACATCAGGCATAAAATTTGCAGACGACGACCACTAAATCTGAGATAAAGCTTTGTGTATTAAATCAATAATTTTCCTGTGGCACTTTTTTGAAAAAAAAAAACAGTAGTATATGTTTTCTCCTTCGCGAATCAGAAATTCAGCTCATGGCCAAACTGTTCCTCAAAAATTCCATTTCATTTATTTGTTCGAGAAATTTAAAAATATATATTTTTTTTTTGTATTTTAATGCATCCAGGTTTGAGCAGTTCCATAGAAACGCCATCGGAGGATGAGAAACCGTCGCCCGTGGATCTTGAATCCGAAGAAGTGGCCGTTGAGGAAGAAGTGAGGGAATCCATTATGGGTGAAGAATTTGATTTTTACAAACCCGATATGAGGACACCACCACGATTCCGACCTTCCGTGGAGTCTCTTTACGAAACCTCAAGCACTTCGTCGGAAATCATTGCGGAGAGTTCAGAAGATGAATCAGGAGGTATTCAAATCACTCCATTGAAATATTTTTGGTTGATGAATTGAGATGGTTTTGTCTCACATTCAGGTACTAAAAAAACGTTTGAATTGAACAAAATCTATTACCCAGGGGCAGATTTGAGATTTTATGAAGGAGGTCTCTCAAAAAACATATTTTTTGAAACACTACTGATGAAAAAATAATTCGGAGCAAATTGTCGATTATTTCTGATTCCTTTTAGCGATGAATCATGAATAGATAGTATTATTTAAAACGTATTATTCGAATCGTATAAAAATATATGTTTTTTCCGTCAACCACTTGTCGCACCCCTATGAACGACAACCCTCAGAAGTCGAAACTTGTGCGAGCTAAGGACTAACGTGGTCTTACCTTTTAACGTGAGATTTCTATATTTGGTATCTGACAAAAAATCACATTAAAATGGAACATTCATCCTTATTAGCTGAGTTAGCCAAATACAGTAATATGCGAAGGACCTTTGAATTGGATACTAACTTTTCTGAAAAACAGAAAGCAATATGTCAGTATTTTCTATCGTTATCATTTAGTAGAGCATCATATTATATTTAATCAAGTAGAAGTCGAGCATGGGATATCGCAAGGGTCCATATTGGGGCCTGTACACTTTATATTATATCTAAATACAATTGGGTGTATCTCTGCAGACGCGATGTCCATTTATGCCGACAATACTTCATTTTTGACATCTGAAAAATTAGTTAAACCTCCAAATACTATAGTATATTGAATAATGCTAGCAGATGATTGAAGTGAGAACTTTTCATTACTGAATAGCACCTGTACAAGATTCATCACATTTAACAATTATCCAAAAATTGCTCTCAACTCAACATCTGCACTAAATAATTGAAAATCGATTCTGGCAGTTGTACCGCCAACAGCATATGCAGGAATTACTTCAGTGAAGAATTCTGCACTGACACCTGCCAGTAATTCAACGCCCTTCGTGGTACTAGCCAAGGAAATAGTTGTTTTCTGATAGGTGTAAATTCGTTAACATACAGTGTATGTGAGTTGAGACTGGCCTGAATGAATTGTTCTTTAAGATGATTTGATTCACAGGCATTCTTCAAATATGTCCCCTTACTATATACAGCAGTGGTCGCCAACCTGTCGATCGCGAGCTACCGATAGCTCGCGGAGGCAATTCTGGTAGCTCTCAGAACGATTTTAATTTTAAAATACAAACTGCAAAAATCAGAGAAGCCTCCGGAAATTCCACAAAAAAATCTAATTGTCATAATATTAAACATAAACAGCGGCAACGTTGCGGTGAGCGATCTGCCGCTGACGCCATCAAGCTAGAATTGGCTAGAACCGACCAGCCGGACCAGCGCGTTAGTGTTCGAGAACGATCTGGATTGCTTTGAACGGGATGAATACGCACGGTGCGGCGACATTGCGCTTAGTTTAAAACTGAACGCGTAACCAATATCCAGCGGTTGGGTTAGTAGAGAACAACAAAAATAATATTATGGTAAGCAGTTGTATGAAGGTAAAGACATACCACTTTCATTCGGAATGGGAAGAACAATACTTTTTTACAGAAGGTAAAGATAAAAATGTGTGTTTGTTATGTAATACTTCGGTCTCCGTTGCTAAAAAAGGAAATATTGAGAGACATCATAAAACTGTACATTCTAATTTTGAAAAATCATTCCCACTACATTCTGCCGCCAGAAAGGAGAAACTGAAACAGTTAAAAAAACAGTTAATTGGACAACAATCAATATTTTTAAGAACAGTTGACAACAATAAGGCTGCAACTGAAGCATCGTACCGTGTGTCCCAGATAATTGCACAAGAAAAGAAACCTTATGAAGACGGGGAAATCATAAAACAGGCGTTTTCAGAAGCTGCTGATTCGTTATTTGCCAACTTTAGAAATAAAGACGAGATAGTTTCAGCTATGAAATCTATGCAACTTTCTGCTAATACAGTGATGAGACGTGTAGAAGTAATGAGCAATGATATTTTTTACAGTTAAGAACTGACTTAGATAACTGTGTTTATTTTTCACTTCAACTGGCCGTGTTCGTCAGGATGGTTTTTAGTGATTTTACGATTAAAGAAGATCTTTTGAAGTTCATTCCACTGAAAGGACACACTACTGGACATGAGTTGTTTTCTCATTTAAAAAATATTATTTCTTTCGAGGAAATTCCAATATCGAAAATGGTAGGCTTGACAACCGATGGCGCTCCAGCTATGGTGGGTTGTGATAAGGGTCTGGTGGCGTTATGTCGTAAAGATGAAACTTTTCCGCAATTTCTCTGTTACCACTGCATTATACATCAGCAAGCATTATGTGGAAATTCACTGAAACTAAACAACGTTATGAAACTGGAGGTAAAAATTGTGAACAAGATTAGAGCTCAAGCGTTACAAAGAAGATTATTCAGAACCTTGGCCGATGAAGTTGACTGTCAATACGGGGACCTACTCCTTCACTCTGAAGTCCGATGGTTAAGTAGAGGACGGGTGCTGAAACGTTTTAATGATGTCCTATCTGGCATAGTTCAATTTTTCAAACAACGCGATGAACCGACTCCGGAACTAGAAAATTCAATCTGGCTTAGAGATTTTGGTTTTCTCGTGGACATTACAGAGAAATTAAACGAACTTAATTTGCAGCTTCAGGGGAAAGACACAGAACTAGCGGAAATGATTTCTGATATAAAAGCATTTATCAAAAAGCTGGAGTTTTGGGAACAAAACCTAATTAACAGCGATGCCAAGCATTTTCCTATTCTTTCAGAAAAAATATCTCAAAATCCATTAGAACCCTATGACAACAAATATCATGTAGAAATAATTTCTACCCTGAAGAATAACTTCAAAAATCGTTTTAAGGATTTCAATGGAATGGCTTCAGTAGCGCAGTTTGTTGTTTCACCCTTTATGGAAATTGATATCCAACAGTTTGCAACTTGTGTTATGCAGAACTTTGGCGAAGACATCGCTGCAACAGAAATGGAAGTCATTGAGTTTCAAAATGATTTAGCCTTAAACCTCTATATCAGTGGTCGCCAACCTCTTCAACACATTGAAGAGGTTGGCGACCACTGATATACAGAATCCTTGTCTGGAAATGTGAAAAACTAGACAAAGATAACAAATCAGGGGTCTACGAACTAACATTGGATGGTTCTCAGAAGTTTATATCTCCGAACACAAAGAAATCTTTCCTCTGGAAAACATTTATGCCAACCATTCTTGCCACCTTCAGTAGAACATCTACGATTTCAACATGGACTACAGCATATTACATACAGAAAATTAAGAACGAATATCAAATCAACTGCAACCTCCAGAATTGAATAAACGCCAATATTCAAATAACTTTTTAAACGTTCAAAAAGAAGTTATTTACTCACCATTGTTGAACTTGTTTACATCAAATGCCAAGAATCAACATATTCAACATATTCATTGATAATAAGAAGTAATATTACATTTCGATTGGTTTTTCACAAAGTACCCATTTTTTCAGAAATAATCATCCAACTGAATTTCGTAATCACCACTGTCAAATAAGACATTGTAGAATAGTTCAAAGTACTAGTCCAACTAATGAAGTTACTGTGTGATGAAACACGTCTTGAATAACATTCATAGTATGAAAATGGTTTGTTCATTATCAAGTAACGAGTCAGTGTATTCATTATCAAAATTTCAGATGCAACTTGGATTCTGTCGAGCTCAAAACTTCCCAGAGTCCCATGTCCTAGCAAAATCTTCGATATCGAACACAAATCTGCGGCCCGAATGGAGAAACAAAAAGAAGAAGAAGTGCTTCAAGTCTGTTTATATCTGCTCGCTCGATTGTCTCTCATCCCTTTTTTCTCCATCTTCAGGCGTTATTCGACTATCATTTGTGGCAACTCAGGAAACAAGACATGGCGGATCCCAGAAAAGGAACGACATTTTCCCCGGATGCTGCTAGTAATCGAAGTTTCGATGGCGGAGATGCTGAAGATAAAAACGACAAGGTTAGGGAAATGTTTCGGAAGTTTTTGAAGGAGCAGGATAAGGATTCGAGAGGATTGAGGGAGAATATCTTCATCAACACCTGTGTGCTACTGGCTATTAAGCAATTTATTTTTGATTAGTAAGTACATTTTATATTTTTGGACTGAAATGGTATAATGAGTTGGTTTGTAAGGTCTATGTTCAAAAAAATTGAATATATAGCAGAATTGGAGGAAATTATGAACACAATTGTCTGATCACCTTACCCTTTTCTCTCTGTCCAATGATCTGCCTAGAATTGTATGTCAAAATCCATTGTGGTAGTGTAATATACTGCCTCAATCAACTCCGAACTTTGATGAATCATTTTATATTTTCATATCTGTAAAAAAATTAACATTTCATTTTATATGGCGGTCATTATCAATAATTGAAAGGTCATACTCTCCAATATTTTGGAAAAACTCCATTGGTATAACAACTCCAAAGAAAAACAATTCCAAAGAATTTTCAGATTTGCTATCCACTATCTCCAGAATTTTCCAAAGATTCTTAGGTAAATTTTCGTCATGCGGACACCCGGCGATTTTGAAAAAATTTTTGACTGTACTTACGTATTTTGATGCGTAGATTACGAATCCGAAAGAAAAAAGCGGCGCTCTCCCTTATTCAGAAAGTTACGGCCCTTCAAAGCTCAGAAAAGGGCAACTTTTCAGCCTTCTTTTTCGCTAAATAAACTATATAAAAACACATGCATTTATTCACTAGGTCACCTTTACACCTTATTCGTCCTTCTTTAACACTTTTCACTTCAATAACCAACATTTTTCTTATAAAAATGTTAAAAAATGTACAGAGCTGCTTTTTGGTTACATATCACTGTATTTTACGTTTTTAAGGTTAATGATATGGTTGGTACGACTGATGCAGTCCATATTCCTGAAGTAAATTAAATGTTTTTTACCCTCATTCTTTAGATCGTAAATTGGTTTTTGGTGGTGTATTACGAATTTGAAATAGTAGGCGATGGCAAATACCAACCGCTTTTTTCTGAAATGTCACTAGTAACTAACCTAAAAATAGAATAATGTCACCAGGAGAAGCATTCGTTTTTAAATTAAGTTTTTTATAAGAAAAATGTTGATTATTGAAGTGAAAAGTGTTAAAGAAGGAGGAATAAAGAGTAAAGGTGACCTAGTGAATAAATGTTTGTGTTTTTAAATAGTTTATTTAGTGAAAAAGAAGGCTGAAAAGTTGCCCTAACTTTTTAAATAATGGAGAGCGCCGCTTTTTTCTTTCGGATTCGTAATCTACGCATCAAAATACGTAGGTAAGTACAGTCAAAAATTTTTTCAAAATCGCCGGGTGTCCAGATAACGAAAATTTACCGATTCTTATACCTACTTTACATCGAATAATTTTCTTCATCAGTGTCAATTTGGCTTCAGACCTGGTAGAATTAATGAAGCAGCCGTAACTGATGATATCTTATGTGAAAATGTGGCAAATTTATGAACTGCTTTGATATTACTCGATTTCCCCAAAGCATTTGACACTATTAGTCAATAATTACTTTATGTCAAATTGAGGTATTATGGGTCAATATGTAGTCAACATCTTTTATATGGATACCCGAAGGATTTTGTTGAGTTGTTCACCTAGTCTAGCTGTGTATTTGAAGGTGGTGGGCAATGTGTCATAGTGCATATTAAAAAATTTAAAAAAAATTGTTTCATGTCTGAACAAGAATAAATCCCAATAACAAGACGTATTAAAATTATTAACAAGCATGTTACAGTTTTATATCTGCCTATATACACACAATACACATACATATACAGGGCTTATCATGATGAGCGTTAATTAGCCGTTCCTGACAAACTATTCGACGGATCAACCTGAAAATTTCACAGTATGCATAAATCAATATGACCTACACGCCTAAAATATTTCAGACGAAGCGGCGTCGTCGCTTCTACTATAAAGTACCGGCTTCTTTGATTTTTCAAAAGGAACACCCCATATATAATATCATATTATGATTCGGTATCACTTTGTCAACAAATTCATATACTATTTCCCTATACCTATCTATTACCGTTTAAAAGATATAAATTAGTTTCCATATTTTTTTTACCAAACATGAACTTTTATAAATGCTAATAATCTTGAACTCTCTTGCACTAAAACGGTCAAATTTGAAATGGAGTGTAGTGATACTATGAGGATCTTCACTCGGAGTCATATTTTCATTTGTCTCATACAGGGTCCCAAAAAAATGCAGATACTTTGATCTCATGAAAAAATGAGTGGAACTCAATTTTTTCAAATGGAACACCCTGTATATTTCAACATTTTTGAGCTCTACATCCAATTTCAGATTAACTTTGTTCAGATAATACTATTTCTATTTTGAACCGTTTTCGAGATAAACTGATTCAAACGGAAACTGACGTGGTTTTCTTGCTCGTTTTTTTTGAATTCATCACTTATTCTGGATATTAAACATTTTTTATACTTAGTAATATTTCTTTTTGATCCAGTTTTTTTAACTGTCTCAGATCAGTCAATTCGAAATTGGTATGTACCTACCTTAGAAAAATTTGTATACATTGAGGTATTGGTCTTTAACGTACAACAGTACACATTAATATTTTTTTTCTACACCCGTACTCTAACAATACACTTATATGACCTTAATCCGTTTCATAATGATATCCATTATGATAGAGATTTTTCATAACGATACAGATTATCAACCAATAGAAACCCATAATTTTTCAATCAAGAATCCTGTACCTTTGCTTGTCCTAGATTCTAACCTAAGTAACTAATTGCTTTATTTGTCAAAATCAGTTTTTATATTACCTACCTATATTATCAAAATGTCTGAAAACAGCGATATAGAAGGAATACCATCGACTCCAATATTTTTAAAAGATCAGATTAATTACAGTTGTTATATTCAATATAAATATAATAAGAATCTTTATAGTTTTCATATATCCATGATAATACCATTAAGTTTGTGTTTTTTAAAAAAAATTTGAGTTAATTACTGTAAATGTGTTCAATACAAATATAATATTTATAGTTTTTCATTATTTATCGGGTTTAGAAAAAATAGCGTATGCAACTCTCATGTAATGTATCCCGTATCCCGGTTAATGCTCGTGTCTTATTAACCATCATTACATGATCGTTGCATAATATACTATTATTAGTGTGCTTTGGAAAAATAAATAAACCAATTATTTAACGTCAGACTTTCGTTGGTGGTTTTGACTGATTGTGATAGCTACCAATTATAATAGAATAATGTCAAGATTAGGTTACAGTAATGAAGATTTCTTGAATTTATTAATAATTTATGGTGAGTACAATAGAATTGCAAGTAGAACATGCCAAGTATTTCATGAAAGATATCCACAACTTCCGAAGATTAATATTAATGTAATAAATTGACTACTAAAAACTGTAGGTTGAATGGAACCTTCCGTCCAAAAATCATTCCTAAGAAGACTAAAGTGGATGATGATGACAATGGTATAACAGTTTTGGGATATTTTCATGCATTTCCAAATGCTTCTCTGCACGAGACTGAAAGGGAGATAGGTATACCCTACGTGACAATTTGTCGAATTCCTAATAAGCATAAATGGCATCCCTATAAGTTCTACTGTGTCCAACATTTGAAAGGGACCGATTTACCTCGTAGAGTGGAATGCTTTGAATGGTTACTTATCAAGACTCAAGAGGATGAACATTTCTTCGACAATATCATATGGACAGATGAGGCCAAGTTCACAAAAAATGGAGTTTTCAATAGACACAACAGTCATTATTGGGCGCCAGAAAATCCCCATGTTGTCCGCCAAAGGGGTTTTCAAGAAAGATGGCAATTCAATGTATTTTGTGCCATAAAGAATGAGTCAATTTTTTATATCGAGTTTTATGATGATAATTTGAATGCATTAAAATATGAAGATTTACTGAGGAATGGAATTCAAATGATTTTAAATAATAGACCAGGAAGAGAACATGTATGGTACCAAATGGATGGTGCTCCACCCCATAATTATCATTCAGTCAGCGAAGCTTCAACCGAAATCTTCGAAGACAGATGGATTGGTAGTAATGGACCTTTTCGTTGACCTCCTAGAATACCAGATGGCAATCCATTAGATTATTTCGTGTGGGGTTTCATTAAAAATATGGTTTACTCTACTCCAATAACAACAATGGAAGATATGAAATCGAGAGTTACAACTGCTTTCAATAGTTTGACTCCAGACTTGATCAGAAGCGCTACACATGACAATCTTTTGAAGAGATTACATGTTTGTTTAAATAGAGGTGGAGATGTGTTTGGACATATTCTGAAATACACTGACGATTAAATTAACTCATTAATGCATGGGTTTATTATTTTCAGTTCGTGTTTCAGCGTTAATAAAACTATTGTTTGAAAACAAGTTTCATTCGATGGTTGAGAAGTATTTCAATAATTATTTTTTCATTGTATTATCTGTGACTAATTGAGAAACATCAAATGAAATCTGTTTTACAAAAATGAGCGATGAACAAAGAAACCATGTCAATTTCCATGTGAAACAGTGTATCTCGAAAACGGTTCAAAATAGAAATAGTATTATCTGGACAAAGTTAATCTAAAATTGGATGTTGAGCTCAAAAATGTTGAAATATACAGGATGTTCCTTTTGAAAAAATTGAGTTCCACTCATTTTTTCATGAGATCAAAGTATCTGCATTTTTTTGAAGACCCTGTATGAGACAAATGAGTGAAGATCCTCATAGTATGAGACTTCATTTCAAATTTGATCGTTTCAGTGCAAGAGAGTTCAAGATTATCAGCATTTATAAAAGTTCATGTTTGGTAAAAAAAATATCGAAATTAATTCATATCTTCTAAACGGTAATAGATAGGTATAGGAAAATAGTATATGAATTTGTTGACAAAGTGATAGAGAATCATAATATGATATTATATACGGGATGTTCCATTAAAAAAATAAAAGAAGCCGCTACTTTATAGTAGAAGCGACAACGCCGCTTCGTCTAAAATATTTTAGGCGTGTAGGTCATATTGACTTATGCATTTTGTAGAATTTTCAGATTGATCCGTTGAATAGTTTGCCAGAAACGACTAATTAACGCTCATCACGAAAAGCCCTGTATGTTCAACGGCTTCAGGAGCATAGGCCATATTTACATATTTATTCATTTAAGAGATCGGAATTCTTTGAGAATAACTGAGTCTGTAGTTTTCAGTTTTCTAAAAATTTTATTTTTCTTTTAATATCGTTGATTAGGTATTCCATTATCGAACCAGGGAGAAATTTTTTTTATTTTATATGGTGCGTATTTGTATATTTCCATTTCCATTCCTGAATTGCTGAATAAAATGGAAAGTTTTTTTTGCTAGTCAACTTTTTCCTCATGTTCACTGCATCTCGTTTTATTGTTTTCAAGGTATTTTTCATGGTCAACACAATTTTCATTCAGTTTATTTCTCTATTCCTAAACATTGTTCGTTTTTCGAAAAATAGATGGAGACTGAATGTCATATAAAATTAATAATTAATAATTGAATTACACATCAACGAATGATGTGTTGTGTAGTAACATCTAACTTTTTTCCATCATAAATTGAATGCTTCAATAAATATATTTTCAACATTCACCCTTTTTCATTGTTACAATGTTCAGTCGGGTTTGAAGGCCGTAGTTTGGAACTGATTACTGACGTTTCGGCAGTACGAGTGCTGGCTTCTTCAGAGGTTAATTCATCTTGATGATGCACTGATGACGATGACTCGGTGAACAGTCATCGGTAAACCATCAAGATGAATAAACTTCTGAAGAAGCCAGCCGTTTCTGTAAGACCACGTTAGTCCTTAGCTCGCACAAATTTCTACTTCTGAGGGTTGTCGTTCATAAGGGTGCTATAGCTGGTTAACGAAAAAAACATATTTGAACATACTCAAAGCGAAAGTTTTTTCGTTTTTTCAAGAAGATGACAAAAAATGAACGGAGAGATGATGAACGGATGATGAATGTAGTTATTTAATAATCAACCAGTTGTTAATCAGCTCAAATTGAAATATCTTTGACAAGTTCATCCTTGTTCGAGCACTCTGTAGAAACTCATTTATTCATATCCATTATTTTTAGATGAACGTTGATATCAGGAAACGGGAATGATTCAATTCATCACAATTATCCATTTCCCGCTGTGCATTTCAGGATTTAAAACTGAATTTTGCAAACACTGCTTCATTTAGTCAAACAACTGACCGGGGTTCGAAGTTAAAAAAATGCAACAAAACGCTGGTAAATTTGTTTGCACAATAAAGCAATGTGTTGATTTTTCATGTATGCGCATTTCGTTGAGTGATTATGCTGTTGAGTTTTGTTTGACTTTCACATCATCAGTGAATTTACCGAATGGAATGAATATTGTTATGGAGGAAAATTTGGAATTGTTCGATTCTTCACAAGTTAATATAAAGCGATAACCAGGATAAGTTTTTTTCAAATTAATAGCATTTTTTTCAAATTGAATCGGCCGTTACTCGATGAAGATCCATAGTAATTTCACAAATTACATCGGAAACGATTATTTTTTTTAAATATCACCACATGTTTCGCTTTCACAGTAGCTTTTTAGTAGTGAATAACAAATTGTTTCCTGTGTTGTTTGTGAAACTGATAATAATCCATTATTACGAAAAAATACCGTGTTTATAAAAAGGAACAAATAATATGAAAATGTGATAATAGTGGAAATATTGAATTATCATTTTAGAGCAGTTATAGTGGAAGAAAAATAATTGTTGGATATAACTGTTACTACGTGGTAGGGGATAATCATGAAAATTTTATCGATTGTATTTGTAAATAAAGTTACAGCAGTTTCGTCCTATAAAACGAATATGATAAACTCTGAAAATGTAACGTTGTTACAGATACAATTGGAAAAAACAGAAGGTTTTATTTCTCATTTTCCATAAAAATAATTGTATCCATGTCAGATGATTTCTAGTTGTACAGCTTTTCGAAAAATTCTTTATTATATACATGTTTTATATACATTTTTTATAATGAATTGTGAATATTCATCCCAGCTAGTGAAATATTTCAATACTGTTTGAACATAAAGAATCAATTTGGAATCTTCAATTTTGTTTATTTTTTCTTGATCACACCTGAATGAAAAAACCGGCAGATTCGTGATTACTTCAATCTTCCAATATTCAATGGATATTTATCTTTGCATAAATTTTACAATAATTATCAAAACGACATTTATGTTTTCATTCTGCAATCTGTTTAGTAGTTTAAATGGACTGAAGAAGTTTATATTTCCAAGTTATCTTACTTGAACATATAATAGACACACTCTGTAGAGATTATCAGTGAGAGAAGAAATTTTTTGAACTTTCAATTTGATTCTTCAAGGTCAACTTTCCGTCTGTAATCAGAGCAAGGCAAAATCGAAGATTCTTCAAAATGCATTGCCATCCAAAACTAGGACTTTTTCAGTTTCAGTTTTACCTTTCATTATTTCAATGCCAATTCGTGAGTTTCAAGCCAAGAATAAAGTAGATTCATATGACTTTTTTAGGTATCTCATCTGCGTATGATTTCATTGATCCTTTGAATTCCAATGATGGTACAGAATTTATGTATATGAAAAACCATAAGGTCCCAGACTAGAACCTTGTGGAGTGTCACAAGACATTAATCAAAAGGGATTTGTTGCCTATTTCTCAGTTGAATTGAAAACCATCCATGCAAATGTTATAGATGTGAAGAGAATTGTGACCAATTGTGTCGAATGCTTTCAGAAAATCCACAAATAGAAATCCACAATTATTATTTTTATCAAAATTCAGATCAGACCAAAAATTGCTGTATCTCTAAATTCTCGAAAGCCATAGAAACAGGAATCCATATAATACATTTGATTTTTTTGAGAATAGTATATTGTACAACAAGTGAGGAATATGTCATTTTCTCACGTATTGTACACTGTACTTTTTCTACGGTTGCGTTGTTTTCGAATATTGAAAATTAAAATACATATATTAATACGTGTATGTCATTATCTCATTTTTATATTTTATTCAAAATAGTGATTAACAGTTATATTTGAACAATTTTGTAAAGTAATTCCTGGTAGGTCGTTTTGTTACAACATGTTTTCGGTAATTGAAATATTAGCTGCCGTCGAAGTTGAAGTTGAGGAAATGTACTGAGCGTCCACAGCATTATTGTGTTCAGGTTCTCATGGCGCTGGAGGCTGAATGGATTCTACTATACTTTTTGAAATTTTCATTTTGTTAGCTATGGAGTTGTCGATATAAGATTCAGCAACATTGCTGGATTTCCTACCCCCATGGCGTTTTAGTTAAAAGATCTGCCCCTGCATTAACTAAAATAGTCGCAGATGACCTTCGGAATAGTGGCCAGTAGATATATACTGTGTAACAACGAAAACTTAACAGAGCCGTTTTTGAATATAAAAAGTAGGATTTTTAAAAAAGCTCGGACACGTCGATTTCTAATTGAAGGGGGACACCTTTCAGACTAATCAGATTTTTTGTAGTACGCACCCCCTCGAAGGGGTGCGTCCGACGACCCTTATTTAGATGGGGAAAGTAGGTCGAGTGGCAACTTGTTTTGAAGGACTTTCGAATACCTTCACATCTCTCTTAAAAGAAATTTTTTGTAACGATTAGTTTTCGAGATAATTTGAAGATTTAAGGGTATTTTTATTGAGTTCAACTCAATTTGTTTTCAAGGTACAATTTACGTTCAGAACTTTCATAAAAAAATAAATTTTTGCTTTTTATGACAACCTGCTAATACGTGTCCATTTGATTTCGTGAAAAAGTAAGAATTATTTGTTTATTACGAGGAGATTTTTTCGGGGATGTGGTTGGTTACCACCCTCACATTTTAGGTGAATTGAGTGGCACCTCCTTATGAAGGCTGCCTTTTGACGTGGATATTTTATGCTTCTGATAAAAAAGTGAATCATTCTAAAAGCTTACCTACACAACGAATTACAACCTGCTGATTTCCTTGAATGCTGATGACCCAGAAAACTTTATAAAACTGTTTTAGGGTTAATAAATCCCAATAATTGTTTTTAAAGCACACACAAAAAAAGTAACACCTAATAAGGGTAACTCACATAGGGAATTTGGAGTAAATGTTCAAAATGTGCGCCATGTTGCTCCATGCAACGATAAAGATTTTGTTCGAATTTTGCTCTTACATTATTCAACATCTCAGGAGTTATAGCTCGGGATTCATCAATAATTCTATGACGTAATTCATCCAAATTGACTGGCTGTGTAGCATAAACTTAAAACTTCAAATATCCCCACAAAAAGTAGTCCAGTGGTGTTAAATCTGGTGATCGTGCTGGCCATTCAATTGGACCTCTTCTGCCAATCCATTATCCTTATGATTATTCAAAAAATTTCGAACCTGCTGGGTATAATGTGGTGGTGCACTGTCTTGTTGAAAATGGATAAATTCATTTCGAAATCTTGGATCCTGTTCAATTATTTCAACTATACGAGGTTTTATTGCTTCTTCAAGAAGTGGTAAATAAGAATCACCGGTTAAATTTCCATCAATGAAAAATGGATCTATAATATGATTGCCTAATATTCCGGCCCAGACATTCAACTTTTGGGGATGTTGGGTATGTATTTCTGCGTATTGTCTTGGGTTTTCATCCGACCAATAACGGCAATTGTGACGGTTCACGCAACCATTTAAATAAAATGAGCTTTCGTCCGAAAAACAGATTGTTATAAAGCAGCTCGGGATTTTGCATTAATCTCTCACTCATGCCCTCACAAAACTCCTGTGTTCTGATTCTCCATGCGCTCATGGAGACATTTGTATACAAGAAAGGTACTCTGTTATTTTCTGTACAAACTTGAAAATACATTTCAATTCTATACAAAATACTTGACAACAGAAATATTTCATTTTCTAAATTTGCATCACACAATTTGAATTATCAATATTCGTACAAGAAGTAAGCATGTTAAGTTTATGGATATATTTTCGACATTTAAAGACAGTGAAATGTCACTACTACTGAAATTTTTTTCTGGAGGTATGCATATTAACTGATTCATCAGTTAGATCATTTAGAACATATCCATGTATGTTTTCAACAAATATGATGAATTGATATTATGCGATTCAACGTGACCCGTCAATTTCAGAATTGATACTGAGTTTGTATAAATTAAAAATGTATGGGGTATAATAAAGAACCTTGGGGCACACCGCCGATCAAGAGCATTGTGTTGAATTTTAACTACTTCCAATTTCCACAAATGTGTTGCCTGTTTTCCAAATAGTTCCAACTGTTATGTTTTACCTGAAATATATAGGTTGAATCCGGTCTTGAAGAACAAAATATTGAAATTCGATGTTTTCAAAGTTTATTTTATTCTCCTTATGTCAATTAAAACAACTGAACATCAAACTAAATATTACTATACACAGGGTAAAACAGAGTAAACAAATAACAGTGAATATAAATCCTGAACATTCTCTCGCGCAGTATTTGATTCGAATGAAAAAAATTAATTCCAATCTGATTATTCTCGGGAGACTTGGGAAAGTGTAGATACAGCTCGCTTAAATGTTGTTCCAGAAGCTGTAGCAACATCAACCACTTTGATTTTGCCATCTTTCCCAGGGTGAACATTTGTAATTCTTCCTTTCAGCCAAATGTTCCGCGGACTATTAGGGTCATAAAATAGGACAATATCCCCTATTTTGACATTTCTTCTCTGCTGGTGTCATTTACCCCGTTTTGCTAGAGATGGTAGATATTCTTTAGCCCACCTTTGCCAGAATAAATCTGTGAGCTTTTGTGCTGCCTTCCATTTGTTCAATAAACACAAATCCCTTTCATCGGTTTCAGCACATGATAACGCTGAATGATGAGTTTTAATCAAAAAAATGATTTGGAGTTAGAGCCTCCATATCATCTGGATCAGAGGGTACATTTTCCACTTCTGCAAATACTGTCCTTCAAACATATTCCTGGGGATATCTTGTTCTTCCGACACATTTTTCTTGATGGATTTTATCGAACTCTCCCATGACCCACCCATGAAAGGAGCTAATGGCGGTTTGTAAAACCACTTCACATTTTTCAGCATTCACAATTTTTTCATTTCATTCTGGTCAAACGATTTCAAACCTTTCTGGAGTTCTCTGTCACTGCCTTTAAAATCCCCTCCATTGTCACTATAAATCTCTTGCGGAAAACCTCGTCTACTACTGATTTGTCTAAAAAGATGAATGAAACCATCCGGCTCGAAGGACCAATTAATGTTATGTTTTTCCCGAAATATCTAGATTGAATCCGTTCTCCAAGGACGAAATATTGAAATTCAATGTCAGTCAAAAAAGTTTTTTTTATTCTCCTTGTTTTAGTTACAACAACTGAACATCAAACTAAATATTACTATATACAGGGTAAAACAGAGAGTAAACAAATAATAGTGAATATAAATACTGAACAACGACAACATTCCAAAATTTCACCTGGTACTAGAACTGTGATTTTTTTTAACGAAACCTCATGATCATCAGAGATATTTGTCTACGTTCCTAATTAAATGAGAATTTGGTTTATTCGTTTTTCTACAACCTCAATTTCAATACATTACAATGGCTCCAAAAAACATATACTAATTTTTTTTTCAGTTTCTACGATACGTTCCACTTTTTTCTTCTAAAAACTGCCTTTCGGAATCGTCATAACCTGATAACACAAGAAGTAAACAAAGAGTGGTATATTCCAAAACGCTTCAAAGGCGAATTAAAGAAGCCATTACCACAAAAGGTCAAGAAACCAAAGTTACCAAAACCGCAAAAACCAAAGAAAGAAAAGCAGCCCCCCAAAAAAGAGAAGAAACCCAAAGCAGAAAAGAAAAGCAAGGCGTCAAAGTCCACTAAAAAGTCTACGAAATCCAAGACTACTGATGAAAGTAAGAAATCCAAGGCCACTGACAAGAGCAAGACATCCAAGTCCACTGACAAAAGCAAGGCTTCCAAGTCCACTGATAAAAGCAAAAAATCAAAAACACCCAAAAAGGATGAAAGAGAAAAGGGAAAGAAAGTCCAGATGGCACAAACAGCTCCTATGAGCAAGGAAGAAAAAGAAGAGTTGGCCCGCATTGAGAGAGAATTGAAGATACAGGAAGAAGAGGGAAAAAAGCAAGGGAAAACAAACAGTTTATGTTTCCTCTAACAGATGCTGCCACTGACCGGTTTTTCCAAAGTATATTCGAAGATTGGGTTCGACCAAAGGGCAAGGAAAAGAAGGAGAAAAAAACGAAAGAAGAGAAAAAACCAAAAGAAGGTAAAAGCGAGAAATCAGCTGAAACTGAAGTCGACAAGAGTAAGAAAAAAGGAAAAGACAAAGTTCCCAAGAAAGGAAAAGATAAAAAGAAATAGTCGTGTATGTGTCTGACTCTTCACTTGTTGTATGTGTTTGCATATTTCATTAAATGTTCAGTCAACTTATTGACACAAATATAACTTTATTGAGATCTAGGCATTGTTACAAACAATTTAAAAGTTTCAAATTCAATTGTTAACAAAACTATTTGACGAGCTTTTGAAATCCAAAAAACATTATGAAAATATTTCAAGAACTTTAAAATGATATCAGTTCATTACACCAAAAAAAATCTTTGTTACTTGCGGCGACATCTGTTTGTGAGTGATTCCAACTTAGAATTTAGTGAAGCTTGGGTATATTGGAATCGTCTACAGATTTCTTCATCAGGTAACTGAATTGATTCGCAAGAAGTAGTGTTAGTACTATGAAACACTGTGGGATGTCTCTGGTTTCTAGAACAAAAAATGTGAATCAATATTGTGGAGAATATTGAAAAATATAATTTGATGAAAATTTGTTGATACATTCAAAGCAGGTCGCAACAGGTATCTTGTATGGAAAATTCACATAGCTTTCTCGAAAAAAATTGGGTACTACAGGGATAAAACCTTTTCAATATCCATCAACTTATTTACAAAGTTAACTGTACCTGCTTTTTGTACAGATGATTTTGAGTTCATTTTTGTTGGTTATAATTTCAAAAAATATATTTCAACTCAGATGAATCTTATTTAATGTCTTTTACTCGTTCAAAAACTTTAACTTTTTTTTTTAGTTGAATCTAAAATCTGATGCTCATCTAGAAGCATCTGGCTTTGAGATAATAGTTCTCAACTCACTTTTCATTCTGGTCAAAAAGCCCCAATAGCAATTCCGAACAAATTAATAAAATGTTCCGCTTTCAAGAAATAGCTAAACAGTCTTGAAATATCTCATTCTATTCAGCAATCCAAGCAAAAATGATGAAGCTGAAAACTTCAAATTAGAACACGAAAGAAACAATCAGCAATTTTTTTTGTGAAAATTTTATAACAAAATATATATTATTGAATTGCTGCTCTCTACCATCTCTGTATCAGGAAAAATATGTTTTATTGAGCCATATATGTTCATATCAAAAAGGTCTATATCAATTGATTGAAAAAAGATCCAATTGAATTCTATAATGAAAATTTCGAATATTCTCCTAGTGCTAAATTTCTTGGACTTATTCTAGATGAAAATGTATCATGGAGAAAACACATTGAAACAATACGAAGAAAAATAGCTCCCATAAACGGAAATCTATTTAAAATAAGAGATGGTGTACCCCTGAAATACCTCAAATTGAAAGTCAACTTGTTTAAACCAAAACACTATTAGATTTGTCATGCGTACATAAATTCAAATTATTACCTTCATTCATTTGGCCAAAAATAAGCTTATACATTCAAATTTGACTTTCGAAATCAGTAGTGACCTAGACAACCATTTGACAAGATATTCAGGCAATCTGAAATTGATGAAAATGAAAACAAATATTGGGCAAAATTCGATTCATTATAAAGGCATCAAGTTCTACAATGAGCTATGGAATGCTTTATTATAATTTAATAAACAAAAATTTCGAGTTCAATTCAAAAAATATTTATTATTTTCATAGATATATTATCTGATGAGTTCTTTCAGGTATATTCATGTCGATGATCATATTCAAACATATCTGTATGTATATATGTGTATTTATTTATTTATTATCAAATATTTCACTTGTTGAAAGGTACAATGGAAAAAAGATGAAAAAACATATCTTCCAATATACAATAACAAGGAAAACGTCAACTTAAAAAAAGAAAAAAACTATTTAGGGGAGACCGGGGCAAGATGAAGTTCGGGGCAGCACGGGAAGTAAGTTTGTGTGCGTGAATAGTTATCGTGTTCGGTGCGGCGACAGCGCCATTTGCACGAACTTCACTCTCCGCTAGTGTGTCCAAGCAGAGCGAACAGGTTAGAACTCGTTTTTGCGTTGCAGAGAGAAAAAAGTGATATTGCAAGTGTTTTTACGCGATATTTGATTCGAAAACTGATGTACAGACATGTAAGTACCTGAGTTATTATATTATTTCAATCTCGAGCTTATTATAGTAGTCCAAAACAGTAAATTCAAACCAGATTTTTTCGCCGGTAAAGTTTGAGGTTGGAATTGCGTCATCTTTTTACCTACGTGTGGATCGGGGCAAGATGATCGGGGCATAATGGGATACTATAATCAAGACTGATAATCAAGTGACTGAAAAAGGTAAAAACCAAATGAAGAAACCTGGAAAAAAGACTGCAAAGAAGATTAAAAAGACAACTGACAAGGAAAACCTGCAGAAAAAGCGTCAAACCAAAAGGCGCAAAAAAGAAACTGAATCGGAAGATAGTTCATCCCAAGAAGAGGATGATGACTATGCTTGCATCTGTTGTGGGTACTTATACTCAGATTCAACTGAAGGTTGGGTCATCTGCGGCGTGTGCCACGGTTGGGCGCATAACTCATGTGCCGGAGTAGATGAGGAAGATGAAGAGGCACACATTTGTGAACGCTGTCTACCCGATTAAAAAGCGTACTCGTTTTGCCCCACAGCGTTTCCCATCTTACCCCAGTTATGGGGCAAAACGGGAAATTTGCCGAGTTTATTTTTTCATTATTTGCCAAAAAAAATTCTGTGATTTTGCATGCTACAACGTTTAATTATAAGAGAGAAATGTATAATGGTTTCCTCTTTTGTTAAATAATGTTATTAAAAAGTTTAATTTTCCTTGTATAACGAGTTTTGTCTTAGCTATCTCATCTTGCCCCAGTCTCCCCTACATTTACAAATGATTTGCCAAATGAAAAAGAAACACAAAATAACATGGAGAGGAATAAAATCATCGATAAAATTCATCCAAGGAGTAGCAATTTTTTTCAATTAAAAAAGTTTTCAATCTAGATTTGAAAATATTTATATTAGGGGCTGCCTTTATATTTACGTCTAATTTGTTGAAAATTTTCGGCCCGAGATAAAGATGGCACCAAATCATTATTTTCTCGACACATGTTTCGATCACCAAGTGATCATCTTCAAGAGGAAGATAAAAACTGGAACCTTCGCGAAACTAAAGCTATTTATGCTATACAGATATATCATACGTGAATCACTCATACGTGAATGAGTTAGAAAATAAGGGACATCTACCATTTCTTGATGTTTTGGTAATGAGGAGCCAATATGGAGGGTTAGAATACGATATATTTAGAGAAGAAACAAGCACGTACAGGTATATTCCTGACAGTTCACATCACTGTGGACAGCACAAACGTGCTGTGTTGAATTTTTGGTGCATCGTCTTTTGACTTTCCCTCTAACACATGATAGGTTTTCAAAAGAAAAACGTACAATACAGGAAATAGCAGCCACTAACGGTTTCTCGAGGGTATTGTAGATGACATAATGAGGAAGAAGAAGTTTAGGTTAAGAATGAACGAAATCTTGACTTTCAGAAAGGACAAAAATCAAGATAAATACATCTCAGTTCCATACCACCAATATACGAAGAACTTAGGAAATATTTTCAAGGAACTAGGTATAAAGGTGATTTTTAAAACAAGTTATACACTACATAGCCATTTGGGAAGTCCAAAAGACAAAGTCGAGAATTCGGAAAAGTCTGGAATTTACGAAATTGAATGTAAGGACTGCAATGCAAAATATTATGGACAGACAAAAAGATCTATTAAACTGACATATTAGGAACACATGACACACTTAAAATATGGAAGACCTGAAAAATCAGCTGTCGCCCATCATATTTTGCAACAAAACCATTCCATAGACTTCAGTTCATTAAGATTAGTTAGACAAGTTAACAAACAACAGGCAACTAGATGCCTATGAAAGTCTAGAAACAAGTAAACATAATGATATTATGAATAACGATGACGGACCAATACCAAATAGCATACTATATAGCTTGTTAAAAGAATATTGTTGGGTTACTGATTAATACATAAATATATTGTAAATATATTTAGATAGGCAATAATGTGAAATAAATTTTCACATAGCTGAAAATTGTTTTATATATAGCTATAACATTTGAACATTACATAAGGACATATTGTAAAATTATAGATAAGGCTAATTGTAAAATTAATGTAGGGTGATGTAATGTATCTGTATACCATAAATAGCTTCAGTTTCGCGAAATTTATAGTTTTATCTTCCTCTTGAATATGATCACTTGGTGATCAAAACACGTGTCGAGGTGTTAAAAATAACGATTTGGTGTTGTGAAAAAACTCCAGTAATATTCATTACCACACCAAAGGTTCCAAACAGTACATCATAAGTTCATAATGATAAAATAATCAGTAGCGAAGAAGAAGTCGTAGTAACATTCGGAGAGTATTTCTCAACAATAATTGACTAGAAAATCAGGAAACATTTTCCAGGGAAAGATTCAGAAAGTTGTTTTACAATGCCAAATACTAAAGCAACCATGTTTTTTGAACCAGTCACTACGGATGAAGTAAAAACAGTTATAGCCTCGTTAGACAATAAGAAAAGCACAGGACATAATGAAGTATCCACAAGAATAATCAAAGAATGCATGAATATATTTACCGAAGTTATTGGATATATGTTTAACTCATGTATTTCCTTTGAAGAATATCCTGACCTGCTTAAAATTGCGGTCCTTGTCCCTATACTAAAAAAGGTGACAGTAAAAATATCGAGAATTATCGACCCATATCAATAATCAGTATATTCTCAAAAATTTTTGAAAAAATTATATCTGCCAGAATAAATGATTACTTGAAAACTTCGATCTAATGACAAAGTGCCAAAACGGGTTCAGGAAAAATCGCTCGATAGAAACTGCAACGTTCAGCTTTGTACAAGAAGTACATGATTTAATGGATAATAGAAACATTGTGGTGGGTTTATTTTTTGATTTGAGTAGAGCCTTCGATACGCTGAATATTAAATTCGTATCAGATAAGCTATTTAATATTGGTATTCGAGGAAACATAAATCAGTTTTTAATGTCTTTCCTAACAAATATATATTTCCAGGTGAAACATAATGATATAATGTTCGATAAATTCCTTATAACAAATGAGACACCTCAAGGCAGTGTACCCGGTCCACTAATTTTTCTATTAAATGTGAATGATCTACCTAATAATATGAGTACTGGTGTGATATACCTTTACGCAGACGACACTTCCATTATTCTTTCAAGTGAAACAACGGAAGAAATGCATAACCTTGTAAACTCAGTCCCTACACGAATTTGATGACTGGTGTTACAGGAATAGACTTATAGTTAACCTGAGAAAAACTGTCTGCATGGAATTTGCAAATTCATCTCGAAACCTACATGATTTAAATTTAATTTTCCGGAATGAATCCTTGGCATTAACAAGCTCAACAAAATTCTTAGGAACAGTAATGGACTCACATTTCACTTGGCAAGAACATATAGAGTTCACATCCTAGACATTGAACCAATCGTATTGTCTCATTGAATCCCTTAAAAATAAATTAGATACTAAGGCACTGATATCAATTTATTTCGCTAAGTTTCAGTCCATTATTTACAATAACATTGCTCTCTGGGGTTTAGCAACTGACGTGGATAGAATTTTCATAAAACAGAAAGCATTACTGAGGCTAATTTTTAATCTAGATTACAGAACGCCATGTAAAGAGATTTTTAGTCAAAATAAAATACTTAATGTTGCCTGTTTGTTCATTCTAAAAACATTGACGTATATCCTTGAAAATAGAAGACAACTCTAGAGTCGAGATCGAAAGTTCATAATTATCATACTAGGAATAACCATATGCTCATCACCCAAAAACACCATCACGCATAGTATATGTTTGCTGGTATCCGTCTCTTTAATATACTGCCATGCGATATGAAGACACTGCCACCTCAAGTTTTCAAAAAAACAGTTGAAAGTGTTTCTATCAGAAAAAGGTTTCTACACAGTAGATGAATTCATACTTGCAGTTGGTAATGTCAGATCACTGTCATTGTAACGTATATATCATAACATTTTGTTTATTTATCTATTTCTATTTTTTACTTATATTTTAATATGTATGTGTTTGTTTTACAAAGTGTGTCACATTATATTTCATTCAAATGACTTCTTATAATATCACACATTTATATTAAACCTAAGAAATATGACCTGTCCCATCTACATAATGAAGCACAAAGGACTAATAGATCAACATAGATAAATATCTATGTTGAGCAAAACTTTCTTAAAACTAACTGATTCAGTATCATCTACAATATATTGATAGCACTCCTGATAATTCAAAGTATCAATTCAATTAATTACTTCCAGATAGACACCCATCATCACTTTCATTTTATCATTTTATCAATTTCAGATTTTTCTTTTTCAAGTATATTCATGCGTAGAAGTTGAATATGTTATCTGAAAAATGTTTGACCAGTATTATATCAAAAAATGACTCACCCTGTATTCAAATGAATGCCGTTACATTTCCAGTTGCATTTTTGTTTGCCTGTATATTTTTATACACTGGCACTTCGTCAAAACATTCTAATGGCGTCTAATGTAGAGTGGGAGTGCAACTAGACACATTTTTTAAGTGTGACAAACATACTCAACGTTTTATTTATATAAATTTGTGACGATTTCGCTATTCCAGAAGCTTTTTCCAGAACTGTGGTGGGTTGGTGTTAAAAAAAAATAAAAACGTAGGCAGTGCAAATTACTTCAAGTACTAGAATTAACCTGGCGTAATATTTGTTTCACTGAGTGAAGTATAATTTTTATATTGATAAATTATTCTACCCTTCGAATGAGGTCGAAACTGCCGATTATCTATGAACGATAGACTGGACTCTCGGTTATCTATGATCTCACAATAAAGTGTCTTCATCAAAGTATCGACTGATTCCATACAGATGAAGGCATGTGTCTCTCTCATAGACATAGAAACAACCCTAACAGGGACATATAAACCTGGCAAAATGTTTGTTTCACTGATTGAAGTATATTTTCTTCAAAAGACCATTTCACTGTACATAAATTGATAAGTTAATCTAAACTTCGAATGAGCTCGAAACTGCCGATTATCTATGAACGATAGTTTGGACTCTCGGTTATCTATAATCTCACAATAAAGTGTCTTCATCAAAGTATCGACTGATTCCATACAGATGAAGGCATGTGTCTCTCTCATAGACATAGAAACAACCATAACAGAGACATATAAACTTGGCAAAATATTTGTTTCACTGATTAAAGTATATTTTTTTTAAAACAAGACCATTATACTGTACATAAATTGATAAGTTAATCTATCCTTCGAATGAGATCGAAACTGCCGTTATCTATGAACGATAGTTTGGACTCTCGGTTATCTATGATCTCACAATAAAGTGTCTTCATCAAAGTATCGACTGATTCCATACAGATGAAGGCATGTGTCTCTCTCATAGACATAGAAACAACCATAATCGAGACATATAAACCTGGCAAAATGTTTGTTTCACTGATTAAAGTATATTTTTTTCAAAAAAGACCATTTCACTGTACATAAATTGATAAGTTAATCTATCCTTCGAATGAGCTCAAAACTGCCGATTATCTATGAACGATAGTTTGGACTCTCGGTTATCTATAATCTCACAATAAAGTGTCTTCATCAAAGTATCGACTGATTCCATACAGATGAAGGCATGTGTCTCTCTCATAGACATAGAAACAACCATAACAGAGACATATAAACTTGGCAAAATATTTGTTTCACTGATTAAAGTATATTTTTTTTAAAACAAGACCATTATACTGTACATAAATTGATAAGTTAATCTATCCTTCGAATGAGATCGAAACTGCCGATTATCTATGAACGATAGTTTGGACTCTCGGTTATCTATGATCTCACAATAAAGTGTCTTCATCAAAGTATCGACTGATTCCATACAGATGAAGGCATGTGTCTCTCTCATAGACATAGAAACAACCATAATCGAGACATATAAACCTGGCAAAATGTTTGTTTCACTGATTAAAGTATATTTTTTTCAAAAAAGACCATTTCACTGTACATAAATTGATAAGTTAATCTATCCTTCGAATGAGCTCAAAACTGCCGATTATCTATGAACGATAGTTTGGACTCTCGGTTATCTATAATCTCACAATAAAGTGTCTTCATCAAAGTATCGACTGATTCCATACAGATGAAGGCATGTGTCTCTCTCATAGACATAGAAACAACCATAACAGAGACATATAAACTTGGCAAAATATTTGTTTCACTGATTAAAGTATATTTTTTTTAAAACAAGACCATTATACTGTACATAAATTGATAAGTTAATCTATCCTTCGAATGAGATCGAAACTGCCGATTATCTATGAACGATAGTTTGGACTCTCGGTTATCTATAATCTCACAATAAAGTGTCTTCATCAAAGTATCGACTGATTCCATACAGATGAAGGCATGTGTCTCTCTCATAGACATAGAAACAACCATAACAGAGACATATAAACTTGGCAAAATATTTGTTTCACTGATTAAAGTATATTTTTTTTAAAACAAGACCATTATACTGTACATAAATTGATAAGTTAATCTATCCTTCGAATGAGATCGAAACTGCCGATTATCTATGAACGATAGTTTGGACTCTCGGTTATCTATAATCTCACAATAAAGTGTCTTCATCAAAGTATCGACTGATTCCATACAGATGAAGGCATGTGTCTCTCTCATAGACATAGAAACAACCATAACAGAGACATATAAACTTGGCAAAATATTTGTTTCACTGATTAAAGTATATTTTTTTTAAAACAAGACCATTATACTGTACATAAATTGATAAGTTAATCTATCCTTCGAATGAGATCGAAACTGCCGATTATCTATGAACGATAGTTTGGACTCTCGGTTATCTATGATCTCACAATAAAGTGTCTTCATCAAAGTATCGACTGATTCCATACAGATGAAGGCATGTGTCTCTCTCATAGACATAGAAACAACCATAATCGAGACATATAAACCTGGCAAAATGTTTGTTTCACTGATTAAAGTATATTTTTTTCAAAAAAGACCATTTCACTGTACATAAATTGATAAGTTAATCTATCCTTCGAATGAGCTCAAAACTGCCGATTATCTATGAACGATAGTTTCGACTCTCGGTTATCTAAAATCTCACAATAAAGTGTCTTCATCAAAGTATCGACTGATTCCATACAGATGAAGGCATGTGTCTCTCTCATAGACATAGAAACAACCATAACAGAGACATATAAACTTGGCAAAATATTTGTTTCACTGATTAAAGTATATTTTTTTTAAAACAAGACCATTATACTGTACATAAATTGATAAGTTAATCTATCCTTCGAATGAGATCGAAACTGCCGATTATCTATGAACGATAGTTTGGACTCTCGGTTATCTATGATCTCACAATAAAGTGTCTTCATCAAAGTATCGACTGATTCCATACAGATGAAGGCATGTGTCTCTCTCATAGACATAGAAACAACCATAATCGAGACATATAAACCTGGCAAAATGTTTGTTTCACTGATTAAAGTATATTTTTTTCAAAAAAGACCATTTCACTGTACATTAATTGATAAGTTAATCTATCCTTCGAATGAGCTCAAAACTGCCGATTATCTATGAACGATAGTTTGGACTCTCGGTTATCTATAATCTCACAATAAAGTGTCTTCATCAAAGTATCGACTGATTCCATACAGATGAAGGCATGTGTCTCTCTCATAGACATAGAAACAACCATAACAGAGACATATAAACTTGGCAAAATATTTGTTTCACTGATTAAAGTATATTTTTTTAAAACAAGACCATTATACTGTACATAAATTGATAAGTTAATCTATCCCTCGAATGAGCTCAAAACTGCCGATTATCTATGAACGATAGTTTGGACTCTCGGTTATCTATAATCTCACAATAAAGTGTCTTCATCAAAGTATCGACTGATTCCATACAGATGAAGGCATGTGTCTCTCTCATAGACATAGAAACAATCATAACAGAGACATATAAACCTGGCAAAATATTTGTTCCACTGATTAAAGTATTTTTTTATAAAAGACCATTTCACTGTACATAAATTGATAAGTTAATCTAAACTTCGAATGAGCTCGAAACTGCCTATTATCTATGAACGATAGTTTGGACTCTCGGTTATCTATGATCTCACAATAAAGTGTCTTCATCAAAGTATCGACTGATTCCATACAGATGAAGGCATGTGTTTCTCTCATAGACATAGAAACAACCATAATCGAGACATATAAACCTGGCAAAATGTTTGTTTCACTGATTGAAGTATATTTTCTTCAAAAGACCATTTCACTGTACATAAATTGATAAGTTAATCTAAACTTCGAATGAGCTCGAAACTGCCTATTATCTATGAACGATAGTTTGGACTCTCGGTTATCTATAATCTCACAATGAAGTGTCTTCATCAAAGTATCGACTGATTCCACACAGATGAAGGCATGTGTCTCTCTCATAGACATAGAAACAACCCTAACAGGGACATATAAACCTGGCAAAATGTTTGTTTCACTGATTGAAGTATATTTTCTTCAAAAGACCATTTCACTGTACATAAATTGATAAGTTAATCTAAACTTCGAATGAGCTCGAAACTGCCTATTATCTATGAACGATAGTTTGGACTCTCGGTTATCTATGATCTCACAATAAAGTGTCTTCATCAAAGTATCGACTGATTCCACACAGATGAAGGCATGTGTCTCTCTCATAGACATAGAAACAACCCTAACAGGGACATATAAACCTGGCAAAATGTTTGTTTCACTGATTGAAGTATATTTTCTTCAAAAGACCATTTCACTGTACATAAATTGATAAGTTAATCTAAACTTCGAATGAGCTCGAAACTGCCTATTATCTATGAACGATAGTTTGGACTCTCGGTTATCTATGATCTCACAATAAAGTGTCTTCATCAAAGTATCGACTGATTCCATACAGATGAAGGCATGTGTTTTCTCTCATAGACATAGAAACAACCATAATCGAGACATATAAACCTGGCAAAATGTTTGTTTCACTGATTGAAGTATATTTTCTTCAAAAGACCATTTCACTGTACATAAATTGATAAGTTAATCTAAACTTCGAATGAGATCGAAACTGCCGATTATCTATGAACGATAGTTTGGACTCTCGGTTATCTATAATCTCACAATAAAGTGTCTTCATCAAAGTATCGACTGATTCCACACAGATGAAGGCATGTGTCTCTCTCATAGACATAGAAACAACCCTAACAGGGACATATAAACCTGGCAAAATGTTTGTTTCACTGATTGAAGTATATTTTCTTCAAAAGACCATTTCACTGTACATAAATTGATAAGTTAATCTAAACTTCGAATTAGATCGAAACTGCCGATTATCTATGAACGATAGTTTGGACTCTCGGTTATCTATGATCTCACAATAAAGTGTCTTCATCAAAGTATCGACTGATTCCATACAGATGAAGGCATGTGTCTCTCTCATAGACATAGAAACAATCATAACAGAGACATATAAACCTGGCAAAATATTTGTTCCACTGATTAAAGTATTTTTTTATAAAAGACCATTTCACTGTACATAAATTGATAAGTTAATCTAAACTTCGAATGAGCTCGAAACTGCCGATTATCTATGAACGATAGTTTGGACTCTCGGTTATCTATAATCTCACAATAAAGTGTCTTCATCAAAGTATCGACTGATTCCACACAGATGAAGGCATGTGTCTCTCTCATAGACATAGAAACAACCCTAACAGGGACATATAAACCTGGCAAAATGTTTGTTTCACTGATTGAAGTATATTTTCTTCAAAAGACCATTTCACTGTACATAAATTGATAAGTTAATCTAAACTTCGAATGAGCTCGAAACTGCCTATTATCTATGAACGATAGTTTGGACTCTCGGTTATCTATGATCTCACAATAAAGTGTCTTCATCAAAGTATCGACTGATTCCATACAGATGAAGGCATGTGTTTCTCTCATAGACATAGAAACAACCCTAACAGGGACATATAAACCTGGCAAAATGTTTGTTTCACTGATTGAAGTATATTTTCTTCAAAAGACCATTTCACTGTACATAAATTGATAAGTTAATCTAAACTTTGAATGAGATCGAAACTGCCGATTATCTATGAACGATAGTTTGGACTCTCGGTTATCTATGATCTCACAATAAAGTGTCTTCATCAAAGTATCGACTGATTCCATACAGATGAAGGCATGTGTCTCTCTCATAGACATAGAAACAATCATAACAGAGACATATAAACCTGGCAAAATATTTGTTCCACTGATTAAAGTATTTTTTTATAAAAGACCATTTCACTGTACATAAATTGATAAGTTAATCTAAACTTCGAATGAGCTCGAAACTGCCGATTATCTATGAACGATAGTTTGGACTCTCGGTTATCTATAATCTCACAATAAAGTGTCTTCATCAAAGTATCGACTGATTCCACACAGATGAAGGCATGTGTCTCTCTCATAGACATAGAAACAACCCTAACAGGACATATAAACCTATCAAAATGTTTGTTTCACTGATTGAAGTATATTTTCTTCAAAAGACCATTTCACTGTACATAAATTGATAAGTTAATCTAAACTTCGAATGAGATCGAAACTGCCGATTATCTATGAACGATAGTTTGGACTCTCGGTTATCTATGATCTCACAATAAAGTGTCTTCATCAAAGTATCGACTGATTCCATACAGATGAAGGCATGTGTCTCTCTCATAGACATAGGAACAATCATAACAGAGACATATAAACCTGGCAAAATATTTGTTCCACTGATTAAAGTATTTTTTTATAAAAGACCATTTCACTGTACATAAATTGATAAGTTAATCTAAACTTCGAATGAGCTCGAAACTGCCGATTATCTATGAACGATAGTTTGGACTCTCGGTTATCTATAATCTCACAATAAAGTGTCTTCATCAAAGTATCGACTGATTCCATACAGATGAAGGCATGTGTCTCTCTCATAGACATAGAAACAACCATAACAGAGACATATAAACTTGGCAAAATATTTGTTTCACTGATTAAAGTATATTTTTTTCAAAACAAGACCATTATACTGTACATAAATTGATAAGTTAATCTAAACTTCGAATGAGCTCGAAACTGCCTATTATCTATGAACGATAGTTTGGACTCTCGGTTATCTATGATCTCACAATAAAGTGTCTTCATCAAAGTATCGACTGATTCCACACAGATGAAGGCATGTGTCTCTCTCATAGACATAGAAACAACCCTAACAGGGACATATAGACCTGGCAAAATGTTTGTTTCACTGATTGAAGTACATTTTCTTCAAAAGACCATTTCACTGTACATAAATTGATAAGTTAATCTAAACTTCGAATGAGCTCGAAACTACCTATTATCTATGAACGATAGTTTGGACTCTCGGTTATCTATGATCTCACAATAAAGTGTCTTCATCAAAGTATCGACTGATTCCATACAGATGAAGGCATGTGTTTCTCTCATAGACATAGAAACAACCATAATCGAGACATATAAACCTGGCAAAATGTTTGTTTCACTGATTGAAGTATATTTTCTTCAAAAGACCATTTCACTGTACATAAATTGATAAGTTATTCTAAACTTCGAATGAGATCGAAACTGCCGATTATCTATGAACGATAGTTTGGACTCTCGGTTATCTATAATCCCACAATAAAGTGTCTTCATCAAAGTATCGACTGATTCCACACAGATGAAGGCATGTGTCTCTCTCATAGACATAGAAACAACCCTAACAGGGACATATAAACCTGGCAAAATGTTTGTTTCACTGATTGAAGTATATTTTCTTCAAAAGACCATTTCACTGTACATAAATTGATAAGTTAATCTAAACTTCGAATGAGATCGAAACTGCCGATTATCTATGAACGATAGTTTGGACTCTCGGTTATCTATGATCTCACAATAAAGTGTCTTCATCAAAGTATCGACTGATTCCATACAGATGAAGGCATGTGTCTCTCTCATAGACATAGAAACAATCATAACAGAGACATATAAACCTGGCAAAATATTTGTTCCACTGATTAAAGTATTTTTTTATAAAAGACCATTTCACTGTACATAAATTGATAAGTTAATCTAAACTTCGAATGAGCTCGAAACTGCCGATTATCTATGAACGATAGTTTGGACTCTCGGTTATCTATAATCTCACAATAAAGTGTCTTCATCAAAGTATCGACTGATTCCACACAGATGAAGGCATGTGTCTCTCTCATAGACATAGAAACAACCCTAACAGGGACATATAAACCTGGCAAAATGTTTGTTTCACTGATTGAAGTATATTTTCTTCAAAAGACCATTTCACTGTACATAAATTGATAAGTTAATCTAAACTTCGAATGAGCTCGAAACTGCCGATTATCTATGAACGATAGTTTGGACTCTCGGTTATCTATAATCTCACAATAAAGTGTCTTCATCAAAGTATCGACTGATTCCACACAGATGAAGGCATGTGTCTCTCTCATAGACATAGAAACAACCCTAACAGGGACATATAAACCTGGCAAAATGTTTGTTTCACTGATTGAAGTATATTTTCTTCAAAAGACCATTTCACTGTACATAAATTGATAAGTTAATCTAAACTTCGAATGAGATCGAAACTGCCGATTATCTATGAACGATAGTTTGGACTCTCGGTTATCTATGATCTCACAATAAAGTGTCTTCATCAAAGTATCGACTGATTCCATACAGATGAAGGCATGTGTCTCTCTCATAGACATAGGAACAATCATAACAGAGACATATAAACCTGGCAAAATATTTGTTCCACTGATTAAAGTATTTTTTTATAAAAGACCATTTCACTGTACATAAATTGATAAGTTAATCTAAACTTCGAATGAGCTCGAAACTGCCGATTATCTATGAACGATAGTTTGGACTCTCGGTTATCTATAATCTCACAATAAAGTGTCTTCATCAAAGTATCGACTGATTCCATACAGATGAAGGCATGTGTCTCTCTCATAGACATAGAAACAACCATAACAGAGACATATAAACTTGGCAAAATATTTGTTTCACTGATTAAAGTATATTTTTTTCAAAACAAGACCATTATACTGTACATAAATTGATAAGTTAATCTAAACTTCGAATGAGCTCGAAACTGCCTATTATCTATGAACGATAGTTTGGACTCTCGGTTATCTATGATCTCACAATAAAGTGTCTTCATCAAAGTATCGACTGATTCCACACAGATGAAGGCATGTGTCTCTCTCATAGACATAGAAACAACCCTAACAGGGACATATAGACCTGGCAAAATGTTTGTTTCACTGATTGAAGTACATTTTCTTCAAAAGACCATTTCACTGTACATAAATTGATAAGTTAATCTAAACTTCGAATGAGCTCGAAACTACCTATTATCTATGAACGATAGTTTGGACTCTCGGTTATCTATGATCTCACAATAAAGTGTCTTCATCAAAGTATCGACTGATTCCATACAGATGAAGGCATGTGTTTCTCTCATAGACATAGAAACAACCATAATCGAGACATATAAACCTGGCAAAATGTTTGTTTCACTGATTGAAGTATATTTTCTTCAAAAGACCATTTCACTGTACATAAATTGATAAGTTATTCTAAACTTCGAATGAGATCGAAACTGCCGATTATCTATGAACGATAGTTTGGACTCTCGGTTATCTATAATCCCACAATAAAGTGTCTTCATCAAAGTATCGACTGATTCCACACAGATGAAGGCATGTGTCTCTCTCATAGACATAGAAACAACCCTAACAGGGACATATAAACCTGGCAAAATGTTTGTTTCACTGATTGAAGTATATTTTCTTCAAAAGACCATTTCACTGTACATAAATTGATAAGTTAATCTAAACTTCGAATGAGATCGAAACTGCCGATTATCTATGAACGATAGTTTGGACTCTCGGTTATCTATGATCTCACAATAAAGTGTCTTCATCAAAGTATCGACTGATTCCATACAGATGAAGGCATGTGTCTCTCTCATAGACATAGAAACAATCATAACAGAGACATATAAACCTGGCAAAATATTTGTTCCACTGATTAAAGTATTTTTTTATAAAAGACCATTTCACTGTACATAAATTGATAAGTTAATCTAAACTTCGAATGAGCTCGAAACTGCCGATTATCTATGAACGATAGTTTGGACTCTCGGTTATCTATAATCTCACAATAAAGTGTCTTCATCAAAGTATCGACTGATTCCACACAGATGAAGGCATGTGTCTCTCTCATAGACATAGAAACAACCCTAACAGGGACATATAAACCTGGCAAAATGTTTGTTTCACTGATTGAAGTATATTTTCTTCAAAAGACCATTTCACTGTACATAAATTGATAAGTTAATCTAAACTTCGAATGAGCTCGAAACTGCCGATTATCTATGAACGATAGTTTGGACTCTCGGTTATCTATAATCTCACAATAAAGTGTCTTCATCAAAGTATCGACTGATTCCACACAGATGAAGGCATGTGTCTCTCTCATAGACATAGAAACAACCCTAACAGGGACATATAAACCTGGCAAAATGTTTGTTTCACTGATTGAAGTATATTTTCTTCAAAAGACCATTTCACTGTACATAAATTGATAAGTTAATCTAAACTTCGAATGAGATCGAAACTGCCGATTATCTATGAACGATAGTTTGGACTCTCGGTTATCTATGATCTCACAATAAAGTGTCTTCATCAAAGTATCGACTGATTCCATACAGATGAAGGCATGTGTCTCTCTCATAGACATAGGAACAATCATAACAGAGACATATAAACCTGGCAAAATATTTGTTCCACTGATTAAAGTATTTTTTTATAAAAGACCATTTCACTGTACATAAATTGATAAGTTAATCTAAACTTCGAATGAGCTCGAAACGCCGATTATCTATGAACGATAGTTTGGACTCTCGGTTATCTATAATCTCACAATAAAGTGTCTTCATCAAAGTATCGACTGATTCCATACAGATGAAGGCATGTGTCTCTCTCATAGACATAGAAACAACCATAACAGAGACATATAAACTTGGCAAAATATTTGTTTCACTGATTAAAGTATATTTTTTTTAAAACAAGACCATTATACTGTACATGAATTGATAAGTTAATCTAAACTTCGAATGAGCTCGAAACTGCCTATTATCTATGAACGATAGTTTGGACTCTCGGTTATCTATAATCTCACAATAAAGTGTCTTCATCAAAGTATCGACTGATTCCACACAGATGAAGGCATGTGTCTCTCTCATAGACATAGAAACAACCCTAACAGGGACATATAAACCTGGCAAAATGTTTGTTTCACTGATTGAAGTATATTTTCTTCAAAAGACCATTTCACTGTACATAAATTGATAAGTTAATCTAAACTTCGAATGAGCTCGAAACTGCCTATTATCTATGAACGATAGTTTGGACTCTCGGTTATCTATGATCTCACAATAAAGTGTCTTCATCAAAGTATCGACTGATTCCACACAGATGAAGGCATGTGTCTCTCTCATAGACATAGAAACAACCCTAACAGGGACATATAAACCTGGCAAAATGTTTGTTTCACTGATTGAAGTATATTTTCTTCAAAAGACCATTTCACTGTACATAAATTGATAAGTTAATCTGAACTTCGAATGAGATCGAAACTGCCGATTATCTATGAACGATAGTTTGGACTCTCGGTTATCTATAATCTCACAATAAAGTGTCTTCATCAAAGTATCGACTGATTCCACACAGATGAAGGCATGTGTCTCTCTCATAGACATAGAAACAACCCTAACAGGGACATATAAACCTGGCAAAATGTTTGTTTCACTGATTGAAGTATATTTTCTTCAAAAGACCATTTCACTGTACATAAATTGATAAGTTAATCTAAACTTCGAATGAGCTCGAAACTGCCGATTATCTATGAACGATAGTTTGGACTCTCGGTTATCTATAATCTCACAATAAAGTGTCTTCATCAAAGTATCGACTGATTCCACACAGATGAAGGCATGTGTCTCTCTCATAGACATAGAAACAACCCTAACAGGGACATATAAACCTGGCAAAATGTTTGTTTCACTGATTGAAGTATATTTTCTTCAAAAGACCATTTCACTGTACATAAATTGATAAGTTAATCTAAACTTCGAATGAGCTCGAAACTGCCGATTATCTATGAACGATAGTTTGGACTCTCGGTTATCTATAATCTCACAATAAAGTGTCTTCATCAAAGTATCGACTGATTCCACACAGATGAAGGCATGTGTCTCTCTCATAGACATAGAAACAACCCTAACAGGGACATATAAACCTGGCAAAATGTTTGTTTCACTGATTGAAGTATATTTTCTTCAAAAGACCATTTCACTGTACATAAATTGATAAGTTAATCTAAACTTCCAATGAGCTCGAAACTGCCGATTATCTATGAACGATAGTTTGGACTCTCGGTTATCTATAATCTCACAATAAAGTGTCTTCATCAAAGTATCGACTGATTCCACACAGATGAAGGCATGTGTCTCTCTCATAGACATAGAAACAACCCTAACAGGGACATATAAACCTGGCAAAATGTTTGTTTCACTGATTGAAGTATATTTTCTTCAAAAGACCATTTCACTGTACATAAATTGATAAGTTAATCTAAACTTCGAATGAGATCGAAACTGCCGATTATCTATGAACGATAGTTTGGACTCTCGGTTATCTATGATCTCACAATAAAGTGTCTTCATCAAAGTATCGACTGATTCCATACAGATGAAGGCATGTGTCTCTCTCATAGACATAGAAACAATCATAACAGAGACATATAAACCTGGCAAAATATTTGTTCCACTGATTAAAGTATTTTTTTATAAAAGACCATTTCACTGTACATAAATTGATAAGTTAATCTAAACTTCGAATGAGCTCGAAACTGCCGATTATCTATGAACGATAGTTTGGACTCTCGGTTATCTATAATCTCACAATAAAGTGTCTTCATCAAAGTATCGACTGATTCCACACAGATGAAGGCATGTGTCTCTCTCATAGACATAGAAACAACCCTAACAGGGACATATAAACCTGGCAAAATGTTTGTTTCACTGATTGAAGTATATTTTCTTCAAAAGACCATTTCACTGTACATAAATTGATAAGTTCATCTAAACTTCGAATGAGATCGAAACTGCCGATTATCTATGAACGATAGTTTGGACTCTCGGTTATCTATGATCTCACAATAAAGTGTCTTCATCAAAGTATCGACTGATTCCATACAGATGAAGGCATGTGTTTCTCTCATAGACATAGAAACAACCATAATCGAGACATATAAACCTGGCAAAATGTTTGTTTCACTGATTGAAGTATTTTTTTTAAAAAGACCATTTCACTGTACATAAATTGATGAGTTAATCTATCCTTCGAATGAGCTCGAAACTGCCGATTATCTATGAACGATAGTTTGGACTCTCGGTTATCTATAATCTCACAATAAAGTGTCTTCATCAAAGTATCGACTGATTCCACACAGATGAAGGCATGTGTCTCTCTCATAGACATAGAAACAACCCTAAAAGGGACATATAAACCTGGCAAAATGTTTGTTTCACTGATTGAAGTATATTTTCTTCAAAAGACCATTTCACTGTACATAAATTGATAAGTTCATCTAAACTTCGAATGAGATCGAAACTGCCGATTATCTATGAACGATAGTTTGGACTCTCGGTTATCTATGATCTCACAATAAAGTGTCTTCATCAAAGTATCGACTGATTCCATACAGATGAAGGCATGTGTTTCTCTCATAGACATAGAAACAACCATAATCGAGACATATAAACCTGGCAAAATGTTTGTTTCACTGATTGAAGTATTTTTTTTAAAAAGACCATTTCACTGTACATAAATTGATGAGTTAATCTATCCTTCGAATGAGCTCGAAACTGCCGATTATCTATGAACGATAGTTTGGACTCTCGGTTATCTATAATCTCAAAATAAAGTGTCTTCATCAAAGTATCGACTGATTCCACACAGATGAATGCATGTGTCTCTCTCATAGACATAGAAACAACCCTAACAGGGACATATAAACCTGGCAAAATGTTTGTTTCACTGATTGAAGTATATTTTCTTCAAAAGACCATTTCACTGTACATAAATTGATAAGTTAATCTAAACTTCGAATGAGCTCGAAACTGCCGATTATCTATGAACGATAGTTTGGACTCTCGGTTATCTATGATCTCACAATAAAGTGTCTTCATCAAAGTATCGACTGATTCCATACAGATGGAGGCATGTGTCTCTCTCATAGACATAGAAACAATCATAACAGAGACATATAAACCTGGCAAAATATTTGTTCCACTGATTAAAGTATTTTTTTATAAAAGACCATTTCACTGTACATAAATTGATAAGTTAATCTAAACTTCGAATGAGCTCGAAACTGCCGATTATCTATGAACGATAGTTTGGACTCTCGGTTATCTATAATCTCACAATAAAGTGTCTTCATCAAAGTATCGACTGATTCCACACAGATGAAGGCATGTGTCTCTCTCATAGACATAGAAACAACCCTAACAGGGACATATAAACCTGGCAAAATGTTTGTTTCACTGATTGAAGTATATTTTCTTCAAAAGACCATTTCACTGTACATAAATTGATAAGTTAATCTAAACTTCGAATGAGCTCGAAACTGCCGATTATCTATGAACGATAGTTTGGACTCTCGGTTATCTATAATCTCACAATAAAGTGTCTTCATCAAAGTATCGACTGATTCCACACAGATGAAGGCATGTGTCTCTCTCATAGACATAGAAACAACCCTAACAGGGACATATAAACCTGGCAAAATGTTTGTTTCACTGATTGAAGTATATTTTCTTCAAAAGACCATTTCACTGTACATAAATTGATAAGTTAATCTAAACTTCGAATGAGCTCGAAACTGCCGATTATCTATGAACGATAGTTTGGACTCTCGGTTATCTATAATCTCACAATAAAGTGTCTTCATCAAAGTATCGACTGATTCCACACAGATGAAGGCATGTGTCTCTCTCATAGACATAGAAACAACCCTAACAGGGACATATAAACCTGGCAAAATGTTTGTTTCACTGATTGAAGTATATTTTCTTCAAAAGACCATTTCACTGTACATAAATTGATAAGTTAATCTAAACTTCGAATGAGCTCGAAACTGCCGATTATCTATGAACGATATTTTGGACTCTCGGTTATCTATAATCTCACAATAAAGTGTCTTCATCAAAGTATCGACTGATTCCTCACAGATGAAGGCATGTGTCTCTCTCATAGACATAGAAACAACCCTAACAGGGACATATAAACCTGGCAAAATGTTTGTTTCACTGATTGAAGTATATTTTCTTCAAAAGACCATTTCACTGTACATAAATTGATAAGTTAATCTAAACTTCGAATGAGATCGAAACTGCCGATTATCTATGAACGATAGTTTGGACTCTCGGTTATCTATGATCTCACAATAAAGTGTCTTCATCAAAGTATCGACTGATTCCATACAGATGGAGGCATGTGTCTCTCTCATAGACATAGAAACAATCATAACAGAGACATATAAACCTGGCAAAATATTTGTTCCACTGATTAAAGTATTTTTTTATAAAAGACCATTTCACTGTACATAAATTGATAAGTTAATCTAAACTTCGAATGAGCTCGAAACTGCCTATTATCTATGAACGATAGTTTGGACTCTCGGTTATCTATGATCTCACAATAAAGTGTCTTCATCAAAGTATCGACTGATTCCACACAGATGAAGGCATGTGTCTCTCTCATAGACATAGAAACAACCCTAACAGGGACATATAAACCTGGCAAAATGTTTGTTTCACTGATTGAAGTATATTTTCTTCAAAAGACCATTTCACTGTACATAAATTGATAAGTTAATCTGAACTTCGAATGAGATCGAAACTGCCGATTATCTATGAACGATAGTTTGGACTCTCGGTTATCTATAATCTCACAATAAAGTGTCTTCATCAAAGTATCGACTGATTCCACACAGATGAAGGCATGTGTCTCTCTCATAGACATAGAAACAACCCTAACAGGGACATATAAACCTGGCAAAATGTTTGTTTCACTGATTGAAGTATATTTTCTTCAAAAGACCATTTCACTGTACATAAATTGATAAGTTAATCTAAACTTCGAATGAGCTCGAAACTGCCGATTATCTATGAACGATAGTTTGGACTCTCGGTTATCTATAATCTCACAATAAAGTGTCTTCATCAAAGTATCGACTGATTCCACACAGATGAAGGCATGTGTCTCTCTCATAGACATAGAAACAACCCTAACAGGGACATATAAACCTGGCAAAATGTTTGTTTCACTGATTGAAGTATATTTTCTTCAAAAGACCATTTCACTGTACATAAATTGATAAGTTAATCTAAACTTCGAATGAGCTCGAAACTGCCGATTATCTATGAACGATAGTTTGGACTCTCGGTTATCTATAATCTCACAATAAAGTGTCTTCATCAAAGTATCGACTGATTCCACACAGATGAAGGCATGTGTCTCTCTCATAGACATAGAAACAACCCTAACAGGGACATATAAACCTGGCAAAATGTTTGTTTCACTGATTGAAGTATATTTTCTTCAAAAGACCATTTCACTGTACATAAATTGATAAGTTAATCTAAACTTCGAATGAGCTCGAAACTGCCGATTATCTATGAACGATATTTTGGACTCTCGGTTATCTATAATCTCACAATAAAGTGTCTTCATCAAAGTATCGACTGATTCCACACAGATGAAGGCATGTGTCTCTCTCATAGACATAGAAACAACCCTAACAGGGACATATAAACCTGGCAAAATGTTTGTTTCACTGATTGAAGTATATTTTCTTCAAAAGACCATTTCACTGTACATAAATTGATGAGTTAATCTATCCTTCGAATGAGCTCGAAACTGCCGATTATCTATGAACGATAGTTTGGACTCTCGGTTATCTATGATCTCACAATAAAGTGTCTTCATCAAAGTATCGACTGATTCCACACAGATGAAGGCATGTGTCTCTCTCATAGACATAGAAACAACCCTAACAGGGACATATAAACCTGGCAAAATGTTTGTTTCACTGATTGAAGTATATTTTCTTCAAAAGACCATTTCACTGTACATAAATTGATAAGTTCATCTAAACTTCGAATGAGATCGAAACTGCCGATTATCTATGAACGATAGTTTGGACTCTCGGTTATCTATGATCTCACAATAAAGTGTCTTCATCAAAGTATCGACTGATTCCATACAGATGAAGGCATGTGTTTCTCTCATAGACATAGAAACAACCATAATCGAGACATATAAACCTGGCAAAATGTTTGTTTCACTGATTGAAGTATTTTTTTTAAAAAGACCATTTCACTGTACATAAATTGATAAGTTAATCTATCCTTCGAATGAGCTCGAAACTGCCGATTATCTATGAACGATAGTTTGGACTCTCGGTTATCTATAATCTCACAATAAAGTGTCTTCATCAAAGTATCGACTGATTCCACACAGATGAAGGCATGTGTCTCTCTCATAGACATAGAAACAACCCTAACAGGGACATATAAACCTGGCAAAATGTTTGTTTCACTGATTGAAGTATATTTTCCTTAAAAGACCATTTCACTGTACATAAATTGATAAGTTTATCTATCCTTCGAATGAGCTCGAAACTGCCGATTATCTATGAAAGATAGCTTGGACTCTCGGTTATCTATGATCTCACAATAAAGTATCTTCATCAAAGTATCGACTGATTCCATACATATGATGGCATGTGTCTCTCCCATAGACATAGAAACAATCATAACATAAACTAGTTTGTAATATGTTGTATATGTCAAATAAGAAGGATTTTCAAATAGTCCAATTGGGGGGCCAGCCGCCTGGAAAAGGCGCGTCCATAAAACTAAAACATATTTTTATCATTGTCTCTCCATGCCCCTAAATTTTTGATACGGGTCAGATGGTGATTGAGAAAATATCCGAAAAGATAAAAAGTATGGGTATTATGAAATAGAATACAAGGCCGTAAGTTACACTGAACTCCAGTAAAATTCTTATCCACTTTCTGGAACAATGTACTCGCATGGCAACTCGAATAAAACTCAAATATCCATTCGACAAACGACTATGTTTTTTATTTTTCATTTCATTAGGTCTGATGGTAATGATCGATTTTCGGAAATTTCGTTATGTATCGTTTCGCTACATAATGAACCTAATAAAATTTGATACATTCAATAAACACAGTTTACGTAGGCAGATTATTTTGTATACATTCTTTATGATTTTCTCATAAACCAAAGCTACACGTTGTGTTAAAACGATTCTGTGTGTTCACGAATGATTCGCTTCGTTCATAATTTTTTATGAATGTACAAAACGTTTTGTAGCTACAAACTGTTAATTTTGTAGCCAGAAAGGAGTTTGGCAACTCAGGATTGGTATCGTCAGATGGGGTCGCTCGCAGGGGTAACTATGCCTCATTCATCAAAAAATTCGAAAAATGTATCTAATTTTCAATTATTGTGAGGAAAATTATTTGGTCCACTTCTCAACTGATGAAAGGGTTAACAGTTATATCCAGTTACATAAACCACTCACAATAACCTTGGAAAAACCTGCATCAAATCGAAACCCTCCTTTTTTTCAAAATCTGGAGGTCAACATGGCGAAAAGCAACCTATGGAAAAAATTCATAATTTGGGCTTTTTCGATTGAAATGGTCCTATAGATTCTTATATGTAAATACAGTGTCTCCAATAAAGTGCGCACCATATGGAAAACTTTTTTTTCGAAAAGTTTCAGTGGAGTTTAACTTCAGCACTTGTTTGTCCTTTAAATTTAACTTGAAATGATGAGGCCAACTGCGACCCACTGACGTTCAGTGTTTGTCAAATTCAACTTTCTTTTTTAAAAAAATTGAAAAAGTGCATTTCTAGATCGAATTTAACAAAAAGTTACTTGAAAAAGTTGTGTTTAAGGCAAATTTCATGCAACTTGGATAAAGTTAACGTTTTGCTTATTTTTGACAGATATTCCCTTTATTTTAAAAAACAAGTTCGGTTAATTGTCATCAATTCATGCATACATAACAAACTCATCATGGAGTTTAACTTTTCTGATACATTTTTACTTATACGGACATTTTTAGAGAGAAATTAAAAATGTGGTATAAAAATTTCAACATGACTGGTGCAAAGTTACAATCACTTGGCTATCTTCTTAAACAAACATCAGTAACTTCAATTTTGAAAGAGCAGACACAACTCAAAAACTGCAATAAGTATTAATAAAATTACTAAAATTGAAATTACATTAAAATTTCAATATTCAGTATTTACAGATTATTTATAAACACTAACTAGGGCGGTAAGGATGCTTAATCGCGTTGAATAAAATTTTCAAGTAGGTCTTGACAAACAAAATGCATGCTATGGTAGTGTCAAGTTGTTGATTTACTTGTCAAATTTTTAACAGTTACTGTTGCAATAATGTTGTCTCTTTAGGACAGAATAGAAATAGTTTTAATATGTGGTGAGAATACACCATACCGGCAAGTAGCTAACATTTTTAATGAACGGCATCCAGGAAAAAATGTTCAACATACTACTGTGTCAAGAATAATGTCGAAATTCAGAGGAACAGGATCCGTAGCAAATCAATTCGAGAAAACGCACACTTCAAGTAAATATGATGAAGAAGCCCAACTTAACATTTATTCAAAAGTTATTAAACACGGGCAAACAAGCATAACCGATATCATAAAAAATACCGATTACAAGAGAGAAAGTGTTAGAAAATGTTTATTGAAGAATAAATTTTGGCCTAACAATCCAAAATTTATTAACACATTGAAAGAACGAGATTTTGATGTCCGTTTGGGGTTCTCACTAATGTATGGTGAAGGATACTTAACGACCAAATAATTGGACCATTTTTCTTTGGGGAAAATTTATCATCCGTCTGTTATCTCAACCTTTCAAATAATGAAGTTAGTGAAGTTTTAGATAATATGCCTTCAAATATTAAATACGACCTATGGTATCAGCTTGATGCCGTACCAATACATCACACGGTTGCTGTGAAACAGTCCCTCCAACAAATTTTCAGAGGCAAAGTTATTGGACGTAACTGGGAACATTATTGGCCACCTAGATCACCCGACTTGACGCCTTAGACTTTTTCTTGTGGGGTTGGTTACCTAAAACAAAAAGTGTACCGAAGTAGACCATTTACTGACATACAACATCTGAAAAATACCATTCGCGAGTGCTGTGCAAAAATAAATCCCCGATTTATTGAAAATGCAGTTACAGATGTCAGTAGAAGGACCATGATTTGTATTGAACGTGGAGGACGACATACTGAAATGTGTGCTATAGGTGTTTGACAACCTCATTTAGATCAATAAGTAATTTTTTGTACCCATTTGTATTTTCTATAATTTTATTGTTGTTCAAAATTTATAATGATAGTTCTATCGAAATTACTTGCATTTTTTTTAGTTGCCTCTGCTTTTTCGAAATCAAAGGTTTGTTTAAGAAAATAGTCAAGTGATTGAAACTTTGCACCAGTCATGTTAAAATTTTTATAGCAAATTTTCAATTTCTCTCTAAAAATGTCCGTATAGGTAAAAATGTATCAGAAAAGTTAAACTCCATGATGAGTTTGTTATGTATACATGCAATGATGATAATTAACCGAACTTGTTTTTCAAAATAAAGGGGATTTCTGTCAAAAATAAGCAAAACGTTAACTACATCCTAGTTCCATAAAGTTTGGCATATAAATATAAAATTGCCGTAGACACAACTTTTTCAAATAACTTTTTGTTAAATTCGATCTAGAAATGCATTTTTTCATAAAAAAACTTCATTGAAACTTTTCGAAAAAAAAGTTTCCCATATGGACACACTTTAATGGTGACACTGTATAATATTTTTCAAAAAATTCCAGAAATTACTTTTCGAAACAACGGAAGTTTTCTTATTATTGCTCAGAGCTGCAATTTGCAAAATCTGTTTTGACAATGCTCCAGTCCAGGCACGCTTTATTTGAAATAGCGTTATGGTACATCATTGTTTCATACAAAATCATAATGAGGCTATTGAAGATTGGTCATAGGTCACAGGACATGGGGCGGTAGGTTTATATGTCATAGGGCTATAGGGTCATAGGGTCATAGGTCATATGATTATCCATAGGGCCATAGAGTAATTAGACAACATTTCATTTTCGATACTTATTATTTTCATAAATTTCACAGATCCTGGCAAATCTAATTTATATAATTATTTACGCAACAAGTCCGAAAAATACTTTTTTTTTGACGAGTACCCAAAATTCTGTCTGTGATTCCAAAAATTTCTTAATGGGCTTTTGGCTTATCGTTTCAAAGTGTAGATGTACTTTTTCGAGTTTTTATTCAGCTTGTCCTTGATTATGACTGATTTTTTTATCTGATTGTGAAGAAACGAGTTCAAGAAATTCAGGAATAAATGTTGGATGAAAATCATGAATCAAGTATATTAGCGAATGACGAAAAAGGTGGAAGCTTTGCAAAACGTTGGGGGCAAGCTTTAAAAATTATTCTATGGCATATTTTTTCCCAATAATCACGAATACTTTTTCATTCCACGATTCTATTTCGAAAACGCACTTAACTGACTCACGAACATCTGAATTAAAATGTGATTCCGTGAAATAAATATCAATTCACGACAGCTTTGCATAAATTCGTAATAACAGTGACGTATATATTATAAATAGAACTTCCATCTGCTTTCGGACCATCATAGATGAGTCGACTACTTAATTTTAACTGTTCAGAAAAAAATCTGTGTAGATATCAGATCGTAATTTTTCATAATAAACCAGACGTGAAAATACGTGAAATTTTTTTTCCTCTGAGATAGTGTTCTGAAAATTATTGTAGAATAAAATTTTTTTCCATTGTATGCTTTATAATTTTTGTTGGGTTTTTTCCCTTAGGGATTTGTTTGTGGGTCAACACATTTTAGTACACTCAGTATTATTCGAACTAGAGATTATTAACATAAGGACAGGAGAAGCGACAAAATATATGACAGAGAACAGGAATGTAGAGAAAGGTGGGGAAATGGAGCATGGAAAGAGCAAGGAAGGCAGAGAAAAGAAGATAAAGAGACATCAACTAACGCAACAATGAACAAGATGTATTCGTTATGTTCAATGCAAAAGGTTAGTACAGGAAACGAAATCATTGAAATGGGAGTCATGAAATACCAATGCTCTTGGGTCTGAAGTGCTTTTGGAGGTTCGAGAGGAGCTGTCAGTCACCGTAGAAAATTCTGGAGTTTAGTAAAGGATGCCTAGGAAGGGTGAAGATCATAAATCTACAATTGGAACTGAATCAACAATTAGAAACGTCTCGAAAACTAGCAGGTCACCAATACCAGAAAAAAGATTTTCACAGAATATTCATTGAGAAAAAGCAAAGTAAGTCTCCATGCCAAATATCTTGAAGAAAAGACAGCAGCCGCTAGACAGTACTATGTAACTCTACGCAACTACGTCAATGACGCAGTAAAATGTGAAAAAACAGCATATAAGTATACAATTTGTTTCGAGCAAAAATAAAAACAATTCAAAAATGACATGAAGAAATCTTGCAGATTGGGGTGTTACCACAAAATCATCCTCGCAAACCAATAGCCTGCCAATTGAACTATTGAACTATTTTTTAAACGTGGCTGGACATTCAATAGTAAATAATGACACTCTTTCATTCTACAATGATAATAAATTGAACGCTCGTATGAACTTTTTCCTCGCCGATATATGTGATGGTGATATTTTGACTGCTATCAAAGAAATAAAATCTAATGCTTTAGGTATTGACAATATAAATATCAAGATGATTTCTTTGGTTATACCACACTGTATTGATGAAGTTGAACATATTTTTAACGAGTCCTTCAGACAGGGTATTTTTCCAGATGTTTGAAAGCTTGCTAATATAATTCCAATTCCGAAAAAGAATGCACCTACCACGTACAGTGACCTACGCCCTATCAGCATTCTGCCCTCATTTTCTAAAATATTCGAGAAAAATGTTTTTCGTCAAATAAGAGCTTTTCTTGAAGAAAATCGAATACTCCCGTACGAACAGTCTGGGTTTCGAAAAAAACACGGAACACAGACTGCCCTCTTGAAAGTAATCGACGATCTTGCGAGATTCAGAGATCAATCAAAAGTCACCATTTCAGTACTGCTTCATCAAAGTGAAGCTTCCGATTTAGTTTATTTCGATTTACTCATCAGCAAGCTCAACTTCATAGGATTCGATGACATTTCTCTTAAATAGATGACCAGCTATCTCACAGACCGATCACAGAGGGTCATACTGGATGATTACTCATGGTCATCCCTAAAAGAAACAATCTCAGGTGTACCGCAGGGAAGTATTTTTGAACCGTTGATGTTTTCAGTGTTTATTTTTGATCACCCCACTTTCTTATCACATTGTCAAGTACATCTATACGCAGATGATATACAGTTATATTTGTCTTCTCATAACACCGATACAGAAAGTTGCGTGGCCAATATAAACACAGATTTGCACAAAACCTTCCTATACTCGGAGAATCATGGACTGAAAATCAATCCAAATAAAACTTTGGCCTCATGCATAGGGTCTCAAAGACAAATAGTAGAAACTCGATAACGCAGACATTGACTGGGTAGACGGTGCTAAAAATCTTGGCGTAACCATAGATAGCTCTTTGTCTTTCCATGAACATGTGACAAACATTTTCGAAGTATCATTCTTCAAACTCAAATCGCTGTAGAAATTCAAGTATCAGTTATCAGAAGAAATGAAACTCAGGTTAGTTAAAACTCTTATTTAACCCCATATCGAGTATTGTTGTTCGGTGTATTACAATTTTAACAATATAACAAGCAGAAGTTTACAACATATACAAAATGCTTGCATGCGATTCGTATGCTGTATACCAAATGGTGAACATGTCACCCCATTTTTGTTAAAAATGAAGGAGCTGAATGTGAGGTACAGAGTCCAATATTTGATAAAAATGTTTTTGTTCAAGTTGCTTCAAACTAAAACACCTAGTTATTTATACAGTTTATTAAGCAGGTATTCTGATATACATATGGTCAATTTGAGAATTAACTTATTCAACATACCTAGGCACCGTACTTCCAAATTTCAAGAATGTTTTTCTTATATAGCCCCTTCTTATCTGAATGAAATTTTACCCATTTTAAATCATGATATTCATCAATTTAAGGAAGAAATAAAATCACAGATGCTCACTGCTCAATTTCAATTTGAAAAATTCAAAATTCAATGTATGGTAGTGCAACGAATTTGTTAAATTGACCAAAATAATGTTGAGAATATCAAGAGTTATTAGCAACTAGTTGATATATTATTTTTTCTCTTCTCTATTATTGTTATGATAGTAAATAAGTATGTGTATAATTATTTTCTTATACTCACTGTATAATTTTTGGGAGGGGTGGAAGACAGCCTTCGGCTAACCCTTTTCCTTTTATGTATAAATGTATTTTTATGCATAATAAACGATATTATTATTATTATTATTATTTCGAGCCTTTTGATACTCAAAACCCCAACATTTTCATATCAACTCCAAAACAATCCCCTCAAAACTTCCATATGAACATTGAACTACACGAAAGAAAAAATACTTTCAGAACAACTACTTCTACAGTGTGTTTCCAAAAGTTTGCACCACATGGAAAACTTTTTTATTATCCATTTATCAGAAAATTCCATTTGAACTCCAAATCTGAAATCACAGCCACCTACGCAACAAAACAATTTTTTTTATAGTTCTAGCCTCATAAAGAGTACTAGTATCATATATACAACTTAGGCACCTCCCTCATCCTAATTTAATAATATTTCAATGCAATGTATTCAATTCTCCGTTAATCCTAGTGGAGTTGAAATAATGTAATTTAAAAAACCTTCTATTATCATCAATATCATAGGGAAAATAATGAGGAATATTTCAGAGATTAGTGTCAATGATCTTGTGGGACATAAATTTTGCAAATTGCTTTGTTTTCTATGCCAAATATATGAACTAATGAATAATTATTCAGAGCAGCAAGTATTTATACCCAACTATCCATCAAGCAATTGTGAGTATAGCTCTAGAAATGAATTATTTCAATTATTAGAATCGCCAATAAATCTGTTCCACTACAATTTAACTGTTGGCACTTCATTAATTTTGCGACAGAATCTGAATCGAATAGAAATTCATACCGAGAAAATAGTGTAGGCTGTAGGCGATTGGATCAAAGAAATTGTCCAAAAGTTAAATTTATAAAAAATATGAATCACTTATCATTAGTCAATTTCTGTTTAGATAATTTTGTCTTCATTTTGAAATGGGAATTCAAAAAACTATCAACGCTTTTTCATTCCAAAAATATTATAGACTTTCGACGCCCAATTGTTGCCACGAACCAGAATCGGGCCTCTTTTGTTGACCAATGCTCGCTGCTGATGACGCAATTTTTGGTACATTTAGTTGATTATCCCACAATAGAACGCTGCTGTGATAGTTTGGCCAGATTGCAGTTAATCACACTAACTATATTATTATTAAATTGTTATATAATTATTGATGCTGTCACTTCCACGAACTATGATACAAGTACTAAATTTTAATATATTCTTATCTTATATATTTTTATATATATATATCATATTGCATATCATATCATATTGTAACAATATTATAATATATTGTAATAATATTATGTATAATGTGTTATTTAGGTGCAAATAAATATTATTATTATTATTATATATCACTTCTGAAATCTCATACTCGTCCTTAACGAGAAACAACTCCTAAAATTATATCATGCTCAAAGTGCATGCAGACTACCACCTCATCATCAGATATTTTCATTGCTCAGAATCGCATTATTCGTACTCTAGTATTGACGATAGACGATAGAATTGGCCTGAAAATTTTACTGTGAAAGCTTGGTTTTTTAGGATTATCTTCTGAACTATTGTCTTTATGTGAGTCATATCTCTTCGATAGGCGGCAATATGTCGAATTCCAACAATATCGCTCTTTCATAATGACACCAACTTCAGGAATACCACAGGGTTCTAAACTTGGGCCTCTTTGATTCCTCCTGTTCATTAATGACCTCACACGGGATCTTCAATGCTCCACTCTATTATATGCTGATGACTTGAAAATATATCAAAGTATCTTAACAACTCAAGATTGCATTTCATTACAGCATGATATCAACACAGTATAGTGTACTACAAACCACCTTGAGTTGAATATCAACAAATGTTCAACTGTTACCTTTTTGAAGGAAGAAAATGCATTGATGTTTCCATACAATATCAGTAATACAATCTTGAATCGTTTGACTCAAATGCGCGACCTGGCATATTATTTGACCAAAAGATGTCATTCAATCCTCATATTCAAAGTACCGTGTCTTCAGCTAATAAAATGTTAGGCTTCATATTAAAGAATGGTAGGGAATTTGCAGATCCAGCAACTCTGACATTACTACTTAACTGTTATGTGCGCAGCAAAATATAATATGGGGTATCAATATGGTATCCCCATCATGCAATCCAAATAAGTTCCATAGAACGTGTTCAAAGGGAATTTTTGAAATATTTATATTTGAAAAAAAATTGTATTAACCCAGACCGTAACATTGATTACTCTATACTTCTTAATGAAAGCAATTTCATCTCACTTAATACTAGACGTTTTAATCTTACAATAACGTTCCTTTATAATAGATACATAATAACATACGCTGTGAATTCCTGACAGCGAAAGTTTCGTTTATTGTACCTCGACTAAATAGTAGGCACATGTTTTACTATGAACGTGCTAGAACAGACATATTAAAGAGATCGCCTCAATCATTTGCAATAATTTCAATCTGATGTGGTTCATGTGACATTAATATATCTCCATTATCTATTATAATAAATTGTATTATAACATTTACTTACAATATGTTCTATTTTTTTTCTCATTTGTAGTATCTAATTCTGCTAACAGACACATGTGAATGTACATGTGTCTGTTAGATGATACCGTCATATGATCAAAATTTAGCTGGAAAGCAATCTTTCTACTACTGGTAGTAGGTTGTTCTTCAATCAAATTAAGTACTGCTTCCTCAAGCTGTGGTGTTCGTACTTCTCGATGGCGACCACAATCCTGCTTTCTTTTGTCGAATGAACCATATTTTCGTAATTGTTGATGAAGTCGAGCAAATATTCTATGTGAAGGATACTGCCATTGAGAATACATTTCAGCATATCTTCTAGAAGCTTCCAACCCATTTCCCTGCGACAGACCGTAAACGTAATGCATATCAGCCATTTCCTCATTTGTGTATGCCATTTTAATAACAAGTGAATTATTAAAGTAACAAATCAAGAACAGAACAACAACACACAATTAGTATTAATTCAATTTCGAAAATTCACACACTTACAACGTGATACCAATTTAATTGTCACTATTGCTAATAGAGACATACTAGATAGATTAGTTTCGTATTTTCGTATTTATGACGATGTATCTCTGTAGTTGTTCGTAAAATAATTTTTGCTGCGAACTGGTTTATTTTGGGCAATACACCCAACAGACATTTTTTGTTTAGAATGAAACAGACTATCGGAAATAAATTTTCAAATGGTGAACAAATAATAAGACAAAAAGTTACATTGGAAATAAATTTCAGGGGTTGCGTTTTCCACCCCTTACAACCATGGGGTGAACCAAATGAATTTCTGGCCGAGTGTCTTTTTGGTAGTACAAAACGTCAGGTTAATTTCAATATTGTAACTTCTTTAGTGCTTGTGAAAAAAATTGTTAAAAAATTTTATGTATATCCTTTAAGGGACTGTACCTTAACAAGGAATGATCCAATGAAATTTCTTTATATGAAAGATCCTACCTTTTTTTATGATGAGGAATCATCTTCTCAAATGTTTTACACTTATTTAGTTACACCCTATATACATTTATCCAGTTTATACATTTCCTGTTATTGGGTGTACTTATACCTGTTGGAAATAAAGAATTATCTATCTATCTATCTGTCTATCTATCTTGTTGGAGTTTCGAAACGTTTATCCTGTAGAGATCACTTCAAAAATCTAAAAATGCATAAGCTTCCTTCACTGCTAATTCTTGAATTCTGCATATACGTGAAATAATATCGTACTAACTTCACACCGAACAAATTCAGATACGAATACAGAATACGCCAAGACTTTTTTTTATAAATGGTTCATTATATACTTATGATGCACTGTTTGGAACCTTTGGTGTAGTAATGAATATTACTGGAGTTTTTTCCCAACATCAAATCGTTATTTTTAACACCTCGACACGTGTTTCGATCACCAAGTGATCATCTTCAAAGAGGGAGATCAAAACTAGAAACTAATGCGAAGCTAACCCTATTTATGCTATTAGGTATCCCTTACAGGTAAATCCTCTACGCGTACCACCCATATAGGTATACCAACCTAAATTGATTTTACAATATTGCCTCATCTATTATTTCACAATATATGTTTATATAAAACAATTTTCAGCTATATAAAAATTAATTTCACAATATTGCCTATCCAAATTTATTTTTGCAATGTGTCCTTATGAAGTAATCAGTGAACCCAACATTATTTTATTTTAACAAGCTATATAGTATGCTCTTTGGTATAGGTCCGTCATCGTTATTCATAATATTATTGTGTTTACTTATTTCTACACTCTCATAAACATCTAGTTGCCTGTTATTGTTAACTTGTCTAACTAATCTTAATGAACTGAAGTCTATGGAATGGTTTTGTTGCAAAATATGATGTTCGACTGCCGATTTTTCAGGTCTTCCATATTTTAAGTGTACTATGTGTTTCTTATATCTTACTTCAATATATCTTTTTGTCTGTCCATAATATTTTGCATCGCAGTCCTTATACTCAATTTCGTAAATTCCAGACTTTTCTGAATTCTCGACTTTGTCTTTTTGACTTCCCAAAAGGCCATGTAGTGTATGACTAGTTTTAAAAACCACCTTCATACCTAGTTCCTTGAAAATCTTTCCAAAGTTCCTCGTATATTGGTGGTATGGAACTGAAATGTATATATCTTGGTGTTTGTCTTTTCTGAAAGTCGAGATTTCGTTCATTCTTAACCTAAACTTCTTCTGCGTTATTATGTCTACTACAATTCCTCTCGAGACACCGTTAGTGGCTGCTATTTTCTGTATTGTACGTCTTTTTTTTTGTGAACCTATCATGTGTTAGAGGGAAAGTCAAAAGACGATGCACTAAAAAATTCAACCCAGCACATTTGTGCTGTCCACAGTGATGTGAACTGTCACGAATATACCTGTAAATAAATAAATACCTAAATATAAGGAGGGTTAGAATACGATATATTATTATTAAATTATTATTATTATATTTTTATTGTTAAATAGATGAACCTTCAGTGTTGTGATAAAGTTCCATCGAATTGAAATATTCAAGTATCGATGTTCTAATCTAGAATACAGTATTTTAAATCGTGATGTGATTTTTCTGTCGTTCCTACAAAACTGTTAAAAAAACATCAATTAGTGGAATCGACTGATTCATAGGATTACTTCATTCGCTTTCTTTTCGAAACCCATGTATCTGTCATTGTTAATGTAGGTAACATTTGTAACACTCTGAAATATATTCCAGAAAATGTATAAAAATAAGGATTATTTCAGGACGGTTCTGTTTTCTTTGGCAAAGTCACAATCAGTATCGGTGTGTCAAATTCACCCGAAAATATTTTTTAAATGTCACAGAACGCAACAACAAATTTCAAATATATATATGTTGTTCTGATAGCGAGAATTCTGAATAATATCAACAAAAAATCGATTGTAAACAACACGAATGGCGCCGTAAGTGTGGCAAAGTCGTTTTTGAAATCAATCCAAATTAAAGGAGTTCATTCAACCAGGTGATATTCAAAAAAGTTACAAATGGAAATAGAATTAGTCAGAAGTAAATTCAACTCTGAGGATGTACACAAATATATTTGTCATCAAGTTGGGATGTGATATATTCTTCGAAAAATTATTTTGTTGCTTACTGTTTGATCTCTTTGAATTATCAAGTGGCAATAGTACTCGGTGCCAAAATTTTTCAATTTTATTCCTGTTGAAATGGAAGAAACTTATTCTTATAGAGGATTCAAAAAGAGACTAAAAAATGTTTGATTGATTCAAATAGACTTACTTTTCATGAACTTGTGGAGGTTGGTATTACTGTATAGGGAGTGTTATCATTCGTTATCTAGTTCATTATTGCTCTTTTTTTTCATATAATTTTTTGTATTTTTATGGTGTGAAAATTGTGTGTTAAATTACTTGTTTGTTTTGTGATTTTCAGTATTATACGAAGTGACCACTGTTATAGTAGAATATTAGATATACTCATATATTACAAAATTTAAATTTGAAGGTGGAAATATATTTTCATTGTGTTCATACATTATTAATCGACACTATTCACCATAGACTATACGCACACCACAGGCAGATTTCGAGTTTGTGTGTTTTTTCGTGTATTTGTGAAAAAACTGTTATCGCCATTATTCAACCATTTTTATGTAATAATTTTTTTATCATTGAACTCATTTTATCATTTTTCGCATTTATTATTAACATTTTTTTACCGTAGTATACGCTGGACAGGCCCTATCCCCCGAAATCCCGATACATCCGGGAGGAGGCGCCAGCATTATCAACTAACGACCACTCACCACACCGTGAGGTAAGTGATCATTGCGTCCGAGAATCATGTGCCCTGAACAAGCGCAGTCAGTTGAGAATGACAACCTTCTGCATCTGTCCGGCTGAGATTTCTGCCTTAGTGCGGCAAGCCGCTATGATTTCAAGATTCGAGAGTAGAGGGGGCATAATACCACCAAGGACTTCAATAATTAGAACAACCATCTTGACACAGTGGTCTGGTCCGCCCCTCCGGAATCGGCTGCTCTCCGTCCAGCCATGAGGTGAAAACTCTGGCCAGATGGCGGTGGGTACTTGGTAGATTTTTCCACCAATGAATGTTCAGCCCATCTGGGCCTGGAGCAGCAGAGTTCTTGGAACTCACAAGGAATCTTCGAACGAATCTTCAAGCTCTCTGTTGAAAGCTTCGAACTGCGCTAGGCTGGAGTGTCTAAGTTGAGTGGCAGTGCTGTTTTGTGGTCAGCAGCACGCCTTGGCTTAAAGTGTGATGGATACGTCGTAGATTGGTGGCTATTCGCCGCACTGCAGGTGTGAAAGGCCTATTGGCCGCCCTGTAATCCATCACACATCAGATACGAGACGCGTGTTGTCTCGCCGACGTGATCTCAGCCTCTATCTGGTGTACACGCCGTTGAATATTCCGCCGTTCAATTATTATTATTATTATTACTAGTATTATTATTATTATAAATACCTGAATGAAATTCCCAATTTGAGTTCTCGGCGCCACGCCTCCTAGGACCCTACGCTCGCGTGCGAATGCATCCCTCAAACTCCCCAGTGAAGACGACCCTGCACAAAATTGCTACACAGTTTAGTATATGGAAGGAGTAATATTTCACTTGCATAGAACACTGTCACTCTCCATATCGGACATCCGATGTTTCGAAATAAGACATTTTATTGCATCTTCAGTACAACTCTGAATAACATTACAAGATAAAACACTCAACTCATTCGTTACATTAAATTGCAAATGAGTTGAATCTACTCATGTCATATATGACGATCCGTAATGTTCTTGTTCAAATTGAAATGGGTGTATTTTAATTTTTCAAGTATTGATGGTTTTTGAGTTATTATAGTAAAAAAAAGCTTTCTTTTTATTTCAATTCATGATGATATTAACAATTGCAATTTTCTGTGTAGGTACAGTAAAATCATTAATATTTATTCTTGTTTTGTTCTTCTTCTTCTTCTTTGTTAGTCGTCTGGATATAATGAACTGTCTTTCATATTTCAAGGAGCTTCTATTTATTCAACTTCTAGTTCAACAATTGAAAGACTATCTCAAAAAACTTGCGTTATTCGAAATTACACTTTTATTAACCATTTTCTGAAATATCATGTGGCATTGCACCAAATAATTTATTGAACTACATTTTATCAATCAAGGCAACACAAAAAAGGCCGCTATATTTCTCCATCGCAAAATCCTTCATCCGTCTTCAACAGACAAGTGGAACATCGAAATATTTCCTCTCTCGCGATATCCCACAGAGATCATTTCATACATATGACGAGTGTACCTGTACAAAATAAACTGTAATAAGGACAATCATCTACCGCGAATTATTTTTAAAGACAAACAAAACATTTCGCGAGAAAAGGAAAGACAGAGGAGGGATGACTATTGGAAATGGCCAAGATATCAGTCGTCGCGACGCCACGCGTCTATCCGGACATGCAAACAACATACACTGCTCGCAAAGTTCATATACGAGGTGTCTCGACGAGTTTAAAAATGCGCCATTCTTTTTTGTTGCAACTCATGTGATAAATCATTACCTAGTGAATAATAGTGTTCAAAATGGCTAGTGACAATTCGTCCCTCAAGTCGTCGGCCAGCAGCAAGCCCAAAACCCCCGCAGTGGAAGGGGGTAGGAAGGTAGGGTTCGCTAGGCCGACCCTCATCATCCCGCCACCCTTGGTTCAAAAGCAGCACACCACCCCGTACACGGCTCATATGGGGTACACTCCGGTTTCTCTGGGGCCAAATATGAAGCCCACACCAGACATGTATGGGAGGAAAGCATCAGTTTTTGTTTTCGATCAGTTCAACGGACTGAAGGACTTTACCATGAACACGGCCAAGTCGGGCTTGGGGATTGGGGAGAAGTGTTCTTATTGGTGTTACGCAAAACTCAAATCTTGGAGCAGGAAGTGGATAACCCATTGGTTTTTGACTATTGTTTTGTTCATTTACACTATAGGAGGGGCAGTTATATTTGTTACTACTGAAGGTGAGTACTCCTGGACTTCTGGTTGATGAAAAATCTCAACAATGAAGATAAATAAACCGTGTTGGGGTTGAATCTTGCTAGTCCTTATCTTGCACAAGTTTGGACTTTCAATTGGGGTGGTTGAGCTGAATTCATTGTTCTATTACCTGTCAGAATGTGAGCAGGTAACGATATCTCCATGTGATACTGTTTTCGATGTACCTCAGGGAAGCGTTCTTGGACTTATCTCATTCACATGAAATAGTCACGGCCCATATTCATGAATCTTTTTACCGACGACAATTCATTGCCAGTTTCATCTGATAGTAGGAAGTGGTAGGTACTTGATATTATCGAAAATTTTCACAACAGAATTAATAATTATCAAATCAAAATAACCAAACTAGATTTTACCGAACTCTATCTTCAATCTTGTTAAACTGCGTTGAACATTCATCCTTATTAGCTGAGTTACCCAATTACGGTATATGCGAAGGACCTTTAAATTGGATAGAAACTTTCTTGAAAAACAGGAAGCAATATGTCAGTATTTTCTATCGTGACCATTCAGTAGAGCGTCATATTAATTCTAATCAAGTAGAAGTCGAACATGGGGTACCGCAAGGGTCCATATTGGGACCTGTTCTCTTTATATTATATCTGAATGAAATTGGGTGTATCTCTGCAGACGCGATGTCCATTTATGCCGACGACACTTCATTTTTGATATCTGAAAAATCAAGAAATGTTCTTGAATTCAAATCTACTAGTATTTCGAATAATGCTAGCAGATGGTTCAGTGAGAACTTTTTATTTCTGAATAGCACCAAAACGAGATTCATCAGATTTCACAACTATCAAAAAAAATGCTCCCAACTCAACATTTGTATTCAGGGCAGCTGTATTAAGCAAGATGAAACAGTTAAATTCCTAGGAATTTATCTTGATGAAAGCCTGAATTTCAGAAATCACTGCATATATGTTTCTGATAAGTTGAATACACTGGTGTACATGCTTGAGAACCTACGTACTGTCCTAGATAAGTTTATTATGCACAAATAGAGACACGCCTACGATATGGAATAATTTTCTGGGGCTGGTCCGCATATGCTTTCAAAATTTTCTTGGTACAAAAAAGAATCATTAGAACAATTGCAAAAGATTCTAGTACCTATTCATGTGTGGATTTGTTCAAAAAATTTAGGTTATTAACTCTACCAAGTTTGTTTATCTTTGAACTTTGCGTTTATGTTTATTCAAGTAAATGCTCTTTTGAACTTGTTAAAAACGAACGGAACAGACAGATGAAAATAATTTATATTCATTCATTCATTTCTTAATGTTCTTTATTAGGTATATTTATTATTTTGAAATGTGATCATTTGGTATACATACTTATCGTTCTCTCGTTCTCTCATATGGTCCCAGAACGATGCCGAATATGCTCTTACTGAATTTTAATCTTAGTTGAAATACTTTTCACTTACTATTTTCTTCTCGATAAATTGACTAAGAGATTTCTCATCTTTTTTTTTTTTCAACTTCATCTTACTCTACGAGGATGGTATTTTTCTCAGTTCAAGAGAAAATAGAATTTGGAGGTTTCAAATATAAGTATAATGAGTAAAACAACAAAACCATTGATATACAGAAAAAAACAAACGTGTTGAAACTTATGAAAACAAAAATGTGGAATTGAATAAAATAACGGAAAAACAGATTTGAACAGATTTTAAAAGAAAACATAACATTGAAGATGCCGCCACATTTAACTGTGCTATCCACTATTAATTTAACCTCTTAAACAATTACAAACGCACCAACTCAGTGCAAAATACTTTCAATTTTACTTCTACTTTAGGGAGAGTGGTGTAGTAATAACCTCAAATCTGCTCTCTTTCCTAATTAAAATCTGAACTCTAGCTATACAACCTACCCTATGAACCCAACAATATATAACCTCTTCGTAAATAGGAAGTGAACTCGGACAAAATAATATGTGAACTCTCTCTCTCAATATCAACTGGTTAGTATATAAAATAAAAACACTCACATAACATCTCTTTGGTGGTTCATGGTCAACCATAGGTTTCGTTGACCTGGTGTGTCTTCAACACTAACACTTTTATTTTCTACTTCCCTGTACCCAATACCGGATTACAATTTTGCTACTGACTTTTCTTAAATTCCGCACCCCGCGCTTAGAAACAAAGTAACTTCCCTATTCAGGCCACTATCCTCAGCCTCGAAGGCTGAGGGATGACACCCCAGAACCCGCCTTCACGGGCTCTTTTGTCCGACCCTCTTCGTGGCTCTCGCAAGATTCTCCCGGACCTTCTGTCTTCCCTGTAACATAGCGTACAACGAGTGTAAGCCCCTCATTTTAGACATATCAGATCAAGCTAAAGTGGACCATATCACTTCCTTTGAAGTTTCAACAGCCTTCGATGTGTGCCTAAATCAGAGCTACCTACACTTCAACAACAAATTTTATAAACAGGATTCAGATTTACCAATGGGCTCACCCCTTAGTCGACTTTTAGCAGACATATTTATGAACAACGTGGAGACCACTACAGTAAACTCCGACCTTGGTAAAAAACATATTCATTTCTGGTACAGACGATATTCTCTCCTGTTTCAGAGGTACTGCACGACAGCTGAACCAATTTATGACATTCATGAACAATCCCAATACCAACATTCAGTTCATACTCGAAACAGAGATAGAGAGACAGATAAATTTCTTAGACCTGGCCATTACACACAATCAGAATAAATTTGAGTTCAATGTTTTCAGAAAACCTAGCTATACAGACATCACCATCCCAAGCGATTCTTTCCATCCAGACAGTCATAAATTAGCAGCCTACAATTCAATGTTGCACAGAGCATTCTCACTGCCTTTGTCTGCAGACAATCTAGCTGGGGAAATTGATACAATTACACAGAAAGGTCATGATAATGGTTTCAACGCAGATACTATCCAGAAGTTAGTCAGGAAACAAAGCCGGAAATTCACTTACAGATTAATATATCCTCAGGTCAAATAACCAGAAATCAAGAAATGGGTAACGCTAACATATTTTGGAAAAAAAACAGAAATAATCGCAGGTTTCTTCAGAAAAAACAATGTGGAAGTAGCATTCCGACCACATGCCAGGTTATCTCATTTCCTTTCCAATGCCAAAGATAAGGTCGACAAGTTGGAAAAATCTGGAGTTTATAAGCTTAAGTGTCCCGAGTGTTATAGTGTTTATGTGGGACAATGCGGCCAAAATTTCCAAAAACGGTATGCTGAACATGAAAGGTCCTTCAGACTAGAAATTTTCATTTTTTCATTATGATCTCCTACCACGTAGTAACGGCTACATCCATCAATTTACTATTTAGCTGAATTGACAAAACTTTCAATGCTGGGATATTGATATGCCCATATTTAAATCCTGAGCTACGTGACAAATATATCTGACTGAGCATTTTTCCAAAACACGCCGATGAATATAAACACTCTCGATCCCTCGGCCATAATTTCACATTGTATGAGAGGCAGATCCGGTGTTTAAAAAATCTGAATTGAAGAAATCTGTCTCTTCCAGAAATTAGAATATATATTACCATACATGCATTGCTTTTGCTACGACCACGTTTGAAGTCAGCAGAACAACCTTTTTTTATTTTTTCAGCCATTTCTTCGCTTTAACGGTGTTTTTTTTCCCATCAAGAAGCAGTGTAAAATTAAAACACGAAATTGTTTTTGATCCATTGTTTTGGAAATAACAAAAGTAATGTCACTTTTGACACAATAACTTATGAGTAGAATATTAGAAAATTTCAACAGCTGTTTTTGAATGTGATTACTAACTGAAAAGGCGGTGAATGCAATAAGACAAGCTGATCAAGAATTAAACACTTTGCTATGCCAGACCACTTGATTTGAAAAAAATTCGAAGTATCTAAAATTTTCACTTATATTCGCATGTAGACTGAAATTTGAAATTATTGCTATCACTTTCAATGTTTTCGTCATTAAGTAAGTGGAGAGACTAAACATAAGTTTTTTTATAAGTAAACAAAGCTCGGAATTTCATAATATTTTACGTTATTTCAGAAAAATTACGTGTCAATAACATCTTTGCAGTTATTTGGAGAGACTTATTATTGCTTTCTGAGAACTTTGACGTCAGACGGCTTATTGAAAACAAAAAAAATCGTCTTTCATAACGCTAGTTGGATAATTTTTCATAATTTGTTTTCTCGCTATTTCCTGATCTTCTAGACCTCAACGATATTAATTAATAATGGTGATAGTCGACATTTATCAACCATATACGAGTATTTATTGAATGGAGGGGTAATGATTGAATGAAATGTGAATGTAATTGATATATTTTTTGACTTCATTGAGTTTATTAAAATTGTGATTCGCTCAAATGGGTGATAAATATTGACGAATTATGGGTATATGGGTATGACATCAAAACCAAAGTCCTGTGAAAATTTTTTTCATGAAATGAATTTAATTTCCAGCGATTAAAACACAACGCAAATCGCTGCTTTAGCACTGGCATACCTCTTAGGGTGCTGAGAGCCAGAAATATTACTATTATTACAATTTTTTTCTTACGAGTATTTGTGACTTATCTTTACTATTCGAATACCCATTTCATCGAATTTAACGAAGTCATATTTCAAATAGTATTGACTTCATAGAAAAACCTGAAAAACATGAACAACATGAATATGGGACATCTAATCCGCAGTTCTTTTGGCGTATTTCCACTTTCAACTGATCTGCGAGTTTTGCATCAACATACTGTTTATTTTCGTCAAAAATATCAATCTGAAGTTACAAGGTGACATACTTCAAAGTCAAAAACAGCAGCCGCAGCTGTCAAATATATATGTGAAGATTTTGAAAGCATATGATTGTGATAATTGATGACAATTTGTTTGATGAAGTGTAGTGTAAGGAAACTATCAATATATCGCTATTGAAATGGAAATGACGAGAGTAAGGAGGTACATTTTTCAGATTATACGTTTTATCATGGTAGATATCTGAGTAGACGTATTTGCTGTTTTCAATACTGAATGTGAAGTTATAGTTGAATTCGCTCCAATGGAGTTGCGTAACCAGGAACTTCGTTCGGAGGAGTCCAAAACCAGGGGGGCCGGGGAACCCCACCCGAAAAACAGGGTACTGAATAGAGGATTTCAAACTGATTTTAACACTTTTCGTAATCGAAAAAATGGCATATTTCAAAGGAATTTGTTTTAAAATCATGATTTTTCAATATTTTATTTTTTTTATGATAAAGCAAAGTAATTGTGTTTCATCCAAATAAACATAAAGTGTTGTAGTTTGAGCAGAGCTTGAAACTCTTCCAAATATATGAGTAAGGCTAGAGAAACAACAGTGTAGAGCTATAGTTAAAATATATTTATAACGTTCAACATTACATAAATGAATCTAACAAAATAATGCTCAAAGTTACGGTACTAATCTCCTATTTCCACTGCTGGAAAAAACAAACCAACAATGGTATAGTATATCCATTCCCAATTGGAACGGCAATAAAAATAAGAGTACAGTCATAAACATTTCTTGTCTGTGGCCCCTAGTCGTCCAGATAGTTAGTAAACGTGCTATCAAATGTAGTTGAGAAATGAAGGCTCAGCTAACTGGACTGGCTGAATACTAATTTTTTGTCTGTTTCACAATATTTCTTTATCAGTGCCGTTGTCTTCGTGGGGTTAGGTGAGGTAGTGAGTGGTTTTGCAAACTGATTTTTGAGAACTTTTTCTAGAGATCAATCACCCTAACACCAAACTGATATTTTTGAACTCGACGCGCGTTTCACTAACAAGGTTAGCATCTTTGGAAAAGCAAATTGATACTGAATCTAAAGACAAGGGTTAGCTGTTTATATACCTAAAGTGGACTTTGTTTGTTGAATGATGAATATTCTGATTGATTTTTCGGTAATTAACTAGTGGAACTACTACCTGTGAATTAATTTGTCCGCTTTTTAATCTATTGTTGACTTTGAATGCTGTAGTGCTTGACAATATAAGGCGAGTGGTGAATGAAGTAGGTAATAGTGATGTGTGGAAGAACTGTGTGGCCCACGTTATGAAAGAAGAGAACAAATATTATGTGCAAAGTTCCGTAAATCCGATCGTTATTCAACCCGATGATGATTCCACCTCATCCGAATATAGCGAAAAAGAATTTTGAAGTTTTTCATATTTACCCATGGTGGAAAAATTCAGTTGAGATAACTTTTTCTTGGGGTGATCAATTGCTATGATTGTAAGAATGAGTAACTGAAAAACTACCACTGAAAAATAATATGCCGACGCCTATGTCGGGGCGGGAATTCCTTATCTGTGCTGTTCCAATTAGTATTGGAAATACTATATGATAATTTAATGTTGGTGGTCAAGAGTAATGATAACTTTTTTTTCTATCACCTGCTCCATGCTCAATTTATTTTTTAATATGTCTGGGGGACTAGGGAGGTCCGGATCAATCAGACAGACCCCCCTTCGCTAAGCTACTGGGATGACTTAAGCAATTCCCAAAAGTATTCAGTGCCGTTCTATAATATTCCTCTCTAAATCAAACCTTAATTATTAGAAAATCATTCTATCTATTTTTTCAGTTCCCTGTTTCTATGTAATTATGATCCACTTTGTTTTCTCTTCATGGAACACAAATTGAATTGAAGTGTTGGTACTGACCCTTGAGTATGCCATTCCATTGATTTCTAAACACAAATGATGTTTCGCCAATTAGAATATAATAAGCATCTAATGAAAACATTTGTTGTTTCATACCTTCGGCCCCCTTTTCGTAAATTCAAGAAATTCAAATTGAAATTTCATCAATTTCTCTATATGGTATCTGAAGAATATCTTCCCTTTTGATACCGTTTTTTTTGCGATAGAAAAAGATGTATGAGACTTATCAATTAATTTGACCCCCGTATATATGCATGAAATGAAAAGTGAAAGTGTATGCAAACAACATTGTCTCATACCAAATTGTTTGTTCATCCCAACTAAAAATACAATAGCAGCTGCCTCAATCAATCAGCTAGATATAAAAATAAATACCTCAGCTCAAAAATGATACATTAAATTACGCAGTCGAATGTTCCCACACAGCTTTGATATCAATTTATTCGCATTCCATGGATATTCATAAATCTTTCATCTAGCCCTGCAAGCGCAATATAATGAATGATTGTTCTATTTTCCAATGTTTCATATTCGTTTTAGGATAAATAATCATTGGAATATCAGAAGCAACATATTTGGGACTTGGAACTATATATGTGCAGCAGAATATTGAAGTGGAGAAAGTCCATGTATTGGGGAACATGAAATTCATTTTGTCCACACAAGGGTATGAAGAGGAATGATTAGCAATTATTATTTCATTATGATTTCATCTGTGAAATCAAGATAGACAAGGCAATTTGAGTTTTATATTGATCCCTACTGAGCAGGGGTTTTGCAATAGTTTCTGTGACAAAACCTGGTCTCCTTACTCACAACCAAACTTGCCTGAAATTGGAGGGGTAAATTTTTAGGACACACTTATTTTTGGTGAAGAAAGGTTTTGGTTTTCTACTACTCCAATTTTTTACGAAAAATGTGGAAAATCTCCAAGGTTTGAAGTACAATTTGCATATGATTTTTTTTGTTCAACTCAATGGTCATATAAAATTAGTTGTTCTTTCGTGTGATTCAATATTTATTTTGCTTTGCTGACGACAGCACCCTTGTCTCGTCATTCCGTTTGGATTCCAGGACATCAGCTGAGGATGCACATCTTCACCGGCAGCAGGAGGCTGCATATCTTAATGAGGATCTAGAAGTGATTTCGAATTGGGGTGAAAATAACCAGGTTCAATTCAATGCCATGGAAACGCAGACATCGGTTTCCTCCAAAAAGATAAAAGTCCCCGAACCAGATATAATAATGCCAGGCAAGACAATTCCGCTCTCTGTTTCGATAAGTTTTTTGGAGGTTAAAATGGACATCAATATTTTTGGGAAAGAAAGTTTTTGGCTTTCTACTACTCCATCTCGATACAAAAAAAAGATGTGGAATCTTCCAAAGAAAGGAAGGAAGTAATCAATTTGACAATACGTTATTCTATACATGGATGTGTAGATCATGCAAAGGAGTAACTTTCAGACACAAACTGAAAGAAAGTCCTCCTGAAACTGCTACTTTCATATAAACATTGAATTAATAACAATAAAACAATAAAATCAGATATCATTCACAGGAGTTCTACTTCGAATGAATGATAACAAGTTGCACTTACATGGAACACTGTCATCCTCACTGAAATACATCGATGTTTCGCCGTAAGACACTTGCTTTAAGGCTCTTCAGTACCAAACTGGAGAGCATTATAGAAAATAAATGGATTACGATTTTTTAACGTCACGGAATAAGTTTGATCTTCTTATGTCATCGATGACATCGTAATGATATTCATTCACCTATTTGATTTAATCCCAGCCAAGAGGAATCTTATTTGAATTGAAGGGGGCTGTCATCCTCACTGGTATACATCGATGTTTCGCCATAAGACACTTGCCTTAAGGCTCTCCAGAAAGTAACTGTTTCAGGAGAACTTTCTACCAGTTTGTATCTGGAAGTTACTTCTTTGCATGATTTACACTTCCATGTATAAAATTACTTATTTTCAAATTGATTACTTCCTTCCTTTCTGTGGAATATTCTCACATCTTTTTTTTTGTATCGAGATGGAGTAGTAGAAAGCCAAAACTTTCTTTCCCAAAAATTAATCACTCCTAAAAATATAACCCCTTCAACTCAGACATCAATATGTTTTGGCACAATCATGTAGCTGGAATTGCAAAGGCTGCTTTCCGAAACCTTGGAACACTGTTCCAAACCAAAAAACTGTACAATTCCCAGAAACTTTTGATGCTTTATAGAGCTTAGATCAGACATTCTTTGGAGTTATGTTCACATGTATGTAGCTCCACTCCTGAGCATACCCTGAAGCTACTGGATTTCCTCCAGAAAAGAGTCATCTGCCTGATTGAGACACGAACATCACTTACAATTTTGATAGTCTGGAACATCGAAGAAAGGTTGGAGATTTGTCTCTCTTTTATAAATACTTTCACGAGAGGTGTTGAAGTGACTTGGCACATTTACCTCCACCAAGAGCGGTACATATGAGAAATACCCGACGGGCTGTGGCTGCTCATCGTTTCGAGGTTCAACCCAATACAATTCAAACTTCACTCTTTGAGAACTCTTTTATTTGGAGAACTGCATTTATGTGGAATGAACTTCCTGAGAAAGTTTTTCCAAATGGAGTGCTCTTGGAGCGCCTCAAAGATTTTCCTGAAGAGCTTGTGTTTTGTCCTTGAAGAAAGTAGTTGTTTCTGAAGGGCTTTCTATTCCATTTTGTGTCTGAAGCTATGCATGGCCTACACATTTTCGTTAATAATCTTCCACATTGTTTATATGAGGATGGAGAAGTAGAAATTCAAAACCATCCTTTCAAAGAAACCAATCGTTTCTAAAAATATACCCCTTCTAATTTGATTTTTCCTTCTTCGGAAAACCAAGAACTCATCTGAAAATGTCTGGTATTGCTAGCCATGCTTGTCATCATTTTCCATCCTTTCAGTAACTTTCAGCTGCCTTTCATCATGTAACAAGAATATGAGAATTGAAGCCAGAGCAATTGATTGAAATATCAATTTTAGATAACTCCCAAACTTTTGTTCTCATTTGAGCTTCGTTGACAAAGTCTGGCATATTAGGGGCATCTGTATCTGTCGAGTAGGAAGGGTGAGTGTAAGTCCACAGCACTTAGACCACATGTGACTGACCCATTGTACATCCTCTCGAAGAGTTGTCCTCCTAGGTCAACGTCCATCCTATCCTTTCCAAGAAGGTGGACAGGTCTCTGGGAGACATCTCCTTTATGTCGGCAGATGTAGACCAAGACTCGCCGAACACACACTCTCTCATTGATGATAGGAGGTGGTAGTTCCATTTTCTCTATTCATCTATGTGTCTCATTATCCATTAACATCATTTGCTTAATTTCAATGTGGTAGGAATTTCAATATTGGTCTCCGGTATTTTACTTCACAGCAGTAGAATAATTATTAGTTGAACGGATGGAATTGACTGTGTACAGTTTGCCAAAATAATTAGAGTTGCGACAGAAAAGACAGATTCATATTTTGTTTATTTCCTTATGAGTTCCCACTAGGGGTTGATCTGTCAGACAGACAGATATTTTCATCCTAACTGAACTTTATCGTACCACTCCAAATATTCGAATAATTTTGAATATGAATTGCCTTGTGTATCAAAATATTCATTAATTTTCTGTACTCCCATAGAACAAGACATTTTTTGAATCATATTTCTTACTACAAAAAGAAGAAAATGATAAAAGGTTTTGGCTTTCGACTTCCCCATCTTCTTTTTCCTATACCGGATGATTCTCTAAGGTGGCTCACCCCCATAACTTTGTTATTATTGGAGATAGGAAAACGGAATTTAGGAGTTGTGTATTAAAGTTCAATTTATATTTTTTTGACATATTCACTTGCTTTTCCGTACTTCCGGTTTGACCGGAAATGACCCAAACTTTCGATTTTTGAATGGGGCATCCTATATATTTTACTTATTTCGAACGAGAATGACATTCTGAAACCAACAATACGTCACTTGTGAATACAATACGTCACTTGTGAATATTTGACAAATAAAATCATTTTTATTCCTATTTTTATTTTTTGATCTAGAATGCCATGGATTTGTAAATCGCTTCATTTTTGATCAAGTTACTTGGGAAAACTACGACTCTGAGGCATATGACTTCGCAGTCGTTTTAAAATCTAATTCACAATCGCAAATATGAATTTTTCCAGTTAACTTGATTTTTTCAAATGGAAAGGGGTGTGTCTCGTCATTTCCTTACGAATAATTTGATGCCACACACTTTCACTTTATCTTCTCTATTTTTCTGAATAATTGCAAGAAACGATCATACCTAATAACAAGTGATACATATTCGGTATACTTATGCTCTAAGTCCTTTTTATTCTAGTTATCCGTGACAAAAAATTGAAGCTATTGCTAGACTACCTAAACAAATAGACTAATGAACGTGCTGTCACTTTTAAAAATTTATTTATTGTGTAGTTTATGATTATATATGGCAAATTATACTAGAAACGAGAAAATTGACATGTTGCTAATTTACGGAAAAACAAAAAAGAATGCAACTGATGCAGCTCGAATTTATGCTCATCATTTTCCAATACTGGAAAAAAAAACGCGAAATGAACCAGAAGAAAATGTCAATAACTTCATCGTCAGTGAAGAAAAAGAAATAGACCTTTTGGCCTATGTTGAAGTGAATTTTACGGCGTCAATTCGCCAAATTGTTTTTGAGTATGATATAAGTTATTCATCCGTTTGGAGAATTCCTCGCAAATATAATTATCGATCATTCAGGTACCAACTAAACCAACATCTTTACGATCACGATCACAACCGAAGATTGACTTATTGCAACTGGATTTTGACTAAATACAGAGAAGATGTACGGTTTCCATTTAAAATTATTTATTCAGATGGAACCCGATTCACCAACTTAGGTATGTTCAATAGAAATAATAAAATGATACTAGTCTCAAACGAATTTACATCTGATGCAAGGACATTTTTGACAGCGATTTGGTTTCCTTTGCTGGATGGGTATTACCAAAGGAAAACTTTTGGGGCTAATAATTTTCAACGGACAACTGACTGCGGAAATATATATACAGTTTCTTAGAAATCAAAATAATGATTTCATTGAAGATTTGCCACTGGCTAACCATGTTGATATCAATTTTCAACAAGATGGAGCGCCACCTCACAATCCTCAAGTCGTAAGAAAACATCTGAATGACACTTTCCCAGAAAAGTGAATTGGCACTTATGGACCTACTCAGTGACCCGAGAGGTACATTCTTGTCATATTTTCACATGAATGCATTATTTCTTTTTCATATTCTAGATCATCAGATCTTAATCCGCTAGATTTTTTCTCTGGGGAACAACTAAAAATCAGGTTTACAATACATCAGCTACTCGTGAAGAACTAGAGCATAAAGTAAGTGTGGCATTCTAGAACATCACCGAGGAAGAGCTAATCAATGTGATGCGCGCAACAATTGAAAAAGTTGAACTTTGCCGTGATCAAGGAGGAGGCCATTTTGAAAATTTATAACCTCAATACACTAATTTGCGACTTTCTTGCAATTATTTAGAAACATAGAGAAAATGAAGTGGAAGGGTGTACAGAGATGGTGAACCAGAAAGTCAAAACCTTTCTTCTAAAAATATCCCCCTTTTAGTTTAAAGAAAAGAATGTCAGTGACAGACAGACAGACAGAAAAAATATTATCTCTCTCCAACGCATCATCTCTTGATGATGTTATCTTGATTAACAAACCGCGCGACGAGAACAAAAATTCCTTGTCCCGATGCGCGTTTCGTTATTCAAGATCACATCATCAAGAGATGATGCAATAGCGGAAGACTGTATTTTTGTTTTAGTGATGATTTGTTCAACTGTTAACATTCAATATCACCCAAAAATCACTCCGAAACTTTTTTAGATATATCAAACCAAGTCTATGGCACCTCAACAAACTTATCTCTCATCTGAAGATGAAGTGTTGTAAATTCAACTGGGTTTCGATCAAGGAGTCGTTCCAAACATTTTGTCAATGTTGCTTATCGAATGAGGGTTACCTGCATTCAATCAAACTCATGCTGATTGTATTTTTTGGGACGATCATTCCAGCATACTTATTCATTCTGGCCGAAGGAAATATGTGTGAGTTTTTTTAGCTGATATTTCAGTTGTTGGTTATTGATTTGAATTGAATGAGAAAGTATACATTCAGTAATGAAGGAAATCTCTGGAATAGTCGAATACAAATTTCAAGTAAGTTATCTGTATTAGCAAATTTATTTAGTTGAAGTGATCTTCCTAAACACTAAAAAAACATGAGTATTTTATAGTTAATTGAATAGAATAAGCCGATACTTGATAAAAATCCATGTTGAAACTAATCAATACAGTTTATTGTATGATTTTCACTATAAAGGGTTTCACTACAGCTTTCTCAAGCATACACTATGCTTGAGAAAGCATAAACTATGCTTGAGAAAGCTATTGCATAGCGAAACACGTGTTTCGGTTTTTACAAAACCCTTTATAGTGAAAATTATACAATAAACTGTACACAATACAATATACAATATTTTATACCATACAATATTGTATATAATACAACGTATTGTATACAATACAATATACAATATTGTATTGTATGACACATTATATACAATAAACAATATGCAGTAAACTGTACAAAACCGCGACACTTGTCGCGGTTTTTGTAAAACCCTTTATAGTGAAAATCATACAATAAACTGTATTGATTAGTGTTTTATAGTTTGCAAGGGAAATTCGTGATTTTATAATATCTTAGTGAAGAATTTCAAATGAACTGAAGCGAATCCTCACAAAATGACATTCTAAAATGTCCCACAATTTCCGAATAAAAATTCCAATGCTGCTTGGAAGCCCCGTGGATTTTCCATTTTGTCCGGAGTAATCTGGAAAATACTACAGCGTTGATTTTCTTATTGCAGTTTGCCATGTTCTTCTGAATATAGTTGATTATAAGCAAGCATACATATCTCATATAAAAACGCCATCTGTTCATTTGATAGAAAATTGAAACTTTGCTCATCCAAAATACAAAATAATCGACAATTTTCACGACTAAATGATACCAAAGATCAAAAACGGACTCCTCGTACATCAACTTCAGACATCGCCCCTCCATCTATGGGACAGACAAAAAACTTTTCATTAATTCTGACTTTCATTTTCTGATATGATATAAATTGAAATACAAGCAACAAAACACAAGCAACCCGTCTACGGGTGATAACTGGACCTATTCCTGACTATCTATAGGTCATTCGAGTGCTTTCACCTATCCCGGGAGTTGGTCGTGTTCCGCTTGATTAGAGGTTTCCATATGTTGCGTATCTCTACGCTAGCTTGGTTAAATGCATTGTTAGACAACATATTTGCGGCTTCTATGAATTGTCTCCTAAACCACTGTTCCTTCATGTGGATGATTTCAGCTTGGGCCCACTTGATGTTATGTTGATGAGTCCAAACATGCTCATATGATTCTCCGCACTCGCAGGGTATCCGGTAAATGCAATTCTTGGAATCGCACTCCGCGTTTGGTGGCCTGTTTTTCGTGAGGCTGCTACGGATAGTGTTCCCAGATCTAGAGCAGTTTCAGATGTTATACTTGGACCCAATTCTCCTTATCTTTTTCGACAATCCTCTGATGTAGAGGAGTACAAGTACTGGTTGTGGCGGCTTCTCTTCCTTGTGAGGCTCTTGCTGTCTTCTAGCTAAAGTCTGTTCCGCCACCACTTTAGGGTAACCATTTCGTTGAAGGTCATTTTTGATGATGCCTAGTTTCCTTTTGGGACCTTCCTTTGTATTACAGAGCCCAAAAAAGATCTACTACAGTCTTGACGATTCTTCTCTCAGTCGATTGATGGTGGTTACATTCCTGGTTCAGATATTGTCCCGTTTGAATGGGTTTTTGATATACAGATGTTTCCCATTTGGTGTCGGTCCTCTTCACCAGTACGTCTAACAATGGCAATTCGTTGTAGACTTTCTTCTCCCTTGTGAAAGTGATGAAAGGACTTACGTTGTTGATGTGCTTCAGGAAGGTGTCTAGTTCTGTATTCCCATGATAGATAGATAGATAGATACATAGATATTTATTTCACTACGGTATATAAAAGTACATTAGTAGCAAATCGGTGGTACAGCATGTAGATAAACATCATAACTGAACATAAAACAGTAACAGTAAATTATAAAGAAAAAACATCAAATAAAATTTACAGAGAAGTAATTGAATATAATGTACATACAATTTCACAAAGAAAGTAAACACCAAATGATAAACATAGTATATTATAAAAATTCTTCAAGCACTGATGTTGTGGCAATATATTCCTCCGTACTATAAAAACTTTGTTTCATTAGATAGTCCTTGACGCGCTTTTTGAAACTTGGCAAGGGTGAACTTATGATACTAGATGGCAGAATATTATAAGATTGACATCGAGTGAGTTTTTAGAGGGTTTTTGTGAATTGAACCGGTGAGGTCTCAAAAGATTAGCTCCATACCCATGAAATTGGGAGTTGGTCGAAAATGTATCTATGTTCTTATGTATTTCCAAAAGTATCTGGTATATAAAGATAGATGGTACCGTCATAATACCTTGTCTTCTGAAAAATGGCCTGCATGATCACAGAAACCTATGTTCAAAATGATTCTAATTGCACGCTTTTGAAGCGTAAAAACTTTTCTGACATTGGAGGAGTTACCCCAGAGTAGAGTTCCATAGCTGACGTGAAAATGAAAAAATGCATAATAAGCTGAAATAAGAGTCTCTATGTTAACAAAGTTTCTCAATTGTCGAAGTAAAAATAAATATTTCGAGAGCTTCTGGTTTAATACCTCTATATGAGTTGGCCAGTTTATAGCATGGTCAAGAGTGATTCCCAGTAAATATTATTATTAGTCGAGAAAATTATTTTTTGTGTTTTTTCCTTATTAAGTTTCAGTAGGTTTGAATTGAACCACGATTCAGCTTGTCTTTCTGCAAGTTCTATGGCTGCGAGCAGATTCAGACAGTTGTTGTCAGAGCACAGGATCGATGTGTCATCTGCATAAATGACATGTGTAAGGTAATAATTCATAGAAGAGATCGTTGATATAAATTATGAATAGAAGAGGCCCCAGCACAGACCCTTGAGGAACTCTTAGCTCAATCGGCTGTAGATCAGATATTCTCTTATTGCCTAGATCAACGAGCTGTTTTCTATTCATTAAATACGATGAAAAAGTGAAAGTGCCATGCATTTTATATATGATATACATATATTTGTAGGGAGGTAATTTTAAACCTGATTGTTTTTTTACACACCTTTGTATAAAGATGAAAGAGTGGAAGACAAGTACGAAAAAGTCTGTAAAATACACCTGCCCTACTTAGTTCCAAATTATGAAAAAAATCTAAATTCAATACTCTCGCATTCCTCAACGAGTCATTTTATAAGTTTCACCCCGTATGTCCCTACTTCTATTTCGTTAGGAATTCATCAATTTTCAGGGTTGTTCCAGTTGGCAAAGCAGTATTATCAAAGTTTCTTGGCTCACATCCAGTGACTTTTCTGCAATACCAAACGAAATCGTTAATCTCCACGTTTGTAGGTCAACTACTGCGGAATATTTATTATTGAGGTAGCTGAAGATTAGTTTCTATACAATAAAAAAAAAGTTGAAAATTATTCATTAACGTACATACTTTTCCATAAAGAATTTTAGATTCTGATTTTTCCTCATTTAAAATTTGATTCTTCCAGAACTATTTCTTTCGCAATTTTCACTATATCGAAATTTTCATTTGAAATATCCCTATTGGAATATTATGGAATTTTCAATAACTTGAATTCATAGAATACTTAAAAGAAAATTAATTAGCGTTCCGGAGCGACTGCATTGATTCCAGTGGCGCATTTGCTTTTTCAGCTGCAGAAAACCCGGAAAAATCTGCATCACCACACCATGTGATAATCTTGATCTGCCAATATCCTCTCTCATGAAACAAAATGTAGGATGTCTCCAAAGGCTCCAATAAATTCAAAACATCGCCAGATGTTGACCATCGTCAAATTTAAACCAGTCCGTTTCGTCTTTGACCAAGGCGTAATAATGACCAGATTCAACGTCAGAACCACAGTAGACAATGACTGCATGAAGATTATAATAGTGGTCTGCTAGATAGAAGTGTTCATCTATTTCGCTTCGTAAGAGTTTGGTGCTTCCGTCAGAGGTTGAGTCATGTTTGAAAAGCATCAGTGTTATTAGATTGACTGCTGCCTCAGCTATACTTGTTTTCTTTCAACAGTCAGTTAGTTTGACGCATATTTGGCAATACAGTCCACCATCACCATTCGTGCTACCTCTTGAACAAACACAAGACGAGAATGACTGTACGGAATTATTCAATCCTGGGTCCTAAAATTCTTAGTCCAGCCGCTTCATAGGCTAAAGAGTCGGCAATGCGATTACCTTTACTCCTGTCCTGCCCTTCAACCCACCTCAGGATGATGTTATTATCTACCGAGTCTGTGGCTAAATCTTGGTGGCACTCTAGTACTGGCCCTGAGGTAACACGCTGTATGTTCAAGGATAATAGTGATTGTCTGCTATCAGTGCAGATTTTTATGCTTTTGCCAGAAATTCCTTTCTTGGTTACTTCTTTTGTGGCGATTGAGATACCAGCCAGTTCTGTTTGGACCACGCTGGTATTTCTTCCCATTTCCCACTCAATCCTCAAGCTTAGTGAATTGGAGTACACTCCACATCCTGAGCCTTCTTTGGTTTTTGAGCCGTCTGTATAAATCCGTATTGCATTTGTAGCATCTGACCCTGTGTTCTGTCTAATTTGTCTTTTGTAGGGTTTATTAAACACAAACCTGGGTTCAATTGCATCACTTGTTGCCTGCAGCAGAGTTTGTGTAGTAAGCGCTTCTCGCTATAGGCTTATCCTCATTTGACCCATTCCTACTTCGAGGTTCACACCAGCCGTGCGCAATCGTACCGTGGTCATTAACGCAACCTCCCTAACGTACAGATCCAGAGGGGTCAGACCCGTGATTAATTCCATTGCCGCGGTTGGTGTTGTTCTCATGGCTCCTGTGATGTTTAAACAAGCCAGTCGCTGTAATTGATATAATTTTTGGATGGCCGTTGCTTGTAGAACTATCGGTCCCCATGCAATGGCTCCATACGTTAACATATGTCTTATTATTGCAGTGTAGATCCAGGTGACCACACGGGGTGAAAGACCCCAAGCGCGTCCCGCTGTCCTTCGACATTGCTCATAAGCCACATATGCTCTTTTTGCTCTTCTCTGTAGATGAGATTTCCATGTTAGCTTCTTGTCGAGGATAGTACCAAGGTATTTCACCTCTCCAGAGAAGTTTAGTTTGCTTTTGAAAACCTCATTAAACCATCATTAAAACCTCGTTCTTGAAATTCTTTGACATGAACAATACTTGTAAGATGCTATTCATGTAGCAAGTGTTTCGTAAATTATCCAATTCAATTTTCTTCTCAAGATTTTCAGGATAACTCTCTACTGATTCGTAAGAAAGAACATGTTTCACATAATCTGCAAAAGAACTTTTTCTCAAGCTGCGATCGTTTCTTCCAATTGATGAAGGGTTTCGTAAAGGGATCGATTTGGCTCTTGCTTCATGAAGCTCTTCCACTGAAAGGAAACCAGAACCTCTGGGACTGCAACTCATATTTGGGGGACAATAATGACTCAAGTCCATTGACCGCACAGAAAAAGAAGAAGGTGGATCAATCACTTGCGAATTAACTTTGATAGGAAACTGATAAATATCCTCATATCTCAGCTTGTTTCGGAGATATTTTAGTTCCGTACTGAAATGAAGGCAATGCATGATCTCATCAAAATTATATGGAGGAGGAATAGTTCCAAGGACCGAAGCAGCATTACCACGTTGAATAGCAATACTAATTCTTTCTATCAAAAAGAGGTAGAACGGTGATCTTTCGTTGCTTGGGCTACTTTCCTTCCGAGTTCATCAACGAATAACAAACACTCCGTGCCATAAACATCAAAAGTTCCAACCGAGACTGGATGAAGCGGATAACTGTTACCAAGATTTTGGTATATTTTTTGTTCCAATTTTTTTTCCAGACAATGCTGCGGTTGCAGTAGACCCATACCACAAGTTTACCGTATTTACATGGTATGAGAGACATACCATCTGGTTGTTCACCATCATCTCGACTGGTACTTCGAAATGAAGTCGGTAGAGCCAAAATTCGAAATTCGTAGAATTCTAATTTTTAACGAGTATTTCAAAAACAATTACTGACATCTTCGATCTGAAAATAGATCTTTGTAGTCTTCCAAAATGGGAAAATTATTTCCAATTCAACGAACCTTGTAGGTCTCACCATTTCTAAGGTAGCAATAGTGGGATCGGATGGAAAAAACGACCTGTTCAAGTAGATATTGAATAAAATGGATCTCAAAATTACGCCATATAAAATTACTATATGTAAACCTAAAAACCTAAAACACTGTTGGACCTTTGAACTGTTGTGACCTCACATTAATTTGAGGGCTTGTTCATCAATAAACACACATTTCTGATTCGAAGATGATTTGTGAATATTGAGTCGAATGTATATGTTGCTGCAATAATTGTGAATCTTCAATGAAATTCATAAAAGTTTTATCACCAGCAAACAGTACTAATTATCCAGAAAGCTGTTAATTTCCAAATATAATTTATAAAGATGGAAAAGAGTAAGTGTCCTAATAAAGATCCGAGCGGGACAATACAAACAATATTTTTCAATGAACTTTTTTCGTATTTCAGAGACACACAATGTTTGCTATCATTTGAATGATTTTGAAACCATGAAAATTCATTACAATCACCAAAATTAAATAATTTGTTGAAAAAAAATTATGATTGACAGTTTTATGAGCTTGACTTTTGGGGAGCTTCGTACAGTTTCGTACAAGAGTTGGAAAAGTGAAAAAAATATTAAGTGAAGATCGAAGTACGACTAATTCAAGTGTGATATTATGGTCTGTTCATAAATGACACAAGAAATAGGTAATTATCAAAACTACTTGAAATCACCTGATTCACTGAATGACACATTCAACTGATACGAAAAACGATGATTCAATCATTTCTGAAGAAACCACGAGGTAATTGAGATATATGTGTTTCTGTTGCCAATTTTTTCAGGATTGTAGGATATTTTTATACTCTATTTCCTTGTTTTAAGATATAATTATTCATGTAACAGATGTTAAAGTGACAGCGGTACTCTCAGTTCTACATAATGATTTTCAAAACTAATCTCATATATTTTTGAGTTGATTCGGTGAATTTTATACAACAGAATAGATATATTCTCGTAAAAAAATCATTATCTATAACAATCATCTACATTCTATACGATTATCTGCAGAAAGAAATAACAATGCCTCTTGAGACACAAGTTACTCTGCCTTTTTCAACAATGATTTGAATTCAATGTTGAAGAAGCTACTGTGTTGGCGAAACATGTCGTAATATAGTTTTCAAATAAAGTTTGTGGAAATCAAATCGTGAGGTGTAGTTTATGAAATTACTATGGATCTTCATCAAGTAACGAGCAAATCAATAAAAAAAAACAACAGAGCTATCTTAGAGCCGTCATTGTTTTGTAAACAATAACCGCACTATCAATGCGATATTTTCAGTAGAGACTTCAAAATGATGGGAAAGGAAATTGTTCGATATCATGAATGTCTGGCAAGAGAAGGGATTGAACACATGCTGTAGAGCTATAAAATTACTGGAAAAACAGTAGCTAGACATTTAGGAGTCAATTTATGTCAACATAAAACCGTCGTAAATTATGTGTTGCGGATCTGATAATTATCGGATCTGAAGAAATCGTGACTTATGTGAATGAACTCACATGGATGACAAAAATAATAATTACATTCGAAAAAATGCACATAGGGAAGTAAAGAAAATAAAGTACTCAAAATGAATATAGAAACATGTCCTTAAAATGCCATAAGTAAAAAAATATATATCATTTTGTCAAACATTTATATTTATAAAATAGTTTATAGGTGCCTTTATTAAATTCAACATTGTTTTCAAAATGCTGTTTGGTAATACGATTGAAAAGAAATAAAAATGAGTGTCAAAAACAAATAAAATTTACATTAATAGTGGGTACGTCCACCCCTAGCTCTGAGAAGTTCGGCACAACGACGAGGCATGCTTTCCACTAAATTTCTAATTATTTGTTATGGTAACTGCTCGTAAATCGTCAAAAGAGCATTTGCAACTTGGTTCAGATATTGGAAGAGTTGATAATCCTTCAAACGCCTTTCCAGTTCATCCCAGAGCTGCTCAATAGGATTTAAATCCGGAATATTAGCTGGCCATCTCATCTCCTGTAGGAAATTTCTCACGACCCTGGCTACGTGTGACCTGGCCTTATCTTGTTGTAAAATGAACCCAGCGCCCATATTTTGGGCAAATGGGACGACATGAGGTTCCAATATCTCCTCTATGTAACGGACAGCTGTTAAAGTCGAAATACCACAAGGTTCGTGTGTCCTGTCAAAGTTATACCAGCCCATACCATTTCGATCCGCTTCCAAATGGAACATTTTCTCACAGTCATCCAAATAGCGTTTACCAGGACGTCTCCATACTCGAACACGTCCGTCATTGTTGAATAACATGAATTTTTTTTCATCTGTGAACATTACATTGGCCCACCGCTCTAAATTCCAATTGCGATGTTCTTGACAAACGTTTTAACGATTTCCTTGATGAGTTATTCTAGGGGCTCTACTTCTTGAAGTCGGTTTCGTATCGTTTGGTTCGAAATTCGCGTTCCCGGAGCTTCTATAAGGCCATTTTGGAGTGTTCTAGTAGAATCGGTGCGACCCCCAATTGCCCAAAGTCAAAACAAACGATCTTCTCTGCGGGTTGTTGACCTTTGTCAATTAAGATAAGGGCTCTTTTTACTATACTGAAAATTTGGTAGCTATTCCAAGCTCTGGAAATCGCAGAGTGACTCACATTAAGCATTTGGGCTACACGACACGAAGCCTTGAATACCCTACTTCGATCAATGCCACTGCTCTAGCAACTTGAATTTCATTGAGATACACCCTTCATATCCTCCGTCTACCCAATACATCAACATTCATTGTTGATGTATTGGCTAAAAGTATAAAAAGAACTAAAAGAAGTAAACAACAACCGAATGGAACATGATAAGAATCGGTATGGACTACACACCAGAAGTTTTTATCACGAAATAATACATATTTTTTCACTTATTGGATTTTAAGGATGTGTCTCTATATTCCTTTAAAAAAAATTGTTTGTGGTCATATGATCTTCAATAATCATCTCTTGTGGGACTGTTGCGATATTTTGTGATCTCAGCAGGGCATTCGACTGTATGGAACATTTTGATGAAGAAGCTATACCATTATGGTGTGAACAATAATGCACTGACATCGATTACAAGCTGCCTACAAAATCCAAAGGTATTCCACAATGTTCCATTTTGGGTCCCGTGTTATTTCTGCTATATATTATTGATATTGAGAAACTATGTGAAAATGTTCATGTTATAATGTATGCAGATGATATTTCTATTCAGATAATTCTGATGAAATGTTTGGAACACGTTGTAATGAGCTAATCCAATCTTTGGCAACGTGGATATATGACAACTCACTATTTCCGATGTAGATAAGATACAATATCTTCGGTTTCACAACCTAAACCCGATCTGACTGTGAATGATATAAGTTTCTAGAAATGTGCATTGATAAACATCTAGATTGGAGAGTACATTGTTCGAGTTTTATATCAGCGCTCCATTTGCAGTACTGTTTTCTGGAAAATTTGAGAACGTTACTCATGCATTGTCAATTGCTGATGGTGTATGACGGACAAGTGGAGAGTCGCGTGTGTTATGGTGTTTGTTTCTGGGGATGATTAACCACGTCTCAGGAACTTTTCACTACACAAGAAGAAATAATAAGGTCCATCATAAATGTGTCTAGTACCAAGAGCTGTAAAAGTTTTTTCAGCAAATATGAAATCACAATACTTGCATCCTTATATATTTTTTGTTTCACCAGTATAACTTCCGCCACAAGAACAAGGTATCTTATCAGTGCAATGTTTTGTTCTTTCTTGTGTGTTGCTAAGTTTACTTGTTATTCTAATATCATATCTGTTTCCAATTCGTCCTATTTTTACAGAAATACCCAAAGGATATCAACAAAACATTTGATTTCCCCCACAAAAATGACTTCTATTCAATGAGGTGGAAGAAAAATATTAGGAGAATTGAACTATTGCACTTGACAACGGAAAGAAAAACGTTTGCTTTGTAAAACAGAACATTCTAACACAATTTTCGCAGAAGATTTTCAAATATGATGGGGGTTGTATTTTGTCTTAATATTTTATCTGATTAGAAAGCCTCATTTTGCCATGTTATAGCGCCTTTCAACAGGTACTTCCTATAATGGCCATTTTGTTGAAGCTACATCTGTCTAGCATTCATGATTGATAATAATAATAATAATAATTGATTCAATTCACAAAATGTAGTAGAAGGTATGAATAATACAGATAGTTCTTGAATGTTTTTTTTGTCAAAGGGCAGAATTCAGGTTCTGATCTTGTCATTTGAGTAACGCAATCAAAACTTGTTCTTCCATTCAACTATTCTCATAACAATATTTACACATTAACCTTAATCGTTATCAACTTATGCTATCAACTTCTCTTAGTTTGTTCAAAGATCGACAATGAAAGAGTAATAAAAAAACCAAAAAATTTAGCTAATCATTTTACCATCAGAATCAAATATATACATAAATATGTATATCTGTTTTGTCGAGTCATCATAGACGGATATAGCATTCAAGAACATATGCAAGTAATAAAATTGTTTCCTCAAAATGGGTTTTCTGTTCGGGCATTGTTCCGCGCGCTTCGCTCACTTTACGGTCGCCATTATCGTCCTACCGAGAGGACGTGACGTATAAATTTGAGTCCACTTGTTCAATCAACGATCAACCCGCATACGTTCGTCAACGAAACGCAATATCTGCCAAAACATCGGCGCTGTCTGTGAGAGTTTGCAGGAAAATCCGAAGCAGTCGACTTAGCATCTCTCACAAGAACTCGGCCTTTCGCAGACAATAACTTGGCGTATTTTACGTCAAGACTTGGGCCTGCACTCGTAAAAAAATCAACTGACCCAGAAAGTGAAGGTAGACGACCATAGACCACGTTTGTTCGCTAAATGAGCTCTGGAGCATGAGTAATGCCATCGCCTTCCGCTGGCCTGGCTCGGAAGCCTTACAAATAGGCATCTTTCCTCTATTCAGCGCCACCACTGTCAAGGGAACCGCTACTCCTCCGAACTCACCTCCCCTTTCGTGCAGTCGGCGCGTAACGCCGGCCACACGAAGGGACGAAACCAGCGGGGTAGAAGACCCATTTTTTATTCATTTCCCAAACTAATATAATTACAGTAAAGATTTCAACAGAAACTTAAATGATTACATTTCTCTAAGTACACTCAACTAATAATATTCCCCTATATATTCCTCAATGGATAGCAAGCTAACAACATTAAAAGTATAACGACAATAATCTACTTGTTACATTGTCTATTGTCTAGAAATTATTAACAATTTGGGTTCACACACTAAGTCCATGCCAGGACCAGGGCTGAACAGTTCATCTCCTTTTCTCTCAGATTTCCTTTCGGAAGTTTGCCCCTCATTGTTTCCTTTCATCCCTCACCACTCACTCTGCCTATTCATTCGCAACACGAATCCATTTCGTTTTCTCTCCATTCACCCCCCTAAGTTGCATTCCTCCGTTTTCTCGTTCGAGTCGCTCTTTCCATCCGCGCCACCCAACTTTCTCTCCCAACATGCATCTCTCAAGCATATGCATATCCTATATAAGTTAACGCTTCAATGACTTTTATACCATATATGAGTTAACGCCTCATTTATTTGCATACCCTATATGAGTTAACGTCTCATTTGATTGTATGCCCTTTATGAGATAACGTCTTATTTGATTGTATACCCTATATGAGATAACGCCTTATTTGATTGTATCCCCTTTATGAGTTAATGTCTTATTTGATTGTATACCCTACATGAGATAACGCCTCGTTAGATTGTATACTATATATGAGTTAACGCCTTATTTGATTGTATACCCTATATGAGTTGACGCCTCATTTGTTTGTATACCCTATATTAGTCAGCGTATTATTTGAGTGTATACCCTATACGAGTTGACGTTTTATTTAATTGTATACCCAATATGAGTTAACGCCTCATTTATTTGCATACCCTATATGAGTTAACGTCTCATTTGATTGTATGCCCTTTATGAGTTAACGTCTTATTTGATTGTATACCCTATATGAGATAACGCCTTATTTGATTGTATCCCCTTTATGAGTTGATGTCTTATTTGATTGTATACCCTACATGAGATAACGCCTCGTTAGATTGTATACTATATATGAGTTAACGCCTTATTTGATTGTATACCCTATATGAGTTGACGCCTCATTTGTTTGTATACCCTATATTAGTCAGCGTATTATTTGAGTGTATACCCTATACGAGTTGACGTTTTATTTAATTGTATACCCAATATGAGTTAACGCCTCATTTGATTCTATGCGCTTGAAAAATAAAAACCTGTCATTATCACAATGTCACATTATTGTACAATGGAAATGATTTTTGGTAATTCAGAACATATAGCAGCTACGGTACTATGAATCGTAGAAACATAATGTAAGTCTTTGTTTTGGTTGGCTACAATTGTAACCAAAGGAGACCACGTTAAAACCCGGAAACCAAAAGAAAAAATTGACGCCAGCCGTGAAAGCATACCATCCTACATTATTATAATTCAAGTCTGCTTCATGTCGATTCGATCAAGTGATTTTTTTATTGATCGAAATTATATCTGTATGTAGAACAACCCACATGAACGGAGTCATGTTATCTTAACCCAACTACCTCATTAAAAAGCCAAAAATATTTTACAGGGAAAGCGATCCAGACTGCTGGGTATTTTCTTTGAGGTAAATGTAAATCCATAACATCAGAGACCGAATTTCATATCGAAATTTATCTGATTCGACATTTATGATCAGGTAGGTACGCCTCGCTCATATTGCTTCTGATGTTCATACGAGCAGCCTGAATGGATGGTTTGTATATAATCGTAAGACGGGAATAGAGTTTACGATTTTCTTCAATATCATTCATCAAAACATGACACACGGATGTTTACTTTGGTTTAATGATATTATATTAATAGCTTCATTTCGATTGGAAATATGGAAAACGTGAAAATAACTTGAAAATTTAATATTTGAATCTGTTGAGATTCTGACAAATCAATGTTTTTTATTGACGTCCCTCAAAGCTGAAAATACAACGATTTTCTACTCCAATCTCAAATGAAATGAGTTGATTGCAATTCAATCATTTATTTAACATCTGAAATGACGAGTGAACTCACAAAAATCCACTATTAGGTCCTAGACTAGAGAGTCGTCTTTTGAGTTTTTATGAAAAGTGTTGAAAAACTACAAAATAACATATCTTTTTGAAATTCGACGAACAACCCACAGAACTGATAGAGGCAAAATGGTAAAATCAATAAAATAGTAGATGATCGTTCCACTTTTTCTTTATGGAGTACCTCAGGGAAGTATCTGTATCTGTAGAGTAGGGAGGGTGAATGAAGGCCCACATCACTGAGGCTATATGTGACCCATTGTACATCCTCTCAAGGAATTGTCCTCCTGGGTCATCGTCCATCCTGTCCTATCCAGGACAGTTTCATCTTCCTGCTCACACATCCTACATAGAGGTGTGTCCATTAGCCCCATAATATGGGTGTGTTTTCTTAGTTGACGGTGGCCAGTCAGAAATTAAGCGTAGATTTTTCCTGGTCATCGCCAGATATTTCTTCGGCGCCAGTTTCCCAGGGTAGTCCAGTCATTATAGTAAGTTCACCTCGCAATCCGAGGAATCCGAGGTGAACTTACTATAATGTAGCTGTAAGTCTGTAAATACTTGTATATTGACACCCTGGAAGTTGTCTGAAAACCTACATATGGTAGGGTGTACGCAACTACTAATTTTCAAGGTCAAAGGTCACAAAAATCTTTTTTTGCGCTTTTTTTGTGAATATCTCATTTACTATATAGGTTTTTTGCTATTTGTATTCACAATCAATATTGTAGAATACAAAATTTTCTACAAATTTTGTTTGTAAAATTTTCCATACGGTGAATCGTTTTCAAGATAGAGGGTGGAGAGCGCGCGGTCACGGGATCAGTTCAGGTCAACCGGTGCCTACGGTCAAAAACGCGCCATATATAGTTGATGAACTATCGGTAAATCAATGATTATAAATATTTGTCAATTTTTATAAACTATTATATTATATTTTATCATTTTTTCCTAACCTATCCACTTTTTATTCAGTAATGATTTACTTAACAACACTTACCTGCCCATGTAATTGCAGAATTGTTAATGAAAGTTTAGGAATTATATTTGAATTTTAACCAAATCAATAACTTCTTACATGATGGAAAAATTAATTATGAATTAATCTTTCTATTAAAAAATATTCAATACATTTATTTCTATTGAAAGTAAAAAAATGGAATAAAAGGTACAAAAACTACAATTTATAATTTCAATCATCTTCTTCCTCTCCATCGTCGTCTTCCGGCTGCTGGTAAATTTCAAACTGGTGTTCAATATCGTCTTCAACGACATTTGTCTCTAGTTCTTCCATTTTTTCGGGGTCAAAGGTTCCATCTTCGTTAATGTCGCACTGATATGGTAGAGCATTGAGACAAGCTTGCCCATTACATTGGCCACAAGCTGAAGAGCATTGCAAACCCACTGCATCCGCATCGCGAACCACAACCACTCTTGCAGTTGCAGAAAATTGTATTTAGCAAATCTTCTGGAGCAGGTGGTAAAATTGTCATGATAGGCATGAGAAAATCGTTTCGCATTGCCCTAACCAAGTTTGAACTTGATAATACATACGTTTGAAATGTTGATGAGCAGCACCATTTGTTGATGGAATATTTGAAAGCTGCACAGGTTCATTGAGTTTTGTAGACTTGACGTAATGCATATAACGAAGATGATCGAGACTTTTTACAGATTTCGGAGCATTATAGACTGCCAATAAGGTTTGAGTTCCACTCTCTAATAATCTCTGGGCCGAACAATTTTCTTCCTCAAATGCTGCAGCCAGTTCATCCAAATTTGTCAGTTTCTCAAAAACTTTCAAAGTTGATTTTCTTCCCTTTTCAAAAAGTGCAGAAGTTGTGTCACAGCCACTTAATGCGTGCAGAAATAAAATATGTGTTTTGGAATGAGGATAATTATCAATACTTTTAGTCGAGTATATCTCCGTTTTTACATTTCCTTTCCTAACTTTTTTGAAGAAAATTTCTTGTTCGTAAGACAGTGTACGCCCAATTAAAATGACAAGTGAATCAATATCTTGTCCTATTATAAATGCAGTTTTATCAGACTTTGATTCTTCAATTGCAGTTTCAACAATAAGAGCATCCTCATCATCTCTGGCTTGTTTAGTAGTTATATTTGCAGCTTGTAATTTTTCAATTAACATATTAATGAGCATATTTTTGTTATTTCAATTTGATGAGAATTTTTCTTGAGTAACTGGTAAAACCATTGTTTCATCGAAACAGACTATATACGTTTTTGAAAATGCAGCAGTTCTTATCTGCTGCTCCATAGCTTTTACGTTCTTACTGTAGTCTGAATATCCGTCAAATACAAAAATTATTTTGGAACTGTAAATAGTTGTAAATTATTCAAGTATTTATCAAAAATAATAGAAAAAGTATCTTCTCTTCTCCATACAACATGATGAAGAAGAAATCCGCCATCAATAATGAACGTCACATTATTTTCATTGAGAACAAAATCAATTGGGCTCATGTTGTCATACAATGACAATTTTTTTGTTTTTCTCATGCCATCATTATCAAAAAGAGCTGATCCTGTGACTGCGCGCTCTCCGCCCTCTATCTCGAAAACGGTTCAACGTATGAAAAATTTTTACAAACAAAATTTGTAGAGTATTTTGTATTATTCAATATTGATGATGAATACAAATAGCAAAAAATCCATAGGAAATGAGATATTTACAAAAAAAAGCGCACAAAACCGATTTTTGTGACCTTTGACCTTGAAATTTAATAGTTGCGTACACCCTACCATATGTAGGTTTTCAGACAACTTTGAGGGTGTCAATATACAAGTATTTACAGACTCACAACTAAGTATCTTGAATTCCGAGATTCTTACCTAATTTAAGCCTAAATGACTGGAGCAGGGTGATCGGCATACTTCGGTTCCATCCCATCCCTTTAGAGATTGAGCACGGATGTGACATTTGGCTAGTTCCGCAATTGTCGAAGTCATCAGGCCGTAGATGTCACTGGGTCCTAAAATTCTTAGTCCAGCCGCTTCCTTGGCTTAAGAGTCGGCAATGCGACTACCTTTACTCACTTGCTATCGTCAAACCTGTGTAAGGAAACACACGGTGAAAGGTAAGACCTCGTTAGTCCTTAGCTCGCACAAGTTTCGACTTCTTAGGGTTGTCGTTCGTAGGGGTGCGACAGCTGGTTAACGGAAAACATATGTTAAACATAACTTAACATAATAATGATTGAATGTTTTCATAAAATCATAGCTTCATCAGTAGTAATAGTACACATTGGAATACAATTCTTATATACAATAGTAGTTGTTACCTTAATCAATTTTTTAATAGTAAACGAGCAGAGAGAATCTTAGTTTTTGGACAGCAGGTAAATTTTGAATACGAATAATTATTGGCATTATTGAAACAGGTTTAACAATAGGCAGTGGTTAGCCTTTCGTGGGTCGTTCAATAGTGACTTTGAATTTTTACCCTTATTGATTTCCAAAGACTCCAACAGGTTCCTTCATTCTCTGTATGGAGTTTGTCGTAGCTGCTGTTGAAATCGTGATAATTTTCCAAAAGATGACACACATAGGTGGCATAGGTCTTCTTCAGTTCAAAACTCCTTGTATTTTCGATGACTCTTCTTTTGAAATATTTCAGAGTCCTTTCTATATAAATTTTTGAACATGATTCGCATGCTAGTTTTCAGACACCTGATCTGTTATGGATTTCGCTTATAACATTGTTTTTCTTCTATACAGCAACTACTTGGAATTAATTTAAAAGCATTGTACATGAATATTGAAAAACAGATTATCTGCCTTATGCTCATTGAAAAATTCACTGCAAATATGTGTCCACTTAAAATCAAAAATGATTTTAAGTGGACACATATATATATATATATATATATATATATATATATATATATATATATATATATATATATATATATATTTTTCTTGATAATGATGATATACTGTAGGTCCTTTTATGTTATTATCATTGAATTAGTTGTATATTTTGAATAAAATTGAATAATTCCTGAATGAACATATATTATCATCACTACTATCATTAATATTTTCTAACATCAATTTACTCGAGTTTTTTTTTGAGCGTCGATCATATTGTGCGAAATCCTTCCGAAATAAATCCTTTTCACATCTAAGTATTATTAAAAAATGAAAAATTTTGCAGTCTGTGATATGCCAGAAAATTTTTCATCTCATTTTAGTTCACATGCCGATCCTCTTCGATAATCTTGCTCTCGGTCCACTGTTCTTGAAATCAAAATCGAATTCAATCACCTTCCAGCAGATTCATTACTGATTATTAATTCAATAATTTTATACTGGGAAATTCAGGTGGCCTTGGGAGAAATGTCAATCAAAATGATGACAACTCAACAAATTAATATATTTCACTTCGCTTCCCCTGATTTGAATTGATTATTGAAGGATTTGAAAGCACGTATTCATTTGTAACAAATGGGCCGTAGCCCAACCCTGAACATGTTACATTACGGCTAATAACGTAACATACTCATCCATGAACATGTAACGTTACGGCTAATAATATACTCCTCAGAAAGGATCGGTACCAACTGATCATTTCATTTGCCTTTATAGTAAGAAATTCTGGGGGCCTTGCGAAAAATATCATTTAAAAGCTGATGTCAACTTAACAAATGTATATATTTCATTTCGCTTCCCTAGATTTAGATTGATTATTAAAGGATTCTGAACAGATGGCCGGTAACCCAACCCTGAACATGTTACGTTACGGCTAATAACGTAACATACTCAACTCTGAACATGTAAGGTGAGGGCTAATAACATACTGCTACTCATTATTTCTTCGACACGCGTAACCGTCATAAGTCGAACCACCATGTGTCTATGTTTAGCGGTCGCATCAAAAAGCCGTTACGTTACGCACGGCGATAAGTATCGCGTATCTTTGCCAGTCGCATGTAGCTGTAACCTGATCATCTTCGGTTACGTAACGAAATGAATGGCACGGTCAAGACTGAAAATGCTTCTGGCAGCGAGTTGTGTTATCTCGCAATGAACCGAACATGTACTTTGTTACGTTACATGCTTGCGGCTCATATGGATTTGTTTATTTTATTCACTTCAATATAATTCCAAATGTTTCCACTTTGCAGGGCAGAACGAACAGAGAATAGTGGAACGAGACCTCAGGAAGGATCGGTACCAGCTGATCAGGGAGCTGAGGAATTTATCGGTGGAGATGCCGTCCAGGACGTCTGACGGGGAGTGGGAGGGGGAAGCAGTGCGGAAAGTGCTAGACTTTGAGACAAAACTGATAGATGCTTATCAGAAACACGCGTTGATAGTGACCAATCAAGGTGATAAAATTTGGACGATGTGGAACGCTATAGTGTATTGTGCCACTATTTATACTACAATTGGTGAGTAAAATTAATCTTCTCAAGATATTGGATACTATATTGAAACTAGTTCCGTGTCGTTGAATCATATTCGATAGACATTTGTTTCCTCATAGAAAACTTTTTCGTTCGTTCAATATTGTGATCACCTACACGCTTCATTAGGCATATCTAATTAAGACAACAGATCGCATATCCCTCTAAATTAAATACAACCACCGATGAAACTCAACCTTAGAGTTATTAGTTGCATAAATATGTAGACCATGACAAAAAATTTTATACTTTGGGTATCCTCTTACTTTGATTCCGCCAAATTTAAATTTTTTGTTGAATTCAGTAATCGTTTCAGAAAAAATGTATCACTTCAGAAAAAAAATATTTCAATGTGAGCGACATCCAGAAATAAACATTCAATTCAGTTCTGTGTCAAGAATAATGGCAAAATTTAGGCATAGTGGTTGCAAAGAGAATTGTGAGGATTTGTGGATCCTCAGTGAACTGTCAGACTTTTTGTTGAACACTGTTAATACAAGAAGGTTGTCTGGAACAGAACTTGCCACTGTCACAGGCCGTAAATATGGCCTCGTAAATATGTCCTAGGCTCCTGTTGAACATACAGAGCTTTTCATGATGAGCGTTAATCAGCCGTTTCTGGCAAACTATCCAACGGATCAACCTGAAAATTCTACAGTATGCATAAGTCAATATGACCTACAAGTCTAAAATATTTCAGACGAAGCGGCGTTGTCGCTTCTACTATAAAGTAGCGGCTTCTTTGATTTTTCGAATGGAACACCCCGTATATAATATCATATTATGATTCCGTCTCACTTTGTCAACAAATTCATATACTATTTCCCTATACCTATCTATTGCCGTTTAGAAGACATAAATTAATTTCGATATTTTTTTTACCAAACATGAACTATTATAAATGCTGATAATCTTGAACTCTCTTGCACTAAAACGATCAAATTTGAAATGAAGTGAAGTGATACTATGAGAATCTTCACTCCGAGTCATATTTTCATTTGCCTCATACAGGGTCTTCAAAAAATGCAAATAATTTGATCTCATGAAAAAATGAGTGGAACTCAATTTTTTCAAATGAAACACCCGGTATATTTCAACATTTTTGAGCTCAACATCCGATTTTAGATTAACTTTGTTCAGATAATACTATTTTTATTTTGAACCGTTTTCGAGATAAACTGTTTCAAACGGAAACTGACGTAGTTTTCTTGCTCGTTTTTTTGAATTCATCAATTCAATTAGATATTCAACATTTTTTTTATACTTAGTAATATTTATTTTTGATCCAGTTTTTCAACTGTCTCAGATGAGTCAATTCGAAATTGGTATGTACCTTACTTAGAAAAAGTTACAATTTGTATACATTGAGGTATTGGTCTCTAACGTACAATAGTACACATTAATATTTTTTAATAGTGTGCTTTGGAAAAATAAATAAACCAATTATTTAACGTCAGACTTTCGTTGGTGGTTTTGACTGATTGTGATAGCTACCAATTATAATAGAATAATGTCAAGATTAGGTTACAGTAATGAAGATTTCTTGAATTTATTAATAATTTATGGTGGGTGCAATAGAATTGCAAGTAGAACATGCCGAGTATTCATGAAAGATATCCACAACTTCCGAAGCCGAATAATAATGTGATAAATCGACTACTAAAAAACTGTAGGTTGAATGGAACCTTCCGTCCAAAAATCATTCGTAAGAAGACTAAAGTGGATGATGATGACAATGGTATAACAGTTTTGGGATACTTTCATGCATTTCCAAATGCTTCTCTGCACGAGGCTGAAAGGGAGATGGGTATACCCTACGTGACAATTTGTCGAATTCTTAATAAGCATAAATGACACCCCTATAAGTTCTACTGTGTCCAACATTTGAAAGAGACTGATTTACCTCGTAGAGTGGAATTCTTTGAATGGTTACTTGTCAAGACTCAAGAGGATGAACATTTCCTTGACAATATCACATGGACAGATGAGGCCAAGTTCACAAAAAATGGAGTTTTCAATAGACATAACAGTCATTTTTGGGCGCCAGAAAATCCCCATGTTGTCCGCCAAAGGGGTTTTCAAGAAAGATGGCAATTCAATGTGTTTTGTGCCATAAAGAATGAGTCAATTTCTATATCGAGTTTTATGATGATAATTTGAATGCATCAAAATATGAAGATTTATTGATAAATGGAATTCAAATGATTTTAAATAATAGACCAGGGAGAGAACGTGTATGGTACCAAATGGATGGTGCTCCACCCCATAATTCTCATTCAGTCAGCGAAGCTTTAACCGAAATCTTCGAAGACAGATGGATTGGTAATAATGGACCTTTTCGTTGGCCTCCTAGAACACCAGATGGCAATCCATTAGATTATTTCGTGTGGGGTTTCATTGAAACTCCAATAACAACAATGGAAGATATGAAATCGCGAGTTACAACTGCTTTCAATAGTTTGACTCCAGACTTGATCAGAAGCGCTACACATGACAATCTTTTGAAGAGATTACATGTTTGTTTAAGTAGAGGTGGAGATGTGTTTGAACATATTCTGAAATACACTGACGATTGAATTAACTCATTTATTTATGGGTTTATTATTTTCAGTTCGTGTTTCAGCGTTAATAAAACTATTGCTTGAAGAGAAGTTTCATTCGATGATTGACGAGTATTTTAATAATTATCTTTTCATTGTATTATCTGTGACTAATTAAGAAACATCAAACGAAATCTGTTTTACAAAAATGAGTGATGAACAAGGAAACCATGTCAATTTCCAACAGTTTATCTCGAAAACGGTTCAAAATAGAAATAGTATTATCTGAACAAAGTTAATCTGAAATTGGATGTAGAGCTCAAGAATGTTGAAATATACAGGGTGTTCCATTTGAAAAAATTGAGTTCCACTCATTTTTCATGAGATCAAAGTATCTGCATTTTTGAAGACCCTGTATGAGGCAAATGAAAATATGACTCGGAGTGAAAATCCTCATAGTATCACTCCACTCCATTTCAAATTTGATCGTTTTAGTGCAAGAGAGTTCAAGATTATCAGCATTTATAAAAGTTCATGTTTGGTAAAAAAAATATCGAAATTAATTTATATCTTCTAAACGGTAATAGATAGGTATAGGGAAATAGTATATGAATTTGTTGACAAAGTGATAATGAATCATAATATGATATTATATACGAGGTGTTCCATTTGAAAAATCAAAGAAGCCGCTACTTTATAGTAAAAGCGACAACGCCGCTTCGTCTAAAATATTTTATGCGTGTAGGTCATATTGACTTATGCATACTGTGGAATTTTCAGGTTGATCCGTTGAATGATTTGCCAGAAACGGGTAATTAACGCTCATCATGAAAAGCCCTGTATACACAGACTTTTCTGATTGAAGGTTTGTTGTGTATACGTATCCTGCTGATCATTTTGATTCACATAAGCCAGCAGTGCTCATGTTAATAGTTTAGTAAAAACAAACGTCCTTAGTAAATACAATGAAGATGTCCAATTCGATGTTTATTTGGATGTTGTTGAACGTGGACGAACCAGTATCGTAAATCTATTTAAAATCTGTTTTTTCGTTAACCAGCTGTCGCACCCCTACGAACGACAACCCTCAGAAGTCGAAACTTGAGCGAGCTAAGGATTAACGAGGTTCTACCTTTTAACGTGTGATTCCTAATACGGGTTGGACGGTAGCAAGTGAAGATCGATCGTTGAGACTAGGGCTTGAACCACCGACCAACACGGCAGTCAATTCGAGTGAGTGAACAAAGCACCCACGCTGAACCGCTTGGCTACCGACCGAATATCAAAAAACATTCAAAAACAGGAGGAAAATAATTGATATTTAAATATCGAAAAAGCGCTATTACCAAGTGAGAAGTTGAAGCAGAAAGATCACTGAGAAGTTTATTTGGAAGACTAAGAAAAACATGGCAATGGTATTGATCAAATTTGGGTAATTTCCATTTCCCAATTTGAACATAATTTTCATAGGTGATGTACCACCGTCAATTGTGTTTTTTAAGAAGTTCTAGAATTTCTATAGGGTGTTTGCATTTTCTATTTCTGACAGTTTCATATTTCACTATTTCAGCAATGGATTTTTTCATAAAATAAATAATTTTTTCTATAAATATTATTCATGAATTTAACAAATTGTGTCATTTCTATCTCTCATTATCTCATTATCAGTAAGAAGGTACCTATTATTTTCAGTTTCTGATGAGAAAATGGATTCCATCCACAAGTTGTGATGGAAATTCTATTCGCCGGAGATAATTTACTTCGTAGATAATAATTTCAGAGTTTATCAACTACCTACCTACTCATCCTAAAATAGATTTCAAAATCGAATCAAACGTTGAATCAAAACGAAGACTGTTCAGACATTAAATTTTATTCGACCTTCCCGAATTTATTTAGTATTTTTCTTCGAGTGAGACTGAAATTTATTTTAAGAAAATCACTCAAATTGGGGGTCAAATAAACTTCAATAGAAAGTTGTGAAATGAAACAAGAGCACAAAAACAAATCACTCGTGGTTGAACAGTGGACAAAGTCGTTTAGGAGTGTCATAGAACTCATCAGCAGTGCGAAGCTGAAACATGAATGTTTTGTTAAACGAAAGCTTTTCTGCAGCTTTCACCACAAACCAGCAATCAGATGGATCCATAGCATCATCGAGTTAAAACTGACAATTCAGCCGAGGTCAACCTTATATTACTGTTGGACCTGAAGAGTCAAAATTCAGACACGAACTAAAAGAAAAAGGCCTCTTCAGTTTGGTCTGAAAATAATTTTTTGGCATGATCTACACATCATTGTGAATATATTTTTTTCGAAAATAATTGCTTCCTTTCATTCTTTGGAAGTTTCCCACGTGTTTAGTATGAAGATGGAAAGGTAGAAAGCCGAAACCTTCCTTCCAAACCTTCCTTCCAAACCTTCCAAAAAGCAATCTATCCTAAAAATATACTGATTTCAATAAAAAAAATATTAGGGCTAGGATTGAATCAAAAAAGCGAATGAATGTCATTATGTACTTTCATCGGTGACATGAGTAAATTCAACTCATTCGTGACATGGAGTCTTAATTTTTTAGATGAATTGAGTGCTTTATCTCGTAATATTATTGAGACTGGCAATAAGGTGAGTGTTTTGTTCCGAAACATCAGATGTCGGCCATTGAGGATGACATTGTACCATGCAAGTGAGAATTTCACCTCTATCATACACTATATTGAGTAGCCATCCTGTGAGTAAGGTCGATTCAATTCCATAACGAATGCTTGGAGTGCAAACTGAATAGGAAAAAGTTTTTTTTATAATTCAATGTACATTATAAAAGCAGCTGTTTCGAAATAATTTTCACCTTCGTGTAACAGAATGTTTATATGAAGGTAGTTGTTTCAAGTGGACTATTTCTTTCAGTTTGTGTCTGAAAGTTACTTCTTTGAATGTTCAACAGATCTTTCTGAATAGTTATTTTGAAAATAATGACTAAGAATGTATGCTTAACAATTTTCAATTGAAGGTAACTCATATACAAATTGAACTGAGTGGTAACGGCAACAACGTTAAATGTTAGAACTAAATTCGTACCGGGGTCAATTTTATTTTCTATGCATCGCCATTGTAAATAATTGAAAAGTAAGATGATTCCATAAAATTTGCCCCCCGTAACAAGATAGCTTCTGAGTATCGATAGGATGTACGAGCGAATAGGTGGACCAGTTGGTTTAATGCTTTGAAACATCGTTAATCTGATCAACAAAATTAAATTTGCGTCCTTAAAATGCCATAAATAGTCATTCGGTTCCTTATCTGCATAGGCGTAGTGTGTTCTGTTTCTTGTGAAGGTGACTTTCTTTTGTATTCATTAAATAAATTTTATTATATTTACTAAATAGACTGTTATATTTATTAACTTCAGAATATTAGATAGAGTTGGCCGATACTTGTTTTTCAAAATACATTATCATAGATTTTCATCACATTCACAATTTATTGTGAGATAATTAGTTGACCTAGTCTTTAACACAGGTATAAATGTTCGTTAAACTCAGGTATAACTGTCATTAATTAATTTCACTAGTTCGGACTTCCATTGTCTACTATATAAAATGATTTGAAATCCCTGAAACAACTGAAAACAAAGAATTGAAAATGAATAGCTGAAAATAACAATTATATTAGCCAAAATAAACCTGAAATGAAATAATAGTGAAATAAAATACAAGTAAAAATAGAACAATTGAATAAATAAAAATAAAGGACTGAAAAAAGGAAATTAAAATAAAAAGTGGAGAGATTCCAAGTCACGTTAGTTCACGACGTTTCGATTGTTAGTATCTACAATCGTCTTCGGTGATGACTGGACTGATTCCTCCGAGAGATGACTATTTATAGTCATTTCCATTTCCGCTTCATTGGTTCCCTGAGAGATGACCGTTTTGGCGGGAAATGGCCATTTTTCGCTTGATGATGGGTTTCCATATGTTGCGTATTTCTACGCTGGCCTGGCTGAATACGTTGTTGGACAGCATGTATGCGGCTTCCTTGAATTTTCTCCTAAACCAATGTTCCTCTCTGTGCAAGATCTCAGCTTGGGACCACTCGATGTTGTGTTGATGGGTCCAAACATGGTCTGCTATTCCTGATTTGCTGGTTTCCCCTCGCTGTGTGTGTTTCTTGTGCAATGCGAACATTCAATGGCCTCTTAGTTTCACCAATATAGGATTTTCCGCACTCACAGGGTATCCGGTAAATGCAATTCTTGGAATCGCAGTCTGCGTTTGGTGGCCTGGTTTTCGTGAGGCTGCTACGGATAGTGTTACCGGATCTGAAGCAGGTTTTGATGTTGTACGTGGAACCAATTCTTTCTATCCTCTCCGATAATCCTCTAATGTAGGGCTTCTCTTCCTTGCGAGGCTCCTGCTGTCTTCTAGCCAAAGTCTTTTCTACCATCGCTTTGGAGTAGCCATTCCGTTGAAGATCATTTTTGATGATGTCTAGCTCCTTCTCGAGACCTTCCACGGAACCAGTGAAGCGGAAAATGGAAAGCGGGTAAAAGTGAAAGTACTCGAACGACCTACAAATAGTCATCTCTCGGAGGAATCAGTCCAGTCATCACCCGAAGACGATTATAGATACTAACAATCGAAACGTCGTGAACTAACGTGACTTGAAATCTCTCCACTTTTTATTTTTATTTTCTTTTTTCATTCCTTTATTTTTTTTTATTCAATTGTTCTATTTTTACTTGTATTTTATTCTACTATTATTTCATTTCAGGTTTATTTTGGTTAATATAATTGTTATTTTCAGCTATTCATTTTCAATTCTTCTTTTTTAGTTGTTTCAGGGATTTCAAATCATTTTACTTATATAGTAGACAATGGAAGTCCGAACTAGTGAAATTCATCATGAAACATTGTCAATCACCTTCAAACAAATGTCATTAATTAGTTTCTAGAACTAGGTAGATAGTAATATTTTAAAAAGTATATATAAATCACACTGTATGTGTGTTAGTGAACACGCTTAAAAAAGCTACTGTGCAGCGAAATACGTGTTGCGGATTTGTTAATCTGTTCTAGTGAAAATCTCACAATAAAGTGTTTTTCAAAATACATCAACTTCAAAAGAGTTTTTGAGGTAAGTAAACAACTGACAAATAGCTGAATAATATGATTGAATTTTATTATTTTTATAGTATTAAGATGGATGCCGTAGCAGGTCCAAGTAATGTACAAAGAAAGCGGAGGTTTATGTCGTTAGAAGAAAAACAGATTGCCTGTAGAGTGTACGAAAATTTAAAAAATACACTCTGTACAGTGGAAAATGTAGCCCAGTGTTCATTTTTAACGGGAATACCCGTGTCGACAATTGAACGTATTGTACGTGAAAAAAAGGTGACTGGGATTGTGCACGCTCCAAAAGTACATTGTCTTGGTAGAAAAGAAATTGAATTGGACGAGTACCAGAAAAATTTTGTACGCTCTACTATTCATTTTTTCTTTTTTGAGAATAAAGCGCCAACCTTCGAATCCATTAGGACAAAGGTAATGGATAATGATCCAATTCCAAAAATGGGCAAAGAGAAGTTGAGGAAAATAATGGAATAAGATTTAAAATTTATATATGCCAAATGATCCCGTAAATCTGTCTTAAGAGAAAGAGAAGATATAGTCTCATGGCGACGGAGATATTTTCGCTCTATTAGAGAAATGCGTTCTGCTGACAAAAAGATTCATTATCTGGACGAAACATGGGTGGATGCTGGTCACACAGTATCTAAGATCTGGCAAGACACTACTGTAACTAGTTATCGTCAAGCATTTGTGAACGGTTAATCAACAGGGTTACGCGGACAAACGGGTAAAGGGCAACCACTAATTGTCGCCCATATAGGTAGTGAGAGTGGCTTTTCAGACGATAGTGCACTAATTTTTTTATCCAAAAAAACCGGGGATTATCACGAAGACATGGACGCCCAACGCTATGAAGAATGGTCTGAATCACGTCTTTCACGAGTCGAGCCAAATTCGTTATAATCAATGGATAAGGCTTCTTATCACAGCCGATTAGTAGGATAGCTGCCAACTATGACCACAAGAAAAGCAGACATGCAGAGTTGGTTGGTACAAAAAGGAATTTCATTTTCCGTGGACATGCTTAAGGCCGAGCGTATGAGTGTCATTAAACAGCATCGTGACAGATATCGCCAGCGTGGATACAATAGCTCGTGCTGAAAGCATCACCATTTTGAGACTTCCTCCTTACCATTCCGAGTTGAACCCGATAGAATTAATCTGGGCTCAAATTAAGGGTTACGTAGCTTGTAAAAACGTGACATAAATTTTCTGATGTCCAACGTTTATTAGAACTCGCAATGGAACGGATACAGAAAGAAGATTAGGCTAATGCTGTAGCCCATGTGATCAAGGAAGAAGAGAAATTGTGGAGATTGGACGGGATGGTAGATATTGTTTTCGACCAAATAATAATAGATTTAAGTGTGACTAGGGATTCCTCTTCGGATGAGTCGATGGATTCTGAAACTTCATAAGCATAACATAGGTAATTATTTCTTTGTTTGTGGTAATATTTCTATATAAAAGGAACATAATACCTAATTATTTTGTAAATTTTTCTTTTTTTTTTTGAAGTACTGTATTAGGCATGATAAGAAAATGTAATCAGTTTTACCATTGACACCAGGTAGCGCCACCTACTATAACAATTTTTACGTAATTATCTATGTTGTTAAATGAATAAAAATATTATTTTGGTAAAAGGATTATCCGTTGGTCACTTCAAGTGCGATGTTGCTAATGAATCACCTTCATTTGAAAATTGTTATAGTATATATACAAATGGTTGGTATAAAAGTGGTATGAAAGTGGTGAATTTTTCTCGACCACAAAGGTTTTTCTATAAAAAATGGAATCGAATACAATGCTTACAAAAAAAATTGATCATCAAATTATTGATATTCTTTTTCATCGTCATTGAAAATGAACTCAATAAACCAGCTCAATTTTTTTCAAAAACTTTTCGGTTATATGTGAGAATGCTTTATGAGAGAGTAAAAAATCTTCATATTTTTTATATTTTCAACCGTCAAAATTTACCCTAGTTCATCTCCCTTTTATTGAATCGGCTTTCACTTTATTTTTTATGGAAAACCTTGCATAAATAACATCGACATATTTCAAATAATCCGTACAAAACAATAATGAAGAATTATATGCATATATTTTTTTCTTCAATCCCTTCATCCAGCATCTTATAAAAATCTCCCTGTTACCTCGTCTGATTGTAAAAAATATAACGACACAAAAATCACCAGCCCACAGAATTTCGGTAGACAGACAAACACACTAAGCGGAGAAACTTCGTTTTACGATAAACGATGTTGTTTTGTGTCCATGCCATAGATGGCGTTTTTGTTGAGAGGTATATGCTTACTTATACGAACTGCCAACATGATGCCTTCATTCAAAGCGATATTCCAATTTGAAAAGAAATATTTTTTCGCCTTGAATAATTTTGCTGACAATCTTCACTGATGATTCAAAATTAAATTTGAATTTTTCTATGGAAAAATTCGAAAGTGTAAATTGAAAGTGATGTAACATGCGATATTGATCTGGGAATTTTCATCCAATAAGTTATCAAGTAATTTTCAAGTTGTTTATCTGAAATTCAAAAACTATTTTTCTATTTTTGACACCATGTGTGTGTGGAGTGGGATAGAGGAAAAAAATCAAGCTAAAAATAAATGCATTTCAGAGATTTCAAAAGTGCACAGCATAATAACTGAATATACTTCATATCTAGAACATAATATATAATATTCAGCCATAAACATCAAATCAAAATAGCAATAACTCATCGAATAAATTCGAAATCTTTTCAAGGTTTCAATCTAGTGTAAGTTTCTTTTCAAATACTGTTTCCATATTTTCAGCAGTGAACTGAATGGCGGTTGAGATGTCATTAAATGCTTGTTAGAACCAATATTCATCAAAGCTACATCAACATTAATCCATAAATTCATCTGAATCTGAATTTTATCTGAGCATCTGATGTACTTTCATGGCCATCTTTATAAAAAACGTGTTTGGATTATGACAATAAGAGTGTCGAAGTAATTTCAATAATGTTAGTAATAATGGATATCCATAGAAATGAAGAGTGTTTGATTCAAGACAAATTTAAAGCTTCACTGTACTGATAAATATATTGAAAAATTAAATAAATTAAAAATCAAACTTGATCGGCATAATTTTCTGAGAGTAGACAATTGGTCACCGTCGTTGCAATTACTTTGATAACAAATTTTTCAAAAAATTTCCATTGTTCAGTAGAGAGGCTACAAACATCTTCTCAAATTTTTCAAAAATAAATGGAAAAGATAGATTTCACGAGATGAATGACTGTTTTTCTATGAAATTTCAAATAATGCGAAAATGTTTTGAATATGTGACTTTTTACCGGCGAGGAGCTGAGGTTGGTTCAACTATTTGTTTGAAGGTGGTTGACAATGTTTCGTGGTGTATATCATCAATTCGGACTTTCACTGTCTGATATAATACAAATTGATTTGAAATCCCTGAAAGAATCTGTGAAAAAAAATAAAAATCAACGGAAAAAATAACAATTTGATGCAACAACCAAAAAAATAAAAAATTTAAATAATAGTACAAACTGAAAATTAAAAAATTAAAAATGTTATTATCAAAAAATGAAAATTAAAAATTAAAAGATTCCTAATCAAGTTACGTCAAGACGTTTCGATTGTTAGTATCCACAATCGTCTTCGGGTGATAACTGGACTTATTCTTCCGAGATCTGACTATTTATAGGTCATTGGAGTGCTTTCACCTATCCTCTCTTCCCTCTCTCCGCTCCAGTGGTTTTAGCGGGAGATGACCGTTTGGCGGGAGTTGGTCGTTTTCCGCTTGATTAGAGGTTTCCATATGTTACGTATCTCTATGCTAGCTTGGGTGAATGCGTTGTTGGACAACCTATACGCAGCTTCTTTGAATTTTCTCCTAAACCACTGTTCCTTCTTGTGGATGATTTCAGCTTGAGCCCACTTGATGTTATGTTGATGAGTCCAAACATGCTCTGCTCTTCCAGATTTGCTGGTTTCTCCTCGGTGTGTGTTTCTCGGCAATGCGAACTTTCAATGGCCTCTTAGTTTCACCGATGTATGATTCTCCGCACTCGCAGGGTATCCGGTAGATGCAATTCTTGGAATCGCAGTTCTCGTTTGGTGGCCTGGTTTTCGTGAGGCTGCGTAACGCAATATATGGACACCTCTAATCAAGCGAAACACAACTAACTCCCGCCAAACGGTCAGCTCCCGCTAAAACCAATGAAGCGGAGAGAGGGAAGAGGGGATAGGTGAAAGCACTCGAATGACCTATAAATAGTCAGATTTTGGAGGAATAAGTCCAGTCATCACCTGAAGATGATTGTGAATACTAACAATCGAAACGTCGTGAAGTAATTTGGTTTTTAATCTTTTAATTTTTATCTTCTCAGTTTCAGTATATCAGTTGATTGCTGATAGTCATTATGTCCCTCTAGGCATACTGAAAATCATATTCCATTCCACTAGGTAGGAATTTAATTATATACAGGAGTGGTTGATTCTTGTTCTGAAATGTACTGCCGGCACTGGTCAATAGAAAAGGTCTTATTCTGATTCATGACAACGCCTGTCTGCACGTTTCACAAATCAACGTCCGAAAATCAAACCAATTGAACACCGAAGTTTTGCCTCATCCATCATACTTCCCAGACCTCTCGCTAACCGACTACCATTTTCTCAATCACTTCGAAAACTTTCTTTGGAATCAATCAGGACCAAGAAAAAACAGCTTTCGTTGACTTCATCCAATCTCGAGCACGCAATTTTTATGCTGACGTTGGCAAAAGTACACTGATTCAAATGGCGCTTATTTCGAATAAATAGAATGAGTACTCATTACAGTTCAAAGTAGACTAACGTAATCGGAGAAAATTTTTGAAACAACTTGAATTTTGAATCGTCATAAATTATTATAGTACTAATAACATTTTCATTTGAAAATATGGAATCTAAATTGCCCCTTCGACAATTGAATAGCAATATCAGCCGTTTTAGTGAGAAAAATAACAAGCAAGTCAGTTTTAACAAATATCTACATCTTTTTTAACACGCTTTTATTAGCTTCGCCTGTATATATGAATGTTTGTTTGCTTGTAAAGCTCAAGCTCGAGATCTGTATTTGACAGAATTATCGACATTATTGCTTGATCTATTCGCGGGCAGATGGCGCTGTACGCAACCTCCTTGATATATCGACATTATTGCTTGATCTATTTGCGGACAGATGTCGCTGTACTCAACCTCCTTGATATAACTCGAACTCACTTTAGATGTATTTCTTCATTTGAAAAAGGTATTTTTTTCATTAACACGCGCACCTGCTGCCTTATTTGTAACCCTCCTTTGCGCGCCTGCTGCATTGGGCTTGGTAGATGATTTTCAGGCTCCCTCTTCGGAATCCGAAAATATCAATGGTCATTTTTCTAAACAATATACGGCTGATTGATCCCAAAGTTTAGATTGAATGAATATAGTTTGAAAATACAAAAACAGTCTTTTATAGCAAACGAGACTAAAAAGTGAAAAATAAATATAGTTTAAAAAAGTAAAAAACATGCTTTTGAAGATCATCGAACTAAAAAGTTGAAAAATTTTTTTTCAAATAAGCTTAAAACAATAACGAATGAAAAATACTAGTATTATTGTAAAACAAACATGGGCGCTTTGCGCCATATTTTTTGTATGTCAAGCGCCCGTCTCTTTCTGTTTGAAAAAAAAAATATGTTTTTCCGTTATTCAGCTGTCGCCCCCATACGAACAACAACTCTCAGAAGTTGAGAAACTTGTTCAAGCTAAGGACTAACGAGGTCTTACCTATTAACGTGTGATTTCTTTACAATAATCCTAGTATTTTTTGTTCGTTATTGTCTCAGGCTTATTCAAAAAAATATTTTCAACTTTTCATTTCGATCTTCTTTAAAAGCATGTTTTTTGATTTTTCAAACTATATTTATTTTATCATGGATTGTCAAAGTTCATTCACAATAATATATTTAAAATTGATCTATTTTTAATGAGTGATTGATGCAAAAAATAACATATTCACTTGCTGAACTGATCAGAAATGTTAGTAAAAACTATATCTAGTCAATAGGTTCAAATTTGTGGAAATTACATGAAAAAAAACGCGTGATCATAGGAATATTTCTATAATATTTTGTCGCTATAATTTTAAAACTATGAATCTTTTACTGGGATGAATTATTTTAATCAGTAGAAAACAGGTAGATCTAGTTGTAGGTATCGACTTATCCATTATCCACTGAACACCCAGTATATGAAACCACTGTATGTGACGTCCTACGAAGATGACATTATATTCATCGTGTTTTCTCAGTAACTGCACATTGACCGACGATAAATGAAATTCTCATTTTCGAAATTATCATGAACTACATTCTGGACGATAAATCGCTCATACGTTCACATGAATAATTATATTTATGATACTTTGGCTCAATGTGTTGTGGCTTATCAACTCGAAATGATTCAAAAGTTTCAGTTGGCACAGCTGCAATTAGGTTAAACGAAATCAATAATTCAGTACCTGAACTGAGGCGGTGAATCAAAAAGATCTTTGTTTGAAGGTGGTTAACAATGTTTCTTGGTGAGTTTCTCAGCCAAGCTAGCGTAGAGGTAGGCAACTCCCCCCAAACGAAGCTCTGTTACGCCAGCAACGCAAAGTATGGAAATCGCATTTAGAAAATGCCAAAATTAGGTACTTTTTAGGTGCTTTTTAGGTACTGAAGTCAAAAATTAGGTGCTCTGTAACTTACGCCTCAACTCAATACTCAAAGTTGCGTTGCTAGCAGTATGTGATGCTAGTGAAAATTATGAAAATAATAATTAAATAATGAATGTTGAGGGAACACTATTAGGTGCTAATTAAGTCATAAATGGTGAGGATCGTGAAATTTTCTAATTAATACACAAAAGCCTCCAATATCGCACTGTCTATGGGGCATTATGGAAAACCACTATGACTGAGGACTGAGATGTTACAGTGCGTTCCTCGATAAGTGAGGGTATAAGAATAAAGTGCTAATTAGGTGCTCATTAGATATTTATAGTAAATCTAGATTCCATAATTCATATGGGGCTTATGGACCCCATAACCACCATGGACCCAATAACCACCATTGAAAAAAATGTTTAAAATTTGTTTTTTCTGTTAACCAGCTATCGCAACCCTACGAACGATAACCCTCAAAAATCGAAACTTGTGCGAGCTAAGAACTAACGAGGTCGCCTCATTTACAAAAAAATATGTCCCTATTTGAGGCTTCATGCCATTCTTAAAGCACCCGTTCCACCGCGTTGAGATTGCCAATTCCTTTAACAAATTTGGTCAGGAATTCTATTTATTACAATGGGGTCAGATATAAGACAAATTTGACCAACAAAATGTTCAGAATGAGAGTAAAAACTTTTTTGGCTAATAGACCCTATTATAATTTGCAAGAGTTTTATAATGATAAATTTACGTGACAAAATGTGCATATTTTGTAGTGTATGTTCTAGTTTTACTTTTTTGTAGGTGTTTTTATATTCACATTTTATATTTCTATACTTACATTTGTATGTATTTTTCACAAACTTTGTCCAAAAGATTTATTCTCAATGACAATAAAGTAGATTATCATCATTATTATTATTATCTCCCGCTATAAATCGGCGAAGCGGAAAAAGGGGATAAGTTAAAGCAATCGAATGACCTATAAAAAGTCAGATCTCGGAGGAATAAGTCCAGTTATCACCCGAAGACGATTGTGGATACTAACAATCGAAACGTCGCGAAGTAACTTTGCTTAAAATTCAATTTTCAATATTTTGCTCATTTTTATTATATTATAATTTTATTTCAGGGTTTTTTGCTTGATATAACAGTTATTTTCAGCTAATCTTTTCAATTTTATCTGTTATTTCAGGGATTTCATATAACATTATGTCATATTAGACAATGGAAGTCCGAACTGATAAAAATCAAAAATATCTCATTTCCCAATTCTAATTCATAACTACATCTTATTTGGTAGAAGTTGGACGGAAATAACTTTGACTTATTGTTGACCCTCTCTCCACCAGTACATCTTTGAATACTGAAATAGGGCCATCAAATATCTCGACAATGTGATCAGAGCCGGTCCTGACATCGATGTTGATTTTGTCACCCTTTTCATGTTATCATTTCATGTAACTTAGGAATTATTTTTCATTTCCCTCTCAAAGAGAATAGAAGCGTGTTCCTAATTAACTGTTCCCTTCTACGAAAATAAAACACAGCATACCGAATGTCATGACTGGAGCTCCATTTAATATCTCGCTCGATCCTAAAATAAACCACCAGCGTCAAAATACGACGCCGACCAATCTATTTATAATTTAGTCTAAGAATCATGGATTCAACGCAAACATCTAACGATACAAGTGAACAAAACGATGCTAAAATCGAAAATGGTGATGTTGACATGGCCCGAATAGAAGCCTTGCTAACTCCGGAACAAGTGTTCAGTGATGTAGTGGCGAGAAAGCGAAGAAAATTCACCAAGAAACACAATCCGAGTTTCTCCAAGCGGGAGTCCACTCCAGTGAGAAATTCAGACGATAAAACGACAACCTCCGATGAGGAAGTTCCCGAGCAGAAGCCGAAGACACCCGAAAGGAGGCGTATCAGGAGAAGCAGGTCTTCCACCAAGCAGCACTACAGCGGAGCGGAATCAGAACCAGGACAGACCATTCCAGACGATGGCAGCAGAGAAGTCAGCAGAAGCAACAGTTTCAGGAGCGAGAGAAAAAAGAGCTTGTCTGATATGGCCCAGGAAGAAGTCAAGCAGTTCCTCAACAAAACAAAAAAGTCCCTTACAGCAGCTGCCATAAGGGGTAGGGAGAGGTTCAAGAAATACGAGAAGCAGCAAGTGAAGCGCAGCCAATCTGCTCCACATGAATTCACCGAAGCAGAGCTTATAGAGAGTTTCAAAAAAGCTCAACTCCTGAGCGCTGAAAATCAGAAAGCCAGGAAATTCTCAGACTCCAGTTTGCAGTCTCTTGTCACAACAGAATCCTTCCAACCCAAACCGTTGAGGCCCGAAGCTCAATCGGTAATAAGACAAAGGAAAAAACAGCGGCAATACTCTGAGAAGGTTGTAGAAATATTGGATCCCAAAGCTTCAATCATGCTTCTGGACAAACCTGTGGTCAAACAGCAAGATACTCGTATATCTGCACTAGATATGATGAAGGTCCTGAGATTTTTGTCCCTCTTTGAAGTCTACAGGATCTACAAGCTATACATCATCGAAAAAAGAGATGAATACCAAAAAATCAAAGCACTTTGGAATAAATGCATGTTTGAGTTGTTTCTCATCATGATGTTCTGTGGCATAGGCGGTATAGTCTTCAAGTTCACGGAGGGCAGCTTCGAAAACTTTTATAAATGCGGAGTCAAGCGGGTCAAGAGGGATTTCATAGACTTGTTGTGGATGAAGAGTCATAATTTGAGGGAGGATGACTGGAAGTTATTGGCGAGAAGTAAACTGAGGACCTTTGAGGAGGAGCTTCATGCTGCTCATGAGGCAGGGATGACAAGCTACAGCGGGCAGAGGTCATGGAGTTTTTTGAATGGGGTGGTTTATGCTTTAACCATAGTCACTACCATTGGTAAGAAAATGAAATATATAATGGGAAGTGAAAGTTTAAGATGGAAAAAAGGAGGTGAAATGAAAGAGCTCTCATAACCTGTTTATTTTTTGTGAAAAGAGTTTGCCACAAAATGGAACTCGCTACCCATATCAAATCTAGTAACATAATTTAATGCCGATTGCTAGGAAGAAGGGGTCTGCTGTACAGTATTTCTAAATGAACCTCCAGCTACAGAACTATTGATCATATTCAAGTAATACTTTATTTGTGGAATTTTCACTGGACAATTTATAAAACCACCTTACTTATTTTGCTATATAATAGCTACCTCAGACGTGGTCATAACGTGGTCATAATGACTGAATTCTACCTAATTAGTGCTTTATGAAATAATAATTTTAATCATATGACCTACTGCCTGATCAATTACTTATAATGTTAGCTGGATTTAAATAGGAACTAAATGAAAATTTCAAACATCATGAAAGAAAATTTTACCAATTCATTGAAATAAAAAATTGACTCTATACAAAAAAAATTGAGGTAATTGTCTCAAATTGATTGTTGCCTTCATTTCTTTGGAATACTTTTTCTGTATAAAGGTCGTAAAGGAGAAAGTGAAAATAATGTCTTTCGCTTTTGAATTTCTCGCGAAAATTTCCTAGTTCAAATTGTTTCTATGTGACTCATATATTTGTTTTGCTTTTGAATTTCTCGCAAAATTTTCCCACCCCAAATTGTACCTATGTGATTCATATATTTGTTCAGGTTAAAATCTAAATTTAATAACTGATATGTTGTTTAAATATGTTTTTACCGTTAACCAGTTGTCATACCCCTACGAACAACAACCCTCAGGAGACGAAACTTATGCGAGCTAAGGACTAACGAGGTCTTACCTTTTAACGTGTGATTCCTAACACAGGTTGGACGATTGCAAGTGAAAATCGAGCGTCCAGCCTGGGGCCTGAACCATCGACTCACACATCGGCCGATTGACTGAGTGAACAAAGCACCCACGTCGGACCGCCCGGATACCGATCGTAAATAAAATTAATGATATAATAGGTAGTTATTGGGAACATTGTTTTTCTCTAGTCGTTCGCTGTCTGTAAACCAGTTGAAGTGGATAGAACACATTCGTTGTATTCTTCATTTCTTTCAGTACCAACTCGAGTCACGATAAACAATGATCCTTCGTAAGCGGACAGAGCCGTACTTGCCCCATTTGCAACAATTCTATTGCACTGAAATAAGATTTTATTTGTCCCTCTGTGATTCTTCACTTCATATTCACTGTAACTATTACCAACTATTCTCATAACATGCATTAGAATCGACTACGAAGAAGTAGTAGTGTCGAGTTTTTTTTTCAGGATCGACTGATTGATACATTCTGAAATCAGATGAATCTTGTGTATAAATTTTCAACAATGATTTGGTTTTGTTTCAACGAAACACTCTCACAGATGTGTATTAGAAATATCCATTATTGCTTGAATCGAATGTTATTGCATAGTTTTTGTCTTTATAATCGCATATTCATTTCCATTACCCATGAGATGAGTCGGTGAACTATATTCCACTATATCTATTACATATCATGGCAAACCCTTCCTCTGTCTTGAAGGAAAGCTTGTAAAAATTTTATAACAACGTTTGATTTCAGGTTATGGTCATCTATACCCAACAACCACCACAGGAAGAGCCTTGACGATAGTTTATTCGATCATAGGAATCCCTCTTTTCCTGATAGCCCTTACAGATTTTGGTAAATTGTTCACCAGAGGGATAAAATTCTTGTGGTCTTTCGTCAGAAGGGTTTATTACACCGGTAGCTGTAGAAGAGTTAGAAAAAGTGGACATGTGCAGGTTAGTATGCAACTATCCAAATGAGCTCATGAAATAATCTGCTACAGAATTTCATACAAATCTCCTATCCGGATGGTTCGAATTCATTCAAATTTAGCTATACTCTTTCAATTTGATTACAATGAGTTTTATTTGCAAAAAAAATACTGAAATTCCCCAAGATTTTCATTACCATATTTAAAATAATGTTCCATGTTGTCCATCATTGCATCCGGTTAAATCCGACATGAAAATCTCAACCTTCATGTAGATTGTTCAAAATATCTTTCTGGCATACCATGACCTGAAAAATTTCAATCCATACGAATGGAGAAAGACCAAGGTCAATCCTTTTTTATATCTAAACAAATGAACTTTGAATGTTCAAGCCAGTCTCGGATATACCTACACAGTAGGTTGAATAGACTGACACCTATCAGAAAACAACTACTCCCCTGGCTAATACCACGAACGGCGTTGGATTATATCCGACAGGCGTCAGTGCAGAAATCTCCTCAGAAAATTTCCTGCATATGCAATTGGCAATACATCTGAAGGAGTCGACTTCCAATTTTGGAACGGGCACACTTGCAGACCGGTTTCGGGCTCATTAGCCACTCAGCAGTGCAAGATAGTGGCCATCATCGATCTAAAGTCAATGATATTCCACAATTGAAAATCGAAATTCCTTCAGAATAGGTATTAAATTCCTCGTCCTACGTTGAAGCGAACAACAAAATGTCACTTCATCTAGTGGACGTGGTACTGACCAACTGCATATCCGAAATTTACCCGATTCCACTGAATAAGGAAGAAAAACTTTCTTATTTGTTTACTGTCATTCTTCAAGCACTGACTAATAAGAAAGTTTTTTTCCTTATTCAAAGGAATCGGGCAAATTTCGGATATGCAGTTGGTCAGTACCTCGTCCACTAGATGGAGTGACATTTTGTTATTCGCTCCAACTTAGGAAGAGGAATGAAATACTCTGAAAGAATTCCGATTTTCAATTATGGAATATCATTAACTTCAGGTCGATGATGGCTAATGAGCCCGAAATCGATCTGCAAGTGTGCCTGTTCCAAAATTGAAGGTCGACTCTTTCAGTTGTATTGCCAATTGCATATGCAGGAAATTTTTTGTGAAGATTCCTGCACTGATACCTGTCGGATATAAATGAATAAAAAATAAATAAATAAATAAAATATTTATTAATCCTTTCAACTATTGTTAACAATAGATAGGATAAGTCAAAAACAGTGTCATTAAGTTTTAATTGACTAACAGGACGAAACAAGCACAATGATGACTAACATAGACTATGTAAAATACACTTCGATATCATCTCAAAATTGAAAAGTATAATTCAAATTCCTCAACAGTATAGAAACATTTTCTGATAAGGAGTTCCCTAAGTCTATACTTAAAAACTGCCAGGGATCCCGCGTATTTTATTTCTTTCGGAAGACAGTTAAAAAAACGGCAGCCTGCATTGATGGGAGATTTTTTGTAATAGGAGTGTTTGGGCTTGTTCAATTTGATATCATTTTTATTTCTGGTGTTGTAACAATGTGAATCACTATTAATGGGAAATGAATGTTTGTTATTGAAAATATATGATAATAGTTTCATTAAATAAATTGATGTAACCGTGAGGATCCGTTTAGTTTTGAAAACCTGTCTGCATGATTGGCGACTACTAATGTTAAAGATAAGCCTTATAATTCTTTTCTGAGCAACAAAAATTCTTGTTATGTCTGATGCTTGACCCCATACTATAATATTGTAGGAAATTGTAGAATACACAAATGCATAATCCAACGCCGTTCGTGGTATTAGCCAGGGGAGTAGTTGTTTTCTAATAGGCGACAATCCATTCAACCTACTGTGTTGGTATATCCAAAACTGGCTTGAACATTCAAAGTTAATTTTTTTAGATTTGTTTACTGCCAGTCTTCAAGCATAGGCCACTGACTAATAAGAAACTTTTTTATATGCCATTGTGTCCTATGCTCCAAGAGAAGGGATCATGCACTTATGCCATTACCATTTATTTTTCCAAAATTACAGCAGATGCTTTCTTGTTCTGGTTAGAAATTTTCCATTTTTGATCAATGAAGAGGATGATGAAGTTACCAGGTGAATGAGAAGGTTCTCCTTGATAACGTTATTCAACTGCACCTTGAGCACAGAATACATTTCCTTTTGTTCTGCTTCCATGCGGTTTATATATAAAAACATAATCAGACTAGGTAGCTGGTAACTGATAACTGATTCCACTCAAAATGTATTCACTTGGTGTATTCAATTTATAGATCATTCGAGTGCCTTCACCTATCCCCTCTTCCCTCTTTCCTCTCCTCGCTCCTTCGGTTTTAGCTGGAGTTGGTCGTGTTCCGCTTTAGTATAGGTTTCCATATTTCGCGTATCTCTACGCTTGCTTGGCTAAATGCGTTGTTAGACAATATATATGCGGCTTCTTTGAATTTTCTCCTAAACCAGTGTTCCTCCTTGTGCTTGAGACCACTTGATGTTATGTTGATGAGTCCAAACATGCTCTGCTATTCCTGATTTGCTGGTTTCTCCTCGCTGTGTGTGTTTCTTGAGCTCGGCAATGCGAATTTTCAATGACCTCTTGGTTATATCGATGTATGATTCCCCGCACTCGCGGAAGGTATCCGGTAAAGGCAATTCTTATAGTTGCAGTTCTGGTTTTCGTGAGGCTGCTACGGATAGTGTTCCCAGACCTGAAGCAGGTTCTGATGTTATACTTGGACCCATTTCTTCTTATCCTTTCCGACAACCCTCTGATGTAGAGAAGTACAAGTACTGGATGTGGCGGCGTCTCTTCCTTGTGAATCTCTTGCTGTCTTCTAGCCAAAGTCTGTTCTACCATCCCTTTGGAGTAACTATTCCATTGAATATCTTTTTTGATGATGCCTAGTTCCTTTTCCAGACCTTCCTTTGTATTACAGAGCCCGAAAGCACGGTCTACTAGAGTCTTAATAATTCCTCTCTTAGTCGATTGATGATGGTTGAATTCCTGGTTCAGATACTGTCCCGTATGAGTGGGTTTTCGGTATACAGATGTTTCCCACTTAGTGTCGGTCCTCTTCACCAAAACGTCTAAGAATGGCAATTCGTTGTGAACTTTCTTCTTCATTGTAAAAGTGATGGAGGGACGTACGTTGTTGATGTGCTTTAGGAAAGTGTCGTCAACGTATCTATCTCAACCAGACTTGGGCTTCTTGTGGGCTACTTCAATGGCCAGCGTTTCAAATCACTTCATATATATGTTTGCTATAACCGGTGAAAGTGGCGTTTTTTGCCGACTTTGAGCAGGCTGGTGATGAGTCTCAGAAAATAAAGTTTATTGTTTTATTGATTGAACCAGTGCCACCTAAGTTGGTATTTGATGTTGGAGGATTAGAATTCGAAATTGAGATGAGCTCATAAGACCCTGAAATAGGAATTATCACTAATTTATAGAACACCGTTCCTTGATAGGTTAGTTTCGATGGTGGGGATACTCGAAAGCAGTATTCTTCTCCTTTTTGATTGCACTGAGATGGGTTGAATGATATGGAAAGCATTCATATCTGCTCAATCAAGATAGTTTGTGTGATAAAATGACTGAGACACGTGTTTTGCTAGACAATATCTTCCCCAAGCGAGTTTATACAAATCAACGTATTCAAAAAAACATTTCTTTGTGAGATTTTCACTAAACAGTTTTACGAAAACGCAACACGTGCTTCGCGATAAAATAGCTCCTTCGAGCGTGTCTACTCATACGAATCGGTTGAAATAACATACCAGGGTGGTCCCAAAAGTACCCAGTCTGACCTATAGATGTCAGTAGTTGTTTGAAACATATCACGGTATCAGAGAGTACGCCATCTTCAAAGCATGTTTCGAACTTGAAAACACTGCGTTGTTTACTATTTGTTTGGCAGCCATCGATAGCGAACGTTTTTGGTTCGTTTATAACAGTAAAATATAGGACAGCAGATTTTAAACGAGGCCATACGAGCTGCCAAAACGTGCATCGCAGTGGTCGACCAAATGTAGTGAAAATTCCGGTAATAACACCCTCAATGGCAAATTATCATGGAAAAATAATATATGCAAGTGGTAAAAACACATGGAAAAATCATATTCTGATTTAAATACGTGTAGAAAATTGTACACTGCCAATAAAATAATTTGTTGTGTTATGGTATCATTCCATGATACTATAACCATAAAGATATGATCAATTGGGCGACGAGAATTGGACCTCTGCGCGCACGACGTCATCGCGTGACAAAATGCATTAGTACGCCTCAGCGAAGCATGGATTTTATATGCAATTTGGATTAATTTCGACGATTTTTACAACATTGTAACTATTTTGTAACCGGTAATTTTATGAGATTGAATGTAATAATGGAAAAATCAGTCTATATAATTTAAATTGCTTTACAGAGGCAAATTTTAATTTTTTGGCATGCTTTTACGGTAGCAGAATAAATCGTGTATAAAGTTAGTACAACACATTTTAAAATGGGAAGACATCAACATAATATTATATAAACGACACAAATACACAATATTTTTTTAAATGTTTATTTATTTATCAATAGGAATATCTCAATTTTACACAAAGTAAATTTTACAAGTGAATGGTCTAGTCTAAGAATATAATTTAATTTAATTAATTTACAATTTTGGTCATTTTGCGTTTTCTCATACTAGATATTTCTTTAATATTTCTGTTCAAAATTCTTATTCTAAAAAACATTTTGCACCTAAAAAATAAATTTTTTGCTGCATTGCTTAACTGGACACTTTCCGCTAATTTATTTGAATTTACAAGATAATTTTTTTCAATTTTCAAAGATTCTCCATTATATTTGGTGAATATATGGTCTAGCTCATTACATTTGGATAAAAACTCTTCACTAGGTTTCTGTAAACCACCTTCTGTTAAATGGTTGACCCAGGAAAAAGAAATCTCATTGGAATCGGGGATAGAACCAAGTTTTTCTTTGTTTCTCAACTTAAATGCGATAAAACCTGCCAAATTTTCCAATCCGTCCCACCTTAACTCTTCCTTTGTATCGAGTATATTTTTTTCAAATATTTCCTTCTCATTTTCATCGTCTTCGGATAAATCTAAAGCACTAAGCATTTCTCCGGTAAGAGCCTAAAAGTACAATTTTTTATTCAAAATTAATTTTAAAGAAAGAAAATAAATCAAAATGAAACCAAATTTAATAAATGAAATAAAATCCTCTTAATACCTGCTGCATTACTGAGTTCTTGGCCTCATTTACAATATTTGCAGAAGTGGTTGGTTGGTTAGTTACAATGTCAAGTTCCTCTTCAATATTTGCGGATTTAGATATTACATTATCATTTCTGCCCACCAAATAATTTCTTAGCCGATATTTGAATTGTAGGGCATTTGGGTGGTCATGCAGACCACCAATTGCTCTCATAATAGAAAAAAATCCTTCAAGTGGGTCCTGGTTAAGCCGGTACGTCAATAATTATTTGACACCAAATTCTTCTTTGAGGTCAAAAAAAGCTTTTGCAAGGATTCTATACTTATAATAATCCCTTTCTGAAACGGTAGTAAAGTATTTGACCCAATCTTTCTCATATCTTTAACCATATTTTTCATTTTTTCCAAAAATTCGTTTTGTTCTTGTAAAGCCAGACCATACCCTAGAATATTGATTTTAAAATGTATTAAATAAGTAGTTTAGAATAGAATATTGTTATTTTTACCTTCAACTCGATTTCGTAAATCTGCATGTGGTATTTGCGAGTTAAAAACGTCAAACCAGTCATTGACAATTTTAAAAAAGTTAGAGCACTCAAGCCAGTTATTTTCTGTTTTGTAAATGCTCAGCATACCCAATCTAGACATCGCTTTTGAAATTGTATGCGAAAACAACTTAGAAGCATATTTTACTTTCTGCCTTTGAGCACCTAAAAATCAATTGGAATTATAATATAATATGTTCATGACCTCATGATATACACAAACAAAATCTTAATTTTAAATGGTAGTTACCTTTTACAGTTAATAAATCTGCGTTAAGCTTATGGGCAATATTCAAGTCCAAATTTTTAGTATTTTGCAATAAGTCTACAACTGGTTTGGAATTGATAATTTTTCCGTTTAAAAGATATCCACTGTCAAGAAAATGATTCCTTAAAAGTTTAATCATATGTGGGGCGTCTGCAAATATGTGAATGTCTTTGTCGTTAGCTGGATTCTTGAAACTGGTGTTTCCTTCAGTATCGGTAGCTAGTTGAATTGTTTTTAGTTTTTTTGTTATTGTTATTTGTACAACCGGTAACTGCACAGTAAACCATTGTTCATTGTTTTGTTTTCAAATATTTGACGTGTATTTGATACACAGAAACACGCAAGGAACCTAAACACAGCGACAGCATTCACATCTCACCACATTTCACAGCGCGATTCGCCATTCTCGATCGCTCGTTTTGTCACGCGCTTACGTCAGAGGAGGAAGAGAGATAGAAGATACGATGCGCGTGGGTTTATCTTTATGGTTATAGTATCATGGTATCATTCGAATACAGTTTGTTTCATTCAATGAATCATTTCATAGACAATTATCATTATCAATATTCTATTTTCACAGGAAATTTTCAAAGGAGCCCAGTTGATGTACGACATAGCCACCTTCCGGAGAGCTTCCAACCAAGAACCCGCAACAGACCCAGAGAACCCCGAAGCCGCCAAATCCCAAAACTCCGTCCCCAACACAGCTATATCTGAAGACGCAACTCCCACAACTCCAGCCATATCAAACTACGAAATCGACGACGAGTTCAACCTACCAATCTCCGTAGCTCTCTTCATCCTCATTACTTACATTTTCTGCGGAGCCCTGATCTACTCAGTGTGGGAACAGTGGGACTTTTTCGCGTCCTTCTACTTCGTTTTCATCTCCATGTCCACCATAGGCTTTGGAGACTTTGTTCCCAAGCATCCCATCTGCATGATAGTATCCATAGTGTATCTGGTCTTTGGACTGGCGTTGATGTCCATGTGCATCAACGTAGTGCAGCTGAAGCTCAGCGACACTTTCCAGCAGGCTTCGGCCAAGTTGGGGGCTTCTATAGGATTCGAAGTGGATGATTCTGGAAGTATAATCACCGTAGACAATGTGACAGGAGCTGCAAAGGCCGAACTGCTCGTTCCAGATTCGAATATTATTTCTCCTCCCACTCCGGTCCATAAACCCTCTAGGAATGTTCCAAATAGCACTGCTTTTCCTAGTACCGCTGCTACGCCTAGTAACTTCAACACACCTGATAGCGATTTCGCTGCATCTACACCGGGGAATCCCGCTACAGAAGACAATAGCAGTAAAAATAGTGATTGAAGAAGCCATAGAAAACAAGCGAATAATTGTGATATTGTTTTGGAGATTGGACTCCCTTTACCAAACGTTCAGTGCAATAGTTTTTTGACAGCTATACCTTTTGAATGTAATTATTTTTCTCAAATGATCCATCTGCATATATGAACTTCCTGAGAAACTTGTTCGGAAATATAGGATCTTCGAAAAAACGGATTGAAATCCCCAAGTACAGTATTTGTTTGATTTGATTGCATTTTCTAGTCATACTTCATGATTTTTTAATTATTCATTATCGAAATGAATGTCTTACATTTTATTTATTCTGGACATATTTGGGTGTGATATATGTGCCTTTCAGTTAGTCTTTAGATGACATAAACGTTAAGTTTTATTCACATATTGGCATTGAATTGTTCAATAAACTATTTTATTCATATTTTTGTTGTAGTTTTCTCAAATATATAACATTCGTCGACCCTTTTCTACCTGCCATCATGCTGTTTGCTATTCAAGAGCTTCTTCGAATGGGCGTCCCTATTCGGTTGAGGGTCACAGCTCCTTCTTTTCCGTTGAAATTATTAGAGTGTATGTGGATCTCTATTGACTCAACCAAAATTATTTTTTATTGGATTACAAGCCTGAAATCTCAAATTTTCTTCGAAAATCAGTGGAAGCCATTTTTTCAAAACTGGTCATAGACATTTGACTACGGATGTATGTGAACGTGAATACATCTCTTCTACAGGATCTACAGCCTCGTTTAGGAGTCTCGTTTAGGATTAAACGAGGCTCCCAGATTCACCCTCTCTCTTCACTATAGCTTTCACTGCACGGCAACTAGATGAACTTGTGAACCAACACCAGATAGCTGGCTAGATAATAGGGATTTTGAAGGAATTAGGAATTTGTGAAATGAAAATTTTAAATTCATAGGGTAGATACTTTTAGAAAATCGGTTAGAGAATAAGAATTTCGAGAAATATTTGAAATTTTCACGTGAGATAGGTAGAAAATTGATCAATAATAAAAATTCTTTTGACGTAAGAATTTAAAAAATTCTGAATTCTGATGAAAACATTGAAATTCTTGGGAAAAATAGTTACAAAACTGATTTCCAACAGTTACGAATGATATGTTGAAATGATATTGGAGGGTGAATTTACATATTTCACTATTGACGTTGATACTATCAATAGCAAAAAATAGTTTTCACAGACCCCATTATTTTTAATTTGATAAAAAATTATTTTATTACATATTCACGATAATTTTGCTAAGATCAGATTGAAGTTTTTTCATTATATGATATGATATATTGTAGAGGCCTTGGGAATTTGAGATAAAAAAAATATTTCATAATTGTCTTATCGCTTCAACAGAAATGTTTTCTGACCTTCACCGTGATTTCTAATATCGTGTCCTCATAATAATCTCATATTTTCAAGTTCTTGGAAAATATGATGAACGGAAAAATCTGTTATAGGCCTTATACATCTTCATTAGTACGAATGGAAATAGAAAATTAGATTTTTTCAGAAAAATGTGAAGATTTTTCATATATATTCCTTTGAGATAGAAACTGAATATCTCCCCTGATAGAACTTCCAGTGATAGAGTATCAACTGATTCTAGTTAGAGTCCAATTATTTCTTGTAACTGAAATATCACATCAACTCTTTGGAAAAGTCAAGATATTTATCGTGAACTGAAACAGAATCAGAAAGCCAAATGCATGGGAAGAACAATAAAATGTTCAACTCCTTATCGTTTTTTCACAATTTTGACTCTGAAGAACTAGTTTTCCAATAATATCTGCCAATAGTCTGATCAACAAGTTCAAAAACATGAAAAATAGAAATAAAGGTCCTAAAAATATGAACGATAGCTCATTCGATTCGGAATCATCTCTAGAAAAATGTTTCTGAAGGATTTTGGTACAGGTAAAAAATTGCAATTGTTATTAACAAATTAAGATTGAAAAAGTATGGTATCTAGCTTTTCGTTAATAACTCAAAAATTATTAATATTTAAGAAATTTTGAAAGAATCTCGTTGAAGGACAGGAAATTTCCAATAAAAAAAGCCCGCTCCCGAAACTCTGTCTCCATTATTTATAATTTGAATTTGACGTTGAAAATAGGGTTTCGCGCGGCTGTTACGGTATGCACGCGCTGCCGCTAAAGAGAGTTTATTAAAAGAAATATTTTTTCATAACATAAAATGTCATTTTAAAAATTTGAAAAAAAATCAGTATCTTTTTAACGCTTGAATGAATCAAGTCCCGTAGGAAAAAAAGTTTTATCACCATTTTTCAAAAAGTTATTCAATTGTTAACTAACAAATTTTTGTTCAATCACCATTAGCAGAAATAATGGGATAAAAGGTATAAATAATTGGCCTATACATTTTAAACTCCGTGTAGCACTTTTGATATATATATACTCCATACGATCCGGCGATAACAGTTCATAAAAATTTATTAATTTGTTAATTATGATTTTTCATAACTATTGCAAAATGAAATATCTAAAAATTGTTGATAATTTTTTTTTTCAATTGATATCCAGCTGTGTCTGTTTTAACATTCAATAATGGCAGTTATTAACATAAAATATGAATTTTTTTACGTGATTTGTTTGTTGAATTGTTTCAAACAAATAGAGAAATTCAATATTTTGGAAAAAAATTTTTTTGCTATTTTGTTGTCTAGAGATAATTATGATTAAAAAAAATGTTTCTCTTGATTTTGATTTTTAATTGTTTAAAATCGACTTTTCCATATTTCGATTGTTTAAATGATTAGTTAAGAAATAATTTTGCTTTCAATGATCATAATTTACACTGGACCACTTACCAAACTAAATATAATATGCATTTTGAAAAAAAATTTTTTTACTGCTTGATAGAAATTGAAGGAGCATACAACATGAAATCATTGTTATTCAATAATTGCAATATACATTCTCTCATAAGTTTTATTGTTGCTTGGGAAATAAACATCATTACCAACATTGAAACAACTTTCTCAGTTCTCCTCATACGACATAATTTTTTTTGATTATTTCTATCGTATGTTCACAGTATCGGTGAATAAAAATCAATATACACTCAAGTCTGATAAACGTAATCAAAATGCATGAACCGATAATTCAAGTTATTGCACCGGTTCTGAATGAATGCAGGTCAAGTTCAAAGTGAATGTTACCTACCACAAAATAAATGTTATTGCTCACAATCTGACATAACTGCGAATACAATTGAAACAAAATAAAACAGAGAACATTTCTCCTCCGATACTATTCACTATCCTCTGTGAATAAAAATATAGAAGAATATTATACACCGAGACATATCCTTATTTTCTTCATTTACTCTTTGTCTTTCACCACCAACTCGAAATAATGGGCTTCAGGGACTTGACACGAAGAATTTGGAACCTCTGATGTGAAATGCCTCATCTTTTGGTGAAGAAAAAGAGTTTTCAATAGTGAATTTCTTCAGTTCGAGCTTCAATTGTCTAAAATGATATGATAAGATTTGAAATCTCAGAAAGAACAAATAAAATTGAAAATGAATAGCTGTAAATAACAATTATATTAAGCAAAAAAAACCCTGAAAAAAAATTTCAATAAAATAAAATAAAAATCAAACAAAAAATTGAAAATTGAACAATTAAAATATAATGAAAATCAAAACTGAAAGATTTTATGCAAAGTTACTTCAAGACGTTTCAATTGTTGGTATCCATAATGGTCTTTGGATGTTGGAATGGCTATTTGGCTTGATTATGGGTTTCCATATTTTGCTTATCTCTACGCTAGCTTGACTAAATGCGTCGTTGGATAACAAGTATGCAGCTTCTTTGAATTTCTTCCTGAACCAGTGTTTCTCGCTGTGGATGATCTCAGCTTGGGGCCAATTGTTGTCATGTTGTTAGATCCAAACAAGCTCTTCTGCTGGTTTTGCTGGTTTCTCTTCGCTGTGTGTTTCTAATGCTCGGCAATGCAGACTTTCAAAGGCCTCTTACTTTCACCGATTTAGGATTCACCGCATTCACAGGGTATCCGGTAAATGCAATTTTTGGAATCTCAGCTAGGGTATGGTGGCCTGGTTTTCGTGAGAGTGCTCCTAATTGGGTTACTGGATCTAAAGCAGGTTCTGGTGTTGTACTTGGACGCAATTCTTCTCATCCTTTCCGGCAATCCTCTGATATAGGGGAGTGCGAGCGCTGGTTTTGATGGCTTCTATTCCTTGCGAGGTTCTTGCTGTCTTTCAGCCAATGTCTGTTCCACTATCACTTTGGAGTAACCATTTCGTTGAAAATCGTTTTTGCTGATGTATATTCCTTTTAAGAAACCTTCCCTTGTATCACAGAGCCCGAAAGCACGGTCTACTAGAGTCTTGATGATTCCTCTTTTGGTAGATTGATGGTGGTTGGATTCGTGATTCAGAGACTGTTTGGACTTCCTTCCCCATAGAAACGTGATGGAAGGTGTTACGAGGTTGATGTGCTTCACAAAGGTGTCTAGTTCTGTATTCCCATGGTTTCATATTATGAAGATGTCGTCAACGTATCTCAACCAGACTCGGGGCTTCTTGTGGGCTTCTTCAATGTGCAGAGTTTTCAATAGTCAACAATTGTGGAGTAAATCGAAGTTTCTTGAAATAAGGGATCAAGCCTGTTTTGAAATAAGTGCCATGCAAATGGAAATCTTCATTTGAGTAGTAAGACCATCGATTCATCACTTTCTTAAGGGCTCTATTCACATGCAAATATGAACAATGCACAAATGTTGAACGTATAGGTCTGACTTCGGATTAACACAGACAGATTTACACGCCACCTCATCAGATAATTTTTTTGATAAACTTTGTACCAGCTCCCGGAAACATTCCCTTCGACTTGTCATGAACAAGAAAGCGATTTATTGGCTCCTCTCCAAATACTTAACTTTCTGATAATGCCATTATGAACTTTTTTTAAATATACATCACATAAAATGGATAAATACATCAATCATATTTTCATGTAAATAGGGCCCCTGACCTAATGAAGAAAATTTGAACAATTCATTTCTCTTCCATAGTTTCAACAAGTCCGTTTTATATTGTTTTGATGCATTGAATACACATTTCTGCAGTTTCATTCGGCCACTTCATCATGATCAATAATCCTGGGTAAGAACTCCGGAAGGACCAATGATGACTAATGAAAGCATTAACGATGAACCAAAAATATTATCAGCGTCTTCAAAATTGTCTATCCCCAAACAACTTTCAATCATGTAGGCTTCTGATGGTCATAGTTTTCAATTGTATATTTGCTCATTTTGATCTGACTTCTAATAGAAAAATCTTTCACTACACATATCAAATACTTTGATCAAGGGTTGAAAGTTCGTGTTTTCGTATTCATTTTTGTCAGAATTGCTATTGGCTAAAGAAAGTCCTATATTCATATTTTTAATGCACTCAATTCTGGAATTAGGAATTGCTGGGAGTTGCAGCATATACCAAATAGTTTGATATCAATCTTAACTTTCTTGATTATTAGACAATTTTGTATTTTGGTCGTACTAACCTTCGAAACGTTGATAAATGTCAATATTTTGGAAGAACGACCACAATTCAATTCGCAAGTCAAAGCAGAAACCTCTGCTAGAGATTTTTGTATCGCTCGGAGAAGTAAGGCAATATATGCGTGATATATAAGATATAAGATGAATTCGAAGATCTCTGGTTGTCATAATTCTACCCAATGCAATAAAAAAACTCAGAAAATCCAAATGAAGATATTGAGGGCAAATGTGTAACGAGGTCTCGAAATAGAACCTTGCCAACATCTCCAGAAAATTATCATGAAAGAAAGTTTCAACAGGAACTGCTTGGTGAAAAATTGATAGGGAAATATACCAACAGCCAGAAGAAAGATCCCAGTGATCTTTTAAATACTCATTTTTCTGGAAGGAAGTTAGGTCAGAAAATTCGCTCAGTAGTTAACTAGAAGTAGCCATAAGAGGAACTCACAGATCCCGTACGAGGTACGTGGGAAGGATATTCAATCCAAAGAATCAAATGGCCCTTCACCACAATATTGAATATGTAACCTTCGATAAAAAGATTGTATTTTGGATGTTACGAAAAGGATCTGAATCTCAGGTGAAAAATGTTTTGTGGTTAAAGAATCAACAACACCTCAGTGACCATATGAAACTGCTTGAGTCTGCTTGACACATCAGCGTCCAATACAGCTTTTCTAGAGGTGATGCTGATCTTCCAACAGTGTTTATATAATCAAGAAACAGCAATTACTCGCATCAGGATTCACCATCCTTCTGGGATCTATGTCGTAATTAGTGTAAATATTCAGACAATAAACAGAGGCCAAGCATCATATGAGTCGCAGCTGGGTGGAAATACGAAGATATAGTATACTGATGGGTCCAAGATAGCTGAAGATGTTGTTGCAACCTCTCCGAACCAGTTCTGAACGTCCTAACTGATTTTCAAGCCAAAGTGTGTGTTCTAAAGACATATTGTCGCAAGTGTTTCAAAAGGACCAATATCGTTTAAGGCAAAGACTCTGAAATCATCAAGTTCCTAAGATAAATGGCAAAACGAAATCAATCGATTGTGATATGGGTCCAAGAGAATTGAAGAAAATCAGGAAGCTAATGTCCACGCAAAGAGGAGAAAGTGATCTTTTCTCTAAATTCGAGCCTTCCTGCTGACTCTCAAATTGTCACATGAAAGCAGTAGTTTGAAAACACTGAAAGGGGGACACGATTCCACTTCCTCTTTTCGCACATTCCTTCTTTTTTCTCAAGGAAATAGTTTAATGAACCAGTGCAGATGTTCGTAGAACCGCTTTAACGATTTTGGCAAATTGAGTTTAACTAGTTCCTTAAGTTGCATTGCTGAACCAAGATAAAATCATGTTAGTAAATTATCAAGTTAGGTTAGGTCCAAAGTGAGTGGGTCCATTCAATCCTTCACCGCAACCCGCCAGGGTTTATTGTGGTTTACACCCATTCACATTCGACCAAATAAACACAGCTTCCTACCGAAACCGATTAGTTCATATGGTGAGTGCTCTTTCAGGTCAGATGGTTGAAGTACGACCCTGCTAAACTCTAAAAACTTGATTCGGTGCCCAGCGGGGCAGGCACGAAGTATGTGCTCATTATTTTCCAAACAGAGGCGACACACACTGTTATCCGACAGTCCGAGTCTCTGCATATGATAATTCAAATCACAGTGACCTGTAAGAAGATCTGTTAGACATTGTAGTTCATCTCAACTGTAGTCCAACAACTTTTTGGTATCAAGCTTCGAACGGTGAATAACCGCCTTGGAGTGAGCCAATCCTGGAAGACTCTGCCAGAAGTCCATAAATCTTCTTGCCATACAGCTGTTCAATCTTTGTTTGGCAAAACCTGAAGCGATGACAATGACAGGTTCTGGTTCGATGAAGCTGCTTGCAGCACTCTCCTTTGCAAGGGAGTCAGCAGCCTCATCGCCTTGCAGGTCAGGCCAGGAACACAGACCAGAGACAATCTGTTACGTCTTTCTATCGAGGAGAGTCGTTTTTGGCAATTCGCTAGCAATTTAGACGTGGCTCGGTAGGAACCAAGAGCTTACAACGCCGCTTGAGTGTTCGAGAATATTGTTATTGACTTGTGTACGAGGTTGTATTCTTCCAATCTCTCCGCACACAATTCAGTAGCGAAAATTTCTGCTTGAAATTCAGTCGCATAGGTTTCTAGGCAGGTTGATATCTCTGTCCTAGGTCTGCAACTGAAAACACCTGCACCAGAACTGGAAGGTGTTTTTGATCCATCTGTGAACCAACAACTATCTGCTCCTAATATTTTCTTCTCCCGGAGAATCCAGTCCTCTCTATTCGGAAACAGTAGTTTATAAGGCAGTTCGTAGTTGACAGTTGGAGGCATAAAGTCAGAGGTCATTTTCAGAATGCTGTAACTTCCTTTGTCAATCAACAGTCTGCTGCACTCTGCATAATTATCAAACTATGGAATTGTGAAAAACGTTTTCAATTATCAGTGTAGCTGTATTTTGGCCTTGTTGCACATTCCTCAAGCACTGATTGCCCTGCCCACCTAGTTTCCTGAGCTGCTGCGATGGTGAGTGTAGTTTTGATTTCCAGCTTTCAAGGCTAACTTTCGCATTTTTCTCGGTCTGAGTATTGTTTCCAAATTCCACGTATTCAGTTCCGATCGACGCCATTTTCATTTTCATGGTTTTGTTTCTGTTGTTATATTTTCTTTTTACGCATGTTTACTCTTCACGATTTTTAAACAAACTCCACCATGATTTGAGAATTTTGCTTCATAATATTACACTCAACATTGATTCAAAAAATTGCAGCCAGTGTAGAACTTGATAGACTTGCTCTTCACCAGTCACCGGCTCATTTTTTTCCACAAATCCGAACCTCAACCTTCACTAGTAACCGCGCATATTTGACCTTCCGAAATCGGCGATACGAAATGGAGGCGTGTCAGTTCGGCTACTCGCCGAATGGACATCGGCAGGCCCCGGCAGAATTTCAGACGTGCCTGCTGTAGTTTACAAACATTGGAAGTGTGACAGTCAGTGACAGCGTTTTGGTTAGTTTCACGTGGCCAAAATCGTGGCACTACGCGGACTCGCAGACAGATTTTCTCATGGTATGTGAAGAATTATCGCCAGCTATGTCGACATGTCTAATTGGAGGAATCGAGGGGTGAGTATGCGCTTGAGAGCATTGGAATTTTTCGTGGTGTTCATGATCAGGGAGCCAGGGATTTGGGGTGCAGGGTGCAATACATCAATATCCTCATACACGATATAACCGTTTTCAGTTTCTGCTTCATTGAAGGACGTCAAGGTAAGTTTGAGAAAAATTAGGCTCCGGTAGCTGCTGTAAACATAACCTCAAAAATATTCTTTTATATCCCCGGGGTAGATTGTGTAGAAAAAATTTCTGGTTTGTTAAGAAGACAGATTTCTTGAGAACCCAATATGTTTTTGCTGATTCTTTGAGTTGTGTCTACTAAATTTTCGTAAGATCTGACTATTTTGGTATCGTTTTCCTACTTGTGGAAACTGTTCTTATTATCGTACAAATTTTCTATTAGGAATCACATATTAAAAGGTAAGATCTCGTTAGTTCTCAGCTCGTACAAGTTTCGACTTCTGAAGGTTATCGTTCGTATGGGTGTAATAGCTGGTTAACGGAAAAACATATTTTTCAAACATATGCTCAAATTTTTGAAGGTTCAGCTACTACCATCACCCCAAATATGAAGTAAACAAATATTATTTTCGAGTTATGGGGCGTTATGCTAATGAAAAAATTGAGTATTTTCTAAAAAAAGACAAACAGCATAACTTAATTAACAGTTAGGTTATATCCAGGGACGACTTCTCTTCTTACTTTTCAAGAGCCTTTCACAGGTGGCACCAAATTTGAAGCGTTTTGGTTTTTCAATTTTGCAACCTCTCGCTCCCACATCCAAATTTTTCAAGATTGCACCAAAACGATTCTTCGATTTTGCCACCTTGTCCTTTCCAATTCCTCGAGTGGAAAAGATATCCTGTTCATTTCATAAAATAGAAGAATACTTTTTACCATCGCCTCAACTGTAAAGTGACAGAAACGTCAATTTACTATCAGAATTGTCAATTGTGAAAGGTAATCAAAAGAGCTCACTATTTCCATAAATGTTACTTTCTAGCAATACTCTGCAAGTAATTGAATGAAATACCTCCAAAGATCTCGACCTAATTACTTATCCTAATTGTCCAAATAATCCGTAAGTTCAACTCATTAACAAAAATAAATTGTTTTGATGATGTATGGGTCAAGTCCGCTGTATATAGATACTCAAAAGAAGGTCATATTCATAAAATAGTTGTGAGTGAACCAAACTCTGGTCAGAATCCTCCGCAATGTGGTGAACTTCCAAAGGAAGGAAGAAAAAATATTCATAATAATAACTAACCTGATTTTTGAGTATCATGGATAAATGAGGCTTCCCGAAGAGGTAGTTGCAAAGGCAAGGTTCGACAGCGACGACCAATGAAATTTGTCCTCACTCACTCAGGCTTGTCCCTCAAGGACAGCAATACGGTTTTGGTCCAGCCTAACACCACTGATGAGACCTACGGCGGGTCAAAACATCGATTTCTGGTGTTGAATAATGAATAAATTGTGTTTGCTTTCCGATTTTTAGTTACAATGATACAGTGCATTTCTTTAATGTCCCCCCTTTTATTTTTTGAACGGGTCGACTCAAAAAATTGAAATTCGAAATAATTAAATTAATGCATGAATACTTTATTTTGAGGTAAAATTGACAGATGAAACTTTCAAGATGGCGACTGGGCGGAACTTTTAATAATTGCCTGAATACATTGACATTTAACTACATAATATGAGGTAATAAGCTTGAGGTCAATTCAAAAGATGCTCGAAATGGTTGCCTTGAACTTCTTGACATATGAACACCCTATCCGATATTTCACGCCGAACATTTTCGAACACAGTAACGTCAATATATATACAAATATTTATTATTCTCTGCCGTATATCCAATATTTTGCTTCAATTATCCCCATAAAAAAGTCCAAAGGTGTCAAACCTGGCGAGTGAACTGGCCATTCTGTAGGACCTCGACGGCCAATACAACGACCGGGAAAAGTAGTATCCAAATAGTTTCTTACTTGTTTGGAGTAACGTGGTGGTGCTCCATCTTGTTGGAATACAATATCCATATCGAATTCATTAAGATTCGCTTCGACGATTTCAGTGATGAGAGGGTCGACAGTAGTTTCCAGCATATTCGAATACAGTTCCCCTGTTAAATTTTGATCAATAAGTAAAGGTCCTACAATATCGTTTCCCAATATTCCTGTCCAAACGTTAATTTTTTCTGGATATTGGGTATGTTTCCCGGAAAACGTGAGGGTTGGTGTCACTCCAATAATGGCAATTTTTTCTGTGAACTTTGCCGTTTGAAAAAATGTACATTCGTCAGTGAAACAAATAGTGTGGAGATAGGTAGAATGCCTTGCAATGGTTTCAGTCATGATTTCGCAGAATTCTCTTCTTCGATCAGGGTCATCTTCAGTTAATTGGTGTACCTTCCATTTTAATTTTGTATGGAAGATACCTATTCCTCTTCAAAAGTCTCCACACAGTAGGAGACACCTCACAAACATTCGCGACGGAATAAGTAGACTGTTCAGGATTTACTACCATCTCATCAATTATTTGCACTTGCTGTTCTTTCGGAATTGACAGATGACCTGGGGGCTGTAGTTGTGAATTTGGATTTGGAAGTTCCCTCAAATATTTTCTACAGATAGGACGATACGGAAAACGTTCATTGAAAATCCTTTCGGTCTCGTGAAAGTTACGCGTCGCACCGTAAATAAAAAGCGCTTCAATTTTTTCTTTCAGTGGACGAGAATTAACCATTTCAACGATTGTCGACGTGGCACCTTTCTACTAGTAAAGCCGAAAACTAAATGAGAATATTCTAACTGAACATTGTCGTACTGACATTTTTTGTCGTTTTTATAAACAAAAAATAACTTAACAAACCTTATCGGGTTGTTGGAATTGCCATATGGCACATAAAAAGGAATATTTCTAGAAATATCGATATTAATGTTTGTCTTCAGAAAATTATTAAATGTTCCGCCATTTTGTAGTAGGTGAAGATATTGACTTCATATTGTAAGGTTGTGAAGTATTCGTCAGGGGCTCCAAAATTATGTGTCACAAGACTCCCCTTTCCATTAAAAAAATGCACTGTATATGTACCTAATGTACCTAATGCATACATAGAAGTTTCTTTCAGATACGAACAGGAACAAAAATATATTTCGAAACTACTTTGACTTTGAGTGTTTGTGGAACAACCTGAATAAACCACTTTTTTATAAAAAAACTGATCTTTCCAACGAATTAAGAATTTAGATAGTGAATTGGATTTGACCTTCAAAGTATTTTCTAAATCAATACACATTTTGGATAAAGGTCAACAACTCGTGGAAGGATGTCATCACTTAAGCACTTACTCATATAAACCTATTGAAATGGGCAATTATTTGATAACTGTGATAAAATGAAATTGTGGTGAGTCTGGTGTTGAACACCTCGTTAAATACTGTAATGACCTCGAGAGGAAGCCGTCGATTTTTTATCAACGAAACGCAGACATAACAATTTCCACGTGTGCTAATTGTTGCGTATTGAAAGTATTTGCTTAATGAGGCTTTTATGTAAAAATGTGAAGTTGACAGATTTAACAATTGATAAGCGATAAGTTCTGTTGAAACAATAGTAACTACTTGCAAACACGGAATAATGATTTTCCTAGACAAATATAGAAGATAACAGTATGAAATTTCACAGATACCACCTGTTATATACTCTCTCTTTCTTTCTCTCTCCCTTTGTATGGCCCTTGCTTCCCTCTCGGGGGTATTTGGCCAATATTCTTCAAGTTCGTCTCCTGCTCGGAAGACCTTTTGTTTTTTTTCACATACATGGCCTGGCCTGGATACCGGCGTGAATGAAGGGGCCCTTACTTCATATTTTCATACACGTTTTCACATTTTCCACGTCTTGTTTGATTCATGATTGGTTGCCTTCATTATAAATTCGTGTTTTCATAACTGTTTGTCCCGGTGTTTTTATGTCTCTACTTTCCTATCGCAGCCTTCATTTGTTCGGTATCCTCGTCTCGTTCCATATACATCTCTTTGTCAATGCCTATCTGTCTCTTACCGGAATTATATTTGTATCTAGATTTGTGTCTCTTTATCTCAAGGTTTCTGTTACAATGTATCTATGACTGTTATTAAATCTAGGAGAGAAACGCATGCTTATATCTCTGTGCCTGTCTTTCCTTTTCTATTTCATTATATCTCACTTGAGTATCTAGGTCTTTGTTTAGTTTTCTGTATCTATGACTTCATTTGCAAGTCTCTGTATTTACATATCTGCCACCAAATCTCTGTCTTCGAGTATTTGTTTCTCGTCTCTATATCTCATCTCTGTGCCTATGTATCTATGTTTCTATATTTAGGTATCTGTTTCTATATCACTGTCTCCATGTCTCTGTGTTTGTTTTTATATGTTTGCGTCTTCCTCTATGTCTATGTTTATTCATAAATATTCTATCTGTTTCTATTTTTCTAACTTCCTCTTTTTGTTTTCAAAATGCAGTTATAATAGTCTCTCATACATGTATATAAGCTATCAAGACCTATTGAACGAAAAATTAGTGTCCCAATGTTTGATTTTTTTTTGTAATCGAATACTTTTTAAATTATATACACAAGATTCACAGAACAGTAATAGAATCTCAAATAAAATACAAGACGGTCCCGGAGTGGAAAAATATATAAACGGTGTACATTAATGACAGCTACTTCAACCTAAACCATTTGAAGAACATAAGAAGAAACGAGGAGATATAAAGTTAAGGGGATGTGGTAAAAATATTCAACAAAATTATCTACAATCTGCTTATCTGACACCTGCCAAATATAATCCAACTTCCTTCGTGGTAATAGCCAGGGGGGTAGATGTTTTCTGACAGGTGTCAGTCCATAAACCTACTCTGTAGGTAAGTCAATAAGAGTCTAAAATGAAGCTTAGCAATCCACACAGGTTGGTTGCTCATATATCTGTGGAACCCACTTTTCTCACAACATGTTTTTTGGTAGAGTGATGAGAGTTTTATGACAATATGCACCAAAGTACTAGCCAAAAAATGCATGTTTCTCAGAAATGTCTGTAGGTAGAATTGAAACATCTGGGGACGTTTCTGGAGACGCGTTTCGCTAACTAAATAAGAATCTTCTGAAACTTCCAGCTCCTGATGATGGAAACATCATTAACGAAATATGCATCAAGAGGCAATCAGTTCTGGTGTAGAACAATTTTTTTCATTAGACTATCAAGTATGTGATAATCATCTCTTGCTTGTAAAAAAGCTTATGGATTGAAAAATCTCGCCTCTACGTTATTGGCTAAGTTCTCAGCATCAGCATCAGTTTCAAGTTCAATGGTCATAATCCTTTTTTTTTATTTGCAAGCGACAGTTTTTGGAAAACGATCCAAAATGTTGATACTTACTTTTCATGAAAAATTCTGAAGCTGCTTCACAAAGACTTCTATGTATTGAGTTGAAGATGACGTTGTTACAGATAATCGGGCTTTTTCACACGTTGGTCACTTAAATGGAGTTCCAGAAAAATCCTAACTCACTGTTCGTCGTACAAAATTGAAAAGTTTCCTTTTAGATTTTACAGATGAAAGTTCCCAAATGCAGGAGTCAGTGCATCAAGCAGATGTGTCGATCTTGTTTTCACCGCTTTTAAACAATTCAAATGTCCTCAAATAGCTTCTTCTGAAACTATTATCAACAGATAATATAAAACAACTGTTTTTGTTCTCATAGTTCAGCGGCTGCATTTTCATTTGCCATCAATGTCTTTAGTGGTACTAGGCGAGATTACGAATGCGATATACAGGATCAGAAAATCCTGATCCCGAAAATATATTTATCTTCTTTTTGTTAATACTTGATGTCACCTGATCGAAATCTCGGTTATACGGGGTGAGCCGTCAAAAATTTACCACAAGGCAGCAAAAATACTAATCGCAAAAATTCGAAAAACATCAAGTTTTTCAGGAAAATGGATTGGTTGTGACTCGAAAATTATTGCACAACTTTCAATTATCTGTGTCATTTTCCTAATATTTAGGAATAAGAATACAGTGATACCTTGAATTATCAAAGAGGCTTTATTTTCTCTCTATTGTTGCTTTGATATTCAAAATTCAATAATGATTAGTGCTTGCAGGTCTTTCAAAGAGACATGGCTATTGGTTATCTGACGCGCGCTGTAACGCGGCATTCAACGCTCGCATGTGTACGTAGCCTTAGAACTTTTATGGAAATTTCCCTTTGATATTTTTTTTCGGTAAATACATTTCATCAAGGTGGCATAAATATATAGCCACAAACATTGATTTCGATTACTGCAATGTTTTTATGTCTGACTTCATACAATGATTCACAGTTGAACTGTAAATCTATGATTTCACGAACACAGTCATTTGTTTATGTTTTCTCGTCAATAAGCATACAGTTTATCTTGCTTTATTGAGAAAAAAATATTATTTTTCTGTCTCAAAGTGATAAGAGTTTAATTGTTCTATTGGTATCTCTATTATAGCAGTTTATAGCCATGTTTTTCTAATAATCCTATTTATGATAAAGGGGGATTTTCTTAATAACCGACGTAACTGATATATTTCCTAGGGGATTTTTAGCATAATTTAGATTGATAAACTTGTCATCTAACTAATCCTCTAATCTGTTGATTGATTCGCAATTTTGTAATGTTAGTCCTATCGAATCCTACGACATAAAAGGAGTGCAGAATATATTTCTTCTAAACGTTTCGTCAATTCAATTAGTATCATAAGACGATGGTGATACTAATTGCCGATACTAAAAATTATTGTAAACCTAAATTGCTTTGTGCTTTTCATAGAAAATGAATTCAATACAATTATATAAAAATTTGAACTGCATACTCCAAAAAAAAAAATATTAGAGGATAGTCAAGCTTTCATTGAAGCATTATTTTAGTATGTACAGCTTTATGAAAATAAAAACATGCACATAGGCTTCATATAAAAAACGGCCGAGTATTCCAATTTTTTTTTGTTTCATCAACATTATAAGCGAGTCATTGTATTTTTTTCTCAACGAAAATGAAATGAAAAGTGACTAGAGAAGTGTACTTTTTTAAATATTTGTTCAATTTCAATATTTTTTTCAACCGTAGTTTGCTGGTTAGGCCCTATCTTCCGAAGCCCCGATACATTCGGGAGGGCGCGCCAGCATTATAAACCAATGACCACTCCCCACACCGTGGGGTAAGTGATCTTTGGGCCCAAGAATCATGTGCCTTGAGCAAGCGCAGTGAGCTAAGAATGACAGCCTCCTGCATCTGTGCGGCTAAGATTTCTGCCTTAGTACGGCAAGCCGGTATGATTTTAAAAATGACAAGCCTCCTGCAACTGTCCGGCTAAGATGTTTGCCTTAGTGCGGCAAGCCGGTATGATTTTAAGATTCGAGAGTAGAAAGGGCATAATTCCACCAAGGACTCCAATAATCAGAACAACCATCTTGACTGAGTGATCTGGATAGCGTCTGCGGAGTTCGACGAGAAAATCTCGATATTTTATCCGTTTCTCTTCCTCTTTTCGGACGATATTCGTCTCACCAGAAGCTGAATACTCCACGACAAATATTGTCTTGTTCTGGTGGTCGAGAAGGACTACATCAGGCTTTTTAGCTTGTATGAGCTTGAGGGTGAGGAACGAATAGTTCCAATAAATGCGGCACTTCTCGTTCTCCACAACGGATTCAATATCCCCCGGAGCGTATGGCAACACCGGTGTCTCGTCAATACCGTAAGAGTGCCGTAGATGGGAATATAACCCTCTTAGGGCCGCGTTATGTCGATGGATATAGGCCGAGACCGCATATGCTGGACATGCTGATAGCAAGTTCATTATGGTCTCGGGCGCCTCGCGGCAGGCCCTGCACCTTATGTCAGGAACCTGTATACCCATCACGCGACTGCGGTAGACTAAGGTGTTGAAGATATCATCCTGGAACGCCATGATGAAATTCCCAGTTTCCGACTTCAGCCCACTCGAACTGAGGAAAGCGAAAATCAGGCGCTTTGATAAGCCTTGATAAGATTTTTATGAATATGAAATATCCTGGAACGAAAAATATATATTTTCATAAGATGTAATTTCGATTGTATTTTACTGAATATTTGAGGCATAAAAATAATTTACCTACATGTAACATTTCAAAACTAACAATTAATGATAAACGGCTTCATTAGTCCAATGCTTCAATTTTACATTTAAGAAAATGGAAAAGAATACAATTTGCCAGGTGAAAATAAAAGGCGAAGTTCAATTCTTCAGTGAAAAGTCACTATAGATTGCTCTTCTACTTGACTTTAAAAAAAAAATCTCCTCGGCGGGGAATCGAACCCCGGTCTCCCGCGTGACAGGCGGGGATACTGACCACTATACTACCGGGGACTCATAATCATATGGAGCACATAATTGATGAGATATTTGATACGTAATCAAAATGATTGGTTTTTTTACATTTCCGAAATGATATATTCCATCCATAAAGCCCCGAAATAACGTTATTTTGGATCACCAGTAACTACCTCCTTTGAATATTCATTCGATATAATATATTATATCGTAAATAAAACATTATGTTTCTAACCAGGGCCGTTGCCATTGGTGGGTTGAAGGGAGCCTCCCCCCTGCTTTTTCGACTTGGGAAAAAGTTGGGAAATTTTGGGCCGTGAAGAAAAAAATAATAGTGAAAAAAATTAATAAAAAAGAGAAAAGAAAGGGAGAGGTAATAAGAAAAGGGAAAGAACCAGGAGAAGGTTGGGATTTCCCAACAAGCATAACTTGGAGATCCAATACCTTGAAATTCTGAGTTGTTTGAAAACTTCAAAAAAGTTTAATGTCTCCCAAGTAAGAGAACAGTCCTGAACAGTACACAAATTTTGAAGGACAATTTTACAAAATTCCCAACTTTTCGCTGTTTTTTCGACTTGGAAAAGTTGTGAAATTTCGGGCCGTGAAGATAGAAAATAATAGTAGAAAACAATAAAAGAAATTAGAATTTGTTTGAATTTTTTCAGTTCTCATTTCGTCATCCCATGTTGGATTTTCCAGCTAGAAAAGGCCTCATTTTTTCAAAGTAAATTACATATCAAAAAACCATTGTGAAAGAGGAAAACCCATTAAATCCATTTGTATCGAATATTCCTATACATGGTGGATATGGTGAAAGATCAAGGACCTTGGTCCAAAGTAGAATAATTCCCATTATTATTTTTATGATTGCCAAAATTTATTTTTGTTCGTGCATACCTTAACGGGCATAAGCATTCAGCCAATCTTCGGATAGCTAAGTGAGAAAATTAATATATTATAGTAGTAACTAATCCCTCGGCTTTCATTTTTTCGAAAGTTGGGAAATTTTGCTGGTGGGGTTGCGAAAATTTGGATTCCTTTCCCTCCCTGGTTTTTCTTTTCGCTACGGCTCTGTTTCTAACGTTTTGATCTGTAGAAATGCAATTTGTTCATTAACTTAAATGATAGGTATTTTCACTAGCTCGAAAAATATTACGGGTTATGATGTTATCTATTTTTTCAATCATTTCTGTTCCAACATACCAAAACATACTAAAACGAACGTCATTGAGATGACGAATATATATACCTACATAATTCATGCTTTCTATGATCATGTCATTACAAACGTAGTTGCTTTTAACTATTTCAATCTATTTGCAGATATCTGATGAAAACATCATATAACATAAATTTCGAAAATAGACCGAGAATCGATTAGCAATTATAAACGGTTATTGTTTTAAAATATCAATAATGAATATCTCACAATTAATATCCACGAAAACCAGCAATGGATCAAAAAATTAAGTATCGAGTCAAATGAATTTGTTTTTCCATTCCTTGATTGTTGCTTTCCTGGCATTAACTTTTCGAACATTCAGATTTCATTTAAAATTTCTTAGGATTTTCTGTTACAAATTGTCAAACATAGGAAGATATTAAATTTGTGATAGTAGTGGAGTAGTGTTAGAACACTTGAGAATGGTGTAAAAACCGAAACCTTGGTCGTATTAACATCAATACATTAAGTAAGTGGAAATTAGACAAAGTAATTTATTCCTATATCTAATTGAAGATATTAAAACTATCCAATTGCAGAGGCCTCTTTTATATTTGACCACTCGTACATAATGTTGATATATCTTGGCAAATGTTATAGGAAGAGCTTTTTTAATTTCGATATGGAGCAGATAACGCGACAGTTGTAAGAATGCTCAATCGCTCATAAGATTTGACGAACTAATTGTATTCAGAAATTCATATTTCAACTTGTCCTAATACTCATTTATTGATTTATTAATTTTATTCAACGGGTAGTCCCAATTACAATTTGTTATAAAAAAAATTTGTAAAATTTCGAACTAAACTAAAGATAATAAATACATAACACAATACTAATAATATAAAACAAAATACAATATAGTAGTAAAATCACAGTATAATATAGTGGTAAAGTACAAAATTGTGGTACAATTGTATACAAAAGTATAGAAAGAAACAAAATAATGATGAAATAGAACAGAATAATTAAAGGAAATGTTTCAGGAAATAATGCGACTCAGTTCAATTTTGATGGAATTTGTGGAGCTGTTAAAGAAATCACCACCTGATGATGCTTGATTCCTAAATTTCAAAAATTACACCTCACGATTTGATATCCACAAACATGTTTCTCTACCACAGTAGCTTTATCCAGTGATTTGATTCCTAAAGCCTGGTTTTCACCTAACGAACTCGCTTGCGACTAGTTTCGTTTTCAAGAACAGAAATGAAAAACTTGTTTTAGGTTCGAAAACAAACTCGTGTTCCACCAAACAGAAAAAAATTAGTCTGAGTCGCGTATTTTGTTGTGAAATGTTTTCTATTGCTTCCACTTCATGAACTTAGACGAGATCATAGTTAAAATAACGAATACATTATAGAATTGATAAAATTATGGAAAATTTGATGAATGACGACATAGTAACGAATGGAACTAAGATCATCGTTTCGTAATTTTCTAAGAATGTCCAATCACGAATTTGAGAAGTTGTTAAATGTACTGGGATCAAAAATTTTCAAACTATACAAATTACAGATATGTTATATTTGAATAGTAGCTTGTTTTTGTCGCCAACCATTTCCACATAGCGAACTCTGTTCACAAAAACACTGACGAAACACCGAAACCTTTTGATTTTTCCTCCTACCGACGGGACATTTCGTTGTTGACAAAAACAGTCGCCGGCACAATGCATGCAAAATATTTTTTTCACAACTCAACGTGTTCTATGTTTTTTTGATTTCTTTCAATTATTGGTCATCTCTTTACTTTCAATGTAACACTTACAGTATACACGAAGTCAATAAACTATAAACTTGTTTGACCTCTTGACTTTGGTTCTTTTAAATAATTCGCAATCGTTATTGGTTCATAATGAATAACTTTTTATGATTGTGAACCACAATTGTCGATGTTGGCAGACATATATGTTATAACAGCGTGGAATAAAAATATATTGCTTCAACAATCAACACAAAAGGAATCACATTGTTAGTATTTAAGTCAACTAATCAATCTACTCGTATTGTCAAACTAGGATCAATTAAAGGTTATACAACCCAATCATTTTAAATTGAAAGTAAACTATGGTCATTTAAGATAGGCAAAATACTTTGCAATGCCGCTGAATGGTGGATGATGCTGATAAAAAAGAAATCAATATATTTGCGGTGGGAGATAAAATACATTCTGATGAAAACATTCGTTATGTTATGAAACTGTTATTTTTTTCATATCAGCATAATTACTTTCACACGATTAGGTGCCTCATTTCGAGAATGGCAACGAATGGAAGTTATTTTCGATGCCGATAACGAAATGTATGATAGATAACTGAAGAAATGTTGCCTAGGATCAGTAAAATCGTCAATGACTAGATCGAACTTTCATGAGAAAAAAAAATCATATACAGTAGGGTAGACCTGGGCTTGAAAGTCCATATGCCTCACATAGAAACTGAAAGTTTATCCTAAATCATAATAATAATGATTTTTATTCCAGTCAGATCAGATTAACATGACATTGGAACAGTCACAGCAGACCTAATGTATACATAAAATCAGATGAAATGACAATATTGGAGGTTTTGAAGGTTATAATAATAACCAGGGCATCCGACTGTCATAACTCACGTTATCTTTTTGGCTCTGAATTCTGATATGTCATAGTAACATTCATTACACAGAGAGTTTTTGAGTTTTCTCTTGAAAACATTGACGTTGTGTTTCAATCTTATACAGGCAGGCAGATGATTTAGAAATTGAATTCCTCTGTATATTGGGCTTTTCTTATAAAGACTAGTTCCATGTTAAGGAGGCCTAATAAGTTTTGAGGGTCAAGTTGGGTAGTCGTGATAATCAGACTTGAGAGAAAAGTTATGATAATTACTTTTTGCATATAGTATGCATTTGTAGATGTGAACAGAGTGAAATGTAAGAATTCCATATTCTTTGAAATGATTACGACATGTTTCTTTATAGTCTAGGCCGAAAATTAATCGTATAACATGAATTCTATTCGTCACTCGATTCGTAAAAATTATCCAATATGAACCGACAAGTCCACGGGGGCTAATTCGCTGCCGGTTCATTTCTATGATTGATTTTTTGGCCTTTGAGAGTGCCACCAACTTTAAGAGTGCACAATATCGTTTACTTCGACTATACTTTTTTCATTGATTGAATCAATACAGTTTATTGTATGATTTTCACTATAAAGGGTTTTACAAAAACCGCGACCAAGTTTCGCTATACAATAGCTTCCTCAAGCATAACTATGTTATGCTTGATTAGTTTTTTATACCTTTTTCTCTTCTACACTTCTACATCATTTCCATAAACCAGTACTGGAAAAACAAAATGAACATTTCTTATAAATTACTGTTGAATCCTTCAACTCCGTCTAGCCAGTCTCCCCTATATCTTACTGAGTTTAAAAAAAAAACATAAGAATATCATTTTATCAGGCCAAAAAAAATGTCTATTTCAAAAAACCACGATGATCAAGGATACTTGCCTTGATTTGTACAAGACTTGTTTCCATCCAGTACGCCGATCAGATTCGTGATTTGAAATATTGGAAATATTGTTTTCATTCTTGACAATTCAGTGTATATCGAAACTGGTGAGACAAAATAGTTATTTTTATCGTTCATGGGTACTTCTATTAATAAAATATTCTTTTACTTCTTCAAATATTCTGTGTTTTTTTTGTTTTATCGTTTTTTTTCCATTATATGGGTCTCTCTATTAGGATTTACACGCAGTTTTCAAAACTTTGCGGAATCCCACACAGAGATAGTTATTTATTTTTGAAATTATATGAAGGACTATTGAATATAGATTAATAAATTGATGGATGTAGCCGTAACTACGTGGTAGGAGATCATAATGAAAATAGAAATGAAAATTTTTATGTTTTTTACCACTTTTAATTGTAACTAACGTTACTGCAGTTACAATATACAATAAAACTAAATACTAAACAAATAAACTAATACAATAAAACTTGAATATAGATCAGTTATTTATTTATTTTATTCATTCAGTTAATCCTGAAACCAAAACGGAAAGATGACAAGCTATGTGAACATTTGAATTTGAATTTCAATGAGACATGAGCAAATTAATACAAATTCAATTCAAAATTTTTTTTTCGCTTCTCCTTTTAATTTTTTTCGTATACTCGCTTCAGCTCTTACGATTTTTTTGATTATCTAGGAACTGAAGGATACTAATAATAATAGGTAATATTTTATATTTTCGAAATATTTTCACAATTTTTTCTTTAATTATCTGTCTGACAGCAAATGAAATCCATTTATGCAGGCACCTCTTAAAGAATCTAATACGTTTTGTTTATCATGTGTTTTTGTTGGTTATGTTTTGAAGATATTTAATCTTGTGAGATGTTTTTTATCTAGAAGGAACAAAATAAGCAATGACACTATTCAACAATTGAATACCTATTTAAGAAAATTTCTACCTCCGGATTCCTCTGAAGTCTATTCAGTAAATCTCTGTGTCTGAATTTGTAGAGTAGAGAGGGTGAGTGTAAGCCCACAGCACTCAGCTCACATGTGACCCATTCTACATCCTCCCGAGGAGTTGTCCTCCTAGGTTATCGTCCATTATGTCCTTTCCAGGAAGGTGGACAGGTCACTAGAAGACATCTCCTTCGTATCGAAGGCCAAGACTCGTCGAACACACACTCGGGACACTCGCATATGACATGCCTGACAGATTCATCTTCCTATTCACACATCCTGCATAGAGGTCTGTTCACTAGCCATATATTATGAAGGTGTTTCCTTAGTTGACATTGGCCAAGTTAGAAATCCTACTGTTGATCGTAGATTTTTCCTGATCACCGCCAGATATTTCTTCGGCGCCAGCTTTCCAGGGTCGCCCAGAGTGATCCTGGCAAGACTGCATCCTTTGATTTCATTCCATCTCTTCAGGGATTGAACATGGATGTAACGTTTGGCTAGCTTTGCAATTGTCGAAGTCATCAGGCATAAGTGCCTCTGGTTCCTAAAATTCTTAGTCCAGCCGCTTCCTTGGCTAAGGACTCGGCAATGCGATTACCTTTTCTCCTGTCGCGCCTTTTAATTGCCCTACCGAGGCTTTGGCTAAATCTTGGTGGCTCTCTAGTATTAGGTAACATGTCATCTGTTCAAGGCTAATAGGGTTTGTCTGCTATCAGTGCAGATTGTTATGTTTTTGCTAGAAATTCCTTTCCTGGTTATTTCTTTCATGGCGATTGAGATACCAGCCAGTTTTTTTTGAACCACGCTGGTATTTTTCCCATTCCCCACTGAATCCTTTGGCTTATAGATTTGGAGTAGACCCCACATCCTGAGCCTTCTTTGGTTTTTGAGCCGTCTGTATATATGCGTATTGCCTTTGTAGCATTTAACTCAGTGGTCTATTTTACGTGTATTTTGTAGGGTTTATTGAACCCAAACCTGGGTTCAATTACATCACTGGTTGCCTGCAGCAGAGGTTGCGCAGTAAGCGCTTCTCGCCAGAGGCTCAGCCTCAATTGACCCATTTCTACTTCGAGGTTTACACCAGTCGTGCGCAATCGTAACATGGCCATTAACGCAACCTCCTCAACGTACAGGTCCAGAGGGGTCAGGCCCTATTCAGTAAATTACAGCCTATGAAACAACACGATTTTTGTTTTATAATGCAACATTTTTTAAATCATTTAGGAACTAAGGATTATTTCTCTAAAATTTCCAATTCGATGTTGAAAGTTCAACTCTGATTTATTCGAACGTGAATAAGGTTTTTCGCAGAAATTTCAGAGAGCTGCTCATCTTATTCGTGAAAGAACATATCAAAAAAAAATATCCAACTGAAAAATACCGAAAAAAAAACCAACCCAAAACTCCCTTAAAAGCATTGAAAACGCATAAGTCACTGAAAAGTATAAAATATATAGGAACGAATATGATAAATTTTGACGTGTCCTAACAAAACATTTTTTGAGACAAAACTTTTTTGAGAGTTTGGGCCACCCAAAACAGTGATTAGTTAAGCATGCAGAAGTTATAAACATATTCAACCTGTAATCTCCTCTGGAAGAAATCAATGCCATGTTATTCTTTACTACATTTCTCAGTGATATTTTTTTTGTTTCGGTACGATTGAAATTCAATTTAGACGTTTTTATTACTGAAACTTTCACTTTCACTAACAAACCCAAAATGCTAAATATCTGAAACTGTGAGCATATGTTGGAGTCGAGTATACTAACACAAAAAAGCGCTAATCGAATGTAAGTAGCTCGCGAAATTTCAACATTCACTATTTCTTTTGATCATACCTCGTATTGAATTTCACTAGTTCGGACTTCCATTGTCTAATATATAAAATGATTTGAAATCCCTGAAATAACTAAAAAAGAAGAATTAAAAAAAATAGCTGTGAATTATGTTAAGCAAAAAAAACAGAAATGAAATAATAGTGAAATAAAATACAATTAAAAATAAAACAATTGAACAAAAATTAAAAATAAAGGTATACAAGATGAAAATTAAGATAAAAATAAAAAAAGTTGAGAGATTTCAAGCCAAGTTAGTTCACGACGTTTCGATTGGTAGTATCCACAGTCGTCTTCGGGTGATGACTGGACTGATTCCTCCGAGAGATGGCTATTTATGGGTCGTTCGAGTACTTTCACTTATCCCCGCTTTCCATTTTTTTCCGCTTCACTGGTTCAGAGGGAGATGACCGTTTGGCGGGAGTTGGCCATTTTTCGCTTGATGATGGGTTTCCATATGTTGCGTATTTCTACGCTGGCTTGGCTGAATAGGTTGTTGGACAACATGTATGCGGCTTCCTTGAGTTTTCTCCTAAACCAATGTTCCTCTCTGTGCAAGATCTCAGCTTGGGACCACTCGATGTTTTGTTGATCCACAACATGGTCTGCTATTCCTGATTTGCTGGTTTCCCCTCGCTGAGTGTGGCCTCTTAGTTTTACCAACATAGGATTTTCCGCACTCACAGGGTATCGGGTAAATGTAATTCTCAGAATCACAGTCCGCGTTTGGTGGCCTGGTTTTCGTGAGGCTGCTACGGATATTGTTACCGGATCTGAAGCAGGTTCTGATGTTGAACTTGGAACCAATTCTTCTTATCCTCTCCGACAACCCTCTGATGTAGAGAAGTACAAGTACTGGTTGTGACGGCTTCTCTTCCTTGCGAGGCTCCTGCTGTCTTCTAGCCAAAGTCTTTTCTACCATCGCTTTGGAGTAGCCATTCTGTTGAAGATCATTTTTGATGATGTCTAGTTCCTTCTCGAGACCTTCCTTCGTGTTACAGAGCCCGAAAGCACGGTCTAATAGAGTCTTGATGATCCCTCTTTTAGTTGATTGATGGTGGTTGGATTCGTGATTCAGATACTGTCCCGTGTGAGTGGGTTTTCGGTATACAGATGTTTCCTACTTAGTGTCGGTCCTTTTGTATCTCTTCATTTTTAATTTTTGTTCAATTGTTTATTTTTACTTGTATTTTATTTCACTATTATTTCATTTCAGGTTTTTTTTGCTCAATATAATTGTTATTTACAGCTATTTATTTTTAATTCTTCTTTTTTAGTTGTTTCAGGGATTTCAAATAAAATGATGGACGTCTGAACCAGTGAAATTCATCACGAAACATTGTCAATCACCTTCAAACAAATACCTCTTATTATTGATCTTCAGACGTGTCACGCTACATTTTTCTTTTGGAAACTGAATACACTAATCGTTTCTGTGTAAATAAAAAAAAATGAATTTTCAGTTACAATTTTTGCATGAAATTCATGATATTGTCGATCCGCTGAAAATATCTAACTTCTGGTCCTCCATTATTTCATTTTGGATGCAATCGAACATACATGAAACGTGTGGTTTTTTTTTTGTTATGATATGTAGAAATGATTTTTTTTTTTGTAGGGGTGCCACCCATTCGCACGCAGTAATCATGAACTCAGATGGAGAAATTGTGGGGGACGCCCATGGACCTGGGACAAATCATCACCTAATTGGCATGCCCGAATGTTCTAACAGGATAGCGTCACTAGTGATCGAATCAAAGAAAAAAGCTGGGTTACCTGTATCCATTCCGCTAAGAGCTCTGGTAAGACATTTGTTGATAAACGTAACGAAATGCTGAGACTTCATGTCAGTTAATTCAGTTCAGTTCTTCATACAATCAAAGGCTGCTGGCCAGACTATTGCGTCACTTACTTTCGATGCCTTCTTTTGTGAATTCACGACCTGAACTGAAGAACAAAATCTGTAGAGAGATATTCAACTGTCTAAGGTATTGAAAAGCCCTGGGTCACATACTTGTTCTATGGGTATAGAGTACTATTCAATTATATAATTTCTTATTAGTTTCTGCTGGGTAAGATCGAATATATTTTATGTTCCTGGAAATCAGTATTCATATACGTTAGGTTTGTCCAACATCCAACAATAATTTTCAACTAAATAATAAAAACAAACCTTCCTTAGAAAACACCTGACTCTGCTCGCTGAACGAGATTTCTGCTCGGTCTTCGACGCCCACTCTCTCCAAAAATACAAAGCAATCGCAGATACCCCGTCATATTTTTTCTCTCAGTTAATCCTGATTTGTCAAACTCATCCTCATTTGGCCTATGGCCCCGCCTCAGTAAGAGAGTTGCATTTTTTTGGGTTTTCTCAGCTAAACTAGCCTACACATGACTAATATTTTCGATAAGTGAGTATTTTCCTGACGATGCGTCTAGCGAAGAACCTGCAAATGAACATTCTCATGGGTTGAATTTTATGAGGCACAGGACCAGGCGTTCAAATTTCTGAATTAAAAATGAATCTGTCTATTGTCGAAGCTAGAAATACTAGAATACATAGCCTTTTTTGCTAGGTATTACAATACAGTTTTTAGTTTGTGTGTATTTTTTTTCGTAAATTGCACCACTGTTTTTTAACAAGACTTTGGGCAATCTACATGATACTCCTTAGGTCTAACAATCCTCAATCATTGTAGTCATACGTACATCCCAAGAATAGAACCTTCAGTATTCCAGGTAGGATGAAATATGATGACTTCACTATTGATTCTCCAGATGAAATTGTAAATAGTTTTGCAATTTTTTTTCGCAGTACACATTCACACTGCAGTTGATGTAAATACTTTGCATCCATGCTTATCAAATTCAAATTGTTTTTATAATAATATAAACTTTGAAAAACATCAGCGAACAGGAAATCTTCATTGCAGCACGTAAACTAAAAAATGAGTTCACTTCTGGTCCTTATAAGATACCATCCTTTTGTGTAAAAGATTGCATCGGTATATTGGTCTATCCCTCACTGACACTTTTCAATCTTGCAGTTAAAAATAATAATGTTCATGAATTATGGAAGATATCACGAGTTTGTCCCATTTTTAGGGCTGGAGATACATCTGATATTCAGAATTATCATCCTATCTCAATCCTATCGATCTTTGCCAAACTTCTCGAAATTGTCATTTACAATCGCCTACATTCCTCAGTTCGTAATATCATATCTCCGCAACAACATGGATTTATGTCAAACAAATCCACCATAACAAATGTGTTATCTTTCATTAGTGATGTCTTAGATAATCGTGGTCAAGTTGATGTGATATGTACTGATTTTGCTAAAGCATTTGCTGATCGACTTGATCACATGATCCTTCTACAAAAACTCCACCAATTTGGTTTCCATAATTCCGCAGTACTTTCCATTAAATCCTACTCACTTCAACGCGAACATTTTGTATCTTTTAACGGCTATGATTCTTTTTATTACAATCCTTCATCTGGAGTACCTCAGGAGTCGAATCTCGGACCACTTCTGTTCTTATTATTTATTAATAACCTCAGTAGTTATGTCGATTGTAATAAGTTATTTTTTGCAGATGATTTGAAAATATATTTACCTGTCGCAACTAACGAAGACTGTAATACATTGCAACGACAGTTAGAAAATATAGAGACTTGGTGTGTAGTTAACAAACTGTATCTCAATACATCCTAATGTAAAGTAGTGTCATATAGTAGGAAAATCTCAGTCATCGAGTACAATTATCGAGTAGATACCATTTCACTGTCACAAAGTGATTCAATTGAAGATCTTGGTGTGTATTTTGATCAAACTTTGTCTTTTTACAACCACATTAGTCCGAAAGTAAGTTTAGCATTGAGAGTTTATGGCTTCATAGTTCGCAGTTGTAGATCTTTTTCAAACATATCTGCTCTATTCACTCTTTATGTAGCCTACGTAAGGTCAAAATTAGAATATGGCTCTCTTCTATGGTCACCATTCTACAATTGCTATAATTCATTGATTAAAAAAGTTCAACGTCGTTTCCTAAAGTTTATTTTTTTCAAATTGTGTGGTATCTATCCTGATAGAGGTATTCCATATGAATCTCTTACCATAACATTCAATAATGAAAGTCTTGAGTTACGCAGAAAACTTGTTGGAATAATTTTTATGTATAAATTACTGCAGAATAATGTGGATGCTATGGATGTGTTATCTTTTATAAATTTCTGTGTGCCTCATTTTAGAACTAGCAGTACAAAAACTTTTTACACCCGAACAAAACATGAAGTCACTCTAAATACAATATGGCGGACTAGTTTCTTAAGCAGTCTCATGACATGGATATCATATGAAAGAGTTTGACATAAGTAATTCTAGAGAAATATGATTTTTCATAAAATAAGTCACAAACTTTTATATTATGCGTATTCAATTGAAGGGTTTGATTTTATCTGAATATTACTGGAGTTTTTTCCCAACACCAAATCGTTATTTTTACACCTCGACACGTGTTTCGATCACCAAGTGATCATCTTCAAGAGGAAGATAAAACTAGAAACTACTCAAAACTGAAACTATTTATGCTATTGAGGTACATCATACAGGTAGGTAATCAGTAATACCACCCATACAAGTGTACCACCTTAAATTAATTTTACAATTGGCCTTTCTATTATTTTACAATATGTCCTTATGTATGTTTGAAGTTACAGCTATATATAGAACACTTTTCAGCTATATAAAATTAGTTTCACAATATTGCCTATCTAAATATATTTACAATGTGTCTTTTTGTAGTAATCAGTAAACCCAACAATATCATTTCAACAAGCTATATAGTATGCTCTTTGGTATTGTCCGTTATCGTTACTCATAAATTATTATGTTTACTTATTTCCGCACTCTCATAGGCATCTAGTTGCCTGTTGTTGTTAACTTGTCTAACTAATATTAAAGAACTGAAGTCTATGGAATGGTTTTGTTGCAAAATATGATGGGCGACTGCTGATTTTTCAGGTCTTCCATATTTTAAGTGTGCTATGTGTTCCTTATATCTCACTTTAATAGATCTTTTTGTCTGTCCATAATATTTTGCATCGCAGTCCTTACATTCAATTTCGTAAATTCCAGACTTTTCCGAATTCTCGACTTCGTTTTTTGGACTTCCCAAAAGGCTCTGCAGTGTATGACTTGTTTTAAAAACAACCTTCATACCTAGTTCCTTGAAAATCTTTCCAAAGTTCTTCGTATATTGGTGGTATAGAACTGAGATGTATTTATCTTGGTTTTTGTCCTTTCTGAAAGTCGAGATTTCTTTCATTCTTAACCTAAACTTATTTTTCACAATTATGTCATCTACATTACCCCTCGGGAAACCGTTAGTGGCTGCTATTTCCTGTATTGTACCTTTTTCTTTCGTGAACCTATTATGTGTTAGAAGAAAAGTCAAAAGACGATGCACCAAAAAATTCAACCCAGCATGTTTGTGCTGTCCACAGTGATGTGAACTGTCAGGAATATATCTGTACGTGCTTGTTTCTTTTCTAAATATATCGTATTCTAACCCTCCATCTTTGCTCCTCATCACCAAAACGTCAAGAAATGGTAGTTGTCCCTCATATTCTAATTCATACGTAAATTTTATTGATGGACATCTATTATTTAAAAAGAAAACAAAGTCCTCGATATACGATTTTTTGATATCGAATACCGCGAAAATATCATCCACATACCTTAGCCAAATCCTAGGAAAATACTTTGACTTTTCTTTAGTTTCCATTTCGAATCTGCTCATGAACAGGTCTGCCAGGTAGGTTGACAAGGGATTTCCCATGGCCGTTCCTTCCTGTTGTTCATAAAAGCAACCTTCTACCTGGAAACGATTTTGTTTCATACACAAATTGGTAAGAGAAACGAATTCATCGATTTCGTTGTTATTGAAATTATTTTTCTCTAGTAATTCCCTGAGGTATCGCAAGGTCTGTGGAATTGGGAAGCTAGGAAATAATGAACTAACATCAAAAGAAACCAAAAACTCACATTCTTGCAGAACCATCTGAAGACGATTTCCTTCTTTTCAGAGCTGGAAAATAAAAGCTTGTTTGTTCCCATCAGTAAAATTTTATTCAATCAACGCAATAGTCATACTAATTTTTTTTAAATCGTTTACCTTCGTTTCTCAAACTACATTCATTCATTTTCCTTTCAGGGTTTGAGTTTGAGCGGTTGCGAATTAGAACCGTCAAACAACAAATTTTTGAAGATTATCCTGGAATCCCATCCACATTTAGCAGAGAAACTCGTGGTGGGGAGCGACACAGACGGATCTGTAGCTGCGATATCAAATAATGGAGGTCTAACTTGTATAGCAGGAACAGGCTCGAATACTTTGTTGGTCAATCCAGATGGAACCAGAGCCCAATGCGGAGGGTGGGGGAATTTACTGGCGGATGAAGGCAGCGGTATGTTTGTGTGTGGTATGTGCGTTGACTGCTAGGACGAAGGTTATAAGTCGAAATCAACGCACATAACACTGATTAATATAGAGGTTGTAGAAAATATAAAGATCTACAGTTTCTACTACCTTTTCCGTTTCTACTACTTTTTCAGTAAGCCCTAGTTTATAATAATGCAAGTTAAGGTAAAGTAAGGTAATGTAGAGAGGTAAGGTAAGGTATCCATTCTTTGACCTTCACGAAAAAGTAAAGTATGAAGAATTGCCATAGTGATTATAGGTTTTGGTAACTTTTGTGTTGGCAGCAATGCATAAACAAATATTGACATTCCACTTCCATAATCCTGACAGCAGCAATCATTCATATGAAATAAATAATAACTTTCATTGCTATAAAATTACGGAAGACACATATTTTATATCATTAATAGAACAATACCCAATAATTTATTATAAAAAAGATAAAATTTTAAAATAAATTAATGAAGAAGAAGGCATGGCAGGTGATTGCCAAAATAGAGGAGCAATGTCAAAGGCGATATAAAGTTTTAAGAGACAGATATACCAAAGAAAAATAAGATGTGGCTCAGTGTGGAAAGTCAGGTACCGAAGCAAGTGATAGGAGAGAATAGCCTTCATTCAGGGCAATGTAATTTTTGGATGACCACATACAACCCAGAAAAATGTATATGTATATTGAATACTGATCAGAATTGTAATTTTGAAGTTTATTTTTCTTGTAGAACCGAAAGTGAAGTACCCAATACAGGCAGTAGTTCGTAGATAGGATGCATTGAGTAGCAGAAGTGTAATTAAAAACAACGAAACCACTCGGGGTCGACTCCCCATTATTGTTGATTTCAATACTAGTGAAGCACAAAAAATGAAAGCTCTCGGTTAGAAGTTGAAGTGATAGAAAATTTCGAAGGTGTAAAACCACACAAATCTTTCAAAAACACTTATTCAAATATTGAAAAAAAAATAGGAAGAAGATATTGTAAATTCAATTACTACCCAGCCAAATAAACAAACAGATTCAGACCTAGCCTTTGGGTATTATGTAGGCTAAGCTTTGAAAGACGTTAACAAACAGAAAAATTAAGGCGAAACTGAAAACAAAAATTACACAACTCACTGTTGGTTTTCAACAAATAATTTTTGTTACAAGTTTTCTATGACACGCAATTTTTGGTTTCTTATGCTGTTTTATCTTTTTCCTTGATATGGAATGTTTCAAGTTTTGGTGATAGATAGATTTTAAGTTTTCCTGATAAAGATAATGTTTGAAATTTTTATATGAATTTTAAGTTTTTTCTTGTTTTTTTTTTGATGATAGGTACTGCAGTTTTGTTTTGATTATTTTGTGACAATAAGAATTTGAGTTCCTCATGTACTATTGCCACCAATACTTTTTGTTCATGAGAATGTAAAAAAAACATTTGGGAGAATTTTTTTTTTTAAAGATCAAAGTAAAATGGTCTCTCGACAAAGTAATGGAAATTTCACTTGAAAATGAATTATAACTAAAAGATTATAGCTCAATTGAAACTGAAAAGTTTCGACTCGGCTTCAGTCGTTGATGGTTTAAGATATATTGGAGCTAAAATTTTTCACAAAACACCGCAAATTTCCTTAATAATTCTATGGATTGTGATTTTTCCCAAATGGTATGCACACGCTACCGACTGTTGAGAAGTTTCTTGCGATAAATAGCTGATTTTTTTGTTAGATATTTACAATTTCAACAATTCACTTTACTGGAGTGTTAAAGCCAATTTCTCTTCTGGAGATATCGATCCATATATTTGATTGGATAGCCTACAAACCTTCTCTATGAAAAATTATTTATACACGTCAAGTTTCATCACGATCGGTTGAGCAATGTAAAAGTTTATCACTTACCAACCAACCAACCAACCAACAAACATCCATTTTTATAGATTTTATAGATTTGCATAGAGTTATCGACGGTGTTTCGAATCATCTTCCAAAATGAATGCAAATATCGATTATTCAAACGAAGTTCTTATGGAATTATTCATTATACACATGAACAAAGTAATCAAATCATTGTCAGAACGTGTAAAAAATTCAACCAAACGTATCCTGAATTAACACCTATGAACGAGAGGAAGTTTGTAAGATTACAAAATAATTTCCTTAACTATGGCTCAAAGTTTTCAGGGAACAACTGTACCAAAAATCAGTCATTTCTAGGTAAAAAGTAAGATTTTGTGGGCTAAAACATGTGAAAGTACAGACAATAACAGAATAGTATGATTCAAATTAACAAAATTGTAAACAAAATATCACATTTTCACAATAAATGCTGAAAATGTTGTCCATTACATTCTAAACACTTCAAAATGTTTTTTGTACGCGACTTGTGGTTGCTTTTTCAATTTCCTGGGGATCCAGATCTTCAATTCTCCGCACTATTCGCCGTCGCAATTCTTCTTTGGTAGGCACTGGAGTACACTATACCCTTTCTTTTAAAACACCCCATAAAAAAAGTCAAGTGGCGTGAGATCGGGTGATCTCGGTTGCCAATCCCACGGCCCTAAACGCCTAAACCAACGATCGTCGAAGAGTTCGTCAAGTTTCCTGGAAACTTCCTGGGTGGAATGAGCTGGCGCTCCATCCAGTTGAAACCACGAATTCCTATATTCCTCTAAAGGCAAATTTTCAAAAAAATCGGTTACAGTCGTCCTTAATATTTGGAGATATCTCTCTGCATTCAGTGTGTCTTCATAAATAAAAAAGCTAATTTTAGTGTTCTTCAGAATACAGAAAACATTCAGGTCAAATTTTTCTTGAAAACCCATTTCTTTTGTAACATGAGGATTATGATCAGCCCAAAAATGTTTATTCCTTCTATTGAAAATACCATCCCTCGTAAATTTCGATTCGTCGCTCCAAATTATTTTTGACAAAAATTCCTGATCTGCTTTTAGAGCTTGAACTTTGGTAAATTTATATGGATGCTTTCCGTGATTATTCAAAATTCGTTGTACTGAAGCATGTGATACACCTAAATCTTTTTCTGCACTGCGAATGGAAGCTTCTGGACATGCATAAAAATATACCAAAACGTTAACAGTATTGTCCTCATTTGAAGTAACAGGTTTTGGTAATGTTGAAGACGCCTTTAACATGGACCATAGTTAAGGAAATTATGTTGTAATCTTACAAACTTCCTCTCCTTCATTGGTGTTAATTCAGGATACGTTTGGTTGAATTTTGTATAAGGTCTGGCAATGATTTGATCACACTGTCCGTGTATAATAAATAATTTCATAAGAACTTCGTTTGAATAATCAATATTTGCATTTATTTTTGGCGATTTTTTGAAACACCGTCAATAACCATTTATCAATTACTTATAAAAGTCACCAAACTGTTATAAGCTTGATATTTCCACGGCTACCTAGAAATCAAATTCTTTAAAAATTATTTTTTGTACAACTGTTATTGAAAATCTCTTTGATAGAAACACTTCAATCAGAACACCTACCAAAAAATCATTTAGAAAAGTTCACATATGCAGTTCGTGCTATTGGTAATATTAAATCCCTGTGAAGTTACTGACGATGACGAAGTAGTATTCAGTCCAACTGTAGAAAGTCCTTCATGATTAACCAATAATCCTCCTTGAAATAACGTAATCAATTTGAAACTCTATACATGAATGTGTAGATCATGCAAAGAAGTAACTTTCAGACACAAACTGAAAGAAAGTCCTCCTGAAACAGCTACTTTCATATAAACATTGAATTACAATGGGATTAAATTGGCTGGGATTAAATCAAATAGGTGAATGAATGTCATTACGATGTCATCGATGACATAAGCAGATCAAGCTTATTCCGTAACATCCAAAATCGTAATTCATGAATGAAGTGTGTGTATTTTCTATATTGTTATCCAATTTGGTACTGAAGAGCCTTAGGGCAAGTGTCTTGAGGCGAGACATCGGTGTATACCAGTGAGGGTGACAGTGTTCTATGTGAGTACAATTTATTACCATTCATTCAAAGTAGAACTCATGTGAATGATATCTGATTCTGATTCCACAACAAATGTTTGAAATACAAACTGAGTTGAGAAAAGTATCTTCTGTATAATTCAGTGTTCATATAGAAGTATTTGTTTCGAAAGAATCATTTTCTTTCGTGTAATTCAATGTTTATATGAAAGTAGCTGTTTCAGGAGGACTTTCTTTCAGTTTGTGTCTGAAAGTTGCTTCTGTGCATGATCTACACATTCATGTATAGAGTTTCAAATTGATTACTTCCTTCCTTTCTTTGGAAGATTCTCTCATCCCTTTTTTTGTATCAGATGGAGTAGTAGAAAGCCAAAAACTTTCTTTCCCAAAAAATTAATCACTCCTAAAAATATAACCCCTTCAATTCAAATTTCAATGATATACTAATTATGAATATTTTTCTTTCAGCTTGGCATATGTCTTGCAGAGCCGTAAAATATTGTTTTGACGATATCGACAACTTCGAAAAAGCCCCCTACCCCATCGATAGGGTGTGGGAACTGGTGAAATCCCACTTCAAAATCGAAAAGCAAGCAGATATCCTCGACTCTTTCTACAACAAATTCGACAAGTCATTTATAGCGTCCATGACAAAAAGCCTATCTGAACTAGCTAGAGATGGGGATAAACTATCGCAGGAAATATTCAGAGAAGCAGGTACCCACCTTGCCAAAAGTATATCCGCGGTGGTTCCAAAAGCCTCCCCAGAACTCACTCAGCAAGAGGGTGGAATCCACGTTATTTGCGTGGGATCGGTATGGCTCAGCTGGGACCTGCTCAAGCTCGGATTCATAGATTGTTTGAGAAAGAATAGGTCCGTTACGAAAATGACGCTGGTGAGACTGAAAACCGAAATGGGGGTTGGGGCAGCGTTCATGGCTGCAGATAAGTTGAACTTACCTTTGGCGAGGGATTATTCCAAAAATTATAAAGCTTTTTTCATTTATGTCAATGCTAGCTGTAATGGGAGTTAGTGAATGTTGGCTGTCATCATCATTTTATTGAGATTGAGTTGGATATGTATTATTATTAGGTTATATTTTCTAGAAGAGCTACTGAATTATCTAAACTGATGGTCAAAGAAACTGGCACAATGTAGTACTCTGATTGGATTTGATTTCTTCATATTTTCATTCCATAGAATGATTCATTGAGATTATCATAGAATGAGAAGTTTCAAGGAATTGGCCGGACCTATCTGCTTGCTCCATTTCTTCCATTAAATAAGTGATAGGATTCGTATCAGGGCTTTTGATTTCTGATAGGGCTGTGACTCAAAAACCAGGCAATAACAGCTCGATGGTGAAATTCATCTCACTCAAGGGGTTTATAAAATATCATGATTATGCCACATCAGCGATAAAATGAGGCACTTGAGGCCCTCCAAATTATTTAATACCAACGAGTTATTTGAATGAATATCTGAAAAAAATTATTATGTCCATGGAAACCTTGCGTTAAAATATTTAATAAAAAGCGAAGTTTCAGTGACGCCAGTTTTTTGACCTTCAGTTATGTATCACTGATTTTTTATGAGTAACTGTTGATGTGTGTTTTAGATGTATAATGTCATTCCTCACTATTGAGGTCATATATTTTTTGAGAGAATAAATTATATATTATACAAGTTAATATACCAACAAGGGATTTCTTTCTGGGATTAGGGATTATTAGATGAAATAATACAGTAGATTGCGGAAAAAATGGAATCAATAGACTTTCTGCATCCATATCCTCATCTTATTGATCTTATTAAATCCGGCCCCAGTAACAAGCCCCAATATGAGAAAAACGGCAACACTGTTGGAGGTCCTGTTTCGAAAGTGAAGTTAATATAAATGGGAAAGTAAATATGAGTTTGATAGAGATCCAAAAGTATTGTTATAATTAGAGAAATGAATAAAGCTAAATCAAAGAATTTACTGAATTGTAACAATTTTGCCGTGTAAAGTTACTGCATAATATTAACCAATTCATAAATTCTGCCTACAAATTGAAGGATCGCTGGAAATTATCTATACTAAGCTTTCTTTAGGTGGTTAACGTTCTCGAACAATATACTTTTCCCTTCTCAAAACCCAATGAATTCATTTGTGAAGCCGGCCTTAATCCGAACCAGGGATATTTTCTTGGAAAAACGACATTCTTTCGACGTTTGTTGAGTCAGCTGTGTATTAGATGGTAATGCCGTCTTGTTTGAGACATTGAGTTCAATCACATATATAATTATATTCTTCAACATACACAATTTTAAGACAACGATAAAAATAAAATAAATACAACAATAAAAATTAATTGGCGCTCCGGGGCGACTTCATTGATTCCAGTGGCGCATTTGCTTTTTCAGCTGCAGGAAAACCCGGAAAAACCTACAGCACCACATCATCTGAAGATCTTGATCTTCATTTTATATAATTCTCAAGCTTCTTTCATAATTTGAGTATATTGAGTATATCGCCTAAATTTTCTTAGCTCCTTATCACCTATTATCATCTATAGCTCAAAAAATAATTGTGATAGTTGAAGAAAGGCATTTGCCAGGAAAGTATTTGTTTTCTGCAGAAATTTGTCACATCCTACTTTTCAAAATTTTAATTTTGTTGTCTTATATATCTCTTTTTAATACATTCATCAGACTTCTTATATTCTCATTTGGAAGGAACTTTCTCTGACTGACTTGACACTGTGGTCTCGATTGATCATATCTCAATGAAAAATTGTAAAATTTGTGAGCTAAGAGTTATTTTTCAATCTCGTTACACAAATAAGTATCGCCGGTATTGTTAGGTGAATTATGGCCTTAAAAAACAACACATTTTTCATAAAAAACTGTAATAGTTCTTTACCTCAAAGCTACGAATGTCTACATCAACCAAATGATGGTTTTCTAAAAATATGTACAGATTGATTAATTTAGCTATTAGCGTTAATGAACATATGAAGCTCCACACGTTTAATAAGTCATTCAAATAGATCACGAATAGCACCGGCCCCAGTACTATCCCTTGAGGTACACCACATGTTATTTCCATTTCTGCACTGATTTGGCTTTCAATTCTCACTTTTTGTTTTCTATTTGTTAAGTAGCTTTATAGTAATTTGGGTGCAGTACCTCTTACACCCATATTTTCTAAGGTATTTGGAAGTATGGTGTGGTCGACCGTATCGAATACCTTCGAGATTTTTGAATTTTGACCTCGAATAAATTCTTTTTCCAGCCATCGCTGGAAAAAGAATTTATTCGAGGTCACTCGGAATTTCAAAATCTCATCTTCAACTATGTTTTGAACGATTACACGCATTTGCAGCTTGTTGAAAATTAATGTACCATCACTCTTATTTTTTAGTCTAATTTGACCGGACTAATAAGCAATGGGCAATTTGCATTCAGTCCGTGTGGTATTGCTGGCTGCATACAGTATTGACAAAGAAACTACGTTTGAAGTGGATCGGGAGCATTCCACTGGATGGAGTATAAAAACACCATCTACATTTTTCTGTAATATCGATTATTTTATGCGAAATAAAACTCAGGTTTGTAGTGGGAAACAAGTCGTTGCAATCGACACTTTTCCAATTATTACACTTCGTAGCAGCTAAAGTTATTTTGAACTTCTTTGAGAATAATACAGAAATATAAGATGAATTATATTTCCTATGGAAATATAATTGTAATCGTTGAAGAAGGGTATTGGCAAAGAGAGTCGTTGTTTTCTGCGGACGTTTGCCATATCCTAACTGTTCAAAATATTTATTTTTTGTCTTATATATGTCTTCTGGAAACAATCATCAGACTCCTTATATTCTCATTTAGAAGGAACTTTCTCTGACTGACTAGACGCTATGGTCTCGATTGATCATAAGTCAATAAATAATTGTGAAATTTAAGAGCAAAGGGTAATTTTGCAATATCCTAAAATTAATAACACAAATAACTATTATGGTCTATGAGTAAAAAAACAACATAGTTTTCATCATAAACTATAATAGTTTCTACCTCAAAGCTATAAATGTCTTCCTCAACCGAAAATAATTTCCTTAGAAACATCGACAGTTTCATTGATTCATTTATTAGCGTTGATGAACATATTATAAAGCTCTACACGTTTCAGTTTACTAGAGGGAGTTCTTGGCAACTGATCAACAAATTTAATTCCTCCTTCAAGTCTGTGATAACCAGTCATTCTACTTATAAAAAATTCTTCAATTTCTTCAGCTGTAGCAGCTGTATTTTTCTTCAACACAATACAGGCTGCAGGATAAAGGTCGCCATTTTCTTGAGGTAATCCGAATACAGCGACTTCTTCGATGGCAGGATGTTCTTGAAGTATTACCTCCCACTGACTTGGTACCACCTTGATACTTCCATTTTTGAAGATCTCGTTGCATCTTCCGGTAATGAAAAGGCATTCGTTTTCATCGTAGTAGCCTGTGTCGCCTGTTTTGAGAAAACCCTCTGAATCGAAAGGAGAGGAAGATTCCAAATTGTAGTACCCAGTGGTGGCGTAAGGCGAACGTACCCAAATTTCACCTTCTTCATTGGGTCCAAGCTCGTGTTTCATGTCTTGATCGATGATCTAGGGATTGAATAATAGATCAATTGAATTGATAATTAATAAATATTAAAATTATAATATAAGCGATACGTATTAACATAAAAATTGCCGTTGATATAGAAACTAGAAGAAGGAGTAATGTGAACATTCAGATAACATCACTTTAGCTCAAACAAATCCTGTTCGATTCATCGTTTCAACTGAGTATTCGTCAGGGGGAAGAATGGTTAACAACTTAAAGTGTTGATTCGCGATATAGAAGGTTCTCGGCCTCCATGCCGCCCTGGACCGATGCACCCCTTCCTGAGTGGGGTGTTTGATGAAAAAACTATTTATCTTTTACGGGGGGCTTTACTCATCTGAATGACGGGGCCTTCTGAAGCGGGAGGGATCGTTTACCTTCAGCGTAATCTACAGCTTCCCTGACTAACGGGTTTTTAAAGTTTCAGCAGACTCTAAAACTCTCTCGTTTCCTTGACTGAATGAACTGTTATATGAAAGGTAGCTTTAAATCTCTGCGGATGTCTTCGTTCCTCATGAAACTAGCATCCTGAGGATTAAACGGTGCTTCAGGAGCACTGTGGGTCCTGAAACTCATTTGTCATCATCATTTCCTTCAGGTTGGAAATTTTTTCCTCACCCTTTCAACTGGCTTACGTCAGGAGGACGAGTGGTTCATAACTGAAGGTGTTTTTTGGTAACGACATAAAGATCAATGACCTCTATGCCGCTCTGGTTTTGTGTACCCCTTCCTGACTGGGGTATTTGATGAACAAACTGTTCATTTTAACAGACGTCGCGGGGCCTTCACTCAACCGAGCGACGGAGCCTTCTGAATCGAGTGGGGTCGTCTATACTGTAATCTACAGCTTCCCTAACTAATGGGTTATCATGAGTTTCCGCTCACTAGAAAACTCCTCCTCGACTGAATGGACTGCCGTATACTTAACAGCTTCAAATCTCTGCGAATGGCTTCATTCCGCACGAACCATGGAGCATTCACTAGCATCCTTATCAGTTTGTTTTGCAACATTTCCAAAATGGAGAGGTTTGACGGAACGGTTTGTCCCCAAGCGCCTGAAGCATACATAATGACAGGCTTGAACATCGTATTGTATAATAAAATCTTATTTTTAAGATTGAGCTTAGAATTTCTGTTGATCAGAGGATAGAGTTTGACTATCCTCATTTGTACTTTACTCTTGACATAATCGATGTGATTTACCCAGGTGAGTCGGTGGCCTACCCAACGACGTAGGTATTTGACTCGCGTTTGCCATTCGATTTCCCTGTCTGAAATCGTGACTCTTGTGCCTGGAAAGACGTTACGTCTCCCCAAATCTATCGCCTGAGTTTTTTCTGGATTCACCCAAATCTTCAATTCCAGGTACCAGCGTTCGAGGTCGTCCAATGCGCGTTGCATGAAGACGACCGCCAACTCTCAACCCATGGAAGAAGCGAGGAAAGCCGTATCATCGGCGTAAAGAGAAACCTTCACTTGATCGAACATCGGAAAGTCGCTCACGTAAAGGCTGTACAATAGTGGAGACAGCAAGCTCCTTGAGTCACTCCAGCTTGGATTTCCCTGACGGGAGACAGGGTTCCTTCAACTCGGACATGCCCCGAGGCAGGTCAAAATCGAGCATTTTGTGTAGTAGACCTTCATGCCATACTCTGTCAAAGGCTTTCGAAATGTCCAGGAGGACAAGATGGAATGTCTTTCTATTGTTTAGCTCTGAGATGGAATTTTCGACCAGTCTCAGGGCCTGCAGCTAGGTGGAGTGTGCCGAGTGTGAAGCCGAATTGTTCGTCAGGCAGAACATTTCGGTCTTCAACTTCTTCGGTCAACCTTTGCAGCACAACACGTTGAATCAACTTAGCCGTTGAGCAAAGCAGACTAATCGGACGATGATTCTGGGGAAACAGCGGGTTCTGGCCCTGTTTCGGAATCATGAAGACTACGGCATGCTTCCATCTTTGGGGGAAGTATCTGAGTGCGATTGAACTGTCAATTATGTCCAGTAGGTATCTGATGAAGTTCTCCGGGAGCTGCTTCAACAACCTATTGTTGATTGAATCAATTCCCGGAGCCTTCTTGGGTTTGGAGGCCCTGATGTACCCCCTCAGTTCTTCCTCCGAAGCTGGACGGATCACGTCGTCATTATTTTCCCTAAGGATGCGCCTAACCCGCTGTTCCAGCCGGATATCACGGTCAATATCATCAACCGGATCAACGTTGAGTTGGAACTGACTCTCCATTGTGGCTGCAAAGGCCAACGCCTTGTCGGCGGGGGAGTAGCAGATGCCGCGCTGTCCGTGAAGAGGGGAGGGAGCGGTTTTCCTCTTCTCAAGCCAGCGGGTGACTCGCCATAGCTCATCATCCCTAGGTTCGAGAGATTGCAAACACTCGCTCCACCTCTCGTTTCTGTAGTCAGTGATGGCCTGTTTAACTTGGTTGGCCATCCTGCTAGCCGCAGCCTTGTCTCCAGGGTAGAGAGTCCGCTGATAAAATCGTCTGAGTCGATTTCTCTCCCGGATAAGGTTCTTTATCCTGGAAGGAAACTCATTGTAGCTTCGCAAAGGACACTCTGTCCTGGTTGTGGCTGCGCGGAAAGCGTTGTTCACAGACAATTCGAAATCCGCCACTGCCACGTCGAGACCGTTGCGAGTTCGAAGCGCCTCACGGTCCATACGGTCCTGAAGCTATAGTCTAGTCTCGTATTTATGTTCCTGGCGGACCAATAGTGGAAGCGTAGAAGGGATTGATTCTGGGACGGAGGTTGACTTGCAGAAAAGTTGTGTGTAATGTTCTGAGATGTTTGGCGGAATAGTAATGATTTTCATGAATACGGTAATCTTTATGATTCCTCTCGTTTGTTGAGATAGTTCAACAGCTTCGCATATTATCCTGGTCTGGAGATATTTCCGGTATCGATGATTATGGTGTTTTCGAAGCTTATTATGTGGCATGTTTTCAAGATGCTGTTTAAAGGGGGATGAGGGTGGATATGATTAACGGTCACCGAGCTCATGCTCATAGGCTCTGTTAGATTTATGGAGGAGGTGCAACATAATATTTCATATAAACTCTGTTGAACATTATATTGTTGGCTGTGAATACTGGTCTCATGCTGTATTTTGTATATGCTTCATTCCTTATTGGGTATCGTGACATTGGGTTTGTAAAAAAATTATAAATTGTATTTTTGGCTATGAATACTGGATTGATGCCATGTCTCCTTGGTTCTCTCCAACGGTAACTCAATAAATATAAGAAATAAATACTATCGGTTAGTCCATCATCAGGCAGTTTGCTGAAGTTTGATTCATGAATTTGGGAGTCGAAATATTTGTTGGGAGGGAGTTCTTCTAGTAATTTGGATCTATTGCAGTTATCAGTGAGTCTCATAGATCTGTGTATGGAAGAACTCCAAATGGATTTTAACTGAAGAAGATGACGAAGGGGCTAAGCATTGATGTAGCGGATGATATGAGCTTGTTTTCAGCAGAGAAAATTGTTGGATTTTGTTAGTAGATAGTCGAGCAATGAAACTGATTTGTTAGTTTCAACTTCAGTGGTGTACTTGGTTTACAAGAAGCAAGAATGTTAGAATTTTTGGCATTGTTTGATATTGGCTCAAGCAGTATTTCGTGAACATTATGGCATGCCTGAAAAAGAAGAAGAAAAATTTCTAACCTTGATTTCTATATCATTTGTACATCTTCCAACGGAAAGCAGCTCGCTCAATAGATGTTTGTCTTTTGATAAATCGAAGGCAGCAATAGGTCCCACTTCTGAACTTCCGTATGAATTACTGACAATTGAGTGTTTGAACAGCTGCCTCAATCTTATCAGACAATCAGGCGTAATGGTGGCCCCTCCAGTTAGAAAATGGTGAAGTGAAGATGTGTCGTATTTTTCGAAATCTTTCACTTTCAAGAACTCCTTGGCGGCTTTGGGTGGAAGTAAACAATGCGTCACCTATGAAAAGAATGAGCTATGCCGTCACTAGTCATGGAGCTATTTAGAAAAAAAAAAAATATATGAAACAATCTACCTCTTATACCACCATTGCCCAAAAAAAACCGATTTCTCTAGAAAATAATTTGATTGAATTTAGTTTGATTCGAATTAAGGTGAGGCGGAGTAGAAATGGAGCAAGTATATAGGTAATCATGAATTTTGATCTTGTAATATATAACTGAGTTCACAACTGAACGCTCAGACTCATTAGTCAGGAATCTCCAACGTCACTAACTTATATGGAAGGTTCCAATGATGACTTTTCAACTGGCTGCTGAGCTGACGGTCGGCAAGTCTATGTCCTATTTTGAACTCAACTTTTGCGTTAGTACGCAATTTTTTCATAAGAATATCGTTATGACGAAGCAGGTGCATCAGACTCAAAAAGTCTTTTCATTTATATTGCTGATACTCTCCAAGATTATCGAAAACACAACTCTTCAATTGAAACCAAGGAATCCAGAAGAATACTAACCTGGCTTCAACTGCTGACTTTTGGGGTTTTGTTGAAGTTGAAATTTGCAAAACATTCCTCGGGATTACACCTCATCTTAATAATTTTTTCTGGATGAGAGACATTTCCAGGAATTTATACAAACGACTCACAATAGCTATGAAATCAAGCATACCTCCATATCAACAAAAGAACTTTTCTAGGGGATGATAATTAAGGTAGAAGATCCAAATCAAGACCTCATCCTAAATTCCGACACATTTCTGTATACAGAGTGTTCCAACGAAAAGTATGCACATTGCTTTTCTCCTTTTTTGTAACTTAACGCAAAAATGCTCGGACAGGTCAATTTTGCTTTTGAGGGGGACACATTTTATAGATGTATTTTTCTACCTGTGCCTTCAACCACCTAGCGAGGGTGAGTAACAAGTCTATAATTTCAAAAAGAAAGTGGGATTGAATGATATATCATTTGAAAGGGCACAAAATTCCCTTTCTGATGATACCAAATTTGTTTTATTTACTCGAAGAAGTTGGTTCCAAGGAAGAACCTGATGAATCAAATATACTGGAAAAGGAGGAAAGCATTGACGAAATAGTTGAAAAAGAAAATGGTGAAGGCGAACAATCAAGAAACAACTTAGTCAATGAAGCAGACGTTGGGGATAGTCGCAGTAATACTGAACATTATCGAGTACCTCCAGTAGTAATTATACCATCTCCATTCAAAAACTCTTTCTTCTAGCCTGAACCAATTGAAAAAAGGGAACAAGAAGGACAGTGGAGTTAAAGTTCCTTCTGTAAGCAGCGTGGAGAGAATATTTCTTGAAGAAAGAGGATGAGCAGAATAAATAAATTCAAGAAAAAGAGGTTAGGAAGATAAAAATGGAAGAAAACAAAAAATTGCGCCAAAAAATGAAGGAAAAATGAAGAAAAGAGGTCAGATAGTGAAGAAGACTTATCTCAGGGTCACCAAGAAATGGGAAATTACCAAATTACCAACGAAGGTGAAAAATAATTTTCATAGAGTACCTTCGTAAGTAGCATAGTTTTATTATATAAGAACTATTGTAGGTAATGGAGAAGCGGGACCCTCAATAGACGATTTAATGAAAATTGGCGATTTTGTAATTGTCAACTATTTTGAGGACTATTATCTGGCACAAATCACAAATAAAGACACTGGCTAATACAATGGCTAAGGCAGGTAGATGGTGGAAGTGGCCAAATACCAAAGATGAAATTTGGTACGATCATCATGAAATTGTCAAGCAGATTAAGCCTTCAGTTGAAATTACTGAAAGAGGATTTTATGCAGTTGAAGAAATAAAGTTCCATATATGATGTCAGAATTCGTTTGTGTTATTTTTGCATTGAACTCCCAATGATGGGGAGTTCTCGTTTTCTTTCGGAATAATGTTTCTCAAATGTCTGATATAGGGTCACCGTCTGAATTAGGTTCACTGACGTGTCTGATTTTGAAAGAAACGTTTCTCCTACTGTCGGAATCAGGTTTTATTGGGGTGGTTATAATAAAATGTGAGTGAAATTATTGTAGACAGAGTTTTATCATAAATAACTGTTCAGATATCCTTAAAAATGATTATTAAATCAGGAATATTGAAACTGATCAACATCACCAAACAAGCACTAATTATATTGGATAAAATGTAACGTCAACTCCTAAAGGTATCTGAATTTGGGTCGCCTACCGTATGATGGTATCTAAGAAGCAGATGCTTCAATTTCTCTCTCATGTAGCTTTCAGTCTAGATGAAACATCAACTGTTTTTCAACTCATTTTTCTTTACCTTGAATTTCTCCATCATTTCTAATGCTTTTTCTGGATGGAATCGGTTGGACGTGATCCTGCAACCTCCCGATTGAAAAGCTCTGATGAATGAAAAAAGACTCGTTATCCAGTAGAAAGTTGAATATACGAGTACCATTCCCGGATCATACATGTCCATTCGTCTGAAATTTATAACTATAGTTCAGAATGTGCAGTTTTCAACGACATGTTCATGGGAATCCTATCAAATGGTTTGCTTTCAAACTTTATATATCATTCAATTTTGGAATTCTCAGATAACTACGCGTTTTTGTGTGACACCAACTGCTAACTGATAGTTGCTGATTTCAAAATATGTTGTGAATCGGATTGTATGTCGGCCTTCTCCGAGTACTTAAGTATATGCACTACTAGTTGTTGCCCGCGGCTTCGCCCGCGTAGAATTTGATAGTTGTAGTACTAATTAGTACTGTGTTGCTGTATCGCTGCTATTCCAATGTTTTAACAGAATCAGAATCAACGAACTTAGGCTTGCGCAGCGTTATAGAATAGTGCTTTCAAAAAAATTGTTCTACAGCGCCATCTAGTGGCGAATTACAGAAAAATTGATAGCCTAAAAACCTTCTTTATGGAAAATTACTTATACATGTCAAGTTTCATCACGATCGGTTGGACCAAAATAATTTTATGAATCGCTATGAAACTGAGCCTTTCCAAATGATTTATCAAAAATTATCGAAACCTCAGAATATGTGGAAGACATCTACTAAATGTAGAGCAGTAGCAAATGCTCCTATGGCAAAGTTCAACAGCAAACTGAAAACAGCAGACTGCTTGTTGATGCCATGAAGAAGATGAACCCTTCAACTGACAACTGAATTGTAATTGGCATACTGATGTTAATGAAAATGAAATTAGATTTTGACGTGAATAGAAATAGTTCAGAACCTCCCACTTCTCTAGTGACAAGCAGTACATGAAGTGGAAGATCGAATTCTACACGACTTAACTTTAGGACGAGATAAAAAGTGGCCAGAAGGTGAATCGTGATTTGAATTCGTTTCGAAACTGGTGAAAACAAGAACAGTGGCCAATTGGTTTCATCAATAGTCTGATTATGCTGAGATGAATCCATGTCAGTCAAGCAGGACACTTTGACATCAAAAAGATACTAGCATAGTTTTGGATGTGATAATGCCATGCGACCTGATAGACAACTTATACGAATTACTAGTATCCGGTCTAACAAACAGTTAGAGAGGAAGTTTGGGGGGAAGGATGTTCTGTAGTTGCATCAACCACAGAAAAAGAAATTTTTCTCAGAGCTACAGAGAAGATGGAAAATCTTCCACTCTGTCGGTGAATTAGTGATTCTCTTTGTCTCTGTCTACCATGGCAACTAGTGTATTACCGAGTTCATCTGATGGAAACGATCTTTACAAGTGATTACATCAGACACAAACAAGCAAATTACTCATGAAACAGTTAAGCGGCAATAGGATCTTGTGGTGTGCTATATTGATGCTAGAATATGTTGGGGAGCAATGATGAATCATTTTTCTGTTGCCGTATGAAGTGTTTCACTTATCGAAAAGTTCAGAATCATAACAATGTCTTTTATACTGAATCGTACCTATATTGATATACAGAAAGGAAATTGACTTACGAATAATTGATAACCATATTGATCAAACCGAAATGACAATGGCATACACCTTTAGGAAGTCCTGTGGTACCACTACTGAAAGAAATAACGGCAGTACTGTAGCAATCTTGAATGATTTCTGGGAAAAAACGATCCTCATCTTTTGATGGACTCAACAGTTCTCCAAGTGTTTGATGTACATCTGATTTGCCGGCAATGACCATAACAGATTTGACCTCTGAACGATCAATGCTTTTTTCCATCTTTTCTGAATGTTCTTCATCAACGAAAATGAATTTAGGTTTCACAAGATTGACGCAATGAATCCATTCCTTTTCTGTTTGTATGGGATCCAAGGCAGCGAATTTTGCGCCGCAGTATAAGACAGCAATATGCGGAATGACTGAGTTCAAATTGTTTTTGAGGCAGGTTATCACGATATCCCCATTGGTAAGTCCTAGTTTTTTTAGATTGATTGCCAGTCTAGATGATCTTTTGCCAACACTGGAAAATGTTTCTTTTTCCCCAGTCTCACCATCTATCTGAAAATGGAATTTGGCACTGCATCAACAAAAATAACTTCCAGTGTCATTATTTTTGGGTTTAAAGGCAGTCGATTTTTGAAATTTTCTCCTGACGTTCTGTTGGTGCAAGAGGCTAGCTTCTTCAGAGGTTTATACACCCTTAGTTATTCTCCGATGACTAGATATTACGGCTGCGTAAACCGTATTTATGTTGGCCCAGGTAGTTTGGTTGGCTGATACTTGTACCTGGAATAGGTGAATTGTCAAAAACTTTCATCGACTCTTTTCTACTTCCCGTCATGCTGGTTGCTATTTCTGAACTTCTTAGAATGTGATTCCATATTCGGTTGAGGGTCACAGCATCTCTTCTATCGAAATTATCCGTCTGTTTCTGGGTCTCTATTGCCTCTATTTTCTTCCCGAACACTCCAATAATTTCAACCAAAAAGAAGACGCTGTAACCCGGAACCGAGTATGGAATCCAATTCTAAGTAGTTCTAGAGTAGCAAACAGCATGACGGCCGGTGGAAAAAGGTCAACGAATATCATTTACAATTTTCCAAATCCAGGTACAGATATTATCACATCAGACTAGCTGAATCTACATAAACACACACATAAACATTACATGTAATTTTTGGTAACAATTTGTTAATGTCGCAACTCAGTACTAACTTGGCTTATTAACAGAGGATTTTATTCGCTGTTTCACCCATTCATGATTCATCCAAATAATGAAAGAACTCATTCAGAAACTTGATTGAATATTTATTGTGACGAAACGGGGAAAATACTTACACTGAAATGTTAGTCAAAAATACAATAAATCACCAAAAACTTACATTATACTGCCACCCAGCAGGAACGAAGAAAAGAATATGTGCTGCATTGCTGGAAACTTTTCTGAAGATCAATAGATACTGAATGAATTTCTCAGTACTGTCTATTTATGATCTTGACCTTCCTCGATATTTATGAAGATTTATACATTGCAACTTTGATCCGGTCAATGTACTGTGGTAAAATGTTCAGTATGCAATCTGTGCAAAGTTTGCGTATTTCGAGATTGTTTTATATTTCTATATCCTGTGATCGGGGTGAGTGGCGGGGGATCACTGTCTCTCTCTTATGGGTGTTTGACAGTCGCCCGGTGCAGACCACACGGCACTCACCCAGTAAAGTTATCGGTCAACCACCCTATCCCGCATCTGCGGGCAACAGGCGTTGGCCGATTTCAAGCTAGATGTGTGGGAGAGGTGTCTCGCAAGAGCCCTCGGCGGTTACTCATCCAACGCTGGAAAGGTAGCTTTCCTAACATGAGTAACGTAAGGGTATGCGGTGCAGACCACACGGCGTACACCCAAAAGTTGTTGATGAACCGCCCTATCCCGCACCTATACGGGTAATGGGCGCGACATCTTCGACATATGATGTGTGGTAGAGGATGCTCGTGAGAGTCCTCGACGGTTACTCATCAAACGTTGGAAAGGGAACTTTCCTAACATGAGTTCTAGGGGGGAGGTGAGTGCCCGCTCGCGGCTGGAGGCTAGTGAGCCTCATCTCCAACTGGCGTTGGCCTCTTAGGGGCAGCGGCTCCGCTAGCGGGTAAAGGGATACAGGGTTGCGGTAATCCATTCATGGGTGCATTGCAGCCCCATTATGAGGCACTGGACGGCTTATGCTGTTCCGTGATCCTCGCCTGCTTCTGTACGGATCCAAGCGTTCGAGGTGTCGGGGATTGCGGTCCTTCTGGGCTCTAGTATCCGAGTCTAGCCTTGGAGGGCACCAAGGCAGACGCTTGAGGTGTCGGAACCCGGTTGGACGGAGCTACTAGTATCCGAGCTTAGGACCCCGGCCGGCCACTTCCGGGACCATATTCCCAATTGATTTGGCATGGTTGGCGGGGGCAGGTGTGCGACGCGAGCACTCTCTGGCGAAAGAGGAGCTTAGTTAACTTGTACGAAGGTTCGGTCGAACGCTGCCGATGGTTCAGTCTCTTGGTTAGCCACACTAAGTAGATGTAAGGAAGCAATTCCGGGTTCGGTGAGCGGGAGGAAGCCCTGCGAAATCCTGTTGGTGTGGGGTGAGGGGCGGTACCCGCAAGGATTTCCCGAAAATCCCCCCCTCCACACCCGATCGCATCCAACGCCAGGGTGCGTCTGGGGGGCCTAACTGGCCCCCAGGCCCACCGGTGCCGTCGTAACTATGACTCTCTTAATGGCCCTGAACTTGGAGTATTGAAAGATGGAATTCTGAATACTGAGTGTTTTTTTTTAAGAATATTGAAGTTGAGGTTGGAACATGTTGAAATATTGTTATGTTGGCAATGTCCAGACGAAAGTTTATGTTGGTAATAGTGTGTAAACAAAAATGGAAAAAAGAGAAGAAGAGAATAATAAAGTGATTTTTGGTTGCTAGTTAATTTTGACTCAACATTTGAGCCTGAAACTAAAGCAATTAATCGAAAATAAGTAAGAAAAACTAAATATTGGTAACAGAGCATCTTTCAATTCGAATGAATTTGAATTATTTCATGATTATTTTCCATATTTGACATCATTGTCGAAATTCTTATTCGCTCCGTACCTTCAAAACTAAGCGCCCTATCAAACATTATCAAAGGACAGAATATCCTTTGAATAGTTCAATGAATAGCCCCTTGAAATTTTGCTGCATGTTTGATGAACACCTTGTATAATGATTACATCAAATGTTCGTTTCAAAATAAAAATTACCTGCTAGAATTCAACGATATGCTTTATGCAAATTAATTGTTATTGCTGAAATATTTGTGAATGCAATTTGGCATAAATTGCATTACAGTCATCAGGGCTTAGAAAAAACAATCATATTCACTTCCCCATAGGATTTACATATGTACCCGGTTTTCCGCTACCGGTAAGGTAGAACCAAGTGATTTGAGTTTTTTTCTTTCAAAATTATTGAAAGAAAAACTTGAACACTCATGACATTTTAAATTTATATATGAATGCGCCTATAATCAAAGGCTGTGTGTACAAATTTTTAGTTCTATTAGCCACAAATTTAAGTTTCAAAAGCTATCAAACGTTATATACCCGGTTTTACCCTACCTCCCAAAATTTTGTATAGACTTGCGGCTAGTACCGAAGTTTATTGTCGAGTTGAGTTGAATTATAAAGAAAAAAATTCACCCGATGGGATTGTTGATGCTGAACACAAAAAACACTTACCTGATAAATATTATCAGCGTACTTCTCGACTTGTTCGAAAATATATTCTCCCAATCCTTTCCGTACTTTTTCGAAATCACTTTTTGCGCCAGAAATCATTTTTCTGAAGAATTTACCAACAACAAAATTCCCCTTGATATTTTTCAATACCACTAACCTAACGTACAATAATTAATCAACTGAATCTGGTTACAGATATTGGAGGTCACTGAAGGTCATTTACACTAGAATATGAGAGTATATCATAAGTATAGATAGGATGAAATGAAGTGCAGATATATCATCAATTTAGCATTCTGACTTAAATCACTCTGATTATACAGGGCGGTACGAAATTTCAGAGGGACATTCGTTAGGTTGTTTAGAGAAAATAAGTTCTCATGAACATGCATCCTGAGTTGCTTCTTTTCTGAGATACATGGTGTTGAAGTTAAAAAAAACGAAAATTTTAAAATATCATAAATATCCTTACAATGATTTGGTTGAAACTTGCTACAGTTATTTGAAGTAATAAGGCGTTGTTTCAGCTATAGCTGTATTGAAATTATCAGGTCCAGTGCTTTGGAGACCAGCCGACAATGATAGTGTTATCATATCAGTAAGAATCCGAGTTGCCAATTAGCAGTTATTCCATTTTGAATTTTCTACTAATGCTGAAATGACTGACATGCAATTTATTACTGGATTAGCAAATGGAAATGCGGAAGAACCATGAATAATTCAAGAGGACAGATATCTTAAGAGAGTAATTCCATGTGCTAAAAGTGAGATTTGAACTCTGGTTATAGAAAAAATATGTGCAATAGATAGTTTTCACGTAACATCTAGAGGGTGCTGCGTGCGCTCTCATTATATATTTCAAATTGCCCTCACTTTTTTTACAGTGAACTTTTGGTTATTTTCATGAAAAAACCTGATTTCCACACCTTTTCCAAGTGAAAAAGGTACACCTCCTCAACAACGCTGGAGGTGATCGTTTTCAAGTTATTTACAATTCTCTAAGGCACTGAGCATTGGCCTCCGAGGTCACTGGACCTCAATCCCGTCGATTTTTTCTTTTGGGGACGCCTAAAATCACTAGTTTATGCTAGCCCCATTGAAAACAAGGAAATGTTGAGGGATCGCATCATAGTTGCTGCGAAACGATAAGGAACACACCGGGCATTTTTCAACGGGTGCGGAATTCTTTGATGAGGAGAGCAGAAGCTTGTATTACTGTCACTTTGAACAGTTATTGTAATAGTTATTTCGTTTAATTCTTATATGTTCAGTTTCCTAAATAAATAACATAGTAGTTCTCCGAATTGTTTTTTTTACAAACTCCGAAGTGTAGCACTTTCTAATCGAATAATTAAACCTGACTTTTTTTTTATTTGGATTGAATAAGCAGTTCGATAATGCTCAGTTCAGAAGGAGTCTGTACGGATATACTACGTATAAAGTTCAATGAAAATAACTAAGATTGCAAAAAACTTATGACAAAAACCTACCATGTTTTGAAAAATTTCAACAGTCTGTATTTCGAAAACGAATCATTCTACGTTGAACATTTTATAGAAAAAAATCGTTTATTTTAACGAGATCCACCACATACTTAGTTTTTGTAATGTTCTCAGCAACTTCACTTAGCACCCTAGGAGCTAAGACATCGATATTGAAAATTGTAAATATCTCGAAAACGATCACGTCCAGCGTTGTTGAGGAGGTGTACCTTTTTTACTCGGGTAAGGTGTGGCATGACAACGTACGCAGCGCCCTCCAGATGTAACATGAAAACTAATACGAAATTATTATTTCCCACGTCAAAAAAACCAGGGTACCTAATTTCGTACAAATAGCATATACATATAGACTTTTTTTCTCAAAATTATCTCAGGAATACGTCACTTGGATATTTTAACGTACTCATGTTACACCCAGTATGGTCTGCATTCAGGTTAATATGTATGATAAATGTTCTGAGAACCTTTGAGATACACGTCAAACCATATTTTAATTAAAATGTCGTCTTCCGTAATATGGCAAGGTTTTCTGATCAATACTGATCAATTAGTCATCCTTAACAAATAATTCATACAATTCTTAACGTTTCAGTTTACTAAAAGGAGTTCTATATAATGAAGAACCATGGGAATGCAGAACTAGACACCTTCCTGAAGCACATCAACAACGTGAGTATTTCCATTACTTTCACAATGGTGAAGGAAGCCCACAACGAATTGCCATTCTTAGACATATTGGTGAATAGAACTGACACTAAATGGGAAACATCTGTATATCGAAAACCCACTCACATGGAAAAGTATCTGAACCAGGAATCCAACCACCATCAATTGATTAAGAGGAAGATTACTCCAAAGTGATGGTAAAACAGACTTCGGCTTGAAGACAGCACGCGCCTCACAAGGAAGAGAAGCCGCCACAACCAGTACTTCCCTACATCAGCGGATTGTCGGAAAAGATAAGTAGAATTGGGTTCAAGTATAACATCAGAACCTGTTTCAGATCTGAGAACACTATCCGTAGCATCCTCACGAAAACCAGGCAACCAAACGCAGACTGCTATTACAAGAATTGCATTTACCGGATACCCTGCGAATGCGGAGAATCATACATCAGTGAAACTAAGAGGCTATTGAGAGTTTGCATTGCCAAGCACAAGAAAGACACACAGCGAGGAAAAGCAGAGCATGTTTGGAGCAACAAAACATCAAGTATTTTCAAGCTGAAATCATTCACAAGGATCTCGTGTTGATAGTTCAATTTTTTATTATTGCTTGAATTATATTTCATTGAAATTTCAGTTTTTTTTCTCGATATAATTGTTATTTTTCAGCTTATCTTCTTGAATTTTCATTAGATTCTTTCATATTAGGTCATATTAGACAATGGAAGTCAGAACCAATGGAATAACGATGAAAATATCATCATTGATCTAGTGTATAAGTTTTGACTGAATTCATCCCAAATTCTTGGATATATCGATCCAAATGTATCAACTATAATTTATAAAACATACTAAGAGTGGTAATAATAAAATTGGCATGTATTTAATTCATCAACATGTTTTTATTTCTATACAGGAGATATACACAGAGAAGTTACACCTGCTATTATTGTCGATGTGAGTAGACATTTGCATTGGTCAAGAGATATCAGGAATCACTCGAAAGATATAAGTTACTTCAACTGATATGAATCGTCAACTAAAACAACAGTGGTTTCAATATAAAAAGTAATTCAAACTATCTTCACAAATCATAACATAGGAAGTCACACCAAAAAATGTTGATAGATACCAACTCAAACAAAAAAATAATGATACCAAATCTCAACCAGTCAGTGAGGGGTTTGAGTCCACATTTTCCCCCAAAATATTAATCTCTATCACAAACAGTCTCTTCCAGTAAAATGACGTTACGCGGTTCCAAAACAGCTGAAGAAGCTATAGTGAAATGTTTTGAAATATCCCAATACACTGTTGTATAACACGTCTCAAGTTTGATTGATTGAGGAGCTTTCAAAGCTCTAGTTCAATTTTCCAAATCCTGAATGTACCAAATCATTTTGAATACAATATTCGAATAAACAAACTAAAATGAAAATATATCAATACTATAATAAGCATAATACCTTGCGAGTTCTTGATCAGTTTCATAAAATGCCTAAAACTATGTAAGAGGTATATTTTCAGAAACTATGGAATGTAAATAACAACAAAAATCTGTTTATTCAGTGAATTGAAAGAAAATTTTAGTGGTTACGGAAAGATGGAAAAAAACTCAGATGTCGCACTATTCTCAAATTTTATTCTATACTTTTGAACCTCATTGAGTAAGAACCTTCTGATCCTGAGATTTCTTCAAAACATGTTAGGTTACATCAAATGAGAATGAAACTGATTCAAAATCCGAATTTTGTGTGTTTCCAAATGAAATGTGAAATCTGAGTCAATTCGGTGATAGTCTAGAATAAACAGATGTTCGTTAATCACAAAATTATCATATTGATATTTCAATACTGAACCTCTGAAAAATAATGATCATTCTTGACATTATGATGAATTTACTTTCACGATTATTCGAAACGTTTTGAGACTTTTACAAATATCTCGATTGGAGAAAAATCATAATCAAAGTGACTACGTATGACTAGCATCCATAATATACCTCATTTTTTAATATATTATATTTTTGTCAAAAAAATATGTATGGATATTCAGTTTACATAGTGGCCCCTGGCGTAAAATACCTATAGTTTATTTCAGCTTTCTTGACTTGTACCTCTAGTACTATATGAAGAATTAACGTCGCCCCGGCTCCGCACGGGTGCAATGCTGATACTGAATATATACATTTAAACGCGCTATTTATAGGCACGCGCCGCCGGCCCCCCAGCCGGTACCGCTGCTACCGCTATGTCCCTGCATTTCGAATCTGTAATAAATAAGCCATTATTTTTCGAGGATAAAAAATGGTTATTGTGGGTTATCCCTAAGAGATAAACATTTATCATCGCGGACTTTTTTGTAGACCTTTTTAAGGTGTACAACACTGTAGTAGATTTTTTTATCTATCTCGTAGCGTTCAGCCAGCGTTTGCAATGTAAGCGCCAAAAATGTTTTTATTCACGACATCACATTAGAAACCTCCGAAATTATCAGTGTTTCTTCATTATATTATGCATGTTATATACATAAAAACCTTTTCTTGAATCAGTCTATCAATTGAAAAAATCTCGCATCAAAATCCGTTGCTTAGTTTTGAAGATCAAAGCATAGGTACATAGGGACAGACAGCAGGAAGCAACTTTGTTTTATAATATGGTATTGATATTAATTAGTGAAGAGATTATCTTCTGAATCTTACCTAAATACATCATTCAATAAAGTCGATTGTTATCTACCTCGCCCTTTATTTGAATCAAACTTCACAAATGGTTTACATTATCACTCCAAAGTACATTATGATATGCTTTACAGTAAGGGCATGTCTACGAGAAAGTTCTTGGAACGAACTGATTTCCCTCTTCTCCAAAATTTGTGGAATTTAATGCATTACCGGTACTGGAGAAACCTTGTCAGTTTATTGATGAAAATGTTTCTAAAACACTGCTTCGGAATTTTTCTGGACTGAGTTATTAGAATACTCATACCATCGATAAAGGTAAGAGCTGTATGAAAATATTAAATACTCTAGAACAAATAACATCTTTGGCAAACACTATATATATAACCCACAGAAAGATTAAATAAAAAACCATTATTTTGAATTCATTCAATTTTAACGGAAAATGAAAATATCAAATGACACTTTGATGATGAAATATCGATTCAGTAGGAATTTTCAGATAGTGACTGCTCCTCTCATATTTTATTAAATCGTTAAAACTGGAGTCGTTAACTTTTCTATATGTTTTTTCTGGATCTGTTATCTCATGTGAAGCTGACAGTCAAGAAATTTTTCTGAAAATTCACCAACAGTGTTTATAAGCAATGTTTTGAATACTCCACCATATATTAGGTATATGTGGAATCACACTTGTAAATACGTTGCCATATTTTTGAAAATTCAATACCTTCGCTGCTCAGCTTTCCAATTCCAATGCTAAGTAAGTAAAGTGGTAAAACTCGTTTAGTACGTTAGACTTCAAAAAAGCTGAAATACACTTCCTGAATAAGAACAAATACAAAAATATCAATGAAATATCAGAGAAAACGATTTTTTTGTTGACGACTCTTGGAGTTTTTTCAAATCTTATAATAGGCAAAAATAGAATAAATTACTAAAGATCAACATTTGATCATTTCCCAAACTATTGTCAAAATTCAACAAATCCTATAAGCAGCCTAAATTCGTTTGGAGCAATTGAATTTGAGATACTTCTGAAAATGGAGTTCCAATATAAGCGACGGTCATATGGAGTTTCGATTTCGTGAGAAAATGGTTTGATAATGTTTACAAATCAGTCATGTACCAATCCTAAAATACTACAGTTATGAAATACAGATATGAACGGATAATATTCTTTGATAAAATTGATACAACTGAAAGATAACTCATTTAATGTTGAAATCTTCCAGTTTTTGAAGCATCCCAATTCTTTATAGGTGTGCATATTGGCAGTTTTGTTGCAAAGGAGTCATTTCAAAATGACTGGCCAATATTCGAAACCCTTCATTGTCAGTCTGATCATGCTCCTTCTTGGAAACAAATAAATACAATTTCTTTGGCTCCCCATTTAGAGAGATCCTTTCAGAAACTTTAAACTTTTAAGACCCCGTTTGATTGTTACAGATATACCACGTGATTTAGGGCATGTTTATATTAGACTACCATGAGAAAATCAATGTGTATCAATTTCTTATTTTTCCCTGGACCAGTTGTCTTCCAATTCAATGTTGATTGCATGCTTCTGGACTGAGTTTTGATTACCAAACAGGCTGTGTTTCCCAGCAGTGAAAGACTTCAGTTGTGAAACCTATACCTAAGAAGCCCTAAACAGAAGTAAATAGCCTCAGCCCCTTGACTTTGACATCTGTACCCCTCAAAATCGTTGAAGAGGCCATTTTATCCAGATAAAAAAAATTGTTGAAGAACAGCATGTTCTACCTTAGAACCAGTCAGGCTTCCATAAAGGTCATAGTTCAGTTTCTGCATCATGTTCTATGACAGACAGCCAAGAAATGATCTCTTGCCCTATTGGTTATGTAGAAGGCTTTTGATACTGTCATCCTTGCCAGCCTAATCAACAAACTCTATTGGTATGGGTTCCACGGTCGAATTTCAAACTTGCTCAAATCCTACGTCTTCAACTGACCCCATTTATATTTCTGCTTTAGAATACGTCCACAGCGATAAAATGTATTTGATTCTCGTCACATTAGTCCCAATATGAATACTGGATTTGAAGTGAATATACATTAAAAATATTCAAAACCCCCATTTTCACCTTCAGGCTTATTTCGATTGGACTATCTGTAACAACCAACTCGTTCCAACCTACTCAATAACAGATATGTCATAACCTATAATTTCACAGTTTTAGCTTTTCCAACTACAACCAATATCTTCTGCAGGAATATCGTTGCCCCGTTAGAACCCGATTTGAACCACTTCGGTTTCGGCCAATAGACGAACAAGTAGTAGACTGGAACAGACGTGAGAATCATGAGGACGCCCATGCCTGTTTCGTACGGACTAGCCGCCATCGGTACTGCGGTTACAAAGATGGTGCAGGCGAGGTAGAGGATGGGCCAGAAGAGGTTCACTTTGATGGGTCTGGGCAGGTCGGGTTGCTTCCAACGCAGCCAGGGAAGACAGAGAACTGCGACTCCTATGCTCAACTGAAAAAAAATAGTAGTGATGGTTTATTATCGGCCGAAAATCGGGATATCAAACATTTGCAAAAACTGGGTCGAAGTGATGATAAAAGTTAAGACTGGAACATCTGGAACATTCAAATACAATCGGATATATGCTGCGTGTTCTTTGAAATGAGTACTAATGCCTCGCTTGATCTGACCGATATATTCGTCGTTGTTCTTTCTTAGCTTGAGAATTATGGTGTAAGAATCTCCTAGTTCCTGTTGAAAAGTGGTGAGAGGGGCTCTAACGAGTTATAGCACTCCTCTTTCGTTTCTTCCCAAAAAGAGACAATATGGCAAAATCATCACCATTCCAGTATTCCCTAGGCATTCATCTTATGTTTCGAAATGAAAAATCAAGCATTCCATGAACCGTATCAGAAATGTATGCGTGTAGATAAGTTTCATTCAGTTCGATTCGTTTTCAGTAGCAACGGAAAATGAATAAAACCGAATGAAAACGCGTATGGGTGGAAGAGGTCATATGTATAAGGCGTTTAGGTCTAACAAACATGCGAGTACTTGTGTTTTCATTTTGACTCGTAATCTTTCATTGCTGATCCTATGGATTTCAAATGTAACATTTTGAATTAGTTAACAGAGGGTTTAATATGTGTTTGAATGAACGTTAGATGGATTATGAGAAGAAACAAGGACGTCTTCTGCATTTTTTTTAAGTTCAAGGTGATGATGTCCCAGTTGAGAACTAATCAGATTTTGCATAGTAGTGGGAGGTGAAAAAGATTTCATAACCATTTTGAAATACTGTTGTGCGCATCTCTGTTCTATTCCGAAAATTTGAAGAAGTGAAGTCATTACAAGGGACTCAAAAAGAAAAGTATACAATTGTTCTACAAATTAACTGCCTCAATCAAACTGAGGATGATATTGTATAGTAGAACGCTTCTGTAATGAAGTTATTAGGGACTGGAAAATTGAAATAAAATTATTTTTGGAAAAGTGACCTTCATACACAAGTCTGATGGCCGAAGGGTTTACATAAAACGCCTCAGACGAAGCTCTCTGGCTCACAGAGAAACATGTGCCATGCTATCAGTGGTGCCATCAGTACCACACCGTTAGCGGCTATGGAGATCCTTCTAGATCTACCTCCTATACACATTTTTCTGGAGAGAGAGGGGCTAGATGGACTGCATATAGGCTTTTGCACATTGCCAATTCCACAAACCAATTTATTGCAGAATACAACATACTGTTGACACTGACAGTCACAGCATTCTGGAAATGACCTTTGACTCTGTGCCTGCAACTGTCAACTGCGAACTGCTTCATAAAGTACTGTTCCCGATTAAAGAGGACTGGATCCTCCGGGAGAAGGAAATATTGAGAGCAGATAGTTGTTCGTTGACAGATAAATCAAAAATACCTTCCGATTCTGGTGCAGGTGTTTTCAGTCAGAAGACTCAACAGATTGTCTCTGGTCTGGATTCCTGGCCATACTGGCCTGGAAGCAATGAGGCTGCTGACTCGCTTGCAAAGGAGGGTGCTGCAAGCAGCTTCATCGGACCAGAACGTGTCATTGACATCGCTTTAAGCTTTGCCAAACAAACATTGAACACCTGGATGGCAAGAAGATTTATGGACTTCTGGCAGAATCTTCCAGGACTGGCACACTCCATGGCGCGTATTCATCCTTCGAAGCTTGATACCAAACAGTTGGACTACAGTAGCGGTGAACTACGATGTCTAACGGGCCTTCTTACAGGTCACTGTCATTTGGATCATCATATGCAGGGATTCGGACTATCGGAATACAATGTGTGTCGCCTCTGTTTGGAAAATGATGAAACAGCAGAGCACATACTTTGTGCCTGCCCCACAGGGAACCGAATCAGGTTATTAGAGTTCGGCAGAGCCGTACTCCTGATATCTGACCTGAAAAACCACTCACCATACAAACTAATCGGCTTTGGTGAGAAGCTGGTTTTATTTGGTCGAGTGTGAATAGGTGTGACCCGCAATAAACCCTTGCGGGTTGTGGCGGAGGGTAGAATAGACTCACTCACTTCAGACCTAACCTAACCTAACCTAAAGTCATAAGTGTGACAATTATTTTATTATATTCGTTAGTGAGAATTGGAGTGGTTCAAGATTTCACTCATGAATTGCATGTAATCAGGTTGTTTCAAAAGTTTTGTCCATTTCAAAGTCATGTATTTTTGTAGCTCCATATCTCACTAAATATTTATTCTACTTTGTCCTGGTATATACTAATTGATAGAGAATTTTTTACTCTATATATTGATGCTGTTATTTTTTTCCAAATTGAATTTTTTTCTCTTTTTCAGCTTATCAACATATCAAGTCGCTAAGCGAATCTCGGCCAATTTTTCTCTATGAATTCAAATTGAACCAAAACCCTGTCAAAACAGCTGAAAAACTCAACCTAGCATTTGGCAATGACAATGTTAATAACGTTGGTTTGCAAAATTTCGTTCCAGAGCTTGGAAGATGTTTCCCGACGTGGTCAATCTACAGTAAGTAATCTAGGACGGGGAATTGAGGACCCTGGTGGAGACTGACCTATCACAAACGGTGCGTGGTATGGCGGCCTTCATCGGCTTCATCGAATCTCGAGCACACAATTTTATGCTGACGGAATTAACAGCTTTGTGTTATGCTGGTAAAAGTGCACTGATTCAAATGGTGCTTATTTCGATCAAATTGAATAATTATTCACTGAGATATAACAGTTTCAATTAGACCCATAAAACCAGCGAAACTTTTGAAAAAGCCCAATAGAAAAAAACAGCATCTGGTATTTCATGATGAACATAAATTAATTCCTTACCCAAGTTGCGAATCCAACGTAGTTTATGAGCGCATCTATGTCGGATACTGTCAGATACAACAGCGATAAAAGGGCCTGAAAAATAATTGGTATGTTATTTCAGCTCCAATAGTAATTACCATAAGTGTTATTCTGGATACTGCACTCCAATAAATTTGCAAGTAATGAATTGAATGGATCTGTATGATTTTGAAATAGCATTAATAATCATATTATGGTGATACTTTTGAGAAAGTTGATTTCATAAATTGGCAGCCCCATTACAAGATTATAGTGGAGCTTTAGAACTGAAAGCCACACTTGGAATCAACTCTATTGAATACAATCCAAGTGGTCCCTACACCGAAGAGGACTTTGAAAGCTATTCAACAACCTAACAACCTCACCTTTCCGTAATGGATTTCTTTCATTTTGGATCAATTGCAAATGCAAAAGTGAGCATTTGCATCAACACTCTACCACCACCCCACCACTCTCTGAAATTATAAATACTAGTGAACACGGAGGTCGTCAGTTAGTCGATTCACATTAATGATTTACTGAAAACAAATCTTGATGATAATTTTCATTCATATGCAAAATACACTGTTCAAAATCTGTTTAAAATCTGTTTTTTCGTTAATCAGCTGTCGCCCCCATACGAACGACAACTCTCAGAAGTTGAAAAACTTGTGCAAGCTAAGGATTAACGCGGTCTTACCTTTCAACGTGTGATTCCTAACACGGTTGCAGAATCATTCCAGCTTCAACCAGATAAATTATTTCGAGAAAAATATCTAGTCTAGGCGGGATTCGAACCCACGGTCTTCCGATCGTGAGTCGGACGCACTACCACCGCGGCCGATTCTATATGTAGTTGTGACATATTCGCACTCAATATCACAAAAACTGATCTCATAACATTTCTATGTAGGTAGTGAAAAATATCAGTCGAAATTTAATGAAATGGAAAATCATAGTTCGATATGTTCACAGAAACATTTCTAAAAATGCCATTGCACTGTTGAATCAAATAGAACCCCGAAATATTCAGGAATTTTATAGAATCACACGTTAAAAGGTAAGACCTCGTTAATCCTCAGCTCGCACAAGTTTCGACTTCTGAGGGTTGTCGTTCGTATATAGGGGTGCGACATCTGGTTAACGGAAAAACAGATTTTAAACAGACTTCTGAGAAACATATTTGGAGTGAAAACTTCATTGGTGTTTTATCGTGTAATATTTTTCAATATGAATTTCAATTTTCAATTTTTGAGTTATATTTTTTATATATTTTTTCATTTTTCACCACTTTTTTTCCATGTTTTCTTCATATTTTTCATATTTTCTCAATTTTAGTTTTCATCCTTCATATTTTCAATATTTTAATTTTTTTCATTTTTGTTAATTTCTATTTTCAATTTCAATTTTCATTTTCAATATTTTTAAGTGTTTCTTTATTCAATCATTTTTCATCTTCTCGTTAAACTTTTTTTGCTTTCGTTACTTTCCATTTTCAATTATATTTCTATTCATTTTTATTTTTTATATTTTTTCCAATTTTTCGTTTATATCTATTTCATATTTCACATATTTTACCAATTTTATTTTTTATTGTCTATAATATTTTAATTTTCATTTTTTGATTTTTTAATATTTTCATGTGTTTTTTTATTTATTCATTTTTAATTTTTTGATTTAAATTTTTTGCTTACCTATTTTATTCTTCATTTTCAATTTTTGTTCTTTTCAAATTTCCATATATTTATTGTTTATTTCAATTTTTTTCAATTTATTTCAACTCTGTGGGCATTTTTGTCTTGATTATTGTATTTTATTGCTCATATATGAATAACATTTAAGCTATTTATTCTAATTTCATTTGTTCTTCCATAAATTTTGAATCATATCAAAATCATTTTAAACAATGGAAGTCTGAACTATACAAACCTGCCGAAACTACGACCGAAACCCAAACTTCATTCGGGAGTTCGCGCGCTGTGATCGGTCATGTTCGGTTCGTTAAATTTCATGCAAGTGATATTAGGTAACAACTCAAATAAGTAATTTTATGTTTAATATTTTTGAAAACCCATCAATTATATTCAAAAGAAGGATCTGCACCTACTCAAATGAACACCTCACCTATTTTAAGTATTTTTAAGGTGCTATTAATATTTTTTCTCGAATAAGGGTTTTTTATGTTGATTATCAATGAGTAAAATTGTCGAATACTGCATAATGTTGTGATTTAAAGATAAACATGATGAAGACTAACTGATTGAAATAACCTTTTCTTTATTTTTCCCTCAAAACATAATCCATGTAAGGAAGTTTCAGATTCAGCCGAAACTGAGACGGTTGCCGAAATTCGTTTTCGGTTTCGGTTTCGGTCGTAAAAACCAGTTTCGGTCGGACACTATAGGCAAATCAACATTTCAGAGATATAGCGTTTAGTTCTCCCAGTTTTCAGATAATATATAGCGTTTCAGAGTTATAGTTTTCAGAGATATAGCGTTTAGTTCTCCTAGTTTTGTATAGACATAAGTGGCAGAAAGATGAAAAAAAAATTCAAAAATATCAGCAAGTATTAAAGACATTTACAACTTTATCGTATCTATTTCATACCCATTAGGAAGAAATGTTATGTGCTAATTTTTCCATTCTTCATATAATAATGGAAGAACAGAAAGCGTTTTATGTTTAAAAATGTAACCATTTCCAATAAAACTTCCTTTTCGTGAAATATATCTATTTCTGAATTTTTTCCAACCTAGGTTGCTAATGCTGACACAAAACTATGGTTCACTGTTTTCATTTGATGTGGAAACTTGATATATAAATGCAATATCAACAGTTGTGATAAGCATGAATTCTCCTAACTGTAACAAGATTACGAAATTGGATTCAGATAAATTCAATTTCCTTCCGAAACTGAAATAAATTCACATTCATTGTACTGCCCGATTGACACTTTATTTCGCTAGACTATTGCAGCTTGTATATAAAGTTCCTTTTTGTGACAACAGATAGGTTCTGCGCTCGATATTCTATTTCAGTCGGACAACATCAATACCAAATTGTGTCATCTTTTAGATTCATGTTATTAATGATTCCACTCACGAATTATAGTTACAAACGACTTTTCTGTCTCACAGAAATGTTTCAAAAAGAATATCTTCTGTTTCACTTGTTGAAAATGAAAGAAAAAAATTATATAACTTATTCATTCATAGTGTGGTTATGCATAATAGCACCCATAGCAGAGGTAATAATAATAATACTTCTGCTTAGAAACAGCATTTCTCACAGTTATTTTTATTGATACGTTCCTCAGAGTAGCAACTACACGATTTGGAAAACTACTGATTTATTTTTTCTTACAACAAACTAGATGATTTTTGAAAACATATTTAGTCTGAACCAACCCTATAATGCTATTTCATGATAGGATGATTATTTTTTGCATTCAAAGCAATCAAGATCGATTATGTATGGGTAGAAAAAATATTTTTTTAAAGTTAATTGTTGAAAGTCGATAGTTGAAAAAGGCTTAGATATTACGGATATCGCTTTCTGCTTGAATTTTAAGTGATAGCCAGTCTTCATGACTGTAGAAAATTGCAGTATCATCCGCATAAGTAATAATTTGAGCATTTGTGTTTATTCTGAATAGATCATTCAAATATATATTGAACTGAAGTGATCCCAAATCAGTTCCTTGGGGTACACCATATTCTATTCTTTGAAAATTGCTCCTTACCATCTTCAGTTCAACACATTGAAATCTATTGGAAAAATAACTTTCGAATAATTTTAAGGCCACTCCCCTTATGCCGATGTTTTCCAAGCATTCCAGAAGCAAGTCATGACTGACCGTATCGAATGCCTTTGAAAGGTCTATGAATACACATAGAGAGGGTTTTCCTATATCTAAGGCATTAGACATCTTTGTTGTTGTTGTAACCTAACCTCATTACTATTCGAAACGTTACGTTTTTCTTCATAATTTTCAATGTTAAATCCCTTATTGGTTCAAGTAAACTCTCTTCTAATTGGCAGAAACTTACCATTATCAAAACAGATGGCGCTGGCGTCATCCTTTGGGCCTGGATCATCGTCAACAGCTCCGGCATCTGGCCATTGCATGCTCCTGCATAGAACAATCTAGAGGATGTGAGAAGGATACCATTCACGGCTCCAAATGTGGAGAGAGCGACGAATACAGGAATCGTCCAAGCCAACGGACCGAAAAGTCTGTTCGCGAAGGTAACTGCAACGGCTTTGGACCCTAAGATCTCCACCGGAGATAGAGTTGTGTAGAAAGCTATGTTGGTGAGCACGTAAACAGCTGTTACTAAGGTGCAGGAGATTGCTATAGCTAGAGGCAAATTCCTGAAAAGGATAATATTCATCATTCCAATGGTTTCATGATGGTAATCTAGTTACATTCTTCAACAGATGGGGGACTCAGGGTTAGGCATAGTAATTGGTATAGTAAATGTTAAAAATTAGAATGCAGAGTTTTTCGTCAGTGGTTGAACTACTGCAAGTTATCGTTCTATTCTGTAATAGTGTCAAGACCATTTTCGAAAAGACTAGATTACTGAAGGATGTCCAAAACCTTTTTTTAAGTTCACCACTTCATATTATCACCTTTCAATATGAATTCAACATTATGGACAAAATTTGAGAAATAATTTATGCAAGATATCCCCTGTATTTTTACTCCGAATGATCTTCTACAAAATATTAATGAGTATTTCATAAATGAATGAGACGTATTTTCAATTAAAAAAAAATAATGATATATCATATTTATAAAAATATAACTTACCTCACTGGATCCTTCAGTTCCTCTATGATGAAATTTAAGTAATTCCTACAATAATACAGACGGTTAATATTGAAAGGTAAATATTTTTAGGAGAGATATGTGTGACTGATGACTTGTTTATTTTGTGGTTCAACCCAATTATTAAGTATAAAAATGAAATTTGAAATTTGAAAAACTCGATTATATCGGGAGTTTTCAGGTAAGATAGGACAGGGTGCGTGTCAAAATTCGACAGTGAAGATTATAGGGGTTGTTAGACTTATAAATTCAAAAGTGGAGACCTACATAAATCGAGATGCTCGTTTAGGGGTATATATTTCTGATATTTCATTGATTTGTTTATTTCCATGGCTTCCAACCAATTAATTTTTTCATATGTGTAGGATTTTGAGGTTATCTTCACTCATTTTGTGTTGTGATTCTTGAAGATGTTCATACATTAAAGATTTTTTGTCCAAACAGACGTGTTCACGGGACCTTACGTCAAAATTTCTACCGGTTTGGCCTGTATAGGTATATCTACTGCAAAGCATTCGCCACACTCTATTCCATATATACCTGATTTTTTCATTATATCTCGTTTGAGTTTTGCATTAAAGAGAGTTGTGCCTAAATTTTTATTACTTATGAAAGCTGTTGTTATTTTGTATTTAGAGGAGCAATTATGAATATTTTCTGAAAGTTTACCTGAGTAGTTGATACTACTATACTTAGATATATTTTGTTCTCTGCAGTTTGGGTATAATTTACTTATACTTATAAGTGTTTTATGAGTTTCACCTCATATTATCTCTTGTATTAGAGAAACTGGTACCTGATTGTTTACTGCAATTTGCTTAATTATTTTTAGTTCATCTTGGAAATTTTTTTCAGGTGGAGAGATTGCGAAAGCTCTGTGCACCATTGGCCTAAACCAAAATAACTTATGTGAGAGTGGACTGAAAGAGTCAAATGGAAATCCTACAGTGTTTTTCCGGTAGATATTGAATTGAAAACCATCGTTGACTGTTGAAATATTCAAATCTTAGAAGTTAAGCTCCTTGTTTTGTTCGACTTGTACTGTGAATTTAATTTTGTTATGCAGACTATTGAGAACGTTCAAAAATTGATAAATTTGTCTGTTTGACCCAGGAGGAGAGATAAGATCTACACATCTTTGTGAACTTGTGAAATTCGTTTGCTCTGTTTCTTCCTTCGGAAGGTAATTTCAGGAAAATTTCAGGTAATGTAGAAAATTGTTCATTCCAAAGGTGTAGATCTTTATATTTCCTTCAACTTTTATTTTCAGTTTTTTCCAACATGAAGTTCAGTTTTGGTATAGATCATGAAGAACATTTTCCACCTCTGATTTCACCCATCACTCGCTCTCTTAATCAATTCTAATTCATTTTTTCGCAATGATCAGAACATTTTTCCTCCTTAATTTTTTATGCTCTTATCAATTTTTTTCTCTCCAAAAATTATTCGCATTGACCTACCAACTACACAATCGTCATTTGTTAACAAATCCCTGAAAAACCCGCTAAACCTCACGCATTCACTATTCCAAAAGCTTTCTCATCACATCAACTCTAATTCTTCCATCAATCGACTCAAGGCTTCAATTTCCCAGTGAAAATTCTCGGAACATACGTTGTTTCCCTCTCAAACCGTCTCAGAACTAATTGATCTAGCAATCTCATCTCCTCACTCTTGAATTCGAAATCAAAAACTGTTCTCACCATCCGTTGTAGGCGAAAAGGCCGGAATAAAACGACAACGCCAGTGACGTCACGTCGCTTTCAGTGTTGATGAATGAAAAGTGCTCCGTGTGTCCTGTAAATGAAGGAAGAGTTTTTTCAGATAAAGTCAGCAAATGGAAGTCGAGATTCCGTGCGATCTCGAGAGAGACGCAGTTGTTCATCTTCCTTTTGTGTGAATCGATCAATGAGCCACAGATTTGGTTCTGAATTGTAATTCAGTTCAGTCTCGCCAAATATTGTAATTGGTGAGAGATTGAGAATATTACAGGGGGTTCAATTCAATAACATACTAATGTTCGAGGAGGTTCCTTTCGGGTCCATTTTGAAAAAACAATTATATGAACATATATACCAAAAGTCCTAACTACAAAAATGTTTCAACTACCAACATATCAAGAAAAAATTCTCATTCCTAGATATATCTGTGAAATCAAAAAGGCTACTTCTGTGCATTTTCAGCTGAACGATATAATCGATCATTATTTTCAGGGGCGTCAATGATAATGACAATATTAACGATATAACTGATTCACCCCATAAAACATGCCCACTTCTTTCATATGGATGGTCTTAAAAGTTATGCTTTGGTGATAAGTGATCTAATATTAGTCCTTGAGGGTCGTGAAAAAGTACATGCAAACTGTCAGTGTAAAATTCAGAAAGGACAAATGTGCAAAAGTCAATCTAAAAATTAGACCATTCCCGGATTACGTTGAGGATATGCAGCTCGTAAATAAAAGCTTCTTTGCACCAACTGGATGCCATATAGTCATAGGCATACCTGGAAACAACCTCAGTAAATACCCTCCTCTATAGTATGAGCACAAACTCCGAAAGTTTTGGTGATAGGAAATGTCGGGAAAGAAAAAAGAAGATCAACATCGTTTCAGCAATGTGTCCTTAGTCCTTATGTAATAGTCAGTAAATCCATTAATTATATTTTAACAAGCTATATAGTATGCTATTTGGTATTGATCCGTTATTATGTTATTATTTTTACTCATTTCTACACTCTCAAAGGCATCTAGTTGACTATTGTTAACTTTTCTAACTAATTTCAATGAACTGAAGTCTATGGAGTGGTTTTGTTGCAAAATATGATGGGCAACTGCTGATTTTTCAGGTCTCCCATATTTTAAGTATGCTAGGTGTTCCTTATATCTTACTTCAATAGATCTTTTTGTTTGTCCATAATATTTTGCATTGCAGTCCTTACATTCTTTTTTGTAAATTACAGACTTTTCCGAATTCTCGACTTTGTCTTTTTGTTTTGGAGTAATGAAGTTGACTCTGCTTCATCAACTCTACTTATGAACCAAAAAAATTATGTATGACCATAGAAATTCGTTTCCCAAATGTTCTATTCCACGATTACACTCTTCTCGGGATAGGGAAGCCGTAGACTTTTGAGTTTGGTGTGATTACATAACAAAATGATGTTGTATAGGCATCAGGAGTTCGTATCCCCTTCTCTGCATGATCCGCCACCAAGAGGGTACAGAGTTTTCAACACTGAATTGGAATTCGCTCAGCAGGAGGCTCATATCAGAACACCACTCCTAAAGCTACACAAATATAAGGCGATGCATGGAATTTTCTGATTTGAAAACTTCGATTGCCGAAATACTTTTGCTTTCCTCTGGTTGAATGGTCTGAATTCAGAAACTTTGAATCTGCCAGGATATCCAACTTCTAGTCTTATCGAGTGATGGGTACAGAGGTTCCTAACTTTATGTTCAGGCCAAGCCACAAGGTGTTGATTCTCTTATGCACTTGTTAGCATGTCCAATGAGTTCTCCATCACCATATTTGGCACACCTGAGGTATTGATGAGACACTGATGTAACTTTATGCTCTAGGAGGCATTGAGTCAGTTGTGGGGAATGAGAAGTGCTTAATTTATTGCGACTATCCATTTCTCATCCTCAAGCTGAGACAAGCTAATGAACTTGAGTTCCACTGTCTGAAACCTTTGTTGTGGTAATGAATATTACTAGATTTCTATCCCAATACCTGAACACGTGTTTCAGTCACCAAGGGATCATCTTCAAGAGGGAAATTGAACTCACGTTGATCTTCTTTCTGAAAATGTTTACTTGGTGATTGAAACACGTGTTGAGGTGTCAAAAATAACGGTTTGGTATTGGGTTAGAACTACAGTAATATTCATAAGCTGAAGAGTTAGATATAGATGAGATGGAATTGGTTGTGGAGCTTCAACTGAGAAGGATTTCGACCAAAATGAAGTGAAAAAGCGCCAAACCACTCTATTAATTTGGTTTTCCTGTTTATTATAGTCCTTCGTGGCTTGATGCCTTTTCATATCTCGAACCTCAAGATAATACCTGCTTGCCGCACTAAGACATTGCAGAAGATTGTCATTCTTGACCCTTCGGAACTGTTAAGGTATACCTTCCATTATATCGAAGCATAACCTAACCGGCACAACTTTTTCAGGTCTGCGATGAATTGAAAACATACGATTGTGCCTGTATATATAATGAAATTTCAATATTAAATTCTACAAAAAGGATTTGAAGCTTTATATCTTCTATTAATTATCAGCGAGCGCTTTCGACAATTGGTAGTACTGTCATCATCTGGCACTCCTCAAACTGAACTGGTCATCCTGTTGTCTGTCTCTTTATACGGTCAGAGCGTCTTAACTCAGTCTTAATTCTGACCGTATAAAGAGACAGACAACAGGATGACCAGTTCAGTTTGAGGAGTGCCAGATGATGACAGTACTACCAACTGTCGAAAGCGCTCGCTGATAATTAATAGAAGATATAAAGCTTCAAATCCTTTTTGTAGAATTTAATATTGAAATACTCAAAATAAAGGAAAATTAGTTGCATCAATCAAAAAAAAAATATAATGAAATGTACAATATGATCAAATCATGTGGTTTACCTACGTTCGAAAAATTTGTTATGATTGAATAATCATCTGTTCCATAAAGCGTCATCTATAATATTGACAGTAGACTCAATCGATGCACAAGGCTTCCAAAGGCGGTCCATCACAAAGTCAAGCTCCAACAACGACCACCAAACGAGATTTTTACTCTATTTTCCTCTGCAACTTGATCATTTCCATCGAAAAAGTGTCCATTGAACCTTGAGAAGAAAATGAGGTCGAATCAATCGACTACCGCATATTTTGGCCCACACATCAATGGAAATCTGCTTCTGGTGGTAGAATTCTTGCATACGGGTTCTCTCCAAACCAGGTATAATCATTATAAAAAACTGGCTACACCAGTGAATGAAATTTCAGTATCAAATGAAGGATTTTCATTCACTATTCGAAAGAACCATTGGCAAATGTATTGAAAACTATCGAAAAGTAGAGGATGAACATGGTAGAATTCAATTTTCACATTGAAAAAGCAATGGCATATCAATTTGTTTTCAAAATGATGCTGGAAAATACCGCATCAACGTCACTGACAAGTATAAAAAATATTTCACATGGCAGAATATACCTTTTGAAACTTCAAAATGAATCTGAACAGAACCTTCTCGAATATTAGTATGTTGTTAAGGAACTCCCTGTTTATTCTTGATGAAGAGTTATATTTCATTTACTACTTGACTTCTCTACAGAATATAACCTGTCAGATGAAATAATTAATGCAAACACTGTTAAATCAAAGAGGACTCAAGTAATAAAGTTGTGGAAAGAATAGATTTTGGAAAATTTATATGAACATCACCTTTGAACAGCTCATATCCTCCAGCAGCTATGATGATGAACAAGGCCAGCAGTTTGGCGTACGTGAACACATCTTGAACTCTTGTGGCCCATTTCACGTCATAACAGTTGACGAACGTCAAAACGCCTGAAATAAGAAACTATAAAAAATTCACAATCAATGAATTTTATAAAGAAACTAGCTTACCCGGCAAACGTTGTTTTGCCACATGAATTATTTCTAGAAAATGTCTAGGGTAAAAAATAAAAACTAAGTCATTATTGGTGTGTGTCAGAACAATAACACTTACAAATTATATTTATTCATCCCTAAATGAGAAAGTGTGTACCGTCCATGTTCAGATAACACAAACAAACTGTATGGATTACTCGAGAGCATGCCACATATAATTGTTCGAGTGAAAAACATGTTGTGCTCAAATCCAAGCCACAAACAGACATTGCCAATCTAATTGGAAATTGCATAAGTTCAAAATAAATTGACACATCTGTCGGTACAGTAGGAATTCATGGTATTGATATATTTTCATCTCGGAACTTGCCATTCAAAATGCTGGTTCCGACAACGTTTCTTAAAACTTTTTTAATGACTAATCGCGTCTTGTTGCACAGCCGTGGTGGATGCAAATTGCGGTTGTGAGTTATGCGGTAGCATGCCTAGCAAGTTCAATGAGTTCAAAAACTCTGTTGGATAATTCACAGCTTCAGTGTCATCGCAAACTGAATGTATGCCCGATAACAATGGCCCAAAACTGTGTAAGGATTCAGAGAATGCTAATTGTGTGAGAGAGACAGGGGACTATATCCGTTCTCATCCCCACATCGTGCTGTTTACTGAGTGAGAACTGACACCGATAGACGCCTGGCGGGAATAACTAATCTATGAGATCTATGATCTGAAATTGATTTTAAAAAAGGTGATACAAGGCTGTAAATTGAAGGTTATATGTATTTTCCAATGAAAAATAGTATCACTCCACTACATTTGAAATTTGATCGTTTCAGTGCAAGAGAGTTCAAGATTATCAGCATTTATAAAAGTTCATGTTTGGTAAAAAAAATATCGAAATTAATTTATATCTTCTAAATGGTAATAGATGGGTATAGGGAAATAGTATATGAATTTGTTGACAAAGTGATAATGAATCATAATATGATATTATATACGGGGTGTTCTATTTGAAAAATCAAAGAAGCCGCTACTTTATAGTAGAAGCGACAACGCCGCTCCGTCTGAAATATTTTAGGCGTGTAGGTCATATTGATCTATGCATACTGTGAAATTTTCAGGTTGATCCGTTAAATAGTTTGTCAGAAACGGCTAATTAACGCTCATCATGAAAAGCCCTGTATAATGCACTTCCGGAGTTTTTCAAAATTATAACCAAAGAACAAGTATTAAACATAAAATAGAACAACTACTTTTTGAAATTATCTCCAAAATCGATGAGTTTTTTCTTATCTACATTAGTAACACATATTTTGTATTATTTTTCATTTTCGCTGCTTTGTTCACTTGTTTCAATAACTCTTGTTATATGAATGTGACTGTTTTATAGTTGTATTTTATATATGTATCTGATATGTACTGACTTGTCCAATTGCTAGTTTTAGGCTCATTTTAATGGATCAATAAAATATTATCATTATTATTATTATAAATAACACTGCGACACGAGAATTGTATATAGATATTATATATTAGATACTCCAGTCTCATTTCATCAAATAGTATCAACTGTAAAAGAGGGTGTTTGAAAAAATATAAACAAGTTTTAGGGTGAATGAAAGACAAATCCTGAGTCATGTACAAATAAATAAATGATAAACCCAATATACAAGTCATCAATAAACCTACATGCCATAGTGTTATTAATTTTTTCTGGACATTCAGAACTTAGTACTTATTTGTCGAACCCCTTTCCATAATGCCCAACTAATGACCATATTGCTCGACGTAACAAAATGAAATAAACCGATCCTTTCCTTCCGAAGATATAATGATGAACATAAACCCGAGACTTTGTGATTTCATCAAAGGAAAGCAATCTTACTTTACGTTCCAACAAGATTACTCTACGGATTCATTAAAGAGACATTGTTTCAAGTTCTGTCTGACCGAATTAGCAGTTGTCTCAAAACATAATACCCAATTTGGAAAGCAAGCTTTAATTCTGTTGAATCCTTTCAGAAGTTCTTGATGAAATTCTCCTTGGTTTCTTCCAATTCAACGAGAATCATTTTCTCGGAGAATATTTCGTAATGAGTATCACAACAGAATTCATCCAGGTATATAATGGAATCGGCCGATATTTGATAATCCATAACATATTCAAGACACACTTCACTATGACTTTTCTATGGCACGGGCACAGTTGATAAAACACATGGGCTGAAAAAACGCGATACCACTTTTGTAGAACGATTTATCTTTTTCCTCCAAATAGACCCCAGCTTCAGCAATATAACCTCTTCATTCAAGGGATATTTCTTACCCGTGTGCATTTTTTTGGGCCCAGCTACTGCTGGGCAGTCGCTGGAAGCCAAGTCTGGCGAATACGGTGGATGTGAGAAAAATTGGGAAGGTAAATTCATACAGTTTCTCCATTATTTTCATTGACTTGTAATTTCGACCTTCAAACGCTCCGATAACACTATATGATGTTCACTGTTGATGGTATTTCCCTTCTTAAGATAGTTGATGAATATTACACCACGCACATTCCAGAATATCGAGGCCAAAGCCTTTCCATCCGATTGTTTTGCTTTAATACACTTTGGACGACGTTCATCAGTTGATTCCCACTCAGATGACGATCGTTTTGATTCTGGAGTACTCTTATACTCAAGCAAATATGTATGATTGATCATAAAAACCCCAATCCTGCCTAGTACATCCTCTGGGGAAGTCCCATTGAAGACTTGACGTGCAACGACCTAACATTTTGCCAATGTTTCTTCAACAGCGAAACCCAAAAGTTGACCGAAAGATGGGCATTATGTACCAGTTCATCGGAATTCATGTCAACATGCTCAACAGCAACAGAAAGGCAAAGTACCTTTTTCATCTGGAACTTGACGATGACCTTGATCTCGTCAATCTTCTGAGTCATCGGCTCTTGATGCGAGAGAAGACCAGGGAACTTGCCGTCTTTGTTTAGACCAAGCCCCAACAGCCTAGGGATCTGCTTGATGAGAGCATCAGAAGCAAGGAAGTCATCATACTTCTTTGCCAGTTACTTGACAAGTTTTTGTTTCTGTTCAGTTCCTTGAAGGCTTCCACTCCATTCGTCTTAGCTTCATCACAATGCTGCTGATCTTCATGGACACATACTTGCATTTCTAGACGAGGTATGTGCTTCAATTTGACGGTTCCACTGAAACGCTTGTCCTTCTGGGGATCGTAGTTTTTCAGACCGTTTTGGATTTCAGTCCCCATAAAGTTCCTCTTCTTTATTATGGAGATTTCCAATACATCATTCACGCACTCAAAGTATATCACGAGACACTTTGGACGTCATCTTCACTTTTAGGAATTGACCCCTAACCCTAACCACTACTTTCCTTCTCGAAGAACGGAATGAAAGTGAGTGAAGTGATGGATCCATGTTTCGTACATTGTTACATATCGACCCAATGATTTCGGTTCCTGATGTCTATACATGGCCAAATGCCGCTCTGAATCATCAAGACGTTCTTGTTTTTGGACTCGCGGCACCCACTTTGAACATAGCTTTCTCATAGTCAGATGATCCTGCAATATATAGCCATATATAGCCAATATAACTACCATGTCAGCTAACTCACACGACTTCACTTTTCGAACATTCAAAACGATTTTGTGTTCTGGTGTTACTGCCTCATTTGGATGTCCTATGCATTCTGCATTATCGGTGACTCTACGACCACGTTTGAAATCAACAAACCAACGTTCAATTGTTGTTTCTCATGGATCGGAGTCTTTATACAACTTTTCAAGTCATCGCTTCGCTTGTATTTTTTCCCAACAAGGAGCAGTGTGGAATCAAATTGTTTTTAATCCATTGTTTTGAAAAAAACAATAGTATTTCCACTCTAAGCAAAATAACTCACAAACTTATGAGTAGAATATCATGAAATTTCAAATGCTTTCTTTTGAAAAAGCAGTGAATGCCATAAGACTAACGCCATCTATGTGTTAGGCCCGTCCATGTAGTAGAATCCCTAAATTACAAGCGATTTCTCAAAAATGAAAAAGGAAAATTCCGTATTTCTTTCTCAGATTGAGAACCAAATCGAAAACAATGATGTTTGCGTATTATTTCTGTGAATATGCTGTTTCCACCGCTTGATATTGACTTATTGGTTTCGTTTTGATAATATATCATATTGTTTTTCTTGAACTTTGGAAAACTGCCAAGGTTTGTCCAATACATAAAACTCAAGATCGAAATGAAATCAATAAATATAGACCTATTTCAATCGTAAACAACTTTGCCAAGCTTCTAGAAGCAATTCTGTATAGTCGTATCTATCAATTCTCTCGACATATACTCTCTGATCACCAACAAGGTTTTGTGAACTCTAGATCCACCATCAGTAATTTAGCTGTTTTTGATCAATATTTATGTGAATCTTTAGACCGTAGAGGGCAAGTAGATGTGGTGTACACGGACTTCTCTAAAGCATTCGATAGGGTCAGCCATAAGTCACTAATTTGTAAACTTTCTTGCATGGGTTTCAATGAAATTTATTGCCAACTTTTGGAATCATACCTTAACGGACGTAATCAATACGTATATTATCGCGGCTTTTTTTCAGATGTGTATTTAGCAACCAGCGGAGTCCCGCAAGGATCCAATATTGGCCCCTTGTTGTTTTTACTATTTATTAATGATCTGTGCGACTCAATAACTTGCAATAAATCAAGGTTTGCTGATGATTTGAAACTGTATACATCTATAAGCAGTTTAGATGCTTATTACGATTCGTAGGGAAGACTCTTCTTTATAACTCGCTAGTTGAGCTCCACTGAATTTTTTTCAGCTTTCTGCGCCCAGATATTTCTATTCAAATTTGTCCTTATTTTCAGTAGAATACCCTACTTGGTAAGTGAATCTGAGACCTCTGTTTGAAAAAAAACTGTTTGAAATCTGTTTCTCCGTTAATCAGCTGTTGCCACCATACGAACGACAACTCTCAGAAGTTGAGAAACTTGTGCGAGCTAAGAACTAACGAGGTCTTACCTTTTAACGTGTGATTCCTAACATGGTGGTGTGAAATGAATGATGCTTATTTTACTATCATACGTTTTGCTATGAGGCAAAAATGGTTCAGTCAGTATTCGAAAATAGTTTTCAAAACTAGCTATGAAAATTCCGATAAAACTGTATTGATCAAGCTAAGAGGACTGTAATAACAAATACTACTTGAATTATTTCAATATATTACCAACCTAACAATCAGGGTTCCGGGCAAACCACAGCTGCTCAACAGCTCTTACGGAAGTTGGAGAGGATTTACATCGTTCTGTGGACAATAACAAACTTTGTCTTTTAGTATTTAGAACTGCTCTAAAGCATTTGATCGCATTAACCACTCCCGACTTCTGGCAATACTAAAGAACCTGGGTTTTGCCTGAGAGTGGTACCTCTGTTGAAAATTACCAATTGAACCGTTCTGAGTGAGTAATAATATATCTGTTGTAGAATTAATGAATAGATAATGTAAAAGTAGGGCTAAACTGTTCTGTTCAAATCTGTTTAAAATATGTTTTTCCGCTGATCAGCTGTCGCCCCAATACGAATTACAACTCTCAGAAGTTGAGAAACTTGTGCGAGCTGAGGACTAATGAGGTCTTATCTTTTAACGTGTGATTCCTAACACTGCATCAACACTAACACTAAACTCCTCTGGATCATCAGTAACGCTGGGAAAATAATATTTTACATCTACATAGACAGCATGTGAATGTCAATCAATGTCAATCAATAATTTTTTCGATTTTTTTTCTGTAGATAATACCTTCATTCATTACTAGCTCACATCTGAAAATATTTGTTAGCGGTAGAGTTTTGATATATGAAAATCTGTACTCACATATGCAGCATACAGCTAACAACCTAGCAGCATTATCTGGTGGATCACACTCCGGAAAAAAAGGCTTCATAACGTACTGACTGAACGTTAGGGCTACTATTGCCTGACTGCAGGGTCTAACTATCATGCATTCTATCCATAACCTGATGAATGCGACGAATGGTCCGAAAGTTTCCATGATGTACGCGTAATCTGCTCCGCTCTTCTTTATCATCGTTCCAAGTTCTGCGTAGCAATAGGCGCCTACCTGAAAATGACAATAACATATAAAGCTTGGTAAATCTAGCTGTGCCTTTGAATATTGGATGAGCAGTAGATCAGCCGGCGAAATGAGAAGAGAGCTCATTATCATCGAAGAACTCGAGTAGTGACATCGTGTTAGTCCAGTAAGCGGAAACATAATTTTATGTGATAAACTGTGAGTTATTTCTGTCTTCAATAATGTTTTCAAACAGTAAACTGATGAACAAGGTTCTCAGTGGACAAAGCAGAGAAATTGTGATCAACGTATTGATATTTATGCAAGCGAAAGAAACGGCAGATGAAGTAAGAATTCCTATTGGGAAGGTGAGAAGTGATAGTAATTATGAGTGAAATTGTAACCAATATTGTACTTCAACTTTGGAGGATCAAGAACGAGTAGCTGACGCCACAGGGTCAATTATTGATTTACATAATGATTTACATAATGGGGATGGCAACACTGCATCGAAACAGGAATATGAGGATGACGTTTCAGAGCATGAATATTATATTCTATCCGGAATCGAAACACTTCCTGACGAAAACCATGTATCGATAGTAGGCAAAATATTATATTATTATTTTTAGGCAATCACTCTTTGATAATATATGAATAGTGTTTATGTATACAGGATGTTTACTGAACATGCGGCAAAAATTTAAGGGACTCTTACCAAAAATTACTTGAATGTTTCTCAATCTACAAGAACTTTTGAAAATGACTACCCCCCGCTCGTATGCAAGAATCCAATCTTCTCGCCATCGACTCCCAAACTCTTCCAAAAACACCAGGATCGTTTCTGATCGAGTTACACCTAGCAATTATCCGATTTCTCAAATCTTTCACATCTTCCACTGGAATAGTATAAAATGATGACTTCAGGTGGCCCTATATGAAATAATCTAGAGGGTTCAAGTCCGTTGATCGAGCAGGGCATAAGTGAGGTCCACCTCGACCAATCCAGCGATCTCCGTATGTTACTGTTAAAAATTCTCGAGCCAATATGCTAAAATGCGCTGCTGCACCATCGTGCATAAACCACATTGCATTTCTTCTAACCAATGGAACATTTTTCAGAAACTGAGGTAGCGTCTGTTCCAAAAAGTTGCGGTATACCTCGCCGGCAAGTCTTCCTGGCAGAAATACCGGTCCAATTAGGAAGTCACCTACAATTTCCACCAAAACGTTTGACAAGACTAATGTTGAAAGCGATATTCAAGCACCTCATATGAATTTTATTCAGTCCAAACATGGATATTGTGAAAATTCTTTATGGAAATCTTCACGCGGAAAAAAATCTGCAGGAAGAAGTGCCTCAAGTCATTGTATATGGTATGAGTACAACAAATGGACTATAAGAATGTTCCAAATTGTCCCGTTACTTACATTTAAAGTATTTGCAATTTTTCGGGTAGAGGTACCTTGATCTTCTTCTATTATGGCCATCACATTCTCTCCTACTTCTACCGTTCTTACTGACATTGGCCTTTCAATGAATTGTCATTCATTCATAAATGAAATGCATGTCAGCCGTCTGCGTTTCTATAGCCTTTCATGATGGACGACTTCACTAACAAGACTTCAAATACTAATAAACACAGAAAACGCATGTCAAGTACACAAAATCAATCAGTTTCAACCTGTTCTACACATACAAATGATCACTCATGAGACATACTATTCAATTTGAATGTCTGCAGCCGTTTGTAGTGATCGGAATTTTGTTGATAGGTACCAACGGAATTTATAGATTTTTTATTACTTGGTAGGTTCAGTGTTGTATGCTATACTTTTATTTTGGCTACGTTAATAATTTCAAAATTACCAAAATTATTTTTTGCCCGGTTTCTTCGAAATTAAATATTAATAAAAGCTGAAAATTAAAAAATTAAAAAATATTATAAAAAAAAATGAAAAGTAAAAAATTAAAAGTTTCCAAACCAAGTTACGTCTCGACGTTTTAATTTTTTATTTTTTGTTAACATTTTTTTATTTTTTCATTTTCAGCTTTCATTAATATTTCTTTTTTTTGTTGTTGCCTGTATGTCATTTCTTTGTAATTTCAGTTTTTTGTTTAATAAAATTGTTATTTTCGGTAAATCTTTTTAATTTTTTTTCAGGAATTTCAAATCAATTTATATTATATTAGTCAATGGAAGTCCAAACGGATGAAATACTCCACGAGACATTGTCAACCACCTTCAAACAAACATCCTTAGAATAGTCCATAGAATAGTCCCTTGATTTTTTGCGTCATATTCAATAAGCACCCTGTGCTTATCAATGTTGAAAGCAATGTTTTGTCACAATCATTTTTGCAACTATACATTCAATTTTCGATTGTGATTTTATACATTTTCTCTCAATTAATTTGAACCACAATTCTTTTCCCGATTGTACTTCCTAATAAAGAATCTCTCTTTATCGTTTGCGCATCTCAGGAGCACAGCTAGATTTGCCAAGCGGAACTAATTCCTCAATGAATTGTCGAAATATTGCCGCGAATGAGAAATATTTCAAAACCTGGCACATCTCATTTTTATAGTAAAAACACAATTCAAATCAAGGCCCACTAGATGAAATCCATGGAGTAACGTGTAATTGAATCCATTTACAAGGTTGTTATGTGGTATACAGCTACAATTCATATGAAATATGAATCATAAAATATATCGATTTACTTTTTCGTACACTATATCGTATTTCACGCAATTTAAATGTTGCATCATGCTCTCAAGTTTTTCTCTCAAGTTTAATATACTTGTTAATAACAATTGTTGAAGGGAGCAATTCAAGCGAAAACTATAAAAAGTAATTGATAATTGAACTATGATAATGGAATAGTAAACCTCTTGTAGAGAGTTGAATTATATCTCAAGGGAATACGTTGAAATTCTATAGTCTTGAAGGATCTCAAAATCTTGTATATATTCCTTATAATAATAATAATGTTTATTTCATAAGATTGAATATATATACATATAAACAAGAAGAAATGCAGAAATAAACATGACCAGCCACTGAAACTCATAGAGCTAGTGTACGACAAAAAAAACTGAAACAATAAACTAAGTTAAGAAGTTTTGTGTGTGATGTCAGTTGAAATGGAAAAATAAATAAAGAGATGAACATGGATCAGTGTTACAAACTAAACTATCGGTCATAGCATATCATTCATACAGCATATAAGTAGAGTAATTGAAAGTCATATGTCTTATATTTCATTCAATGTTCTGTTTTAAATATGATCCTTGATGACTGCACTTTTGTAGAGTTGCTGTCTATTCTATAAGGTAAGTCCTTGTTCAGAAAGATTGCAACAGTACAGAATGTGGTGAACAATAATGACAAATGTGAATTAAAACATATGAATAAAAGTACAAATATACGTATAAAGCTGGTGTAGATCATGAAGTATGAAATTGTTTCAATTTATACTTGTAAATATCTACATTCTTTTTTGTGAGAACATGTGCCTTTTCTTTCTGTACTACTACTTCATTTTTTTTCGTTCCAATATATATTTTACCTTACCTATTGTTATATTAGTTAGCCATAATTTCAGTTCTTTTATAAATCTGTTATCACTTGTGATAGACTTGTGACTTAAAATCGATATATTGATTTATGAAAACTTTTACCTCGACAGGGTTTATTACTGTGACACATACACCACCATAATACAACAATGACTTTCAAAACAGAAACCATATATATCCACCTATGGAAATACTTAGGGTAGCGCATTTATCAATGAAAGGGTTTCTGGCTAGCCTATTATCTGCTCATGAAAATGTTACGGAAATAAACCGAGCCTGACCTATATGACCTCCCATGAGAAATTGAAAGCACGCAACTTGATCCATGAAATAGAACCACAGTTTTCTGTCCTGGATTGTACGATACGTTGGATTTCCATGGTATATCGTTTTGAGACTTTATGAAAATTCCACTGAGGTGGAATGGTGGATGGATGGATGGATGGATGGATGGATGGATGGATGGATAGATGGATGGATGGATGGATATTCTGTAGCAAGAAATAGAAGTAGGAAGCCAAAATTTTTCTTTCTCATAAATTATGTGTATGTATATTTTCAGAAGTTGTTACAATTGTTGGTTATTTTCAACAAGCATATAAAATGAAAATTGTAGTGGAGAACTTTTCAAACAGTATTTTTCACAAAAAACATTATTTCTTGTACTCAATAATTTTGCTATCGGATTGTGGAAGGTGAAATTACCAAAAAAAAAAAAAACGATAAGAAACCTGATTCCTTGATAAAAATAGCTATTTATGAAATGAGAGTTGAAAAGGAAGGTTTTATTTGGTGAGTGAAAAAGTTTGCGAGACGACCGTTGCGAGTTGAGCATTTGAGAAATTGTGTTTTTCTGATGATATTGAAGAGGCTGTGAAAAGAGCTTCATATGAATTGTTACCAAAAAAATCGGGTCATCATCGTATATTCTAATTCTCTCAGCTGGTGTAGACCTAAAAACGTCGAAGAAAATTTCAGCGAAACCGTCTTCTCAACCTACCTAGAAGAGAAATCAAGAATATGGAACTTTTCAACTCTGTGGAGCAAAGTCGAGTGCGCGCATTCTTAAAGCGGAAAAATGAAAAATATAGGCCCAAAAATGAAAAATATTTGATGATAAATGTTGCTACTATTTTCTGAATATATGGAGCCTGCCAGCGTGAAGAGCTGTGCCATTTATTGATAGAAGACATTGAATTAATGTATAAATCATTGTTTGTTGAAATTTTAAAAACAAATACGAAAATAGTCGTTCTATTTGCATTGTTGGAAAAAAACATTGACTATTTTAATAAATACGTTGTATTACGTCCTTCTTATATTAATCATCAACGTTTTTTTTTCTGAAATACTCAAATTATAAATGCAGTGCTCTCTATCATTGCTGAGTTTCTGAACCTCTCGGAACCAAAGGAATATACAGGTCACTGTTTCAGAAGGTCTTCTGCTTCTTTGCAAGCAGAATCAGGAGCAAATATAACGGATATTGAGAAGCACAGAACATGGAAATCTTCAACAGTAGCTGAGGGTTACATCGAGCAATCTATCTCTTATTAAAAGGCTATTGATGAAAGAAAGAATAATCCCAACAGCTTCAGTGTTACAGCATCGTCTCTCCACTTCAAGAATTTAATGTTAATGTCCATGAAATTGTCAACTCA